>NC_082646.1:55168488-56491821 GCF_028023285.1 Balaenoptera ricei | reverse complement strand
AGGTAACAATAATACTAATAACAGCCCTCACCACCATCCTCTGTTGAGTTCTGCTATGTGTTAGGTACTGCGAGTACTGCGAGAAGCATGCTAACCTCATATATCATCTCATTTAACTCTCACCCCAGCACTGACATCAGTGACATTACCCCTGTTTTTCAGATGAAGAAATGGAGGCTTAGAGAGTTGAGGTGCCTTGCCCAAGACCGCAGAGCCCAAAACTGTTAGGTCTCCCAAACAACTACTTACTGAAAACCTACTATGTGCCAGGTGCCAGATTAACTGGTTCAATTGCTCCCTTCTCTGCACCCCCCTTCCCACGCTGCTCAAGCTATGGTACGGCTCAGGTGAAACTGCACTGCAGTTAGCTGTCTCCACGCCCGCCTCCGTCAGTGCAATTAGAGCTTGGAGGGCCGAGGTGGGGTCTAAGCCCCTCTGTAGCCCCAGGACCCAGTTCATGGCCTGGTGAAGGGCAAAGGCTTGGTAAATGGTTAGGTGAGATAGAATGAAGGCACAACCTCTGTCCTCACTGTCTGATCCAGGTGACAAGAAGATGGGTCACCAGGCAGTAAGTTCCTGTAATGGATAAATGTGTAAAACCCAGAGGAGAAAGCAACACCTCAGGGACCCCCATGAAGGCACCGGAGCTCAGCACTGGGGGCTGGGCAGATAGTCTGCAGGTAGAGAAGGGTCCTGGGATTACTTAGAAAGAGAGGAACATGTTCAAAGGCAGGTCTTCTCAGAATCAGGTGGAGGAGCAGGGCTGGAATTCAGGATAAGCAGTGGAATCGAGGCTGTGAAGGGCAGTCAGCTGACGGATGCCAGTCATGGGGACCAAAGAGATGCCCCACCGTCCAAGCCGCAGGCCCAAAGGAGCTTTCCTTCAGGCAAATCAAAGGGCCCACTGTTCCTCTCTGAACAGCTTTTTTGAGACTGACAACAACCAGACTACCTGGAACTACAGGTCTGGGCCTAGGGCTCTGAATTCCCCCAGAAAATGTCTTCATTCACACACTCAGCCAGTCAACATGCCTCTGCTTTGGGATTCAGCCTCAAAGTACAAACTAAAGAATATGAGAGCCCACTGCGTGTCAGGAGAATGCGGGTACACAGGATCTCATCTGCTTCTTCCGAGCTCAGGGAGGATAATTCCCTTTCTCAAGGTCTCCCCCCACTGAGTGGCTACAGAACGGAGATGGGAACCCCACTCTTCTCACTCCAGACACACTGCCATCTCCTACACTTCCGGTAGCTTCTCACCCTGGATTTTGGTTCCCTGGCTCCTCCCTCCCTATCCAAATCCTCCTATGCCTTGTTGGTCCACCCTAGCCAATAGTGACCCTCATTGCTGACCTTCTCAAAACTCCCTTGACAATTCGCCTTGCCCTACGCAGTAACCCCCATCTCTTGTCTTCAATGCTATCAGGGTTAAGTCTTCTTAAAGGTCAAGGACTGTGAGAAGCTCTTAAAGGCCAAGGACCCCAGACTGCACTGCCTTTGTCTCCCCTAGGAAGCAGCACAGTGCTTTGCTACAAATAATGCAACCAATATATATTTTTAAAATTGATTTGCTTTTTATCAGAATTGGTAGAGTTGGGCAGAAAAAGGTGAAACCTGAAGTTGGACAACTGTGACTTTTGTGAAAACAATAAAGATGAAAGTTGTGAAAACAATAAAGATGAAAGCAGAATGTGGAACAATAATAACATTAACTACTGTGCACTTCTGGGGAAGTCTGCTCTGCATGCGATAACTCCTCTACCCCCCATAACAAAGTCTGGGCCAATTACTACTCCCATTTCCCAATTTGTTGTCTTGACCACATTTGCCTAAGGCTGCAGAGCTAATAAGAGGAGGTACAGGAATTTGAACCCAGTGTCAGGCTCCAGAGCTTATCTTCCCAACCATCACACACTGTGTGGAAAGGTTGCTAGATTGTCTACACATTTCAACCACCACAGCATCCTTAACTTGGATTCCTCTGGATAATGAAGGCCTAGAAAGAACACACTCTCTTACTGGAAGGAAATAAATGCACACTTATTTAGACATAATCCTGGAGGTAGATTCTCATCCAGGTAGGACTTCCTCTCAAATAAGCCATCCAAGTGGACTGGGCTGAGTGAGGAGACGTAGCAGGAACCCAGCTGGTCTCGCTGACGTTTCTATTGCTGCCTCCAATGGACACTCATCAATTCTTTCTACCTTAAACTCTGTAGCATTTAATTTTTTTCTAAATCAACGTAATGCATGTACATAGTTTAAAAAGTCAAACAATATTATAAAGCTTACAACGAAAACTAGAAGACCTCTGGCCAACTCACACCTCTCCATGCCACCTCCCAGACAACCGCTCTCAACTCCTTTGGCTATTTCTTCTAGAATTTACTCCAATATTTCTAAGTGCTGTGCTTATACAGGTATTTTTAACTTATATCTAATGTCATCTACTACTACTGTTATTTGCTACTTCTGTCCACTACAATCAATGCAAAAGCATAATTTCTTGCTTCTTTAATTTCCCGTGCTCCTATTAATGACCCTACTCATATGAGGCAAGGAACTAAAATCCCTCTGAAATAGAATGTTCTGCATGGTCAAGCACACCAGGTAATCTGTCGGGTCCACCGTTTTCTTTCTGCCTGGAGATCTCCCTCGTGGAGCCCTCTGCCCTGCTGTGGTCTGGTCTGTTTGTGTTCTAGGCCGGCTACACATCCATCAATCTGGAACCTCTCTCTCATTTACTGAACCCCTTACTTCCTGGGCCCCCCTTCTTGGTTTACTTTATTGTTTTGGTAGAGTGCATTTTCTAGAAGCTTCCTGAGAAAAGGTGGGCAGGAGGTATGATTTCAGGACTGCATGGCTGTAAATATCTTTATTCTACCCCAACACCTGGTTGGTGCTTTGACTATGTGAGATGAGGGAGGAAACTTAAGGGTCTAGCTGCTTCTGCTCAAGTAGCTGCCTCTTGCCCTCTGTAGCGCCTGGTGCCTCATCCTGAAGTTTTCTGGGGCCCTGCTCCTGACATCTCAGTCAGCAGATGCCCAGTATTCAGCCTTCCCCACGCTGCTAACTCAACCCGTTTTCTGCTTTCCAAAAGTCCGCTGACATCTCTTGATGGCTACTGTCTCTTCTCTTTTTTTTGTCCTTGGGGGCTTGTTCCTTGTTTCTTTGTTTGAAGCCACTGCTCTCACCATGGTGGGACTCCAGGAGGGAGGTAAGTGTAACACTCAACCACAAGTTCCTCTCAAAACAGCATGAGACGATTTTCTAAGTCCCTCTTTCTTGAAGCTCTCTCTTCCCACAGCTTTGGAAACAGCACACGTTCTGATATTTCTGCCACTATAGTCACTCATCCCCACTCTCCTGTTCTGGCTCTTCCTCCAACTGTTCAATGCTGGTGGTCCTTGGGCATCTGTCTTAAATCCTCCTCCCTTCTTATCACTTGACACTCACCTCACTCTCCCTATTCGATTTTTTGAGGTCTCAGCTTAGATGTCATGTACTCAGAATGAGCCTTCCCCGGCCCTATCCCCGTTAGGTTGGCTCCCCTTGGTAAGTGCTCCCCATGACCTCACCCTTTTCCTTTACAGCTTTTCATGTCCTGTTAATGATCAACGTTCTCCTCCCTGCTGTCTGAGAGATCCACCAGGGCAGCTCCCTGTCTGCCGTGTTCACAGCTGTCACCACTGCCCAAGCAGAGTGCACGGCGTATCGAAGGTACCATAGAAACATACTGGATGAACAACACATGCTTGCCAAGATAAATGGACGAATGGATCAATCAATCAAACAGGAGAAGTGGATTCAAACCCAGGCTTGTCCATAAACATGCTGTGTGACCTTGGACCAATAAAAGAGTCTTCAGAAAAGAGCCTTCACTTCTGAACCTCAGCTGCTGCTTCTACTAAACAGGGACAATAATCCGAGTGCCGTCCTACCTCACTGGGTTGTAAAGATCAAAATAAGAATGGAAAAACTGTATGTCATTGTGCTGAGTAAGCTAAAAGTCCTGTATGACATAAGGAATTATTACTGTCATGGTAAACTCTGCTACACAGAAAATTCTTGTCTGCTTTGGGTGTAGAGGATGCAGGAAACAGAATGGCGGGCTCAGGTTTCAAATCTCAGGATTCTTTAGAATATACTTTCTTGAAGTAAATCCCACTAAGCCTTCTCCTGATCCTCTTAACACTAGGCATGCAGGATGGAGGGATCACCTGGGGTCTTGTCTTTCACCTCAAACAAAGCTGAAAGCATAGTGTGCTTTCATGGTTAATGGTTTTAACTTAATGTATTCTTTAAAAAGCAGAAACAGAAAACGATGAAAATATTTACGTATACACAGGTGTGTAACAGAGACCCAAAGACACACACGTGTGTCCTAGCACCTGCAGCACTTAGAAATCACACTGGCCCCAGATTTGGTTCAACTCAGGTCCTTTTCTGGTGCTCTAGATTTGCCCATTTTATCACTTGTACCAACCAGGGAGAGGAGGAAACTTTTAGAAAATGCCAGGTCTTAGAGGCTATAAGGCAAAGGTCTCCTCTTTCACAGCCCCCATCGGTTAGTGCTTTGAAACACTGCATTGGGTTCAGTTTAAAAGTGCACCAGACACCAATGGCCAGCCTGACAAACACCCTGATGGACACTCTCTAAATGTCACTTTGGTTCCACATCAGGAAGTGGGCAGGTGGAAACAGCAGTGGTCTCAGAGCTGAAAACTTGAGTTCAAGTTCAAATTCGGCTTCTAAACTGTAGGATTAGGCAAATTGCATTGTTACTAATTGATGTGTTCGTACTGTAAACATAACTTACTTCTGTGTCCTACTTCTGGGGCTGAAAATTACAAGCATTTCTCCATGTTTCATACTCTTGATAATGATAATTTTTAATGGCTGAACAATATTCATTAAGTGAATATTATGTAATTTGCTTATACGCTTTCTTATTATTAGACACTGGATTTTTTCCCGAATTTTCACAATTGTAAGCAATGCTGAAATAAGCAAGCAGCTTTTTCTAGGTATTGATTTATTTCTTTAAGAAAGACTCTCAAAAGTTGAAAATATGACCGTTTTTATGATTTAATGCAAAATGCCAATAAGCTTTTCCAAAGGGCTGTATTGATTTACAATGCAGCTAGAAATATATGTGGGTACAGTTTCACTGTAGCCCCTTTGGGGTTGGGTATTAGCTTATGGGGGGGTTTTCTAACTTATTAGGTAAAAAAAAGATGCACAATTATTTTAATTTGTGCTTCTCAGATTACTAATGAGGTTAAACATACTTCATGTATACTATATACTTTTGGAAACTTTTCTGCATGAGCTTTAGCCATATATCTATGAGATCATAATTTTTTTCCTAGCATATGCACTTTAATATAATATACATATTAATCTTTCCTTGGTCTCTCATTTTTACTGTAAGTATTTTCCCAGTCTACCATTTTTCTTCTTATTTTGATAAGTCTTATAAGACATGGAAGTTTCACATTTTTATGAGAACATTTGCTAGTCTTTTTTCTTCGTGATTTCCTCAATGACTTTTAAGCTTAAACGTCCTTCTTAAGCCAGAGAAATTGCAAATATTGGGTTTTATCCTCTTTTACTTTGACTTTTAAGTATTTACTCTTTAATCCATCTGGAATTTATTTTGCCATATGGTGTGAGGTGAAGTCTGAATCAGAGGGTGAAAACTCAAATTCCTCCAGGAGCCAGGCAGGTAAGTTAAAGGAGTAAAGCAGGTCAGGTAGAAGAAAAAGGATGAGGTGGAGACCGGGGAGAATTACAGAGTATTTGAGGGGAGGTGGCTTGTCTGTGCAGGAAGTTTTTGGTCTTCTAATTTTTCAAGGTAAGCCATAAACCCATAGTTTTATGGGAAATCATCCAACTTTTAAATATGGGGCCAACACTGCAGGCTAAAAATCCTTCTCTGTGTCTACTGGGCACATCTATCCCTCTGAATACCACTTGGTAGCCTCTGGTTGAAGCTGATGCTTTTCCAAGTTATTCCAACAACATTTATTGACTAAGCCTTTTCTTCTCCATTAGTGTGCAATTCTTCCTTTTTCAAATATTAAAATTTTACATATAACTGGTACTATTTCTAGGTGATTTTATTTCATCAATCTGCTTGATTCCTATTCTCTTTTATTATAGAATTAGGGCATGTTAATATCTCTAAAGATGAGCACCCTTTCATTATTCTTTTTAGAATCTCTTTCATACTTTCATCTGTTTATTATTCCAGATGAAGTCTTAAACCCTTCAATCAAATCCCCCAAATTCCCTTTAGGATTCTGTTTGGCATTCCATTAAACTGATAAATTGACATATTTAGAGTAGTTTGCCTTCTCATCTAGGAACATGTTATATTTCCTAATTATTCATGTCCTATTTTATAGCTCTTAATAAAATTTTGCAGTTTTTGTCACATAGGTCACATATAGTTCTCATGAAGATGATATTTTAATTTTTATTGATTATTTTGACTGGGACATTTTTCATTATATTTCATAACTGGTTATTGCAAGTACATGGGAAATCTATTGACTTTTGAAAAGCTGTTTTGTACCCCAGTTACAAATAGTTTTATTCACTATTAAATAGTTTTTCGATTAATGTTTTTGTGTTCTTTAGGAATGCAAACACATCCTTCACAAATAATGATAGCTTTGTCTTTGCCTCTTGTTTCTGTTTCATGCCTTATGTCACTTAAGCCAGAACTTCTAAAACAATGCTAACTAATAGATACACCCTTATCTATTACTAGTTTTTTTTTTGTTTTTTTTTAAACATCTTTATTGAAGTATAATTGGTTTACAATGGTGTGTTAGCTTCTGCTTTATAACAAAGTGAATCAGTTATACATATACAATATGTTCCCATTTCTCTTCCCTCTTGCATCTCCCTCCCTCCCACCCTCCCCATCCCACCCCTCTAGGTGGTCACAAAGCACCGAGCTGATCTCCCTGTGCTATGCGGCTGCTTCCCACTAGCTATCTATTTTACATTTGGTAGTGTATATATGTCCATGACACTCTCTTACCCTGTCACATCTCACCCCACCCCCTCCCCATATCCTCAAGTCCATTCTCTAGTAGGTCTGTGTCTTTATTCCCGTCTTGCCACTAGGTTCTTCATGGCCTTTTTTTTTTTTTTTTTCCTTAGATTCCGTATATATGTGTTAGCATACTGTATTTGTTTTTCTCTTTCTGACTTACTTCACTCTGTATGACAGACTCTAACTCCATCCACCTCATTACAAATACCTCCATTTCATTTCTTTTTATGGCTGAGTAATATTCCATTGTATATATGTGCCACATCTTCTTTATCCATTCATCTGTCGATGGACATTTAGGTTGCTTCCATGTCCTGGCTATTGTAAATAGAGCTCCAATGAACATTTTGGTACATGACTCTTTTTGACCTATGGTTTTCTCAGGGTATATGCCCAGTAGTGGGATTGCTGGGTCGTATGGTAGTTCTATTTGTAGTTTCCCAGAGAAATGGAAATAAGAACACAAATAAACAAATGGGACCTAATGAAACTTAAAAGCTTTTACACAGCAAAGGAAACCATAAACAAGACCAAAAGACAACCATCAGAATGGGAGAAAATATTTGCAAATGAAGCAACTGACAAAGGATTAATCTCCAAGATTTACAAGCAGCTCATGCAGCTCAATCCAAAAATGGGCAGAAGACCTAAATAGACATTTCTCCAAAGAAGATATACAGATGGCCTACAGACACATGAAAGAATGCTCAACATCATTAATCATTAGAGAAATGCAAATCAAAACTACAATGAGATATCATCTCACACCGGTCAGAATGGCCATCATCAAAAAAATCTAGAAACAATAAATGCTGGAGAGGGTGTGGAGGAAAGGGAACACTCTTGCACTGTTGGTGGGAATGTAAATTGATACAGCCACTATGGAGAACAGTATGGAGGTTCCTTAAAAAACTACAAATATTACTAGTTTTAAAAGGAATTTATCTAATATTTAACCAGGAAGCGTTGGCTTTTGACAACAAATCAGTGTCCTTTATTACGCTAAGTATCTTTTTTGTCTTTCATTTTCAATACTGTTGTGACCTAGTATTGTGATCAAAGGAGTTTTTAATCACTTATTGAACACAAAAAAACAAATCTCAGCACAGTGCACTCAAAAAGTGCTGGAAACTTGCAAAATAAGTATGAATCAGATATACGTGGATTTGAATCCTAGCTCTGATTCTGTGTGACCTTGAATGCAATCCCCTCATCTGGAAAATGGGGATAATGCCTCTGATGGCACAAGTTGGTTATGAGAATTAAAATGAGTTAATCTAAATAAACTGTGCTTAGTGTAGCACTTGGCACCTATGAGAAGCTCAACAGATTTCACTTTCCTCCTCAATCATTTAAAAGAAAGAGATAATGGTGGTACAAACAATTTCCCAAACGAAAGCTTTCCAAGGAATAGCTTGCGTTTATAGGGTTGAGAAAACTCAAACTATATTGGTGAAAAACACCATCCTAGTCTTCCTGCTTTACTGCATAGGGCTTTTCCTCACTTTTTCAAAATTTACTGTCCATCCCTTGCACGCGTGCATGGATTCTTTGGCCTCTGACACAAATGAAAATAAAAAATCAGGCTGACATGTAATATGAACCAGGAATGAAACAAACTGTGTTTCCATTAGCCCCGAACACGAGTGTTGCTCAGATAAAGGCATGAACAAGCAGCTACTCAAAGTGAAGCCAGATGTTTGGAGGTTTCTGGCCTACACTTTTTTATAACCCTTCATGTAACACTCATAGTCCCGTCATTTCAACAGAAGATCCTCTGCTCTGTTTAAACAGCAAGAAACCCTCCCAAACCTCTGTTAGATTTGCAATCGCTAAATCCGTGCTTGATTGTGAAGAAAAAGGAGCTTCCCTCAGTAGAGATCCTTAGGTGCAAATTCTTTGGCCCAGACAAGCGCTAAAGACTGACAAAGTACACACCCTGCAGCGTCCTCAGAGCAGAGCCTCAGATAGTTACCCGTTACCCTGGGAAACGGGACCCAAGGGAAATGGGTAGCGACTTGGGAGGGGCCCAGGGAAAGTATAGAAAAGCCAGTGTAGAAAGAGCATAGATTTGGAGTCAGACTGTTCTAGATTCAAATCCTGGCTCTGCCCTTACTCCTTGTGTGATTATGGACAAGTTTGTTAATTTCTCTGAGCCTTATTTCTTCATCTATATAAAGAAAATAATTTCTCCTGCTTCCCTGGGACTGTTACAAAATTTAAGTTAGATAATGCATGTACAACACTTAGCTCGCTCCTGGGGCCCCATAAACACCGAAAACAATTAGTGACTGTTATTGCCAATAACAATAACAAACCCTCGTACAGCACCTATCATGTGCCCGGCACTGTTCTCAGTATTTAACAAATATCAGTTCAGTTTCTCCTCATAATTACTCCCATGAAATGGGTACTAATGTTATCATCATTTTTCAGATAAGGAAACTGAGGCATTGACGGGTTATGTATCTTGCCCAAGGTCACACTGCTAAGTGGCAGAGACTGGATGCAAACCAGACCATCTGGATTCAAATCCACTCTCTGACCACTAAGCCGTGTTCCCCCTCTTTCTCCTGCTTTATGACACAATATAACTGATCCGATTCAGTGCTGCCTTGAGGCTTCCTTTACATGGAAGGGCACACACACAGTTCGGGCCATAGAGGGCTTACGCAGTAAGGCAACCATTTCTAGGAATCGCTGCTGACCCTGAGATCAGCGCACACCCTACCCTGTATTCCTCTCACCTCCACCTTCAAACCTCACTGCACCTTTTCTCATCTTCACTACCCCTTCCTGTCGCACAGGAAGAGGTGTCTCCCCTCCTTTCCTAGGACGAGCCCTTCTGCATCTGCCCCCCGTTCTGTGTCTCCCACCCCCTTGCATCAATCACCTCCCCTCTCTCCCGGGCCTCCAATCCCCTCCCCTGGCTCCTTTCCTGCAGCTGACAACACGCTCAAAACTCCCCCCACCTTATGTAAACCTTTCCTTGAACTTGCCTCCTCCTCAGGTTACTCCCATCTGTCTCCTTCCCTGCTCTGTCTAGAAGGAATTGTTTCTACTCAACGCCTCTTACTCCTGAACTTGTGGTGACCCTGCTTCCACCTGCAACGGGGGCGGAAACGCTCCCACTAACGTTGCCAATGACCTCCTAATGACCAATTCCAGCAGCTTCTTTGTCATCAGCTCCCCAACTTTTCTCTATGGCGAATCTCTGTGTCTCTCTCCCCTACCTACCCTCTGAATACTGGGGTTCCGTCCTGGACTCCCTGCTTCTCAGGGCTCTGCCCTCTCACATCCACACCATGACACCCATTGGGTTCCTGTCTCCAGGTCAGAGCTACCCCTAGTCAATGCCTGTTTATCCATCTGCCTCCTGGTAACTGCCAACAACTGAAACCTACTTGGAAATCCTATGAGCAGCTCAAATCTAATGTGAATTGACCATCTCCCTACCTCCTTCCCCCAACAAATCCATTTCCCCTACTTATTTCCTAATTGAATTAACAATATCACTGTGTATCCATTCTCCAAGGTTGACACTTCCTGCCTCTCCCCGACAGCGAAGTGGTCAAGAAAACTAGTCTATAATGTCCTTGAATGCATCCCTTTCTTTATACAAAACCGTAGCACTTTCCCAATTCAGGCCCTCTTCTCTCATCTAACCATACTGGTTACTGAATCAGTCTTCCAATTCTTCTCCCTATTTTAGTCTGAGAAACTAATCCATTTGTATAAACCACTGCCAAAGAGATCGATCCAAGACCCAAATCAAGCTACATCTTTGCTTAAAAACTATCCTGTGCTCCCCACTGCCTTCAAAACCAGACTTTTAAGCTGGTCCATAAAGCCCTTGCCAGGCTGGCCCTAACCTCGTTTTCTAGGCTCTTCTCTGGGAACCATCCCATTCATGCGCTCTACCCACTTCCAGTAGATACACCTGGCACTCTCACACAAAGGCAGGAGTGGGAAAGCACATACGGGGAAAAGTGTGGATACTGGAGCCAGAGAGACCTGGATTCAAATCCCAGCTCTTTCACTGACCAGGTATGAAACTTCTGCTTAGTCATCTAATCACTCTGAGTTCCACTTTCCTCTGGAGAAAAAATACCTACTTTGCATGCCTGTTGTAAAGAGTCTGAAACAGTTTATCTAGAACATCCAGGATAATACTTAGATATATTATGCAGTGAATAAACAGTAGCTGTTAATATTAATATTATTAATTTTGCCAAGTGATTTCAGAGAGGCAGGGAGGAGTTTGTAAAGACTGACAAAATGTGAAACTAGAATGCGGCATTTGAGAAGTTCCCTACGGAATCAGAAGAATATCAAACTTAAAAGAACAAATAACTGTTAGTGCCTTGGAATGTTCTGGAGCCCGCATTTCCATTCGTGAACTGCAGACTTGAACCAGTTTCAGAGTTGCTCTACCCCCTGAATCCAGCAGCCGTGGAATGCACAAAGCTCCCAGGACACAAAGAATATTACTCAGCCAGGTGCCCGGCAGTGCCCTGAACTGGCAGTTGTGCCTTCTTTCCTTCAAGCTGCTCACAAGAAGTTAATGTTCACAGAAGAAGGTTCTAGGCAGCAGGGAGTATTTGTGACCTTTGACCTTTCCGTTGGTGCTCACTGACCAAGGAAGACCTGGCTTCATGTCCTCCTGTGAGTCACTGTTCAAAGACTCTGTCTTCTCATCTCTAAAAGCTAATAATGGTCCTTTCCTGCCTGGTCCACAGTGGCCATGTCTGTCATTGAGCAGAGATGGTTACTATTTCTCCTTTATTTATTAATTTTTTTTAAGTAACTCTTTCTCTACAGTTCCCTTCTGGTTCTCACTTCTGCTCTGGCCCCAAGCTGGTAATAATGAATATTTGCACACTGCTTTCCAGCTCACAAAGCACTTTTCTCACCATAAGTCCTTTATGCCTCACAACCTCCTCTTGCATTCCCAGCAGAGGTAGCTGCCCTCCTCTCTGCTCCCATGGGAGCTCGCCCAGACCTCTCTGTTGGCACAGACCACATTCTATTGGAATTATTTATGAAAGGGTCAATTCTCCCAGTGGACTGCAGGCTCTTCGAGGGCAAAGCTTCTGTTTTTTTCACTGATGAGTCTCCAGCACTTACCAAAGCTGATGTTCAGCAAACGCTGAATCATTAAGAGACACTTAAAAACGTGCTGAGAACTTATCATGAAATCAACTGCTTTCATGTCATCGTCAGACTCTCTAAAGTAGGTTTTAATCCTAACTACAGGTGAGTCAGGTGAAGTTCAGACCTATCCAATGTCCCACAGCTCATAGAGAGTGCAGCCAGAATTCAAACCCAGGTCTGTTTCCCTCCAAAGCCTTTGCCCTTTCTGCGGACCACACCATCTCTCTGGCCGTGGCGACAATCTCAACTATCTACTGCCAATGCCAAGTCCAGCAGACCTGGGTCAGGGTTATTCCTCAGAGGGTGTCACAGAACAGGAGGCCATGTATTTAATCATATTCCACACATCAGCGGTACTGAAAAGGGAAAGAAAAGGACACCACGGTGAGAACGCTCTTAAAGCCGCTGTTCTGAAATGGTAAAGCTAGCTGGCAAGATGGGGAGGAGCAGCTGCCTTTATCAAATGAGAGAAAAAAGAGCTATCAGAAAATAAAGACTAATCATCTGTCATATAAAAATTAAACCATTGCTGATAAAATATCTTCTATTGGAAACTCCACCTGAATGGGGGTGGGAGTTGGGGTTCCTTCAGCAGGAGTCAGTACAGGTCAGGATGTTCTTCAGGACCAGGCAGATGGGAGCCCTGCAGGTGGGGATGGCAGGCCCACTGCCTGCACCCTGTGAGCCTAGGAGATGTGAATGCCATGATCCCTAGGACCCCGGCTACCTTGATGATTCTCTGACTATGAGAGTGTATAAGATGTCATCACACACCAGAAACCTGGTCACTGAGATGTAAGAGAAAGAGCACGGGCTCTGGGTTGCTAACCTAGCTCTATTTCCTACTTATGAGATCTCGGCAAATAGCATCGATCTCTGAGCCTCGGTTTCTTTATTTATAACGTAGAAACATACGTAATCTAACTTCCAGGGTGTTTGGGAACTGATACTGCACCCTGTATGGTGCCTGGCATGCAATCAGTGCTCAATCAACAGACTGCTGTCATTATGATCTTGGCTTTGCCAGGCTGTGTGACCCTGGACAAGTCATGGGACTTCTCTAAGCTGTGGTTTTCTTATCTTTAAAAGTGTGATTTAGATAAACAAAACGTTTTCATAGGCTCCTGCCAGATGTAATCCCAAAGTAACAAAAACATAAACAGGAATAAAGATGCAGACGTAGAGAATGGACTTGAGGACACAAGGAGGGGGAAAGGTAAGCTGGGACGAAGTGAGAGAGTGGCATGGACATATACACACTACGAAATGTAAAATAGATAGCTAGTGGGAAGCAGCCGCATAGCACGGGGGGGAGATCAGCTCGGTGCTTTGTGACCACTTAGAGGGGTGGGATAGGGAGGGTGGGAGGGAGATGTAAGAGGGAGGAGATATGGGGATGAAGGTATATGTATAGCTGATTCACTTTGTTATAAAGCAGAAACTAACACACCATTGTAAAGCAATTATACTCCAATAAAGATGTTAAAAAATAAATAAATAAAGTTCTAACTCAGAAGAAGAAGAAGAAAAAAAAACATAAACCCAAAGTGAAATGGGAGCTCTGGCTCTGGGTGGAGGAAGAAGGCTGAAATGCTGACATGGAAGAGCCCAGAAATATCTGGACTCTTTCTGTTGACCCCCCCGCCCAGGACCTTCTCCCAGCTCCCTCCCCGCAGCTGCTTGTCTTCACTCACCCGGAAAACAGACCATTCCTCAACCCTTTTCTCTCCTTGCTTAAATCTCTTTCCTTAGGAAACGTTATCTTAACACCTGTGGTTTGCCAATAATCTCCAAGGGGTGGTAGACAGCTCAAATCCATTCATTTATCTCCATTTCCAAGGCCTCCATCCTGGCCCAGGCCAGCTTGAGCCCCTGCCGAGACCACTGTCACAGCCTCCTAACTGGTGTCCCAGCTCCTACAGCTGGAGAAACTTTCCAATATGTAAATCAGATTAGGTCACTCCAGCTCAGAGTCCCACAGTGGCTTCCTGCTACCCTTAGGATAGATTAAAAAACAAAACAAAATGAAGCTCTTCACGTGCCATGTTAAAGCCAGCACGGTCTGGCTCCTAGTACCTCTCCAGCCTTACCTGATACCATTCTGCCCTTTGATACCCGCATCCCACACTGTGACCATCTCAAAGTTCCTTGAACTCCCAGCTCTTGCCTATCCCAGGGCCTTTGCACATGCTCTTCCCTCTGCTTGGTGTATTCTTTCCCCAAACCTTCATCTAAACAACGAATTTCTACCCCTGTCCCAGCCATCTAAATTAGGTCCCCTGTTTGTTTCGCCAGAGTACCCTCTTCTCTTCTTTACTACAATGAATACTTACCATTTACCATTATACACTTACACGTATATTGGATGATTGTAATTAAACTTAAGAATCTATCTCCTATTGTCTCAAGCATGTCTGTAAACTCCCGAGGGCAGGAAGTATGGCTATTTAATATACCACGGACACCAATGCCTGCTCAGGACATGGCAGGTAAAAGGCAACTAGTGAACACTGGTTGAATGCGAATATGAACAGTTGTAGTGTCTAAATCTGCCTGCAGCCACTCTGGACCTGCTCTTCCTGCTGGCCCCCTTAAAGCAGCACGCAAGGAGCTTGGAGCCTTAATAAAGAAGTCCTTGCTGCCTTACGTGTTGTAAAGAGACTGAACCAAGGCTTTCCCCTCCTCCCCAGGTATATGGGCAGCTTCTCCTTTTTCTCAGCCTCACTTAGCCTCACTTACTAGCCTGTGAGGACATCAGGGGCAGCACCACATCTGCCTCATGGCTGTACCTAAATGCCCAGGCCAGGGGCTGGCACACAGTAAGAGGCTGTCAGTGAATACCTACTGAACCAAACAGACCAAACAGTGAAGCCTGTGGCAGACACCGATGATCCCATATTCACTTCCCCTCTTCCTTTTGTTTCGAGTGCCAAGGTGGCAAGCTAAAAATATTCCGCAGACTTCCTTACAGCTCTGAATGTCCAAGTGACACAGCTCTGCGAAAGAAATGTAAGCTGAGGGTTTTAGGAAAAAATTGGCTTCCCTACTTCTTTCCCCTATCTTTCTTTTTTCCTGCCTGACATGCAGACGTGAGTCCTGGAGCTGCAGCAGCCACTTTAGGACAATGAGAGGCAAGCATGAAAACAACAGCCAGAGCTGAGGATGGCAGAGCGCAAGGGCAGAATGAGGCTGGTCCCTGATGCCATGCTGAACTGCTGTACTGGCCCTGGATGGGCCTGCCCTAGACCGAAAGTGTACATGAGAACATCAAAATCCCACTTAAATGCCACTCTAGCAGAGATCTTGTTACCTGCACACTAAATTCATTTCTAACTATTCCCATGGAGAGACAAGCTTTATTGCTAGTACCTACTGTGTCCTTGAGCTCCCTTTGCTTCTTTCCTGTCCTCGAGGCCCCAGGCCCCAGATAATTTACAAAATAGATGGCAGAGGCAGAGGAGGGGGTGGCATGGAGGTGGTGGGAACCCTGCCCTGTCGTCTGCAGGGACAGCTGCTGGCAGGGCTGGTCTCCAGGCTGCAGGTGAAGCGCTCTGATATTCCAAGCTCTCCTCCACTGAACAGATTTTTGGCCACAGTCTGTCTCCAGTGTGCTGACTTGAGTTCTACCTCCCACCTACAATTTCATTCCACTTATACCAGATTGCTCCCAATAAATCGCTGCTATCAGGGAGAGGTGAATTCACACGGCACTTTTCCAAAGAGGTGTTTTCAGTAGAAATTTCACAGAATGCTGCCAATGTCATTTACAAGAAGGTTAAATGGATTACTGAGAGACCTTGATTCGTTATTGCTGTATTATATCTTATAATTCAGAGGAAGGGGATATGGGGAAGGGTGGGGCAGAGCTTATGAGAAACTGAAAATCATTTCTCAATCACTCCTTAGTTTCTTCTTTGAAGTAGTGCAGGTTTTTAAACAAACCACAGTACATAATGTCAGAGATTTTTCTCTCTAGATCCTTGCAAATGCACCCAGAGGCTGATGAACAGTAGTCTTACCCAATCAAAGCAAGGGGAATAAACAAGTAGCACTTTCCACTGGTCTCTGGAAAATCCTGAAAAACCCAACTTTGATGACTGTTGTAAGAGAAGCTCATGTGAAAGTATCTATTTACACCTGGGAATAAAGAGGAATGGGTTGCAGGGACAGCAAATAAAAACACCACTAGTGCTATTGAACTGTCCTTCTGTCCTTCCTGGCTCCCCCTCCACCGCCCTCTTCTTTTCTCTCATGAAATCACAAAGCTCAATCCCAGGAAACTTCCTCTGTTATATACATTCATGGGCTCTTGTTCTGGGCCCCGCAAGATAAAGCCTGCAGCCCTAATCATTTTATTCCCTTGCTCAAAGCCTGCAATGGCACCTCAAACCTGCAGAATGAGCTTCTCCCTTAGGGTGGCATTCAAGGTGCTCCCTGATGACTGACTTCTCCCCGTCAGGGCATCCCTGCTCGAGTCAATCAGGATGGTGGCTCTCTAGAGCCAGCGCTTAATTTTCTGCCCACCTCTCTTTTGCTCACGTTCTTCCTGCTACCTGGAATAACATCCTCAACAAACCCCTGCCATTTCCTCCTTTAAATGTGAGAATTCTACCCATCCTTTAAGGTCCCATCGGGTGTCACTTCATCCAGAGAGCCCTCCCTGACCCATCTGGCTGGACGTGCCCTTGTCTTCCTCCAACCCTCACGGCACTTTGACCAGTGACTCCACGAGTGAGCCTTCTTTCTCTCTTCCTGGATTAGAGGCACTTACTATGTAAATGCTCCTTTCCTTAGTCAAGACCATGAACTACTTTGGCCAGAAACCACGTCATACCTTCTCTGTATCTCCACCTTAGGAAAGAGCAGGAATGTAATCATTTTTGGATAAAGGCAGAAAGGAAGGAAGGGAGGACGGAAGGAAGGGAGGACGGAAGGATTAGATCTGCTTCTAGTCCCTGGACATAGAATAGGTCAATTTATAGCAGCTGCCTGGGCCTGAGCAAAAGGACCCTCCTCTTTCATTACCATGAAATG
The DNA here is from genome assembly GCF_028023285.1 of Balaenoptera ricei. NCBI lineage: Eukaryota > Metazoa > Chordata > Mammalia > Artiodactyla > Balaenopteridae > Balaenoptera > Balaenoptera ricei. Next base: position 56,474,564 of record NC_082646.1, on the reverse strand, counting down.
TCCTCAGACCAGGAAGACCAGGGCACGTTTCTCGTAAAATTGCCAGGGTCTATGTTTTCTAACAAGGATTCTAATTTCTTTTCTCTGGGTTTCTAAATCCACTGTGGGGTAACCTCTGTTATTTTCCGACTTGGCTCACATTGCCACAATGTCAGGGTGATCTGTCCTTTTATGCTTCAGCATCAACCAAAATTAAAAGCTAAGATGCTATATCTAGAGGCCCAAAACACTGCAACACTGACTTGTCAGGTCTTGGGGTTGCAAGCAATGCATACAAAGGTATTTTTATTTTCAAAATTTTGGATGTTGTGAGTTTTTTTTCATGGTCTTTTTAATGACTTCTCAAGAAAACTTCCTATGTTGATTTAAGATGCTTGCTTATATTGGAGGCAAATTAATAAAGGGGAAATTATATTCCATATAATACAAATAGAAATAAAATATTTATTTTATCAGACCAAACAGTAAGACACTCTGGCATCATGGACAGAACATGGGATTTGAAGACCAAGTTTCCATCCTAGCTCTGCCCTTACTGACTGTGTGACTTTGGGCTAGTCAATTAAATTCTCTGAGTCTCAGTTTCTTCATCTGTAAAGTTGAGATCAAAATGAGAATTACCTAAGGTTCTCGTTCCTTCTTACATACAGAAAAGAGCTAAGCATGGTCCTTAACACACAGTAGGCGCTCTCTAAATGTCTGCTGAATGAATGAACAGGTGGAAAACCAAAGTAAGTGTAATATCCAAAAAAAGGGGGCTTGATCCTGAAAAGAGGCAGATGGCTAAAGAAGGAAGATCATGAGCTTTGGAGTCAGACAGATACAAATTCAAGTCCTGGCTTTTCTCAAAACATCCCTGAACCTCAATTTCCTCATCTACAATAGGGGGTGAAAATAAAAATAATCACCATGTGGAGTTACTGCAGGGCTTAGAGAATGTATTTAAAGCCCTGTGTAAATGGCAATGGTGAATTATAATTTAGCTATTGGTATACATCTTCCTACTTCATTCAGTACTCGGGGTCAGCCAGGTCACCTACCCCCAAACGGAGCCAGAACCAGAAACAACATAACCTTCAAATTCGAGACCTCTGCATGTGGGGGAAAGGCCATTCTTTCTGAAAATAGCTGCCATGTTTTATTCTAAAATTTGCTCAGTTTCAGTGGTTTGTGTGCATGTGTGTGTGGGTGAGAGAGAAAATGCATCTAGTTCAGAGGGAGCTCTGTCAACAGCACATCTCCGTGTATATATATTTGTGTACACAGTTTGTAAAGTGCTTTTAGATTTTTTGAAGGCAAAAGATAAACTTATTTAATTTAAAATCATCAGCTGGACTGCATTAAATGGAAGGAAAAGCAAAAACGTTCACAATATAGCCATTAGTTAAATTAAACACAATTATTTCTCCCACTACTTAATTACAAACAGACATAAATACTCTGGATTCTGACATCTCAGATCTTCTTAAATTCTAGCTCTGCATTTCAGCGTGTAACGGAGGGAGGGCCACATTCCAATTTGTGTGTTAAGCAAACCTGAGAGTTACAATCGTATATTGGGACTATAATGACTTCACTAAAACAAGACCTAAACTTTTAATTAACCTGCCAAGACAAATTACAACTCATGGTTCACAGGTAAAGACCAAAGACAGCTGAGACTCAATGCCAGAGACTCTTGGGGAGACAGGGATTAATAGCAACATCAGAGTCAGTCTGTTTTTGTATTAAAAAAAAAAGGTATTCATTAAACAATCACTGCAGCTTGAAGGAAGACAGACAAGTCAGAAAGGCAGGGAGAGAAAGGTGGACAGAGAAAGGGGATGGGAGAGAATATTAACCACGTCCATGTATCGAAGCCTGGGCTGGGCACTTTATATTTATTCTCTCCAATCTTCACAATGGGGATTGCCAAGTACTATTATTGTTTCATTTTCCTGACAAGAAAGATGAGGCTCACAGAGGTGACGTGACTGACTGTGGTCACAGAGCTAACATGCAGCAGTGGGAGAAGGAAGGAATGGAAAGCAGTGCTCAGAAGGCATTTGTTTTCATAGCTTAGTCGACAGGCCGACCACCAGAATCAGGATCACCTGGGCTCTACCTCAGGCCTACTGGGAAAAGGCCCAGGAATCTGAATGTTAGACTCACTTCCCAGGTGATTCCTTTGTACAACAATATTTGAGACCCCCCCCCCCATAAGATACTGTAACCCCTTGTTACTCAAAATGTGGGCCACAGATGAGCAGCATCTCACCGGGTGCTGGTACAAAATGCACAAAACTCTAAACACCCAGCCTGACCGACTGAAGCAGAATCTGCATTTTAACAAGACGCCAGGTGGTTCATAGAACTCTGAGAAGCACAATACAGCTTAACTGCTCTAAAAGACATTATACGGTTAAAGCAGGTGAAGACAGATTTCATCATTTAGGTGAGAACAGGAGAACCTGAGGGAAAAGCAAGGCCATCTCCTTAATTATGACAAAACAGGTCAGCAAGCTCTGACAAGCCAAGAGTTGGCAAAGGTACCTAACTGTACCTACATCTTATTTCTCTGAGAGGCACACCCTAATTAAAAGTAGCTTTCTTTGGGGGTTTGTATTAATTTCCTTTCATATTTGTGCTCACTTATTAAAAATACAGAATTCTGATTGTAGGAGACCTTAGTTCTGAGCAAGCATGATACTGCGTCTAAGAGAAATCAGGCTGTGAGACCATGAAGCTGTAACTCAGGCACCACTAATGACTTGAAAATCATGTCTCTAAATTGAAGCCACCGTGTCCAGAAAGAGAGAAGAAACAGGGTCTGGAGCCTGGCAGACCCTGCCGAGTGTCAGCCTAATTGATGGTGAGGACCAGGACTGGCTCTCCCATGACAGGAAACGGGCGGCACCGACAGCCTCCTGGGTCACCGCTAACCACCGAGCTGCAGTCTCAAATTCCAGAGTCTCAAGGAACCAGGAGATGGAATTTGTGCTGGGCCAGAACACAAATTAGTGGTGGAGATTTAGAAGTGAGCACACTTTCTACTGCACCTCAAAAGGAGGCATCAAGGGAGGAAACCAACAGCACAGCGGCTGCCAAGACTGCAGAGACCAGAAGCTAGGACAGACACTTCCAAAATAAGGACAGCACGAAGTGATATTTCCTACCCCGGAGCTGATGTAGCCTAACAGCTCCACCTCCCTCATTTTGCTAAGAGGGTAGAATGTTGAGCCTGCAGTTACGGCAGAAGCCTATACACCGTGCACCATATTTAATGGGAAGGTATTCTCCGCCTCAGCTCTACGGGCAAAATTGCAAATAAGAGGAAAATGGCCTGAAGATGACTACTGCTGTTTAGAAGGAAGAACCTGGGTCTTGCAAGAGTTTTAGGAACCAACGACCAGATTCAGAGGTTTTTTATTCAACTCCATTTCCCATGTCAGAGAGGCTCCAGCCAAGGACCAAGACAGAGTTTTGAGGTGAACTCAAAACAACACAGAGGTTTTCATTAAGCAGAAAATCCATCCCCAAGCATTCTGGTTAGTGGAGTTTTGTCTTCTGGAAGTTTTATTTTCCTGTAGGGGATTTTATCTCCAGGTTGTGTCACTGCGCTTCTGATATAAACCAACGCAACGTTTTCTGACCTGAACCACTGAGCCCAATGCATCCTATATCACACTGTGGTGATCTAAGGAGGAGACAAATTCTGTGCAGTATATGGGTAAAGAAGAGAAATTCCTTAAAACAGGGTGCCAGGCTCTCCGGACACCCACAGGCTTGTGAGGCGGCCAAGGTGCTCTCTCTTAACGAGAACTCTTCCAGTATGAGGGACCAGAAGCTGTTAAGAGCTCATTTAAATCCTCCGGGCTTGCTGTCCGCCAGAGCTCAGGACATCTCGGTTCTCTACAAGACCCCCATCTGATCAGATTGTTCATCCAGCCCTTTGCATGGCTATTCTCACCCTCTTTCCAAACCTTTATCTTTTTTTTTTTTCCTCATCTGCCAGGGGTTGTTGGCTCCAAAAGCAAAACAAACAAGCAAACAAAAGCTCACGTAAGAAACCAAAACCCCAAATAGAAAATCAGTGAGTTGAACCAAGGGAGATTATAAGGACGAATACAGGTGATGGAGAGACGTAACAAGAATTTCTGTCTCCTTGTCAGTTTCACCCCTTGGTGCTTAAACGTAGCTGCGAGTCCACACGCTAGGCCACAGATAACACGAGAAAGGCGGTGGGCAACAGCGCTGGGCTCAGGTGCCAGCCCAACATGGCCTTCCAGCTCCTCCTGTCACTCCCCTCCCTCGTTTCCCTGCATCTCACTCCCATCCCTTGTCCGGCAAGCCCAGTCAGGATGGCCTCATGCTGGGTGGCCTCTGTAGCTCTGGGCAAGACACATCCCCTTGTCCACTTCGACTCCCAGGATCCCCAAGTGTCCTCTCACCCGAAGAGACAATATCCCACAGACCCCAGAGGGGTGGAGCTTCCTTACCAATGGCAGTGGTGAGAAAGGAAACCACTTCAGACTCCTTCCCATCATTATAAAAAGCCAGGTGCCAGATTCCTGAATCCAAATACTGGATGAAGCCCGTCTCATGGCTAGAAGGGGGGACAGCTCCCCGAGACTGGCGCTGGGGTCCCTCCAGGCTCCGTGCTTCCTGGGTCAAGAGCCTCCTTCCATCCAGCAGCTCCACAAAGTCAAACTGGAGTATAAAGAGAGCATAATTAGCACTGGACCTGCTTCACCACAAGGCTAGATTCTTCAGGCTTCTCCCAGGGAGGACACGGGGAAATACAACCTGAAACAGGCAGAAGAGGTTAACGCCATGTGAAGGTTGACCAACCAACTCCAACTCCTTCCCAGAACCCATTTTTCCCTGGTCACAGTCTCCTGATACTCTTGTGAATGCATTGTAATTAGTGGATTATTTTCAAGTCTCAGAGTTTGCACAGGACAACCATGCTTTTCCAGTGATCAGAAACCCAGCCACTGCATGACTGTTTGAACTCCAACCCCATGCAGGTGATGGCGGGCAGGAATCCCAGGGGTCTAGGACTGGGCCTGGAGCACTGGATGTGGCTTAAATGTCAGTCAAGTGCAAACGGAAGTTTGATTTATACCTGTCTTCCTTTCGTCAATGACCCTTTCTCAACGCTCCAGTTTCAGGGAGCAGTTTTAGGGGAACTAAACTGGATTAGCTCAAAACTCTATCAATAATTACATGCTGTGTCAAATACAAGTGCCGATTGATCCAAGCCTACTAGCGTGAGAGACTTGAAGTCAGTCACACAGTGCTAACAACAGGCAGGTGGGGAAGTCCTGCTGGCCTACTGGCAAGCAAATCGTGCAACTGTCTACCTGTCTGTCTGTCTATCTTTAAAGCAAAACAAAATAGATACTTATTCGTCTCATGTGAAAATGTCTAGGGGCATGAAGTCCAGGAGCAGCACAGCAGTTTTACAAAGAAATCAGAGGGGCCCAGGCTCTGTCTACTTTTCTGTAACTCCATCCTTAGCAAATGTATTTATCTAGCTTTTATCTAAAAACTAAATAACTACGGGGGCTAGGAAGACTGCCTTTGGCCAGGGAATGTCTGATGGATGCCTATGATTTATATTACTCCAATCCCAGGGCTGGGAGGCCCTCACACAAGTCTGCTCTTAACCCATCATGACTGGTAATGTGTCAATCATCCTGGCCGAGTTTTTTTTTTTTTTTTTTTTTTTAATTGAAGTATAGTTGATTTACAATGTTGTGTTAATTACTGCTATATGGCAAAGTGATTGAGTTATACATATATATACATTCTTTTTTTAAGTATTCTTTTCCATTAGGGTTTATCACAGGATATTGACTACATTTCTCTGTGCTATACAGCAGGACCTTGTTGTTTACCCATTCTGTATATAAAAGCTTACACCTGCTAACGCTGGCTGAGTTTAAGTGTTTCTAGTGTGCATGTGTCTGGGTAAATGTGAAGCCCTGAGGAGAGAAGGGATGCTTTACTCTGAGCCAGGTCCTGCACTAGCTGCCTTCTAGATGTGGTTCTCCACTCTTCACAACAGCCCTGTAAAGTGGGTATTGTTATCACCATTGGCTAGATTAGGAAACTTGCTCTGAAAGGATGTTACAGGCTCAAGGTCACATAGCTGATAACAGGAGGATTCAAACCCAGGTCTCTTTGACTCCAAAGTGCATGCTTTTTTCTCTAGATTACACTTCCTGGATAATTTAACTTCGAGACTGGGTACTAGTAAAAAAGGCTATTGAGAGACTTCCTAGAAAGCCTTCCTCTTAACAAGCTCCAAGGATACAACCCTACTCATCCGAAAGGTAGGGTCTGAGAGAGGGCAAATGGATGAATGGGCTATAAAATACATGAAATTTCCTTCAAGCTCAGAGATCCAGGCTTAAGCATTAGGCTTCTTGACTTAGGCTTCTTGAGCAGGGTCCGTGGGGTTCTGGTTACCTGTGTGTGTGAAGGAGGAAGGCCTTTTCTGCCATAAATGCCGACCAGAGCCGCCTTTCCCAGAGACACATTGAATTTCAGATGCATAGGATGGTCTATGAACACCTGAGATCTCCAGAAAGTGCCAGGAGGAATCTTCTGGGAAGCCCGTCTCCCCACGTCGATTTCTCCAGAGTCTATAAAACTGTCCTCTGGAAAGAAACTACTGGGCTTTCCTACCAAGACACAGGGAAGGGAAGACAAAAACATCACTGTTAGCCACACGTGAAACCAGGGACCAGAGCACCTGAGCAAGCAGGGCTCTCCGATGCCTCCCACTCCTCTCTACAACATTTTGCTGCCAGCCCACTCCCTGCCCCAGACTCCTCCGTTGAGGAGTAAGAATGCCCAGAACTTTTTTTTCCAATGATGCCCAAATTGTTCTGCTAAAAATATGCATTCTTCCAAAGCAGAACGGGTCCTCCCCAAGGGCCATCTGTTTACTGCATAATTCTACAGCTTGTTAAGATATATTTTGATCCTAAAAATAATCACTTGCAGTCACATGAGAATAACTCTGTGTGTATGTGTGTGTGTGTAAAAGTATGTATGCTAAAAAAGAAAAGATAGAGGGAATGAGGTGTTGTTATTACCTTTCCAACTCAGAATGGTTCCCCCAGCAGTGGGAAGCATGACCTGAGTAGAGTCAGGTAAATTTTACAAGTTCACTAGTTTATGTGTAATTGGGAGACAAATTCTGAGGCTCAGACATGTGGATGAGTTTGTGTTGGGAGGAGGGGTAGGGTTGGGGAAGATGAGGAAAAGGGTACGTCTGAAGAGAGAAACCATCCCTGAAAAACGCTTCTTTGTCTTGAATGGAGGGCTATGAATATCACTGTGCTAAAGTGGGTAAAGATGAGGGGATTTTTCAAGTTCAGGCACAAACCTTATGACATACTTGGAAATTCAACCCAGGCCCCCAACCCTGCATGTTATTGGAGTGGGGGGGAGTGGTCAAGAATAAGGTCTCTTGCCCAATTCTGTCACCAATCAGGAGAGTGACAGCTTTCTGGGCGCACCCCAAGTGCCAGGAAGGAAGGCTGCTTATCAGACTTCCTCTATTTAGTAATTAAACACACTCACATGTGAAAAATATAAACCTTAACTTCCTGCCAGACATCAGCCCTCTGAAGAGTTGGGCGGGGGCAGGAGGAGAGGACAGGGACATTAGAAGACCACCCTTAGGACATTAACAAGCCAAAATCAAGTCAACAGACCACATTTTATTTGTCATTAGAAGGACCTCTGGGTATCCTAGTTCCAAGGTTTGTGGTGGTGTTATAGATGTTGGAAGAGACACTTTAGAGACCGAGAATCCATTTATAAAGAAAACACATTTGTGGGAACTTTTTATGAAAAGCACTTGGGGAATAAGAAATTAAAGTGTCTTTTTTTCCCTAGCTTTGTAAGATTCCTTACAAAGCACATTTGATGCTGAAATGGAGCTTGGCAGGGCACTGTTGTAGTCATAAAATATTTTACTGTTTTAAATAATAAAATTCAATTTAAATGTTAAACTTCTCCATATGTTATCATTCCTTATAAACTCCTAGGCAGAAACATCAGGTTTTTAGCTTTAAACCGTTAAACGTTATTTTAATTAAAAATATGCCAACAAAAAAGTTAAAATGCATGCTCTCAATAAAAGTATCACTAGTATTCTGTCATTAGCATGGGAAAGAGCTTACATTTAATTCCTTTATGGAAGGAATATGCCCCAGACTTTTACCTTGAAAATGTAGACACACACAAACCATGGCACTGTGGTTCAAAGACAGAAGCCAAATTCACAAAGCATTAAGATGGAAGAGAATTACTTTCACATTCTTCCTTATCTGGTTTTTGGGTTCCTCCCAGTACCATAATCCTTTTATAGTCCAGGTAGAAGATAGTATATAGCCTTCAGCTTATAATTCTGTTAGGGAGGCAGAACTAGGAGGGAGTATGAAACAAAAGCAGGATGAGTTCTGAGCTTTTTACTGCTAGAAACTGCACAGAAATAAGCCCTAGACTCCTAATTCCAAGGACTCATTTCCTTTGTGAGTAGGTAGGAGTCAGAGCTGATGGGATTTGGGAATTGTCTGCATTCAAATAATTCCTGTGTCTGAGAATGAATAATGAAAACTTCTCCCACTTTTTGGCATGCCGTTGGAGAACCCTGCACAGTTCATTTCCCCTCCAATGAGCATGTTTTTAGGAGACAGCTATCGAATCGGCTAAGTTCTTTAGCCTCACAGGTCAGAGGTCAAGTCCAGAGACTCTCCAGAGGTCTGCAGGCCCCAGAGGCATAAGTAAGTTGGCTCTTACCCCAGAGGAGTGGCAAAAAGGAATATTCTTTTCTAGCACTCCAGTATTTCACCAAAGCTGGCCAAAATGGGAGAAAAAAATCATATTTGGTGTGTATACAATGATATAAAAATAGTGAATTCTGGTCTACAGCACACTCCCAACCAGGACCTTGAACTTTCTTGGCTGAGTCTGTGACGGCCGCTCTGGAGCTTAGGTTCAAAAGTGACCTTTGTAACAGAAGTCACCTTGTCCAGATCCTTGGGGAAGGGGTCACGGCCCAGTGTAAAGGAAAAGTTTGAGAGGGAAAGAGCATCCCCATCTTGGAATTTAACCTTTATCATTCTTCCCCTCTGGTCCCTAGTGGTCCCCACAGGGACTAACCCTAAGGATGAGATGGAAGCTTCTGGGAGGGAAGACCTATACCCGCCGAGTACCTCTGTCTGGTGGGAAAGAGGCACGAGATTTGCTGGGCTAAGGGCTGTTCAGAGTGAGACCACCCTCATCCTTTCCTGTCTTTTAAAAACCCTTACTGCCTTTCTCTCTCCAGATCTTATAACCTAAGATCCTTTGTTCTTAATTTTGAGCACCAAGATGTGAGCACTAGGATAGAAAATATCCCACTACATGGCAATACCCACGGTGTAGGTGGTGGAGTAGTGACAGGGGGTAGAGGGTAGAGGCAGTTGGAGGGGAAAAGTCCTGTGCATATAACTCTTTTTATACCTACCTACATTCTGGAAAACAATAATAATAATAAACATTATTAGTAGTAATAGTAATAGAGGTAGCAGTACTAATAGTAGTATAACCTATCATTTATTAAGTTCCAACTACATACGGGGCATCTTTATATGTATCGGTTCTGTTAATCCTCACACTATTAAAATGTATACACGGATGCTCAGAACGCTTAAGAAACCCTTGAGATGGAGTCATCTGGGCCGCCCCTTTATTTATTAGAATATGGCTTCTTAGAACATCAAATTGATAAATTATTAATTAAAACTCTTCAAAGATATTCTCAATGGTGGCAGAGTGCATTGACCCTCTCTAAGAGCGAGGGTCCAATTTAATTCACAGTCCTAGCGGGCTTAATACCAAGGCTAGACCAGGAAGATCCAAGGCCCGTTGGAGAACTTCCTGCCATCCTGGGATACAAAAAATTGACAATTTTTATGAACTAGGATCCCACACACAGGCCCCAAAGTTAAAGGGAGACAGTCAGTATCTCAAGACATTCATAAGAAGGACACTATACAATCAGTGCGTGCCCGAGAGGCTTAACAAAGTACAAAGAGCTTAACTCAGAATTAGGGAGCTCCAACAGCACGATTAGGTTTCACAGGGCAGATTCTACCGGTAACGGTCCTTTTCTTTATAAAGATATACAGATTCAGGTTTCCTATAGCTATGCTGTGGAAATATGCAATCATGTCTATAAAAGAATTTTCTCAACAAATTACTGAAATGATTGGATAGCTCAAGTAAGGGAGATTTGGAAGAACTGAAATTCCATGCACTTCCCAAGTTCAGTCTTTATTTTCCTGAACTGAGATTTATCCAGACAGGTTCTAAGTTCCTAATCAACCAACACTCTCCACCCCCCCCCCTCCACCTTTTTGGTTCTTTTCAATGCAATAACTTGCACAAAGATTTCTTTAGTTTCCTTAGCAACTGTTTGAAATTTATTTCGTTATCAAAATAAGCTGTTCCATTTTGGACAGCCCAGCTGAGCCTGTGTGCAGCAATTTGCATGGTTCAAACTGATGGGCAATTTTGATTTCACTGCAGAAAGAAGAAAATACTATCCCTGGCCCACCAATTAAACCATCAGAAATGCTTGTTTATTCAATGCTTTTTTCCCTTTCTCCATTAATGCATAACATAAGTTCTTATGGTTTTACTTCGAAAAGCTGCTGTATTTGGTTTCCATCCCACGACAACCCTGAAATGGTTATAGCCACTTTTGAAAATATAGTATAAACTGCAGTTTGATGTTATTCTCAGAGACACAATGAACCTTTAAAATACTGGGTTCATCATATAGTTCACTGGTATAATTAAAAAATATATACCCTTTAAAAATATTCACAGATGCCCCAGACTTTGTGGGAATCTTTGAGGGGAAAATATTAATTAGTCTGGATTTCTGAGATTCTAATAACTGACATGGAATGAATGGCTTGGGATTTGGGTGGACAAGAAAGGAACTAACATTTGTTGAGTGCTTCCTCATAACCAGGCTTTGAAAAGATAGGTGTTGGCAATCCTTGTTACACAGATGAGGAAACTAAGGCCACAGGAGATGGCGTAACGGGCCTGAGTTAACAGAGCCAATAACTGGCAGGGCCAGGACTCAAATCCTGGACTGCCTGGCTCCAAGCCCTATTATCCTCTTTCCACCCACCACACTGCTTCCCTTGCCATTGCAGAACAGGGCTCTGGCTCTAATCTTAACTCTGGAATCAGCTCTCTGATACCCTCAGAAGGGACAGGAAATATGCACTCACATCAGTGTTAAGGACTTTCCCCCTTGAGACACGTCTAAGGAACTAGATTTTTAACATCACAATTAAAAACGTAAACTGAGTACACACTGGTTTGACCAAGGCAAAAGAAATTAAGAACCATGTGGTCTCACATAAACTAGAGGAAGATGTGTCCTCTGTCTCTCCAGACCGATGTATTTTTTGTCACAGCAATTGCTTTCGATGCTGACCACCTTCCAGCATTGCACTGCATTTTAGGGGTTTGTAAACAGGCTTTCCATTTGCATTAGTAATGACAGATAATCCCTTTAAGCAAAAATACTCCAGCGAAAGTAAACCAATAAGCTGGTGCAATTTTATTTTGTCTCTTATCTGCACCTCCTGCTCCTTGGGAAAAAGAAAACAAAACCTAAACAACCCACAAACTAATTTCATTAGAGTGGGAGACTTTCGATAGATCCAACTCCTGTTGAAAGAAAGTCTGATAGAGAAAATACATTTTTCTAAATGAGATCTTTGAGGTTTAAACATATCTTAAATCTGTGTTTGTTGATTCTAAAGACAGTTGTCGTTTATGGTATTCACCTATGACATCTGACACTATAAGCTGACATGGGAATCACAAGCCAACAGGAAGGACCATGGACAGGGCCAACCTGAAAAAAAATTCTAAAGAACAATCTGGTTAATCATATGATGATTCTGTTACTAATTTCACATGTAGAACTTGTGAATTAGAATGGACGTTACAGATAATATAGCTCAATAACCTCCTTTTAAAGAGGAGGAAAATGAAGCCCAGAAAGTCTTTCAAGGGATTTGCTTAAGGGCATCACAAGTGGCAGCAGCTGGACTTGAACTCAGGGTTCTTGACTCCTAACCCAGAGCTCTTCCCATGGCTTCATCCATGCTCCCTCCATATTCTATTAAGGTGCAAAGAAAGTGTAAGTTATTCAATGTTTTAAGTCTTAGAATCTTTGTAAAGGAGAAGACTGGCTTTGCCCCCCGCAAAAGAGTAGGCAGAGGTTCTGATTAGGCTCTTTGGAAATGCCCTCAGTTCCCTTAAAGATGACCATAGGTCAAGAGTGGATTTTGGCCTTCAGGACCATTCAGAGACCATGAATAGTTACTCTGGCCAAGCATATGCTACCCTGTTAACCAAACTGATTCCTAGAAGGCAAACTCTTGACAGGACAGGGAAGCTCAGAAGCCATGACCCAAAGTTAACTGAGCTAAGAGGAAAGAAGATGTAAGCAGTGAAGATTGGAGGCCGCTGTGACCACTTTGCTGACTGAGGTAACACCAGAGAGAGAAAGCAGGCCACAGGAGAAGGGATGTCGCACTGCCTAGAATGACAGCCAGCCTGGCCCATGAGCTCAGACATCCTTCCCGGTACCAATTTTTGTGGGTCTGCCACTTCTTGGTTGATAGTGAAAGAATTTGTGTTGATGGCATGTTAGAAAGAGCCCTAAGAAATTCAGAACATTGGTCTATGGATGTCCCATTCAAGAATGCCAAACTCCAAATGTCACCACCACTTCCATCATTGAAAGAGAAACATCTGTGTCTCCCTGTACAATGGAATTTCTTATCCACATCTCCTTCAGGGTCTTATAACCATGAGGTGAGTCAGGTAGGTCAACTTATGGAGACTGCAAGAGCCCTGCAGTCACACAGACCTGGGCTCATGTCCCAACTTCCATTATTTACTGGCTATGTGACTCTGGCCAAGTAACTTAATCAAAGTGATCCTTAGTTTTGGCATCTAAAATGGGTATACGTAATTATACTTACCTCACAGGATCTCTGTGAGGATTAAATGTGAAGTGCTCTTGACAAAAAGCTTTGAACAAATACTGTACAAACACTAATGATTATTGGTATTGCAGATGAGGAAACTAGGGCTCAGGAAAATTAAGTGACTTGCTCAAGGTCACATGGTTGAAAATGCTAGAACAGCTGAAGTGGTGTTTCCATGAAACCACAAGGTCCAAGGGTACTTCGCTTACAACACACCCTCTACCCACCTTGCCACACCCCACTCCAGGAGACACCCATTCATCCCATGAGGTTGCCTCATCATGATCCCACATAGTCCAAGACAGCCGCCCAGCAGCGTGAAAGCCCATGATACTCCCCTCAGGGCATGGGATGGGATGTCGCCTGAGCACCATGAGCCCTGCCCAAGCCCCGCTATGAGCTCACAGTGACAAGGAACCGCGATGAAGACACAGGTGGCCTGGCAGCTGGCGTGGAGTGCAGAGGGATGGAGGAAGCACCAGAGCATGGAGCTGTGAGTCAGGCACGTGGCGCGCAGAATGGCGGTCTCCTCGGTTCAAAGGCAGACACAGAGGACTCACGACACGAACAACACAGCAACCCTACCTTCCGTGGCTCCTTTGCCTTTCCTGTCAGGGATCTCTAACCCAGTGCCCCCTGAGGGATACAGGGAGACGTCCGTTGGCACAGGCCAACTGCTGGCTGTGTCCTCCGTGATCTCATACATCTGCCCCTCCATCGGCTGCAGGTGCCAGTTTAGGCCAAACAGGTGCATGGCTGTGGTGAGCAATGAGAAAAGTCATCTTTTTCTGCTGGAGGTGGAAATGGAACTCCCAAGCCAGAGGGGAGGGCAAGTGGGGGTGGGGAACACAGGAAATCAGTTCAGTTCAGTTCAACAAAGAGCCCCTGAAGAGAGCTCTGGCAGTGCTGAGCGCTACACAGGGGACTGGGGCACAGAGATGATCCAGGCACAGACCCTGCCCTCGAGGGCTCACAGTCTAGGGGAGGGGGGAGAGGGGCAGGGATGAGGGAGTTTCAGGAGGTCTTGGCTTTTTTTTTTTTTTTTTTTTTAACATCTTTATTGGAGTATAATTGCTTTACAGTGTTGTGTTAGTTTCTGCTGTATAACAAAGTGAATCAGCTATACATATACATATATCCCCATATCCCCTCCTTCTTGCGTCTCCCTCCCACCCTCCTATCCCACCCATCTAGGTGGTCACAAAGCACAGAGCTGATCTCCTTGTGCTATACAGCTGCTTCCCACTAGCTATCTATTTTACATTTGGTAGTGTATATATGTCCATGCAACTGTCTCACTTTGTCCCAGCTTACCCTCCCCCCTCCCCATGTCCTCAAGTTCATTCTCTACATCTGCGTCTTTATTCCTGTCCTGCCCCTAGGTTCATCAGAACCATTTTTTTTTTTTAGATACCATATATATGTGTTAGCATACGGTATTTGTTTTCCTCTTTCTGACTTACTTCACTATGTATGACAGACTCTAGGTCCATCCACCTCACTACAAATAACTCAATTTCGTCTCTTTTTATGGCTGAGTAATATTCCACTGTTTATATGTGCCACATCTTCTTTATCCATTCATCTGTCAATGGACAGTTAGGTTGCTTCCAAGTCCTGGGTATTGTAAGTAGTGGTCTTGGCCTTTTGATTCAAAAGATAAATAACAATCTAGAGGAAAAACCTGCAATTTGTATCACCAAGGGTTAATTTCCTTAATATAAAAAGAACTCAAATAATAAGCAAAGTCCAGCAAGTCAGTAGGAAAATAGGCATAGGATATGAACAGATAGTTTACAGAATAAGAAATGCAATTGGCTCTTGGTCACGTGAAAAGACTCTAGACATCACCCATAGTAGGAGAAATGTAAGTTAAACTCTGCAATACTGTTTTTCACATACGGTTTGGCAAAGATTTTAAAAAGGCTGAAAATACACAGTATTGGAAGAGAACAGGAAATAAGCACTCTCACACTTAGCTGGTTTGGTGCGAGCATAAGCTGGTACAAACCCTACGGAGGGCAATTTGACAAAAGCTACCAAATTAAAAATACCCATGCCCTTTACTCTGGAACTTAGAGGTTCCAATTCTCCTCCAGATATGTTCATATACATACAAAATGATGTACATACAAGGTTATTCACTACAGTACTGTTTGTAATAGCAAAATATTGGAAACCAGTCCACCAATAAGGGGCTAGATAAATTTTATTTATACAATATACTATGCAACCATAAAAAAGAGTGAGGAAGCTCTTTGTATATATTTTTCTGGAAGGAAAATTGTAACATTCAGAACAGTATGTTTGATATACTACATTTAGGTAAAAACATTTCTGCATATGTATAGAATATTTCTGGAAGGATAAGAAAAACACTGATAACAGTGGGTGCATCCTGTGAAGGAAGAGATGGGATTTGCGTTTCACTGTGTGTCTGTTGCACATTTTGATTCTGTGCATTTTTGTGATTTTTGTGCAATGCTGTGATTTTGATTCATGTGCATGCATTTCTGTTTTAAAACTATTTTTGCAAGGTAGCAACTGCTGAATAGTCTTCTGCAACAATCGAGAAGAGACCATAAAACACCAGAGAACGGAGGTTGTCCTTTAAATACACAATGCTTGCGAAGGCTAGGAAGCGTGTTTTCCAGAAAGGTTTGCAATCTAGTACAAAGCGTCGGCTTAAGTCCCGCTGGTGATTCAAGACTTGAGCCTCATCAATGGTCCATACTTACCTCCTCTGGGACGCCTTCCCTGACTCCCCACATACAGAATCGCATACTCCAGTCCCCAACTCCCACAACATCCTCTGTGTAGCACCACTCCTTCGTTCAGCTGATGAACACTTTCTAAAAGCCCGCTCTATGCCAGGACCCGTGGCTGACACTGAGAGCCAGAACTGAATCAGACGCTCCCTGCTTCCATGAGCTCGTAGTCGAGCAGGGGAGACAGACAAGTAACAAAGTATATTCCGAAGGACTAGAAGGCCCAGAGGAGGCAGTGGCTGACCCGCTAGGAGGGTGACAGGGACACAGGGAAGGATCGACAGAGATATGGAGGCCCATCGTAATTACGTTTACCGAGGACCAACCGCTTGCCTGGCAGTGCCCTGGGTAATTTGTATACATTACCTCTAATCCTCATGCAACCTTGCCAGACCCAATTTATAGATGTGGACATTTAAGTAACTGAGAAGGTTAATTAAAATTATGATAATCATAAAACTGTGATTTCTTGAGTGCTTTCCATGGGCCAGGCATTGTGCTAAGAGCAGTAAATACGTTTCAAAGTTTCTTTGATTCTTGCAACAATCCTAAAAGGTGATAATGCAATTTTGCCGATGAAGAAACTAAGACACAAAGACATCAATTAACACTGGGAAGGTTAAATGGCTAACAAGTGGCAGAGTCTAGACTAGAATCCCAAACTGCTGGAATCCTGAAATCACACACCATCCATCTTTCTGGCTGGAAGACTCTCCCCACTTCACCATGCTGCTGCTCGCTAGCTTTTTCTAGCAAGGTGGGTGGGAATTATAAAGACATCCCCTTTTACACATCAAGCAACCTCCGAGGCTTTTACATGTCTTTTTAGGCAGCAGTATAGGATTCCGTGAGGTAGACGGAAAGTTGTGTTATTTGGCCGCAGTTTGTGGAAGGGTCACTGGTGGTCTTGAGGGACTGTGTGACTGCCTTCAAGACGCAAAAAAAGTGTGTACAGGGGACCGGAGCACAGCATGTCCTTATGACTCCTGATCCAAACACAAGCCACCGAGGAATACACACAAGTTTGGCTTAATCAGGAGAGCGTACGCTGGTAAAAGAAATGCAATCAATCAGACCCTTTGCTTTCTCTTCGGTTACTGTGATGCAGTGGGAAGTGTGCTGGATCAAGGGCAAGAAAACTGGTTTTGAATCCTAACTGCCACTTCCTAGCTACAGTATTCTCATCTGAGAAATGGGGATAAAAATATTTCAAAGAATTATTGTATCATATGTGATAATATATGGCAAAGCACTTTGTAAACTGTACATCTGTGTGATTACTATATTCTATAACCATTATATTCATACCTTTGATAATACTGATAAAATAGCAGCTAACATTTATACAGCACTTTTCAGGTACCAGACATTAAATGAGGTGCTTTATACTACTCTTGACTGCCTCTGTGTAGCTGTCAATAATAATAACATTAATTTGCCTGTTAGAAGTGAATACGCTGCTACTTCCAAGGCTGAATTAGCTCACGTTTCTGCTTACCTTCTTACTGTTTTAATCTATTTATTGGCAACTCCAAAGGTAATGGAGAAATTGTTTGAATTGCGGACAACTCAGATATATGCAGTTAAACGAGCAGCACTTCTTTCCCCGTTAGAATCAATTATCTCATCTAAGCGCGCAAAAGAGCTGTCTTGTTAAAAGGTCATGAGAATTAACTAATCCCAGAATGAATAGAACTCTCACAGCTTTGTGAAGAGAAACATTTTTGTCAAACCTTTCTCTTACTTTAAAAAAGATGCAAAAGCAAGTTCTTACGGTAAAAAATATGTGGAGGGGAAAGAAAAGCCAGTGGAAAGAGTGTTCCAGGTGAAAATGATTACAGGATCTGGCGTCCAGGGACGTTAATTAGGGCAGGGCAGTCCACAGCTGGATGGGGGAGGCCGTCGGCCAGAAGCCCAGAGGTGCATGCTGGCACCCCTTCCTCTTGGCCTTGCCCCTCTGCGATCACAAACAGAGGCCCACACAGCTGTGACGCTGGTGGGTCTCTCTGCGACCTGTGGTAGATGTGCTCTTAGAAACCACCTGGGAAAGCCAAGTTCTGGATCCAGCTCTCACTTGGACTCTCAGGAGATTCAGTCCTCCAGAAATAATTCTGGAGGCTGGTGGGTAGGGAAGTGAGTACAGGGCCATCAACATTGGGCTGACAAATGGCCGACTGGAAGGTAGGAGAACCACTGGCTGAAACCACCCACCCTGGCCAGGCACCACAGTTACCATGTGCATGAGGTATCTTGCAACAGGAGGTCCTCGTAAGGAATGCGAAACTAACAAGCCACCACCAACCGGAAGAATTCGGGAAAGGTCAAAAGGAGAGAGGGGATGCCAGTTCATATGTCCTGCCAACCTCCCAGAATCCTTCTCACTGGAATCCATCTTGGCTGAGTGATACGCACGCCACCAGGAAGGACCGTGAGTCACAGTGATTGGCTAGAGACAACCTGGAAGCTAATCCCATCACCATAAAACCCAAGACTGCAAGCCACGTGGCAGAGCAGTCCTCCTGGGTTCCCTTACCCTCCTGCTCTCCGCCCGGGCGCCCCTTCTCAATAAAGTCTCTTGCTTTGTCAGCACATGTGTCTCCTTGGACAATTCATTTCCGAGTATTAGACAAGGGCCCACTCTCGGGCCCTGGAAGGGGTCCCCCTTCCTGCAACAGTAAGATTTAGACAGAGGAGCAGGATGATACGGAGTCAGAGATGTGAAGTTCCACCAGTAATGTTGTCTTAAAGCCAGAATAAAAGGGACCTTTAATCTGTGATCCAGTCTTAAATATAAGTCAGGCTAGGGCCCCCTCAATTCTTTTACTGTATTGTTTGGTGGGTGGTCAATTTCATAGTTCTGGGTTATGAGCGACAGAAAGAGAAGGAAGGGAAATAGTCTGCTCTGTTCTCCTCTTCCCAAAGGACACAAGGCATACTTGGTCAGAGGCTGTCCAAAGAATACACCAGCTCAGGCAACCACTCGTCTTTGTCCTTGATAATCTTCAAAGTAACAACAGTAACTCAAAACCTGGTATAATCTGAGTGCATACTACATGCCAAATTCTTAATTTATATTATTCGATTTAATCCACATGTAAAGATAGGTTGAAAAAACATTATTGGAGAATAGGTACAATGGAACCGAATGGAAATTGAGCTATGGGGATATATTCTGATTTACTCACAGTAAGTTACCTAACACCATAGAGCTGGTATAAGTTTGAGGCAAGTTTCAAACTCAGGAGCCTGTGTTCCCCAGCCAAGCTTCCTCTTTTACATATTTTCCTTTAAATAGGAGGTAAAATATGGGCAATATAAAGCCACCAGCAAATAAAGGCTGAATTTAATGTTTGGGGGTCCCAGTGGTGATAATAAATAGTTCTTACCCCACAGCAACCCTCATTTAAAGCTGTAGATAGCAGTAGGTGCATGCTATCCAGATGACTTGGAAATAACAGTCATGGATCCAAAAAAGCTAAATAATATAAATGTTCCTCTCCAGCCTGCTTTAAGACCAGACCACTGAAACAATATAAATTATAATTATCGTAATCCCTCCTTCCAGAGGAATTAATAGTTAAGCACCAATGTACATCACAGGATTATCTAAATTACACCCCACAGTATGTATTTATAACTGTTTGTGCAAAACTCTCCCAAGTACATTGAAAGTGACCTAAATAAGAAACTTGATACCGGCGTCCCCTTTAAACTAGTTTGTAATTCAGTGAAAAGGTGAAAAGATGCTAAAGAGTTGAGAAGAAGGCTGTGGAAAGGTAGCGAGTTCACAGGATCACCCACGTTGAAAGGTTAATGACTTCTAAAAGCCAAGAGCTAGGGTGGGGGGAGTTGCTTACTCCCTCAGATCTGGTCAATCTGATCCCAGGGCTGACATTTTCCAGTCGCCTTTTCCTGCCCAGCGAGACATGAGAGAGGGCTGGGAAAGTGCAAGCTCCATCTTGACATTTTTAAGAAAAATGCTCAGTAGATGTTCAGACGTTGAAGGCTCCCCCCAGCACCCAGCCAGCAGGAGGCAATTAACAAAGTCATTATGCAGAAGTCATCTAAGTAAGTATAGGAGAGTTTCCACTGTCACATGCATGCTTCCCTTCCAAAAATCGAATGCACGAACCCAGTTGCATCTGTAAATTAGCAGCTCTAGGTAGTGACTAGAGATGGTTATAACTTCAAGAAACTGTTGATTCAAGCAGCATTCTTGGTTTCAAAAGGCAGCGGGAACCAACCCAGCTGCGTGGCTACCTACTTTTCTGTTTTACATTATTAATGCTCAGTTGTTTGTTTGTTTGTTCTTAACTAGCATCATTTCTGTAAAATATAACTCACTGGAGTTCTTTGACTTATGGTCCTCTAATGTAGAAAGCAAAAAACAAAAAGGCAAAACAATAACAACAGCAAAACGACAGAGCTTCATTCCCCAAGTTCTTCTCCTGGTTTTGCAACAAAGCCACAACATTCAAAAGTTTCAAACCTAGAAGCCAAATACACAGAGATGTACACTGCAGTGTACTAGTAAAAAAAAATCAGAAGCAACCTAGATGTCTTTTTTTCTAAAGTTTTTTTTTTTTTTTTTTTTTTAATTTATTTTTGGCTGTGTTGGGTCTTCGCCTCTGTGTGAGGGCCCTCTCCAGTTGCGGCAAGCGGGGGCCACTCCCCACCGCGGCGCGCAGGCCTCCCACCGCCGCGGCCTCTCCCGATGCGGAGCACGGGCTCCAGACGCACAGACCCAGCAGGTGTGGCCCACGGGCCCAGCCGCTCCGCGGCATGCGGGATCCTCCCAGTCCAGGGCTCGAACCCGCGTCCCCCGCATTGGCAGGCAGACTCCCAACCACTGCGCCACCAGGGAAGCCCCTAGATGTCTTAAAATAGGAGAACAACTTAGCTAAACTATGATACAAGTACTGGATGGAATACCAGGTATACATATGAAAAAAAATCTAGAAAGAGGTATGTAAAAATGACATCAAGCTTTGAATTATAGTGGTAGGATGACTGACTAATTTTCTTCACTAGTTTCCAAACTCACTTCCATGCTGTTTACATTAAAAAGGAAGTTCTACAACTTAGTCTTAGGAGCAAGAGGTAAAGAAGGACAACAGAGCCGAGTGGGGAGATCCTGATTTTGCGCATATGCCACGTGTCAGACACTTAGGCAAGGGGAATTACATACATTATTTCATTCAGACCTTACATAAACCTTGAGAAAATCATTAGTATTCCCATTTTACAGACGAAGATAGTGGAGGTTCAGAGAGGCTGCATGACCTGCCCAAAAATACTTCCCAAGATACTTCCCAGATGGGAAGTGATGAAGTCACTTTTGAACCCAGGTCTGACTGGTCCCAAAGTCCAGGCTCACCTCTAGACTGTTGATGAGTTACAATGCCTGAAATTAAACTAAAATTAAGATAATTTTAAGGCAAGCCCTCTGCTGAGAGTATAGCCAGGTTTTCTCTTTTGAGATAGTCTGTTAAAGGACCTTCATCTTAGGGATAAAGCATGAGGTTCCCACCTGTTTACATCCTGACCGCGGTAGACAGGGTTGACCCCCAAAAGCAAAACCATGTAAATGCAAGTAAGTGACTTTGGTAGAGTCAGTCCTCAAGTTTGGGTCTATCTGGAGCATTCAGAGGCACAACATTTACAGGTTCCTGGCTTTGGGTAAATGACTTAGCCTCTCTGAGTCTCAGTTTCTTCATCTATAAAATAGATAGTAATATTTACCTCAAAGGATTAAATGAAATAATGCATGTTATGTGCTTATAACTGCCTGGCACATAGTAGGAACAAAATAAATGGTAGCTGTCATCATCCTTGTCATTTTGCTCTGCTGATTTTCCTAATTCCCAGATCCTCTGAAAGATTTATTTAAGCCAGCTCTGTTCGATCACCTTTCCTTCTCTCCACATATTGCCCCTAATTTCCCTCCCATGCCAACCGCAAATTTCTTTGAGCTGAGGCCTCTCTCGCTACCCTGCTCCCATCAGCTGACAGACTTTGGGCACAGGAACTAGAGATATCTGTCCCGTGGATAAAACAGTTTTTAAAAGCGGAATCGCTATAAAGCAGCCTGACAGGATCCCACTGTTGACTACGTGGGGCTAATTTTAAATCAAGTAAATATATTGCCTTTCTTCCTATCTCTGGATAAACCTGACTGCAACAATCAGGGTTACTGTCTCTCACCCCCAAATTAATTGTTTTCTGGAGAGTGGACTCTGGCACAGTTAATCATTTTTCTGCACCATGCAATGCTGTGGGGAAAGGAGGCCTTTCAGCAAGGATTCACTGGCACGTGCTCAATAGTTCTGGAAAACAAGGTGGGGTGTGGGGATGGGCATGAGAGAAGGGGAGACACAGGCACGCCCGCCGTCAATGTGGAGGAGAAAGGTCAATGTAAGTGGAGGGCACTGAAAACCGGTGACACGGCAAGTTGTAGGGGGACCAGGGCTGGAATCTAATTTGTGCAGAATGGAGCGAACGGCTATTACTGCAGTAATGGAATAAGAAAACTCTCTTTTCTGGGCCCCTTTCACCTGACGGGCTCCACTAAGCCTTCTTCTGTGCATGACTAGCTTAGGGGTTGGCCACCTTGGACTGACCTCAGCCCAGTAATGTGACCTCTCCCTGCCCTACTCCCAACATAGTGCTGGTGCCAGACACAGGAAAATGGGAGGCACGAAGTATAGTGGTTACGAGCACGGCCGTTGCAGCCAGACAGCCCCGCATTCCTGTTCTGGTTTTCACGTTTATAGTTATGTGACTTTGTTCCTGTTATTTAAATCTTTTGACTCCCAGCTTCCTCATCTATAAAATGGTGACAATAATACCTAGCTCCAAAGAATGGCTGTGAAGGTGAAAGGAAAGAATATATTTTATGAGCTTATTATGCTGCTTGGTATTTACTCAAATTTACTACCAGAGGGTAGCCTTCTACATTGGTATCATCATCATCATTTGCAGTGTATATTAAAGTTTTCACTGAGAAAGTGACGTACGGAGATTTCTTGAGGAAGTTGAGAAGTCTGAGTTTTTGCTCTGGTGCTGGGGGGATGTCGCTATGACTGAACCTGCCCCCGACTCACCGGGCAGATGAGACTCAGGCTTGACGGGGGCACTTGGGGCAGAGCCTGGAACTGCGCTGAGCCCAAGTCACCCGGATTTAGTTCTGAGTTCTTTCTGCTAAATGACCCCGTCACTAAGTCGCAGCAGAAAATCCTGTAAGAGCAGGAAAGGCCCCTTCATGGCTTGTTCTTCCGTCAGGCACTGCACTCCCAGACTAAAGGAGTCATCTTCTTGAGCCTAAAGTAAAGGGAATGAGCCCACGGGGCAGGTGATATCAGGCCGCCAGCAGGCCCTCCCTTAGGGCAGGGATCCTTTCTCTCATCTCCATCCCCCAGCACCTGGCCCACAGGAGAGAAGAAGAAAAAGAGCAAAGGAAGGAGACAGACATAATTAGGATGATTATCAAAACAGTAACACTTCCCACTTATTAAAAATTGTACCATGTGCACGACACGGTGCTGGAGGATGAACATCCATTATGTCATTTAATCTCACAGCTTTTTAAGGAAGAGAGTATCTCCATTTTATGGATTAGGACCTCAAAACATAGTGACAAAGTAGATATTATTAACCTGATTTTGGATCTTTAGAAAACCAAGGCCCCAGAACAGTCCATCATTGCACCATTCATCATGGCAGCACCAAGATCCAAACCCAGGTCCGGGTCACTCCACACCTTGAACTCTTCGCAGACTGCTGTCAGAGGCCAGGGCAGGCTTCCATGCCATGCTGATCAGAACAACATGCAGCTTCTGATCAAATCACTGCTGACAGAGCAGTCAAGGAAGTGACTCCATGCAGTGGAAGACCCACCACCTGCCCTTCATATTCAAAGCCTCGTTAAGGATCCAGGGAGCAAAATCACCCCAGGGTCGCCAGCCTGTTCAACTGCTCTGCTGGGGTGCGCAGCCAGCCCTGCCCCGGCAGAAACATGTCAGCGGGGGAAAGCTGGGAAAGTTGCCTGTCATTTCCCGAGAGGGGGCGGAACGCTGGCCTAGAGCTCTGCTGGGTTTCCTTTCTTTGTGGTGCTTGCATCCAAGTGCCAAGACTATTCACAAGGCTATCTAAAGCATTTCTATAAAAAGGTGTCTCAACTTAGCCAAGGACCAGCCTCTCATGTGTGAGGCCCTGTCCCGTCCTTCCTGTACCAACCATCAAATGGGGCTGAAGGAAACACGGGTTTGGTTCATGCTTGGGAGCTCCAGAAGGAGAAAGTGCCTGTTGCTAGGTTCCATTTCCATAGCTACTAGAAAACGTCCTGTTGCAAGGCTCTGTGAGGCACCCTCCCATTGCCTGATTTCCTTTGGCATATCAACCACGTAACTGGGTTGTTTTTTTCTTTTTCAATGATCAAAGTCAATTAGGAGGTGGTCCCCACTGTACCTCTAAATGGAGTTTTAATTTGTGTGTATATTATTAGGATAGGCCTTTTCCCTCTGGAACAGTCACTTCAGCGGGAAGAATGAGGGTGGACAGCTTAAGACAGAGTCTGCCACCCAGATTTGTAACTAGCGATGATATTTCTTTATAATGAGAAGCATTTTGAAAGAGCATTTTAAACTCTCACAGAACAGAGTGTGTGATGTCCCTCCTTTAGTCTCCACAGCTTCCCAGCCTCCTGCCCACTGGAGCGTTTTCTAGCTCTTTGGGATCATACTACGTTTTCTTGCCTCTCTGCCCTGTCTGTGCACAGAGCCAGGCACGCAATACACACGAGTCCTCTGATATGCAGGGACCCCTGGTTTGGCTCAGTCCTTAGATTAGGAAGTTTAAAGCAGCACAGAGTTCCAGGCACCATGATGATGATGATGATGGTGATGGTGATGGTGATGGTGATGGGGAAGGGGATGGGGATGATGATGAATGTGGTGGTGATAACAGCCACTGTTATTAATAGTACCAAGCACTGGGGCTTCCCTGGTGGCGCAGTGGTTGAGAATCTGCCTGCCAATGAAGGGGACACGGGTTCGAGCCCTGGTCTGGGAAGATCCCACATGCCGCGGAGCAACTGGGCCCGTGAGCCACAACTACTGAGACTGCGCGTCTGGAGCCTGTGCTCCACAACAAGAGAGGCCGCGATAGTGAGAGGCCCGCGCACCGCGATGAAGAGTGGCCCCCACTCACCGCAACTAGAGAAAGCCCTGGCACAGAAACGAAGACCCAACACAACCAATAAATAAATAAATAAATAAATAAATAAATAAATTAAAAAAAAAATAGTACCAAGCACTGTGCTTAGTGCTTGATAAACACACTATCACTTAATCCTTGCAAAGCCCTAGGAGGTAGGTACTATTATTATCCTCATTTGCAAGGTGAGGAAACTAAGGCTCCAAGAGGTTCAACAACTTGCCCAAATCACACATTTAATAAGAGGCAGAGGGTCACTTCAGATCTGAGCCAAATCCAGATTGCACAGAATCTGTCCCTAACCCCTATACACGCTGCCTTTCTGATTAGATGTAAAACTGTGGAAATGACAGAAATGGAGAATAAAAAAGGAAATCTCTTAATTATATGGCCCTGTCTTATTGCTCAAAGTTTGTTGGTGATATTTTCCTGAGGATAGAAACTTGAGCATTTGAAACACTCGTTGAGCACAGTACCTGACGTTCCTCCTTGCTTCTCCCTGCCCAGGAATCTCTGTCTGTGTGGGTTTCTCCTGTCCCTTGAACACACAGCCTCCAGGCTTCGTTGATGTAATGTCTCTACGTGGAACGGCCACTGCCTTTCCTATTTTTAAAATCATTCTCCCATCCTTCAAGGCCTACTTCAAACCTTAACTCTTCTGTGAGGATTTCCACCATTGCCCCAAGCCAGAAATGCCGTCTGCTCTCCCCTCCCCAGCCCCGGCTCCTGACCATTACTTCAGCACCTGTCCCATGCACACTGCCCTGACAGTCCACATCCAGATGCTTCCCAACCGTCCCTTGCTGGCTCTGTTGTCCACCTATGTACCCAGCGGAGCAGATCTGCAGAGACAGCTGGACTCCCAGCTCTGGCCCCCCAGCTCTGGCCCTTACCAGCTATGCATCTGCAAATAAGTCACCTAACCACTCTGACCCTCAGTTTTTTCATCTGTAGAAAGAGAAAGAATACAAAACCATCTCCCAGGTTCTTATAAGGATTAAATTTAAGGAAAGTCCTTTTGAAGTGTATTGAAAATATAAGACAACATTATTATGTTGCTTAAAAGTTAATCAGGGGCTTCCCTGGTGGTGCAGTGGCTGAGAATCTGCCTGTCAATGCAGGGGACACGGGTTCGAGCCCTGGTCTGGGAAGATCCCACATGTCGCAGAGCAACTAGGCCCGTGAGCCACAACTACTGAGCCTGTGCGTCTGGAGCCTGTGCTCCGCAACAAGAGAGGCCGCGATGGTGAGAGGCCCACGCACCACAATGAAGAGTGGCCCCCACTTGCTGCAACTAGAGAAAGCCCTGGCACAGAAACGAAGACCCAACACAGCCATAAATAAATAAATAAATAAATAAATAATAAATAAAATTAAAAAAAAAAAAAAGTTAATCAATGAAAGAAAGAACACCCAAAGTTTAATACACAGACTAATGCAAAGATTTACATGTGAAACTTCCTACACAGCCCCAGACCGATACCATTAGGGGTAATCACAGTACAATTTAATGGACTTAATGCTCTACAGAAAGGTGAGGAGGCATAAACAAGCAAAAGAAGAGTTTCCAGTTTTCAGGTAAAGAAAAATGCTACCTCTCCTAAAATTCTCATTTAATCTTCGTTACTCCCAACTCCATCTCCTCTCAAATACCTTTTTTTTGCCTGCGTACTGGGTGGTGTCATGTGTGTACTCACACACAGAGACTCATACACTGAGACACACATAGGAGTCCAATGAGTCTGTCCTGCTGTAGAATTCTACAGATGGCCTGAGTGGTAAAATTTAGGACAATGTGATGAAATGCAGGCCACAGCTCAATTAATGATACTGGCATTTTTTCTCTTCCCCCACTGGAGGCTGTGAACAAAATCCTAACTTCAGGCTCAAAGGCGCAATAAATCTAGCTGTTTGCCACACACCAGCAGGAAAGGCTCCCTCCAAAATGAAATGTTACACTGGTGACAATCTAATGCCACAGCACATGAAGCCTGGAGAACAGGTGAATCAGATAACACGAAGGGCTAGTGCTCAATAAGCGATGTGTATCGAGGTCCCCTGATGACATCTGGGCCTCCTTTGCTCTCCAATCCTGAAACACTCTGGGTGCAGACCACATCTCCACTCAATGCCACATAGGTACGTAGCAGTCCTGGCACAGTGCCTGGCCCAGGGCAGGTGAATGCTAATTTTTCTTCCTTAAGAAAATAAGGTAGTTTCTCTCTTTAGTAAGGAGCTCTGTGCATCCTCTCAGCAGTTCAGATCAGGTGAACTGTCCCAGCCCCACTCTAGCCCCACTCTAGCCCTGCTCTAGCCCCGCTCCAGCCCCGCTCCAGCCCCGCTCCAGCCCCACTCCAGCTATGGGAATCGTAGAGCACAGTGGGAAGAGGGCAGGCTCTGGGGGCAAATCCTGGCTCTCACACTCACTAGTGACGTGGCCTTGAACAACTGACTTAATTTCCTCAGGTCTCAGTTTCTCATCTATGAAATGGAAATAAAAATAGAATGGTACCTAGCACATGGCTGGTACTTGACAAATATTTGTTGGATAGGTAGGATTGTTAAGAAGATTAAATGAGAAATATATACAACACTCAGAACATGCCTGGAACATGGTTAGCTCTCAACACATGTGAGCTGCCACCTCTGTTAGATCAGGGTAGGTTGTGGGAGGGAAGCTGGGAGCAGGGGCAGAAGAAAGCCCCAGACAGGATGGCAAAGCACCCCCTTGTTTGCTCTGAGCCTTGGGTATGGAGCACAGCGGCAGAGAAAGACATCAGAGGAGGGCTCTGAGAGCTGGCGTGGTCTACATAAGGAACATAGGACTTGGAATCAGAAAATCTGGTTTCTAGGCCCAGCTCTATTACTTACCAGTCGTTCCAGGTAAACAAGTAATTTAACTGCAGCAGGCCCAGTTTCCACATCTGGGGCTTGCAGCTAATAATCCTACACAGTGCAGAGACTGCTGGAGAGGACTGATGGGTCTGACAGGCCTCACATGAAGGCAAGGGATTTATTATGCATCTGCCCAGTGGAGCCTCTGTTCTAAGGGGGAAGGCAGCCAGCGTCCTCCTGCAGTGCCTGTGGTTTCTGTAGTTCTACATTCAAGAGCCTTCAGTAAAAGAGAGACTGAGGCCCACAACAGGTCCGATGCACAAATGGATATTTTAATGCACAGTCTTCTGACACACGTGCCAAAAAAACTGCCAACATTTCTATCTATTATCCTTTGCCTTTGTTTAGACTGTTCCATCTTCCAGAAAACCATTCCTAGCTTCTCTTTTAATATCTTACTTGATTTACAAGGCTCAATGCCTTGGGGGAATTTACCTGATCTTCCTGGTTAGAATGAATTGCTCTCTCCTTCAGGCTCCCACAGGGGTAAAGTTCAAACTCCAGTAACATGCTTTTATCATCTGTCTACTATTGCCTTGGGCTCCTTACACATCTGGCTGTCTATGAAACCATGGAGGACTCAAAGCAGTGATGCTAGCTTACCTGGCTTTGTCTGTCCCTGTAGCCCGGGACACAACCCAGCAGACAGGCTCAGTGAACGCTCCCCAGTGTCTCAAACCTGAGCTTGGGGAAGCTCCCTCTACTTCATCCCAGATTACCTGAAATCCCTGCATCTGCAGACGGCCCTTGGCTGCTGAATCTTGGTTTCAAATCTCATGGGTGATCCAGCTGCCCGGAAGGGTGAGATCTGTATTTCCTCAGCACCCACCATGGACCAGTCACCGAACTGGACCCTTTGCAGATGTTCTGTCACTGAAACACCTCTTGGATATTAATGGACAAAATCATCCATGAGGAAACCAAGACGCAGAGAGATGGAAAAACCTGTGTGAGCACGGCTGGAGGGTGAAGTCTGTGCTTTTGCTATTAGACTGTACTGCTGTCTTTAGGAGGATGAAGGCTTTTAGTTGTGGTTTTGTTGTTTTACTGATAGAAGGAAAAAAATACTGTGTTTTTTTACTGCCATCTCACTTCCTCTCCCCTTTCCCGCCCCTCCCTTTTTTTTTCCCCCTGAAATGAAGAGCCGCTTGGCTGGGCTTCCTCACCTCTGTCCCTAGCCTGCAGCACAAGCACAGCCCTGACTGTACGGACCTCCTCTCCGCAAGCTAGGTATTTACGACAGTGAGAAAACAGCCATCAGGGAGACCACTCTCACTTTCTCTCTGCATCTAAGTGCACTTAAATTATGTTATTTCACAGTAATTAGTTCGGAATAAAAACAAGGACTTGGGGACATGTTCTTGCCAAGGATGCTAAAAATCTGTAAAATCGATTCCTTTTCCACACTCCCGGGGTGCAGCTGGGGAAGGAGCACCCCGGCCACATAGCTGGGGCTACTCCCTGACCAACCACAGCTATGCTGCCTCTTTGGGGGTCTTGAAACTACCCACAGGACAAGGCCCCCCGAGTCCTGGGACAGTGTGTTGCCTCTGGAGCTGCCGCCATTGTTATAAAAAATGAATATACTAGGGGGCTTCCCTGGTGGCGCAGTGGTTGAGAGTCTGCCTGACGATGCAGGGGACAAGGGTTCGAGCCCTGGTCTGGGAAGATCCCACATGCCGCAGAGCAGCTGGGCCCGTGAGCCACAACTACTGAGCCTGCACGTCTGGAGCCTGTGCTCCGTAACAAGAGAGGCTGTGACAGTGAGAGGCCCGCGTACTGCGATGAAGAGTGGCCCCTGCTTGCCGCAACTAGAGAAAGCCCTTGCACAGAAACGAAGACCCAACAGAGCCATAAATAAATAAAGATATAAAGAAAAAAAGAAGTGTCCAAAAGATCTCTTCCTTTAAAAAAAAAAAAAATGAATATACTAATAAACTCGGGTCCTTTCTTTTTTGAGGCATTTCCAAACTCGGGACGGCTTGGCCCTCAAATTCAACACAACTTGTTTGCTAGGGGGAGGGGAAGACAGATGTCATTCACTAATGGCTCTTATTAGAAAGAACTAGGTGCCCGATTGTCATTGCATCCCCAGAGCAGCCTATTACCTGCTTTCACAGAAGAGGAAACCGAGGCTCAGAGAGGGCAAGGTTCTCGCTTCAAGTCTCACAGGTGTAAGCAACAGACAAGGTCTGTGCCCTACACTGACTACATTTTGGAAGCCACCTCTGGTATTCTCTCCCCTTAGTTTCCAGTAACCATTTTCACTCTCACATGATCTCCCTGCCCCTAGACTTTTCGCCTCTGTTCCCTGTAAGAACCTAAGCTTCTCTGCTTACCATTTTCTTTCCCCCTGCTCCATGCCTTGCAATATCAGTTAGCTTCTGGTCCTGACATCCCTCCTTTCTCTCCTTCAACAAACTGCGGCTGAACGCAGGCTACATCCTGCCACACCCTGGTACGAGAAGCTGTGGCTATAGCACTGGGCAAGACAGAAATTGCTTCCACCCCCATGGAGCTTACAGTCTGACAGTGGAGACAGAGCTGAGTGAATCCAAGACATAGTCCGCAGCTGCAATGATCCTGAGACCCCTGAGCACTAGAAGAGCATATGACTGGGTTCCTGGCTTACGGCGAGGGGGTCAGAGGAGCTTCGCTGAGGAAGGCACGTGTTAGCTAGGCTCTCGAGAGGGAACTGACTGGGAGGAGGCATGTGGTTCCCTCCAGGAATGAAGATCCCTTTACCTCTCTGGGTCTCGGGGCCACTTGTAACCTCCCCTGGCCCCCACTCATTAAACCAGCTGACCCACCAAGATCAGACACAAAGCTGCACGCTAACAGCACTGTGGGGAAACTGGACACGTAGCTGGGAACCCAGGGATTCAGCCCTTTCCTTCTGAGGAGCCCCTAGCAAGCAGTGAGTCACAAGAGCTTTAAACTGTCCATATCTTGTGACCACCCCCCCAAAAAAAATCCTGCTCAGGGGGACACACCCTCCCCAAAGTAAGTGAAAGAAGAAAACAGAAGAGGTTTTCTTTCATTCTGGTTACAGAAGTCCTATATATAATAGCAAACAGTTGGAAACAAAGGAATACAATGATATAGTAATGGCACAAATATGATAGAGGTATTAAACTTGACAAGAATGATAATTTTGTGTCAATACTTAAAAATATGTGTACGAAAAGATGGTCCACGAAAAAGGCAGAAGAACATACACATGCTGACTACATGGAGGGTTTTGGCTGTGATCCTCCAAGGAGGTCAAGTGTAACACACAGAGAACCCTAGAATGTTTCAGTTGTTTGCCCTCATATCTTAAATTCTAAACCATATCTTTACATTTTCTCAAAAACACTTTGATGCCTTAAAGTTTGAAGGTTATTGTAGGTAACACCTGATTTTGAATCCAGTAAATAAATCACTTCTTTACTACACATCTCAGAAACGGTACCAAAAACTACCGATATGTGGAATGGATGAGTGGTGGCCTGAGGCTGAGGATGAGGAAGACAGGACTGATTAAAAAAAAACGGGGGACTTCCCTGGTGGCGCAGTGGTTGAGAAGCTGCCTGCCAATGCAGGGGACACGGGTTCGAGCCCTGGTCTGGGAAGATCCCACATGCCACGGAGCAACTAGGCCCGTGAGCCACAACTACTGAGCCTGCGCGTCTGGAGCCTGTGCTCTGCAACAAGAGAGGTCGCGACAGTGAGAGGCCCTCGCACCGCGATGAAGAGTGGCCTCCGCTTGCCCCAACTAGAGAAAGCCCTCGCACAGAAATGAAGACCCAACACAGCCATAAATAAATAAATAATTAAATAATTAAATAATTAAAAAAAAACCAAAAACGGAACTTTTGGGGTGATAGAAGTGTTCTGTGTTTTGATGGTAGTGATGGTCACACAATTCTGTTTGTCAGAATTCATAGAATGGTACAACTAAAAAGTGTTAAACTTCCGTATGAAAATTATATCTCAATAAATCTGCTTTTAAATACAAGCAGTCGGGGCCTGCTGGCTGAGTAGGTGTACAGGTGAGGGAGACACGCCTGAGTGTGGTATGGGTCTCAATCCTTGTCTTGGGCCCTGAACACTGCTAGGACAAGAACTAAGAAGAGTGGGGATACTGATGCTATCCATTTGCCCTCCAGATCCACCCCAATCTTCTCGACCCTGCTCTGTGCCCAGGGAGGCTGATCCATATGGTCTGGACCAATGGGTCCGCTTGGGCTCTGGCTCTTGGTTGGGTTTGGTTACCAATGGGAGGAGATCGGAGGGTGGGGAGAGCACGAGGTCTGCAAGATGGACAATCTTCTCTCATGCTGGGCTGAAGCATGCTGAATGACTTCATCATTTCAGCTAGCCTTTTGTTTACTCCTGTTTTACAGGTTCAGAAACTCATCCGAAGAAGATTAAGTCCTCATATGGGTGGCACAGATAGGAATGGCAGAAGGACGATGAGGACAAGATCCCCTGGTCTGTGGAGCTGGGGCACTTAAGAGTCGCCCCTCTCACTGCAGACACCCCTCTCAAGCAGCCCACTCCAGACAGGCGGCTGTCTTGTGAGGGAAGTCTTCTCCCAGAGCCGGAATCGGCCTTCCCATCATTTTCAGCCAGAGGGCCTTGTTCTGCCCTCAGCAATCTCGCAGAGCAAGTCTTCCCCCTCCTCCGTGTGGTGGCGTTTCAGACCACTGCAGGGGGCCATGCTAGCCTCCTCAAGTCCTCCTTTTGGGGGGCTGAAGGATATTTGTCTGGGGTCTGTCATAAAGAGAACAATCTATATATATCTTGCTATTAGCAATTCCCACAGAGCAGCATGAAGGAATCAATCTTGGAGAGAAAGCCTTTAATACAGGATCCTGTATCTTTATCACTTTTTTCTCCTCCTAAAAGATCAAGTTCAATCATCTCCGTTTCCCATTCTTTGGGCTATAAAGCTAAATCTATGGCTTCTGTCCAAAGGGCCTGATGTGAAGTCGAAGAAAAAGGGGAGAAAATGAGCCTTATTGCTCACTAATAACACCCAGGCCCAGAGTGCAACGGGCCTGGGCTTAGGAAGCAAATGGCATCTGAGATCCTGATATTGCATGAGCTGAACCAGATGGGGATAACTGTGGGGCAGCAGCGGGTACAATCACCCTGGCCTCTATTTCTAATCCTTTCTCTACTCATTTCATGTCCATTTCCCCTGTACCTGAACCCCAGGACATAAAATGCACATTTCTGCCACCATGCTTGTGCCCACACTATTCTGCCTAGAAAACCCTGGGCAGATTTTACCGTCTTGCAAGGTGTTTTATTCAACCACATCTTACTGAGCACGGCTACCGTGGGGCAGGCTGAGTATCAGGGGCTGAGTATGCAGCAGAGAATAAGACATTAGGAGATAGAAGACCACACTCCCAAAGAGGAGGGAAGCCTAAGATCCCTTCTGCCTGGATTGCTGCTGTGCTGAAGTCACGTGTGCATGTGTGCATGGTCCATGTCAGGGATCTTGAGGGAGCCTGCACAAGTCTGTGCAAGTCACATTGAGTGCCCAAGTCCACCTCTGTCAACACTGCCCAGATGACTTCAAGAGCTGGATGACCCAGGCTCTTCCAGACCACGAACTGCAATAATTCCAACCAGCAATGCTCTCTGAAAGCTGCCTTTTGAGAAGAGGCAATTAAGCGTCACAACATTCTCACTTATAAATTAAACTCATACCACTTCGAGCAAGGGTTCTGATTTTTTTTTCCAGTCCACAATCAGCTGCTGGTGGAGGTGAAAAATGTTACCTAGTTTAAAAAATGAGTCCCTTATGGCTATGGAGCATGTTGGAAAGTTCCCCTGCAGTTACCCAGAGGCTGCTGCAGACCACACTTGGGACTCCACCCTCAATGTCCTGGTTCAATTTCCTATGGTCATCGCTCTACAGATGGGGAAGGACCTAAGAGGATCACTTACTCCCACGCCATCCTGGCCTGAGATACTGAGGTCCATGACAACGCTCTCCCAAGGCCACCAGCAAGGGACTCCTCCTTGGTCACGTGTCTTGTGTTTTTTCAACTTCGTCTCTTTTAACCTGTACAACAGCCTCAAGAAGGAAGTATTCTTCTTCTTCCCGCTTTGCAGATAAGGAAACCAAAGCTCAAAAGGGTCACACAGGTGGAGAGTGGCAGAGCTGAGATTTCCACTGAATCCTGTCTTCTGATCAGAACACCGTGCTGCCTTAGAGAAATCATAGAGGATGAGGCCCCACCCTCCAGGGGGGACCTGGACCTGACAATGAAAGAAATAGCTCCCAGGCGCTCTCGGGTCTCTGTTTAAATGTAAAGCTCTTCCTGGTTTTTGTACTGTTAACAAGCCTTTTTGGTCTCCTATTCCAAAGGCCTATCTGGCTAGACAGGTGCTTGAAAAGTCCTCAAGATACAACTCCGCGCTCTTCTGCAGTACTCAGTGTCTGCTTTTTACATAGGGATTCAGAACGCGAGGGAAGCTGTCAGTTTTCTCTGGATAGAGGCAACTGGCAGTGAAGCAAAAGTCAACTTTTTTGTCCTAGTTAAAGAAATGACGTGAGTTGTTTTTTGGGTAATGATTCTCCTTGCAGCCGCTTCCCTGGAACAGTGAGACATCCCTACAAATGCTTTCTGACAGGGCCCCCTGATTGTTCTGTCAGCTGCCCTTGTGACTAACGCAGGCTGGGAAGCCCGCAGGCACTGCCATGAAACAACACTGGCCCAAGTTCTCACTCAAGACTTACTCTTTTCCGTGGGATGCTAATAGTACTAATAATACTGTTAATAACCACAATGGTATCAAACTTTTACTGAGAGCCAACTCTGTGCCAGGCAATGGGATAGGCGCTTTATGCAAATTATCTTACTGGAACGTCACAAAACCCTGTGAAACGGCCACTATTATTATCCTCATTTTACAGATGGGTAAACTGAGGCTGAGAGCGGTTAAATAAACTTGCCTAAGGTCACAAAGCATGTAAGCAGCAGAGCTGAGATTTGAAAGCAGGCAGCCTTATTTCAGAACCCATGCTCTCAACCACGATGCTACCCTCAGTTTCCTCGCCTGTAAAATGGGCCTAATCATTCCAGCCACATCCATTATAAGAGCCATAAGGAAAGTGGAAACTGAAGTTCAGAGAAGTTAAGCAACTTACTCAAGTTTACACAGCCAGCAACGGATGGAGCCAGGGCCTGAATGGGGTCTTTTGATCCTCCATTATCTGACCTACAGTGTAGTGGCTGAGAGTATGGCCTTTGAAATCCTATGTCATTCACTCGTTGTGTGACCCTGGCAAGCTGTTAACTTCTCGGAGCTTTAGTTTCCTCTTCCAGGAAATACAGAACTGTTACGAGTGTTCAGAGAGATGATACGTGTATAGTAATGGCTTGGATCGACGCTAGGTACATAGTAAAAATTTAGAATACCAGATACAAGGAGGGAAAGTTACAGTATAAGGCTTAAGACTGTGAACTCAAAAGAGAAAAAAAAGTTAAAAGCATCAGCTCAAGAGGCTGAGTGCACAGTCCTGCCATTTACTGTACGACAGTGGGTGAGTTACTTAAGCTCACTGGGTCTCCATGTCCTCATCTGTAAACTGGGGATAATAACCCATAGAGTTGCTGGGAGATTTCAATGAGAAAACACAAGCAAAGTGCTTGGAACAGTCAGGGCCATGTCGACAGGGCACAATCAAAGCAAACTGCTCTGATTATTAATGATAAAAAGTGACCCCTGTTATTTCTACTACTCTAAACCACACTGCTTTTTTGGGTGAAAGTGTTTTTAAAACAATTAAATGTTATCAAATAAAGCATTATGGCCATGGCTGCACAAGTTTCATGGTTTGACTTACAACTAACCTTCCTCTCACATCATTCTCTCCCCATTTTGTTCTGCAAACAGATTTCTTTTCTTCAGAAAAGCAGAGGCAGGGTATTCAAATGGAGACTAAAAGGACCTGAAAACCTTCATAGGGAGAGTGGGTGACTAAAGCAAGGAACTCACCCCAATGGCAGCCTCTCTGAATGGGTGTCCTTTAGAGGCAAATATACACATCATCTCTCGGAATAGATCTCCCAGGCTCAGTGAGGGTCCTCCCTAGATTCCCAGCCCAGGCCAGAGCAACCCGTAACACCCCAGGGGACAAGGAGACGGCCCAAAGGCAAGGCCCTGGGTCCTGCAGCCTTTGTGGGTGGTAAGTGCTGACTCCAATTTCTCTATCTTCCTATGAAAATAACTGCACACGTCTCTACAAATGAAGGGCCACTGGTTGCTTGTTTTCCCAATAAACTTTCCAACCAAGAAACTGAATGTCAAGTGGATCTGTCAGAGTCCTGTCCAGACACGGCAGCCCTGAGCAGACACCAGAGAAAGAACAAGTCTTTCCCGCCCTCTGTTTTCCACTCCCTCTCTGTTGGTGAGGCGATGCAATTCTTATCTGGAACTTGACAGGATGTAGAAAATAATTACAAATGAAAAGGTTATTCATAATTTTTAAATGAGTTAATTAGTAAACCCAGTCAGACTTGCTCATTACAGTAATTAATAATTGATTACCCTTGAAATGAAACACAATTTTTCATCAAAAATCTAATTAAATATCTGTGCTTTTTGCCTGTTGATGAGTTGGTCTGCTAGCAAAGTCTTTGTTAAGGATAGTTTTCCCATATACATCGGGCTTTGTCAGAAGGACGCATTTATTCTTGGCAAGGACACATTCTCAGTGGACTGACGTCTCCTAACTCCAGAGACGAATTCTCCCAAATCGACCTCACATCTACCCTACCCCCCACCTACACTGTCACCCTCTTAGTTGAAGCCCTCAGCTTCTCTTGACTTGTTTATGCAATAGGGCCTGTTCTTTCTTCCTCCATCCTTACCTTTCTGAGATAAACATCTGACTATGTCCTGCCACCGTTTAAAGCCCTTCAATGGCTCCTTGTTGCCCATCCAATAAGGTCCTTAACTTGGCCTCCATGGTGATCTTCATAATCTGACCAAACTCTCCTGCATTAGCTCCAGTCGTGTCCCCGACACCCCTCAGAGGCTTCAAACACAGAAACCCCTTTTGCCATCACATCATCCTCTTTCGAGACTTTGAAAGGTCCCTTGGTTTGAAATTCCTTTCCTTCACGTCTACTTCTGGCTGTGACTTGAAGAGTCAGCTAAAACATCACCTTTCACAGGAAGCCTCCTCTAGTCCTCCTGGCTGGGGCTGGGTATTCCCACAGCCCCTGAGCTGCCTCAGCCACTGCTAACACCGCTATGTTATCATATCATATCAATCACTGCTTCTAAGCTATGAACACCTCAAGAGTAGGAAACAGGGATTCCCTGGTGGCACAGTGGTTAAGAATCCGCCTGCAAATGCAGGGGACACGGGTTCGAGCCCTGGTCCGGGAAGATCCCATATGCTGCAGAGCAGCTAAGCCCATAGTAGTAGTTGTGCCACAACTACTGCGCCTGCACTCTAGAGCCCACGAGCCACAACTGCTGAGTCCGTGAGCCACAACTACTGAGCCCGTGTGCCACAACTACTGAAGCCCGCATGCCTAGAGCCTGTACTCCACAGCAGGGGAGGCCACCACGATGAGAGGCCCGTGCACTGCAACGAAGAGTGGCCCCCGCTCACCGTGACCGGGGAGAAAAGCCCGCGCGCAGCTGCGAAGACCCAATACAGCCAAAAATAAAATAAATTAAAAAAAAAACTTAAAAAAATAAAAAAACTTAAAAAAAAAAAAAAAAGAGTAGGGAACATATTGTTGGCCCTAGCGCTCAGCACAGTGCCTGACTCAAGGTACCCTGTTTCATTTGCTGAATGAAAAAGAAACTTCACAAAATCGTAGATTCTGAGACTATCAGTGTTGGAAGGAAAAGTAAAGGTCCTCCAGAGAACATGCCCAGTCAATGAATGAATCTTTTTCTTGCTTACATGGTCATAAGCACCGTTTGCACCCTTCCTAGGTAGGGAACTCACTACCGTCCACAGTAGCCCCTATCTTTAGATAGCTGATGATGGACCGTGTATTCTTACTAAATGGGAGATGAAGAAGCCCATGGGATGGAAAGCAGAAGAGAGCTTATTTAATCATATAAAGATTGATGCTTTCTTTCTGAACTAGGTTACATAGTACATAGTATAAACCTTGACTTCAACACAAAACAAGTTGATGTCTATATGTAGTGAACTACTTGACTCTTGATGAACAGTGACACTGCCTGTTCAAAAGTCTACTCATCTATGAAATATAATAATGTCAGTCAAAAGCAAGGGCTGTGCTAGTGGTTGGTGGGGATACAGTATTGGGAGTGCCACAAAGAAACTTCCATGCCAGGTGACAGTGCTTGGAACCCCACAACCCTTACCAGTAACCCAATCTACATCAATCATGAAATTCCTGCAGAGCCTGGGTGGGTGCTGACCTTTCCCAGTTGGGCTGTTCCTTTTACCCAATGACCCAGGGCAGGGATGGCAAATACCTGGTATGTCATCCATATTCTCCACTCCTGTGACCACAACAGACATGAGTAATCAATCACAGAGACTCTTTTCCATCGAGTCTAAATATAGCCTTGGGATCCTTCTCAACACAGCTTTCTAGGCGGCAACAGCTAATCAATCAGACAGAAGAATAGATAAACACGTATGCCAACCTGACCCTGATGCCGTGAAATTCTCTAAGCCAATCTTCACAGGGGGAAAAGAGATCCCGGATACCAGACGAGGCTTATTATACCTCAAGACGTTTAAGGAGACCTCCTTGTTTGCAGGGCTACTGTTTTCCTGATTACTTGTTTTTATTTAATTCAAAGATCTTGTAAGGGAAGTAACCTTACAGCTTACATCACCCAAACCCCCAACCATGCTTGAACCCCTTCTCCGCATCCCGAACAAGTGGGAGCCAGACCTCTCAAGACAGTTCTTTTCCATCCACAATGACTTTGCTCGTCGCTAAGTTCTTTTTCACAATGGGCGGGCACTCGGTCTTCCTTTGGCTTCTGCCAGCTAGTTCCATTTCTATTTATTGGGCTTACACTAAAAGGTTCCCTTTGCTTATAGAATTATCTCAGAATGCCTTAGCGTGGGTTCGAGGCCTTCTCAAGCTGGTCTGACCTACCTTAAATCTTAGAATTATAGAATTTGAAGGCTGGAAAGGACAGAGGGTTAAGCCAACCCCGCTGGATGCCTTTACTAAGAGGCTGATTTTCACAGAGGCAGCAGACTCTACCCAACATCCCCAGATCCCTTCAGATTAATAGCTTTCCTGGGAGCAGACCAAAGAGCAAACACAGGGTCTGAAGCGGGAAACCAGACTGTGCTGCAAATCAGTCAAAAGAGCGCACAGTGGGAGGCATCGCAAGCGAGGCAGCGGGTCCGGAGGAGTTTCTTACATCACGGACGTGCCCTGGGGTCGGGTAGGAAGGCCAGTCGGTGCTGCTCCGGGTCTCTGCGCTCCCTCAGGCAGCTCTAACCGCTCCCTGGGACCCTTTCTGACACTCGACCTTGGCTCCCCCGAGATGGCCCTGCCCGACCACCACCTTCGGACATGCCGCCTGGCTTGAGGTCACACACTCTGATCTCTGGCAGTTTCCCTCCAACCCCAGGGCACCCTGCCTCCTTCCTGCTCCTCACTGTGGCACCGACAGGAGAGGCCAGCCTCCTGTCCAGCCGCCCAACTTGTCATTTCATTTCTAGTGACTCCCACCTATGACGCTCATGTCACAGATGACCACCTCAAAAGCCAGTCTTGGTGAGTGCTTTTGCCTGATGCCAGGCCTCCACCACACAAGAGAGCCGACGCAGGGCTTCCTTCCTGGTACACGTGCAGGAGCAGGAGAGGGCCCTGAGAGCTGACCTTGATAGTCTGGGCGCGGGGAGGGGGGCGGGTGCAGGCCAGGCCAGTGATCCAGGGCTGCGCGGCTCACCCTGCAAGCTCTGACTGCCGTGCTGGCAGGGTGCCTTCATGCCCACAGGTGTCTCGGTCACTGCCCTCTGGGCCAAAGGGGACCCAAGGGAAGCTGGGGTGAGGGAGGTGCTTACCCACAAAGTACGCCAGCAGGATGACCAGCGTGGCTGAGATGGCAATGGCGCTCAGGGCCACGCACTTCCAATTACAGTACTTGGAGGGCTTCTTGAGGTTGAAGGCCGGTCGGGAGAAGGTGCTACGGGGCAGGGGTCGGGGCGGAGGTGAGTACACGGTGCTGGACGTCAGAGGGTACCCCGGCGACGTGGTGCAGAAGAGCGGGGAGGTGCCTCCCGGCTTGAAGAGGAAGTGCCTGTGGATGGAGAGAAGCCAGAGGGCGTCAGGGGCTGACAACTCACCAGGAGCCCACACTGACCTGAGGATGCAGGCAGCAGTAGAAGAAGCATGCAGAGGAGCCTGGAGAGAGAGAGAGAGAGAATCACCACGGAGGAGACAGAGGGACAGAAAAACAGAGAATCAGGTACCAGACCACAAAACAGGGCACACGAAGACACGTTTCCACGAAACACGGATGGGACAGCCCTGCCCATGGGGAACCCGCCCAAGCCAAGGCGGAAGGTGTTACCAACTGGACAGAAGGCTGAGTGTTGAGATCCTTTTCCTGGGAAGGGATGGGGCTGGGATGCTGTTTCTTGGGGAATAAACTAGGTGTTTTCTAAAATTATTGCGGTAACTTGGAAAGTGTCTAAAATCCTGTTCTGCCCCCTGGAGATTATGAAACCGAAAAATTTCCGTCTCCCTCCAATACGTCCTTTGCCTTTGTACCGTGGTGGAGGAATAAAATGCCAATCGTTTTAAAGGGGGTTTTGGTAGGAGTGGGAACCAAGAAACCACCACTAAGCTCTGCCATGGTCAAGAGTCCCCTAGTGGCTGTTACACAGCCAATGGCAGCAAATGCCTTCTAAGCACTCTCCTCAAAAGCCAGTCTGCTGCCTTCCAAGCCCCTGGTAAAAGCCATGGGAGGGGACAGACGGGCAACTGCAGCCTGGCTACAGTCTTGAGGGCCGCACGGCAAGGTCAAAGCACACGGTTGTGGCCAAACTAAGTGCCAGGAAATCCTTCACAGCTTGGCTTTAAACACGGCCACGAGAAGACTGGGACACAGCCTGGGAAACGGGGTGCACTGCATGCCCCTGAAGTCTTAGGGTCAAAGGTTATACTTAGAGGAATCTTGTACCCTGCTGGGGTGCAAGATGACTCAGGCCACAGAATACATACTCAGGGCCAGCATACACACAATACGGGGCCTGTGCTGCATAAAAGTTGCTACATGAGATGGCTTTCAGAATGGCAGAGGCAACCAATGAGATGCCAGGAGCGTCATATTAACAAGACTGCTGTTAATATGCTGGGGGACAGTGTATTCCAAGGATAAACTCTTGCAAGTTGAACATGGACTTGGGGATGGGCATGCAACATGGCCTCCTCACTTCCCCCAGGAGATCCCAGAGAAAGGTCTCAGAGTCTGCATGCAAGTGCAGGAGCCACAGGGAGAGCACACACACAGAGGAGGAGCATGGGGATGTCACCTACCCATCACTGTAAGACCCATCATGGCGGGAGGCGCTGAGAATGTCCATCTCAATGAGGTTGTCCTGCAATGTCCCTAGGAATGGCTGCTTGCCTAGGTTTCTATGCACACATGGAGACATGAATGAAGCAATGAGTCATGCATCAATGAAGGCGGAGAGGAGAGAAACACACAAAGTGGCTGACGGGTGCAGTGGTGCGTGAGACCAGCAGGATGCAGTTTCCAGGCAATGGGTCTGTGCGCAAGCCCCGAGTGCCCGGGGTCGGCCTGGCCCGGGGCATCTGGAGGGAGCATTGCCCATACAAACCTGTATGTCTGCCAGCTGTGGGCATCAAATCACAGATCTGACTGGGGAAGACTGACTGTGGCTCAGGTGCTGAGCTAGGCATGCTATATCCATTTATCTCAAGTCTTCAAAAGAGGCAGCGCAAGGAAGGCAGTGTCACCCCCATTTTACAGACGAGGAAACGGAGATGCGGAGAGGCCCCAGGACTAGCCAAGGCCACCAGCTAGCAAGGTTCAAAGCAGGAATTTGAGCCCAAGTTTACCTGGCTCCGAAGCCTGTGCTTTCTCCTCTACTTCACCCTGCCTACGTCTGCTTTAACAACAGCCAGCGATGCGTACTTTGCTAGTCCAAAGGAAAAAGACAGACAAGCATTTTGGGCCATTTGCTTCTAAAGCTGTGGTTTTCAAACTTGGGTTAAGCACCAGAATCCTCTGGAGAGCTGTGCTTTGCTGAGACCCAGCCCCAGAAATTCGGGGTCAGTAGGTGTTGGGGGCCTGGGGATCTGCATTTCTCACAAGTCCCCAAGCTGTGATGGTACTGGAATGTCAGGGTCCTTTGGCAGTGCGGGGACCTGGGTGATGACTGACTGGCGAGGATGGCACCCCACAGAGACAGAGGGGGAGGGCTCTTTTGTCCCTCCACATGCACTAAGGGCAGTGCAGCATTTTCGGGACCCAGAACGAAGGTAGACACACTAGCTATTTTAGTCTCAACCGTGCCTGCTAAGTGGCGTCACTCACACATGAGTGCATGGGATCCTGTTTTCTGATATTTCAGGATTGCTGCCACCTCCCTTGAATCATTTCGAAGAAGCCGGTGGTGGATGTGGCCTGCTGTGTGTGCCCAAGGGAAGGACTGACTGCAGAAAGCTACCTTTCACGCCCAGCCCTGCCAGGGACCATCCTTCTGACTTTGACCAGGTCGTGAGAACCGGAAAACCTACATTCAAGTCCCTTTTCTGCCGCTTTCGTGCTGTGTGATTTTGTGTAAACACTTTAACCTCTTCTAATCTTATACTACTTTTTTCATCTGTATAATGGGGCTAATAATACTAAGCTCGCAGGTTGCTATAGGACCAACTGAGGAATGTTGGAAGCTTTTCAAGGGCTAAACAAAGATTACAGAAGTACTAATGCTAACTATAATAGCGACTACCTACCCTACATCCACCGTATGCTTTTCACTGTCTAGAACTCTGCAACTATTATCCAGTGTAAATCTTCCTCTTCACAACAACCTACAAAGTCTCTGCCATCATCTCTGTTTTGCGGGCTGGCACGGCAAGGCTCGGAGAAGTAACACTCCTAAGGTCCTACTGTACAGTAAACAAGCGTCAGAGCTTGATAGCAGCCTGAGTTTGTCTGACGCCAGAGCTCAGGCCCTCTCTGCCTGTAACCCTGGGTCGCTGCCTAGCCTGTGGCTTTGCCCCTGGCCGGCCTCACAGACCAACGCGAGGGGTGTAAGTACTATCTCAAAGCACCATTTCGTGGGCACTCCTGGGTACAGGCAACACTGTTTTGCAGCCGGGCCTCTGAGTACCGCTGCGGTGGTGGGGACCTTCCCTTTGAGAGGATCCTGAAGCAGTCTGGGTCCAGCAGCCCGGGTGGCAGGCGGTTCTGATAGCGTTCACTACCCCTGGGGCATCCCACAGAGCCTGGGAGTTCCTGCAGGGGAGTCCCTCAGAGTGGCCCCATTTCTACCCCCAGACAGATGGCCTCCTCATGGGAGGTCCTGTGACACAGTGGGAGGTACACAGGCCCCGGGGTCAGCACGGTCTGGTTCCATCATGCCCCGGGGCCTCAAGCAGGTGAATCCGTCTCTCTGATCGTTCATAAACTGGGAGACTCACTCTCCTTAGAGATCCAGATGATACTTCTCCTGAAGTATCATCTGGCTCATGCCACTGCCCTGCTCTCATCCCTCCAATGGCATCACAGGAATAAAGCCTTTGCTGCTATTTGCCTGAATCACGTGCCCCCAAATACCTGCACAGATCAGTCCCTCCCTTCTCACCCTAACTATAAAAGCTCCCACCCTACTCTTTCCAGTCACCCACTGGCCCCCTGCACTGCTTTAGATGTCCACATAGCACTAGACATGCACACACACACATATGTATATGCGTATATGTATGTGTACAGGCGTACGTGTGTGTGTGTGTATATATATGTATATAATACGCTTATTGTGCTTTTTCCTAATGCCGTTTAGTTTCATGAGGGTAGAAATCTTAGGTCGTATTCTCTGCCCGTGTGCCCAGAGTCTAGAAGAGTACCTGACACATGGAAGCAGGCACTCAAATAACATTTGCCGAATACTGCAGATGACGAGGTATACAAAGATAAGCATGCCTGGCATATCGCTAGCATGCAGTTGGCGTTTAATTGAGGGCAGCGCAGGTGAGGTTTTATTATTATTTCATCCATTCCCTGCATTTCACGAGGAAATTTTCAGCCTTCTTATAGTCTATACGGCCCAGCCTGAGCAGGCCCTAACTGCCCCCTGTCCAGGGGCGCCAGGGATGAGTTCTTGCTGCCACCCTAGGGCCTGAGGGCAGCTGCGTGGCACGCTGGCCAGAACGTGTAGGAGCCTGGCCTGCATCACTACGTAAGGACTATGCTCTCAGAGAGTCCAATCTATACTTAAGACGCATCAGAAACAAATAAATAAATACATTCAGGGGAAAAAGACAAAGGATAAAGATCAAAATGTTAACAGTGGGGATTTTCCACTATCTGGTTCAAGAGTCATTTTAATTTTTAATTTTGTAATTCAAAAGGAAACAGTTATTTAAAGAGAGAGAGCAGACAAGTATCTCCTAAAAGTACAGATCTATTCAAACAAGGGAAGAGGCAATGCAACAGAACAAAGGGTTTCTAGAGTGACAGAGTGCATAGGATTTCCTGAAAGAGCGTCCATTCCCATGCTAATTTGGATGTTAATCATTTAGATCACTCGGGAGTTTGGGGGGACATGAGCACTTGCTGAAATGCTGCCTA
Source organism: Balaenoptera ricei (assembly GCF_028023285.1). Classification (NCBI taxonomy): domain Eukaryota; kingdom Metazoa; phylum Chordata; class Mammalia; order Artiodactyla; family Balaenopteridae; genus Balaenoptera; species Balaenoptera ricei. The sequence goes on along the minus strand of NC_082646.1, from coordinate 56,429,815 downwards.
TTCAGATGCTATTATTGTCTTGAAATAGTAAGCCTCATTCTGTACTTTCAAAACTGAGCTCTGGGTCAAATTATTAGGTCTCATTTGACTGCTGAGAAAACCAAGACCCAGAGAGACATGGGTCCTGCTCCCATCCACACAGCAAGTCAGTGGCAGAGCTGGAACGAAAACCCAGGTGTCCAGACTCCCAGTTCAAGGCTCCCCGCTAAATTTCCTATCTCTGCCCCCGGAACTCTGGGTTTCTGGTTCTTCTGAAACACAGAAGTGACGAGGATTTCCTGATGGGGACCCTGAGCTGCTGAGCCCTCCTTGGGTCACAGCGCTGCAGGGTCTCCAGCCACTGCTGCTGGGAGCTCAGGTATGGCCACTGGATTCATCTGACCTCACGTTGGTGGGTGTTGTTACAGATATGGAAACTGAGGCCCAGATAGGTTAAGTGACAGCCTAAGATCACACGGCAGTGGAAAGCTAGAGATGGGACTCAAACTCAGATCTCTCCGGCCTCACAGCCCCAAGTTGCCTGTAAGGAAAGAGCTGCCGCTGGCTTGGAGAAGGAACTGCAGTGTAGTGCTAGACTGCTCTCAAAGCTCTTCTTAGAGAGGGGAGGGGACTGGCTCCCCTCTAAGCCTGAGGGGGGGCCCTGGACCAGTCCCCGAGCTGCCTGAAGCAGGGTTCCATCTCTCTGACCCAGGGCCGGTTGAGCTTGCCTCCCAAGCACAAAACGCACGGCTTTGGGGAAGGAAGTGGCTGGGAAGCTGCAGTGGTCAGTAGTTCTTCTGGGACTGCCCTGTTCAACAGCCCAGCTTCTCACCATGAGCCCACTGTCCTGGACCATGTTTCCACCCCCTAAGCCCTGGGACAGCCACCCGGTAGAGCAGGACAGGCAGGGATCACACCCCACACTCTGCAGACCCCCAGCCCTGCCAAGGTGTGCAGGGTGTTAAGAGACTTGGCCAAGACCACACTTAGAGTTAGTTATGGAGCTGGCATTTGAACAAATGGATGAACAAAGAAACAAAAATGAACCAGGTCTTCCCTGCCAATCTCACGATGTCACTCTCGATTTGCAAGATGTTGGCAGCTACTCACCCCTACTTCTACCACCCCCAGTCCCCATGTCACAGGGAAGAGTGCAACCTCCTGTTCATGGAACTCAAGGTCCTCCACCAGTGACCCCCATTTACTGTCATCTCCACTGGGAAGCCCCTGCAGCTCCCACTTCACCAAACTCTTGACTCTCTCTCCAAAGGGCCAAGCTCCCTCCTGGCCTTTGCACAACTGTCCCTCATCTCAGAATTCCTTTCTCCCTGCAGAGTCTACTAATGCATGCCCCAAGATGCTACCTTTAATAATCAGGAAGGCAGCACTGGACAGCGATTAGGGGCATAAGCTCCAGAGTCAGCCGGCCTGGGTACGGCTCTTGGTCCTGCCATGTACTGGCTGTGGCTCCTTAGGCAAGTTACTTAAGTTTTCTGTTCTTCAGATTCTTCACCTCTAAAGTGAGGAGGGTAATAAGACTACCTTTCTGTGCAGAAGAGTTAAGATAGCAGTCCTGACTGCTATCCTTCGAAAGGCCTGCTCATAAGGTTGGCCCTTGGCTGGTGTCTGGGAACTTAGGGTTCAGGAGGGTTCCCACCATCAACTGGTAAGAGGGGCTGACTCACTGAGTTTTATTTGTACAAACGATATGGTTTATGCTGAACACCTGCTTTCCTTCTGGGAGTCTGGATTGTGGGTACTTGCCAGGCAGGTGAATGTCCACGCGACCAGCCCCCAGTAAAAATCCTGGGCCCTGAGTCTCTAATGAGCTTCCTCGGTTGGGAGCTCATTAGAGCACCCAGGGGGGGCCCTCTGAGTGTTTGTTGTGATTGTTATTTGAGGCTTCCAAGCTGAGGGAGCAACACCCTCTCCTCTCCTCTCAGAGCAACATCCAGACAGCCCTGTCTCCATTCATTCATTTATGGGTCTGCCTCCCTCCCCAGACCTCCAGCTTCTTATGTGGCAGTGGCTGTATCTTATGCATGTCTGTGACGGAATCACCAATGACAGGGACGACCGTCCTTCCCAATTCCCTGCGATGCTCAGGGGCCGGCCTGGCGCACCAGCAGACACCGTGTGCCATTCTGGGAAGCGCATCAGGGCCGGGCTGGAGACCACGGGATCGTCTCCCATCCCTGAGGGTGGGCAGGGCTGTTCCCCAAATTGAGTAGGACCACAAAGTGGCCCCCAGGCTCCCAAACCAGGCCTGAGATCACATGAGTTAGAGCTGAGGTCTGGCAGCCTTCTACTCCAGCTTCCCCTTCATCCGACAGGAGCCTGATGGGTTATTAATCAGGCAGTCCCTGTGGAATCAATTACGCTGCAGAGTGTGAGAGAAGTGGATCAGGTTTTAGGGGACCCTGAACACATGGCTCCCACCAGAACGGACCACAGATGCACCTGCAGGGCTTAAAGTAATACCACACCCCGGCTCTGGGGAGCACAGGTAGACAAGATCTCCTCCTTGGGGGACTCAGTCGCCCTGAGGGAGTGCCAGTGGCACAGCGGGGGCAGAGAAAGGAGTGGGTTAACCAAGCCCTCTCTCTTCTTCGTCCTTCTGCTAGCCTTCCTTTTCCTGCCAGCATGCAACTGAATTTCCCCCTGGTCATTCTACCAGCTGTTATGGTATTTGCTCAGCTATTTATTTTAGACTCTCAACAGAAACTCAGTGTGACAATTAGGGAAGGGTCTGTGGCTGTTTCTCTGGCATCAGGAGGCCCCCCGTTCTGGTGGGGCTTGGCAAAGCTGTTTAGGACAACGGTCTCAAACAGGCCCTGCTCTCTGGGGCTTCTAGGGCTTGGCTCAGGCTGCGCCTCTCCAGGCCCTCCTTTCCTTCCTGCCTCTCCCTGGGGCATCCTGCTTTTCAACACAGTCACACAGCACCAGGTCTGTTGGGAAGTCTTCTCTGTGCCCCACTCAAGTCTCAGGTGAGTATATGTATCCATTCATTTGTTCCATCATTCATTCACTCATTCATTTCACCTGTGTGTTAATATCTGCCAAGCCCCCAGCAGGTGGCAAGGCTGTGTCGTGTGCTGGGGATCCCGAGGCAATTAAAACACGTTTCCTGTGCTTATCGCTATCCTACTGCAAGAGTCTATTCTCTTAAATGTCTCAGGCACACAGTAGGCATTGCGTGAATATTTACTGCACAACAAGTACTACATGATAAGCAGATGAGCACTTACTATGTGCTAAGACATTTGCAGGCATTATTTTATGTAATTGCTCCAACATCCTTATGAGGCAGTATGGTAGATTCAAGGTGGATGAAAATTCTTGGCACTTCTCCCTTTGAGAAGTGGGGTCTACTGTCCCTCCCTTGAAGCTGGCTGGCCTGTGACTGCTTTGACCAACAGAATATGGCAAAAGTGACACCGTGCCAGATCCGGGCCAAGCCGTTTAGGAGGATCAACGGCTTTTTGTCTCGGTGCAGTGGAGCCTTGAGCTGCTGGGGACAAAGTACAGTTCCCTGCAGGGAAGGCCATGTGGAAAGACCCTGAGACCACATCAGAAGGAGAGGGGCCCTACCGAGCCCAGCTTTCCAGCTGTCTCCCCCAAGGTGTCAGGCATGTGAGTGAAGCCATCTTGGATCCTTCAGACCAGCCCAGCCAACAGCCAAATACCACTGATGGACCCCAGTCTATCCCACGCGGAGCAGAAGACCAGCCCAGCTGAGCTCTTCCTGAACTGCTGATTCACACTATGAAGTACAATCAACTGGTGTTTTTAAACCACTAAGTTTTGGGTAGTTTGTTATGTGGCAATAGATCATCAGAACAGGAATTTGCTAATATTTTGTCCCTTTTAGAGACGAAGACTTATAAGGTCTAGGTCCACAGCTAGTGAGCACTGGGGTGGGGGGTGTCTGAGCATAGGGTGTGTCTGACCCTGAAATCTGTGCTTTGAACAACTCGCTACAGTGAGTGGACCATCACTGATGCCCTCAGAACACCAGGGCCAAACTCACTTCTTCCAAGTAGACAAGAGATAGAACCTGTGGTTTCCTCTCAATTCTTCTGGTGAGTAGGAGCTTAATAAATATTTTTGAATGACTTTTTTCTTCACAGGGTTGATATGCGGAGCAGATATATATGGCAAAAATGGAAACGGCTTTTATAGCGTGTATTTTAATGCCAGGCACTGTGCTGTGTGTTTCTCATATATTTCATTTACTCCCAACCCAAGAGGCGTGAATTCTTGACCCAATTTACAGATGGGGACGTCAAGGTTCAGAGACGTTAAGGAGGCTTTCCAGCTAGCAAGCATTAAAGCCAAGGTAGGAATCCACATCCATCCGATCTAAAGCCCACATCCTTCCCACCTCACCAAGTTGATCACAGTTACTTTTGATTCTATCTATCTGCCAGACTTGACATTGATCCCTCTTAAACTATACCTTGTTAGTTTTGTGCTGTCAACCAGTTGGTATGAAGATCTAGAATTCTGACTGTGTTATCCACTGTATTAGGCGCCTCTCCCAGTTTTAGGCTATCTTTAGATGCACAGAACTCTGAGGTCACAGTGGAAACCTTCCTCAAACATTTCACCTGGGTCTTCAAGGACTTTGCTAGGCCAAGAAGCGAGGAGGAAGGTGACTCTGGCAGAGAGTTGTGCAAAGAGTATGTGCAAAGGCACAGGGGCATGAAAGGCCTGGGGATTTGATGGAATACTGATAAATACACATATATGTACACTCACATATACACACATATACTGAATATTAAATTGACATAATTATGTTATATATGTGAATGGATTTAGAAAAGCAAGAAAATGTGATATAAACATGAGTAGACGCCAACATGTTAACAATGATTACCATTTGGTGGTAGGTAGGGGTGACTCTCTTTCCTTGCTTATTTCCATTTCCTAACTGCTCTACAGAACACTAGTTGAATGATAAAGTATAAGAAAAAAGAAAACAAAGTTCCATGTGGTTTGAGCAATGGACGTGGGAGGAGAGAGGGTCAGATAGGCACGTGGGCACTGGCTAACAAGGCAAGAGACTTAAGCTGGGACCACCTTCATGTCTCAAACTAACCATCAGGATAATGTCCCTGCTGTTGGTCCTCTATCTTCCTTTCCCTTGAAAAACTTGGAGAACCACCTACTTTTTTTTTTTTTTCCCCCAAGCCCTGGAATACCCTTTCTAGCAGCAGGGGAAGAAGAAAACAGCACATAGAAAAAGCACAGAGGTGGACAACAAGGAAAGTCAGCCGCAGGTCCTCGGCTCAGCAACTCGGGAGACTGGGAGGCCGCAGAAGGGTCGCTCCACTCCGGGATGAGAACCACCTACTTTGATCCTATGTGAGAAAAATGAACATCTAAGCAGAGGGAGTAGCTGCCATGCTCCATGCAGAGAATCAGAACCATCGATTACTTGCTGGCTTCTTTCAAAACCAACCATGTGCTGTCATTCAATAAGCACTTTGGAAATAATGGAGATCTGATTAAGCTACTCTGGGTAGGAAGACATACAATTATCTGACTCTGTCCGTGAAGAGAGCAAAGGAGGCACGTAGGAAAAAGTCACACATGATTTTAAAGACTGTCAACGGAAACATATTAATTAAGGGACTAGGGGCAGGTTGGGCCACATCTGTGAGAAATTTGCTTTTGGAAAAATGATTCTACACGAGTAAAATGGCACAAAAGGATGTTGATTTTCTCTCACTGGACCCACTAGCTCAGAGTGGGAATACCACCGTCATGCGCCAGGCAGAGTCAGATGGGTATGCCTTCCACGTCTAGATTAATTTCACTTCCTCAAATGTGGTATGACTTTTGTCCTCTTCGCAGATAAGGAACAGGAGTTTGAGAAAATCTTTGTTCCCCACTACTTTGAGAACTACTTTCTCTTTGAGAAAGAGCTTCCAAATGTCCAGCCTGGGACACTTCATCCTCAGTTTAGAGAAAATAGGAAAAGGCTATGTCCCCCAAAGCCAAGAGCGCTTATCTCAGAGTGGTAGGATTATGGGTACATCTAACTTTCGTCTATCTTTCTGCGTTTTATCCAGTGGGTTTGTATGGTTTTTATAATCTTAAAAAACTCCCTACTGTTTGGGAAAAATAGTGGCTTAGCAAAGGGAAGGAAGAAGGCTATGAACAGAGGCTGACTGAAATCCCTGAGCTGAAAGAAGCATTCGAGGAGGCTGGAAGAAGGGAGAGGTAGAGGGGGTCCAGGCCAGGAGAAGACGGTTGGCGGTGTAGGGAGACAGCACTGCACCCGGAAGCTGGGCCACCTGGGTTCAAATCTCAGCCGTGCACGGACTGCCTACCCTTTTTGAGTCTCAGCTTCCAAGTCTCTTAAATGAGATCACAATAGTAATACCTATTCCCTAAAGTTGTGAGGATTCTATCATATCCCACATATGAAAGCCCTTGTAACCAAAACTCAAATGTATCAATGTTAGGGATTATTAAGGCTCTGGGTATAGAGGGGCTAGGCCAGCAGGAGAGGAGGAGAGGAGGTGAGGGGAGATGGCAGTCACCGAGCACCCACCGCAGGCCAGGCAAGCTCATGCCAGGCAGAGGGTGACCAAGTCACGGTAGGGAAAGGCAGAGGTGTGGGCCCAGATCAAACCCTGGGAGCCTGCTCTCCGCCAGCCCCGCTCACACACATCAGCTCTCATCTACTGTTACAACAGCCTTCTCCAGTAGGCAGCAACCCCGTGGTGTATGAAAGGGAGGCACAAAGGGGGTCAGCAAATTGACCAAGGTCATACCTTCAGTAAGCAGCAGGTTAGCCCTGAACTTCAGGGCTGCTCGGTTCCCAAGCCCCAGCTCTCTCTCCCCTACATCATGCCACCGCCCTTCTCGTATCCCTACGCTGTGGCCCAGACCCCAGCCGCCCGGGCCGGGCCCGGTGGTGGGCACACAGCGGGGCCCCTCCAGAGCCCGAGGGTCTCAGCCCGGCCGCCCCGCGCCCCGCACCTGGTCTCCAGCGGGATGTTGCTGTTGAGCAGCCAGTTGTCCTGGGCGTGGGCCGGCTCCTGCGCGCCCCCGGCCGCGGGCTCTCCGGAGAGCGAGTGATCCGTGGGGGCCGGGCTTGGGTTGCTCCTCGGAGTGAAGTTGCCCCGGTTCAGGGAGCTAATGGAGGCCGCGTGGTGCTGGTTAGGGGTGTGGGCGTGCGAGAGCGGCAGCGGCGGTGTCCGGAGCCGAGAGTGGTTCTGCAGGCCGCCCGGGGGATCTAGGGCACAAACACGCGCAGTCAGCGGGGCGGGGACGGCCCCATGGGGACCGCGCGGCAGCAGCCGGGCCAGCCGGGCCAGCCGCAGGCACTGGCAAACCGGACACGGTCATGCGGTCAATACACAGGTGCTCGACAGGCACTTATTGAGCACTTGCTCTTCTAGGTGCTGGAGATACATCAAGGAGCAAAGCAGACAAAACTCCTGTCCCCACTGAGCTGACATTTTCGTAAGAGAGATAATAAACAAGATTAAAAAAAAAAAAAAAGACTAGCCTCGCATGTCATCAGCTTCCCGCTGTTTCTTTGGTACTTTTAGGGTATGGCTAGAATCAGTAACTTCAACATCACCTGGGAATTTTTTCGAAATGAAAATTCTTGGGCCCTGCCCCAGAGTTACTGAACCATGAATTCTGGGGTGGGGTCCATTAATCTGATTCCACAAACTCTCCAGGTGATTCAGACGTGTGCTAAAACGTGAGCATCACCAATTACACACAATGGTACATAGCAAGTGGAAAAAACAAGATAAGTTAATACATAGTTTACCGAGATGGTGATAAATCTGAGAACACGTAAAGCCACGAAAGGGCGCTGTGGGCTGTGTATTTGGAGGCAGTGGTGAAACTTTAGGTCACACAGCCAGTGATGGCCTCAGGTGACTTCTGACTACAGGGAATGAGCCACACTGGTGTCTGGGGGGGATTAAAAACCACCACTAACATCTCTTGAGCCCTTACTATGTGCCAGGCACTATTCCGAGCCCTCTACCTGTGTTAATTCAGCTCATCCTCACGACCCACTACAAAGCAGGTACTGTCTGTATCTCCATTTTACAGGTGAGAGAATTAAGATACATATTTTATTTATATATATTAAATATATTTATATGTATATGTTTTATTTATATATAAATATTTATATTTTATTTACTCCTTTCAAGTACTTGGAGCAATAGGTATTATTATCACCAAATTTATAGGTGAAAAACTTAGAGCAGGTAAGTAAAGTGCCCAGGGGCATATGGCTAAGTGGATGCTATTTACGAAGAAAGTTTCTAGTGATGCAGCTAGAGGCAAGTCCTGGAAGTAAATCTGAAGTACCATCCTCCTAAGCTATGCTCACAAAAAGCCTAGCTTTGTAAGCTAAGGATATTATGAGGGTGGAGAAGGTCAGGAAACTGGATTCTGTTCTAGATTTTGCCACTTATTAACCACATGACCATTGTCGTGGACTGTATGTTTATGTCCCTCCAAAATTCATAAGTGGAAGCCCTACCCCCAATGTGATGGTATTTGCAGATGGGGTTTCGGAGGGTAATCAGGTTTAGATGAGGACATGAGGGTTGAGTGTGCTTATAAGAGGAGACCAGAGAGCTAGCTTTCTCTCTTTCTCTCTGCGCCACGTGAGGATATGGCAAGAAGGTGGCCATCTGCAAACTAGGAAGAGGCCTCTCACCAGATGCTAAATCTGCCCATCCCTTGATCTTGGACTTCCCAGCCTCCGGAACTGTGAGAAATAAAAGTGTGTGGTTTAAGCGACCCAGTCTATGGTACTTTGCTTTAGCAGCCCAAGGTGACTAAGACAGAAATTGGTACCCAAAAGTGTGATGATGCTGGAACAAATATCTAAAAATGTGGAAGCATCTTTGGAACTGGGTAATGGGTAGAGTCTGCAAGAGTTTTGAGGTACGTGCTAAAAAAAGACTATGTTGCTCTGTTGAGGGACTGTTAAATGTGATTCTGGTGAGTGCTCAGGAGAAAAAAAAAAAAAGAAGAAGTGTAGAGAAAGTTTCTATCTTCTTAGAGAATACATAAATATGTACAGACTAGTGATAGAAATCTGGACACTAAGGGCAATTCTGATGAGATCTCAGAAACGAGGAGCATGTAATTGGAACAATGGAGGAAAGGCGATCCTTGTTCTATGGTGACGAAGAACTTGGCTGAACTGTGTCCGTGTTCTAGTGTTTTGTGGGAGGTAGAAGTTGTGAGCAATGAAATTAGATATTTCTCTGAGGAGATTTTGAAGTCAAGTATTGAAAGAGTGGCTTGGTTTCTCCTGGCAGCTTCGAGTAAAATGAGAGAAAAGAGAAATGAATCAAAGAAAGAACGGTTAAGCAAAAAGAAACTGTAACTTAAAAGATTTGAAAAATTCTCAGCCTGCCCGTATTGCGAAAAATGAGAAAGTATGTACGGAAGAGAATACCATGGGTGGGGCTGATTGACCATTTGATAAGAAGATGTCTATGGGTGTGAACCATGGACCTAGTCAGCCACCCCAGAAGGAACACTGCCAATCTGAACCGAAGAAGATGGAGACAGAATGAAGGACAGCTGTCAAACGTAGAGTCTACAGGACAGGACCATAAAGCTAATTGGCTCTGAATTTGCACTATTCTTCAAGAAAAGGGAAGACTAGCCTTGAAGGTGATTCAGAGATCATCAGGGACACTGCCTCGGTTTCAAAAGGTCTAAGACTTTTTCATGGCTGAGTAGTATTCCACTGTATGTTGCACCACATCTTCTTTATCCATTCCTCTGTTGATGGACATTTAGGTTGCTTCCATGTCTTGGCTATTGTAAGTACTGCTGCAATGAACACTGGAGTGCATGTACCTTTTCTAATTATGGTTTTCTATGGATATATGCCCAGGAGTGGAATTGCTGGATTATATGGTAGTTCTATACTTAGTTTTTTAAGGAAGCTCCATACTGTTCTCCATAATGGTTGTACTAATTTACATTTGAGATTGACACATACACACTACTATATATAAAATAGATAACTAATAAGGACCTACTGTATAGCACAGGGAACTCTACTCAGTACTCTGTAATGACCTATATGGGAAAAGAATCTAAAACAGAGTGGATATATGTATATGTATAACTGATTCACTTTGCTGTATACCTGAAACTAACACAACCTTGTAAATCAACTATACTCCAATAAAAATTTTAAAAAAAAGAAAAAGAAAGAAAGGCCTAAGACTAAGACAACCATGCACATATCATGTTACCTCTTTGAGCCTCAGTTTTATCATCTGTAAAATGGGGGAAAGAGTTTATTAAGGGAACCACAGAGCTACAGTGATATCAAATGAGGCAATCAATGGGAAGGAAACATTTCTCAAGTTCACAGTTTACAAAGTATTCCACATCACTTGTTCCTCTCGAGAATCCTGTATTTCACAGAGAGGACTGAGAGTCAGTGAATATGGGATCCAAACCAAGACAGGTATGATATTCCAAAGGCTGTGCTCTTCCTTGGCTCAGCAGACAGCCTTCTGGAAATCATCAAGCACAATCAAGTGTGAGGCACTATCAGTGTTACGGCTACTTTTAGTGGAAGATGCGTCGCTCTCTGCTTTTTATGTAACCCCGTCTTTTATGCCAACGAGTTATAAAGCAAATCTGGTGGGAGTGGGGCTGGGTAGCAATAGAAGGGAAAAAGAAACAGAAACCCATGTGAGCGGATCACTTCCTTCCTATGAACCATTTTCAGGATAAAGCCCACATGGGATCTACCAAGCCCTTTAGAATTTGATCCATGCCTGTCTTTCCAGCCTCATCTCTCATCAGCTCCCTCCCTGTACCCTCCACACCTTTCTCTCAGAGGCCAAGAGATCTGCTGGGCCACAGAGTGGCTAACATTTCAACTCCAATGAAGATGGTCTCCAGGAAAGCCACAGAATATGAATGGTACCCTCTGAAGATGTACCATGCTGTGGTCCTGGACCAGAAGATTGCCAACAGAGATGCCCCTTGATGGGAAGGGAGAGGACCTGGGAGCCAGGAGAACAGGCAGAGAACAGACAGCCTTGGACCAGGGAGAAAGCGAGAATATGCAGGGTCATTTGTTTGGTCCACCTGTCCTCAGGCAGCACTTTAATGGAGACATGTGGAGCCTGGAAAAGAAGCCAGCAGCAGAAGCAGCCTCCTGGGTTGACTGAGGGTCCCTCCCTACCCCTGGCCTTTCAGTCCAGGTCACTACTGTCCAGTGGTTATCAGGAGGCCAGCAGAGAAGGGTGACCTAGTCCTTGCCCCTGGCCCATCACTAGGAGTCAACCTTCCCATGGCATTTTACCTAATTGATATTAATAGCTGCTGCCATGTATTTGAGCACATACTAAGTGTACTTTCACAGCCTGAACCTTTCTAATGCTCACAGCAGTTCCTAGGGGGCAGTATGATTATCATTCCCATTTTACAGACGAGGAAGCTGAGGCTTACAAAACTAGTGAGTGGTCCTTACTAATGCACAGCCTGAATTCTGTCTACCAAACCATGGTGCCTTTGCATAAAACACAGATACCTGCTTGACCGTCTCAGTCCATGGCCAAAGGCAAGAAAAAGACCCTCAGTGAAGAGAGCAAGCATCTGAGGTCTGGGTCAGGATAGGCTGGCCTGCAAGCCTACAGACACTTGCTTTGTGACTAAGTAGGATGCCCGACTCTGGCTTGATAGAAGCACTGCCAAGAGTCCTCAAATGATGAGATTTTAAGTATAAGCGTCTAAAAGGAAATTCTCCTATGGGGATAAGGAATGTCCTGGTCCAAATCCGTTCTATTTTTTGAAGCTCAGCTCAATTGCCACCCCTTCCAGAAAGCCTTCCTTGATCTACCCTCCCCAAAGTTCTCTTTTCCTCCACTGAATGCTAACACAGCAGGTAACCTGGACCACTCACCTTTTCTGTCTCCCCCAGAGCATGCATACTTATGTCCCCACCTTGCCTCCTCTAGTAGGTATAAAAATCCCTGTTCCCTCTGTGCTGTTGATCACAGGTCCTAGAATGAAGCAGATGCTCAATGTAGGTTTATTGAGCGAGTGGCTCTTGTGAGTGGTCTGGGCAATCTGTCCAGGAGGGTAAGGCTGGTGTGGAGGGTATCTGTATGCCAAAAATGACAGCAGGCCACCTGGGCTCTCTAGGCCATGGGTCCACACAGCCCTTTACTTACTTGCCTGGAACCAGAGTCCCAGATGCTTCAGCTGGGCTCTCTATTTCCCTTCCATTCTGAGAACACTAGGAAAGGGGATTCTGATGTCTCCCAGGTTTCCCAGGGAAAGGCTCTGTGTTTGGGGGCTCAGCAATGGGAGTGCACTCACAACCCCAAAAAAGACATGGCCTTCCCCAGGAGCAAATGTTTTCTCTGGTCTGAATGGAGACTCCTTTCTGCTCCTATGGCCAGGAGGGAAGACAGAGAGGAGAGGCCTTCTTTTCTCCCCTTATCCTCCCCAATTTATACTCTCATCTTTAGAGGGAATTCAGAACCAATTCACTCATTCAGCATGTACTGAATCCCCTTTCTGTGCCAGGACCTGTAAGCCGGGTGTTGGGAATACAACGGTGAATGAGATAGTGGTGGCCTAAGAGAGAGAAGAACTCTCTTGTGGTTCCTACTCACTGGCTGGGTGGCCTCCAATAATTCATGTCACCTTCCTGGTCCTTGGTCTGTGCACCCGTGAAGGGTGCACACATTCCTGCGTCACCACTTTCTGGAGGATATCCTTTGCTCAAGTGCCAAATACAGAGTGAGCCCCTACTGTGCCCTGAGGGAAAGGGCCCTTGCGCCATTCACCCCAAATCACCGGTAAATATTTATGGAACGTGGCGGGCAGGGAAGGGAGAACAAATCAGGTAGGTGGACCTCTTGTCTGCACAAGCAATGGCTTCTCTTCTGCTACCTGGGAGTAAGCACCGGTACATTTGCAAAGCTGTGGTGTAATTCCAATTTATACCCTCTTTTCGCAGATACAGCCACTAACTATCTCTCTGAATCAAGCCCAGATATGAGTCATTTTTATTGTTACGTTGCACACCTCTGTCAGTAAAGGCCACTTGCTTATCTGAGTTTTGCAAGCCTGGTTTTCCAGGAAGGTTTTTTGCTTCCTACCAGTTCTCACATATATTTACAGTTGCTGGTTCCCTCCAACACCTCAGATGTTTTTCATTTTATATGCACAAAAATCCTGAACACCAAATGCCTCTGGGCTGCATCTCCCTGAACCAGGATCATGGTGAGGCTTCTTCAGTGTGCTGGGCAGAGCAGTAGGTGATAGAAGGAGACTAGGCTTTGATGTCAGACAGCCCTGGGTTCAAGGTTTGGCTTTGCCACTTATAAGCTGTGTGACCTTGATCAAGATACTTAACTTCTCTGGAGCTTCAGTTTTCTTATCATTATAGGGAGATAATGCCCAACTTATAGGGCCATTATGAGAAGTAAATGAGATTTTATATATATATATATATATATATATGGTTCTTAGCACAGTGCCTGAAATACAGTAATGCTAAAAAAAAGTAACTATTAATTCCACGGTTATGGTAAAGCCATGCTGAATGGATAAGGTGTAAAGTGCTAAATTGTCACCGCGACGATCACTCTACAGCATTTACAATAGGGGTGCCAAAGCAAAAACCCTTGAGAGAGAAAGAGCAGGAACATGCCTGGCAGAAATGTGGTCCTCTTCTTCTACAGGTGAATCCCACTCTGGACAACCCCACTGGTTTTCAGGAGCCCTGGTCTCGGGAAGGTGCTTGTAGCTCGATGTGCAGATCAGAAGCAATGAGAATGGCTGCAGCCTGACACGCAGTACTAAAGTGGACACACGGGGTCTCCATGTCCTCAAAGAGTAGGGCCCCTTTCTGCGTTAGGTAAGCATCTCAGAGCAAACCAGGGTGCTGCTCTGTCCTGGGTTCAGGGTGTACCCTAAGGAGAGGGCCCCTGAGGTTGTGCAACCAATCAGCAATAGAACAGCCCTGTGTTGTGTGCAGGGACTTGGGGAGTTTTAAGATTAGGATGAGCCCCAGCCTTGACAAATAGCTGGTGTTTGGGGGACAGATGTAAAAGGAGTACCAGAGCGGAGCTCAGGAGCCTCCCAGACTTAGGTTCAACCGTGGCTCTGTCTCTGACAAGTTACATGATTTGAGATGAGTTACTCAAGTTCTCTGAGCCTCTAATTCCTCACCTATAAGTATATAGTAGTAATGTAATAAAAGGAAGAGGAGGAGGAAGGGCTATCATCAAATGAATATACAGAGATCTAGAGATGAAAGAAATATGGTCTCTGACTTTGAGCTGCTCACAATTTAGTAAAAATAACAGACACACCAAGAGATAGTACACAAGATAGTAATTATGATGAGATGATAATAGTTAACATTTATTGAGTACTCTCTATGTGACTGGTTCCGAATGCTTTACTTATTTAATCTTTATAACACCCCTATAAAGAAGGTACTATTATTACTCCCCAATTTATAGATGAGGAAACTAATGTACAGAAAGGCTAGGAACTTTGCCCAAGATTCCTAAACCACTGAGTGATGGAGCCAGAATTTAACTCAAGCATCTGGCCCCAGAGCCCACACTCTTAACCATCCTGCTTTACGTACACGGAGGGAGTGGACACAGGGAAAGTGCCCACATTGATGCCCATCACATGGCGAGCGGTCCACAAGCATTGGCTCCTAGAATCCTCGTTAGCCTTACACTGAAGCCCCGCTGGAGCTCAACGGAGCACAGAGAGGGCTGCCAGCTTGACTGTCAGGGTCGGGGCAGGGTTCGTGACAAGTGACATGTGCCCTGTGTCTAAAGGCTATTCCAGGCATTGGATGATGCATGTGTGGAGGTCCAGAGTCGAGAGAGAGAGAGAGAGAGAGAGAAGGAGAGAGTGAACGTGAGGCCGGCTTGGGCACTTCTCTAACTAGTGTTGGGGTGGCTGTGAGGGGGCAGCGGCAGGAGGCCAGGTGAAGACACTGGGAGCAGGTCTGGGCGGTGGTCGCCTGGAGATGCCAAACAAAAGAACGTGGCCTTTATCGGGAGGGCGGGAGGGCGCCCCGATGGGCTTTGAGGCGGGAGGGCCGTGATCACAGCAGTGTTTGAGGCAGATTCCTGGCGGCCCTGTGGAGGATGACCCAAGTGGGGGCAGGCTGCAGGCAGGACCCAGACTGCCTGTGGGATGCTTGACTGCCAGCAAGACCCCAGTGGAGCGCGTCGTCACCCTTTTATAAGAGCACGTTCAGGAGAAAGAGACATAGACGTGCAGAGCTGTGGCTCAGGCGGAGAATCTGCATGTGTCAACAGCTCTGCGATCTAGGCCGGCACTGGCTCTGAGAAAGGGTGCCAGGCTGGGCGTCCACCTCCAACCCTGCGAAACGGCCGCCAGGCGCCGGAAGGTCCCCTGGCTGCAGAGTTAACGATGACCCAGCGAGCGCTGCAGTCATTCATCGGGCCCTAAAGATTGTCAGATATGAGGGATGATGGTATTTAATTATCATAAAACACAAAAACTCCAGCTGCCTGAGCATGCCGAGAGAAAGAGTGATTTGGCTTCCATTAAAATGCCATCGACGACCACTGACTCGGGATGGTGCAGTAGCGGTGCTGAGAGCTTAGCTAATGAAGCTTGGCCTCCTCGACCAATTCAGAGAAGCCAGAACGCTCTCTTGTCACCACAGTCGGCAGCCGGGATCTGATGGCTTGACTTCCAGCCTCCGCTCTGCCTCCTTCAAGCTATATAATCTCGGACAATTTACTGAACCTGAGTTTTGGTTTTTTGTCAAATGTCTACGAAAGCACCTCGCAAACTGTAGGGTCCTGTGTGAGAGACAGAACTATCAGCGTTACTCTTATTGCCTCAGAAGGAATAAAAACAGTGGCGTCCGAATGGGAACCACTGGTCTGAGCTCGAGGCCAGGGGCTGCATTTGTGTGCTGTTTTCTCTGCCCATTCGTTCTCTCCCTGAACACATGCTTTCTGTTCACTTTCACTGCTGTGCTGTTTGTTCTGTGTCATGGCCCGTGTGCAGGGACTCTAAACGGGGAGGGCCCACACGGGCTGGGGCCGCAGGCTTGGAGCTCCCTGAGGCTACTCTCCCAGTGCTCTTGATGGGGAGTAAAAAATAGCACCCTGAGGTCACAGTGTGGCTGTTTCTGCTCCCTCGTTCACTTCGGGCAGAACTTGGAGTGAATTCAGACTGTTAAAGTGCTTTTATGTGAGAAACAGTAATGAAGGGACAATGCCTTAAACTAATGCAAAAGCCCCATTGTAGTGCAGTGGTTTTCCAAATAGGGCCGTCTGGAAATGCGGAAGGGGCTGTTTTTTGGTTGTTCCAATGACTGGAGAGCACACCTGGTGTTTGGCAGGAGGGGGCCAGGGAAGACAGCTGCACGCCATGCACAGCAACCGGTTAATCTTAAAGGTGATCCTAAAGGGTATGCCATCCAGTCAGAGGTTAGTCTAGTCCTAATTAGTCTAGGATGGGTAAATAGCTAATAAGACAGGATTTTATTCCCTGTTTGCTTCCACCCCCATCCCCAGTTTCACTCACTCTCTGTCACAGGAGGTGACTGCTAAGGGCTGCCATCACCTGTGCTCCCTTGCCCCCTGGCTTCCAGATAGGTTTGGCTAATTGTTAGCGCAGCAGGACACCGGAAGGAGGAAGGGGGAAGAGGTTGAGGTCACCCCCTGGCCCCATCCTCTGAAGCCCTGCTTCAGGGCAGTGTCTCAGGCAGGAGCCTCATCCCACAAGGCTATAACGGGTTACACTTAGAGTGGTCTGGGGAAACTTCTAGGAAGAGCGAGACCTTGAACTGGGTACTGAGGTAGAGACAGGGTGAAGGTATATAAAGGGGAGGGAGCGGGCATTCTTGGCAGGGAGCTGGCACCAGCAAAGGCCCACAGGCTGAGAGATGCAGGCCCCTAAGGCAGCAGGATGGTGTGGAGACCTGGGCACTCGGAGTGGAGGGCTGTGAGGGGGAGCAGACGGAGAGGCTAGAGCCCACCTGCAAGAACCTGGGGCCAGAGGGGCAGCTTTAAGGGTATTCAGAGGGCTCACCCCAACTTCCAGCCTTTTAAAGCCAAATGTCAGAGTAGTCACAAGAGTTAACCAGAATGCCCAGGCTTCATTAAAATGCACTCAGGATTCCTCGTCCAGCAACGAATGCTCTCCTAGGGTGGGGTGTGGGTGAGGGACACCCTGCTGCCTTCATCAGACAGTTGAGGAAAGAGCAGTGTCAAGAGTCTCTGTCAGAGAGAGGTATAATCAGCATTGCTATTTCCAGAGTCATGGTAATTTACAAACGAAGCCAAGGGCATCAAAAGCTATCTGTTCTAAGCGTGCGAATGAACAACTTGGCAGGGCCACCGTCTGAACCTGGAAGAACTCTCTCCCAGTAGACATTTGCCCAAACTTCATTCTTGTGCTTGTCCCTATCAGCTGCTATTTGCTGTGTCACCTTAGGCAAGGCACTTAACCTATCTGAGCTCCAGTTTCCCCAACTGACAAACAGGAGGAGGAGGTGGTGGGAGTCCCCTCTAATTCTAAAATCAAGGCTGAATCATTCTTGGCAGATGAGCCTGGGGTATCTGTTAATGAACATCTGCTTGCTAAAGATGTGCACAGCAAGTTGGCGGATTGGATTGTGCTGTGTGACTGGGCACCAAAGAAGGCAGAAAGATGGACTGGAAGGAAGAGAAACGTGGTCCTTCTTTCCTCCCTCCCTCTCTTCCTGCTTCCCTGCTTTCCTTCCTTTCACAAAGGTCACTCTCTATAAGCCCTGTGCTTGACACTGGAGACCCAGAGATGGATTAGTCGAAGTCCCTGCCTGTAAAATCTGAACAGACCGATCAGAAAAGGTCGGTTACAACCACAGGGGATCTTTCCTGGGTACATGGCTTTCCCCTAGCTTAAAGCTGTGTCCACCTTAGGGCAGAACTTGTCCTGGGAAAGCTTTCTGCTTGTCAATTAAGTTTTCTTTCCTTCCACTGTTACCTTCTTGCCCTTTTCAAAAATCGTCTGACCCATAAACTGTTAGGTTAAGTCCCAAATCAGTAAGGAGCCTTACCTATCAATAGGAGTGTGAGTGTCTGTGTGTGTGTGTGTTTGTGAGAAAGAGTGTAGGAGGCGGAATTCAGTTCAACAGGAGGCTGCAGTGTGCTGGAGCAGATTAGGAAGCTCATGGAAACGCAGTGGGCTGCATTCGTAGAGGTAAAGCACGAAGGAGGGAGGTGATGGTCAGGCTGTGCTGATCAGCTGGAGTGGGTCCAGAGAAGGGACACCCGGATTGGGGGTCATGCCCGTGCTGTAGACACTGACCCTCCCCTGCAGTCTCTGGGGCTAGTCAGTACTTTCCCTGCCTTCCTTGGATGGTGAGGGGTTTAGAAACTGTGTTCCTATGGGGATAAACAGCGGACCAATGCTGTTAGCCTGGGGAGGAGACAGGTTAGGGAAAGGGATTAAAGAAAGAGTGTGTGGCTAGGAGTCCAGCTGAAATACACCACATGCCTATGATTAGCTTTCCCAGCCTCATCACTTAGGCCACACAATTCATAGCTCGGAAATTAAACACCCAATTATGTGGTGCAGTAGAGAGTCCTAGACTGAAGAACTGTTCCCCGCTGTGTCATTAACTCACGCTGTGGCTTTGGAAAACTCCCTTCCCCTCCCTGGGCCTCAATTTGCCTGAAAAAGGAGGTTCCTTCCTTTTATAGATGATCTCCTGAGGTTCCTTCCAGCCTTTGACAGTCTGATTCCTCGCGGCTTCCCTTGTTCCTCTCGGGGAATTTTCTGGAAAGAAGGAGATGGGCAAAGCACTACTGCTGCCTTCAAACAGCCAAAGGATGGAGGAAGCGGCACATCTACTCCACGGGCTTTAGGAGGAAGAATCGGGGCCAAGCTCAGGGGGTTACCTGGAGGAACTCGCAGCGCAACTTCAGGAAACCCTTCTTCCTGCCAATGAAGTGGTTCGAAATAACTAGCCTCAACCTCCTCCCTGCACTTCAGGCCTCTGCTGCTCAAATGAAATTCGTACGGAGCATTCTCCAGTCGGCTCCCTCTCCTGTGCTCCTGATCTCAGCGTTACCACCTGCTGCCACACCACCCACCCCATCCATCCAAGCAGGTGGCTGGGGATCACCATGGCCTTCTCCCTCTTTTTCAGGTTCAATGACTTAGCCGTCATTGCCAGACTCTGGCTTGGCTCTCCACATCCCTGGGATTCTCACCACTGCCACTGTCACGACCTCAGCTCATCAGTGGACACCCAGACCAGGGCCATAGATGACACTGGGGTCTCAGCCCACCGGCTCACCCCTGCTCCAGGTCACTCCCCTGCCATAAAGCCTTCTATGGCTCCCCACTGCCCACAGGACAAGACCCTCACCATCTGACCTGAGCCCACCCACCACTCCAGGGCTGCGCCCACAGCTCCCTACTCCCCTCTTTAAGAAGGTGCCAAGGGCTTCCCTGGTGGCGCAGTGGCTGAGAATCTGCCTGCCAATGCAGGACACATGGGTTCGAGCCCTGGTCTGGGAGGATCCCACATGCCGCAGAGCAGCTGGGCCCGTGAGCCACAGTTACTGAGCCTGCGCGTCTGGAGCCTGTGCTCCGCAACAACAGAGGCTGCGATAATGAGAGGCTCGTGCACCGCGATGAAGAGTGGCCCCCACTTGCCACAACTAGAGAAAGCCCTCGCACAGAAACGAAGACCCACCACAGCCATAAATAAATAAATTAATTAATTAATTAATTAAAAAAAAAAAAAGAAGGTGCCAAGGTTAACAGGCTAATTATAAACCACTCATGAAACGGCTCACTGCCTGTCTCACATTCACGGCTTTGCACATGCTGTTTCCTTCTGCATGGAAGGTGTTTTTTCCTCCTTCACTGGTTAACTCAGACTAGAAGTTACCTTCTCCAGGAAGCCTTTTATGACCACCCCCTCAACCCCCTGCCCCTGTCAGTTTGGGTTCAAAGCCCCTCTTCTGGGCACTTCTAACCCCCATGGCTCACTCAGAATTATGATCACTTGTTTGCATTAACTGTCTCTTCTACCAGACGGTACGCTCCAAGCGTGGAGGTCTTATCTTCATACATCACGGGCTGTGAGGCTACAAGCATGACTCCTCTCTCTGGGGTACCTGGCGGGCTCCTTCACCCGGGTGCTGCCACTGGTTCCCAAGGGGCATGGGGTAGTTTGGGCTCTCTGGGCACCCTGATCTTTCTCTTTAAACTTGACCTGATGTTCTCCAAACTGCACAGGTTAGACAGCTGATCGCTGAGGCTGGCATAAACTCTATATATTTTTTATCAATGGTTGAAGAGGCCATGGAAAGGAAATCAAGACCATGAATCTCAAGGCTCCCACAGGGAAGAATCTATTTTGTTGAAATCGATATCAGCACTGAAGGTCAAGGTAGTTTATTGGGTGGTTTTCCTTACTGTACTCCCCAGGCCCATCCCTCCCCCATGGTATGGGCCCTGCAGGAGGCTAAATGCCAGCACGTGGAGAGGTGAATTTTCACCCATCATGTTCACATCCCTCCCTCCATCTTATATCCATCAGTAGTTCTGAAGAAACTGCCTTCTCCTGGAAGAGACATTGACATGACTAGATGAAGCGACAGGCTGCTAGAACCCACGGAGCATTACTGCATGTGGTTAAGTGCCACGGCTGAGGCTCAAGTTGCCTTGGGTTCAAATGCACTTACCCCGCTTACACACTGGGCCGCACTACAAATCTTTTTTGGGACCCCAGTTTCATGCCACCGTGGCCAGGAGGGTGAGTGCTGAGTTGGAGGGAACTGAGTTTGAAACCAGGTTCCACCACTTACTAGCTTTATGGCTGGCTCTGGGTGAGTTTTTAACCGCTGAAAGCCTTGACTTCTCCATCTGTAAAATGGGGATAATAGCGCCATCTGCTTCTTAGTCTTGTTTCAGAGGTTTAGTGGGACAGTGCATGTTGGGTCCTTAGCACAGGACTGTCAAATAGAAGGACTCAGTTGAGGTTAATTATGAATTTCCTCTCACAGGATTCCTTAGATTCCTTAGAATCCCATCGAGTTACATTCCCCTTGGGCTGTGGAATCTGCAAGGGCAGAGATCTGATCTTTTTCACCCAGGGCTTGGTCTTCACTGTACCTTTAGCTGTTTTCCCTCTAGAGGCTATTAAGGTATCAGTAAGTGTTTGTTGAATGAAACGAAAGAAGCCCTTGTCCATGCAGGGTCTTTGGGTCTGGGCACCAGGAGGCTATCAGTGGGGAGGAGGATGAATAATTATTGACACATGACTATAAGCTGGGCCCTCAGAAAGGTTTTCTCATTTCATTTTCAGAACAACACTAAAGGTGGGTCTTCATGTCCCCATTTTACAGACAAGGAAACTGAGCCTCATCAGCCCGCTCTGCCTTTGCCTATGACTTTTGCAAATGGGGTATCTCAGGCCTCAACATTCGGGGCAGCTTCATGAGATATGACGTCTTGATTTACAGAAACCTGCCCAAGGTCATACCACTAGGAAATGATACAAAGCCAAGATCCCAGCACAGACCTCTCTGCTCGCTCTACTCTTGCAGGGAATCAAGCCTCCTAGAGGCAAAGGAAGAAGAAAAAATAAATTCAGAAGTACTTAAGCTCTGTGTATTGAGCAATTTATTAAATGCAAAACCTCTCGTATATTTTTGCTTTGACTGAGCAACAGTCATGTCAATAGTTACATGGATGAGGTGTTTGGGGACCCCAAAAGCTTTACTGTTTGATGACACACCCGAATAACAACACTGAGAGGCAGGTGTTATTATCCTTTTACACACGGGGAAACTGAGGCCCTGCAAGGCTAAGAAGCTTGCCCAGGCGCAGAGCTCGTAAGCAGTGGCCTCCCAGCCTCTCGAAACTGCGTGGAAACACACACCTTCTACCTCGGCAGAATGGCACCCACACAACCCCAGCAAGTCACAAGGCAGCATGAGACCCCCGCCCGAGTGATCCTGACCTTTTTCCTCAGGGTGTAAAAGGTCCCACTTCCAGGAAAAGGCAGAGGGTATCCAACTAATTATACTATCAGAGAAACGCTTTCTATCATTTATGACATGACCACATGTGGCTTTTCCTTTTGATACAAGCTCAGGAGATCTTAGGCAGGTATTCCATCCATCAATGCCCATGAACCAAGTCATACTAGGAACAGATAAAAGGAATTTGTCCTCCTGAAGTCCTCAGCAAACTGTCCAGCTCAATCCCCAGGCCATGCAAATGTAATCATAGTACTAATAATGGCCTCAAAGGCTTACTGAGCTGTCAGCTACTCTGCTAAGCATCTCTAATGCACTTTTTTTCCCATTTCCTCTCCCCAGGAGTCCTTTGAGGCCGGTGTACGAGGAACACAACACGGAGTGGTAGGAGTGTGGGCTCTAGAGCCTGGCAGCCTGGGTTTGAATCCTGGCTCCAACACTTCCTAGCTGTGTAGCCCTCTTTCCTGACTTCAAATATGGAGATAGTACTCGTGGGGTGGTTGGGAGGATTCACGTAAAGCTCAAAGAGCATTCATGGCACACAGTAAGGACTCACCAAATGCTAGCTATCGTTATGTCTATTTTACAGATGAGGAAACTGAGGCTCAGAGAGAGAATTTGCTCATGCTCCATAGCTGCTCAGTGCCAAGACTGGAATTCAGATCTAACTTCAACTCCCACACTCTTAATGGCTATGGCTTACTTTCTGCCCTTCACCCTACAGTTCACCAGCATGGCAGGTGCTCCAAGATGGTATGATTATTGTTATTCATAGTTGAGAATGCCTTGTTAAGTGTTATGCTCCTGGTCACTGCCCTCCCCAAGGTGACTGACCTCCAGCTCGTGCCCCTTCTCTTCCATGGCATCATGTGCAGCTTACAGAGCAAATCCCTGCAGCCAGGGCACAGACGGCACTAACTTCATTTCAATGCAAAAAGTGTACAGTCTGTGGGCACCACCTGGGCTCATTCCCCAAGTTAATTCTTTTCTCTTGGCCGTGGAATATTTTATTTTTCCAATTTCAGAATCTACTTACGTTAAAAAAGAGAGAGAAATCCAATCAGCCCAGCTCAGGTTTGTGAAACAAATAATGCAGCTGGCATAGAACCTTAATCAAACAGTTATATTCATAACCACAGTTATCACTGCTCTACCTAATTTCTACAGCCCAGGGCCTCCTACAGAAAATGTCTCTTGACGATATAGGATGAAATGCAGAGGCTTGCTGACACTGCTGAAGGGGTGTAAAACTCCAGGCCTGGCATATTAATGAATCTGAAGCAAATATGGATTTGGAGGTACATGCTCCAGGAATTCCACCCACACCTGAATGTCATATTACATTTTCTTTCTTTCCTTTTTTTTTTTTTTAAATAAGGAAATGGAAGAAGTAAACTTTTGCTTGGCTGCTTCCGTTGTTTTCTGGAAGAAATAAAGTAGAAAGGCCAAGCTTATTGTCCTGAAGAGGACAAGTGCTTCAGAGTCTGGTTGACATGGGCTTGAATTCTGGCCCTGCCATTCATTAGCTGTGTGACCTAGACAAGTTACTTAACCTCTCTGAGAGCATCAACAAAATGCAGATAATTATTCCTACTCACAGATTGAAAATTAAATGAGAGAACAGTGAGTTTCCTACTAGACTGTGAGCTTTGTATTCCCAATGCTCAGCACAAGTACTACTTTATTGTAGGTCTAATATAAATGTTTACTGATTGTACCTACAATCCTACTGTCCATTGTTTACTGAGTGATTACCATGTGCCAGGGATGATGCTAAATTCTTTACAGGCATGATCTTATTTTACCCTAAAAACAACCCTGTAAAGCATGTATTATTATCCCCCTTCCAGCTTTGAGATAACTGAGGCTCTGAGAAGTTAGGAGACTTGTCCCGAATAACACAACTAGTAAGAGGGGAGCAATCAGGAATCCCACAATCACAGAGGCAGAGCCAAACTCACACCCAGGCCCGCTGACTCTACTTCTCTGTCCTGCCCCCTCCTTTCACAGCACCCATCAAACATCACACACAGCACATTCTTAAGGATAGTTGTTTCCCCTTTCTTCCTCCTTTTGACCTCTCATGTTTTAGATTTCCTTGGGGCAACTCAGAAATCAGGGTAATATTTCAGGATATTTAGAGGGGCTTAGTCATCCTTTTCAGCCAACATCTGTTGAACATTTGCAGCAGGCTTGCTCTTGGTTAGTTCCTGGGCAGACACTTTTATCCGTGCTGTGGCTTCCCAGATTTCTGGACTAACCAGAAGAAAGCAAAGTGAGGGATCTAACTCTCCTGAATGACTTGGGGGAAGAGAAGGTGTCCACCCAGGTACTTGGTGAGTCTGATTCAGCCTACTTATGCCCCTGCCTGTTATCCTAAGTGGCAGGGGTAGGCCTGGGCCCTAGTTGCAGCCCTGCCCTGATCTTGCTGGAATCTGGTGCAGTCACCCCACCTCTCTGGGTCTCAGTTTTTCCCTGTGTGGATGGAGAGTATTAGACCCAATTCATTTGCTCAGCAAATATTGCTGTCAGTTGTTTCCAAACTCTTCACTCCTAGAATCCTACTAATAATCCCCTTACAATTACCCTATGTTTCAAAATACTTTGTTTCCAACATAAGCTATATTAATTAACTAATCATTAATTGTTCTCCCATTTTTAAATCAAACACATGTAAAACTGATGATCAGAATTTCTGATAGGACCAAGAGGATTCAGTGAATGGATCCGTAGCACCCCACTCACTGCTGACACGCGGTAGGCCCTGAGTTCACTAAACGAATGAGTGAATGAATGAACGGATGGATGGATGGATGGATGGACACCTGGTGCTAAGCAGAAGGGCACTAAATGGTGGGAAAATACAGAGTCAGAGAGACCTGGATCTCGATACCAGCTCTACCATTCACAAGCTGTTTGATCTTGGATAGGTCACTTACCTCCCTAAGGCTCAACCTTCCCATCTATGAAAGGAAGACAGTTAGCTATGTCTTGCAGGACCATTGTAAAGTTGATTAATAATAATAGTAACAATGATAAGAAAAAGAATAGGAGCTAAAACATATACAGTGTAGAGTATGTGACAGGCACCAGTCTAAATGATTTACACATATTAACTCAATCTTCCTAATAAGCCTAAGAGGTAGTTACTATTATCAACTCCTGTTCTACAGATGGGGAAACTACATACAAGAAAGATGTTATGTAACTTGCCCAAGGACAGACTTGCATGATGGAGACAGCATCCAAACCCAGGAGGTCTGGCTCCAGAGCCTGTGTTCTTAACCCTCCACTCTACTGCCTAGGTAGGTCATCAAAGTGCCGAGCACATAGCACGGTAACTCCCATCCTTACTGAGGAGAAGCCCTCCAGGCTGGCTAGTGCACTCTTACAGCAGGACAATCAGCACGGTTTCCAGCTGGGCTTTTTGCAATAATGGCAATCACTCACAGCATCCCTATATTTACATGATCTGTAATGGCCCAGCAACAGCACTTGGGATGGAGCAGGAGGTGCTGTCAGACACTGGCTCTGCTGGGGACTGTACCACAAAGACCTTAGTTAATGGGAGGAAGAATGAGGCAAGTGTTGTCCGTTTAGCCTCCGTTTCTGGAAGACATGCAGAATTCCTCCTGTTCAAGGCGGTTCCCATCCACCATGCCTTTGCCTCTTTAGGGTACCTAGGTGGCTTTTACTTGCCTGGCATTTCTTCTGATGATAGAAATTCTCTTTTTGTTCTGGGAAGCCCTACTCTCAGCTTCTGAATTTGGATGGAACTGACTTCAGGGAGGCCAAGGAGGGCACCCACCCCCATTCCTCCCGCCAGGGTGTCTGATTCAGGCAGGGACATGTGACCCTGGTCAGGCCATTCAGAGTCAATCCTGGATTGTCTTTGGTGCTATGGGGATTTTGCCGGTGCTATGGGGATTTTGCTGGTGCTATGGGGAAAGAGGCACTCTCCTTTCCCTGGTTTACAAAGCTGGTAGCATATAAGCCTGGGGAGTCCCTTTGTCATCAGATGGGGAACACCTGTGTGAAAACAAGGCCAAAACAAAGAGAAATGGTCAAGAGAAAGAGATTCATGGAGATATTATTTGAATGCCTGGATCTAGCTACACTGATGGAAAAATGACCCCTGGGCTTTTCAGTTATATTACCCATTACATTTTCTTAAAAAAAAGCAGTTGGAGTTGGGTTTCCATCCTTTACAGCTGGGAGTCCTGTCTAACCCACTCTGACTGCTTACTTGTCCAGATTCCCTTTTCTGGCCCCTCCTCAATCCATGAGGTTGAAACTCAACTCAGAGATGGCAACACCACATCGAAGCCCTTGCACAATCTTCAGATAGACCTGGCCACACCCTCCTTTGGCCCCATGAACTGCCACAAAATGTCCCTGCACTTGCACACCCAGGACACTAACGTGTGTGCATGCACGTGTCCCCCACTGATTGTAAGCCCGAGGTAACTTCTTCACCTCTATGGCCCGTGCACCCAGCCCCATGCTTGCCACAAGGTAGGTGCCTATGCTCTGACATCACCAACGTTAAAGCACCTGACCACAAACATTCCAATTAAAAAAGAATGCTCCACTCCTATAAAGTATGACCATTTCTACCTCATGAGAAAATGTCCTGTAATGATCTGTGGATATTAAATAATGAGAGGACGTCCACGTCCAGGTGGCAGACCATGACCCCTGCGGAAATGGGAGCAGCTGCGGGGCTGAGCCTGGAGGCAAGGAAGGACCGTCCACTGGGAACAGCACCACAGTTCCCACCACGTTCAAGTTCTCGTCCTCCACAGCATCAGTCGTGGACACATTCACTCTCACTGTTTTCTTTTTTCTCCCCGAGGACAAACTACGTCATCCCTCCCTAATCTAATGACCGAAACTAGGCGAAAGCAGCCATCTGATACATGTTAGGCATCACCCCAGAAAGGAAGCCATCAAACAAGATGTTACCAAAAAACCTTTTAATGTCTCCATTCTCTTAACTGCCCATGCAAATCAGGCAGAATCGTTCCAAATGGAGAAGAACACGCTTGAGGCTGTGACTGTTACTCACGACCCTTCCTGTGTCGGGTCAATCAGAGAACACATCTTTGTGCTGCCCGTCTCCCCTTGTCAGCAAAAGCTGAGGCTCCTGTGTGCCAGGCACTGGGCGAGGTGCTTTAACTATATATGCTCACTGATCTGTGTTACAACGCTGTGAAGTTAGATCGCTATCATCCTCATTTCCCTAAAGAGGAAACTGAGCCTCAGAGAAGCGAAGGGATTAGCCTGAGGTTACCCAATAAGTGGTGGATTCAAACCAGGACTCTAGAAGGACAGGCTCTTTCTACCTCTCCCCACTGTCCCCCACTGACACTGTGTGTGAAGGGATTCAGTAAAGCTGGGAACAGCCAGTCCTGTGAATGCTGGCACGTACGCTATGTGTTCGGTCCCATCTGTAGGCTGGCATTACCTACGCCTATGTAGGTATAGGGGAGATGCCTGGGTCTGTCCTATCTGGATATTCCGAGATACTGGGACCCAGCAGATAACTCAGCTCCCTCGAGCTGAGGTCTGGGCAGGGAATGCCGTGTTACAGTGACCCATGTCCAATGACAAGTGGATTGTCCCCAAAGGAACTTCAGATATACATCTCTGTTTCTCCCTCTCTCGAACTCAAATGTGGCATTTTGGAGTATTTCTAAATGTCAAAAGCCTCCATGAAGATAAGAGTCTGACTGCCCCCTTCACACACACTTGAGGTCTGAGCTATAATTACAGACACTTTTTCTCGACTCTCCATGTTTGCCTCGTCTGAGCCCGTCACGCAGCACAGCAGGGCTGTAACCAACTCAGGCAGGCATTGCAGGCAGGGCTCCGGGGGAATCCTGCTCTCCCGGCGGACTGATGGGGAAGGCCTGGAAATGGACTGTGTAGGGCCAAGGCAAGGAGGGAGGTGTCGGTCCTGAGGAGCCTGGTGTCTGGTTGACAGACCAAGGCAATTCTTGTCCTGAACCTATCACTGGGCTAAGTCACATACTGCCTGTTTCCCTCAAGATCTCAGAGTTTTTCTGAAGATCAAAAGCACTCGCTTGGGGCCCTGAAATCCACAGACCTTTACCTTCTCTGGCCTCATAGTACAGAGTCAAGTCAGCCACCTCTTACTGGAATCTCCTGTGTACAATGCCAGGTGACAGTCATTCAATGAGGAAGGGTGAGGCATGAATATCATCCCTGCCACCAAAGCACTGAGTCTCCTGTGGGAGATGGGCTTGGAGACAACGAACCCTAACGGGATGAGTAGGGGAACTGCTGGTATCAAGGTGTATGTGGAGCACGATGGGGCTGGAAGGGACTGATGTTCTCTTGCAAACTTGGGAGACAGAGCCTAGGAGAAGGCAGTAACTGCCTTCCAGATGCCAACACGCGGTGGACCTTCTGAAAAACTCTTCTATATCTGGTCTCAGAGGCAGTCTCTGGAGGCCTTGAAGGATGGGTAGACTTAAGGGATAGCAATAATGTATAAAATATGCAGGGACAGCTTGAGCAAAGGCAGGCAGGCAGAAAACAAAGGGAGTGTGGCCTGTACCATTCAAAATGCAATTAACTAAGTCCTGCTGTCATGATGCCTTTATGATGACAGTTCTTGTTACTTAATTTTGCTGGGTTTTTGCCCAGTGTCTCCAACTAGGCTGACATGTCTACACACTTCTTTAAATCTGTTTCTCCCCAGAGCTCTCACAGTGCTCTGCTTGTCACAAAAGCTGACTCAACGATTCCTGAGAAGAGGAGGACTACATTCCAGTATGATAAGAGAACACGGACTGCAATGATGCAAGAACAAATACCATTTCTGAGTAGCCTATCCAAAGGCAGGTTGTAACATCAGAAAGAAAATCCTTTGCGTGGTGACTCAAAGACTGGAAGTGAATGGATGCAACAGTGTGGAAATCCTGGTCAAACGTGTGATTATAGTTCAGAGGTGTCATAACCCCAAAGGCCGACAACTTTAGAAATCAGGAAGTGTGTTCAACAAAAATGTCCCTCAAGTACAAAGTACAAACAGCAGCACTAAGGAGGCAGAAAAGTCTCAGGATCAACGTCAGGATGAAGGGAGGGAGGAGGCGGTACGGAGAAGGCACCGTGTAATGCCTGGCATGGAGCTGCCCACGGCATCCTCCGCATGGCCACCATCCTTACTGCTACCGCCTCGGTCCAGGGGGATCAGCTCTCAGCCCAGAATTCCCTTCAGAAACTTTTTTTTTTTTTTTTTAACTTGAGCACCTGTCATAAGCCAGGCATTGAAAGAAGCACAGGGTACACAATGACAAACAGGAATGCTTGGTCCTTGCTCTTAAATGGAAGACAGAGCAGTAAACAAACACCATGGGCAGCGGGCAGCAGGCAGCATGCTATGACCAGGGCTGGCTCTGTGGGTGTGTGACCACTACAGCCACACAGGGTCCCATGCTCAGAGGGCCCAGTATTTGGTTTAATGTGCTGCTGCCATCTTAAAACTCTTCAACATTTTTGCAGAAGGGGCCCTGCATTTTCATTTTGCAGTGGGTCGCACAAATAATGCAGCCTGTCCTGGACATAGGAGAGAGTTCTGCCACGCAGCTTCCGTCCTACCCTTTCCCCACTGAGTAGTAACAGTACTGTCTGGGGAAATGATCTCCACACAAGGTGCCTGAGAGATCTAAGGGTGATTCCATCCCCTGGGTCAGTGAGTGGTTCAGGAATGAGCATGTGACAAAGCTCTGGCTTTGTGAACTTTGAGCGGGAGGTCTGCTGGAAGTTCCTGGACAAATTCTTGTTTGTTTTTACTACAGAGCAATGGGAAGCTGGTCTCTCTTGCCCATTAAATGAACAAGAAGGAGCATATACTCTGTGTTGCTACTAGCAGCCATCCTACAACTACAAGGGGGAACCAGCCTAAGGATGATAGAGCAGAAACATGGAGAGAACCTGGGTCCTTGATGGTACTGTTGGTCACTGGAGAAGCCAACTCTGAAGCCCACCCTACCTCTGAGCTTCCTTTTATGTGACACAATCTAGGTCCTAATACTCGGTGTATTCTGTTAATTTCAGTCTAAAGCATCTTAACTGACACCAAGTTGACCAACTTTGTTTTAAATCCTGATTCTGCCACCTACCAACAGCACACCTTAGGGCAAGTCCCACTTTCTGTCCTCCACTGGGAAAAGAGGACAAGGAATCACATTTTATCAGACTGTAGTGAAGATCAAAGGAGGTAATGCTAGTGAAGTTGCTTGGACAGTGCCTGGCACACAGCAGGGGCTCAATCAATGATGGGTATTACGATGATGATAATGCTGGGACCTAACAGATAGCTGTCTACCACTGCATTTCCTGGTGACGAGTTGGTTATGAGCTGAATTTCCAAACTGGAAATAAAAGCAGCAGCAATCTTTAAAAACAAAAACAAAACCTTCTTTTTGCATAAACAGCAATTTGTAACTACGCTAATAAAATTTAAATAACTTGACAAGCAAATTCAATCCCTTTACACATT
This sequence comes from Balaenoptera ricei, assembly GCF_028023285.1. Taxonomy (NCBI): domain Eukaryota; kingdom Metazoa; phylum Chordata; class Mammalia; order Artiodactyla; family Balaenopteridae; genus Balaenoptera; species Balaenoptera ricei. The sequence goes on along the minus strand of NC_082646.1, from coordinate 56,399,260 downwards.
ATAGAGGCAGTTAGTGAGTGGCTCTCTCAGAAATCTGGACATTCCCTGATCACCCATCACAGTAGGGTTGTTTTCCTCCTTAGGAGTTCTAATCACAAGGTTCACCTGCGCAGGCTAAGACAGCAAAGCTATGATTTTGCAAAATTAAAAATAATTTCATACCCATTGCCACTGATACAAACCTTAGTTTCTATTCTTATTTAAGTAACCTTCCAAATCTTAATTCTTATTCTGGATTATTTGTTCTCTTGACTACTTCCAGCCTTTCTTTCTTTCTCCCCCAACAAAACAAAACAAAGCAAAAAGCACCGCTGAGATGTGTGTGACTTCAGCTTAAGAGTTGCGATGTGTGTGACTTCAGGTTAAGAGCTGCATTTTGGGTGTAGAATAAGTTATAATTCATTGGTGATGGGTGATGCACAAATTCCATCCATCAGCATTTTAGCTATTATTACTTTTTTAAAAACTGGGTGTCACGGGGAGTGGGGAGGAATAGTTTCCCTGTTGCCCACAACTTGGACCACTTTACGAGTGGAGCGTTCCAAGTGAATCTTGGGAAATTCCAATTGGGGACAGCCAGGGAGATGATTTTTATCCTTCCTTACAGTGTATTGGTATATGTGGGGAAGGAAAATGCAGGAGAACTGGAGTGTGTTAGTGACTTGACAAACACCTATCCAAGTGTGGGATTTGCCCAAAGATGGCACTGGTTTTGCTGGAAAGATGGTAAGAATGTGGATGCTTTCAAACATACTTCCATGTCAGTTTGAAAACTGTTTCTATGTGGTTCTCTTACACAGTCATCGGAGGAATGTTCCAGAAGGTCATTTCCCTGCCTAAAGTCCTTCCTAAAGGCTCCTTGTTCTCTTCAGGATAAAGTCCAAGTTCTTCAGCCTGGCATTCGAGGTTCTTTAAGATCTGGTCCCTTTTACAGCCTCATCTGTCATCACAACCCTTAGCCACACTGAACCTTTTGCCCTTTCTCAAAAAGGCAATAAAAGAAAGGCAGTCAACAACTCCAAGAAAAAGAAAGGCATGCAAAGAAAGGAGGGATGGTTATGGCACACTGCTTGGCTCAGGAGCAAAAGAAACACAAACAAAAAGCCCATATTTTAAATAATCATAATTATATAACCAATGACTACATATTTAACCAAAAATGATTATAACAATCATATTAGGATTGTGGAGAGAGGAAAAGCAAGAGAGTAGGTAGTGAGGGGGAGTTCTTCCACTGCAGGAAGTCAACAGATAGTGGCTAAAATTTATAAATGAAGAAATACCACTATAGGTACTTAATTTAGAAGCATGGAGATAAAGAGCAGGGGAAACAACTGGAAGAGATCAGAGTTGCTGTCTGCTGGAGAGTGGGGCCTGGCAGTGGAGACAGCTGGGGCAAGGCACTGCTATGTTTTTATTACAAACAATTTACTAAAATTTAACTTTAAAGATTTTGTGTATATATTAAGAATAATTACAAATTAAGTTTTAAAAAAGCCATAGAGGAATAGCTTTAACAGGAGGTTTGATGCTAAAGTTACACTTTGAGAAAGGACACAGTGAACAGAGCTGCAGGGTGGTATCTGGCAGATCAAGATAACTTGCTTTCTTACATTGTGAAGACCAGTAATTAGGAGAATCATCTGGAATCCATCAGTGACATGGGCTTTTGAAGACTTTGGAAATGCTGAGTTACCTGGCTTTGCAGATGATGATTTTCTAGATTTGGGGGATAAAGATTAAAATCTTTATGATACTGCACATTTTTGCTGCTTGTTATAAAGCACTGATATTCACCAAAATATGTTTTTCCTGTAAACCATTCACATTTTTTGGTTTGCAGTGCACTAAGATTCAGTGATGCATTTGCTTTTAGTCCATGCATGAGCGTGATGTTGGAATTCCTTCACGTGGATGATTTACTGTATGCTTGGAGCTCATTTCTGATGAATTATTTGCTTGTGTGCATTGTGGCTACTGGCAAAGGAATTGATTTAATGTTAAAGTTGTTTGCAAGCTGCTGTGTGCTGTTTTTTTTACTGATATATTCTCTTTGTCTATAGGGATTGCACAGGAATTTATTCCAGTTTGCGCTCCAAGAAAAGAACCAATGGTGTATTACATTTATGTTAGAAAAAAACAAACAAAATTTGTCAGGAAAGTAGCTGGCTCTACACCACTCCCTATCCTCAAGAAACCTTAGAACACTGTAAGGTAAAGGATGTAAATGGAGAAAAAGTTTATACTGATCAAAAATATAAAAAGCAATATTTTGGGGGAAGGGATGGGATTTGGATAGTGGCTAATGTGGTTTCGAGAGGTTTCTCCTAAAGGAGCTTTTGCCCATAATGCAGGATGTATGAGTGTCTTTCAAGTGCTCACTGGACCAGTCACGCAGGGCGGACACTTACAGTGCTCCTGTGTTAAGGCAAAGGGCTCAGCATTTTTAAGGCTTAGAAGATGTGTATAAAGTTTTCTGCCAACTTCTGCTATCAGTGTCCTTCAAGTCAGGAACGACGTCAAAGCACAGAACCCATCAGAGAGTTGGCACTCAATCAGGCTCAGCTTCCCTTCCATCCCAGAAGGAAGAAAAAAACAGTCCTGCTTTCTCTCTCTTAATCACACTTAATTCAAAGCAACCCTCAGTCATAGCCAGAGCTTTCATTTCCAGCTCCCTGAGATCCCTAAAGCCTCTCCCAGGAAAGCACCAAACTTACACCTCCCGGTCCACTGGTTGCTGCCATCTAAAAACAGCATCCTGGGATGCGGCGGCTGCCTTCCCTTAGGCCCGCACCATCACCACCACCCACCCACACGCTTCTCAGCAAGCAGAGGGCTGAGGCCCAGGACCGGATCCCTCCTCTGCAGCCCTCCAAACAGAGCAGCCCCTGGGCCTGCAGCCATCCCTTCTGCTGAAGCTGCATGCCTTGCAACCGTTTCCAGGCAGGAGACTGGGAGGCCCAGGAAGATGCAAGGCCTGCAGGTGAGGCTATCACCCCCACCTAGCTGGAAAGTTTCAAGAGGACAACATTATGCTTTAAGAAGCAAAGAGGGGACGTCCCTCGTGGCACAGTGGTTAAGAATCTGCCTGCCAAGGCAGGGGACACGGGTTTGAGCCCTGGTTGGGGAAGATCCCACATGCCGTGGAGCAACTAAGCCCGCCCACTGCAACAAAGACTAGCCCCCGCCCGCTGCAACTAGAAAAAGCCTGTGCGCAGCGTCGAAGACCCAACGCAGCCAAAAAAAAGAAAAAGAAGCAAAGAGGACTTTTTTCCCAGCCTGGGAGGAAAAACACCCCTCTGTCACTGATATTTAATGTAACAACTCTCAACTACTTGGATATGTAAGTAATAAAGCTAAAACAATTAAAATGGTGTGCAAATAGTTCAAAAATCTGCAAAGGGGCTTGACAGAAAAGATTCATAGCCTTGAAATGTATCTCAGAATACACGAGAACTCACTATATAATAAAGGAAGGAGTAAAATGTGAGGGTTACAGTGTGGCCTTTGTAATCAGATCCACACACATTCAAATTGCAACTCTCCTGTTTGCTGGCTGTGTGACTTTGTACCTATTGCATAACGTCCATTATGAAAATGAATTCTGTTTTCCACATAATGGAAATAATTAAACCTGGTATATAATTATAATAAATTATTGTTGTAAGGCTTAAACAAGAAAATATGAGATGCACTCAGCACAAGGACGGGCACCCAGGAGGGAGCACTGGCTGGATGGAATGGGCTTTGGTGTGAAGGCCAACTGGATTTGAACCCAGGTTCCATCACTTATAAGCTGGAAGGGCTTAGGGTCACTTTCCTCATCAGCAAGATGGAGATAATGGCTACCTTTACCCAGTATGGTGGTATTAGTCTCTTCCTACATTTTTGTGTCTGCCACTTGCAGAATGAAAAATTCACCTGCCCAGAGGTTGAGAGCAGAGCCAACTGTGAAGCTGATGGGGGAGGCCTGGCGCGCAAGCACCATTCGGGTCAGTGCCCTCGCAGGTGCCTGTCTACACCTGCAGCCTCAAGCACAAAAGAATCTCACCCTTAGAATGCTCATTACCCACACCTTTGGCCCCATTTGCCCATAAATCTGGCCCCTTCAAAGGCTGCCTGTAAATTCAGATCACTCTGCCTTCCTGTGGCATATTCCAGATATTCACGGAGGGTAAACTCGCTGTCGGTTGAGGTTGAAACGGGCAGGACAAAGAAATAGCAATCAAAGTGCTTCCCCGTGTGGCAGGTAATTACAGAATCTGCTAAATCACAGTGATTAGGCATCGCCAAGGAGAGGTCAAAAGAAGTCTCCAGCAACTTTAGAGGCAGGAGGGGGAAAGTTTAATTAAACAGCTCCTTGCAACAGATTCAATCTCTCCCTTGGAAAAAACAGCAGGTTCAGAAGAGACCAGAGGGAGAGAGGGCCAGAGAAGGGGATCCAGGGAAATCCTCCCACAAAGGGGCTGCCTGGGTCTTTAAACGGTTCTTGGAGAGTAAGTGATGAAATGGGAGACGGTGGCCTTTACTATGGAAACGTAAGGCTTAAGTTGAGGATCAGGGCCCCTGGGGGAGGAGGTAAAGTGGAGACCCTGTTATAATAGTTGAAAATGTCCTGCTGAGGCTGGGGCTGATTTGTATAAATACAGCCAAGCCAAGCTTCAGGTGGCTGTAGATTTTCTCTTGAAGGAATTATTCTCCTTGTGTCAAAAGTTCACCACCCCCAGACTGTCATTTTGGTACGAAATGTGCCTTTTTTAGCCACCAAACATTGAAAACAAAGGCTGCTCTGCCGGGAGCCCATTTTACCAGCTTTCTTTGAAGACTAATTAAATTGAGATTCTGGACAGAACAGGACACATTGCATTTGTGGGGTGAGGGTGGGGTGGGGGACAGAAAGACTGAACAACTTAGACGGCGCAGCTCTGTGCCTCTGTCCAGGATTAATCTTAACTTTACCCTTAGGGCTTTACAGAGAGGGCCTGGCTTCTACACACTGCAGAAGTGCCTGCTGAGCTGGCGTTCCCCAGGGGAAAAAGTTCTAGAGGGACGATCAGTGAGCATCTCATGTGGTGTGTTATTCATCCATTAGCTGTGTGTGATCTTGACAATGACTTAACCTCTCTGAGCCTCAGTTTGTTCATCTATAAAATAAGAAAACTACAAAGCCTCAGTGCCAGGATCTTTGGGAAGATCAGATTCACCCACCTCTGTGAAGTGGCCTGGGTCACAGCAGGTTCTCAGTGAATGCTGTTGATTGTGACAAAGGCCATACTCTAAAGATTACCAGGAAAAGGACAGGAACCTTATCCAAAAAAATCTTGACTGTAAACTCGAAGAACATCTCGGATATTTTAAAAAGTGAACAGTGTGGATAAGAGCCCTTTCTCCTGACTGTGGCGATGATTAAAACCAGGCCTTTAGCAAAGAAAAATTCAACACACTCTAACCCTTCAGAGGCAGGAAGCTATCGTTAAAAGGTCATCTTTTCGGCCCAGACTTCATACGGTCCAGGCGAAGGGTTCCAAATGGTTATGCTTTCATTTTGCAGTGTTGCCAAGAGGATCTGACAATCCACAGGGCCTCATCTGTTGTTCCTTAAGCAAACATCTAATGTAATTTAAAATTTCACTTCATCATTTTGATGGCCGCCAGCAACTCTCCCCCAGCCTGTTAACCCTCCCTTTCAGGGAGGTTAGGGCACTTTTTCAGCAACCAAAAAGGTGCCAGCTCTACATGGATTCTCACTGCCCACCAGGCATGAAGAAAATTACAAAACAGGTTGTGGAGAAGTGCCTTGCCCATGATTTCCCCATGTGGCTTGCAAAGTTTTTCTTTTCTTTCTCTCTCTCTCTCTCTCTCACTCTTTTTCCAGAAGCCAGTATTTTCTGAGGCACGCTACTTCTGAGTCCTAACAGAGGCCCCAATACATATTAAAAAGAAAAGATATCCACAACCCTGAAAGGAGGCACGGTAAGAAAGCAGTCGGCCGGGGCCAGGGGGTTGTCTGACTCTAAAACACGCAGCCTAAAGCAAGAGTTTTCGCAGTCGTTAAATAGAAAAGATGTGCCGAAGAAAACAAGTAGTAGGTATTGCATTTGCATCAAAGCATCTAAAATATAAATCAGTAAATAATTACTGGTTACTGATCCCATAAGGAAGGAACGAACGAAGGAACGAAAGAGACATTTATTAACACCCGCTGGCTTTTGGCAAACTGTCATCTTATTTAATCCTACATACATCCAGTGAAGGAGGTATTATTGTTCCCATCACAGAGCATCTGGTTAAGTGACTGGCCCAGGGTCCCTGTTGCTGCTCAGTAGGGGTAAAGCCACAGTGTGGAATGGTAGTATATGGTTCTGAAATCAGATCAGGGTTCCAGCCTAGGCTGGATGTGAATTCCACTCCTTCCAAACTATGGAAGCCAGGCAGCATATCAGACCTCTGTGCTTCAGTTTCTTCATTTACAAGTGGCAATGATAATAGCAATACCTACGTCTTGGGTTGCAGGAGGATTTAGCAAATAATTCTGTAAAGCACTTAGTAGGCTGCCTGGCACGCAGAAAGTACTCGGTAAAAGTTAGCCGTTGTCATCACAGGTAGCACCATGTATAACTCAGAAGCCAGTGCACCATGGACTAGGCCTCCTGACTGCGTCTGGGGCAAGAGGCTACCCAGAACTTCTCCTCTGGACAAGGGAGAGTCAGCCTGACTGCATCTGGGGCAAGAGGCTACCCAGAACTTCTCCTCCGGACGAGGGAGAGTCGGCTTCCGCATTTGTAAGAAGCGGGTAATACTTCCCTGAAAAGGTTGAGGAGAGAAATGAAAGAGCATATAGAAAGAACTTCACACAGTACCGGGCACCCAGCTGGGGCTCAGTAAATGGCAGCAGTTATTACTCTAATACTCGTGAAGGAGTCTGAGAAATTAAAATGCTGCATAAACTCAACATCTTATTAGTCTTAATCTACTTCATAGGTCCTCAATTAAGGCATAATTAAAGATTAGCTAAGGTTACAAGGTGGGCTGCCCACCTTTTCTTTCTTGGTTTGGGCTTCAGTGCTGCTTGTAACTTTTATTCAGGCCCCAGGCAAGACATAAAAATACGCTTAAACACCCAACCACATTAAATGCCAATGAGATTCTGCAACATCTAACCTAGAGAACACTGCTCCTGGTTGGTTAAGTTTAAATCTCAGAAGCACTGGGAGGCCAAAGCAGTTGGCTGCAGGGCTGTAGCGTAAGGCAGCGTGGCAGGCGGGCAGGCGGGCGGGCAGACTCGAATTGGCAGCCAGAGTGCCACGCGTGTGGAAGCCGAGGGTCTCACCCACGTACCCAGGCCTCAGTCTCTGGAGAAGGAAGGGAGGAATACCTGCCTCTGGAAAAGAACGCATGTTGCTCCTGGCAGGTGCTCAATAAACGTGAGCTCCCCTTTTCCCTTCCTTGCTTCGTAAAGAGCTCAGGGCCCCCTGACACTTGGCTCTTTCTGTTTACCGACTGTAGATCCAAATTCAAAGTACCTTCCTGGGCAAAGGGAAATGGGACAAGATTGGCTTGCTGGTCTCCTGGTGCAAAGATGCACTGGGAATTAGACCTGACTTCTGTCTGAGTTACTCTTGGGAATTTAAAACATACCCATTGCTTAGGCGAGTACTCAGGGCAGGCTGTGTGCCAGGGAGGGCAGCCCAGGATGTAAGGAGGGTGGCGCCTCAGGACAAGGCCAGCTGGTACCAATAAAGGCCAAGAAAGGGGGCTGAGGAGATGCTGCAGGAGGAGAGTCTGCAAAAACACAAATCAGGGCTGCGGTCACGACACAGGGGCTCTGGTGCCACTCCGCTCACACACGTATTCATTTATTCATCTCCCACAGACCCAGCAAATCTTAGAATCTTCGAGTCTGACACACTCATTTTACAAGGGGGAGACAATGCCGTAGGGCAAAGGCACAAACAAAATCCACAAAAAGACCTCGATTATTGCTCCTCATTGTTTTACCATGAGGTGAGCAGAGGGGTCTCAGCAAAACAAGAGTCCCCTGCGATCTGTGCCAGACTCTGTCTTGGGGGGAATCTCGACCCCTCTCCAGGCCTCAGTATCTTTACCTTTTAGGGGTCAGACTAGCAGACCTGGACCATCCTTCCAATGGTAACATCCTTCCCTCCAAGTCTATGGAATCCACGCCGAGTGCTATTAAGCGTGCTTATGCATATCACCCAGAGGCTTTCTCTCTTCCCAGAGTGAATTTAAAACAATTGCTTCACATCAGGTCAAATTTCACATACTTGGGGGATTCAGCGATTACCTAGAGCGCCTCACCTGATCTGCTTTTATGCACATTCATAAAGGAGGCGATGGGAGATGTGTTAATAATTTTCATGAGGTGCTACGGCCCAAGATATGGAGATGATATGAATTATGCTCTGTGTTAAAGCCTTCTTTATTGTCCTGGGAGGAAGAAACGAGGCATATTATACGTGCTTTTTTGGAGCAGAGGAACGTTTGATTCACTACTCAGGAGGCAGTTGTGTTTCACGGCCAACATTTATTTTGGTTCTATTTCATTATTGCTGTGCACTCTGCAGGCGAGGAAGTGTGCAACTTTTAAGAGTTTCTTGAACCCTTGGAAGAAAGGAAGGGAAAGGAGGGAGGTGAGCACCTCTTACGTTCCAGGCACCTTTTACTCCTTGTCTGACAATCCCATGAGATAGGTTACTGCACTGGGCCCATTTACAGGTAAGGAAATAGGCTCAGAGAAATGAAGTAACTGACTACAACTAATTAGCCAAGTAAAAGTCTTAACTATAAAGCTCCCAGAGTTTGTTCAATTTTATGAGTGTGTGTGTGTATAAAGAAAACCAGGACAGTGCTTCTGAGGGTTGAAAAGGCCCTGATGAGGTTGGGTAAAGGGACTGCAGCAGACATCTGCCGGTTCAAAGGAATGGCTGCATCCTAGCCTAGTGTTATAACGCTGATTATGAAGATGATCCCAAGACATGCAGAAAAGTCTAAGATGGGAACCAGCCACTTGACTCCAATGCCAAAGAAATACAGACTCTGTTTTAAGAAACCTGTCAACATATTTTTAAAGTCCTAGGCTGGAAGTCAGAAGGTCTGGGTTCTCATCTTGGTTTGACAATAGTGTGACGAAGCCACCTCGAGCAGGTCACCCCGTGCCCTTGAGCATTTCTTCCCCTTAAAATAAAATGGGGTTTCGCAATGAGATCTCTACGGCCCCTTTGAGTTAAAGCTCTGTGGCTCCATCTGTAAAATGCACTTAATATAACAGCTCATTCCCCAGTGAGGGATAAATGAGGTGTTACCGGGCTGCCTTGTAAGGTTCTTGCACATGTTTCATCTCTTTCAACGAGAAGGTGAGTTCTTGGGGGGCTGGAATGTGTCTTCTGTCTGGCACCCAGCACATGTCAGTAACTGTTGAGTAGACTGTATGAGTGAAAGAAAGAATGGATCTTATCATTCCTGGTGCAATGTTAAAGGACATGGACTTAGGAATCAGAAAGATCTGAATTTTCATATAGCTTTACTCTGAACCTTGTTTTCCAAGTTTATAAAATGTGAGCAAAAATACCTACCTCTCAGGGTTGTATTATCACCAAGTTAAGTGTTTTTATTGAAAGGAAGACCAAAAACAGAATATATAACGATCTTAAAGGGTACAATTCGCCCCTTAATTAATATCTTTGTTAGGCTAGCAGCTGCTGTGTGCAGGTACCTGCGTTCACTCAAAAGCATCTTTGAGGAATTGCTGAGTGAAGAGTACAATGCTAATCACTGGAAAGAGACTATCAGAAAGAATATTTACCAAGTACCCAAACATACTATATGCCCAGCACTTTTCTGCACTAGCTCTGGGAGGTAGGAATTGCTCCTCCCATACCAAAGATAAGAAAGTCATGCTCAGAGAGGTTGAATAACTTGCTGAAGGTCAAACAACTGGTAGAGACTAGTAGATGTGACAAAATCAGAGGGTTTAACGAACTATAGTGAAAATGCTGAATAACTTGAGCATTTCAATGATCAGCAAGCTCTAGCCAACCACAAGGTAGAGTGAGGAGGGGGGTGGGGAAGGAGGAGAGGCCACCTGAACTAATTACAGCACACAGGTCAAAATCAAGGTGGAGTTCATTTATAAGAGGGAGGAGGAGGAAAAACTACCATATCTGTTCATTCAAATGCAAAAAGAGAGGTTGATTAAGGGACTTAATTAGAAAATTACATTTAAAGAATCCTTCAAACATGCTTCCCTTCTTACAGAAACATCAAATGATTGCTCATTCCTGCAATTTTTAAAATTTGGGTTGGAAATGTGTCCTAGGCATCTATGATATTATTGTTCTCCCATTGTTACGGAGCCCACAGAAGAGCCTCCCATGCATGGGGAAGGGTGGTGACTCCCTGAACCCCTGGGCTCAGACAGCTGGAGAAGGAAGGGGAGTTCTCGGGGGCACTCAATGGCCCAGTGCAAAAGGATCTGAGTATGTTTAGGCCATGGTTTCCAGTTTGCAGAATACAGAAGTACGTAGGGATTGTGCTACAAATACTTGGCTCCTCTCATTTTCAATGCCAGCCAGTATTCCCTGAAGTGCTTTTTTTCTGAATACAAGTCCTGTGAGAATTTCTCAAGAGGGTTCCATGGTCAAAAAGCTTTGGGAAACACTGGGAAACATCTCTCTTTAGAGAATCACAGGGCACATTATCAAGTTAATGGCTCTGAGAACTCCTGCAGTAAGGCATCTCTTTAACATTTTTCATATTTCTTTGTCCATGGAACCCCTCTTTCAAGTAGTACCTATGAACACCCGGCAGAGCTAGTTCTCTTCGGGATACTATTAAAAATGATCCTCTCCCATCTGGGTTATTGCAACTGCCTCCAGGCTCACTTCTTTACAACTGGTCAGTCTCTGATTATCAACTGATCACCCTTAATCAAAAACCCTCCATGGCTCCATACTATCTACAGAGTTAAGTGTGAACTCGAGCTTGATGGTCAAGATACTCCTTCATGCAGCTTTAAATGACAACCAAAGGTGACTCCTTCCTATTATCTACCCTCTGGCCCCCTGACCATTCACCTTAGGCCCTAGCCTTTTAAAAAACTTTGTAGTTTGAAATAATTTTGGATTTACCTACAAGTTATGCAAATAGAACAGAGTTCCTATGAACTTTCCCCCAGCATCTCCCCCATGATAACATCCAGCCTTTTCTAAATGCTACTCATCACTTCCTACCTTGGGTTACCACTCATGATCATGTCTTCAAGGGCCACGTCCATGTCTGATTCAACTTCACATCTTTCCCAGAACCTGACACTAAGTATAGATCAATTAAGTACAAACGCTCAGTAGTTCCCAGACTTTTGCATTTCATAGTAAAGTTAAAAAAAAAAAAGTCAAAAACAAATATAACAACCTGCTCGTCACCGCGTCACTGAAAAAGGAATATTTCCATAAGAAGGGCAATGTTAGAATACGAGACAATCCTGATAACATATCATCCTGATTGTGTCTTCTGCTGCAAGCAGAACCCTTGCGGACAAGCACAGCAGAGCATTACCTGGTGACCCCTGTGTTAGCTGAGGCCTTGGTAAAGGGAACAAGGAGGGTGCCCCAGCTTTCCAGCACTTTCAGATCTGTGATGAGGGGTTTGGGGACTTCTGTACTAAACGTAGCTCCAACCGAACTTGGACTATAAGTACTCATAGCATTGCCACACAAGACTTTTCCTTGTTTTTTATGGCAAAGACAGAAGTGTTTGGGGCTAATTAAGCACAGAAATTTCATTCGGAACTAAAAGTCTATTTGGAATTCTCAATTCTCCCTTCTGGTGCTAACACCTTGCCCCTGTCTAGATGGTAAACACATTCCTGTGTACATACGTCTCTCATCTTGGGGCTGGAGTTCACATGGCTGCAGTGACTGTCTACAAGCAGATAAGGGTAAAAGGAAGTCACACGTTTCATGCCCCCCCCCCCCACTGTTTCCTTTCTCCTTCTCTTCTACCTCAGCTGGCACGGAGATGAATTTTCCTGCAACACTCAGCCTCCAGAGGAACATCTCTCTCTCTACATAAGACTGATCTTTTCACGGGGTTTAAGAAGCCAGAATCGTCTTTCTCCAATGCAGAGCTGACCACATCAGGGCTCCTCAATGGCTCACCACTGCCTAACGGAATTATGCTCAGACTTTTCAGCATGATCTTCTATGCCCTTCACACAGTGGCCCCGAAGGTCTTTCCAGCTCCTCTTTGGGGAGGAAGGAGTGTGGTGTTAGCCACTTCATAACGATGTCTTGCTCTTTCCTCCCTTGTGCCTTTGTTCATGGTGTTCTTGGTACCCGAAAAACCTTTCCCTGCTCTGTCTGCCTGGAGAACTCACGTTTATCCTGTAAGAATCAGCACAAGTGCCAATTCTTGACTGCAGCCTCCCTGGCCCCGCCCCCCCCCAAGACAGAATTAATCTCTCTGTTCCCACAGCAGCCTCTACTATCAGTAAAATGGGTTAATAACTACCTGCTTCATGGAGTTGCAAAGTTTAAGTGTAAATATGCATAAGGCATTTAGAACATTCCATAGCACTTAACAAATACGTCATTATAATCGCTGTTGTTGGGACTTCCCTGGTGGCGCAGTGGTTAAGACTCCACACTCCCAATGCAGGGGGCACGGGTCTGATCCTTGGTCAGGGAACTAGATCCCACATGCATGCCACAACTAAGGGGCCTGCCCGCCACAACTAAGATGCGGTGCAACCGAATAAATAAAATAATTAATTAATTTAAAAAACTGTTGTTGTTGCTGATGTTTTTGTTAAAAACATTAAAAAGAAATCTGCTTATATATGTTTATGCCCTGCGAGGCTATGAGCTCATAGAGGGTAGGGGCTAGGTTCCTCTAAATCTCTCATCCGCAGCACCTGGCACAATGTCAGCTATAAACTGGGAGTCAAAGAAGTTAATTTTCTTTTGACTCTAAAATAACATTTTCACTAGAAAATGTATGCATAAAGGAGAAAAGTATAAAGGAAAAAACCAAAAATCTATCACAACCAGAACACTTAGAAATAACCACTGTTAACACTCCCTGGTCTCTTTCCTTCTAGTCTTTTCTTATACATACGTAAACATATACTTATCAAATTAGGTTCAGACTGTATATACAGTTTTCTATCCAACTTTTTTCCCACTTAATGTTACACTATAAGAGTTTTTTCACATCTTTAATATTATTTGAAAACATGATTTCAATGGCTATCTAAAACTTCGTCGTATGGACAGAAGATAATGCTATTTTACCAACTTTCTATTCTTGGACAGCCAAGTTGTTTTCAGTTTTTCTGCTTTTGAAAATATTTCTCAGTTAGCTGTAAGCTCTGCTAAGGGGTAGACTAAGTCCCAGATTAAACAGACCCTCACCCTACCCCCGCCCCCTTGAGAGTAGAGGTCTGGTCTAGAAAAAGCAGAGGATGAATCCTCTTTCCAGGAGCTGATTTAAGTACCTCTTGGAAGGATAGCAGACAAGCTTGGATGAGCTCACTCATGAGGCTGACCTGAGAGTGGGCTCGGGCTGAAGTTAGTCTTGTCTCCCTCCCATCCCCCCTCCATTCTAGGTCCCATTAACATTCCTCCTGGGAGATGGCAGTTCCAAAGGACAAACAAGCATTGTTGGGACTCAAGGGCCCCGAGAATGAGCCCTGTAACACGAGCCCCACCAGCTTGGATATAGTCGGGTAGGTCACCCTGGGGACGCCCTGGTGACAGATGAAAGTGCATCTCAGAGCACTGGATTGTGTTTCCAGGGCACAGGTGTGGGGAGATTACCTTTCTGACAAGCCAAGCACTTACCCCAATCTCTACAGCTGCTTTCTCTTCTTTCTCCGGTCCCAGCACCAGAAATAGCACCCTCAAGCCACGGTCTGTTAAAGCCACAAGCTGTCTTCACTGGAGCCCCTTTGCCGAAGAGTTACCAAAAGGTCCCGACAAATTGCCTCACTTTGTCAAGTGAAAGACTGAACACACACGCTGCACTGGGAGTGCCTGGGCAGGCGTGTCCCCTCCAGCCAGGGGAGAGCCGTGACGCTCTTGCCGGGAGCTCTCGGTGTGGTGGCTGCAAAGACATGAGCTCTGGCCCCAGACCCCTGCGGGCTTGCTGCTTGCTCACTGCCTGACCGGAGGCAAACTGCTTGATCTCTCTGAGCCTCAGTTGCCTCACCTGTGAAGAGGGCATAATGCTGGCGTCCCAGAATCGCTGTGATGATTAAACGAGACCAGACACGTGAAAGCACTTAGCACCACGTGTGCCTGGCAAAGGAGCTCCTGCAGAAAAATGCAGAGCTGTGAGAGGGGCCAGGTGTGCTTGAGGAACAGGAAAAGTGGCACACTGCAGAGCTGGCAGATGGGCCGACATGCCAAGGCCTGGGGACCTGCCTAAGACACTTGAGCCGGCTGCCAGCAGTGGAGGGTGAGGGTAGGTAGGCTGTTCTGTTCAGGGCTTGGCAACACGCACTGGGATGGGACTTGAAAGCAGCCTGGTCTCAGGGCTGGGAGGCAGGAAGGTGAGCCCTGGCAGGGCGCCCGCTGGGACCCCACTTGAAGCAGCTGCTGGGGCAGGGCGGCCAGAGGAACACAACCCACTTGGCTCTTGGTGCCCACCCCAGTGTGCTGTACCGTCCAGAGCAGGCTCTCCCCGCAGCCCGAGGCTGCCCTGACTCGTTCTCACCTCACAGAGCTGTCCCTGAAGCGGGTGGGGAGTTGACTCCGACAGAACACAGACTACGTTCTTGGCCTGTCTTGAACCAGATTTCTTGCTGTTAAGATTCAGCATTTCCTGAGCATCTACTACATGCCTGCACTGTGCTGATGCCTCCGTACACGTGATCGCAGTGGGTCCCCAGGACGATCCCGTGAAGTCGTTATTCCCATTCCTGAGCGGTGGTGAGACTCGGGGTGACGAGGTCTTTTAAACACATGGACAAGCGTGGCGTTAGCCCTGGGGTGAGGCGACGGAGGGCCAGGCCTCACCGGCTGGCACTGCTCTAGTGCAAAGGCTGATCCGCCTCCCCTTTCTCAAATGCCTTATTTGTTCACGAGGGTGAACTCTGTGGGCAGTACTCAGGAGAGCTGATCCTCTGGGATCCCGCAGGTGAAAGAAAGGACCGACTCGTGTCTCCCACGCACCAGGATGCCTGCTCACCTCTCCACAAATACCACCTAACTCAGTCCTGCCAATTGCACCCCTGCTCCCCGAGGTAAGAACTATTATCCCTATTTTACAAAAGACAAAAATAAGGCTCAGAGAGGGAGACTGATCGTCCAGTGCTATGCGGCTAGACATTGGAGAAGCTGTAATGAGAGGCCAGTGCTGGCTGCCTCCAAAATCTGTGCCCTTCCTCAAAAGCCTGTGTCTTTCCAAGAGAATCCCTGTAAGGCTGAAAGTGTGTGGGGCCTTCAAGGTGTACTGGGAGTTCTGAGCAGACTTTTAAACCTGATGAAACTCTCCCCTCAAGAGTTGGCCCAAGAGCCTGTGAGGGTCTCGAGGACAGACTATTTCTTCCCACCCCAGAAATCTGCATCTGCTGCTAGCCCCCCAAAGGGGACCTTAGCTAAAGATCCTTAATGAGTGTGTACCTTTCAGACAACAAACACTCAGCTGTTCCCAGTCCCCAGGCGGCAGCTCCCAAGCTGGGGCAGGAGGCCCCAAGGAAGGGGGTGACTTCACACCTCAATTCTTTAGGCAATTTTTCAGTCCTGGAAAAGGCATGTTCTAAAGCTTCCAATCCAAGAAGGACCTTGACTCTTGAAAGAGGGAGACAGAAAAGGAAAGGAACCCTAATGAGGGCGTGAGGGGTTGGGAGTGTGTGAGCAACAGACTTATCTTATCCCAAGGGATGCAGAGATTGGAACCATTCAACCCAACCTGCAAAGAAGCAGGAAACAAATCCAGCCCCTTTCTAACCTCACCTGCCCTTTTTACATACGACTTCCTCTGCTTCAGTAGGAGAAATACACATTCAGCAAATACACATCATTTAATTGCCTGTCATAAATTCTCACCTGTCCAGAGGGATGGCGATCTTCAAGGCATATTTGAAAACCATTTTTTTTTTCTAGTAGAGAAAGATATCTAGATCTTTAGTGATATTGTAGATGATGACCTGTTTGAAGGTCTTGACAATCCAGGTGTGCTACTTCAATGTGCAAAAATGCACAGTCAAGGATCCAGATGCCAAAACCAGAATAAATTAAGGGTAGCAGATGGGAAGTAAATACTAGCTTTATCTCTTATTCTGTATTTACAATGTTCCCATTTACTAAATATTCTATTTACCAAGTATTTTAGTAATAACATCCTCTGTTTTCATATAGCTTTTCGGGAAAATGCCTAGTGGTCCCCCTGGTTTGAGAGCGTGCTCCTGGGGCTGCCTTCCCAGACCTCCCTTTGTGCAGCACTCACGCTTCCCTGTGCCTTATCTCCTAGGAGCCACATGACAGGCTGCAGAGGCCGGCAGAACAGGGTTTTTGTTTTTGTTTTTTTTTTAAATTCCTTTAGAGATAAGGAAAGTAAGGGCCAAGGAGGTAGAGTAACTTTCCAGTGTCACAAGGCTAATGAGGGGCAGGGCTGGGATTGGAAGTAAAACCCTGCCTAGGATGAACTGGCTGACACTGTAGTGATGCAAATTACAATGCTGAAGCAGTATGGGGCTCTCCATCCTGATTCAGGCAGAAATAAAAAGCAAGGAACCTGATTCTGGCCCACACTCACCTGCCCATCTCTAGCTGTGTTGGCCCAAAGAAACAGGCCAAGGAAGGTTATCTCCCTTGCCTGACTCATGTCTAGGTACCTAGGCTCTGAACAGACCAGCTTGCCCTATCAGAAGGGGCTCTGAAATAACAAATTGAAGTTCCTTCTCATCCTCAGTGTCCTCTCAGCCCCATCAAACCACCAGTAGCTTGAAGGGATAGGCTAAGAGACTGCTTCAAAAGGGCAGAAATCACAGTGCATTTTCATCATCCATTGGAAGGTCTGCAGGGCGGGGCTTTTGATGTCAGTTGGCTGCCCTTGATCTGTCATTCCTGGTACAAAAGAACAACTCTTGAGAGGCAGGTTTGGGTATCAGGGGCCTTCCTGGTCTTCTCAGATTCAGTACTAATTGCAGCTCTGTTCACTGAATGCTCATTATTTGCTAGGTGCCGGGCTAAGAGTTCTCCATAAAGTACGTTGATTCCTCGCTCACCCAGCTAGGTTGGTATTATTATACCTTATTACACAGATGAAGTGACCGAGGCTCAGAACGGATTACTAATCTGCCTGGTCACTCTGTCACTGGGATTTGACCCCAGGCCTATCTGACCTCAAAGCCTATCCACGCTTTTACGAAAAACTCTTAATAAGAGGATAAAATCAAATTATTTTCCTGTGACTTTCCATGCGATTTCTCTTCCATTAAGAACTGTACTTTGGCTACCTTTTGGATAAAAACAAGAGTAATTTTGGATACACTTTTCTTCATGATCAAAATAAGACAACTATTTGCTACAGATCTCTATGTATTTGAAACACTCTGATGTAATCAATAAGACCATATTTATAGAAGCACCTACTGTGTGTACAGGCTCTATGCACTCAGTGACCACACACCTATATGGGCTGGGCAGCCCTGTAATAAATGTTGTCTATAAATAACCAAGAGGCTGAAGCCCAGAGAGGGGAACCCACCTGCCCAAGGCCACACAGCTTCAGGGCTCAGACTCAGAAACCAGGACTTCCCGGCCACAGCAGAATCCTCCCAACCACAGGATTCAGCAGCTTCTGTGTTGGATTGGATTGTGGTCTGGGTTCAAGGTGGGAAATGGGGCGGGGGTGGAGCGTTTGGGAGCCTGGCCAAGGGCTGGAAAAGCAAAAGGAGATGGAAAAGGTTTCATTCCCAAACGCTGCCTCCCTAGAAAACTTTAAACAGAAAAGTTTGCCTTTACAATCTGGAGGAGTGTTTCATGTTTCAGCTCACGTTGAACTGTTTTATGCTTTAGCTATAAACCTCCGACAAGGAGGGTGCAGGGGCAAGGCTGGCCCAACTTTAACTATGGTGGTGCCATCGTAAAGCTCAGGTTACGAGGATCACGGCTAGTGCCAAGGCAGTTTAACAAGTATGAAGGCACATAATTCCTTCCAGTTGTCCTGCCTCAGCACAGAAAGGCTGGTCCTGGGGCGCGGCTGCGTGCACCCCAGGCAATGTGGTTCCCATCACTGGCTCCAGCGCCTCGCGGAAGTCCCCTCCACGCCCAGGAAGGGCCTGTTTTATCACAACTGCTAAACTATCAATTTTCTGTAAAGGTTCAGAGGGTTTCTGTATTCTGAGTTCCCAAAGGGGGTAAGGAATCTTGCTACAAAGAGTGCCCACAATTCACCCATCCCAAGAATCCTTTCCAAAAACTCAGTTGCTATCGTCTAATCTCTCCCCAACCCAAGTTAAATCTCCTCCACTTTTTATTTTGATAACTTTAAACCCTACAGAAAAGTCAAAATGACAGTATAAAAATACCCATACACTCTTCACCTAAATCTGCCAATTGTTAATATGTTGCCATGTGGCTTTATCTCTCACTATATATATAAAATTTTTTTCTGACCATTTGAAAGTTGCAGACATCAAGACACTTTCCATCAGCATGCATCTCCTAAGAATAAGGATAGTCTCCCATATAACCAAAATATCATGATCACAGCTGAGAAAAATGAACAATTATATACCATAATATCACCTAGCACACATATATGCCATATTTTTAAACTTCCCTAATTCTTCCCCAAATGTCTTCTTTAAAGCCTTAAAAAAAACTTAGGATCCAATCAAGATTCAAGTGTTGCTTTTGGTTGTTACCTTTTTTTAGCCTCTTTTAATCTAGCGGAGCCTCCCACCTACCCCAACTGTTCTATTTCCTTTTTTTTTTTTCCCCATGATATTAACCTTTTTTGAAAGTCCAGGCCAGTTGTCTCACAGACTGTCCTATATTCTGGATGTGTTGCTTTCTCATAATTAGACTCAGGTTCAACATTTTAGGCAAGTACATCTCATGCATGATGGAACGTACTTCTTATTGCTTTATGATAATGACCACGAAGTTTGGTCACTTGTTCAGGTGACGATTCCTGATCTCCCCACTGTAAAGGAACCTTTTTCTTTTGTAATATGTAAGCAATCTGTGACACAAAGTCTAATCTGTTAGAATCAGTTAACTGAACCGTTTCTGCCCTCTCACCTCCCATCCATCCTCCTCTGGCTTTAGCCTCCACACCCTGAAAATGCCCTCACCAAGGTCACCAGGAGCCATCTAGATGCCAAAGTCAGCGGGCGTGTCTCACGTTTGCATTCTTGAACCCTCACAGCAGGAACCGATGTTAGTGCTTGGGTCCCTCCGTGAGGGCATGACCTTTGTCTTACGTCTTACTCCAAGGCCTACCTCAGTGCTTGGCACATAGTAGGTGCTTAAGAAATCTGTGTGGAATGAATCAATGAATCCATACACTAAGAAAAAGTCAGGACTGGGATTCAGAAGGCCCGGCTTCAAATCTAGCTCTGTCACCCTTCACACAAGGAAAGGGTTGATTTAAATCAGTGGTTTTCATACTCCGAAAAAAAACAGGTTTCATATTAGAAGTGTTCTTTAAAGAGGATCTTACTCAGAAGCAAATGTAGGCATCTGACAAAAGGAAGCTGCTTTGGTTGAAGCAGGTTGTGAAGGCCACCTGATGGACCTCACTGGAGTGGGGGGTTGGGGGAGGGTCAGAGAGGGTCAAGAAGGAGGGAAAGGGGTAGATTCTCGGAGGTCCTGACTGCCAGCCTAAGATGCCTGAGCTGTAATCCGTAGTGTTAGGTTTCAGTGGTGAAAGGGGCTGCTGGGAAAATCGGTCCGGTCACCATGGGCCTGATGCACCTGGGGGCGCAGAGCTAGGAAAGCACAGGCCGAGCGGGAAGTCAGAAACGATCCTTTGTCCCCTCCCCGTCTCAGCTTCCTCCTCTGGAGTCCTTTGTCCCTAGAATGCTCTTTGAGTCCTCCTCCCCCGTTATTCCGCGTGTTCCTCCTTGCTAGGTGAGGGCGGCGCATCACAAGATGAAGAGCGGGGTTAGCAGACAGCAGAGGGGGCAGAGGCCTCCTGAGCTCTGAGGGACTCGGGCCATTTGCTGAGTGGTTTGGTGACCTGAGAAGCTTGCCCATTGTCCGGGCTTTAAAGAGACACTGCCCCTTACCATTAACCCAACTTGGGACAAAGGCCATCACCAGCTCAGACAAATAAGCTGCTTAGCCAGACCTCATGCATCATCTTGTCACCCACGCAGTGGCCCAACAGGGGTATCTTGAAAGAGTTAAGAGCCAGAGTGCAACTCAGCAGTTTCCATTCTGGGGGGGCTCTGGCCAGGGGGCGGGGATTGCTGACGAAATATGCATGCAGCCTCTTCCTCAGCAGGGGGGCAAGGTGAGGGCGAAAGAAATCTCCCATCTGTTGGGGAGGCTCCCTGAGACCTTCGGCTTCCAGAGGGTTGTCAAGAAAGGGGGGTGACGGCTGTCAGATGAGGGAGGGCAGCCCAGTGGGATGAAAAGAGGCTGGGTGGAGCCCGGCACACCTGGGAGGTGTGGCCTTGGGCAGGTTACTGTACCTTTCTGAGGCTATGTGCCGTAAAACAATAACCAGAACAACAATGATAACAGTAATAGCAGTTTCCATTTCTACTTTTTTTTTCCATTTAAGACTTTATAATTACCAAGTACTTCGCTAAGTACTGCACATACATTATTTCATATTGAATTCTAACAACACTATGAAGTAGATACTATTATGATCCCTATTTTACACATGAGGAAAAATGGAAACTCAGAGGTTAAATCATTTACTACAGGTCTCTGCTAGGAGTGGCAGAGCCAAAATTCAAACCTGCACTCTTTAGAGCCCACCAGCCATACAGATTCAGCAGGGTGCTAAACACCTATCTTAGCACCTGCCGCCCTGCAGGTGCACAGTAATGGGATTTCCTCTTCTGTTACACAGTCCAAAGGTGTGTCAGGCCCTTTTTGGTTCCTGAGGCTGCACCTGCCACCGTCACCCCCTCTCGATGGGCTCTGAAATTAGACGTGTACAGAGCCGTACACCTGCCTTCAGTCCACGCCACTCACTCCATCCCCACCTCAAACCCCAGGAAAATCGAGTCTTCTAAAGAAGCTGCTCCCTGGCGGTGGGAAGGGGGGAGGGTGGAGACGGGCCCTGCCACACCAGCTCTTTCTCCATAGAGAGGAAGCCAGACTTGCCTTCCACCACTGCCCCCTGCAGAGGACCCCCGTGCTCCCCTCCTGTGTCCCCTCCCACATGTCTACACACGGAGGAAACAGATGGTGTCTGATCAGAACTCCTCAGTACAGGACCCCTGGAAAAGTCTGCTGAACGAATGAATGAATGAATGAATGTTTGAGGAGGAGAGAGTGAGCGAGCTCTGGTGTCTCTTCCTCTTTTATAAGGACACCAGTTCCTTCAGATCTTAAGGGCTCTACCCTTAAGACCTCATATAACCTTAACCACCTCCTTACAGGACCTTTCTCCAATGCAGTCACATGGTGGGTTAGGGCTTTAACCTATGAATTTGGGGTGTGGGACACAATTCAGTCCATAGCAGCCTTACAGATCCGTAAGACTAAAGCTCACTTCTGGGCAGAGCTCCTTGGGAGTTACCCTCTTTCTCCAGGAGGATCCCCTGAGCCTCCCAGTTTGCACTAAACCTCTGTAGCCCCACACACCCTGGCACACTCCCCTACCTTGCTCCCCTCACTGATGCCTGCTTTAGGGCAGAGCTGCTTAGGTGTGTATCTCTCTCCTCAACAGCCAGCGGATGAGCAGATGCTTTCTATTCTCCACGGGACCTGGCACACAGTAAGTCTTTAATAATACTTTGCTGAATTGGTTCTGAAGGGTAAACAAGCTTCATTTCTTCCCATATCATTCCAAATCAGAAAGATCTTCACCAGTCCTCCCTCTAAATTAATGAGTTGTGTTCCGAAGCCTTTGCTCCCAAGATCGTCAGCTATTCATCAGAAGCCCTGTTCTGGGTACCAGGAATGTCCTCTCTCCCCTCAAGAACCATGTTAGTTTGCTGTGGCCACGGCTCCCTAGTGGGACCATGGAAGTAAGCAGCTTGAGAGAGTGGGAGGGCCTCTGTGAAGAAGGGCCTTGGCACCAAGCTGAGGAGATAGGACCTGAACCGCCAGTGGTGGGAAACAAGTAGAGGGTCCCTGCAAGGGCTCTATGATAGGGGTCTGGGCTTTGAAAGGATCACCATGGGACAGTGTGAAGATGGATTAAAGGAAGAAATGGGAGGCAGGGAGGCCACTGAGGATGCTACGGCAGTGGTCCAGGGGAGAGAAGACATAGTAGTAAACATTTTGGCTAAGGGGAGCAGAATTTTGCAAAACTAGCAAATTAAGTATTATCTCAACTTCCATTTTTGCTTATTCTCAGATGACAGCAGGTAAGTGATCACAACTTCAATTTTGATCAGATAATCTCCTCACTGACTAAAAACTCCATTCTTTGCCCAAGATTAGAAGGGGAGACCAGTCAACACTCAGCACCCCCTGTAATCTCAGTGTCTTAGATGTTATCCCATCTCACTGTTGAAACAACTCCCAGACTGCTACTTGTATGCCCACTTTACAGATGGGCAACTGGGTGAGAGAGGTGAGGTCACGCAGCTAACGGGGAGGGGAACTTGGTTCATAACAAGTGTATATTCCCCCAGAGCCTCTGCTGTGGCAGCTAAAAAGAGGTTTCTGGAAGTACAGGGATATGTATTATTATTATTATTATTATTTTTTAATTTCAACAGATGTTGACTCTTTTTT
The DNA here is from genome assembly GCF_028023285.1 of Balaenoptera ricei. Classification (NCBI taxonomy): domain Eukaryota; kingdom Metazoa; phylum Chordata; class Mammalia; order Artiodactyla; family Balaenopteridae; genus Balaenoptera; species Balaenoptera ricei. The sequence goes on along the minus strand of NC_082646.1, from coordinate 56,376,362 downwards.
TTTTTTTAATTTTATTTATTTATTTATGGCTGTGTTGGGTCTTCGTTTCTGTGCGAGGGCTTTCTCTAGTTGCGGCAAGTGGGGGCCACTCTTCATCGCGGTGCGCGGGCCTCTCACTGTCGCGGCCTCTCTTGTTGCGGAGCACAGGCTCCAGACGCGCAGGCTCAGTAATTGTGGCTCACGGGCCCAGTTGCTCCGAGGCATGTGGGATCTTCGCAGACCAGGGCTCGAACCCGTGTCCCCTGCATTGGCAGGCAGATTCTCAACCACTGCGCCACCAGGGAAGCCCGATATGTATTACTGTTAGCCCGTGCAGCAGCTTCCCAGAGAGGGAGTGAAGCGTAAATGAATTACCAGTCATTTTCCTCTCCTTTCAACTCTGCGGGGGAGGCCAGCTGACCAGAAGGAAAAGACATCACAGTGTTTTATCTGGTACCGAATATCACACGCAGTCCTGGAACTATGGGGAATGGCCAGCAGCACAGGGAGCTCCGCAAGGAAGGCGGAGGTTCTGTTTCCAAGACCCCATGCTATGTTTGTTTAGCTGCTGCCTTGGGCTCACTCTCCCACCCTAAATCTCTGGAAATCACCCAGGAGGAGGAAGGGGATTAAAGCTCAGGACAGACCTATTAATTGCTACACCTCCTCCAAGCCTGGAGGGGTGGGAGTGTAGGAATCTGCCTTCCTTCCAGAGATATCTGGCCAAAACCTTTTGGGTTCTAGAAAGGGAATAAGGAAACTAACATTCACTGAGCACCTATTACGTAGCAATCACCATGCTAGAAGCCTTGCCCATAGTTTCTCATAGACACAACAATTTTGTGAAGTACTATTAAAACCAATATCCATTTTACAGAGGAAACTGAGACCCAGAGAGGTTAAGCAAGTTTCCCAAGGCCACACAGCACAGCAAGGATCTGTAGACCCCCGTAACCTATCTTTCCTTCCCATGGCTCCATATTGTGCTGTTTCTGTTTTCCTTCTAGCTTCGGTCCTTTTACGTCATTTAAAACCGAGGGAATTTTTTTTTAGTTGTTTAATCTCAGACACCTTTATAAATAATGGCAGTTCAGAAGGAGAGGGAGGAGGGGAGAAAGGAGAGGAAGGGGAGGGAGAAGAGGAAGCCACATGGTTTCCTGGTCCAAACTGGGAGCTATTAACCAGTAATGCAGGATCCAGCTGAGCTCAAAGCACCCAGCTCAGACCTGATGACAGGGGCAGAGGGCAGGAGGCTGCCAAGGGGAGGGTGGGAACAGATTGCTCGGAAAAGACCACATTTAGGAAAGGAAAGGAGGGGAGGTTCTGGGAGCAGCAAGAGATGTTTATTCTCAAGGTGAGCAGGCTGTAGGGGTGTAGCATTAAAAGCTTAGAGTTCTGGAAAAAGCCACGGAGCCATGCATCCCATGGGCATGGTTTTAGGTGGTGTACAGTGCGAGCAGACATTAAATCACACTGAATCACGTGCAGGATAGCCTCCATCCTCTTTCAACCTTTTTGATGATGTCAAGGAGGAAATCTCAGCTTGGTACTTGTGTGTTTTTAATACCTAACACTTGCCCATGTCCCTATTTAACAATGAGAAGCAAACCTCTGCATCCTAGAGCAGGCCTAATCTCACCAGAACATGATAACCAGCTTTCACTGTATTTATTTTTACAGCTACCTTCTATTTATGGCAAGTGAATTGCCACAGTAATATACAATTTCCTTTTAAAATAACTAAATTCACTTAGGTTAAAAAAAAAAAGTTCGGAAAAGGAGGCAGTTTAAAGGAAAGGAAAGGAAATGGCACGTAGGTGGGCACACTGCTATAGTGCAGACTCTGACAGTGACACACAAAGGAACAAGCTTGGGAAATGTTGATCTGATCAAGTCCTCCCACTGCCCGGACGAGAGAGCCAAGGAACCAGAGGACAAGGCTCTGGAGGTCACACTGCAGGTCAGAGGCAGAGCTGGGCTCAGAAGGCAGGTCTGCTGCTCTCCGGCACGTGCTTCCTCCCAAGCAGGTTTCCAGGATGGCTTACGAGGGATTCTGGAGAGGCTTCTCCAGGGGAGGGTTATAACTGGAAAACTCAGCTTATGTGGATGGCAGTGGCCCTTGCAGGTTGGATCACCAACTGTGAGCAAATCTAAAACTGGCCCAAAGAAGCTGGTAGCCAAAGGGGCAGCTCTCTGCCCAGTTGCGTCCCTCTCTCCTACCTGGTTCTCTACATTCGGCCAGCCTCACAGCACTGTGCTGTGGATCCAAGGAGATGGTGGAGGTGAACGTACTCAGGGAATGTAAGGCTTACGATAACATGAGGTACACTAATCTCCCAAGCTCTCCTTAGCCTCCTTCCAGGTGCCTCTTCAACAGTCTGTGCCCCGAAGTGTCAGGAGATGCTTGAAGATGTGGTCTGGTGTCCACAAGGGCCCCTTGGAGCAGGCCACTAACATGTCCACAGGGACACAAACCAGGCTTAGCTTCCAGATGGAAAAAGCCCGGACACACGGCTAATGTGCCTTCCTCGAGGGGTGGTCTAGGAATTACTAGATCCAATCAAGCCAGACACCAAAAATGTTATTTTTGTACCTTTTAATGCAATGGCATTTGGGGAAATTAGTGGAAAAGGAGCTGTAACCGTGTCACATGAGTGACTAATTAGAGGGCCCTGGTTTTCCCAGGACGTTCGGTTACATTAATTCAAAACGTGACCTGTTTATTTTGCAGGGTCAGGAAGAAGGCTTACCTCCTAGAAAGCCAATGTGGCAATTAAATTAGAGTCACCAGAGTTTGCCTGAGGTAACATATGAAAAAGTGCTTGGTGAACTATACAAAAACAGAAGTGACCCCTGTGTGGTTGTCCCCACTGCTCCCACTTAGGGGGGCATAATTGCCTGCCCCTGGTGGGAGGCTGCAGGTGAGGGCTTTCCCAGTGGAGGGAGGTACCTGATAAGGTGGAAAGGGCACTGGAGTCTGGGGCCATACATTGAATCTTGACTCTGCACTTGGGCAAATCACTTCATCTCTGCAGATTTCTAGTTATATCATGCATGTGGCTCACTGTACTATTCCTAGGGAGGTGGTTGTGCGTGTGTGTGCGTGTGTGTATGTGTGTATGTGTGTGTGTGCGTGTGTGTGTGTGTGTGTGTGTGTGTGTGTTGGGGGTGGGCTGGTGAAAAGGAGGACGAGAGAATATCAACTTTTTTTCATTTTTGATTTTAGCACCTACAGGTGCTCAGCTGTGAAGATATAGCCTCAGATAAGGCCTCCCTCAAGGAAGTTGTAGTCTAAGTTGGAAATCAGATATGGGGACATTCAGGTTCCCAGACTGTTAGGGAGGCATCTGTAAAGAAGACAGCAGGGCATCAAAGAAAGGGGAGGTCCATACAACCAAAGGGCTGTCAGGAAAGGTTCCTTAAGAACTCAGAGTTGCCGAGTTCTAGGCTTTGGAGAATTGAGCAGTTGGCCTCTCTCCTCCTGAACTCCCAGGCCTGAGAGTCAGCCAGCCTGCTGGCGCTGGCCTCCTGAGGCCCCATGTCTATACCAGAGGGACTTGGCCTTTCCAAGCAGTCATTACAGGTAAACATAGAGCTTCCCAGTCAGCAACTTGCACCTGTATCATGCCTTCTAGTTACCAAGCTTTCTGGTCATCTCTATGACTATTCTGTTACTAAACCTTTCTGAGTCATGGGACATCCCCCAACCCTGCCCATTTAAGAAGAGGCACGATTCAGGATCACCAACCATTAGCCACCATTCCAAAAACCTCAAAACTCTAAGACTGAAAGGTTTTTTCTTTTTTAATTGTTTAAGACTGAAAGTTTTTTTTTAAAGTCATTGTCGAATTTGTTACAATACTGCTTCTGTTTTATGTCTTGGTTTTTTGGCTGTGAGGCACGGGGGATCTTCGCTCTCCAACCAGGGATGGAACCTGCACCCCCTGCATTGGAAGGTGCAGTCTCAACCACTGGGCCACCAGGGAAGTCCTAAGACTGAAAGTTTTGTCAAAATTGTTCTGGGGGCTTCCCTGGTGGTGCAGTGGTTGAGAGTCTGCCTGCCAATGAAGGGGACACGGGTTCGAGCCCTGGTCTGCGAAGATCCCACATGCCACGGAGCAAGTGGGCCCGTCAGCCACAACTACTGAGCCTGCGCGTCTGGAACCTGTGCTCCGCAACAAGAGAGACCGCGATAGTGAGAGGCTCGCGCACCGCGATGAAGAGTGGCCCCCACTTGCCGCAACTAGAGAAAGCCCTCGCACAGAAACGAAGACCCAACACAGCCATAAATAAATAAATAAATAAATAAATAAATAAATAAATAAATAAATAAATAAATAAATAAATAAATAAATAAAATAAAATAAAATAAAATAAAATAAAATAAAATAAAATAAAATAAAAAAACTGTTCTGGTTGCAAAACCTGACCTGAACTGACATGTATCTCAGAGTCTTTTTTTGTTTTTAAATCTTACCAGTGTAACTGTTCATATGTTTGACTGCAGAAATATCAATGTATTTGATTACCGTGGGCCATCCCAGCACTCTGGGAATGTTAGGAAAGACAGTATGTGTACTGTATTTTATTCCTTAAATCTAAAAATTTCTGAATTCAAAAATGCATCTGACCCCAAGGCCTTCATTTAAGGGATTTTTGACCCTATGGATTAAATACCTATTTTATAGGATCTTTCTGCTTAGCGTCCCCTTCACCCCTCATCTGTTAGGAAAACATCCGCAAACACTTCAAATGTCATTGTGGATGAAGGCAGGAAAGAAGGAAGAAATCAATTTGTCTTGCTCCCAGGAGTTTAGGTACTTAACTTCTTGACATAGCTGGTGTAAGGATTTATTTACCAACAAGGGTCTTTTGATGCAAGAGGGTTGCGAAGAGCAGTGAACAAAAATGCCTGAAAACGTCACATGCCCCTATGTCCTTGTCCCTTGGGACTTGGGCAACACACAGACCCAAGTACTGTGGTTGGCATGGAACAACTAACACAGGTTCCATGAAATTCACAGAGAAAGGAGACAAAAGCCTCACTGGATACTTCTCCATTGTAGGAAACAGGCACAATTTTGCCTTCTGATTTCACAAACTGACTTCAGAGGACCCTGGCAGACTCCCTCGGGAATCTGGATAGGTTCCAAATTAAGTTGAATTGTTTGTTTTGTTTTGTTTTAAGAAAACACTTTTGGAAGGAGCTCGCATACATAGCAGTGTTTCCCATTTAGAAAGAAAAATAAACACTCTTCCACTGGATTGGAAGTCAAAACAAAATAATCCCAGCTGCTTAAGACCTGAGGAAGTCAATGAAACTGCCAAACAACAGTGATGTTGACCAGTGTCACCAGCCTGAGAAATCTTTAAGGTGAGGCAGAAGGGCCCAGAATAGGGGGAAAAGGGAAAAAAAGCCACGGACGGCGTAGCATCCAGGGCTTGGCTCTCATGAAGCAGCACCACAATTTAGTGTCTAAGTCATTGGCCTGATTCATCTTTGAAACTCCCACATCCTCACCGAAACACAACGGAAAGATTTCACTCAATGGCTTCAAACAGACTTGGGATTCAAATCTGGTTCTATGACTTCGAAGCTGTGTGATTTCGGGGAACTTACTTAATCTCTCTGGCCTGCTATTGCCTCAATGAGACTAAAAATGGCTATGACACAAGACAGACATGAAGATTCAATGAGATTCCCTGAGATCTCATGATTTAATGAGATTAAACACCTCTCACATAATAGGGGCTTCATCAAGGTTTGTGAGGTGAGTACTAGGAATCCAACAACTAGTAATTTTTTTTAAAAAATCAGCTTTTCTTTGGTGGACTTCCCCTTATCTTCTCCAGCTTCCTACTAAGAAGACAGAAATAACAGCATCTGGTATTGAAAACAAAACACAAAATTTGGGTGGGGCTCTAGAATCAGGTAGGCTTGAGTGTGAGTCTCTGCCTGGGCCTCGGCTTCCTGAATAGAGACAAACAGAAGCTCAAAAAAAGATAACGCATGTTGGGGACTTCCCTGGTGGCACAGTGGTTAAGAATCCGCCTGCCAGTGCAGGGGACACGGGTTCGCTCCCTGGTCCGGGAAGATCCCACATGCCGCGGAGCAACTAAGCCCGTGCGCCACAACTACTGAGCCTGCGCTCTAGAGCCCGTGAGCCACAACTACAGAGCCCACGAGCCACAACTACTGAGCCCATGATCCTAGAGCCCGTGCTCCACAACAAGAGAAGCCACCGCAATGAGAAACCCGCGCACCGCAATGAAGAGTAGCCCCCGCTAGCCGCACCTAGAGAAAGCCTGCGCACAGCAACGAAGATCCAATGCAGACAAAAATAAATAAATAAATAAAATTAAAAAAAAAAAAAAAAAAGATAACGCATGCAAAGAAAAGACTTCTACGCGGAAGGGAAGGTGCTCATTACATGTAAATTCTCCCACCTGCTCCTACCTCACCTCGGCTTTTAGAAACGGACAGCTTTCTCTGAGCTATTTATTCCCCGACCCTCTTAAATATTAACCACCAAGGTTTTAAATCCCTTTTACTTTAGACTTTAGATGACAACAATTCACGGCACATTTAATATTTATTCTGAAAAGTTTCTGTGGCGGTAGGGACAAAGATCTACTTAATCCAAACCACCTCCTTAGCTTCTCAGCTATGACAAGTTGCTATTTTAGTGAAATCTTTCTTTGTATCTATCAGTGATTTCTAGATGGTTATCCTTGGGGCGGATTAGGATTTTGAGGACAGAAAGAGCTGCTTCCCCTGTTTTCTTTTCTGTGATGCCCCACGCGGCCTCCGTGCTCTTTACATGGGATTTTCGCAGGGCGGTTCTGGGCATCACGGGCCGGGGATCGCAGCCCGGGCAGGAGCAGACACAGCTGGAGGCAGAGGGCCTCTGGGAGCCACTGGAGCGTGCAGCCCAACTCCCGGAAGGCTGCTTCCCAAAGGGTCAGCCCTCAGAGGAGGGTGCTGAGTCAGCTCCCGCCAAAGGAAGCTTCATTTTCACCCTTTAGGCGCCCAAGGGGCTGCCTTTGTCATTTAAAATACCTTCTGAAAGAAGTCTCTGGGGAAGCAGGCCTCTAAAGGAGCCAGAGCAATTAACCCATTTAGGGTGGTCTTTAAAGTCTTCAAGTGGTGGAAGGGAATGGAAGGGTGGAGATAAGGAAGGGAGGCAGGGACTTTGCCTTGTTGAACTCCATAGCGACCCCGGGAGGTTTTCCCCATTTCACCTGCGGAGCATCTGAGGCTCTGAGAGGTTAGGTCCTGTGTCCAGGCTCGCATCTCTTGAGACCCAATTTCGGAAGAGTTGACTATGGCTCTGCTCTCTTGGCTGCACTGTGGTCCTTACACAGTTCGTACTGCTTGCTCACCCCTTCATTCATTAATTATCACTACATAAAAGGCATCTCCAAGGCCATGCACCAAACTGTTACAAGTGGCTGTCTCTGGGAGGAAGAATTACAAGAGAACTTCACTTGTTGCCTTTCTGCATTATTTGAATGTTAGCAAGCATTGTTACTTTTATAATTGACAGAAACAATAGAGATAATCGCATTAAAATAATTTCACATTTTTCCATGAAAAAAAAATCACACGAAACTTAACAAACATTTATTGGGCACACTACGTAGCAGGGCCTACTCATCCTCCCTTGCTAGGGCTGGGTCCATGCCAATACCAGCAGGCCCTTTGGCTCACAGAAGACCCCTCAGTTTGGGGTTTCAGGGGACAGGAAGGTGGCAGGCAGAGTCTACTTGTGGGGTAACACTCACTGGCTCTCTCATGACCCACCAAACCCAGAGCAGCAGATCACTAAGGACCCAGACTCTCCCTTCAGGCGTGGGACACATTTATTACCAACCTTTAGAGTGACACACTCAGAGCAAGGCTCCAGGGAAGGACTCTGAAGTGCCTCTAGGTCCCCTGGGGAGCAGGAGTACAGAGGAGTGTAGCTGAGCAGACAGCTATAGGCCAAAGTCCCCCCATCTTCCCTGCGCATCAATAATGCAGTAATGCCATCAATTTGCTGCAGAACTTGCAACAACGTGATTGCTCTTATTCAGTTAATTAGCAAAGGGAGAGACTTTAATCTCCTGCCTTCTCTTTTACCTAGGAGGCTTATTTACTTAGAAATGAACAAAGAATATCACTATATATATATATTTTTCCCAAGTAAATCTTAAGAAGGCTACTGGCTGACACACCTGTCAGCAATCACACAACACTAGGAAAATCAGAGTACCTTAGAAATTGCTCCATCATTGGCAAGATGGGGAAACTGAGGCCTGAAGAGGGACAGTGATTGGCCAAGGACAAATAGCCAGTGAGCTACAGAGCTGGGCCTGCAACCCACTCCAGGTTCCTATTTCTCTGCATACTTTAAAACATGGGCAGCTAAAAGCTCTAGAGGAGCAATGACACTGACCCACCAAAAGGACAATGCCACCCTCAGGAGCACAGAGGGAGAAGGCCCTGGAGGATGGTTTGGTTTTCGGTCACAGATGATGCAGGGCTCAAGATCCTGTCAGAGGGACTTCCCTGGTGGTGCAGTGGTTAAGACTCCGCGCTCCCAATGCAGGGGGCCCGGGTTCGATCCCTGGTCAGGGAACTAGATCCCACATGCTGCAACTAAGAGTTCGCATGCCACAACTAAGGAGCCGGCAAGCTGCAACTAAGGAGCCCGCTTGCCGCAACTAAGACCTGGTACAACCAGATAAATAAATAAATAAAATAAGTAAATATTAAAAAAAAAAAAGATCCTGTCAGAAGAGAGACACAGATGTAGAGAACAAATGTATGGATAACAAGGGGGAAAGGGGGGGTGGGTGGGAGGAATTAGGAGATTGGGACTGACACATATACACTACTGATACTATGTATAAAATAGATAACTAATAAGGACATACTGTATAGCACAGGGAACTCTACTCAGTGCTCTGTGGTGACCTAAATGGGAGGGAAATCCAAAAAAAGAGGGGATATATGTGTACGTATAACTGATTCATTTTGCTGTACATCAGAAACTAACACAACATTGTAAAGCACCTATACCCCAATAAAAATGAATTTAAAAAAAATAGGGGCTTCCCTGGTGGCACAGTGGTGGAGAATCCGCCTGCCAATGCAGGGCACACGGGTTCGATCCCTGGTCCAGGAAGATCCCACATGCCGCGGAGCAACTAAGCCCGCGTGCCACAACTACTGAGCCCATGTGCCACACCTACTGAAGCCTGCGTGCCTAGAGCCTGTGTTCCGCAACGAGAGAAGCCACTGCAATGAGAAGCCCGCGCACTGCAACAGAGGAGCCCCCGCTTGCTGCAACCAGAGAAAGCCCGCGTGCAGCAACGAAGACCCAACACAGCCAAAAATAAATAAATAAATTTATTAAAATAAATAAATAAAAAGAAAAAAGAAGAGAACCATCAAGGCCAAAGACCTCCTCCCTGAGTTTCAAAGAGGACAGAGGCTGGGAGAGTTCCTGGTTAGGGGAGGGGGCTGGGGATAAAACACCTTTCTTTGTCATGGGGGATGGGGTGATGCCTGGAGGGCCTCAGCTCAGTACCCAGAGGAGCTCAGGTCACTTTACCATGTGGCCTTCTACACCCTTCCAAGGTTAATGCCTATTTACTGTCCAGGTTCCTAGGTGTAAAAGAGCTGGGGGCAGGATCCCACCAGCTCCCCACCTTGGGTCCTTTGTCCATGTTTTCCCTCTGCCCAGAATGTCCTGGGTTATTAAAGCCCTTGGTTATCTCTACCTGGCACACCCTACTAACTTTCAGATCCAGTGAACGCCTCCTCCAGGAAGCATTTCCTGATTTCCTCAGGCGCAGTGGAGGCTCTTCTCCTCAGTCACCTCCACACCAGGTTCCTATCTCCCTTACCACCTTGGGCTGTAATGATCCCAAAAGAAAAGAAGTCTGACATTATCTGAGCATTATTAAGTGCCAGGCAGTATGGTGGGAGCTTTCACATACAGACTCTCTATAAATTCCCTGGAGGGAGGTGGGTGGTGACTGTGACCATGACTAACCTTTACTAAACTCCTTCTCTATCCCAGGCCCTGTGATGAGCCTTCATCACGAGCTGGGTACCATACTGCCCATGTTATACTTGCTTAAGGAAACAAGCTTAGAGGCAATGTGCCCTATCCAAAGTCCCACAGCAATAAAGCTTATATTTAATGCAAAGATGTCTGATTGCAGAGCCCGTGGATCCTGCCTTATATCTCTCTGAATCTCTGCCTCCTTCTCCAGAACTTGGCCTGAAATTTAGTGCCACACAGGCACTTATTAATAAATGTTTGCAAAATCAACACACAACCTACAATATTAAGTGGGGAAAATCTTATTTCCTTTCCTCTTCGTCGATAATCAGGAAATCACGGGCCACCAGGGAGATCCCAGGTTACGTCACATACATCACCCCACCCCTCCTGTAGGCTTGAATCCCCTCTAGGCTTTGAATTCTTGCAGAGAAGTGGACTGGCCACTGCTAGACACAGAGACGGTAAGCACCTTGGCCCAGGTCACACAGCACCTGACCAGGGCCTAAAACCTGTGTCTGCTGGCTCCTGGTCAGCCTGGAGTTTGGAACTATTGCATCGTACCGCCCCCCGCCCCCCAACACACACACCTCTTCTCCTTAAGAGAGTCAGGGGGGCAGAGCTTAGAAGAGACGTGTGATTATGGGCAGATCCATGCTTAAGCCCAGTGGCTCTCTCTGCAGTCAGCATTCAGCCCTGCAGCTGCCTGGGTCTCCAGGGGCCCCGTCTCTGGGCAGTGTGAAAGTCCAAGAACTTCCAAAGCCAGGAGCCTTTCTCTCAGCTTTCTCATGGTCAGTGGGGAAACTATCATACTGGTCTCTTAGGCAGGGTTCTGAGGAAGATCCAATCCAATAAAGCAACACGTGACAGTGGCTGGCACAGTCCCTGGCACATAGTAAGTAGTCAGTCGGTGCTATGTTCATTGCAACCATTCTTTTCTTTTCTTTTCCGGTGTCTATCTTTGTCTCAGTACCTTTGTCTTACTCAGGCTCTACCTGATCTTTCTGTCTCCTTGTGTCTGTCTGTGCATCTCTGCCCCTGCAGCACTGTCTGCCAGCCATCTGTCATGGGGGTGGGAACAGCAGCCCCCCACCCCCCGCACACCCCAGCGGCGCAACCAGGTAGTAGCGGGGCTGCCCGAGCCCACCGAGCCCCCCAGGTCCCCGAGAACCCTGAGCACCCCCATGCGCCAGGCCCTTCCGCCCCTGCAAGCAGCCCAAGGCCGATTAATCAGCATCGCCAACGAAAGGAAAAAACAAACCCACAAAAGTTAGCAAGAGAGAGGGACTTACCGTTTGCCGCGACCCCCAGGCTGGCGGAGCCACTTTTAACTAAGAATGAATTAGGGACAAACTCTTCCTCAGAGTCTGAGTCCGGGGTTGGCTGGGCCACACCGTTGCCTAGCAACCGCCTCTGGCTCTCATTGGCCGGAGGGGAAGGGGGCGGGGAGGGGGACTGCTCAATAGGGGTTGATGAAGCGGATGAACAATGCAAGGGAGCACCTGCGAACCACAAAGACAAACACAGACAGAAAAAAAAAATAATGAAAATTGGTTTTGAGGCACACGGGGAGGGGGAGGGAGCAAAATAAAACACGCATCAACAGGGGGAGGGGGTTCCCAACACAGGGCGACCTACTGCACACGTGGCCCCGGGGGCGGGCCTGATGCCTCCTTAAAGTTGGTGCAAACTCCTTCTGAAGAGCTGGCCTCGTGCAGAAGTCTGCATGCTTGCAAAGAAGGCGCCCCTCGAAAACACCTGGGAAGCCCTTCCTGCTTTGCCTGTTCTCTGAGAGAGGTCTGAAAATCTGGGGTCTAGTCCTGGTGGGGCTGTGTCATCTACCAAACAGCTGCCCGCCTCTGAGCTTCAGTGGCCTTGCTGGTAAAATGAGCAGCCGCACTGGGTGATCGCTGAGCCCCTGCAAGCTGGCCATTCTGCGATGTCACCGAACTGAAATAATGTTTTTATTGGTGAGATTTTAATCCAACATGCCTGGAACAGGCTCTGGGCCTCATAAAAGGTAGAGGGAGCTGGAGAGAATGATCCAGAGCCCCCTCCACCGCTGGCATTCTAGGATTTCAACACACTAATCTTTTACTTTTCTAAGAATCTGACATTTTAAGATTTTTAAGTCCTGACATTCTCTGCAAACTTCTTGAGAGAGCAAGAACTCTAGCAGTCTTTTTCACTTCTGTATCCCCAGAATCTAGCATAGTACCTGGCACATAGTAGGCACTATATAAATATTTGCTGAAGAGATGAATTCTAGGTGTCTAACAGACTGGGATTCTTAGTAGTCTCAACAGACTAGGATTCTTAAGTTCTAATAGTCTCAGATGAAAAAACTGTATACTATTTAGGACACTAACACTGTGAATTCCAAGATGCACTAAGTCAGGATGTTTGACTGCAAGTTTCTAACATGTCAGGGTTCCACGATTCTAAAAATCCCAGCTTTCTATAGTTTTGTGAGCACACTCCCAACTCTTCAAAAGGAGGAGGTGATGGCCGGCTGGGGACAAGACCTTTGGGGGCAGACAATTTGCAGTCCTATCTGTGTCTGGGCTTTAGGCATGTGCAGTACATCATCTACAAGAGAGGGAACATAAGCACAGACACATAAAAGTATACAGTACAAGACAACGCATCCACTTGATAGCAAGGGCTACGTCTTTTTTTCCCACCTTGACTGATAGAAGGTTTAAAACATAATCAGATCCATCCAGTTTTTCAGAGGCTGAAACTTAGGAAACATAATGCAGCCCAGACATGTCATCATAAGATCTGGTAGAGCTCTACGGGGCAGGTGGCAAATAGAGCTGCTGATTGTTGAAAAAAAGCAAAACAAAACAAAAAAGCTTTTTGTGGTCTGTCTACCAAGAGAAGCTCACTCAATTCAGTCACCAAATCTTGCAGGATTTTGCAGGTTCCGTGACTCTCATGTCAACCCTTGAGCCCAACCACGTGTGACAACATTTTATAGAGTTGCTGTGTATGCCATTTGGTTGGTTCATATTAGAAATTCAGTAAGAGCAAGTGAGGCAGCAGGGATCCACGATCACGGTACAATCTCAGGGTAGCTTTTCCATCCGCGTGTTGGTTTACCTAAAAATCTGGGCTATGATTTGCCTTAAAATCGTCCCAACCAGTGTTTCCAATTCACCCTAGGGAGAGCCTTCCCTGACACCACTTACCACACAGCACTATAGCGATGATCATTCCTATCTCTGAACTAACCTTTTTTTAGTTCTGTTATCATATTTGCCCTGCTGCATTTGTAGTTATCTGTAGTTCTCTCCTGTATAAAAGCATATGGCACATTCTTGGGATACAGTACATTCTTGGAGTGGGCTTTGGAGTTCAACAGAATTGGGGTTTGCATCACACCATAGCCTCCTATTGGCTGTATGATCTTGGGTAGATTTCTTCCAGTTCCTCATTTATAAGTTGGGAACTCCTCCCCTTTTATAAAGTTATTATAAGGACTAAAGATACTATACTACACCCAAGCACACAGTATGCTTGAGGAAGCAGAATCCCAGGGTCAGTGCTTACCAAATGTTTATTAAATTGAATGAAACCACCCCACGAAGAACCCCATTCAAGATTTCCCTTCCTCTACAGTCCCAGTGTTGGAAAGATTTTTGTCCGCCAGGCTGCATTTATTAAGCAATATACATTCATTTCCTCATCTTTTATTAACCAAAGACATCTTCTAATCTCCAATCAGAGCTTCTGATGAGTTTGAAATAACCAGTGCCATACCATGCTGAGTTGTTAGAATTTCAGACAAAGGTTAAGAAACATGATATGTTGTTCCAGGGTACTTGTTACAGCCTCTTCCTGAGTAGATCTGTCAAGCTTTATGAAATAAATAGTTCCCGAACTAAGTAAATTGTTCCATCACAAACTTCAGAGACCCTGGGCTAAGAACAGCACAGTCCCTCCCAGTCCTCATGCCTGTTTCTTCTCCCTTCCATCCAATCTCCAGGCCTCACCCTGGGCCTCTGGGGTTGCTCTGAATATTCATAACTTAACATTCAAAGGACCTAACAAGGTGCCAGACCCTTGGTAGGCGCACAATGACCACAAGGTTTCTGTGATGTACAGAAACTACTGGACACATGTTAATTTCCTTCCTCTTATTCATCAGCATCTTTTAACTTAAGTGGTCCCCGGGGGCGGCACAAAACCATCTCCTGGGTGCAAGAAAATTCTAGAAGTATTTATCTTTTATGTCACCCTTTTCTAATATCTATTTTGTATATGTTTTATAATGTATGTAATGTATTTGTGCTCAAAATACATGTAATAAAACGCACTGCTGTATCAATTCGGCATCTACAGAAGCAGGGCAGGTTGTATTAAAAGAATGGGCTCTGGAACCAGACCCTACATTTGAATTCTAGTTGCACTACTTGCTAGTTCCGTAGTAGTGACCTTGGGCAAGTTACTTCACCCTTTGTCACTCAATTTCCTCATCTATATAATGGAGGTCAAAAAATAAAAAAGAATACCTACGTTACAGAGTTGCTCGGAGGATTAAAGGAGTTAAAACAAGTAAAGTCTTGAGAACAGCGTGGCAGCCAGTAAACACCTAATAAACTTTAGATGTTAGTATGCATAAATATGTATATATAAAGTGACGGGCCCTACCTTTCTTTATCTTTTCTTTTATTATAAGAGCAGCGTGTGACCGTAGAAGTATGGTGAACACTGTTTCATTCCATAGACACTTCCTAAACACCCACCGAGCAGGCTAGAAGGTGAGGGATATATAAACTGTGAGAGGCGCAGCCCCCAAGGAGCTGGTGGAAGGGGAGGGAGAGTGTCACATGCAGCTGTAAGCAAGGCAGAGGTGGGACCTGTCAGAACAGAAGATAGCCCAGTGTGAGGGGAGGATGGAGGTGGGGAGCTCACTTCAACTGGAGGAACCAAGGAAGGCTTTCTGGAGCCATAGAGGATTCCAGTGGGAAGAGATGAAGAGATGGGGAGAGGATTCCAGTGGGAAGAGATGAAGAGATGGGGTCTTGACCATCCATGGCAGAGAGAGGAATACTCCGCCTCAGGCCCTCATCCTTCACCTGGTCTCAAGCAACCTGCCCACTATCACTTTACCTCTCAAGTCTCATGTGTTACCATTAACTTCTCACCAAGGATGCTGAAACTTGCTGGCCTGCCCTCATTTCCACACACTCACTGCTCTCTCTTCAGCTCAAGTTCACCGATTTGCACAACTTCAGGGCACCACTGGCATTGAATCTATCTGAATGGCACCCCCTGGAGCGCAGCTACAAAGTTTTGCCTCTGAGTTTTTGCACATGCTGTCCCTTTTGAGCGTTTCCTTTCCTGTTCCCCTTTCCTCATCACTACTACCCTGTGTGTCTCACTAGCCCCCACTCAGCCTCTGGGCTTAACCTCATGATCACCACCTCCAGGGAGTCTTCCATGATGCCTCAAGCCTGAGTTTGGGTTTGGCACCCCTCTGGGGGCTCCCGCGGCTCTCTGTACTTTCCCTGTTGCAACATTTTCCACACTGCAGTGTATACTTGTCTGTGGCCACCCACTAGCCTGATTGGCTTGTCCATTACCATATTCTCCAGTGCCCAGCACAGTGTCTGGTACATAGAAAGCACTATAAATATTTGTTAAATGAAGAAAGGATGGAAGGAAGGTAGGAGGGAAGAGGAGGACCTTGATTATAGCACAAAAGGTCTATGTAAAGAGAGAAGTGGGAAATGAGTCTCTGAGTAGCAGGTTTAGGCCTTGAACACAAGGAAAAGGAAATCAGACCATAACTGGGGAGTTACGCAAGTTTTTAAAGCAGGAACGTGACAAGACCAGGGCTGTACTTTAGAAGGATCTGCTCTTGAAACGTAAGGCATCTGCTCAGCCACCCAGATCTCCTTTCTAATTGGCTCAGCTCAGCCAGGATGTTGAAAGTCCACATGATCTGGGCTTGCTTTCCAGGTGGGGCCCAGTTGCAGGTTCGTGTAGGCAAAAAAGGATGCCCCATGCCATGGGACTAGGAAATTGGGGTTTGGGGTTGCCTTTCCATGTATCCTGATCATCAGCTGAAGGGAACCTGGTATTCTAGAATTTCCCACTGTGTCAAAATGAGATGGGATGACTGGAATGTCTCACCTCAACAACCAAGGGGGCCACTGAAGGGTAGAGGGGAGACATGCAAGTTTCTTGAGAGGAGGTCTCTCTGAGCCTAGCTCGAGCTTATAGTAGATAAGGGTGGAGAAAGAAAAAAAAAAACAAAGTGAGAGAGTGCAGACTCCCCTGTGGTCAAGGGGTGGGGCTGGGGGAACAAACATTTGCAGAACCCCTTCTTGAGGCCAGGAACGGGGCCAGGTGTTTTACAAGATCTCTTCCTCACAAAAACAATGCACTGGAAAATCCATCCCCATTTCCGAGGCCAAGAAGTGGAGGCCTACATTTGCCTGTGGTCACAGGACCTGGGTGAGAACCCACACTGCAATGCTGTGTCCACTGAGGGGTGTGAATTAAATTTATCAGCCCTGGTTAGGAGTAGGGAGGAGGAGATTCCTGTCCATCAACTGAATCACAGCTAAAGTGGAAAGACTACGGGATTCCTGTTGAGCAAACCAGGGGCCAAAGCCCAGGTTCATCCTGGCTCTATGACCTTGGGTAAGTCACTTCACTTCTCTTAGTCTGTTTTCTCCTTTGAAAAATGATGTGTCAATAGCCACTGCAAAGAGCTTCTGAGGGGAGGCTGAGAGTATTCTTGCAAGGAGCCTGGGAGTCTCAAGGTGAGGGCTCAACCAACATGGATTCCCTCTGCCATCCCTCCAGCTGTAGGTCTTTGAGAGTAAGAACAGGATGATTTTGGGGAATAAACAATGACAGATCTGCAAGCCTGCCAATGACACCTTTATCAATATGCATCGCTTACTGACATCATATAAGAGGAAAAGTGTTAGGGAGATGGACAGGATATATGAAAGGAACACATGACAAGGGAGTCCTGAGATCTACAGAAAGAGCGATTTCAGTCCCTCATACCTTTGTGTGCATTGATGGTAGCTTTCCTTAGCGCCTGAGATGTAACCTATAACTAGGGCAAGCTGGTGCTCAAGGAAGAGCCTCTAGCATTCTGGATCCTGAGTTGTCTTTGGAATACACCGTGAGACTAAAGTGTGAAGGGCTAGCTGATGGACGAGTTTATTACTCTGTCAAAGAAAAGAAGACCATTAACAAAATGCACTTTTTTACACTTTTCTCAGCAGTCCTGAGAAATCCATCTAAACGCCCAAATGGAACTTTACTGATCTCCGTGAGACCCCATCTAGGCTCCAGTGGGGAAAGTCATGGCCTGCTCACACAGTGGGGAAGTGTGAGTCCTAGCTGTGGAACCAGAGCACGAGCTGTATGCTGCAGGGAGCCCCTGGGTCAGGGGAAGAGCCTCCTAATAACCTTCGAACCGGCAGCCCCGCGTTGTAGAAGCTTGTTATAAAATGCTTAGCATAGTGCCCAGTAAACGGCAATTACTCAGTAAGTGATACCTAGAAAATACCAAAACAAAACCTGTAGACCTAAACAGATAGCTCATCTCAATGGAATTGGAATGGAACCCTAAGCTGATGGATTCATCCTTCCCGTGAAGCCTGCCTGTGTTTCATCTCTTCAGTCTCCCTTCTAGAAATACTCTAGCCCCTCCACTTAAAACCAAACGCATGCGTTCTCTCCTCACGAGCCAACCTCACATCTATTGCCTCTTAACAGGGCAGCCAGTTGCTCCACTGAATAAGGAAAACCTTATTCAGTTCTGAGCAGAGGATGGGGCATTAAGGGAAACTTGGATCTCCTTCCGATATGAAGGTCTGAGGCTGCTAGAGGACCAGGAACTCCACTGCAGGGATAGCATGTCCTGCTTTTGATGGCAGTGAGTGATGGTCATGCCTGTAGCTGAAACAGCCCAGCCTGCCCAACAGGGACCACAGCTGCTCAATCTCTGTGTCCTGGCCTGGCTCAGAGTCTCAGCTTAGAAAAGGTTTGCAGAACCAGTTCCCACTGTTATTTTAAATGGATTGAAATCTACTGTGGCAAGCATCTCAAAGTGCTGGAAATCTGAAGCTAGAGCACTAGAGGGACAATTTGTTCTGCTGTGCCAGTGACAGCCCCAATTGACATCTGTTATCCTGCAACGATTAATCATAGTGCCCTGCCTTTACTCTAAAGAGGTCCTGATCTGGACAATTATACGGCCACCCCATTTGAGGGCAGTATAGATTCAGTTCCACATCAGAGGCTACAGTTTGCTGCAACAGACTAGGGGTCAAGAGATCTGGGTGCAGGTCAACAGTGTGCTGTGGGATCACGGGCAGGACCTCTGGGCTCTCTGGCCCTCACATTCCCACCTGGGGAGTTGGAGAAGAATACCCTAAGGTTCTTTTGTGGTCCAACATTCTACAAGATAGGCGTAACAGTAGTACATACCTCAAGGGGTTGTTTTGAGGATTAAAGGAGACTGGGGGAAAAATGCAGAATAAAAACAATTTCATTTATAATGAAAAGTTAGGTCCTTTCAGTACAGTAAATGCTCATAAGACATTTATAGACTAAATGAACTTGTATAAATGCATTCCTATACAGAAGATTGGCTGAAAAAAATCTTTAACGATGGTTATCACTGATATGGGCAATTTTTAATTTTTAAAATATGTCTTCAAAATTCTCTACAATGAGCATATATAGTTATCTTTATACTTTTAAAAATTATTTTTTAAAACTTCAGGAGAAAATGAAATAATAAATGTGACAATACCTGGCATCTAGTAGGTGCTAAAATAGATGTTGGTTTTAAATACAAACAAGATTCTATGCACTGAGATTGGTAATATAATTTGATATAGTTGATTTTTAAAATGGGAAAAGCTTTTAACTGAGCAACTCCACTTCTAGGAATTTACCCAAGAACACAATTATGACTTCTCAGAAGATTTATTTATAAGGGTATTCATCACAACACTGTTTGTAATAGTCAAAAGTAAAATTAAAAAAAAAATGTTAAAAAAGAAAAACATCCTTTATGTTAAAAAGTGACTAATTATGTAAATTAAGGCATATCCGTAGAATGTTAATATGCAGACATTATAAGCCATGTTTGTAAAGAATGTTTAAGGACCTGGGAAATAGGATATTAAAAAAGCATGGGGCAAGACTGTATAAAAAATAACTGTGACATTTGTTTGAGTGTGTGTGTGTGTGTGTGTGTGTGTGTGTGTATGTGTGTGTGCAATTAACAAAAATGTTAATGCCTGTTACCTTAGGGCAGTAGAATTATGAATAAATTTATTTTTTATTTTTTTTTATATTTTCTAATTCTTTCAAGAAACAAATGCGATAATAAGATTTTTTTTAAAAAAGTTATTTTAAAAAGAAGAAAACACACACACAGAAAGAAGCAAAGACAGCAGCTTCTGCTTTGTGTCCCTCATGGGATGAGCCTGGCAGACCACAACCTCCTGGGTCCAAAGTCGCCTTCTTTTCCAGCCCATTAAATCTTTGTGGGTCTTACTCCCCAAGCAGGGCAGCTCCCACTAAGTCAACTCTCCTCTCCTCGACAGTGGTTATTTTCAGAAGCAGGTCTGGGGCCATCTGTCTCTGTGACTTATGTTGGGAAAATAGTCTCTGGAAAACAGGACACAGTAAATTTCTCAGGCTCAGCTCATTTGATCTCCAGCTCTCCTCCTCACAGGTTTCTCAGGGCCAGGTTTTTTTTTTTCTGGTTTTGGTTTTTTTAAGCATTCACCAGGAAAGTAACTCTACTTTCACCTGCCCGCCTGGGGAAGCCCAGTGACTGGTGTACCTTCCACATCAACACTGAATAAAGAGTGACTTAGGTCTCTCTGGTCTTCACACAAGGATGACCTATCCGCTGCCCGCTAGCTTGTTTGATACAGGTATATTAAATGAGGACATTCACTGATTTTTTTGTAATAACAGCTTTTCTGAGATATAAATACATACCATGCAAGTCACCCATGTAAAATGTACGATTCAATGGCATTCAGTATATTCACAGAGTAGTGCAACCATCACAATAAATTTTAGAATATTTCCATTACCCCAAAAAGAAACCACACAGCCATTAACAGTCACTCCCCATTTCCTTCCAACCCTCTGCAGCCCTAGACAATCACTAATCTACTTTCTGTCTCTACAGATTTGCCTATTCTGGACATTTTATATAAATGGAATTATATAATATGTGCTCTTTTGTGACTGTCTTCTTTTACTGAATATAATGTTTTCAAGGTTCATCTATGTTGTAACACAGATCAGGATTACATTTCATTTTATTGCTGAATGACATTGCATGGTACAGATGTACCGTATTTTATTTATCCGCTCTTCAGTTGATGGAAACTTGGGTTGTTTCTACTTTTTGGCTCTTCCAAATAATACTGCTACGAACATTTGCGTACAAGTTTTTGTGTGGACATACGCTTTCATTTCTCTCAGTATACGGCTAAGAGTCGAATTGCTGGATTGTACGGTAACTGTGTTCAACTTCTTGAGGAACTACTGGATCATCTTCCAAAGTGGCTGCACCATTTTACGTTCCCATCAGCCGTGTTTGAGGGTTCCAATTTCTCCATATCCTTGCCAGTACTTGTTATTGTCTGTCCTTTTTTGATTACAGCCAGCCTAGTGGGTGTGGAGTGGCATCTCTTTGTGGTTTTTGAGTTGCATTTCCTAATGGCTAATGATGTTGAGCATCTTCTCATGTGCTTATTGGCCATTTGTATGTCTTCTTTGGAGAAATGTCTATTCAGATCACTTGCCCGTGTGTAAATTGAGTTATTTGTCTTTTTTTACTATTGAGTGGCAGGCATTGATTTTTTCATCAAATATTTGTTTTGTGCCTACCTTGTGCCAGGCACTGTTGTAAGCATCACTGATAGGCAAGGAAGACAGAGCCTTGCCCTCAGAAGCGTACATTCTAGTGGAGGAGAAAATCAGTACACAAGTAAGCAAATAACTATGCAGAGCAAGATCAGGTGATGATAGATGCTATGAAGAAAAGTTTAATGCAATAAGAGGTTAGGCGTGATGGGGTGGGTGTGTTGTTTTAAGTAAGGTGGTCAGGGAAGGCCTCTCTGAGGAGGTGACATTTAAGCAGAGACCTGAAGTAAGTAAATGAGTGAGCCACACAAACATCTGGGGGAAGAGGTTTCCAGACAGAGTGCCCAGCAACTGCAAAGTCCGGGCAGTAGAAGCAAGTTCATTTGAGAGACAGCATGGAAGCTAGTACAGCTGGAGGAGTGTAAGGAGGAGAGTGCTGAGAAATGAACCTTGAGAGGTGGCCAGGGGGCCAGATTACAGATGTGCATATTGCAAACCAAAGGCCACTAGGCATACGTGTTCTTATTAGTGAGTTCCCTGAGGGCAGGGACTGGTTTTATTTATCTCCATATGTTCACAGCCCACACAATGATTTCATATATAGTGGGTACCCAGTACATACTGGAATCTATTTTAACTTATTGAGCTACTAATAAAACAATGCCCACATGTGAATCGTACTTACTCTAGAGTTTACAGAAAATGTTCACATCCATGATCTTATTTGATCCTTACCATATCCAAGTGAGGTAATGACCATCACCCCCATTTTACAGATAGAAAAACTGAGTCTAGGAGAGGCGATAGGACTAGTGCAGGGACGTACAACTGGTAAGGGGCTAAGTGGGACTCCGACCCAGGGGAGGGGCAGCAGTAAGATCTGAATTTAAAACTGGTTACTGTGGTTTCGGGTAGGTTGCTTCCTCTTTTAGAGCTCTAGGATCTTCAGGATCTGGGCCTACCTTCTAGGGGTCCTGTGAAGAGTATATAATAAAAGCATGCATGTCTGGGGCCTACCATGGGTCTGGCATACAGTAAGTGCTCAACAGTGGCAGTCTTCCCCAGCTTCCCTTTATTACCAGCCCTAGCTATACACTCAGGCAGGCTCTTCGTGTGAGGCCTTGACTGGGTACTGGAGACAGAGAGCTAAGACCAGTCCTTCCCCTAGAGGGGAGCCCAGTCTCATGGGTGAAGGAAACAAATGCATTATTTAATGTGAGAGACAGGGATGCCGGTGGAGGCGGGGGTGAGCGGTGAGGGAGGTGCTGAGGGGCAGGGCAGGGGAAATGGGAGACCCATGGAGCTCTGATTATCAGCTGCCACCCCAGATTTCTCCCAGGTGCTGTTAACCTTTTCCAAGAGCTGCCTCCAAAGGGATTTAAGATGGTCCACCCAGGCCGCTGGAGGCTCAAATCAGCCTGACGGAGAGGCCACCTTCTGTGGGATGTTGGGGAGAGGGAAGGCACAGGGCAAACTGGATTATCTCTGTCTGTCAAAATCTGCTGGCAAACATGATCAAGGAGCCACTGAAATTTATGGTGGGCCTCGAACAATCTGTGGTCACAGAGCGCTCTGTTGAATGGGAAGCCTTCAGTTTGCATTTTTGCAGTGAGATTTGATTAAGAAAGTGCCTCCCAACAGCTGTTCCCAAAATCACTGGGTTAAAAAAAATACACACACACACACACGCACACATACATATATATATAATATATAGTTCCCTCTCCCAGATTCAACTTACACAGCTGCAAAATTCCAGGCCCTAAGACACAGGAAGAGCACAACCTGATTGCCAAGCCCCGCTTCTACTCAGACATTGCAGGAAGGGTGGAGGTATTGAAGAGGCAAGAGATAGGGAGCTGGGGAGAAAAAAGGGCCAAGTTGCTGGAAGGAGGGGAGGGCACTGATATTAACTGGGCACCTACTGTGTGTGCAGCATTGTGGAAGCTTTATATATACATCATCTTACCCAACCCTCACACCCCCTGTGAAGGTGTTAGGCTCTCTCCAGCTGACAGATGCAGAATCTGAGGTTCAAAGAGAGACTGTTCAAGGTCACCCAGCTGGTGGGCACAAGGCTGGGTTCTGGGTCTTGTTCTGTTAGACTCTAAGCCCATATGAATAAGAGTGATAAACAAGAACATGCACTTGTAAATTCAAGGGTTTACTTCCTTGATCTCTCATCAGCCATGGGAACAGGACTATACGTTTAAAGAAGTTAAACAATTTTCTCAAAGCCCCAGGGCTAGTGAGTGTGGAGCTGGGATTCCAACTCAGCCCAGCCACCTGAGCCCTAGTTCTTCCTAGAAACTCACTCTGTCTTTCAGTCTTAGACGAGGGTCAAGGATTAGTGTAATCAATGAACTGGGCAAAGATTAACCAGGAAAAAAAAAAAAACTCCATATAAAATAAAGCCAGAATTGTATATGTACCATTTGTGTAGTTTTCCAAATATCCGTTATATTTCAACAAAAGGTTTTAAAAAATACCAGAAGGCCCTGTGGTGTGAATGTAAGCATACAGTGAGAGAATTTTCCTTAAATAGTTTCCTCCCATAAATGCCCTGATTCTAAACAGCTTTCCTGGCGCTTACTCACTGTGCCAAAGCCTCCTTCCCATCAGGTTTCCACAGAACTTTTTGAAACTTTTTTGGGAAAGCACAAATGTAGTAAAGGCCAAGCTTTCCAGAAAGTTCTCTACTCCCACTCCAGGGAATCGTGAAAAATCAAGGAAAGCAGTCAGGGGGAGACAGTGCACAAGTAAAGAGATGGTTGCCTAAACCTGCTCCCAAGCGGCTGGGTCTCCCAAAGACTGAATTTCCCCAGAGAGAGGCTCTCAAAGCCAGAGACCCTGTAGGAGGTTTTGGACAAAAACTGGAAGAAAAACAGGGTTGTTTTTTTTTTTTTTTTGGCTGTGTTGGGTCTTTGTTGCTGCGTGTGGGCTTTCTCTAGTTGCAGAGAGCTGGGGCTACTCTTCCTTGTGGTGCGTGGGCTTCTCATTGCGGTGGCTTCTCTTGTTGCAGAGCACGGGTTCTACAGGCGTGGGCTTCAGTAGTTGTGGCACACGGGCTTAGTTGCTCCGCGGCACGTGGGATCTTCCAGGACCACGGCTCGAACCCGTGTCCCCTGCATCGGCAGGCGGATTCTTAACCACTGCACCACAAGGGAAGTCCCAAAACGGGGTTGTTTTTTATCCCAAACTATACTCTGTACAGAAAGGAGCTTTTGAGATGGTAAGGGAAGGGAAAGGAATAAACATCTACCAAATGCCGTCTGTGTGTTGAGTGCTGCGCCAAGCACTTTACACACGTTTCCGATATACCCTTCAGAGCAAGTGTCACTCACTCACTCCCTCCACAAATCACTGAGGTCCCCCACCCCCATGTCAAGTTCTCCGCTAGGAGCTGGGGACACCAAGAGAAACAGAATCATGTGAAGTGCCTGTCTTGGGCAGCTGCAAGTTTCCTTGGGCTGCTGTAACCAAGTGCCACAAACTGAGTATCTTTAAACAACAGAAATTTATGGCTTCACAGTCCTAGAGGCGAGAAGTCCAAAATCAAAGTGTTGGCAGAGTCGTGCTCCCCTGAAACCTGCAGAGGAATCATTCTCTGCCTCTTCCTAGCTTCTCGTGGTTTGCTGGCCATCTTGCTGTTCCTTGGCTTGCAGCTGGATCACGCCAACCTCTGCCTTCGATGTCACAGGACCTTCTCCCTCCACCTGTCTCTGTCCTCACATGGCTGCCTTCTTAGCAGGACACCAGTGATACTGGATTAGGAGCCCACTCTACTCCGGTATGACCTCATCTTGACTAATTACATCTGCAATGACCACTATTTCCAAATAAGGTCACATTCTGAGGTACTAGGGGTTAGGACTCGAACATATCTTTTTTTTTTTTTTTGGAGGGGGTGCAATTCAACTCATAACACTGTCCTTGTAGAGCTTATACTATAGAAGCTTTGTTTTGAAGATGAATAAGGTGAGGCACAGAGAGGCCAAGTGACTTACTCAAGATCTATAGGTGGTAAATCCCAAGTCCAGGTCTGAGTCCAGAGCCCATACTCTGTCTACCATATCACCCTGTCCTGCCAGCATGGGGCTTCCTCAGCTGGTGGTCATTTTTATCAAAGGAGATTTTGCATACATCATCACATTTTGTCCTTGTGACACCTCTACGAGGTAGGTACTATTATTCCCATTTTACTGACAAAGGAAAGGAGCTCCAGAAAGACTGGAGTCACTCAGCTTGCAAGAGGAGGAGCAGGATTGAACCCAAGCAGGTTAGACCCTGTACCCAGGCTCTTGCTGCAGCCACACCAAGATCAATGGCCCCATGGTGGGGGACTGGACACCAGAAATGGAGTGAGAAATCAACACAACTAGCTAATGGAAAGCCCTATCTCCAAGGCTGCCCCGGGGAAGGATAGGCACCCTGATGGAGGGCACTGGATTGGAAAAGAAAGAGGTTGGCTGGGTTTGTTTCTTTTAACCAAAGAGGCTCATCTGGAGAGGGAAGAATTTGTATTTTGGAAGCTAAAGACGTTCAACATTTTGAGCCCAGGAGTTCAGATCTCCCCTTACTCCTTGGCGAGCAGAGTCGGATCCCTGCTGGCAAATGGGATTTCTTGCTTACTGGAGAGGAGGGCCCTGGGCAACGCTTGAGTATAAATCTTCTTGGGTGTTTCTTGGGCAGGCACACATGGACTGCATTTGCCTCAGATTTCACATGGTGTGGGGAAATGAGAGGAGAGAGAGGTGCCTGCAGGGTAGGGAAGCTATTGAGAATGTTCCTACATGCCAAGTCCACAGAGTCCAGTGGTCTGTGAGGCTGGGGGATGGGTTCTGTGTAATTTGTCACAGGTCCCTGGGCTCGTCCGGGGAGGAGAGTGCCACCCTCTTGGGGAAGAAGGCCAAGCATCCTTCCGGAGTGTCCTGACAACTAGATCCTGCCCCAGTTCTCAGCAACCCCAGGGGACTCCAACCAGCACCCCCGTGGAGCTGGGGAGGGGAATCAGATTGGGTTCTATCTGCCTTTGAGAAGTTTCCAGTTCAGTGGCCGAGCAAACCCTGAATGGGCAATTATCCCTCAGTGCTGGGAGAGTGGGAACATAGAGAGCAGGGCCTTGATTAATGGAGCACGGGGCACAGTGGCACCTTCCTGCAGGAAGCGATGTTTAAGCAGAAGCCTAAAGGGGAACCAGGAGTTGGCCAGAGGAAGGCGGCATTGTGGGTGTGCGCTTGTGTGTGGTGTGTGCGTGTGTGTGTGTGTGTGTGTGTGTGTGTGTGTGGAGGGCTGGTTTCAGTGTCCTAGGCAGAGAGAAATGCATGTGCGGGGGCCCAAGGTAGGGAACTGCAAGTATTAACGGCGGGTATGTGTGGAGGAGAGGTGGGGAAGTGGTAGAGAGAGGAATGAGAGAGAGAAGCAGGGTTCCGGTGCTATAGAGGCCTCTGGTAGACTCCAGGGCCGGCCCCTACTCCCTGGGTTCTCAGCCCAGCAGTGGTGAGCAACTAGGCTGGGCCACCTGAATTAAGTCGCCCAACTTCTCTGGGTCTCTAGCTGAAAATTCCCATGGTTACACAGGTGGCCTTCTAAGCTCTCGTAGAGCCCCAATAATACAAACTAGCCAGGCTGACTTACGTGATTCCGCTTCATCCTCATATCCGCTCTCTGAGTTTCTCTTTATTACCCCCATTTAGCAGAGGGGAGCAGAGAAGTTCAAAGAAGGTTAAGTGACTACATTCTGTAAGTCTATGATTTTCTGAAAGAAACTGCCCTCAGGCTTTCTGCCTGAATAACTGAGTCTTTTGTTCTCAGAGGAATTTTATGCAGGAGAGAGATAACTTGTTAATAACACCAGTGATAACAATAGCTACCACTGCTTGGGAACTTTCCCTTTGCCAGATATCATAGCAAGCTGTGTATAGACATGCATCCATTTTAATCCTCACAACAAGCTTACCCTCATTAGAGACGAGGAGACTCGGCCTTACAGTGGTCAATCCAGTTGGCCAAGGTCACTGGGCTGACTGGGAATGGGAGAGCCAGGAGGTGGCCCCAGGTGGCCAACTCCAGCCACAGCCTGAGCTCCTAATCACTCCTCTTAAAAGGAGCAAAGTCTTCTAGCCCAACCTGTGGGTTTATACATGAGGAAACCGAGGCCTGGAGAGGTGACAGGATGAGCCCAAGGTCCATAATAAGGTGCGGCAGAGGTGGTTTTGTGCCATTAATATCAGTGACAGTAACAGGAATGAGAGGCAGCCTAACACAGAGGTTGGAAAGTGGACTCTGAAGCCAACTGTCTGAGTTCGAATCCCAGTTCTGCCACTTAGTAGCAGCAGAAGCCTGGGCATGATCTTAAGTTCCCCGAGGTTCAGTTTCTTTCTCTGTAGAATACGGATGATGACATACCTACCTCACAGGGTCGTGTGGGGATTAAAGAGCTGGGTCATGAAACCACCTGGCATAACGTAAGCTCTCCATCAGCACCTGCTGTTGTCATTGATTCACAACCTGCTCTGTGCTCGATGCACTTTATCTGTAATTCTCACAGCAACTGTAGAAAGGGGTTATCATCCCCATGGTACAGATGGGGGAACAAGTCTAGAGATATTAAATGACATGCCCAGGGCTTCCCTGGTGGCGCAGTGTTTGAGAATCTGCCTGCCAATGCAGGGGACACGGGTTCGAGCCCTGGTCTGGGAAGATCCCACATGCCGCGGAGCAACTAGGCCCGTGAGCCACAACTACTGAGCCTGCGCGTCTGGAGCCTGTGCTCCGCAACAAGAGAGGCCCGCGCACCGCGATGAAGAGTGGCCCCCACTTGCCGCAACTAGAGAAAGCCCACGCACAGAAATGAAGACCCAACACAGCCAAAAATAAATAAATAAATAAATAAATAAAATTAAAAAAAAAAAATAACATGCCCGACCTTACACGGCATGGAAGCTGTAGACGCTGGGTTGGAAGCCACGTCTGTCTGACGCCCAAGTCCATGTCATATCCCATAGTAACACCTCCCCATGCACCCAGCCTTGCCAAGAGCACTGGCATCCATCACCTCATCACTACGAAGTATGGCCTATTTTCAAATGCTGATAATTGTCATATCTCTATGGCAGTTGTGTACGCGCGCGTGTGTGTTTGTGAGGTTTTGATGAACAAGAAAGCACAACCACAAGCAGGATGGATGGTTCCATCCAAGTACCACCTATTATCCTACAATAGAATTAAAATTATTCTACAAGGATAACAGCAATTCACCCTGCGTGCAGAGTCTTCTAGGGCTCAGAAAACTCTTTCACATCTATTATCTCATGGCATCCCCCATAATCGCCCTGGAGGGAGGGGAGTAGAGTTTATTGTATTATTTTCCATTTGTAGCAGCCACTCTTGGGTGCCTACCAACATCAATGGCCCTTGCTAACAGAATCCTGACTTGTTCAGCTAGCCATGCCTTCGAGATGTGTCAGGTCATGGATCCCGACTTTTATAAATTGCAACAGTCCTGTTCCTCTTGGGGGGATGTGAACCACTGTCCAATCAGATAGGAGGAGAGGTCTCGGGGTGCCCCGGACATTGTGCCATCTGGACACAATGACTGAGGCTGCCGTAGCTGAAGCCAAGAAGGTACATCTGAGCTCTGACGAGCAGGCCTGGAGTCGCACCACCTCCGGACTCCTTGCTAAGTGAGATAATAAATGTTGAAGTTAACAGTGATCGTTCAAGCCAGTTTGAGGTGGGGTTTTGTATAAGGCATCCTCAGATTTCCTACTTCACTGTAGACAAGTCTTCATAAACATTCATTCCTCCTACTTGTGCTTTTCCATCTTAGCCACGCCCTGTGCTAAGCACTTTATGAACTTCACTTAATCTTCACAATAACTCCGAGCGGTAGGTGTTACGTTTCCATGTTACAGTTGGCCTGGTCACAGCTCAGGCAGCTAGTCTGAGGTCTCCCAAGTCCCAAAGCCCATACTCTTCCAGGACGCTGCTCTGCTACTCTCACCGGGTGGCCCGCAAACGGTAGCTCAGTTCCCTCTCACCGACGACAAGCAGCTCCTGCAGGCTCTGTCCCTGGGCCAGGACTCGCCAAAGGGAAGGCTGAAGGACCCTCTTCCCAAGAAGCTGGGGAAGGCGGCTGCATGATGGTTCTGCTGCTGCTTCCTCAGCTAGTAAGTAGGATGATAATACCCACCCTGCAGACAGGTTGAGGGGCTGGGAGTAGGGGGGTGCCCTCGGTCTCCCTCCAAGGACACGCCACCTTCCTTAATGGACAATAATTCCTGGATCCCCTGTTAGGCAAGTACTGCATGCCAGACATTGGGAACCAGTGGCAAGCAAACAGGGCCACCCCTGCTCTCTTGAATTTCTCGTCTAATGAGGCAAACATGCTTGGAGGCCTCGTCTCATGTTGGCCCCAGGCCCTCTGAGGGCTGTAGCCTCTTCTGAAAACTGGTGGTTAGAGTTGCCCTCTTCTCAGGGATGACGCCAGAGTCCAACGTCCCACCCCCTGGGCTCCTGTTTCCTGTCTGCTTCTGTGATGGACAAGTGATGACACCCCTGCTGCAAGCCTTGACCTCCTCTCAGAGGGTCCCCCGCCGCCAGACCAGGCAAGAGTCACTGTGCCTCAGGTGGGCAAGCTGGATGCTGTCCCTCCAGCCCTCCTCACACCCTCCCTGGGCCTGCCGCCGTGGGACGCTTTCACACTCCCTGGGGACCTGCCTCTCCTGGCTGATGGTGTCCCACCCAGCTGCAATGCCCAACAATCCAGCCAGGCCCTGGCTAACGCACTTCCCTCGGAGGGGCTTATCCAAAGGCCGACAGATGGCTCTCCATGTCAGAAATTAGTTCCTGATGCCCAGCTGAGGCATCCCAGGCCCTGCATCACCTGCTGGTGGTAAGTCCCTGCTTTTCCCGCTCTTCGGAATCTCTGCTAATGCTACACGTCGTCAGCTAAACTGCCCTCCTCTGTGCTTCTGTTTTGCTCTTTTTTACATCTGCTGTCTGTTCAACAACACATTACTGATGCCTACTGCGTGCCAGGCCCTGTTCCAGGCACTGGGGGCACAGATGGACGGCACGGCTCTGCCTGCAGGGAGTTCACAGTCTAACTGGGGATGCTGACGAGCAATATGTATGTGCTGGAGACCTAGGGCCTCCTGAAGGTGGGGAGAGGCCTGGCCTGCCTTGTTCCGAGCCTGGCAGAGGGGAGGCATTCCACTCACAGATTGTGTCTTGAGCCAAGAGATGAATCAGGATAAAAGGCAAGCTCTGCTCAGCCTCTGGAGTTGGCCGGCCTCCGATCACAGTGGGGGTGGTAGAGTGAGGGGAGTGGGGTGGTTTGGATTAGCTAGGGGTTGGGGGAGTGGGGGAGGGGATGGGATGGCAGCTGAGGGCAGGGAGTCAGGGGCCCTGGCTTTCAGGCTCAGCCTGTCACTAACTTTCTCTACCTCTGAGCAAACTGCCAGCCTAACCAGAACTTGGTTTTCTCAGTTATAAAGTGGGAGGCCTCAGGGAATGTTCTAGAAGAAGTGGCTGGTCATCCGTCAGGGATCATGGGGAAGGGATTCCAGCAATGGGAAGGAGAGAAAAAGTGGGCCAGGACAAAGTCCCCAGGCCCTCCTGACTCTGGATTCTCTGCACCGCTCTGGGCCTCAGGTTTCTCATCTAGGGGATCGGGCTTCAGAATCAGATGGATTTAAGTTCGGCCCCATCTCTGCCTCTTGCTTTGTGATCTCTAATAAGTTACTTCATCTCCCTGAGACTTAATTTCCTCAGATGCAAAATGGGGATTTGCAACATCTGCCTTGTTATACTGGTATGAGGCTTAGAATATTATAAATGATGCCTGGCACAGTATTTGGCACAGAGTAAATATCAAGTAAATGTTAATTCCTCCTCCTCTGAGGGGCGAGAGGCCCTTGAGAGTACTTCAAAAGGAAAATTCTGGTGACACAGTTTCTCACCTGACTTGTTAGTGGGATGAGGGGTGCAGATTGCATCTGTCTCTTAGGATCAGAGTCTCCTGGCTGGACTGGACCTTGAAAATCAACACCTGTCCACCCCCTTACTGTATCTGCCCTCCCAGATCCAACGCCTGAATCTCCTCCAAGACAAGGTTGTTGCTGACATACCTCCTGGAACAAGGAACTCACTACTCACTCCAGAGGCAGGCTGTTCCCGTCTGATTCAGCTCTGACTGCCATAAAATTCTTCCTTCTAATGAGGCAAAAGAGTGCTGCTGCTGGTTCTACTACTATCACTAATCATAACTAACACAGGCATAATTCAGAGAGATTGTGGGTTCAGTTCCAGACCAAGGCAATAAAGTGAATATCGCAATAAAGCGAGTCACACGAATTTTTTGGTTTCCCAGTGCATATAAAAGTTATGTTTACACTACACTATAATCCATTAAGTGTGCGATAGCATTATGTCTAAAAAATGCACATACCTTAATTAAAAAATACTTTATTGCTAAAAAATCCTAACCGACCTCTCAGCCTTCAGCCAGTCGTAATCTTTTTGCAATAGTAACATCAAAGATCATGGATCACAGATCACCATAACAAATATAATAATGAAAAAGTCTGAAATATTGAGGAATTACCAAAACATGACACAGAGACACAAAGTGAGCAAACGCTGCTGGAAAAGTGGCGCCGAAAGACCTGCTCGATGCAGGGTCACCACAAACCTTCAATCTGTGAAAAACACAACTGTGAAGCGCAATAAAACAAAGTGCAACAAAAAGGTACGCCTGTAACGGCAAAGTGATTAAGAACACAGACTCTAGAGCTCCTAGCCATTTAAAATTTTAAATTAAAAAAACTTTAGTTTTAATTAATTAAAATTAAACAAAAAATCCAGCTCCTCAGTCACAGGAGCCACATTTTGAACGTTTAATAGCCCCACTGAACATCTCTGCTCTAGGGCCAGACAGTCAGGGATAGGGTCCCGGCTCTGCTACTGACTAGCCTTGTGATCTTACTCAAGTTCCTTAGCTTCTTTATGCCTCAGTTTCCTCATCTGTAAAATGAGATAAAAACGGGATAAGAATGGTGCTTGCTGCACAGGGCTTCTGTGAGAATTAAATGAATGAAAATATGGAAAGTGCTTAGAAACACGCTGGTTTTACGAGTGTTTGCTTGTTAATAAAAACGTCACTGGTTTGATACCCACTCTGTGCCAAGCCCCGTACTAGACATTTGATGTAGACATGTCAGACACACATTTTCTTCCACACTCAAATGAGATTTTTCACACGTCCAAAGATAAATTGCTGGGTTAAAGAACATGAATATTTGACATTTTACAAAGATAGTGTGGAATCACCTTCCAAAAGAGGAGGTACAGATTTTACACTTTCACCAATAACACACGTTTCCCCAAAAGCTGAGCAACCCTGGATAGTCTTACACTTTTTAACCCTTGCTTATCTGATAGATGTAAAATATCTTAAAGTCATTTTCATATTCATTACTTTATTAGTGAGTTTGAGCATTTTTCCATGTTTATCAGATATTTGTATTAATGTATCTATGAATTGATGTACATGTCTGCATTTTTTCTTATTGGGTTATTTACTTTTTCTATTTATTGATTCTAAGGCTTTCTGTATGTTAAAAAGATTAATGTATTTTCTAAAATGCAAATATTTTCCCACTTTCCTTTGACAAAATGCTCATGTTGTTGTTTTCTTGTCACACAGAAATGCTTAACTTCTATTCTTCATTCTTTTTCTTTATGGCTTCTGGCTTCGGTGAAGATCAGCTTACTTCCCGAACTGTCATCAGGTCTCCCCGGGCTCCCTAGGGATCTGAGGACCAGCAAGGAAGCTCATACAGACAAAACAGGGGCACTGCCCCAAGCTATCCTGCGTGCACTCAGGGGACCTGCCACATCTGATGGACCCTGTCCTTTCAAGTCCCAGTCTCCCTCTAGGATGCATCAGGAGAAGGATACAATCCCTGCATAAAATTTGATTCTCATTTTGAATTCACAAGGAGCAGCTCTCTCTTTTCTTCTGGGCTCTTCGCCCTCCTGAAATGGAAGTGCAGGAACGCTGAGGCAGACAGCATGTGATGAGAGTTTTCAGTTTTGCTAGACCACTCAGTGAAGCCACTAGTAAATTCCTGACCCACAAAATCTGTGTGAAATAATAAATATTGTTGTTGCTGTTTTAAGCGGTTAAATTTGAAGATAATTTGTTACATAGCAGGTGAAAACTAATACATAAGGGCCATTTGGATTAAATGGTGAGCAGACCTCACAGATGAGCTTGAATCTTAAAGGATTCACAAGGCCAATCATCTTTGCCCTGCCTGAGGGCTAAGATTCAGGTGGCTGCTTCTCAAAGCAGAGCCTGGTTTTTAGTTGTTCTGTGGTCTTTGTGATTCCCTTTAACTTTTTCTTTTTGTGCTATATCCACAGAGCAAAGGCCCAGACCTGAGCTATTGCACTCCTTAGCTGCATCCCCTTAACCTTAATCTTCTAGGCCTGAATACTGTCAAATCTTACAAAGAAGAAATACAAATCTGCAACTTGTTTATTAATAAATTAGCCCTACTGAACTCCACAGCTTATCAACAGCTGTGTTTGATACCAACTCTCTTCATTAGAATATTAATCATTAGTGTCAAGATTTGCCTGATTCTGTTAACATTAACCAGAGGGAACATTTTGATTAGGACTTAGCATTGAAAGACCGTGGAAAAATCACAGGACACAGGAAAGCACCTAGAAATAGTTTTGGCCCAGTTCTTCTGTCCCTAGGCAGATGTTTTAACTATGTTTGAATACATCTAGAGTGAGAGTCTCTCACAATATCCTTCGGTAGCAAATTCTGCTTTCTACGTTTTGTTTAATCTTAATCATCAATTAAGTCCCTTTCCATCCCACGAACATTTCCCCTGCTTCATTTCAGCTCCTTTGCTCTTGCTTCATCTTCTGAGAACACGAAGAACGAGTGTTAAGAACTCTCTTTAGAGAAAGCCTTCGATAGATTCACAGAGAGTAATTAAACCGCAGCTCAGCCTTCTCAGCTGCAGGCTCACGAGCTCCAGCGCCTGTGCGCTAACCTCACGGGTTAGTGAGGTTCCCGTGCCCCACGGAGGGCCCTCCCTGACTGCTCGCTCCCTTCCAAGCTGCGGTGCTTCAGAAATGCAGCCGTGGCCCAGCGCAGAGCGTAAATACGGTTTCCCTCTTCTGCCTCCTTTATGGGATCACCGTGTCAGTTTAGAACTTATTTTCAGGGTTTTAGACCGGAGCTATGTTAGAGGTATAGATGTCATTTTGTCCCACCCCCGAATATTATAGCTGAGGGAACTATGGCCCTAAGAGGTCTCTCAAGGTCACGGAGTGACAGAGTGGCTGAGCTGAGTCTGGGACCCAGGGATCCTGACTTCCCATCACGTGCCCTTCCGGTCTCTCCTGCCTCATCTGGGTGTGTCCTCTCACCTGTGCTGGATCTGTACCCTCTTAGTACCACTGTCAACAACAGGACTTTGCAGCTGGTTCTGACAACGATCTCCACTGCAGCACTGTTTGTCACAGTGAAGACATGGAAACAACCAGGGCCCTCTATTCCATGGAATATTCTGAGGCTGTTAAAAAGAATGAGGAAGATCTAAATGTGCTGCTAGGGAGTGATCTACCAGATATATTATTCAGTGGAAAAACAGACCAGCACCAACTTGCAGAACAGCAGATAGAGTACATGATTCCACGTGTATTTGGAAAGGGTATACACACATGTGATTCTGCATAGAAATTTCTAGAAAGATGCATTAACACTCTTAACGACAGGATGGGGTTGATGGTAAAGACTTTTACTTTTCATTTCATACCCTTTAGCACTGTTTGAATTTTTAACCACGTGGCTTTATTACTTTTATAATAAAAATAGTACAAATGTTTAAAATGTTAATGTTGAGGACTTTCGTTTTTCACTTGTCACACTTCTCTAGTGTTTGACTTTTTCAACTACCATGTATTAGTTGTGTAATTACAAAAAAGATATTAAAAATGAATGCACATTAAAAATAATGCTTCATATCTGAATGCTGGTTCTATAGTAATGCTCTCAGGACACAGGGCACAGAGATGGTACACTCCGGACAGGGGAGATCAAGTTGTCACATGGCAGTGGTTACTCAGATGGTGCATCGTGTGTGTGTGTGTGTGTGTGTGTGTGTGTGTGCACGCGCATGTGTTTGTGTTGGGTGTGGCTGGAGCTCCTGGAGATGGTTTTTGGTGGTCACAATGACTAAGGAGGCTGCTACCAATACCCAGTACCCTGAAGTCAGGAATGCTAACAACATCCACCCAAAATGCCAGTGGAGTCCTGCCAAGAAACACTGGTGGAATGTTGAAATGTAGGGTTTGAAAATGTCTCTATCCTCTCATTTACACTTCACATCCCCTTTGAGGTTTAAAAAAAAAAAAAAAAAATTCATTATAACTTCTGTTGATAGGGAGGAAAGATCCGGAAGGTAGGCTATCCAAATAACTCAGAAAGGGAGTACGCCCAGAGGAAGAAACATGCACACAGTGACAGTATTGGACCTAGCAACCGAGAGGTTGTTTGTTCACATAAGCACCGTATCAGGCCTGTTCTATCTCTTACCATGGTTAATAGCGTGGTATCTCCTTATTTTACAGAAGAGTAAACCAAAGGCTTGAGATTACAACACCAGCCCCAGGGAACTTGGCTAGTAAACAGCTCAGCTCAAAACCTGGTCTGTGCACTTCCAAATCCCTTGCTCCTTGTACTTTCCCCACATGGCCTCTCTCACAGCCATGTGAGGAGACCAGGTGGCACCTGGAAGCTATTTCTCCTCTGGTTCCCCCCCCAGGACCCATGCTACTTTGGTAGGGAATTCACAGTGGGAAATTAACCTCTGTCTGCAAGGGCCAATTTTACAGTCTAGAATAAAAAGAGCAATGTGGGCCTGGACCCAGGCGAAACACAGGCTCCCCCTCCGTCTGCCACTGCCTGTGGAGGCAGCTGGAAAGAGCAAGGAAGGGGGCAGGGGAAATCCCATTCTATTTTGACAAAATAGTTGTGTTTGATTATCCAATAACACCAAGCTATAACGTTGGGACAACTATGGATTTTCCCTAAATTTGAAAAATTGTGAGCCATTAACTTCTCAGTCTTAAAGTAGATCGTTCGAAAGGAATTTAATTCTCTGTGCCTTCTGGTAAGCAGGAGTTAGAGTTACTTACTGCACACTTCTCTTAGGAAAAGAACAGGAATTCAGACCTACAAAAACTTGCTGGAGAGAGAGACCAGGAAGAAAGAGCAGCTTCCAAGAGGATTTCCTCCCACCATCCCAATGGCTCTGGCCTCTCTGCCACTGTGCCCTCAAATGTAGGCACAATGAATTTTTTCTTACTGTAGTATTTTACACTTTGGCCAGTCCTCATATCCTTGAGACTTATCTCGGGTATCACTCTTCCAGGAAGCCTTCCCTGACCACTCCAGGCTGGTTTAGGGCCCTCCAAGTCCCCAGTCTTCCCTTCTCTCCTGTACTGATCTCACTTGTCACAGAACTCTTTATCTAATTGGACTGTCTGTTTCTTTAGGACAGAAAACGTACCTCGCTCATCTCAGAATTCCAGTGGCTTAAAACAGCACAGGCACTGTCAGGGCTTCACCTTATAGATTCTTGGTGGTGTATAAACCCACTTCCTGCCAAAGTCAGCATTTGATGTGTCCTTGAGCAAGGAACTGGGCTTTACAGGTAGATGAGAGAAAGGGCAGTACGGACAGAAGGAATAACATGAGCAAAAGCACAGAAGTATGAAACTATATGATTAAGAAATGGGGTGTGAGTAGAGAGCAGAGCAAAATGGTAAAAAGCACAATT
Organism: Balaenoptera ricei; assembly: GCF_028023285.1. NCBI lineage: Eukaryota > Metazoa > Chordata > Mammalia > Artiodactyla > Balaenopteridae > Balaenoptera > Balaenoptera ricei. The sequence goes on along the minus strand of NC_082646.1, from coordinate 56,339,578 downwards.
TAAAAAATCAGTTTTGAGACGAAATCCTATCAACATCATCATTATCTATGTGACCTGAGGTAATTTACTTAACTGTCTGCCTGTTAGTTTAACATTATAAGACTTAATTAGGTGTGTATAAAGGACTTACCACGGTACCACGCATTCAGTGAGTACTTTATAAAATGTACTTTTAAATATATTATTCTGAAAGGGGAGATATAATTCCCTTGTGGCATGACATGAACCCTACTGCTTCTCAGCAATTGCTTGCTTAGAGGTGCAGGATTTGATAACCAATCTGTGTTGTTCTTATCTTTATTCATTCATGTCCTTCATTAATTCCCTCTACAAACATTCACCGAGCAACTACTATTGGCAAGATGTTGCAGTATGCTGTCATAGCATCAGAGTAAGACGGATTCCTAGCCATCAAAAAGCTCAAAATCTTGAAGGGAAGATGAGGCACAGACACGAAGATATGAGCCTGGAGGAAGAGGGAGCATTAAAGATGGAGAAATCAATTTATGTCTTTCTCTAGCTACTTTTAAGATTTTCTCTTTATAACTGATTTTCAGAAAGTTTATTATGATTTTCTGTTTATTTTTCTTTGGGTTTGTTGAACTTAGATCTGTGGGTTTATAGTTTATAACAAACTTGGAAAAAATTCACTCATTATTTCATCAAATATATTTGCAGTCCTCTCTCTTACTTCTCTTTCTTTGATCCTAAAAACTTATAATCACATGTTAAATGGACTCCAACTACATGTTAAACCACTTGATATTGTCCCACAGGTCACTGAGATTCTGTCCATTTTTTTCAGTCTTTTTTCTTGTCTTCCTCTGCTTCAGTTGGATAATTTTTATTGCCCTATATTCAAGTTCATGAATCTTTTCTTCTACAGTGTCTAATCTGCTGTTAATCCCATCTGTAAAATTTTCATTGCAAATATTCTATTTTTCAACTCAAGAATTTCCACCTAGCTCCATTTCTGTATTGAAATTCTTCATTTGCTCACTCATTGTGTTCCTATTTTTCTTTAACTCCTTGAACATATTTACAGTAGCCACTTAAAACTCCTTGTCTGCTAATTCCATCATCTCTGTGATTTCTATTTCTATTGACTTATTTTTCTCTTAGTTATGGGTCCAATATCCACCTTCTTTGCATATATGGTAATTTTTGCTTATACACTGCACATTATGGATGCTGGGATGTTTGGTGTCTGGATTTTTGTTGTCTTCCTTTAAAAGGTGTTGAGTTTTTATTTAGGTAGGCAGGTAATTTACTTGCAGATTAGCTTGATCCTTTCAAGGCTTATTTTGGCTTCATTAGAATAGGCTTAAAGTTGCCTTTACTCTATGGGTAGATTAACCCTATTCCTAAGGCATGGCCTTTTGGGGGTCTCTACAGAAAGCCAGGGATGTTCAACAAGGTCTCTCTACTCTGGATGGCTGGAACTTAAACATCTCTCAGTCTTGCGTGAGCTTCAGCATGCAGCTGCTTGGTAGCTGTTTTATTTCCTGATAGCTGCTCTTTCCCCAGTAGATGTTATTTGTCCAGCCTCCTGGGATCTTTCTCTACACATGTGAAGCTTAGTATCTGGCCAGAGACTCAAGAGGATCTCTCTGTAGATTTCTCACCTCTTCTTATTAGTACCCTTTCCTACAAATCCAGACTTGTCAGTTGCCTTTAACTCAGTAAGAAAGCTGTGTTCTGTCTGACCGCTCCTCCCCTCCAGTTTCATAAAGTTCGTCTAAATTGACAGCTGGGACAACAACCAGCTCAAATTGTTTGTTTTATTTCTCTTTGAGAACACAGTTTTGTGCTACCTTTTGTCCAATATCTGAAAACTGTAATTTCATGTATTTTGTCCATTTTTACAATTGTTTATGGTAGCACGGCTAGTCCAGTTCCAGTTACTCCATCATGGTCAAAAGTGGAGGTGTGGAAAATGGAGAACTGGAATAGCTACTTGAAGAATAGGTAGGATTTGGACATAAGGCAATGAATGAGGAAGCTCATTTCAGGCAGAAGCAGCAGCATGAGTAGCAAATATTTACTGAGCTCCTGCTGTGTGTTATGCACTGGGGATTTTGTGAGGAATAAGACAAATGGAGCCTTGCGCCCTAATGGAGTTTACAGCTTGTTCCAACCTGTGTTCATTTCAACCATTCTCTGGATGGTTGTCTGCTCTGTGTAAGACACTGCTGGTACAGGAAGGTGGTGTTAGAAAGAAGAATAAAACACAATTCCTGTCTTCGGGGAGTTCACAGTATTTGCAGGGAGAGAGAGAAATAGTTACTTTCAACATCAAGTAGTGAGTGAGATGACAATGTTATGCCTGGGGTGCTATGGGAGGAGAGAGGCAGACTTTTAGGTCTAGGTTCCTTTATGATCTATGCACTGTGTCTACAAGAAAGAGTAAGAGTTAACTAGGAATAGAAGAAGTGGAGGGAGGCTTTCTAGGCAATGGCAACAAAGGCACAGAAACACAAGGTACCTACAGGAAACTGTAAGTATCTCAGTGTGGCAGTGTAAGATGAGACTGGAGAGGCAAAATAGACCTTGAGAGGCCTTGTGTGCCGTGTTAAGGGCTGAGATTTTATCCTGATGGCAATGGGGGAGCCATGGAAAGCTTTTTAGCAAGGGAGAGATAGCCTGAAAACTCCTACCCTTGACTGAGCTGGCAGGAAATGTACTGAATATTCAAGGGATTTATGGGACTAGGGAGAGCTGTTAGAATTTAACTCTCTTCCACCAGGAATTTGAAGGACCTTTTTGTGAGAGCCATTTGGATTTTTAAGAAACAGTAGCAGACGCTTACAAACAAATCCTATAGTGTCGAAATCTTCTCAACAGAGATACAGAAAAGCAGGAAAGGCAGCAGGTGAAGATGTGTTTCCTCAGGAAGGTGGTAGGTGGAGAAGAATAATAAAATTTTAGGGCTATAATTGTTCTTGAAAAACATTCTGTTCTTCACCTAATTTTATAATTACACTGGAGGCAATTGAGACGCAGAGATACGAGAAGCAGAATAGGGGTAACAAAAACAGCTTTTGGGCTTTGGAGTTAGGCTGACCTGAGTTTGAATCCTGACTTGGCCATTACTAGCTGTGACCTTGGGCAAATCACCTAATCTCTCTGAGTTTTAGTCTCTTCATCTATAAATTGGAGAGTAACAAAACCTACTTCTCTTGATTGAAGTAAGACCTTCATGAAGTCCATGGAGTGGTTCCTGCTGAGCCTAAACTGAGCTTGCTCACGTAGGGGCATCAATTCCTCACACATTCAATTGCTCAACTGATTTACATGGAGAGTAGAGAGCCCACGAGGAGGAAAGTTTCCTTGGGAACAGCCTCAAGAACTGGGGGGATGACAGTGGATTAAAAATAGCTGCAAAGTCTTTGTCACTAACCCCATCAGCAGGTGGGGTTTATTTTCTCCCTCCTTGAATCTTGGCTGGCCCTGGGACTACTTAACCAATTGAAATAACCATCAAAATGGATGCGACACTATGCTAGTTCTGGGCCTAGATCTTAAGAGAACTAGTAACTTCTGCTTCCTCCCTACTGAATGTTTTCTCTTGAGATCCATCTATCATGAAAAAAAGTCCAAACTAGCCAAGTGGAAAGACCACTTGGGGAGACAGAGGCACCAGCCTCCCAGCTGACTCGGTCAAGGTACCAGATATAGGAGCAAAGCCATTCTGGCTTTTCTGGTTCCAGCCCCCATATGACTGCAGGCTCATGAGCACCCTGGGCAGGACTCACAGAACTGCTCAGCCAGCCTGTGTGAAAAATAATGCATGGTTATTATTCTAAGCCACTGAGTTTTGGGTAGTTTATTATATAGCAAAGATATATGCAGAGATATGGAGGTCAGCTTTCCTGCCTGAGCCCAGGGTCAGGTCTGAGCCTATTGGAAAGCTGAAGGAATATTATATTCTGGACCCAAGCAGTAATGCTTTGGTGCCGCAGGGCCAAGGTTTAGCACACAATTAGGGTGAGGGTCCTTCTCCCTCCTTCTCTAGGGAACAGAATGTTTATGGTGCAGTGTAGACAGTGTGACAATTTGAGGGTTTGAAGCTTTGGGGATCCTTAGAGCTAGCCCCTCAGGTAGAAGAACGGTGTTATGTGGACTCCAGCTGGAAGGGCAGAGGCACGGTGCCACCTTCCCAGTGGCTTGTGGGCAGAGAGAATATTAACAAGGAATGTGATGTAAAGGGACCATAGCAGACTTCTTGCTGAGAACATGTAAGGCCCTTGGAGTCTCCCAGAAAAGTCCTCAGCAAGACTTTGAGTGAGCTGGAAGTCCTGCACAAGTTGTTGGGGGGAAAAATCCAGGAAATCTGGATTACTACCATCAATGAGACCATAGGCTAAGGAGGTCTGGGGACATCCAGGTTTTATATGTAAAGCTCCTCATGTAATGTTTGGTCCATGGTAAATGCTCAATATCATCATCACTAGGGAATTGGCCCTAATATCTAGAGTCATACAGCACATTAACAACAGAGCAGTCCTGGACTTTCTACCCATGAGAACCTGCCCCCTGTTGACTGCTCTGGGGCTATTTCAGAGGTAGCAGCAGTAACCCTCAAGAATGCAGAGCTCAGACTACTCTCTGGACAGTCAGGCAAATCCTGCCAGTCTCCAAAGTATGCATATGTAAGCCTTTGTTTTGGCACAGAAGATAATACTCTAACTTGAGGGGTTATGAATCCCTGGATCTTAAAGTAAATGTCACCTTTCTCTGCTGGACAGTTTAACAGAGGAAGCTGGAAAAAGAAAATGACTGTTACAACCTTAATATCGAACAAAATATGTGCCATAGTTATAATTCAGGAGCTACATCCAGACAGAGCACAGCGTTCCTCAGTAGGTTGCCTGTAGGAGAAAGGAAGTTCCACTATCAGCTCTCATCTTAATGGTGAGAAGAGGAAAGGCCCTGGGCTTCAGCATCCATGGCTGGAGTTTATCCTTTGCTCCCCTCTGAGGTTTGGCTTTTGATGAACATGAGGGCCCAGTGAAACTTTCTAGGCTTCAAGGCAGCAAGAGAAAGATCTGGGCTAGCTTCCATGTGGGCTGAATATTTGTGTCCCCTCAAATTCCTATGTTGAAGCTCTAACCTCCAATGTAATGGTATTTGGAGGTAGGGTCTTTGGGAGGTAATTAGGTTTAGATTAGGTCATGTGGGTGGAACCCTCATGCTGAGATTAGTGCCCTTCTAAGAAGAGGAAAACAGTGATCTCTCTCTTTCTCTCTATGCACATACACTGAGGAAAGGCCACGTGAAAATACAGTGAGAAGGCAGCTGTCGACAAGCCAGGAAGGGCCCTTATCAAGAACCAAATCTTCTGGAACCTTGACATTGGACTTCCAGCCTCCAGAACTGTGAGAAATAAATGTCTGTGTTTAAGCCACTCAGTCTACAGTAGGTATTTTGTTACAGCAGCCTGAACTAAGACAGCCTCCTTGCTCGGTGCTCAACAGAGCCCACCCACCCCACACCCCCACCCACCCCCAGGCTCCAAGGTATAGTAGAAAACACCCTGAAAGACAGAAAACCAAGGTGGAATTCTGGCTCAGCCAGTTTCAAGCTGGATGATACTGGGCAAGTCATTTAACCTCTCTGAGCTTCAGTTTCTTTATCTTTGAAATGGGACTAAGAATATTTGCTCTGCCTATCTCATTTAGAAGTTGTTTTGATCAAATGAGACCATGGATATAAAAGGACTTGAGAAGCTATAGGGGGTATTTCTGGCTATGACAGAGTGAGAAGATGGGCAAACTCTCTCCCCTCAAAAGGAACTATAAAGTTGGACAAAACTGACAAAACCATCATTTTAACACTCTGGAAATTGACCAAAGGCATACAACAATCTCAGAAATGTTTATGCTTGAAAAACTGCTGAACTTTAGGTAAGAACAATGGGACTCAGTGATGTTATCGCCTTGGGCTCTTTCCATCTTCCACAGATTGGTCATTATAGAGGTTCTGCCAGGTTAAGGTCACATGAGGACTGGCAACTTGGCTGCTGAGGTTGAAGGGGCTCAGTTGATTCGGAGCAGTGGGTGGTGACCTTGGTCCGTGACATTGTCAGTGGAAGTTATGATCCTTGGCAGCAGGCAAGTAGGAAGGGCCAGCGGCTCTACTAGCATAAGGTCATGGTTGGGGCAAGCCTATTCTTGGCTGAGATGTAAATAAATAGTGGAGTTCAGAGAGAGCCCAAGCTATCCATAAACTCCTGCTCAACCCTGAGGTGTATGCAGGCATACAGAAGATGAAAAAGGACCAAGTGGAAAGCAAAAGCCAGAACAGACTTAAAAATGACCTGAACTTTGAATGTTCTCCCTTCCCCCCATACAGCTCCACTGACAGAACACCTGGCTTGATGTGTCTGAGCATAATCTCTATCCAATCATTGGTTGGCCACTAAGCTATGCAGACAGAAGCTTAAAGGCAAGAATAAGAAAATAACAAAATAGAGAGATTAACCAAGATGGTGGAGTAGAAGGATGTGCTCTCACTCCCTCTTGCGAGACCATCAGAATCACAACTAGCTGCTGGACAATCATCGACAGGAAGACACTGGAACTCACCAAAAAAGATACCCCACGTCCAAAGACAAAGGAGAAGCCACAATGAGACGGTAGGAGGGGCGCAATCAGGGTAAAATCAAATCCCATAACTGCTGGGTGGGTGACTCACAGACTGGAGAACACTTATACCACAGAAGTCCACCCACTGGACTGAAGGTTCTGATCCCCACGTCAGGCTTCCCAACCTGGGGATCCGGCAATGGGAGGAGGAATTCATAGAGAATCAGACATTGAAGCCTAGTGGGAAATGACTGCAGGACTTCGACAGGACTGGGGGAAACAGAGACCTCATTCTTGAAGGGCGCACACAAAATAGTGTGCGTATCAGGACCCAGGGGAAGGAGCAGTGACCCTGGGGGAGACTGAACCAGACCTACCTGCTAGTGTTGGAGGGTCTCCTGCAGAGGCGGGGGCTGGCTCTGTTTCACCGTGGGGACAAGGACACTGGCAGCAGAAGTTCTGGGAAGTACTCCTTGGCATGAGCCCTCCCAGAGTCTGCCATTAGCCCCACCAAAGAGCCCAGGTAGGCTCCAGTGTTGGGTTGCCTCAGGCAAAACAACCAACAGGGAGGAAACCCAGCCCCACCCATCAACAGTCAAGTGGATTAAAGTTTTAGGGAGCTCTGACCGACACAGCAACAGTCAGCTCTACCCACCACCAGAGCCTCCCATCAAGCCTCTTAGATAGCCTCAACCACCAGAGGGCAGACAGCAGAAGCAAGAAAAACTACAATCCTGCAGCCTGTGGACCAAAACCCACATTTACAGAAAGACAGACAAGATGAAAAGGCAGAGGGCTATATACCAGATGAAGGAACAAGAAAAAACCCCAGAAAAACAACTAAATGAAGTGGAGATAGGCAACCTTGCAGAAAAAGAATTCAGAATAATGATAGTGAAGATGATCCAGGACCTCAGAATAAGAATGGAGGCAAAGATAGAGAAGATGCAAGAAATGATTAACAAAGACCTAGAAGAATTAAAGAACAAACAAACAGAGATGACCAATACAATAACTGAAATGAAAACTACACTAGAAGAAATCAATAGCAGAATAACTGAGGCAGAAGAACGGATAAGTGACCCGGAAGACAGAATGGTGGAATTCACTGCTGCGGAACAGAATAAAGAAAAAAGAATGAAAAGAAATGAAGACAGCCTAAGAGACGTCTGGGACAACATTAAACGCAAGAACATTCGCATTATACGGGTCCCAGAAGGAGAAGAGAGAGAGAAAGGACCAGAGAAAATATTTGAAGAGATTACAGTCGAAAACTTCCCTAACATGGGAAAGGAAGTAGCCACCCAAGTCCAGGAAGCGCAGAGAGTCCCATACAGGATAAACCCAAGGAGAAACGCGCCGAGACACATAGTAATCAAAGTGGCAAAAATTAAAGACAAAAATTATTGAAAGCAGCAAGGGAAAAACGACAAATAACATACAAGGGAACTCCCATAAGGTTAACAGCTGATTTCTCAGCAGAAACTCTACAAGCCAGAAGGGAGTGGCATGATATACTTAAAGTGATGAAAGGGAAGAACCTACAACCAAGATTACTCTACCCAGCAAGGATCTCATTTAGATTTGATGGAGAAATCAAAAGCTTTACAGACAAGCAAAAGCTAAGAGAATTCAGCACCACCAAACCAGCTCTACAACAAATGCTAAAGGAACTTCTCTAAGTGGGAAACACAAGAGAAGAAAAGGACCTACAAAAACAAACCCAAAACAATTAAGAAAATGGTCATAGGAACATACATATCGATAATTACCTTAAACGTGAATGGATTAAATGCCCCAACCAAAAGACATAGACTGGCTGAATGGATACAAAAACAAGACCCATATATATGCTGTCTACAAGAGACCCACTTTAGACCTAGGGACACATACGGACTGAAAGTGAGGGGATGGAAAAAGATATTCCATGCAAATGGAAATCAAAAGAAAGCTGGAGTAGCTATACTCATATCAGATAAAATAGACTCTAAAATAAAGAATGTTACAAGAGACAAGGAAGGACACTACATAATGATCAAGGGATCAATCCAAGAAGAAGATATAACAATTATAAATATATATGCACCCAACATAGGAGCACCTCCATACATAAGGCAACTGCTAACAGCTATAAAAGAGGAAATCGACAGTAACACAATAATAGTGGGGGCTTTAACACCTCACTTACACCAATGGACAGATCATCCAAAATGAAAATAAATAAGGAAACAGAAGCTTTAAATGACACAATAGACCAGATAGATTTAATTGATATTTATAGGACATTCCATCCAAAAACAGCAGATTACACGTTCTTCTCAAGTGCGCACGGAACATTCTCCAGGATAGATCACATCTTGGGTCACAAATCAAGCCTCAGTAAATTTAAGAAAATTGAAATCATATCAAGCATCTTTTATGACCACAACGCTATGAGATTAGAAATCAATTACAGGGAAAAAAACCTAAAAAACACAAACACATGGATGCTAAACAATACGTTACTAAATAACCAAGAGATCACTGAAGAAATCAAAGAAGAAACCAAAAAATACCTAGAGACAAATGACAATGAAAACACGACGACCCAAAACCTATGGGATGCAGCAAAAGCGGTTCTAAGAGGCATGTTTATAGCTATACAAGCCTACCTAAAGAAACAAGAAAAATCTCAAGTAAACAATCTAACCTCACACCTAAAGGAACTAGAGAAAGAAGAAGAAACAAAACCCAAAGTTAGCAGAAGGAAAGAAATCATAAATATCAGAGCAGAAATAAATGAAATAGAAACAAACAAAACAATAGCAAAGATCAATAAAACTAAAAGCTGGTTCTTTGAGAAGGTAAACAAAATTGATAAGCTATTAGCCAGATTCATCACGAAAAAGAGGGAGAGGACTCAAATCAATAAAATCAGAAATGAAAAAGGAGAAGTTACAACAGACACCGCAGAAATACAAAGCATCCTAAGAGACTACTACAAGCAACTCTATGCCAATAAAATAGACAACCTGGAAGAAATGGACAAATTTGTAGAAAGGTATAACCTTCCAAGACTGAACCAGGAAGAAACAGAAAATATGAACAGACCAATCACAAGTAATGAAATGGAAACTCTGATTAAAAATCTTCCAACAGGCTTCCCTTGTGGCGCAGCGGCTGAGAATCTGCCTGCCAATACAGGGGACACGGGTTCGAGCCCTGGTCTGGGAAGATCCCACATGCCGCGGAGCAGCTGGGCCCGTGAGCCACAATTGCTGAGCCTGCGTGTCTGGATCCTGTGCTCCGCAACAAGAGAGGCCGTGATGGTGAGGCCCGGGCACCGCGATGAAGAGTGGCCCCCGCTTGCCACAACTGGAGAAAGCCCTCGCACAGAAATGAAGACCCAGCACAGCCATAAACAAATAAATAAATAATTAAAAAAAAAAAAAAAGACAAAGTTTAAAATTAAAAAAAAAAAGTTAAAAAAAAAAAATCTTCCAACAAGCAGAAGTCCAGGACCAGATGGCTTCACAGGTGAATTCTATCAAACATTTAGAGAAGAGCTAACACCCATCCTTCTCAAACTCTTCCAAAAAATTGCAGAGGAAGGAACACTCCGAAACTCATTCTATGAGGCCACCATCACCCTGATACCAAAACCAGACAAAGATGTCACAAAGAAAGAAAACTACAAGCCAATATCACTGATGAATATAGGTGCAAAAATCCTCAATAAAATACTAGCAAACAGAATCCAACAACACATTAAAAGGATCATACACCACAATCAAGTGGGATTTATCCCAGGGATGCAAGGATTCTTCAATATATGCAAATCAATCAATGTGATACACCATATTAACAAACTGAAGAATAAAAACCATATGATCATCTCAATAGATGCAGAAAAGCTTTTGACAAAATTCAACACCCGTTTATGATAAAAACTCTCCAGAGAGTGGGCATAGAGGGAACCTGCTTCAACATAATAAAGGCCATATATGACAAACCCACAGCAAACATCATTCTCAATGGTGAAAAACTGAAAGCATTTCCTCTAAGATCAGGAATGAGACAAGGATGTCCACTCTCACCACTATTATTCAACATAGTTCTGGAAGTCCTAGCCACGGCAATCAGAGAAGAAAAAGAAATAAAAGGAATACAAATTGGAAAGGAAGAAGTAAAACTGTCACTGTTTGCAGATGACATGATACTTATACATAGAGAATCCTAAAACTGCCACCAGAAAACTGCTAGAGCTAATTAATGAATTTGGTAAAGTTGCAGGATACAAAATTAATGCACAGAAATCTCTTGCATTCCTATACACTAATGATGAAAAATGTGAAAAAGAAATTACGGAAACACTCCCATTTACCATTGCAACAAAAAGAATAAAATATCTAGGAATAAACCTACCTAGGGAGACAAAAGACCTGTATGCAGAAAACTATAAGACACTGATGAAAGAAATTAAAGATGATACCAACAGATGGAGAGATATACCATGTTCTTGGATTGGAAGAATCAACATTGTGAAAATGAGTATACTACCCAAAGCAATCTACAGATTCAATGCAATCCCTATCAAATTACCAATGGCATTTTTTATGGAACTAGAACAAATCATCTTAAAATTTGTATGGAGACACAAAAGACCCGGAATAGCCAAAGCAGCCTTGAGGGGAAAAAATGAAGCTGGAGGAATCAGGCTCCCTGACTTCAGACTATACTACAAAGCTACAGTAATCAAGACAGTATGGTACTGGCACAAAAACAGCAACATAGATCAATGGAACAAGATAGAAAGCCCAGAGGTAAACCCACGCACCTATGGTCAACTAATCTATGACAAAGGAGGCAAAGATATACAAGGGAGATAAGACAGTCTCTTCAATAAGTGGTGCTGGGAAAACTGGACAGCTACATGTAAAAGAATGAAATTAGAATATTCCTTAACACCATACACAAAAATAAACTCAAAATGGATTAGAGACCTAAATGTAAGACTGGACACTATAAATCTCTTAGAGGAAAACATAGGAAGAACACTCTTTGACATAAATCACAGCAAGATCTTTTTTGATCCGCCTCCTAGAGTAATGGAAATAAAAACAAAAATAAACAAATGGGACCTAATGAAACTTCAAAGCTTTTGCACAGCAAAGGAAACCATAAACAAGACAAAAAGACAACCCTCAGAATGGGAGAAAATATTTGCAAACGAATCAACGGACAAAGGATTAATCTCCAAAATATATAAACAGCTCAGTCAGCTCAATATTAAAGAAACAAACACCCCAATCCAAAAATGGGCAGAAGACCTAAATAGACATTTCTCCAAAGAAGACATACAGACGGCCACGAAGCACATGAAAAGATGCTCAACATCACTAATTATTAGAGAAATGCAAATCAAAACTACAATGAGGTATCACCTCACACTAGTTAGAATGGGCATCATCAGAAAATCTACAAACAACAAATGCTGGAGAGGGTGTGGAGAAAAGGGAACCCTCTTGCACTCTTGGTGGGAATGTAAATTGATACAGCCACTATGGAGAAAAGTATGGAGGTTCCTTAGAAAACTAAAAATTGAATTACCATATGATCCAGCAATCCCACTACTGGTCATATACCCAGAGAAAACCGTAATTCAAAAAGACACATGCACCCCAATGTTCATTGCAGCACTATTTACAATAGCCAGGTCATGGAAGCAACCTAAATGCCCATCGACAGATGAATGGATAAAGAAGTTGTGGAACATATATACAGTGGAATATTACTCAGCCATAAAAAGGAACGAAACTGAGTCATTTGTTGAGACGTGGATGGATCTACAGACTGTCATACAGAGTGAAGTAAGTCAGAAAGAGGAAAACAAATATCGTATATTAACGCATGTATGTGGAACCTAGAAAAATGGTACAGATGAACCGGTTTGCAGGGCAGAAGTTGAGACACAGATGTAGAGAACAAACGTATGGACACCAAGAGGGAATACTGTGGTGGGGTGGGGATGGTGGTGTGCTGAATTGGGAGATTGGGATTGACATGTATACAGTGATGTGTAGAAAATTGATGACTGATTAAAATAAATAAATAAATAAAATAAAATAAAATAAATTAAAAAAAAAAAAGAAAATAACGAAATAGAGACACAAGTGGTCACACTGTGGGACTGAAAGATTTCACATATTTAACCTAGGCAGGTTCTGTACAAATAAAGAAAGAGAAAAAACAGCAGTAACAACAATCTTCATGAGGGAAAATCGGAACCCAGAGTTGCTACAATATGGTAACTAAAATGTCCGATTTTCAACAACAACAAAATTATAAGACATACAAAGAAACAGGAAAGTATGACCCATAATCAGAAACAAAAGCAGTAAATAGAAACTGACTGAAAGTGTCCCTAAATGTTGAAATTAGCAGATAAATGTTGTAAAGCAGCTATTAAAAAATGTTCAAAGACCTAAAGGAAATCATATCTAAGGAATTAAAGGAAAGTATGGCAACAATTAATCAACAAATATAGAAGCTCAATAAAGAGTCAGAAACCCTAAAAAAGAACCAAAATGAAATTCTGGAGTTGAAGTACAATAACTAAAACAAATATTCATTAGAGCAGCTCAAGAGCAGACTTAAGAGGAAAAAAAAATCAGTAACCTTGAAGATAGATCAAGATTAATCAATCTGAAGAACAGGGAGATAAAATTTGAAGAAAAATGAACAGAGCCTCAGAGACCTGTGGGATAACATTAAGCACACCAGGAAATATATAATAAGGGCCTCAGAAAGAGCAGAGAGAAGGGTCAGAAAAAGCATTTGGAGAAATAATAGCTAAAACTTCCCCAAACTGGATGAAGAACTTTAATCTATATATCTAAGAAACTCAATGAACCCCTGATAAGATAAATGCAAAGAGAGCTAAACACAGACACATCACAGTCAAACTGTTAAAGCCAAAGAGAAAATCTTGAAAACATTAAGAGAAAAATGACTCATTTTTTACAGCAGAGCATCAATATAATTAATGGCTGACTTCTCATCTTAAATAACAGAGATCAGAAGAGCTGAAAGAGAAATAACTGTCATCCAAGAATTCCACATCCAGCAAAACCATCCTTAAAGACTGAAGGCAAAATAAAGACATTCCCAGAGAAACAGAGGTGGAGAGACTTCATTGCTAGGAGACCTGTCTTATGAAGTCTTGCAAGTTGAAAGGAAATGATACCAGGATGTACTCAAATCCACAGGAAGAAATGAAGAGCATCAGAAATGGAAAATATGTGGATTGATATAAATATATATGTTTTTTCATTTCTTCTCTTAATATTTTTTAAAAACATAAGGTTGTGTACAGCAATACTTATAACACTGAATTTAGGTTTTACATATATATAATATACAATATATAGTATATAATGCACCATATATATACAAAAATATATATATATAATACACTGTATGTTACATACACATATCAGTATAGCATAAGGAAGGAGGAAGGACTAGAACTATCTTTTAACAGTTTTTAGGTTTTACTAAAATTAAGTTAGTATTAATCTAAAGTGGATTATGATCATTTAAAATGCATATCACAATCCCTACAGCAATCACTAAAAAAGCCCTTAAAACATAGTTTAAAAAAATCAAGAAAGGAATTAAAATGCTACACTAGAAATTTTTATTTAACACCAAAAACCAGGTTGTAGAGTAGAAACAGAAGAATAAAAAAAGACAAGGGGCATACAGAAAACAACAGCAAAGTGGTAAATATAAATTGAATAATATCAATAAAGTAATTAAATGTGAATGGTCCAAATGACCCAATCAAAAGGCAGATATTGTCAGACCAGATAAAAAAGCAAAAATCAATTATACACTATCTATAGGAGACATACCTTAGATTATAAGACACAAACCAGTTGAAAGTAAAAGAATGAGAAAGATTTATCATAAAAACAGAAACCATAAGACAACTGGAGTAGTTCTGTAATATTAGATAAAATAGATACAGGACAAGAATTATTTCTAGAAACAAAGAGTCAATCTATTGGGAAAATATGACAATTATAAATCAGTATGTGCCTAACAACAAAACATCAAAATTCATGAATGAAAAACTGACAGAACTGAAAGAAAAAATAGATAGCTCAGAGCTTCCCTGGTGGCGCAGTGGTTAAGAATCTGCCTGCCAATGCAGGGGACACAGGTTCGAGCCCTGGTCCAGGAAGATTCCCACATGCTGCGTAGAAACTAAGCCCGTGCACCACAACTACTGAGCCTGTGCTCTAGAGCCCATGCTCCGCAACAAGAGAAGCCACCGCAATAAGAAGCCAGCACACTGCAACGAAGAGTAGCCCCTGCTCGCTGCAACTAGAGAAAGCCCAGGCACAGCAACAAAGACCCAACACAGCCAAAAATAAATAAAAATAAAATAAATAAATTTTAAAAAATAGTTCAACAATAATAATTGGATATTTCAATCTCAACAATTGATAGGAAAACTAGACAGAAAACCAGCAAAGATACAGAAGACTTGAACAATGCTATAACTAACCTAGTAGACATATACAGAACACTCTCTACCCAAGGACCGCAGAACACATATTCTTTTCAAGTGAACGTGGAACATTCTCCCAGATAGACCATATGCGAGGCCATAAGACAAATACCAATAAATATAAAGGGACTGAAATCATACAAGGTGTGTCTTTTAACCAGACATTAGAAATCAACAACATAAAGAAACATAAGGGCTCTTCATCCCTCTCCTGGTTTAGC
The DNA here is from genome assembly GCF_028023285.1 of Balaenoptera ricei. NCBI lineage: Eukaryota > Metazoa > Chordata > Mammalia > Artiodactyla > Balaenopteridae > Balaenoptera > Balaenoptera ricei. The sequence continues at coordinate 56,324,213 of NC_082646.1, read as the reverse complement.
AAAGCATGGCCTGCAGTAACCAGATGATGGGGTAGCTATCCTTCTCCCGGGATAGGGATACTTTTTGAGGAAGTCAGAATGCTGTTCTCCCTGATTCTCTTTCCCCCTCCCTAATCAATACCCCCCTCTCTCTCCATTCAATTAGAAATTGCAACCCCAAGAAAATGGGCGGCTCCGTATCTATTGGGAGACCCTTAAGTAGAGGCTGATGTTCAGTGTCAGAAACCATGAAAATGGAGTATTCACTTAAATTACCCTAGACACTCATAGGACAGTTACAACACCCACAGATCTAGAAGTGGTGCTCTGAGCAGTACTCAGAAGTCTAATTCACACTCAGGGAAGTACAGGGCAGGGTCACTTACTGAATTCCTAACTTAGATCAGGTATTATATTGACTCTTTACCAAACTCTATGAGGTAGGCATGATTCTCATTTTACTGATGAGAGAACTAAGGTTCAGAGAGGTTAAGTAAGTTACTCAAAGCCACACAAGATGTGTATGGCCTGAGATATGAATTCACCAAATTCGGATATATGGCACAGGCCTTGAGTCCTACATCAGAGAGAAACTTTGCTGTCTTTTGTTACAGAGACTAGAGTTGTAGAGAACACTGAGGTGGGTTTTTTTTTTTTTTTTTTTAAGAAACTTAACAATGATTTAAGTGATATTTGAATGATTTTATTTGGTTGGAGCACTGAAATATTTTAATGGCAACAGTTTAATACAATGAGTAGAAAGGATGTGTGTGTGGTGTGGCAGAGGGGAAGATAGGACTTTATTATACCCATTCTAGTGAGGAGAAAACCAGAGCTGAGAGACAGACGATGTAAGCGACTTGACCGGTATGACGAAGCTAACTAGGGGCTAAGCAGGGTCTAGAACCCAGGCCTCTTGGGCCCCAGTGAGTGTGGAAAGAAGCAGCTGTATTGTGCATCAGGGCCCAATAACTGAAGAAATGCAAGCTGTGTGCAGGCAATAGGTTATCTGGCCACTGCTGGAGGGGTGCTGAAACCCACCACGTGGTGGGGAGTCAGGGAAGCCCTCTCAGAGGGCAGAGGGGTACTGAGTAGCCTGTGAGCCCCCTACTCCCATCTAGGGGCAGCCAGGAAAGGGGTGTCCCCATCCCAAAGGAGCTGAAGTGTGTATGGGAGCAGGACGTCCCCCATGGCTCACTCCTCCACCCACACGCCTCACAACCCCTCTCCCTTCCCAAAGGATGGCCATCATCCCTAAATCCTCTCCCTTGCTAGGCCAAGTCCCCTTTCCCTGCCCAAAAGAGCAGCGAGAAGGTGGCTTTTGGTCATGACTATACACTGCACACTCTGCACAGGCCCCTTTTTTCCTGTATTTTCCCTAGTTCCTGCCCAGATCCAGTCCTGACTTGCTGTGTCAAGTTCTACCAGCCATCACTTAGCAGTGTGCCTCGCCACCGGGTTTAAAACAGCAGGGGACTCGAGAGTTTTAGACGTGCAGCTCTTGCTGGGTGAATGGGATTTTTATGAGGCTGCTGCAATCGGTCTTGCATACAGGGTGCTAAAGATTTTTATGGCTGGCTGGGATTTGTTGGAAGCACCAAGCTGGAACGTGATGGAGTTCCCCATTAGGGAATGTCCCCAGGAAAGCGGGCGCACATGGTTCCCTGGTACTCAGAGATGTCAGAGAGCTGGTTTTATGGAAAGCAATTTCCTCAGTAAAGAAAAAATATGCTCCAGAGACAGAGTGATTTCAGCACAGGGGCGCTGCCACCCTGGGTTTAATGGGCTTCCTTAGCAGCCGGGCCCTGGTGATTGCAAAGACAAATGGGTCTTACCTGCTCTGTCTGCCAGCAAACTTTTCTTCCCTCCGTTGTTTAAAAAAATACATTTTAAAATAAAATAATAAAAAGCTTGAAGAATGAGTGGCAATGACATCATCCACTCAATACTACTGTTAACATTTTGCTATGTGTACACATATATTTTTGCCATAGTTTGGACATAGCTATGATACGGTTTTATAACTTCTGTTTCACATTTTATGATAAACATTTCAAAGTCATGAAAATCTCTTTGTAGACTTCATTTTAAGTCACTTTATAATATTCCATTAGGTTGACATACCAGAAGTGGTAGTACTATTTTCCATATGGTTGGATATGGAGCCAGTTTCTGGTTTCTTATTACAAATAATGACACCATGAACACCTGGGAACATGAAGCTTTGCTTATATTTCCAATGAATTCCTTGGAATAGATTTCTAGAAGTGGAATTACTAGATCAAAGGATGTCACATTTTAAAGTATCCTGATAACATATGGCCAGCTTGCTTTCCATAAAGGTATTATCAGTTTACACTTCCATCCACCTCACACTGAGAATGCCTCTGTTACCACACTCTTGCCAACACGGCAATCTTTAGTTTTTAACATGTCTACTAATTTGCAAAGTACAAAATGCCATCTCATTGTGTTTTAATTTGCATTTTCGGATTAGTAGTAAGGTTGAACATTTTGCCCATTTGTGTATCATCTGCTTACATTTTTTATTGGAGTCTTAGTGTTTTCCTGTTTACTATAGAAATAATTGTCTGCCATATTTGCCACAAAAATATTTTTTAACAGATTTGTTATTCCTGGCTGACTTTTCAAGCAAAACCCAAAGCTGACACACATGGGTTTCCAGTTACTCGTGTTAGCTGTACAATGATCATTCCAAGGACGTCCCAAGCCCTGGCTTTCGGTGTGTGCGTGGCAGGGCAGGGGTGTGGGCAGTGTTGGTGTTTAACCTTTGGTGAGGTATGCGGGGTACCCAGGCTGGGTCCAAATTTAGCTGTAGGCCCTCAACCAAGTATTAGATTCTCCTCGCTAGCCTGACCCTGTATGTCCAGATCTTGGAAATGAGTAAGACGCAGCCGCTTAATGAGTTTGCAGCGTACTTGGAAATTAAACAAGTACACCTACAATAGGAGTCCAAGGCAGGGGGTAATAAATGCCCTTTGTTAGGGGAATGGCGCCAGCAGCTGAGATTCAGGTTCTTAAATTCTATCAAGTATTATGGTCAGTTCTTGAACCCAGGAATCCTGACTCTTAGGCCACAGGATCACATAATGTTGTTGTGGAGGGGATCTTAGCAGTTACTTGAACCTCCCTATTTTACAGGTCAGAAAACTGAGGCTCAGAGACTTGACCAGGGTCTTGGGGCAAGTTAGCAGCAGGGCTGGTCTGGAATCCAAGTCTCCTGCTTTCCAGTTAGGCTTTTTCTGGAGCCCCTCAATTTCTTTACATAGCATTCTTTCCTGGCTCTTCACTCACCTGCCTACCTTTACACGATCCTTTTTATGTGCCAAGCACTAGGACATGGAGTTAAAATATGGTTCCTGCCCCAAAGGAATTCACTGTCAGTGAGCAGGGGTGGTGTAAGTCATCAGAGGGGCTTAGAGCAAGCACTTTGGGCTGCTGGGGCTCAGAGGTGGCTTGAGGAGATCAAGGTAGAAGTCTTCATTCGGCTTATGTTGTCCTGGGTAAGTTTCCCTCAGTCTGCCAGGTGACAGCAAAGCGTGCGAAGGCCAAGCACAGACCCCAGCAGAAAACTCCACTTCAGCACCTTGCTCACAGTGGTTTGGAAGAAAGAACACAAGCTTTAGAGTCAGGCTGTGCCCTTGACTAGCACCTTGGACAATGTACCTCTCCTTTCTGGCCTTAGTCTTCTGATCTCTATAATGGGCCTCAGAGTTGTTTGTGAGAAATAAATAAGGCACATGGCAGAATGTTTAACACACAGTAGGTGTGCTCCCTCCTTTATTAAGCTCATCCTTATTAAGGATGTGCCCCATCCTTAGTAAGCTCAATTAAAATATCCTTTCATTAAAAAGTCCCTCAATCTGTAACAAATGTCGGCTAATACCTCATCTTCTGGCCTCTGCCTGGGGGAGTTCACCACAAATGGGCCCACCTATGGGCTCTGACCTGCGCTGCTCCTTAGAGGTTGCTGCCTCTGCCCCCTGCCTGCTCCCTTCTGGCTGAGCACTATTCTGATTATAGCTCCCATTGAGGTTGACCCCTGGGCCCCTGAATGATTCTCTGAATCAGAATCACAGTGCCAGCTGTGTGCCTCCCATCTGCTAACAAAGCTCTTCCTTGGGAGTTTCTCACTCCTAGTCTCCAAACCTGTTTTGGCCTTGATGTGGTGATGGTTAATTTTATGTGTCAACTTGACTGGTCCATGGGGTACCAAGATATTTAAAGATTGTCTTGGGGGATGTCTATGTGAGGGTATTTCTGGATGAGATGAGCATTTGAATTCACAGACTAAGTAAAGCAGATTGCCCTCCTTAGTACAGGTGTGTATACATCATGCAATCCATCGAGGGCGTGAATAGAACAAAAAGGTGGAGGAACAGAGGCAGGGAGAACGTGCTCTCTCTGCTTGACTGCTTGAGCTGGGACGCTGGTCTTCTCCTGCCCGTGAAGTGAGAATTACACCACTGGGCTCCTGGTTCCCAGGCCTCTGGACTTGGACTGGAAGTACACCACCGGCTTTCCTGGGTCTCCAGCTTGCAGGTGGCAGATCACGGGATGTCTCAGCTTCCATATTTGCATGAACCACTCCCTTGTAATAAATCTCTCATATATATCTATCCTATTGCTTCTGTTTCTCTGGAGAGCCTGATCAATACAGTCCTGTTTTGAGTGCCCGTTCTCGTGACCTGACCAAGGCTCTCCTCTGCCAGTCCTGCCTTGCTTCTTCTATGAGACCTTCTTCCAAAACTAACTTCCCCGAGGTCCATGGCCTATGTGCCTAGATTCCGAGCATGGAATCTGGGGCCAGATCCTCTGCCTGCACCCCTCTTCCTTCCCCAGGGGCCAGCTGCCCTGGCTAGGGTCTGATCCCCTCACTCGGCAGCCCCTGTCCAGCCTCAAGGAGTTGGCTTAGTGCCTGACGCCAACCCTTCCTCATTGCCCTGACAGTTGGGAGAAACCTACAGCGAGAAATGAATATAATTTAGAGGACATTCACAAGTGAAATCACCAGCACAATCGCTAAGCATGGAGAAGAGCAGACATTTCTCCTCTGGAAAGGACCATCTTTTTTTTTTTGCCTTTTAAAAAACCCAGTGGGACTTCCCTGGTGGCGCAGTGGTTGAGAATCTGCCTGCCAATGTGGGGGACACGAGTTCGAGCCCTGGTCTGGGAAGATCCCACATGCCGCGGAGCAACTAGGCCTGTGAGCCACAACTGCTGAGCCTGCGCGTCTGGAGCCTGTGCTCCGCAACAAGAGAGGCCGCGATAATGAGAGGCCCGCGCACCTGCGATGAAGAGTGGCCCCCCACTTGCCGCAACTAGAGAAAGCCCTCGCACAGAAACGAAGACCCAACACAGCCATAAATAAATAAATAAAAATTTAAATGTCTTTAGTTGCTTTAAAAAAAAAAAAACAAAACCCAGTGACTCTCACTGTCATTCTGATTCATGAAACCAAACTCTGATCAAAGTTCTTCCCTCATTTTCCTTCCTTTCGATGAAACCCACTTCTCCTTGAGAGGGACCCCCAGCTGATTTCCCACCTCCATGCATCTCTGTATAAAAGTTGGCAGGTGGCAGCCCAGTGGCCTGCTGAACCCTCCTGACAAACGGGAATCCAAGCCACCAGCCCTCGGAGGAGCATGGACGAGCACAGGCTCACTACATGTAAATCCAGAGAAATGGGATGGGGTACATGCAGTTGAATTTTCTCACATGAATTTCCAGATCTTTGATTCAGAGAAACCCAGAGAAGTCACTGTGAGGGTCACCTCTAACTTTAACCCCTATGCAGCAGCTTTCCCCTGATGGCCCCCTCTGCCGGAAGACTCTCTCTCCCCGGTGATGGGGCAAAGTTTTCCAAGCCAGGGTCCTACATAAGAGAGGTGGCTGCTGGACCGTCCCACCTACCCTCAGGGTCTCTCCTGGAAAAGCTCAAAAGAAGGGGGGATGGGTAATGCTTACTTCACACCTATTACGTGCCAGGTAATTCCCCATTTAATCCTGTAAATAACCTTGATCCATGGAGGGAATTTACCCTTACTTCCAGAGGAGAAAATTCAGGCAGAGCTTTCCACTAATATTAAGTAGGTACTCGATAAATGCTTATCAACCTGACCTTATCTCCAAGCTCTTGAGAAATGATAAAGTTTTCTGGAAATCTGAAGAATTGTAACTCTTATTATCAATCTGGTTTGTTGTGCTGAATGAGATATACAGGAGGTCCAAGATGGTGACGACTGAGTTTTTGGGATATTCACACAGGAGAGAGTCTAACTGTCCATCACATGTATACTCTTCCTTCCAGAGTATAGAACTGCAGCTGAGAGTGGCTGCTCAGCTAAGGACTACATTTCCCAGCTTCCCTTGCATCTAGGTGGGACCAAGGAAATGGAACTCACTATGGGATTGAACACCTTCTCAGCCCAGACAGTAAAGAAGCAGGTCTGCTTTCTTCACCATTTTTTCCTCTTTTGCAGATGGCTCTGAAGCTCCAGAAGATGGAAGAGCCACAAGATAGAAGGCATTTGGGTCTCTGAATCATTCCTGGCATAAAGAAATGAGGCCTGCCAATTAGGGACAGTGCATTAGACTGACACGTGGACAAGATATATTTACCTACGCCTCTGAAATTGTGAGGTTTTCTACTATAACTGGCATTATCCTTATTAATATACTTGATGCGGTTTATCTTTTCGTGCATCTTTCAAAGTGAACATTCAGGGCATGGCAAACATTCAAGGGACACGGGGCCCTGATTAAGTGCTACCTGGATTCCTTCCCTTATCTCCTCCACCAAGCACAGCCACACCAGGCGGTCCCCCACCCCTTTCCAGCCCCCCTGCATTCCTCATGATGTCTCCTCAGGCTCCCATGCTCTTTCATACTGATAATATCCTACCTTCACAATACCCTCAAATGTCACCCCCTCAGGGAAGCCCTCCCCAGGTAGGATTAACCACTCTGTGTCTCTATAGTGTTTTTTGTTTTAATTTTTATTTTCTAGTGGAGTAGAGTTGATGAACAATGTTGTGTTTCAGGTGTACAGCAAAGTGATTCAGTTATACATATACATGTATCTATTCTTTTTCAAATTCTTTTCCCATTTGGGTTATCACAGAGTACTGAGCAGAGTTCCCTGTGCTGTACAGGAGGTCCTTGTTGGTTATCTACTTTAAACAGAGCAGTGGGTACGTGTCAGTCCCAAACTCCCTAAAACTACCCCTCCCCCTCCACCCTTCCCCCCTGGTAACCATAAGTTCGTCCTCTAAGTCTGTGAGTCTGTTTCTGTTTTGTAGTGTTTATCAGACTTGTGCTACGCTTATTTTTCTGATGACTCCTTCCCTGCCCACCCCTCTACTGACCTCTCTGGGACAGGCGCAGGCCCAATGTCTTTCTACTTGCCTTGTCAGCTAAATTTGGGCCCAGCCTGGGTACCCCGCGTACCTAACCAATGGTTAAACGCCAACACCACCCACAACCCCAGCCTGCCACGCACACCCCAAAAGCTCGCTACCTTGTATTCCCAATTTCCCTCCTTCCAACATTTTCTCTTTGGTCTTTTTTTTTTTTTACTCCCTAACAAACCCTGACAATTTCATTTACTTCCCTGTGCTGCCTATCCGCAGTGCCCAGTGCAGTCCCTGGCACACGGGAGACAATCCATAAATATTTGTTGAAAGAATTGAGAGCGAAGAAGTGAGTGAGTCTGGGACTCACACTCTGTGCCATTTCCACATTAGAATGAAAGGCTGCCCTTTGCCTCAGTATCTAATTTAAATGTTATCTACACGATGCCAGAGCCGACGAGACCTTGTGGACCGTCCACTCTGTTCTCTCCCCCTGCAGCTCACTAGCAATGCAGGAGGAAGCCTCTATCGCCCTGCTGGCAATGGCAAGAGGGTGGGGGGAGCGGGCGGGGGCCACCGGTACTTTGGGATCCATTTATCTATTAATTTCTTATCTAATTAAGGCCCACAATGACACAGCTATTTGTTCCAAAATGCCCTGGAACTAAACTCATACCGCATATGCGCATTCGAATCAACTAAAACGGTCCTCCTTAATGTCTGCCTTCAGCAGCCAATAACTGTTGCACACCCGGGTCCACAGCAGGGAAGTGCCTTGTCACTTCATTAGGCCCCAAATGATATAGCTACACACTGGCCACCAGGGCTCTTCTTAGACGGCGAGAGTCAGCCTTTCCAGGGTCCTGGAGATGAGTGAGCAAGACCCTTTTTGGGGAGAACTGCCTTTTACTTGTTGTTTGCAAATCGAGTTATAACCACAGAGACAGTGGGTTCTGGGAGATAAGAAGATGGGCAAAGGTGGGGAAGAGGGGCTTACCGCTGCCTTGGCTGAGTGCCATGACTTTTACAACCAGGAAGGCTAAGGGCAGTGGATCTGCAGACAGCTCTCCATGGGGCTTACCTCCCCTTACTGGACTTGAACGGCACCCTGAACTTCTTGGGCAGACTCTGACATACGGACACACTGACGTACCACACATACTCTGACACGTGGACATACTGGAATACTCTTGCATCCTCTGACACACTCAGGCATACTCTGACACTGCGCTTTTTCATGGCTTCACTCTACAGTAGTGTGATACTCCCAAGAAGCCGGGGAACCAATTAGGACTGACTCATCCTTGTATCTCAGACCCTGGCAGAGGGACACAGGAAACGTTCGTTGAACTGAACTGAAATAAAAATACCTCGTTAGACTGTTGGGAGAAAATATATGTAAGAAGCTCCCCACATGGTAATGATGCTAATGATCACAAACACTTACTAAGTACTTACGGCTGCCAGGCACTGTCTAAGTACTTTACACATATTGACACATGGAATCCTCACAGCTACGATGGAAGGTAGGTACTATTTCTATCACCCCATTGGAGAGATGATGGAGTGAGGCAGAGCTGGGATTTGAACCTGGGCAGTCTGGCTCCTGAGTCCTTGGTCTGAGCCACTACAATTGCAACTACTTTTGCTGCACTGAATGCTTGAATTAAGCTTATGATTAGAGATAGAGAGAAAGATGGATTGGGGATACATTTTTGGAGGTGGAACCAATAGGACTTGTTAGTGATTTGGACATGGAAACTGAAAGAAACGCAGGAATCAAAGATGACCTAGGTTTCTAACCTGGGCAAGTGGACAGTCTCATTTACTGAGATGGGGAAGACTTCGGGGAGATACAGGATTTGGGGTCCTGATTATGAGTTTTGTTTTAGTTTTGTTAATTTGAGAGGCTCACCACACATCCAGCTAGAGATGTCAACAGACAGTTGGAGATAGAAGTCTGGAGTTTAGGGGAGAGACCTGGGCTGAAGATATGAACTTGGTTGGTATTTAAAGCATGAAAATGGATGAGCGTACCTTGAGAGTCAAGGTAGGGACTATTAAATGACAGGACAGATAATGAGAGAGACAGTACTCACCAGGCCCAGAAAAAACAGCTGGATGAAATTTCATAGTTAATAGCATGTGTGTAAGGAAGTTCTTAGGGAGAAGCATTCAGCTGCCAGCCCCATACTGGGGGTCACCAAGAGACCCCAAGGTGACTGAGAGGGGAGATGGTCCAAAGCAAGGTCAACAGGTGGACAGACCTGAGTTTGGATCCTTCCTTTCACTGCTACTTGCTGGTTTATCTCCCTGAACCTCAGACGCTTCAACTGTAAAGGAGTAGACCTACTACTATAAGACCTACTACATATAGAGTTGTCATGAGGGTGAAAGTGATGTTTGCAGGTGCATACTTGGCTCCTGGCACAGAGTATACTCCCACGGGAGCTATTATTACTACTAAGCTGGATCCACAGAGGTTGGGTGATTAGAATGATGGGGGGATCAATTTCTCTCTGTTCTAAGCAGGGCAGACCACTCCTGGTGGATCAGTTGGCCAGCTGTGAGGCCCCCACACACAGAAAGTCACAGACAAATGAGGGAAGTCCAGACCTCAGACCTTGTGAGGAAGGGCAGAAGGAAGAGTCTAGATAAAAGAAGCTGAGGCTGGAAAAGGTGGAGTGGATGGAGAACTGGTCTCTGTTTTCGTATCTCTGGAGGACTTTGCCAGGGATGAAAAACTGCCCTTATTCTGTGTGGTTCCAAAGCGGGGGGGGGGGGGGATTGGTAGGGGCACCTTTAGTGAAACAAACTGCTAGTTAGTGGATATCAGGAAGAATGTTCTGTACAAGGCACAGAAGATCTGTTTAGTACGCGACCTTTGGGGTTTAAAAAAGGGAGAAATGTAAGAATATGTATTTATATTTCCAAAGAGAAATCCTGGAAAGATACCCAGAAACTAAAAAGTGGTTACCTATGGGAAGGGAGTGAGGAGTATTGAGAATTGGGTGGGAAGGAGGTGGGGAGAGGGGTTGGAAGTAAAACTTTTCATCATATACCATTTTATGTTGTTTGACTTTTGAACAATGTGAACATATTGCATATTCAAAAAGCTAAATTAGAAATATAACTGAAGCAAGCAAGCAAGCATGCAAGAAAGCAGGCTGGAGCAAAAGCATCAATATATATCCTATGTCAGAGCTGCTCAAACATGGCACAGGCTGCCTGGGGAGCAGGACCAGGTCCATGGGCTGAGGGGCCTGTGGAACCCTACAGGGCCGTGGGCTCAGAAGGTCCTACGCTTGATTCAGTGCTCTGTTGCTGCTACCTTAAAATGCTTAATAATCTTTGCACATGGAGCCCTGCATTTTTGTCTTGCACTGGGTTCCTCAAGTTATGCAGCAGATCCTGCTGGGGAAACAGTGGTCCTCAACCTTGGGGAACTGTGAGCTGGGGCTAGGAAACCACTGGGGTGAATGCTGTGGGACAGCTTCAAGCCTGGGGTCGGGGGGAATGGATTGAATGACCTTGAAATGAAATCTTGTTGGCTGGCTGAATGCTGGAACTCCTAACACTAGGTGTTTCTTCCACCTGAGCCCTGTAGCTAGGATGACCACATGTTCCTGTTGGCCTGGGATGATTCTGGTTTGTGCCTGCTGTCCCAGTGTAATCATTAACAGTGATGCCATTCACTATGAGAAGTGTCCCAGTTTGGACAACAAATTATATGGCCACCCTAAGTTAAGGCTCTCCTGCCAACAGCCACCTACTTGGTGTGACAGGCCGGGGGACACTTCATTCATTTGGGTTGCTCAAGGATTGAGGCTGCTGCCTGGACCCCATCTGCTACCCCTAGACACATCACACACACACACACACACACACACACACACACTCACTCACACACTCACACACATGCCTGGCATGGCTCACCAGTAAGCTGATTATTTATAATGTGGCAGAAGATAGTTTTAAGATAAGGAAATGGAACGCAGGGCTGATTGAAACAATGTGCTTATCTCTGTCTCAAGACGAAAGAGTGGCCAGAGAGAGATTACTTGGAATATGTTTACTTGCTTCCCGGAGACCTTCCCCCAACCTCCTCTTTATACTCAGAATGAGTTTAATATGTGAAATGTGATTTGAGCAGGGCAGGGAGTGAGGAATGAAGGCGAATCACTCCAACCAAGCTAACCCACATGTTATTCGTTGACTTTTTTAGCCAGACTTTCAGATCAGCAGCCTTAGAATGACAGGGCTGGCAGGATTTGAGAGATGGGCTAGTGCAGCCTCCTCACTTGGATTTCTCCTGGAGAGCTCTGTATTTTGCAGCAGTAGTTGGGAGGGAACTCATGGGGAAATAAAGCAAAGATGCTACAAAACATATCCAGAGGCATTTTCTGGACCTCCTACTTGCCCTGCACACCTGCATGTCTCTGTGAAAGCTGCTGCCTCTGCCTTGATGCCGCTGCCTGCTCCTGCGGAAGAAGTAAACTCTTCCAAGGGCCGGAGCCTTCGCTACGAGCGGGGGCCTACTCCAGGGCCTGGCACAGGGAGGCGGCAGGGCAGGCGGCATGAGTGAATTCAGGGCAGCAGTCTGGCCACACTGATCTGGGCCTCATACCGGACCTTCTAAGGGTGAAGGGGAAGGAAAAAGGCTATCAGTGGAGGACACAAAGTAAAACAGCTCACCCCCTCCCAAGTGCAACTCTTATACTTCTAAACCACCCAGGGAGCCATTTCCCCTCAACTGCTGACTCTGCTGGGAAAGGTCAAATCACCTTCCCTATGTTTCACGTTCCTATTCGAACGTCACCTCTTCCAGAAAGCCCTCAAAGAGGACTTCTCCCTTTACTTTGTTCATCAATCACTTTCCTCCTTATTCTCATTTCTTTATGATTTCAGGGAATATTTATTGATCACTTTCTATGTACTGTGTTTTGTACTACGTACTGGTTCCGTGCTAGGAGTTGAGAAGACAAAGACCATGAGATTCAACCACTCTGCTCAAGTTCTCAGTCTTGGGACAGGGGGACCGAGGGAGGTGGAAACAGAGACAGCATACTACTGAAGTGTGGGATTAGGAGGAAGTGCTGAAAGGTAAGGAATGCCAAGGGAATACCGCCCTCAAACCAGCTTCAAGGCTCAAAAGGGAATTCTTAGAAGTGAGACTTGAGCTGCATCTTGAAAGAGGAGCCTGAAGTGGTTTGGGGCAACAAACGTGAAAGATAAAGATGTGTGAGGCCTCCAGGCACCGAGCACCTGGTATTCTACTGCTATCACCTATCTCAGTATCCTACCACCCTACCAGCCTGTTAGCTTTGTGGGGACTCATCTTTTCACACCCCATATCCCCACACCTTTCTCAGAACTCATCACTTCTTTGTTAGACAGAATAGCTCACGTGGTATAAAACAAAGCTTCTTGCCTTCCAGGCGCACACCACATCAGGCTACCTTCCAGATGCAGAGGATCTCTTGCTGGAGAGTAGGGCAGCTGGGACTGGCCTCTCGTGGAGCCTCAGCCCCCAATTAATGCTGTGGTAAGATGGACACCGAACACTAATTTTGCAGGCATAAAAAGCACTATTAGAAATTTCTTTCCAAATGTTGAGTTCATGTTGCTGATTCTGTTTTAATATTAACTATCACATTCGGCAATTATATTTCAATAATGAAGAGGTTATCTCTACTGTAAGATGTATAATGAGGAAGACTCACTGGCTTTGACTTGATCGTTGGAATTTATGTGTCATTGGAGCTGTATTCTCAATTACGACTCAACAAACTGATTAAATATCAGCCAAGCATGAACACTAGCCTGCAGCTCTGACTCCTCCTCCCCACCCCACCTCTAAATGCTTTTAAACCTTAGAATAGAAATGTGAATTTTTCTGGCATTAAAAAAAAAAAGTTGTATTTTTGACCCAGTTATCTACCAAGACTGACAACGTTCAAACCACTTGGGCCTCAAGATCAATGATCTAAGGACAAAGGTGTTTCTCGGTTGCGCAAAGGAATCATGCGGTCAGAGGCCTCTTCCTCCTGCACCGAACTGCTCAGTTCAATTCAGCCAACATCTATGGAGCACCTACTCTATGCCAGGCCTTGAGCTAGATCCAAGTCCATAGAGATAATTCCACAGGGGAAGAAATACAACTATTGCTAAGCCCATGCCTTGCTCCTCTGAGCTCCCATGATACCCTCTGCAGCTAGATGCACACCTCCACCAATTATACATCACAGTGTTGAAATGACCTTTCCTGCTTCCATCCCCTCCAATACACAGTGAATGCCTCAAGGGTAGAGGATGTATCTTATTCATCTTTGCATCTCTGCTGGGCCAGCCCAGAGCCTAGCAGATAACAGAAAACACAGCAACAAATGTTTGTTGAATCTTAATGAACCACTTGAAATTTTATATACATTATTGACTTCTCACAGCAGCCCAGAGAGTAAGCTCCTTTCATAGCCCCTCATCACACTGAACTTGAATGTGTCCAAGTCTCTTCCCAAGAAGAGTCTCTTCCCAAGTCTCTTCCCAAGAACGTAAGCATCTGAGAGCAGGGCCCATTCTGTGATTCACTCATGGACCTTCTAGAAATTTTTGTTGAGTGAATGGTCGCGTTTCCTCCAGTGCTCCCTCTTGTATCTAAGACTAAGGTCCTACTGTTTAAGTTCCCCCAGGAGCAAACCCTGAAGAAAGGATCCAGGTACAAGTAGTATCTGAGAGTAAAAGAAGTCAAAGAAGTATGGGTGAAGGAGTAAGGATGTGAGACAGGAAAGACAAGGCAGCCAGTAACAGGTATGTCCTCTGAATTATCCCACCTGAGCAGTGAGGGAACTGAGGTATTTATACACCAACGCCCATCAACCACTGGCTGGGGGCTGCTTCCAGGGGGTGTTAATTCCTTGTCTCTTCTGACCTGCCCTACACATGAGCAAAGCTGGCTTCTGAGGCCAGAGAAAGCCTCAGGGGAAGAAAAGTACAGTTGGAAGTTAAGTTGGCTGCACTGCAGTGGTCAGAGGGTATGAATGGGGTGTCCACTGAAGCAGCTGCAGATGAGGAATTCTGACCATATGATGACACAGGACCCCCCAGAGCATGCAAAGGAGAAGTGTGGGATTTGGACATTCATCATATACATGGAGATCCAGATTAGAGGGCATCTAAAGCTCTCTACAGTACTAACATTCTAGAATGTCATGACTCCATGTATCCCTCGGCTTTTGAAGGCCAAATCATCTTCAGAAGAAAATCCTTTTGTCTTTGGATTGAGAAAGTAAAAGAGGAATGAGTGTAACAGGAGGGTGATGGGGGATATTTGTAGTTTGGCTCAATCATTCTTATGTGAAAGCAGATCTAAAGAGAAACCCAGGGGCACTATGGTGAGAAAACCCACAATGATGGAGAGATGGTGGGCTAGAGTCCTAACGTGAAATGTTAGGGAGATCCAATCATCCTGTTGGCCTCCAACAAATCATCTGACATTTACCAACCACCTATTTTGTGCCAGGCACTGCGTTGCTCTTTGCCCACATTAATTTATATCATTTAATCATCACAAAAAACTTGGAAGATGCTATAAAAATACCATTTTGCAGATGACAAAACTGAGGATCAAAGAGGCCCAATGGTAAATGCAAACCCAAGGTGGGAATGTGAGTCTGCTCCTCATTCCGTGACCCCAGGGTGCCATTCTCTACAGCTGTTCATCCACAGACCTTCGAAGGATGTGCCACTGGGCTCAGCTACGCAGTAAACAGACCCAGCAAAGGATCTTTGTGCTGATTTGTGATTAAAGGCAAACAAGATAATCAGTTCCAGGACCGGGGGAGAGCGGTCCTCACTCTCATGCATTCCTCCATTCACACGGCCATGGAAACCTTTCAGTGCAGTAGTGGCTGCAGCAATTACTCTGCTGACTGCAAAATAAAGGATCCTGTCTAGAAATGCAATTATTTCAAAAGAAAAGGTTTCTAAAAGGCACACACAAAAAAGACAGCACTTTGTTTTTCTGAAACTGATATTCCCAATAAGGACAAAGATTAACTTTGATCAAAGTTTATAAAGCTTTGTAAAAAATAAGGATGATGGAGACAGTGAAGAAGATGGTGATGATGATGGATGAAGATGGTGGTGATAATGATACTGAGTCTATTGAGATGGTGATTATAATGAAGATAGTGGTGATGATGATGTGATGGGAACTGATGATGATGACGATGACAGCAACTGCCATTTCCTGAGCGCCTATATGAGTCACTTACTATGTTGAGCACTTCATGTACACTGTCTCTGATTATCACAATAACCCTGTAAGATGACGATTAGCATCCCCATCTGACACATGAGAAACTGAAGCTCAGAGAAGCGAAGTAACCTGACCAGGCTCAGAACCCCAGCATGGAAAGGCACTGACAGAGATTAGTGCTTGAATTATAACTCCAAATCCTGTGCCTCTAACCACTCACCTATCTGCTTCACTCATTTACTCCTCCGTTTGCCTAACTATTTTAAAAAGTTCACTCATCTATTCAAAATATTTACTTAGTCCCAGGTATACCGAAGATAGCTGCTAGACCCTTCTAACCTCTAATGTGTCAAAAAATTGCCTCTATCCTCGTATTAGGGATAAATGAAAATGAGGATGAATTGCATTCAAATCAAGATGTATCACAATATGGGAGGGAGGGAGATGCAAGAGGGAAGAGATATGGGGACATATGTATATGTATAACTGACTCACTTTGTTATAAAGCAGAAACTAACACACCATTGTAAAGCAATTATACTCCAATAAAGATGTTAAAAAAAAAAAAAAGATTTATCACAATAAATGCTCCCAAAACTAGTGTGAAAAGAACTATTAATGATTTTTCAGCTCCTATAAGCTAATGACAATGATCTGCTTCATGTTTAATTAATGCAGCAGTAAAAAGATGCTCCTTAATTGGTTCGTAAGGAGAGAGGTTGTCTTACTTTTCACTGAAACCCGTGCTCTAGGCAGGGGGCCCAATGGAGTAGGATGGGTGGCTCCCAGGAACAGCTCCTGAAGGGCTGATGGTGCTGGGCTGACACTTGGGAGAAAAACATGGCTTGAAATTTGGGCAGCACTTACTGTACCTCTATTCCCTGGGGTGGCCTGATGGGCAACTGTGTGCTTTATTCTCTGGCCTTTACTGAGTGCCACTGCCAGAGACTTCATCTGTACAGTGGCACCATGAAAGAAGCATTAGGCCTTATTATAACCATTTCACAGTTCAGGGAAGTTAAATGACTTCTCTAGATCATCTGGTTAATAAATGGGGGACTTAAGATATGTCTGTATCTGTCTATGAGGTTTGTAAGTTTACCTAAGAGTTGCCGTAAATATAGATGCCCTCCTCACTTCCTGTAGTGAGAAGGCCAAAAATAAGGGAGGACTTGGAGAAGGCCCAGAACACGGCTGGCAGCCAGGGCATCTGGGTTCTAGGTTCTGTTCTACCACTGAATTAGGCTGTGAGGCTGCCTGCAACATCTCTGTTCTCTGTCCTGCAGGATCCTCATCTGTAAAGAAAGAGGCGTGGCTGGTCTGTGGGATCTCCTGGGTCCTTTCCAGCCTCCCCAAACTTCTAAGACTCTGGTTTACAGATTGCTCACCTAATTCTTTAACTCATCTGATCACAAGGACCACAGGAGACAGACAGGCTGGGTGGGGGGATCTATGCAGCTTCAACGGGAAGATTTAGGATACTATAATGTTATTCACAGCCAAGAAAACACATCCCTGGAGTAAAGAGGTACCTCAATGGAAAAGTCAGATTCAATATCTAGAAAACTAGTTTACACCCTAAAACCAGATCTATTTCCTTGTATTCTCTTATTCTTTGCCTAGATCATCCGTGTTCATTTTTCTCTCCAATAAGAAGGTGAGTGGCTGAGAGTAGGGACTGCATCATCTGCTTCTTTTGCATCGCCCATAATAACCCTAGCACAGCCCTGCATGTAGAAAGGGACTGATAAATATTGTTGCTTGAATTTTTATGAAAAATAATGTCTCAGCACATGCATATGGTGCCTTCTTGTACTACAACAGAGGTTATCTTGAACAATACTTTGAATACTATCCCCATTTGCTATAGATGGAAACCGGGGCTCAGAGAAGCCAAATGGTTTGGTCAGGGGCTGCACAACCAGGAAGCAATGGAGCTGGGGCGGGCACTGGGCCTCTTGACTCCCAGGCCAAGGCTCTTGTCACTGGCCCTTGAAAGAGGGACCAGCTCCCCTCAGAGAGGGATGAGGATGTTAGGGAGCGCCTCTCCTGAAGACAGAAGCACCCCCTAAAAACACCTGCCAGGGGCAGCACTTAGACAACAGTCATGGATGCTTTGGGAACTCTAGGAGGAAAAGTGAGAGGCAGATTCCTCGAACTTTCTCCAGTTCAAAGAACTGCCACTTCTTGCTATAGAACTTGGTTATTTAAGTGCCTCTTTGTCCCTCACGTTAGCCTGAGAGCTCCTGGGCCAGGATCTGGGTCACGTGCCTGTGAACCCTGTAGCCCCCACTAACACCCAGGAAGATCTGGCAGAACACTGGGATGAATGAATGAATGGATGAATGAGTGATTCAGTCAATACAGTGGGGGGACATCTAGATGCTTTCAAACAGCAGGTGTGGTCTCACAGTCCCTAAAAACAGTCTGTGCTTTTTAATGGACAATAATGGTAATCAACACCTCTGTGGCTCTATGAAGCCCTGTATAAGCTTTTGCAGGGCAAGGATTATCATCTCCATGTGGGAGATTTGCCCAAGATCACAGAGACAGTATAAGTAGCTGCCATTTACTGAGCTTGTGTCAAACCCTTTGCTGGTAAATAGCTCATTTAATCCTCAGCAACCACCCTCTGTGATAGGTTATTATTATCTCCAATTCTTCAGATGAGAAAAACTGAGGCCCCAGAAGGTAACCTGCTTTAAGGTCACCTGGGCAGTAACTTTATTTAAAGCCAAACTGTTCTGACTCCCAAACCTGAGCATTTTCTACTTAGGGCCAAGCTGCTGGGATCAACATTCCCGAAGCTTGGGGTTGGATGCCCTAATGAGGTGCTGTCGGGCTGACAGCCCTCTCAGCTGAATGCAGGCTAATTGGGAATTTTATAGGAAAACAGAAACAAACCCTCCTAACCAATTACACGGAACGTGGGTCTGCGTGTGAGCATCATGGCTAGCCCTGGGTCACGTGCACACTGTTTATGAGTGTATGTGTGTGTGAGTGTGTGTGTGTGTCTATTTATCTTCCCTGAGGCAGAAAATACAATGGGTCCATTCAGATCCCCTCTCTTAAATAATCTAGGTGCCGCAAGGCTTCCAATCCCTATGTGCCAACAGCATAGGGTAATGGTGTTAGCCATCACGGCGTGTGTCGAGCAGGATTCAGGGCAGGGTCTGGCCAGGTGTGAACTGGAGGGCAAGAGTCCTAGTGCTGAGAGGGATCACAGGTAGTGTATTTATTTTATTTTCTTAAATGAAAATTGTATACATTTAAGGGACATACCATGATGATTTTATATACATACACAGAATGAAATTATCACTGTGGTCAAGCTAGTTTACATATCATCTCATCACATAGTTATTTATTTACTTTTGTAACGAGAGCACCTGAAATTTACTCTCTTGATTTTTATTTTGTTTCACATTCATTAAGGGTACTCTGCCAGCCCTGCATGACGCTGGGTATGAGGCCAGAGATAGTTAACATGTAATGGAGACTACGGTAAAACCAACCTAAAGAGGGCGCCCCGCCAATCACGCATTGTTATCTCGGGGAGGAAGAGAACCAATGTTTGCAGGCAGGATTCAAAGCAGAGCTCTTTGTGACAATAATCAGGCAACAGAACAAATGATCATCACTGAAAGCAGTGAGTGGAAGGAAGGTTTATGAAGAGCACCATGGACAGTGCACAGGACTGTTTTCTACCAAAGAAATCTGGTAGAATTAAGCAGGAACTGAGCTGTTCGGACAATGTCCTCCAATATCGAACACAGTTCAGCCCTCCTGGAACCTCAGCAGTGGTATTAGAAGTAATACTTCAGTGCTTTTTAGAATGCCTACCTTGGGTCGGGCACTGCTGGGTACCTTCTATGACTTGTCACCTCTAATCCTCATAACAACGTAGACAAGGGAGATTATTATCCAGCTTTACAGCTAAGGGAATCCAATGACTTGTTAGGTTGACTCAAAAACTGTGCAGTCTGATCCCCAAACCCTACAGAGTGGCTGTGGACTTCCCTGACAGAATGGGTTAATCAACATGATTATGTAGGAGAAGGGACAGAGCTTCTTGGACTTGGATAAAAGAGCAATGCAGATGGAAGTTCCTGGAAGCCTGCCATCCAAACAACCCTGTGGAGAGCTGGCCATTCTGTACAGATTCTGGTGCCCTTCTGTGTAGGAGTGTGTGTGTGATAGAGCTATATCTGTCTGTCTGTCTGTCTATCTATCTATCTATCCATCCATCCATCCACCCATCCACCCACCTACCTACCTACCTACCTACCTACCTACCTACCTGTCGGGAGAGGGAGAGAGAGGGAGATAAGTGGGAGTGGGGGGAAAATGCTGGGAGTGGCAGTGAGATCTCTAAGTCAGAATTCCGGGTATTCTGATTGGATGTTTCATCCTGAGGTCACCTCCCTCCATTAATTTTTTTTTTTTTAATTTGACACAGAAATAGGAAGAAGAATTAAGATATTTCTCTCAAAGGTGCTGAAAGATGTGTAATGCAAGAGGGTAAGTGGTAAGTGAGGAGGCAGAGAAGGGGTAAATGTGGGCTAAACAAAGACTTGAACTTAGAATTATCCAGACATAAAAGTTCTAAAAAGGAACCCTGGGCAAGTCAGGGGAAGAAGTTAGAGCAGAAAATGCTTCTAACAATAGGTTTGTGGTTTCCTTCTGCAAACCACAGAGGGCTAGCAATTCTCTCCAGACTAAGGGACTTTCCTGCAGAGATTCATGCAGTAACCAAGTTTCTGAGCTAGTAGGGTCTTGGGGATCATGAGTCCTGAGTTCTACCTTCATTTCCAAATCAGGGCACATTGACTTGCCCCAGATCACCCAACCATTTTGTGACAGAGCCAAGATAAGATCCTCTTCAAGTCAAAGTCTAGTAGTTTTGGGTTGAGGATTTCTTGGGTCAGGTGACCACAGTGCCTGGATCCCATCAGAACACCCTGGGTCTCCCATGTCACTGTCTCTATGAAGACCTGGAAACCAGAATTCTCAGCCTCATCTTCAGCTTCCTGAGTTGATGTTCCGCCTTCTCAACAGTTACAGATTTATGTGATTTATTTCTCCCTTTCCTCAGTCTTAGTCCACATTCTCATCTTCTCTTAAATCCGTGCCTCCTATTTCCCTGGCCATTCTTTTCTGACATTCCTTGAACCTTGAGCATCTCAGGGCTTCCTGAAGGAGAGCCCATTTCCTTCGTGCATCTGCTGAAAAGTATTGGGTTGGCCAAAAAGTTCATTCAGGTTTTTCCGTAAAGGGGGGATTAGGTAGGGGAAAAAAACTTTAAAAGATCAGCACACTGCTAGCCCACAGACTGTAGAGAGCTCTCACAGCCAGATGGGGTGACCAGTGTGCCCCAAGCCCAAAGAAGCAAAGTTTCAAAATAATATAAAATTTAAAAACAGTTTTGTACATAAGCTATTCAAGATTTCTCCAGCACTAACTGATACAAAGCACGAGGAGATGGCACTTTTAGAGACAGCAGCTTCAGACCCAGAAAAGGGTGATGAGATGAGTTTTATGTGGCTAAATCAGTGGCAAAACATAATTTTCTTTCAGTATTTACTGAGTACCTAGCAAGGCTGCAGGATGACTAGACCTACCTGTCTACCTGGTGCCTGCTGGGCCCCAGGCACATGTTAGTACTTTATACAGATTGAGCCTCAATTCAACCCCACAGCAGTCTTGCAACGTAGGTACGACAAACCCCATTTCACAGATTAGGACACTCAAGCTCAGCTGGGTTCCCCTGCACAAAGCTCATATAACTAGTGTGTGGAAGAGCCTCGATTTGACCCCAAGAAGTGGTAGAGTGTAGGGGTTAAGAGCCTGTTAGAGCCAGACTGGATGGATTTGAACCCCAGCTCTGCCACTTAGTAGCTGTGTGATCCTTGGGCAAGTTACCTAACTTTTCTGTGCCTCAGTTTCCTCATTTGTGAAATGGGGATAGTAATCGGGTTGTTGTATTTATTTAGGGAGGAAATAAATATGAGGCACTCAGAACATAGTAAGACCCCAATAAGTATTAGTTGTTGCTGCTGCCATTTAATTATTATTATTATTACTACTACTACTATTATATACCAGGTTGTCTAATTCACAAGACTATGCACTTTCCTCCACGTTTCTCAAACTCTGAAGTGCACGTGTCTTGGGTCAGGTTTCCTGGGAAACAGGCTCTGAGATGGGGATTTGCCAGCGGGAGGTTTCTTGCTCTCAAGAACACCTCCTGGAAGGGAGTGAGGGAAGCAGGATTGGGCAGAGGGAGACCTGGAGCTGCAATGCAGTTGTAACGCCGGCTTTGGCTAATCTCATTCAGAGCTCAGGAGCTGAGCCTGCCTTTCGGAGTTGTCTCAAATTGGACCAAGGAGTCTGGACCTTTTTATAATCCTCACTCCCAACCCCCTTCTCCATGGACAACTCATTGGATACAGGCAGCCTCCAGGGTCAACCTGGGCTGGGTAAGGAGCCCCTCAGAGAAGGCAATCCCCCAAAAGAAGTAGTGTGAGCTGTGAGCTAACAGCACTCCGTGGCATCTGAGAAAATGAGGGTCTCATCTTGGGGGGCATCTGGGTGAGGCATGACAGTATCCACCACAACCCAGAAGAGCAGAGGGTAAGTATCCCCTCTCCAAGGCAGGGCTTGTGTTAGTGTAGCTGCATGGATATTGCCTGGGCACTAGCCAACGTGCAGATTTTTGAGTCCCAACTTAGAACTACTGTCAATCATCATCTCTGGGTAGGGAGCCTAGGATTCTGCAAGTTTAACAAGTACCCCAAGTAGTATGTGTGCACCCTAAAATCTGAGATCCACTGCCCTGAAGAGTATGAAAGAGTGGTCTGAAGTGGTCAGCTGCTTGTTTGACATTTCATTAAATCCTCCTATTTCACCTTAAGAATTCACTCCAATTTTGCATCCTCTTAATAATATATACATGTTTGTTCTCATACACAAATACCTTTCCTTCATATCTTCAGAAATACAGGTCATCGTTATCGTCCCTGACAACCTCCACACAGACCCGAGGACACCCACACCCCTGTCTGAGAAGCCCAGCTGCCTCCCCTTTGTATCTTCGCCACCTGCTGGGGATGCAAGTAGATTAAGACCCAGCGTCTTCCCTCAAGGAGCTCAAAGTCTAGCACAGAGGTAACACACAGGGCATCTTCCAGAGTTGCAGTCTTCCCCCTGGCCTCCTCTGCCTGCTAGATTCACTTGCTTTCAAATCTGCTTTCTGGGCGCCGATAACCTATGCTCTTCTGGAGTGAGCAAACTTGCCTTGCCTGGGCCTGAGACCTACCCCACGCACAATCAATTTCTCTCTCTCTGAGGGCAGTGTACGGCTGGTTTAGTTTCTCCTCTGTCCATGTTCTCTACTTTCTGGGTCATTAAACTGTTCTCATCCAAATGCAGCAATCTATTTCATCTTAGATGTTTGGCTGTCTTGGAAACCCAAGAGGCCCTGTGAGAGCGGAAGACCCAAGAGAACTGAATGATTTAGAACTCCTCCAAACCAGGCCTCCAAGTTTCTCAGTCCCATTCCCAGAGGGGCCTTCGCGGTTGGAATCTCAATTCAGAAAGTACTTACAAAGTTGGACGGCAAAGGAAAGGCGGGGGAGGGCATAAAATGGGACAAGAGTGAGTTGGTATTTGTGAAGAGTAGCTTTCTCTATCCAGGTGGGCTCTTTTCCAGGAAGCCCTATTAATAACACTCTTCACTTTGGGAACAGCTCTCATGCTGAGAAATCCCCAAGTCCTTTATGGGGAGAAGTCATATCACCCGACAATGAACCTGATGTCCTGAAGAGAAGAAAGTGAACAGCTGTTAAACAGCTGCATTGCTCTAGTGAAAGAAAGGGAGATTAGGGCCTTGGAAGAATTTAGGGAAAGGAACTAGGCAGAGCCCCACCTCCTTCAGTGGGGGGGCAATCCGAATGCACGCAGGGTTCATAGCAAGCTTCTTGCCTCCTTGGCATCCAGCAATCAGCAGAAGAAACTGGGAAGCCCAGAGAGTAACACAGGGGGCAGAGATGGCATTTACTGAGCACTTTCGGTGCCAGGTAGCGTGCTAAGCCATTTACAAGCATGATTTAATAGACGCCTCACACCTGCTGAATGATGTGGCTTCTAAGGTTACTCCCATTTTACATAAGTGGAAACTGAGCCTCAAAGAAGTAAGACACCTGCTCAGGCTCCCCTGGCCAGTATGGGGAAGCCGGGTTGGGTTCCCAAGTTCTCACTCTAAATCAGGAAGTCTCAGAGACCCTCTCTCACCTTGGCTGAGATGTTGGCTTTGGCGCCACCTTGGCCTCAAGATGGGAAGGCTGTACCTTTTCCAATAAGCAAAAGAACTGTTTCAGTTGGACACGCTACCTAGCAAAACTCGGTAGGGAGGGGAGAGGATCCCACACGGGGTACTGGAAGCCATCCTTCTCGGGGTGCTGCCCTCGATCCCTCTCCGTGTCTAGGAACGTCCCCCGGTGGCACACTGAGCAGAGGGGAGCTATGTGCTGTTCGCGCCCGGCTCTCAGATGATCGATAGGCCTCATATCCTTCCACCATCCCCAGGAAGGAGCCATTCTTCTAACTTAGTGTCCAGCCCAGCTGACTCCTGTCAAACAGCTTTGGTGGACCCCCTTAAGCGACAGTAATTCTCCCACCAGGAGAAAGCCACAGTGGCAGGGATCTGAATGAGATACAGTGCCCCTGAGAAGCCACTTGGCCGGCCCCAGCAAACACTGCTGGAGATGGATGGGGAGGAAGGATGGAGTGAGCCGGAGAGACACAGGAGACTGAGGTAAAAAGGGAGAGGCAGAGAGAAAGTGAGAAGATGACATAGACGGAGGAGGGAGACACAGAGGTGGAAAAGGGACATTTATGTGGGCGATGCTTGTGCAGTGAGAGTCTGCACTGCACCTCCCACCACACTGCAGGGACCACGTCTGGTTCTGCCCTCTCCTGTATCCTCGGTACCTAGCACAGTGCCTGACACACAGGAGATGCTCCTAAGTACTTACTGAATGAGACTGAAAATAAAGAGACGTAAGAGTACAGAGAACACAGGACCTGTCACATAAGAGTCGATCAGTACATCCTTGTTGACTGACTACATACCTACATACAGATAGACTTGGGAGGAGGGCTTGGGAGGGAAGCCAGTTTCCAGGACAGATGCAGTAGTAGATCCACCAAGGGGAGAACGTATTGAGGGCTGAGGGCCAAGGGCTGCACCTGATCAGAGCCTAGGCCTGGGGCCTCAAAGCCACAGTGGGGAATCAGAAGGGAAAAGAGCCTCCCAAAAGGCACTAGGAAGGCAGCAGCAGGCATTAATCTCTGGAATAGAGGATGGGTAGGGGGTCAGGGGTTGAGTCTGGAGCTCATCACTGCTTTCTCAGAATCCAGCATGAATCCAGGCACGCAACGCACACAATCTCCATTTGCTGAGTGAATGGATGAGAACAGGATTTGGGGATGAGGAGGGCAAGGTGAGGGGTTTAAGACTGTACCTGTGGAAGGACAGTGTGATCTGTGAGGTGGGCAGAGAGGCTCAAAAGGGAATGCTGGGCTGGTGGGGACATGCCCCAGCTTACGACTTGGTGCCTCCAGGCCAACTTGATTGAATGTTGCTTCTACTTTCACTCCAGGGCAGTGGTTCTCAACAGGGGTGATTTGGAACCCCAGAGGACATCCTCCTCATAGTGAGGAGGGTTGCTACTGGCATCCTACTGGGTAGATCCAGGGATTCTGGTAAACATCCTACAATGCACAGGACAGACCCCACAATGACGAGTTATCTGGCCCAAATATGGTGGCTGGGAAACCCCACACTATAGCTCTGTGGGAGTACCACTACCCTCACCCCCAGTCATGAATCCAGGGTCTCATTTTGAGGTATTTTAGTTACCATAATTAAGATCATTACCGTCAATAAAGATTTATCGAGCCCTGACAGGCAAAAACAGATACCTGTCATCCTGACTGTTTTTCCTTAAAAGAGATGACAGTGGTTCAGAACTCAGAGAAGCCCAACGTGAACACAATCCTCTGCACTGCCCAGCTAGAGACCTGAGGATAACGGAAATCACCACCACTGCACCCACAGGGAGCTCTGTGCCTGTGACTTTCCTTCAACCTTCTGGAATTTATAAACCCAGACCTTAGAACAGGAAGGGGTCATAGGAGCATCTGTTCTCACCGCCTCCTTTTACAAATGAAGAATTGAAGTCCCAAGAGGGAAATGACAGTTGAATTGTCCAGGGTCAATGGGAAGTGAGTGGCAGAGGCAGGCCTGGAACCCAGATCTCCGGGTTTCTCTATGAGAAAGAGCCTCTGGTGACTTAAGTTTCCCAAAAGTGCCTCCTACAATACTGAGAAGTATGTGATACATGCAAGTGACTTTTTGAAAGCCTTTCAAATGTGCAGGTAATCAGATGCTGCTCACCTGAGGCTGATCATTGTTCAGGGACCAAGAGCCTAAGAGAAGGTTCTGGTGAGAGCCCGTGGCTTTGATGAATAATTCACCTTAGACAGAAAGGTAACTGCTTGAAGATGTCCTTAAGCATTTGTGGGGGACCCCAAAGACCAAGATGACTTTATAAATAATTAGACTATTCCCCCCCCCTATTGTCCCAAGGAAAGGTGGTACTAGGAAATAAAAAGGTTAGCACCAAAAAACAGGCATTAATACTTCTTCCCCACACCCAGGCCCTCCAGACTTAACTTTGATGACAAAAAGCTGCTATTCATTTGTCCGGGAAGAATAGGCCAGCAATTAGCTCATTTGGAGTGAAAATTAAAGAGCACAGGCTCAGCCAGAAAGGTGGGGTAGCTTAACAAGTTCAGAGCAGTAATTGCCTTTGCCACCCACCTTCCATCCACCTACTCATCTCTGAAGACTCTCCTCTGCATCACCCATCCTCTAAAGTGTGTCTAACCTCCCTCCTCAAGGAAGAATTAAATCTGCACCACTTGATGACCCATTGACCCTTACATACATCTATCCCAGCCCCCTGATATGCTAATGAACTTGTTTATCTCCTCTCCTACACTGTGAGATCTGTCCCAAGTGGCTGGCACAAAGGTGGACATACAGAAGGTGTGTAACAAATATTTGATTTACTGATGTAAAATAGGGAGAAGTGGTACCCCAATGGAGAAGGTATATACCAGAAGAGGAATGGGGGTGTGTGAGCTAGGGATGGAGGACTGAAAACTGTCTTGATGTTTAGATTCTACCAAAGAAGGAAGGATGTTACAATTTCCTGATCCCCTCAATGCACAAGGCACCTGTGATCACAGGTTCAGTCCTCCTGACAGGCCTGTAAGTAAAGTATTATTGTTTCCCCAGTTTGCTGATAAGGAAAAGACCATTCAGAGTGCCACGATGATGTGGCACCAAGGCACAAGCTTTCCTGGTCTATCAGGCTGCCTCTCGCTACATAAACAATACACTTCCTATAAAAACCCTGATGATGCCTACGGGGACTGTCAGGAATCTGTCACATCAGAGTTTCAGCTCATGATGTTTTCATACCTAATAGACATTTAATAAAAGTAGCTGTTTGTGCTATCAGGGCACTAGAAGCTTATCCTTAAGTCTAAACAAACAAACAAACAAAACGATTTGATGTGTGGACTTATGATTTATGAAGTTGTTTATTTGAAAAGTCCTACAAAGATACAAATAAACTACATTCTGCTAAGCACTTAATGAATGGACTTTAGTTTTTAAATGGCCTGAAATGAAGTCTACTCCAGGAAGCCTAGGGTGTTACCATAATCATTAATGATAGGAGGCAACTTAGTGTAACAGAAAAAATATAGGAGGGAGAGACAGAAGAGCAGGGTAGGGTCACACGCTACCCGTCACTAGCAGATTTTCAGTTTTCTTATCTAAAATGGGCGTAAAAACACCCAGACCTATCAGGTCTGTTCTGAGGACAATGACTTGAAAGCAGTTTTGTAAACTGCAAAGGCATTAGCTATTACAGTTGCTGTGGAAATTTTGCCATTTTATGCACTCGTGAGCACTTGATCTCACAGAAGCTTTAATTATGTGCACTGAAAAAGTTAAAAATAGAAACCACCACCCTGAAGAGGGTACAACGGTAGGGCTCCTCATGAATGTCAGTTTTTGAGTCTGTCTTTCCTTTCCCATTGCTGTGAAGGCTGAGAGGACCTTTTAATTTGCAGCATAGTTAAGTTGGACCCCAGATGCTATCCTGGTGCCTCACAAAGGCATAATCCTTGTTAACCTCCAGCCCTGAGAGGCACATACTGGAGATCCCACTCTCCTCGTGGGCATGATTAGAGACATTTTTAGCTCTCTAGAAATTTCTTCAAAGCACAAAATGTTCTCAAGAAATCATAAACTGGGCTTCCCTGGTGGCGCAGTGGTTGAGAATCTGCCTGCCAATGCAGGGGACACGGGTTCGAGCCCTGGTCTGGGAGGATCCCACATGCCGCGGGGCAACTAGGCCCGTGAGCCACAACTACTGAGCCTGCGCGTCTGGAGCCTGTGCTCCGCAACAAGAGAGGCCACGATAGTGAGAGGCCCGCGCACCGCGATGAAGAGTGGCCCCCGCTTGCCACAACTAGAGAAAGCCCTAGCACAGAAACGAAGACCCAACACAGCCAAAAATACATATAAAAATAAATAAATAAATAAAAGATTACTAAAACAAAAAACAAAAAAACTTGCCCATGCAGCCACCTTGATCTTGGACTTCTAGCCTCCAGAACTGTGAGCAATATATTTCTGCTGTTTATAAGCTACCCAGATTATGGTATTTTGTCATAGCAGCTCAAACGGACTGAGACAGCCCCCTTGTTCTTGAAGAGCAGCTCCCTAAAACGTGGAAAACCACTGCTCTACAACAGATGAGGACATGGGGTCTTTTGCCTGGCTTACACCACTGTGTTAATCTTCAAACTACAATGCCTTCCCTGTTCTGAACCAAGGGGTCCAGAGCACAGAGCGACGAGCTGACGCCTGAAGGCCAGTTCACTCCTTCCTTGACCTTAGGCCAGGTACTTGACCTCTCCCAACCTCTTCTTCTCAGCTCTGCAATGGCAATGGTGCTTATCGTGCAGGCTACGCACTGGCACATAGCTGGCACACGGCAGAGGCTCTAGAAACGACACCCAGGACACCTAAAACGTTCTTTAGTTGCCTTTATCTTTTACATTAAGAAAAAAAAAATTCTGAGCTCACCATCAGTTACAGTCATTTGCATCCCACAGCCCTCTGTCACCTTCCTGTGCATCCATGTTGCTTTATTTCTCTCTATCTTGCTTTGGTAATTCTTCCTGAAAACATTTTTGATCAATTTTTCTTATTATATAGTGATACACATTCATTACAGAACGTTTAAAAAATTCAGACAAGAAAAAAATAAAAAAGAGAACAAGAAAAACAAAAAAATCACCCTGTAATTCCACCGCTGGGAAGTAGGCTGTTAATGTGTTCCTTTTCCATTTAAGCTCATCTGAGAAATACCCGTGCTTTCTGGGGTTATTCTTTGCTGTGCTGTCAAACTTACATTTACCAAAACCACACATCCTTCTTATTCTTTTTTTGTATAACTTAATTTGCATACTTTTTATCTCCAAAATAATACTAGCATGTATTCCCATATTTGAATTCAAGCAATACAGAAGCAAGCCGAAAACAAACGCAAGTCTTCCTTCACTCCTTCCCACCCCATCCCACTTGCCTCCTGAGGAAACCACCGTTGAATGCTGTATTTATAGAGACATTTTCCTATTTATTTCCATATTACAGTATTTGATGTTTAAAAACATAAAAGATGGTCTTACTGTTTTATTTCTCAACCCTCTTGAATCATATTTTCCAAGTGTCTGGCCTTCAAACTCAACCTAGTATTTTCTCTTAAGTTTCTGAAATCAACTTTCTTAAAAGTCTAGGGCGGTGTTTCTCAACTTCAATGTATGGATGAACCAGCTGGGGATCTTGTTAAAAACCAGATTCTGATTCAGTAGGTGTGGAGTGGGGCTGAGATTCTGCATTCTAACCAGCTCATGCTGTAGGTCCACTTTGTTTGTACCTGCCCAAATCCTGCATTCTTCTCCTTGGTTTGTATAAACTCCAAGACGGCCATTTTCTCCCATGTATCCCACACTCCTGCATCACCACCTTTCCTTGATTGGCCAGAATCAAGCTCAATGCATGAATCTGCCTCAAGATTTGGGGTACCTGGTGTTATGGAGTTCCTGGGGATCTAGGTCCCACAATAAAAGGCAACTCAGGGTTCAGGCCTTTTCTGCAGAGAAGCAACAGCCAGAGGAGCAGAGATATAACAACCAGAGGGCCAAACTCCCTCCTGAAAGGCAGGGCATGAATGCTTGACCAAAACATATCCAAGGGGGGCAGAAGTGAGGAGGTCTTAACCTCAGTGGAGGAGAGAACCCCAAAGAGGCACAGCGAGATTTAGATACCCCAATTTAGCTGAAGTGGTCAAGCACTTTTCAGCGACTGAGTTGAAGTGGTGGATGGAGGCTGAGGAACAGAGATGGGAGGGACGGTGGAAGCATCCTGTCTCTGCCCTCTCGTCACTTGTTACTCTAGCCTCAGGTGTGGCCCCTGTAGGAGGCTCTCTTGCCATCAGCTGCTGCACATATAAGGGAGCCCTTAACAACACGGCCGATTCCACCCAGCGTGGTTCTTCACTTGATCTTAGCCAAAAGGCCGAGAAGCGATCCAGCGTGGTTCTTAAAGGACAGCCCGTTGGCAATTCGTAGTGACCTCAACACTGGGGTGGGGACAGGGCAGTGCCTTCAGAGTTCATCATATAGTCAGGCTTCTCACCAGTCTGGGAAGTCTGATGATAATCTCCCTCTGGCTACTATATTCTTAGAACTGAAGAGCTGGGATTTCTACTTGGTTAGTGACAGTACAACAAGAACCTGGAAAACACATCGCCTCCGATTTCTACAGTTAAGCACATCACTTTTCATTTTGTTTCATTTTTTAAGCTGTGGGCTCCTAGAGAATAGCTTAGTCCAAACCCGCTAGGAAAAAACCCTTCCTTAATTGACCACCACGTCTCAAATGTTCTTTGCTGATGCGAGAGACTTTTCTCCACGATGTGTATATAAACATCATTCCTCCCAAATAACTGAAACCTGCCCAAGAAAGCCAGTGGACACTTATTGGCACAGTTTTCATTCAAATCCATCAGGACATCCAAAGCAAAGAATGCAAGGGGCAAGGGAACTAAATATATATTTCTAACGCACCTTTCATGAATTTGACCTGCATGAGAATCATCGGAAAAGCTTAGTTCTTTCCTAATCACATCAGAACAATGGTGCTAGAAAATATCTCGTATAGTGGAACAAAGCAGGAGGGTTTGGGCCTGAGAAGCAACGTTTGAGAGTCAGCTTCAAGACTAACAGGTCTTCCTTTCATGAAGCGTCTCCAAGGAAAACGTAACAGGAATATATGACCAGACTACCCCAACCAGAGGTCCTGCAAGACCCAAAGCTAGGCAGAGCAAGCCAGGGACCACCATCACCTGGGACCTCTGTTTTGCTCATCATTGTATTCCAGCATCTAGCACAGAGCTTGCCTATAGAGTAGGTACTGCGTACATTTCCCTTGAATGAGTAAATGAATAGATATGTGGATGGGAGAATGAATGATCCAATCTAAATCAATACTTCCAGGACCCCTTATTCAGCTCCAGGTGTTTAGTAATTATCTCTACTTAGAGATAATTCAAATTCATCATATCTCAAATTCCAAGGCATCAAGAACCACCCCTACCCCTGCAAACTGCTCCTTTGGGGCTCTGGAATTCGGACGCCATCTTTGTCTGAACTGTTCTCTCTCACCTTCTTCATCAACAGAACTCCCAGTGCAAATGCTACCTCCTCTCCGATGCTTTCCCTGGACACTCCTTGCCTGCCCTTCCTCACTGGCCTTTCTTATTTAGACATTGATTACAGTCTGAGGTGATGTCTGTCAACTGCTTTTTGTAAACCGACAAGAGTAGGCTGGGCCAAACACACAGGCAGCTGAGCTCTCGCAGAGCTCTGTCTCAGCTGAGAAAAAGAAAACTCTTTTGCTCTTTCATTTCCTTCTGTTGCTTTTCCAGCTGCAATAAAACAGAACTCTATTCGAGGGAGGCAGAGCTGGCCAAGAGCACTGGCCGCTAACTACAGGTGTCATGAGTTCAAACCCTGCCTTGCACAGGAGTTTTAACATAGCTGTTAGGTCGCAGGAAGCCTAGCCTCACACAGAAAGAGCCAGAAAAGGGAAAAAAGCTTTTTTGTGACTATTCTGCTTTCAGGAATCACCATGGAAAAGTAAGCTTTGAAACTTTTGATGAAGTCCACTGCCTGCCCCAAGAGCACCAGGATGACATCTGTGGTCATAAAACAGGCGTTATGTAGCTTGCTGGATGCACCCTAGGGTTACCTCAGGCTTGGGAGGGGCCTTTTACCCGGTTTGGGCTTGTGTTGGATGAACTTAAAGAGGAATCAGGGTAGCAGGGGCTAGTTCTGGGCTGGATACTCTCAAGAAATAGGGACAATGAAACGAGTGAGCATTTTTATTGAGAGGTGGGAGGATTAAAGCTTGACTAGAGTTGGCAACAGGTAAAGAAGCAGCACTCACTCTCGGGGCAGAAGAGGTGGGTGTTCCATCATTTTTTTGGTTACATACTGGCCACGTTTTTGCCCTGCACATGCTCACAGGGAGGTTCTGCCAATGTCTTCTTCAGAGCCTTGTTTCTGTCTGTTGGGAATGTCACAGTCTGGTTGTCAGCAGGGCTGTTGTTTACTTTCTCTGTCTTTTCTCTGAAGCTACTACTTATTCTATGGCAGGGCTTATTTAATGCCAGGCACTGCACTAACCACTCTGTATATATCAATTCATTTATTCTTCATAAGGTAACCTTTATGAGAGAGGTAGGCGTTGTAACAATTTCACAGATAAGAAAGGCTTAAAGATGTTAGTAACATTCCCACCGGCACAGAGATAAGTAAATTTCAGAGCTAGAACATGAATTCAAGTCTGATCAACTCTAAATCCTGTGCCTTTACCTTCTACATAAATGCTGCCTCCATTTCATCACTACCAGTGCCTACCCCATTCATTCATTTGAGTATTATTGAGCCCATGGTAGCCACTATGCTGGGCACTGGGGACATGTGTACAAGTTATGATCCTTGCCCTCAGAGAGCTGGAAATAGACTCGATTAGAAAGCTGTGCTGTCCAGTATGGTAGCCACTAACCACATATGGTTATTTACATTTAGATTTAAAATTAAATCAATTAAACTAAGTAAAAAATTCCTTTCTTCCACTGCACTAGCTACATTTCAAGTGCTGGATAACCACACGTGGCTAATGGCTGCTGTATGGGACAGTGCAGAGACAGAACATTTCCATTAGTGCAGAAAGTTCCCTTGGACAGTGCAGTTCTAGAGGAAGTGGGTGCCCCTTGAGTCCAGCTTAAAAAGTAGTACTTGCCTTTGAAGTCCTGTCCCCTTTGCTCTATTTTCTAGTGAGGCAAAGAAACAACGATCAGACCCTATCAAGAGCTGGAGTGTTTTTCTGATTCCCAGTGTCTGTCTGTTCTTGTTGCTTTGCTGAGTCATACCCACTTGCCTTATAGCCCCAAAAGGGTTTTGGAGCTATGATGACGGCAGAGTGAATGCCACAGAACACAGGGCAAACCCCAGCCTGACATTTTCTGTACACCAAGAGAACTGTCAGCCTGGCTCAGATTTCAGCATCTTTATTGCTCAGGAAGCTGTGAGAAGCAAAAAGAAGCCAGCTTGATTTTTAAGCTCCAGAAGCGAGAAGAGAAAACATCTTTTGACTTGTAAACTGAACAAATTTGGATGTGGCCGTCACAGGGAAGGAGTGCATAACGTCCTGGGCAGAGTTCCTTCACAGAAAAGAATGCCATTTACCAACGGGTGGGCAGGAGCAGGACTCCCTCAGATGGAGACGCAGGCACCCATACTTTCAGTTAAGCCATTTAGGAAAAAAGTCCACAACCAGGCAGAGCAAACAGGACCTCTATGCATCTTTACTCCCTTTGTTCTTCCTCCTGTAAGCTGTAAGCCTTTTCTGAGGACTGAGTGCAGGCTCAGTGTGAGAGGATAGAAAGACGGAGAAGACAAAATCTGCTTCTGGCGTGAAAAGTCTAGACGGGGGCCATTTGGGGCAAAGAGATCATCTTATGCTTGGTCGTCCACAGGCCCCTTCAGAAGCAGGGAGCACGCCCGTGACTTCTGGGGCCTAGGTGGCCAAGCTGTGTATCACGTGACTGCCCTGCCCGACTCCACCCACTTATCTTTGGCCTATGGCTTGACACGTAGAGATGGGCTCAGCCAATCAGATTCTTTCTCTCAGAAACTGAAAGCGGAAGCAGGAAATGCCTAGCCAAGAAACAAGAAGCCAAAACGTGCCACGTGCCCCCTGAGAGAACAAGAGGGCCAGGTCAAGATTTACTACCTCCAGCCTCAAATCCAGAACCTCCAGTGAGCTCTAGCCCAGTCCAAGCCAGGCTGGTCTGACACCTGCTCTTGCCTTCCACGCGAGCAGCTTTATCAAAGTCCGCGTGTAACCCTGCCACTAACCCCATTCCTTGAGCTGGCTTGAATGTGTCCCTGTTCCTTGAGCAACCCAGTGGTGTTTCACCTCTGAAAACAGTGTCACTCATTCTGTGACAGGAGATGAAGTTTAGGTGAGGACTGCGGAGGTACAAGGGGAATAACGTTCCAAGTGCCTACTACGTGCCTGGCAGGGTCTTCGGTGACCTCCCACCTAAGAGGTCAGATTCCGTACTCACAGCAGCCCTGCCACCTAGGCACAGTCACCGTCCCATTTCACAGATGAGGAGCCAGCTTCCTAGACATCAGCTCTCATTGTCCCCACTGTCCTTAGGTGGCTTGCTCGTAAGGAGCTCTTTTGACACTAGCGGCTCAGAGAAAGGAAAGATTACAGTGAGGAGGAATTAAGGCTTCCTGGAGACGCTGGAAGTTGGGAAGTGACTTTGTCTCTCTGAGCCTCAGTGTCTTTTCCTATAAAATGGGAATAGTAACACTGGCCAAAAAGAGTTGTGTGGAATTGGGGAGATAAAGACTATAAATCCCTGAGCATTATGCTGCACATATACAAAAGGTGCTCAGTCTCAACCAGAAGTCCCCTCTCCTCCTCCTTCAAAATCTATTGCCTTTGTCCAGCCTCGAGGACCTGCCAGCCTCTGGCCTCCTGCCTCTTTCCTGCACCAGCCCAGCAACTTCTCATGTGCTGGATCCAGTCCCAGACTCCTTGGCTGAGACCTGGTGTTCACTGCACTTATTATTCCAGGCATCCTGTAATTTACTTTTCTAGTGAGTTAATTGCAAAATCCATAAGGAGCAGAGAAAAAACATTAACCCAAGCTTGCCATGAAAAGCAGGGGAACAGAGGAAGCTTTCCATCTCAGCCAGTGCATCCTGGAAAGGCAGGGGGGAGGACGATGTTGCCGCACTTAGTGTTCAGAAGGCAAAAGCTGCCAAGCTCAGTGGAAGGCACATGGTGTTCAGGGCCTACATTCCTCCTTCGTGTTTTTTCTCTCATCCCTTTAGACAAAAATCTAAGTTTTAGAAACCCACTGTGGGTGTAAAATGTAGTTTATCAAATCTCAGTGTATATAAGAAGCAGCTGGGAAGTTCATTTAAAATGCGGATTCCCCACTTTGCTGTACACCTGAAACTAACACAGTATTGTAAATTAACTATACTTCAATAAAGAACTGGTCAATAAAAAAATTCACATTTAAAAAAAATAAAATACAGATTCCCAAGCATCTCTTTCCAGAGTTTCATCCAATAAGTGTGGCATGGCGCCCCAGAATTTACACCCTGCATGTACCTGATGAAGGTAATCTGCAGATCAAAGTTGAGAAACAGTGATGCAAAGGAAAGGTCAGTGGTCCTTGAGTTAGAAGAACCTAAGATTGGTTCTTGGTTCTCCCTCTTACCAGCTCTGTGTCCTTGGGCAGATCACTTTATCTCTCTGGCCTCAGTTTTCATATCTCTAAAGTAGGAATGAGAGTACCTACCTCACAAAAACATTGAGAGAATAAAGTAACAGATATTGAAAGCCCTTAACAGAACCCTTGGCACATTGAAGGCACTCAAAAAAAAAAAAAAAAAAAAAAGAGAATTTGCTTTTCTTTCCTGGAAAAGGTTTTCTTCAAAACTGGCCCGAGGCATCTTTGCTCCTGAATGTTAATACATTTCTGTACCTGTTTACAATCTAAAACTTCCAAAGAGAGGCCTTTGAGGGAAGCCAGCTCTTGTTGTGAAAGCACTTTGAAGATGAAAAGGTGTCAAATCCTCCAGAGACTTGGTTGGTGGGAGTTAAAACAAATGTTTATTTTAATTTGGTGAGTTATAATTTATTAAAGGCTTTTGGAAAATGGAAGTACTATTTATGTTCTCACCAGGGACCCAACAGTTTTGCATAGTTTGTGGTTAATTCATTCATTTGTTCAAGAAACATTAAGCACCCGGGTGCCAGGCCAGATGAACAAGTGTTAGCCTTCTGGGGACTCAGGGTCTGAACAATGACAGCGACTTGACAGAGACCACAAAGGAGGCTTCGGAAGCCCATAAAGCAGTGACTTCTCTCAGCCTAAGGAACTGGGTCTTGGGAAGCTGATCAGCCGGAAATGACGCCATTTTGAAAGCACCCAGATTGAAACACAATTTTAAAAGCAATTCTGGTACCCATAGATGTGCAATTTGAGATCCCTGGAGGAAAGAGCTATCCTCGGCTGAGGTTACTCCCACACTTTTAATTTCTCAGATGCTCTGAGGGGTTGGCGGACTCTCTTCTACACTTCAGGCCCTAACATCCACGTGTTCCCTGGACATCTTGATTTGGAAGTTCACAGGCATCTCAGACTCAACAATGTCTAACACTCAGCCCATTATCTTTCTCCACACACGGGCTCCAGCATTTCCACACTCATCCACGTCGCTACTCCAATCAAAAACAGGGTCACCAGCCTGTATCCGTTTCCTCTCCCACAGCCCACATTTAGTTAGTCACCAAATTTTATTAGTTCTTCCACCTAAGTACCTCTCAAATCTGTCCCCATGACCACTACTCTGATTTTGGGTGCCACCACCAGTCTCTTACTCTCTGCCTTCAGAAGGAACCTAGGGTGATCTTTCCAAAAACACACAGAGGGTGGACCACATCCCTTCCTAGTTAAAGCCCTTCAGTGGCTTTCCCTCCCCTACAGGATAACGTTCAAACACCGACAGATGATGCCCAAGGCCCTGCTTACCTAGATTTACCTCTTGGCACACAAGTCACCCCATACAGTTCAGCAGCCACACAGTACATGCACATATGAGTGTGCCATGCACTTCCTGGCTAGTCTGCCAGCACCCCTACCTCCCACCTGGAAGATTCCAACGGAAGGCTCCCTCCTCTCAGATTTCACGTCACATCCCCTTTCCCCCTCTCCAGCACACTCCTGACTTCCCTGAGCTGTGAGGTCTCTCTACTCATCTCTTCTACTGGATGGAAACATCTCATGGGCAGGTAATTCAACTGTGTTCATACTCCAGTCCTTCTTATGCTAAGTTATGTAGGGGCTTCTGGTGCTTACCAAGCTGGTTCTCTTCTGTTTCTGGGCACATGGCAGGAGAATACTTCCTTGCTCCCTTGCAGTCAGGTGGGGCTATATGACTAAGTCAGGCCTATAGGCTGTGAGAAACAGTCAAAAAAGCCATTTGCCCCAGATGGTGCAGCTACAAGACGGCAGAGCCCCTATCAACCTGGGTCCTGGAGAGACTCTGTGGAGAAACCCTTCCCCTGACACCCCCAAAGCATGTTGAGTACATAGCGTGAGAAATAAACTCTGCAAAGCCACTGAGATAATAGGGTTGTTTGTTACTGCAACATAAATTAACCTATTTTGACTACTCCAGAAATCAATTTCTGTCTGTGATCACTGAAACAGGGCCTAGTAGAAGTATCAGGTTCCATAAACATTCGATGAACGAATGAATGCAGGGATGGATGAACGAACAAAGAAGCCTAGGAAAAAGAACACGAGATCTGGAGTCAAAAGAAGATAGCCTCTAATAACCACCCCATATCCTTCTTTCCCCCACACCAGTGCACTGTTCTTCTTTATCTCCATTTGGTTCCAGAGGCAGGATTTAACCTTTTGATTCCTCTCTCTGAAGTATCTCTGTACTGATGCCAACCAAAACTACACGCAGATCCTAGCCTACGCCTCCGTGTCTGGAGAAAGGGCACTGGTGATATATTTTTGCCAGTTTTCCACCAATCCATAATCCCACTGTCTTTGAACTTCATGCTTCCAGGGTTACATCTGGACTCCGCCCGCCAGATGGGGATTCCTGAGCTCCCTGAACCAAACAAAGGCTTCTAATTCTAACACTCCCTGCCACGCCCCAACCAAGTTAAAGAATGGCCTCATTAGAGCAAATATTTCTTTTACATGTGGGGAAAATATTCTGTAATTATCCTTAAGTCTTTCAACACATTTCAGCTAAGCACAAAAGCAGAGGCTGTAAGATATGTGGATTGGTTCTACATATTTTCAAAAATAAACACAAACATAAAGAATGTCATTACAAAGTCATAGGTTCCTCAAATTATTGCTTAGCAAGAAGGTCAGGGCACTAACACAAACATCTAGCAGGGAGCATCTAGCTAATCAGATCAGAAAGATCAGCGTGCTGGCAGTGCTGAGGATGGAGTGGGGCGGCGAGGGGGGGCCGGGAAGGCAGGGAGCCCGAGGAGGAGAGATGGTAGGGGCCTCAACCCACAGAGGTGGGGGAGGAATTGAACTTGGCAATGTCTGGCTTGCCATCCACATGGGCTCTCCAGCCTCTAGCTGTGCTGCTCTTAAGTTAGCTGGTAAGCGCCAGGCCCGAAACTGGGAGGAAGCACGTGGTACTGGAAATGCGATGGGCATGTAGCAGATAGACTTGGGTTCACATCCTGTTCCACCACTAGGAGCTCTGTGACCTTGGCCAAGTCCTCAGGCTTTGTGATTCTTAGTTTGCTCACTGCAAAGCAGGGGCAAACACAGCAACCTCCCACTGTTTTGAGGCATACACAAATTGCTGTTAAAACAGGAAGTACCGAACTGCAGCGTGTCTGTCTGCTTTCCCTAATCCCAAACACTTCTGTGTCCCTGGGGCCTGATTCTACAGGTGCCCTCAATAAATGTGTGCCAAAGGAATGGATGAATAATGTGCTTTAGATAATGTTTTAAGTTTTTTTTAATTACAGAAAAATATAACATAAAATGTATCATTTTAGAGTGTACAATTCAGTGGCATTTTGTACGTTCCCAATGTTGTGCCACCATTACTACCATCTATTTTAGAATATCGTCATCACCCTCCACCCCTGCCAAAACAAAAAACAAACAAACAAAAAACCCTGTACCCATTAAACAGTTACTTTTCCACCTCCTATGGGAAAGTCTACAGTAGTTTTAGCTCCACTGCATACTTTAAACCATTGCTGGTGGATGCTGCTTTGGTGAGAAAGCTGGCAGAGGCAGGGTGGGCAAGAACTTATTTCCTGCGTACCCACCACGAGCTTGCTCCCCTCCGTAAACTACACAGGTAGATGCCTAGTAACAGCACTATCAGGCATGTGCGAGGCTGTGATGAGGAAACACTGGATCCTGAAGCAACACAGAATGGTGAGAGATGAGGTCAATGAGGCCAGAAGGGGTGGGATGGGGGGTCTTTATGCATAGAAACTTGGACTTGAGTCCACGAACCAATGAATGGAGGCTCAGCCCTCTCTTCTCTGGTCTAGTACATCCCGGGGATGGTCTTAGAAGAGGGTGGGTACTAGGGAGACATGCATTCCCCACCCCCCATCCTGATAAATCGACAGAGGATAGGCCCTGGCCCGGCTGCCGATGGAGCTCCAGCTGCAGAGAAGCGGGCGTGGAGGCGGGCAGCCGCGGACAGTTAACGAGTGATTTATTGGTACTGCCGCACAACAGCTTTCCTGGGACCTGTTGTTCCTAATGAACAACCACTAACTGGATGATACCGCTTTCTTTTTTTCAAAGCAAAGAAAGGTCCCCAAAGCCTTTCTTCCCCATTGTCATGGGAGGAAAGACTTCACCTTCGCCCGCTGCCTGAGTCTAAAATACAACAGGTATTTGGCGGCAATCCCCACCTGCTCCCTCACGCGGGCACAGACACACACAAACACACCCTCACAGAGAGTCAGACCCTCACTCCCTTATACATGTGATCCCCACACCGTCAAGACATTTATTCCCCCAACATTAATGACACCGACCTTGTCTTGCAGTCATGCTCCTACACTGTCACGTGTATCCGTACTTTACACACACACACACCACCCTAATCCCCCCCACCCCCACTGAAAGCAGCAGGCCTAGCCGTGTACTTGCACACAGCCGCATGTGTGTCTCCTCACACACTCACACCCCCTGTCATTACAGTCAAGGCCACAGGGTTCCCCCCGCCACGGTCTCAGGCAGGAATCTTCTCTGCGGCGTCCACACCTCCAGTGAAGGGGCTCACTGACTTAGCAGAAGCTCAAGATCTGGGGCCCTGACCTGGCTCCCTTGGCCGTGGGGGTGGTACATGCCAGGGAGAGGAAGGGGGCGCCACAGCCAGGCCTCAGGGGCCCCGTGGTCCAGCGTGGAGAGTCCCAACTGCCATATCATTCAGACTAAAATCGTTTCTCCTGTTTATAGTTCCTAGGACACTAAGAAGCTGCAGACTCACTTAAGAGCCAGGCTGCTGAGGGGTGATGGGGCCTGAGATGGTGCCTGGAACCTAACAGGCAGCTCACATGGACTGAAATGTTCTTCCCTGAAAAAAGGCGTGTTGAAGTCTGCGACAGACTGAATGTCTACGGCCCTGCACCTCCAATTCATATGTTCAAATTCTAACCCCCCAGTGTGATGGTGTTAGGAAGTGGGGTCTTTGAGAGGTGATTAGGT
Source organism: Balaenoptera ricei (assembly GCF_028023285.1). Taxonomy (NCBI): domain Eukaryota; kingdom Metazoa; phylum Chordata; class Mammalia; order Artiodactyla; family Balaenopteridae; genus Balaenoptera; species Balaenoptera ricei. The sequence continues at coordinate 56,283,567 of NC_082646.1, read as the reverse complement.
CCTGAGGGTGGAACCTGAAGAGCTCCCTCACCCCTTCTGCCATGTGAAGAAAGCAGCAGGAGGGGGCCCCCCGAGACACCAAATCTGTAGACACTTTGATCTTGGACTTCCAGCCTCCAGAACTGTGAGAAATAAATGTCTGTCGTTTAAGCTGCCCAGTCGATGGTATTTTTGTTACAGCACCCTGAACAGCCAGAGACAAAGTCCTAACCCCCAGGACCCCAGAATGTGACCTTACTTGGAAATAGGGCCATTATCGATGTACTTAGTTAAGATGAAGTCAAACTGGAGTAGGATGGGCTCCTAACTCAATATGACCGGCGTCCTGATAAGAAGACAGCCATGTGAAGACAGAGACATGCGGGGACAAAGGCGTGTGATGATGAAGGCAGAGACTGGAGTGTGCTGTACAAGCCAGGAACGCCAGGAATTGACAGCGGCCCATTGTAAACTAGGAAGAGACAGGGAAGGATTCCCCTGCAGGTCTCAGGGGCAACACGGCCTTGTCAGTAGCTTGATTTTAAACTTCTAGCCTCTAGAACTGGGAGGCAATACATTCCTGTTGTTTTAAGGCACCCAGTTTGTGGTACTTTGTTACAGCAGCCCCAGCAGACTAACACAGCATCCAACAAGTATTAGTTCTGATCTCCTGTTTGCTCTTTCTGGGCTTCAGTCTACAACTTGGCACTATGGGCGTGAACATTCATCAGGGGGACGCTGTGAGAACCCATTCTAAGCTACACATTATTAATGGAACGTCATGTGCCAGGTCCCGATTATACTGAGATAGATAAATAAACCATGGTCTTGCCTAGAGCTACATAAATCTGTGAGAACGTTTCTAGATAAATACAAAACGGGCCGCTGGAAGAAAAATAATGCCTCCGGCCAAGGCACCGACTTCAGCAGGTCTTCCAATCCCCCTCACCCCTGCCCTCAACCCATAAAACAGTGCTGAGCTCTGAAGGGGATGGCAAAGTTAACAATCACTCAGACTTAAAAGTTTCCCCCAGCTTTTGAGCTATAGATATTAAGTTTCATTAAGACATCGTTGTGGTGGAAAACAAACTTAACAATGGGCAGCTCTTTTTCCATATGAATCAGCCAGCTGTGCAGGAATAAAAAATAAACCCAGCTCCCCCGTCCCCTCTGGGGATGCCGGCATGGGCTCACTGTGCTGGTGCTATGACAGCAGCTCCCAGGAACCACCACACTCTGCCAGGGCCTGGACTTCTGCGGCCTGGGACATTTCTGTGGTCCCCCAAACTCCCTGTCTGTGAACACACTTTGGATTTGTCTCAGAGCTGTCATGCTCTCTGGACTAATACCAGCCTCAGCCACCGCTTGGCAAACCACCCCTGTCAGTGCCCACCTGTCCCTACGTGTCAAAGATGCCCCATGGCAGTGAGAAAGCACAGGTTTTGGAGTCGGGCAGATCCGTGTATGAATTCATCCTGCACCACTTACTAGACAGACAGGTGGCTTTCAGGAAGTCACTTTACCTGTCTGAGGCTCTATTTCCTCATCTACAAAAAAAAAAACAACACAAAATACCAATCATGCTGAGATATGAAGAGGATGAAACAAGATTATCTATTTAAAGAGGCTCAGCTGGTACCTGACTTATAATAAATATTCAATAACATTTATTATTTATTGAGTACCTATGTATTATTAAGTAATTATTTAGTAGTACTTAATTAATATAATAGTACTTCTTATTAACTAAGTAATTTTCATTATTATTTTCCCAGGTTGCTGTGATTTATCGTGGGACAGGCCACTGAAGGGCCTTGAAGCCAGCTGTCCTCCTGGGACACTGGGTCTTGGGATGAGAAAGACAAAAGTAGCTCCTAACAGCCAGGAGTGGCCTGGCCCTCACAGCTCAGCAGTGGCTTTCTCCTGTTGAATACAGACAATAGTACACACTAACTTCAGACAGGAAACTCTGATCATAATGGACCTGGACAAAGGCAAGGCCACTCTGCAATCATGTCTGACCTTAGACAAAAACTGAAAATTGTCCAAACCACAAAATGACCAAAAAGCCGCCCCCCACCATCCTGGCTGATGTGAGTAACTGCTGCTGCTTTTCCAATTACAACTTTAACCTCACTTCATTCTTCCTGCCTTCCACATACGATTCTTTATGACATCCGGGCACAGAATCACCCCTGCTTCCTGACAGTATCCAGAGCAAAGCTCCCCACTTCCTTGAACTCACCTGCCCCCCACCAAATAACCTAATATAGGGCCACATCCTGTACATCATTTCATACACCCTTTCCTGGGACACCCAATGAATCCCCAGGATGTGTGTCCTCCCTCTTTGCAAAGAGTCAATAAACCCATCTTGGTTCAACTACAGGTGAGTTCCTGGTCATCTTTGGCTGGAAGGCCTAAAAGGGATTTGGATGCTGCCCTGCCCTAGCAGAGAGGGAGTCTGGGACTTTTTCACACCTGACCACAGGTGAAGCTTTCTCCCCTAGCCTACTTTCTGTATCACATAGGCACACTGGACCCACAGCCTCCAAGCTGCCTTTTGCCATTGGAAGTCCTGACAGCTGCGTTCCAGGATCGGTAGGCCTGAGAGGCCATCGTGGTGAACGTTCTTCTTCCTGTGGTCCTGTCCCAGCTCTCCCTGCATGGGTGCTCAGAGCTACAGGTCTTAGGAATCATTTTATTCAGTTGCCTCAGCAGGGCCAGGTTTCTTCCGCTGGTCCTCTGCCTGATGGCCATCCAGGGTCGTTGATGGCACTCACGTGGCACTCTGTGGGATACTGCCTAGCTATGTGTTTGTCTTCTCTACACCGTGAGCCCCTGGGGCCAGAGACCATGCCTGCTTCATCTCAGCATTTGTACAGCACTAACGCACTGCCTGCCACGTGCTACTGAAAGGATGCACACGTGTCCATGGCACCTGTTCAGTCACTGAGCCTCACAACTCCCCTCCCCCCCACCTCAAACCATCAATACCACTGTAGACCAAGTAGCACTGTCCCGCTGTGAGATCATTTAACATGCTTTTCTTTTTCCTAAGATCCATCATTTTATTTTCTCTTCTCTTTCATTACCAGCACCAGTAGTGAGCTTTCTGTATTAAGCAATTTCTTTTAATTTCTTTCTCAATAAAGTTTACAATCACTGTTACTGCCTGAAAGACGAAGCATAGAGAAAGGTCTACACAGCTGACCTGAGAGGTATACGCTGGGTGAGCGGCTAGGATTCCTCACTAGTAAACAGGAGGGGAGGACCAGAGGTTTGTGCAGAGAAGAGTCAACACAGCAGCCTAAGATCCTTAGAAAGGTGTGCTTGCAAGGTTGGCTCTTGGCTGGCATCTGGAAACTTGGCTGGTAAACAGTTCCTTACCTGATATAGAACCTTCTCTAAATGAGAAGGGTGGCTTACTGTGCCTAGACTGTGTGGACAAATAATGAGGGCTTATGCTAAATACCTGCTTCCCCTTGAGAGTCTGGCATTTTGGCCTGTGCTAGGCAGAGGGTGCCTATGTGACCAGCCCCCGATAAAATCTTTGGCCAAGGGGTCTCTCTTGAGCTTCCCTGCTGGACAGCACTTTTGTCATCACAGCTCGTTGCTGGAGGAATCAAGCACGTCCTGAATGACTCTGCTAAGAGACAGCGCTTGGCAGCTTGCACCTGGTTTCCCCTGGATTTCGCCCTGTGCATCTTTCCCCTTTGCTGGTTTGCTATTTATCCTTTTGCTATAATAAATATTAGCCATGAGTCCCACTATGTGCTGAGCCCTGTGAGTCCTTCCAGTGACTCACAGAGCCTTCAACACCCCTCGACACAGGCTTCAAGTTCGAAGGTCCACTGTCAGGGTTCAAAGACAGGATGGGGGCTCAGGTGCCCTGGACCAAGGTGGCGATGTGATAATTCATGAAGTGTCAGGTATTCATGGTGTCATGAGCTCTGACATACTTCCCAAGTGTGAAGAATAACAGCCAAATGCCAGAGTAGACACTTGAAGAGCTTGTTAGATCTAACTGGGGAAAAAAATGACACGGCATTTTCTCCAACTAAAACGCATCTTTTAGCACTAACTCTAGCGCTGAGGTAAGAAATTATTGAAAGTGGTGGATGCAGGTAGAAAGCGGGGTAAATCCTTTGGGCTTAAGCCGCTTCTCTCCTTTTCCAACCACGTGAGGCCCCAGGGCGGGAGATGCCCAAGGAGCCTCGCTTGTCACATGCTAACTTCTGACTTAGCCATTTGGTTCCTGTTTGCAGAGCCCCCTCTGCCTTTTCACAGCCCACTTCACACCCACGATGGCTCCTCTCTCCTCCCTCTGCCACCCATACAGCAGCTGGAACGGTCAACAAGTGTTTACAATTGTTTGTAATTTGTTTGCACCACACTTTGAATTTGGTTTGTTCCAGACGATTATTTGTTTTGTAGTTAAGGTCCTACAAAGTGCAGAGCAGCATGCTCATTTAGGAGCCAGGCTGCTGAGCTGTAGTGGAAAGAAAAGCCCTCTTTGGTGTCTTGAATATAAAGGGTTTGGCTATTTCTTTGAAGGAAAGTTTCTTCCAGAACAGAAAGCCTGGTCTGAGAGCCTTCTCACAGAGCCGACTGGGAGAAACTGGTCTGAGGAAAATCAGGCCTGTTGGAGTCTTTTCACCCTTGACCTTGGCAACTGGGGAGTCAGCTTGGCAACTGGGGAGTCGGCTTTGACCAGCTGCCATATATTCAAGCATACCCCATTTTATTGCGCTTCCTATTTCGTTTTTAAAAAATTGTGGCAGGTTTGTGGCAACCCTGCGTTGTCAGATAATGGTTAGCATTTTTTAGCCATAAAGTATTTTTTTATTTAAGGTATGTATATAATTTTTTTTAGACATAATACTATTGCACACTTAATAGACTACAGTATAGTGTAAACATAACTTCTATATGCACTGGAAAACCAAAAAAAAATTGTGTGACTTGCTTTATTGCAATGCTCTCTTATTTCAGTGGTCTGGAACCAAACCCGCAGCATCTCTGAGGTCTGCCTGTAGTTGTGAACAGCAGTGCGTGGGTATGGGGTCAGAGAGACCTGGGGTTGAATCCCATCTCTGCCACTTTCCAGCTGTGTGATCTCAGAGCACCTTCAAATGATGATGAGACCTCTGTCTACCTCAAAGGTTGTTGCAAATGTTAAACAAAAAGTGAAAACACTTTGTGATTCACAAAATGCTGCACAATTGATAATAACAACACGATATGCTTATATAGCACTACCTAGGTGCCAGACACTATCCTAGGTGCTGTAACTCTCTGAGCTCATTTAATTCATAACCATGCAATGAGGCAGTCAGTAGAATTATCCCCATTTTATAGGTGAGGACACTGAGGCACGGAGAGATTTAGAAACTTGCCTTGTGTAACACAAGGTAACACAGTTAATGAGTAGAAGAGCTGGGGTTCAAACCCAGGCAGTCTGGCTCCAGAGTCTGTGCTTATAAGTGTAAGTTGTGGTTTTTTTTGGAGGGGATTTTGGCACCTTTTAAACCACAAAAGCATTGGTTGTCATTCACTCAAATTTTTGCATTCCTGTATCCATGAGGCAATGTTTATCAGGGGTAAGACCTTTGGATTCTAACTGCCCTGTGTTACGTATCAGCTTTGTGATCTCCTGGCTGGCAAGTGACTTAAGCTTTTGGGGCCTTAGTCAGCTTGGGGAACCCAGACCAGGTGGCCTAAATGGCAGAAATGTATTTTCTCACTGTTCTGGAGGGTGCCAGCATGGTCAGGTTCTGGTGAGGACTCTCTTCCTGGCTTGCAGACCGCTGCCTTCTTGCTGCGTGCTCATATGGATTTTCCTCAGTGTGTGTGCCGGGAGAAAGCAATCTCTCTCTTCCTCTTCCTAAGGCACACTAATTCCATCAGGAGGGGCCCCCCATCCTCATAACCTTACCTAATAAGCTTAAATATCTCCCAAAGGCCCCATTTCCAAATAGCATCACATTAGGGGTGAGAGCTTCAACATAAGAATTTAGGGAGGGACACAATTCCATCCATTCATCATCCATAAAATGGGTGGGAAAAACCCTCTATCTAATGGGCTGATGTCCTCATCTGAATCAGGGATAGTACCTGCCACCTTTGACCGCTCCCTGCTTAAACCTTTTTTTGGGGTTTCTTATGCCCTTCACGGGAAAGGCTGAAGCCAGCAATTCAGTCTACCATGCTGGAACCCAGCTTTCCTCTCTGGCCTCAACTCTTAATTCCCATAGGCTCAGCCATGACAAACTTCTTGCTAATTCCCGAACAGTCCATACAGCCGGGAGTCAGACCTGAGGCTCCTTTAATTGAGGCTCCTTTTCTTCACCACTGCTGCTCCCCGTCCTCAGAGGAAGTTGGGCCCGCAGCTTTGGGAAGAGTCTGGGGGAGGGTCTGGGCTCCTCTGAGACCTCTTCCCTAAAGAGGTCTTTTGTGGGGTTTGCACTGAGCCTGGTTCCGGGGATCCTGTGGGTAATGACTGTCACTCTCTGCCCACTATGCTTCATGTATCAAACCCATATTAACCCCCAGGAGCCCTTCCTCACACTTTGCTTCACATGTTTCCCTCCAGTCCAAAGTTAAAGGAAAGAAAGTCATTTCTATATTGTGGTCAGTCTGCCTGGGTTGATTAGTGTGAAATTAAATTTGTGGCAAGGATCCATGGGCTGAGGGAAGCCAAATTCATCTCGACACGCTGGCTGCATGTGGCGCTCGTGCGTGTTTGCCCTGGGTTCCTCTCCACTTGCCTTTGTGCTGATGGAGAGATCCAGCTGGTTACATGAACCCAGATTAAGGTCCCTGTATCCTCCTGTCAGCTCATCCTGTTTGGGGTGCTTTTTCTGCTGCCCGTAGCTACTCAAGGGCTTATCAGTTACCCCAACAGCCATTTACATAGGAGGAAGCTGTCGGAGGGAAGGGGAGAGATGGCCAGGCCCTACAACTCAGGGATTCCAGCTCTGTCATTATATAAGCCGTGTGACCTTGGGCAAGTCCATCTGATCCTGAAGCCCAGCTTCTTTTAACTGAATCATGAGGCCCTGCCCAGAAATGCACTCATTCTCCATAAGGAGGCCTTAGAAATACTACGCCAATAGTTTTTAGACAAGACTATGACAGCATGAATCAGGGAATCTTCAAGCTGAGGGGTCCTTGAAGGAAAGGAATTAACATTCATCAGGTCCTGCTATGTGCCAAGTACCATCTTTTAAACTTATTATTTTTTTTAACTGAATTGCATAGTAAGAAATACATTGTAACTGGCGACCCAGTACAGGTGCTGTGTGTAAAGTATAGCTAAAATAAAAATTCACAAAATAACACTGACTTCACTATGTTTCATGTAGTCTATTCTATTCTGCTCCTCTCCCATCCATTTATTACCATTATTTTAAATGATGGTGTGCTGAAACACAGCACTGATTTCAGGATCAGTTACGGTCCACAGCTGGGAAAAGGAAGCCCTGTATCTTTCATGTGCACACTTGCCTTTTGTGCTCCTTACAACTTTAGGAGGTAGGCATGTCTTCATTCCCATGTTGCAGATGAAGAAACTGAGGCTCAGTGAGATTCAGTCATTTGCACAACATCACCCAATTCCTGAGTGGCTGAGCTGGGATTCTGAGTGTGACTCCAAGCCCATGCTGTTCCCAGTTATCTTGCTGCCTGAGAATCCAATGATCCCATTTGGCTCATGGGGAAACTGACGTCCAGAGAGGAGAAGTAACTTGCTCAAGGTCACACTGGGTCTGGTGATAGAGCCTAACACTGAAACCAGATTCATCCCTGGATTCCACACGCCCCAGCACTGGAACTAGGCTCCTGTGGGCAGGAAGCTCCTTCCTCAACGTCGGTTACTCTCTTTCTTCCCTGAAGTCATCCTGGATTATATGAAGTTGAAACCAGCCAAGAGCCACTCTACTCTCCCTGGACAAAGCTGAGCTTACCATAGGACATAATGCCTTGCAAATGTCTTTTGGTAGGAAGTTTGTCATTGTGCACGTCACTGCTTCCACTGGAACTGAAAGTCATGTTGGCTCAAATTAAAAGCAAAACTCTGGATCACTGTACCTCTCAGCACACACAGCGGGTCCTAACCTAGTTTCACAAATGCAATCTATCTTAATTTAGCGTAGCTTTCCGGGTCTGTTTTTCCCTCCTCCCAGTTCAGAAGGAGGGTGTGCTTGTATTAGCACGTACTGCCCACCAGGGAGTGCTGCAGTGCGCACCAGTGGGGAGTGGACTTGGGATGTATTTAACGTCTTCTTACAAGGAACTCACAAGAACAGCAATATTAGTGGCTGTCAGATACCAGCTCCCAGATCACAGCAACTCCAGCAGAGGTGGTGCTCTGGAGAGGAGGCCCCAGGTCAGACTTCACCAAGGCAGTTTGAGGCGGCGGAGCAGAAGGAAGGGCTGGAATTATGGACACAGAGAAGCCAAGATGATAACAAAAGACATGGGACCAAGAGTCTCCTGGGGGCAGCATGACAAGGCTGGGAGCAGGAGTCGGGCAACAAGGTCAGAGATCCAGAGGATCGGCAGCTGGATGGAGGGAGTATGGTGTGAGGAACGGACAAGGGGCGTGGTTCATGACCAAGGCCATGAGCTCTGAGAGAGAAAGTGGGGAGTGGTATGGGACAGGCCAATGCTAAAGGACTCTGCAGCTGGGCTGAAGGAGCTGTGAGGCCAGGAGAAGGATCAGGTGTGAGCCCCCTCCCCTTAGAATACCTGGGACCCCATTTTGGTCACAGAACCTAAGAATACTGTGGTCTTCCTCACTGCTTATGAGGCCCTGGGGTGGAGCAGGGAAGGGCAGCTGGTTCCCCTCACCAGGTACAGATCCCAACCTCACCATCTCCACGCACTGGTCCTGGCCTGAGCGCCCACCCCCTTTCCTGAATTACTGCAGTAGCCTCCTACTCAGACACAGCCCGCTGGAGTTCAGCACTGCTGCTTCCAGAATGACCCTGTCCAAGTATTAGTCAGACCCTGTCAGTCCCCAGCCCAGAGAGCCTCCTGTGATTCTCCCTGCAATGCCCTGGCACGTGGGCCCTACCCCAGGTCCCCTCTCTGATCTCCTCCCCACTGCAGCCACACTGGCCTCCCTGATGTTTTGGAACAATCCAGACACCCTCCTGCCCCAAGGCCCTTGAGCCCGCCCTTCCCTCTGCTGGGATGGCTCTTCCTCCGGACTTGCTCACCACCAGCTCCCTCGCCTACCTCACAGGCCATCTTCTCAGTGAAGCCTCCTCTGGCTGCACCCCCGGTCCCACCCTGGCATCCCCTATCCCCTCTCCTGTAACACTTATCATCTTGAAACATCCTATATAATGTAGTTTTTAAACTTGTTGATCAGTCGCCCCACTGACGAGTGGGCAGTTTTGTCTGTCTGGATCAGGCTGGAACCCCAATACCTAAAACAGTAGGTGCTCAACAAACAGCTTTTAAATGACAGAGGATCTGCCTAACTCTCCAACTTTCCCTCCCTGCACACTCCGCCCCCATATTCCAGCCTCATGGGACACACCTGACATTTGTCCTCCTCCATGCCTTCATCCACAGAGAATGCCCTTTCTTCCCCCTCCTTACCTGGTAGAATCCCTCCCGTCCCTCAAAGCCCAGGGACCAGCACTTCTTCCATAAAATCTTCTCAGAAACCTACTGGTTGGACTTTTTCTCTTAAACCTCCACAACGTCTACTTTAAATGTCTTTTCTCCAGCATGTCACAATTAGAGAGTGAGCTGGTATAATCTCTAGGGTCCTGAGTAGCTCTAACAGGTTACGGATTCGATTTCTTTTCCGGCAGTTTCTAACAGTGACAAAGAAGTTTACGTTCTGGATACAGCAAGAGTCATCTCTCAGGTTGTGTATATTTTATTAGCCTTGAGCTAATGAAAACATGTTTCTCTAAAACAGAACAAACTGCAGAGTGCAGTGGTCAAGAAAGATAACAGGCAGTGGAGTGAGGCAGATCTGGATTCAAACCCTGGCTCTGCTATTTACTAGCTGTGCCACTGTTAGCAAGTCACCTAACCTCTCTAAATCGTAGTTTTCTTGACTAAGAAAACTAGGAAATGGGGAAAGGTTAAGAATCAATGCATTTGTTAATCTCTAAGGTTCCTTCTAGCTCCCAGATTCTCAGATGCTCTGACCGTACTAGGCCCTCCTCAATCCTTCTTGGAACTTGGGGGCTTACAGTCCTCATTATGTGGATAACTCTGTCCAGTAAGAGACTCTAATTCCCTGAAAACATCGGGTACTTCTGCAGTATGGGAGGGAGTGTAAGCCTGCTTATGGGGCAGAAGGGTAGTCAAATATAGGGGTATAATCCCTACCCCAGCTGAACGAACCCAGCTTCCTGTCCTAGAGAAGGGAGCCTTGTGTCCAATGGTTGAGTAGCTACAGTACTCTGGCCGCTTAGGGAATTAATGAGAGCTTTTCTTACAGATTTTTAAAACTAAATCTCGTGAGCATGGGGCCAGGGAGGGTAGAGAAAAAATGGAGTTAAATTGGTAATGAGCTTCTTTCTCACTGTGCTTGAAGATGCTCACCTAATCTACACTCTCAATAAACAATTTCGCTGCCTAATTAGGTTAACCAGTAGTTTCCCTTTTGATACCCAGGCTGCTTGATAATTTGGGTGTAACTGTGATTCTGTTTCATTGTTTCTTTTCTAAGTGAATTTCTCAATTTGCCTCTGGGATTAGAGCTCAGGGTAAATTCTCACTACTCCCCAGACCCACCACACCTCTTTATGCCTCCAAACCTTGGCTCCAGCAACCTGCCTCTACTGGGAATGCCTCTCTCAGATCCCTCACGCTCAGTGCAATCCTGCTCGGCTGGCCTTCAAACTCTGGCACACAATGTGAGTGGAATGAAGGGATGAGCCTTTGTACCCTCAGGGCAAAACGAATGGCTCCTTCTACTGTCATCCCACACCCACAGCTCTTTAAACAATATTAATAGCTAAAACCCTTTTAACCATTTTTAAGCCACGATTCAACGCATTAAGTACATTCACATTGTTGTGCAATCATCACCGCTATCCACCTCCAGAACTTTTCCATCATCCCAAACTGATACTCGGTACCCATTAAACACAAACTCCCCATTTCCCTTCTCCCAGCCCTGGGTAACCACTGGCACACTGTTTTAGAAATGAGGAAACTGTGGCATAGAGAGGTGAGGTGACTTGCTCAAGGTTTCAGAACTGGGACATGGTCCAGGATTTGAGACCAAGGCTCCTCACTAGATTTGGAACCACCTCTTTCCACCCTGCCACACTGCCTGCTAAACCTCCACCACAGACAGGGCTGCAAGGTTGTCATAGCTCCACCTCCCCTGCTATTCATCTAGATTCTTGATTCTAGAATGATGCCTGGTCCACTGAAGGAGCTCAGCATAGCTACAGAACAAAGCACAGAACGAATCTACAAAACAGACACTGTGTCCACCTGACCCTGTGGTTGGAAATGGAGTTCACATTGCAACCTCTGCTTTCTAAAGAACATTTATAGGATGCCAAGTGTGTGCCTGGCATGATGCCAGCTCCTCCTTGCTGTGGCTCCACTCAGCAGGAGAGGCCTGAGGGCCGGCTCCGCCTGATGCCCCAGAGAGGGAAGATTTGTGTTTACATTACCCAGTCAATTCTGTATTTATTTTGGATATTAAGCAGTGACATAAAAGCTGCTGACATTAACCTTCGGGGGCAGAAATTGGCTTTAATGGACCCCATAAAAAGTTATTATTGACGGCAGCTGCATGCAGCTTCACCATGACCTCAGCAAAAGCCTCCACCACTATCAATACTGTTGACAATTACTATTGACTAATGCAAGGCCGGGCGTGGAGGCAGAGTCGGTGTTCCTGTGGCTGCAAGTTGCTGGGGGTCATGCTTTGGTGTCCTCAACTGCTGATTCCAAAAGAGTGGGCAGAGGGCTCAAACTATAGCATCAGAGAGACCTGAGCTCAGATCCAAGCTTTGCCGACCTGTTGAATGACTGGCTGTACAATCTCTGGCAAGTCAGTTGACCTTTTGGGAGCCTCAGTTTTCCCATCTGGGAAATGGGAGTGCCACGGTGCTGTCATGAGGGTTGAAGGCAATGGCCCTTGTGCAGCAGCTTGACACGATAGGTCCTCAGCATGGCCTCCCCCTGCTCCTGAAAGTGGCCGTAATGCGATGTGTTGGCTGATTATGTCCAGTGGAGTTGAGCCCTGCTCTGATGGTAAGATCAGAGTTCTCATCACAGATAAAAGACAGAACTGGGCTCAGGGGGATGAATGCGAGAGAAAGAGACGAGGGCAGGGGAGAAAGATGTGAGAGCGGAAGGGGCAGGAAGAAGAGGGGGGAAGCCGGGAAAGAACGGAGACTTCTGCATAGAGCCTGGCTCCAGCTCAGCTGGGTACACGGCCGCCGCATGTCCCCTCTGAGCCCCAGTCGTCAGCTGTAAGTTCTGGTTGACAACAAAGCTGTCCAACTCCTCGGTGGATAAAGGGGAGCCATTCCTATGGCTCCTTCACTGCCAGGATGAGTTACTGTCATTATTTAGACTCCAGTATAGCAAAGCCACTAATATAATTTTCCAGCCTGAAGCAAGTGGACAGGTGCAGGATGTCTGAGTCTGGAAGTCCAGGCCTGGAAGGGATGAGGCGGCCAGGGAGGAGCTCTTTGTTAGATCCACCTGCCCACCTCCTTTGCCTGCCCATCTTCCGTGAGCACAGTGAGACTTAGAGTGAGTGCTATGGCCCAATGCCGAAATGCATGATCAGAAGGAGAGGGTGGTATGGCCAGGGAAGCAGGCAACCATCTCCCTGTCCCTGTTATCAGAGCCTGAAGCTCTTCAGGCTCGCCGTCGTTATCACCCAACAGAGGCTTAATTCAGCTGTAACTCAGCTCTCAGGGAATATACAATAAAGTGGGTGGTGTGTGCCTCACTCTGTCATGACTTTATGGAAAAATGATCATTTGTCACCATGGCAAGAAGCCTTCAAACGAACAAACAACACAAGTACTTTGCTGCAGAGGAAATTCACTATGATTAGGGCCACAAGGGTAAAGGTTTTAGAATCATACAGGCCTGAGTTCAAATCTCATCTTGCTAGCTATGTGACCTACACAGGTTTCTTAACCTCTCTGGGCTACAGATTCCTTATCCTGTACAGTGAGGGTAATAAAACCTATCTCAAGGTGTTGTAGAGGGAGTAAATGAGATCATACAGCTAAGCACTTAGCACTGGGCATGGGGGTCTAATAATCAGTAGCAGGTATTAACTAGTATTGTTGTTATTACTATCATGTTCCTCTTGTGCACCTTCACCTTAATGTAAGGACTTCGAATCACAGAATCCTGGATCTAGAAGGGCCTACAGGTGATTCAGCTCACTTATTCCCCAAAAGTGTTCACTGGAACACTGGTCCCGTTGCATGCTCTGAGAATAAAGGGTTTTTTATTCTCAGATCAATTTGGGGGATGCTGCATGTAACCCTCCTTGCTAATATCTCCGTTGGCATGCATATTAACATATTAAAGGCTCTGAGAAGTCCTGCAGTAAGGAAACTGGTTTAAGTTCCTTTAACTCAGTGTTCCCTACATTATTTGACCACAGAGCACTCCCCTCCACCCCTCTTCAATCTAAGAACTATTAACATTCTCAGAATACAAGGAATGCTGATTTCATTAAAACTACTTATTTTACAGATGAGGAAACTGAGGTCTAGAGAAAGGATCTAACTTATCCAATGCTACACCCCAGGTCAGTGATGGCACTGAGGCTTCCTGCCTCCCAGTTAGATACCATTTTCTCTACACAGGCCTCGCACATCAAATTCAGTGTGTAGTGCAGAAGAGAGAAGGGGGCCGCAGGCTGGGCTTGGGCCTAGGTGGGAAGGTGGATGAGGGAGTGTGGATGGCTCCCCACTGCACAGAGGGGAACCCCTTCAGCTGCTGAGGTCATTGACCCCCTCCCAGGGCTGGTGGAGTGTCAGGGGAGGGTGACACTGCCAAGCTGGTATTTGGGACCTGCTGCTCCTCCACCCCTCAAACAGGTGCATCCCTAGGAAAAACTCCGAGCTCTCTAGCAGCAGTGGTGGAACAAATAGTTGCAATTCTGCTGCACCTGACTTTTTTAGGAGATAGATTTCTCCACCTGACCCTGGCCTTACCTAGTCTCCTGCCTGATCCCAAATCTGGGATTGTGTCGTGCATAACCCACTGGAGCATCCTTTTCAGAGACTAACCTACCTAAGCCTTCACCTCTGACCTGGTGTCTCCACACACGCCCCCCGCCACCCCCAAACCACTTCTCCAATTCCCCCCACATCCTGGGGAGGAATCAAAGGATCCTGCATTTAGAGCTGGAAACCAGTAGGGGGCACTGGTACCTGGCTTGGTTCTTCCAGTTCTCATTCAGATTGCCATCCCCACGTCCCCCTTCCCACCTCTGGTGTGGCAGGGCCCGCAGAGCCCCTCACTGGACCTCGGAGAAACAAAGCCCTCCCCCGGGCAGAGGGGCTGTCCTGGTCTCTGCCACCCTCCCTAAGTCTTTGCTGCCAGACTCCAGCAGGACCCTCCTTCCTCCATGTGGACCTCATCCACAAGCTGCCCAGAGACTGTGGGCACAAGGTGCCACAGAAAGGGAAATTCCCTCAGCAGGTGGCCCACTGCAGGGCTGCATCTATCTCAGGGCCCCTCAGAGATTTGCCAACAAGGTCCGAGAGTGGAGAGGAATATCCTGAAACGCGGCTCCCTTTCCTTCCCCACAGAAAAGGAGATGTGTGAATAACTTGTCCTCTTTTTCTCCCACAGCATCTCTCCGGCCTTGGAAGAGAGCTACAGAGATGAGAGTGGAATAGAGTCCAGAGACAGCCCTTCCTCCAATCTGCAGATGAGATCATGGGAAAGCTGGGGTAAAAACACGAGTTTTAAGTTACTCCAGCGTGACAGTTTTCGTGTGAAAGCTATCCTCTGATCAGCGTAAGACCCTGGGGTGGGGCAGCACGTGTGGCGGGCGCCCAGGGTGGTTGGGAACCTGGAGGCTGGAGGCTGTGTGAGCAGAGTTCTGCAGGACCAGGCACGGCGACCGCCGGAGAGGATAAGCTGCAGGGGATGGGCTTCCACTCTCCTCCGGCCCATCTGCTCCCACCCGCACAGGCACCTTGTAAGCAGTAACCCTGCCCCTTCGGCACCCCTCTCATCTGGAATGAAAGTGCGGCAACCCATCTCCAGCTTGGCACCCACGGGCGGGGGTTTCACGCGACCCTGCGAGAGGCTCTGCCTTTTGACGACGGAGAGCAAAGCCATTTTCCACCGACTTCACCGGAGCCCCAAGGGATGGAGCAGAAGATCAATACTGTGGTTAAAACCCCGGCCCCATAACCCAGGCGCCCGGCACAGGCCAAGCGGGCCACTCACCGGTCTCTGCGTTCTCGTGCTCCGTGTCGGTGAGCGTGAGGTTGGAGTTGGCCCGGCTGGACAGGCAGGAGCTGCGCCCCGACCGCGTGCTGCGGGCCCACAGCTGCACGGGGTGCTCGGGGGACAGCACAGGGTCGGCCTCCAGGTCGGCCTCGGAGCTGGCCCCCATGGAGTAGCCACAGTGGGGGAGGCCGATGTCTGTCCGGTACAGGGTCCCGTGTGGGGGCGTCACCTCCCCCAGGCCCAGCTCACGCAGGGTGAAGTTGGTGCCTAGGAGGGAAAGCAGGGGAGCGGGATCAGGGCGTGAGGGGGGCATCTCCCCACCAGAAGCCCGGCCCCTACCCTAGGGCTCACTCTTGTCCTTTGAGCTCACTGTGATGTTCGATGCCCGGGCCTCTCCTCTGCACCTTCTCCACCAGCCCGAACCCTCCACCCCTTTATGGAGGGCCCAATACAAATGGCCCCTCGTCTGAGAAGCCTCCCCTCCTCCTACACCCTGTGTGGGAGCCACTGCTTCTTCCTCCGAGCCGCCTCTGAGAGTCCTCGGCCCTGGTCATCCTGCAGAGCAGAACTGCGTAAGAGCCTGGGTCCTCTGCTCGAGATGGCTCCACGGGGGCAGGGACCGTGTCCCATTCATTCCTAAATCCCTGGGCCTAGAAGGCAACCCGGTACCCAGTAGGGGCTCAGTACATGTCTGCTAAACTGGACGGAGAGCTTCAGCTCTCCTCTTCCGGCCCAGGGAGGGCCTGCCAGCAAGGAGGGCTCCTGAGCAGGGCAGAAGCCTGGTCCATGAAATGCCAATGGTTCCCTGGGACCAGACGTTCCTTTCCAGCCAGGTCAGGAAAGCCTGGAGCAGGAAAGCGAAGAAGATGGTGCCTGGCTGGGAAAAGTGGGCCTTGCACAAGGAGGTCGGCTCTGCCTTGTGTTTCCTCACGCCAGGTGGGCTGTGACAGGAACCAGCAGCCTCTGGGGTAACCCAGGGAGCCAAGCACACAGCCGAGGCTGGGCCGCTGACAGGTCTCTCGAGGCCCCGGGAAAGCCTGGCTGTGCCCACGACAGAGGCCGGGAAGACATGGGTGAGGGGAGTTCACTCAGGGATCCGTGTTTGAGGGACAAAGGGGATACTGACTTCCATGGGAAACACAGCCTCCACATTACTCAGTGTTTACTCAGGGACAGCTTCTTCCATATTTTTAACATTCCCATGAGTGTTCTGGGGGATGAGGAAGACCGGCAGACGAAGGCGCTAAGGATCATATTCCAGTTAAACCACCGATCTAGGAAATGGACTTACACCCAGGCAGCGCCACATTTAATCCAATCCAAGCTGCCCTCGGGTACTGATGTATAGCAATGAGCAGGGCATGGTGCCTGACTTCACAGAGCTCACAGTCAAGCGGGGGACACACGGCCCAGGCCATGATGAAGGGCTAAAGCCCAAAGTGGGGGGATCCACGGAGAGTGTTCTGGGAGCACAGAGGCAGAGGGCGGGGTATCAGGGTGGGAGCTCAAAGGAGAGGTTTGCGGATGAGAGTAAACGTGCAGAGCGGAGTAAGAAGAGAGAAGAGGCAGATGCCCATGCTTTGAAGGATCCCGCAACCAGGGTCAGGACTGAAGAGGACAAGCCTGCAAAGGAAGGAAGAAGGAACTGCCAGTGAGGCAGGAGGGGAGCCCCCAGAGATGGCCTCCTCTCCTAATCGTGTGCATCGCTCTTAACCAGGAACCCCTGTGCCTCCCAGGGTCCTAGTCAGCTACGTGTCCAGCCTGGCACAGAGTAAGTGTTCAGCGAAAGGTAGTTAAATAATCAGACAGACACACTCTGGTAGCACGCTGGAGGATGGATAAAGGGAGAGGGAAGGTGGGAGGAGAGAACTCTGCTACCCTCACAGGATTTTTGAGGCTCCAGGGAGGTAATGGGAGAGAGAGAACTTTGTAAGCTGCAGTGCCCATGCCTGCCTATGAGCTGAGAATGCTTCTCATTTGTTATTTATGAAGATAAGAGGGGCTCCTTTGGAGCCTCATGTGCTAGGATGGCATCCAGGCCAACCTGGGCCTGGCAGGGCTCACAGAGCCGGAGGAAAGCTTTGACACCATTTGTCCCCTCCCCTCACTGAGACCCAGAGATGACAATCAGTGGCAGGCAGCATTTCTGAAGCACCTGCTCTGTGCAAGTGTCAAGTGCTCTATTTCCAGTCCTCATCAATCCTCCCCACCACCTTACAATTAGGAGGCATGGCTGTGATCCCATTGCCCAGGTGAAGACACTGAGGGTAGTAAAAATGGCAGAGCCAGAATTCAAATCAGGTCTGTCTGATGTCAGAGTTTGAGCTGTTGACCACAAATGGGAAAGAGCTGAAGACCCCTCGTCTTTAAAGCAGGAGAGGCGGCCTTGTTAACAGGTCAGCTTTCCTGTGGATCCAGGCCCGTGGGAGAGGCACGGCATCATCGCACTTACCTCGCAACGCGTCATCTCTTTAGTCCTCAGGACAATTCAGTGCAGTAGCGAGGACTCATGGCCATGTAACAGGGGAGGCGTAGAGGAGAGCCGGTGGTGGTCAGAACTCAAGCCCAGGCAGTCTGACCCGGAGCCAGCTCCTAACCACCCCATTACGCCCACAAGGGAGGTGAGCATGAAAACAAATGAACTAAGAACGAACTACAGGGCAGGCTCTGACCAGACCTAGGTGCCAAAATAGCGGAGTGTTGGTGCTGACGGACGCCCTCCACGCCGCTGGGCTTCCGTCCCCGCTCAAGCGCGCCCACGCCCGGGGGTGAAGGGGAGGGAGTGCGCAGGCGCGCCCCAAGCCCCGCCCCGGCCGCCCTCACCTGCGCGGCAGAACTCCTCGGCCTCCTGCGGCACCATGTCCTTGACGCGGCTGCCGTAGGCGAGGCGGGCGTCCTGGTCGTAGGCCTTGAGGGTCTCGCTGGAGCTGTAGGATTTCTGTGGGGCCTTGCCCTCCTCGCTGTCGGCGGACGAGCTGGTGTAGCGGCGCTCGGCGTCGCGGCGCCGGGTCAGCGAGCGGTACGGCTTCCTCTCCTTTACGTCCATGGCCTCCGGCCGGCGCTCCTCCACATCCACAAACAGGGTCCTTGCCGCACTCAGGGCCGAGTGGTCTGGAGCCCGAGAAACCAAAGAAAGGGCGTCAGTTCCGGGCCCAGGGGGCAAAGGCCATCCCCGGGTCCATCTTGGACCTCGATTCACCCGGCAGCGCTGTGGACAAGGGGCCTCAGGCTCTGGAGGTGAGGGCGCCGCTCCATGGCCACGCAGCCATAAGTAGCACAGGGGCGCTTGCACCCAAGGCTCGTAATGATGAATCCTTTCTCTTCCTGCTACACGACCGAACCTATCTCCCCTCTGAAGATGCCCTCAGCCTCTCCTTCAGTGATGCCTATCAAGGAGGCTGACAACAAAGGCCAGAGGGCACTAGTTTTCCCGATCCCGCTAGATGCGAATCACGTGTGTGCTCCCATCAGGCCTCCGGCTGGGACAGGGCCTCACACAGAACAGGGGCTCTTTAAGAATTTGTGAAATGAACGCCTATATTCAGGCACTGGGGTAAGCGCTTTGCATATATTATCTCATTCAATTGTCACACGTCCTGAGATATTATTACTGTCTCCAGCCTCTTCTGGAAATGAGCCAAGGTATAAACAACCAATCCACAGTTATCACCACCAGATAATTAAATAATCACCTGCTTATTGTCTGTTTTCTTGCACTCATATGTAAGCACCATGAGAGCAGGGGCATTACCTGTTCTGCTCACTCCTGATCTCTTGCACCTAAAGTGAAGCCTGGTGCCTCCAATGCATATTTAATTACACAGCCAACCCGTCTCCATCTGACAGATGAGAAAACTGAGGTTCCAGACCTCCCTCAAGGTGACTCAGGTGGTAAGTATCAAAGTCAGGATCTGAAACCAGGTCTGTCTGGCTCTAAAGCCCGAGTTTTTCCTATTTTATTATGCTCCCTGAGTCCCCTCCCTCCCACCACATAGAAGTGTCCTTCCAGCCAGGCTGGGCCGGGACTACCATGCTGATCAGAGAACTCCCTCACCTCCAGACTCATCCATCTCATTGGAGGCACCATCAGCACCTGGGGAAGCCGCAGCACCTGCCGCATATATCGGGTTTGCCAGGCTGTGTGGCTGGTAGGAAGCTCCTAATCTCCCTTTCTCCTCTTTTCCCCATCTTGACCCTTTTGCCCTAGGCCGACACATTTTTTAAAGCTGTTATGACAGCGTCTTCCTCTTTCCAAATGTCTTCCTTTGGCTCTGGGGTAGCAAACGTAGCCCCCTACAAGAGCCAGGAGGTCAGCACAGGAGGAAAGCAGGATATCCTGCACAAAGGATGATGAGCGCTCTTTCTTGAAACATACAACCTTCTCAGTTCTTTCATTGTTCCACTTTCCAGAGCAACATGGGTACACAAAACCTTCTCCCGCGTCACTGTCCTATTAGAGAAACAACAGAGCAAGAGCTGTCATCAAGGAGTCTCAGTGCCCAGGGTGGGGCCTCTGACCAACAAAGAGGGTGGGCCTGTCCAACAGTGGGTGTTCAGTGCCTACCAATGCTGGGACATAGGAGTGTAGGGGGTCTTGTGAATTTTTAAGACAAGCTGGAAATTTGGAGTTGGATGTAAAATGTATGATTTTTAAATGTAATCCATTATTATATGTAGGCCAAGTTAAACACACTGATGGGTCAGTTTTGTTCTGAGGGCTAGCGATTTCCGAGTTCTGCCTTTGATCGTGGACATCGAAGGTATCGGTATCCCTTTGGCCTGAGGATGCTCTCTTCCCTCCCAAGAGGGAAGAACCACCTCTTAGGTGGTTCTGAGGATGAAATGAGTTAATACATGTCCCTGGTACATATGATCCCTGATACACAATGGGTGCTCAATACATGTTCGCCATTATTATCATCAGAAAAAACCCACCTTTTATTTTTAAAAGGCATACTTTGGAAGGCTCCAGCTAGATGTCAGTTATAACTGGAGAAGGAACGTTCCCTCAGACATATGTTAATAAGTCTGAGACACACTTTAGGCTGTTAAATTGGTGGATGACTATGTCTCTTACCAGTGTGTACCTGTTGACTGAAGACATGGGCTTCAAGGCAGAGGCTCAGCAATTGCAAATTAAGAACACAGTCCCCAAACTCATGGCTTCCCTATTACAAAGCAGAGGCGAGGAGAACATTTGCCTTGCTCTCATTTCCTTTTCAGTCTTAATATAGTAATTCAGTAAATATTTACTTTTTTTCAACAGATGGGAGATCAGTCATGGTTCACACTCAAATTGGCATTTTTTTTTAAAGTTTTTTTTGATGTGGACCATTTTTAAAGTCTTTATTGAATTTGTTACAATATTGCTTCTATTTTATGTTTTGGTTTTTTGGCCATGAGGCATGTGGGATCTTAGCTCCCCGACCAGGGATCGAACCCGCACCTCCTGCTTTGGAAGGCGAAGTCTTAACCACTGGACTGCCGGGGAAGTCCCTCAAATTGGCATTTAACTGAGAGAAAAAGAAGAGGTTGGGGTGAAAGAAGTGACAGTGGAGAAAAGCTCCTCTTGGAGCAAGGGTCTGCAGCATAGCGATGCTGAGACCCTGGAGGGGTGGGAGCAGTGCCGGGGAAGGGTGCCAGAAGCACCCGCACACGTCCATGCCTACACAAGTCAGTCCCTGCTTACCCTGCTGACCTCCGGGTTCCCCACGTGACCCTTCCTGACCCTCCCTCTGCTTCCTCTCACTGCCCACAGAACAACCCGCCACCCCACCTCGACTCTCACAGAAGCACACCCCTACTGCCTGCTGAAACTCTTCGCCAGGTAAGCCCCGAGCACACAAATATGCCTTTGCAGAGGAGTTCATTTCCACAACCCATTACAGACCAGTCTCGCGCTGGGACTGGGGCCCAGAGATGAGCAGGACACAAGCCTTGCGGGGGCAGCTACTGTCTCTCTGGGGTGTCAGCCATAGGGGCCATCAATGATGAGTGCTTTGATAAAGCATGAACCATAGTTGTATAACTTTCTCCTTATGCTGACATGGGGGTCATTTCTGGTCTATCTATGGGGAAGGAGAGTGGGCTCTGGCCAAGAGGAGGGAAGAATCATGTCTGCATCGGGTGCTGTGGCTGGTGCTTCCCACACAGACCCACGAGAACTCTAGTTACTTTTTTTTTTTTTTTTTGGCCACGCCTCACAGCATGTGGGATCTTAGTTCCCTGACCAGGGATTGAACCCTCGCCCCTCGCTTTGGAAGCATGGAGTCTTAACCACTGGACCGCCAGGGAAGTCCCCTAATTACTTCTCATTTTAGAGAGCTGACTCAATTAGCCAGTTGGTTGATAAGTTCACACAGCCAGTAAGCCAGTGATTCTAAAATCCACTTTTTTTTTTTTCTTTTACATGGATCTGGTTCAGATGGATCTGGAAGGTTTGAACAGGTCTGTTAATGTGGGGAAGCCTGGAGACACATGGTGGTGATAGGAAAAGAGGCAGTGACAATACAATGACTGTTCACCTAATACCTACTCATGCTGGGAACTTTGTGCATGTTGTTTCTAATCCCTACAACAACTAGGCAGGTTAGATATTATCCTCTTATTTTATATTTTTCTCTTATTTACTCTTATTTTACAAATGAGATAACAAGCTCAAAGAGATTAAGTGATTTGCTCTAAATCACATGGCTTCCAAATATCAGGGTCTAGATTTGAATCAGAAGAAAATGTTTAAACCTGAAGAAAGGTATTACACACCTAGTACCAGAGGTTAATTCATTCGGTAAATAATCGCTAAGGACTCTTCTCTCCTAACTGTGGTGGAAGCTGCATGAAGGCAAGACACGAGGTTCCCTTGTGCCCTCCCCTCCTCTCCCCCTGGTCTCCCTTCCCCGCCTCCCCCCAACACTGACTTCCTACCCTGCCTTCCAAGCCTTGTGTGAGGCTTCGGTGGACAAGACAAATGAGCTTCCTACTCCTTGGAGCTTCTAGACAGTGGGCAAGTCAGACAGGGAGAGAGGCAGGGGAAGGACACCAGAGTGGCCCCTAACCTAGGTCAGGTGGGCCAAAGGTGGAGAGATGATTAAGGGACCACTGCTCAGAGAAAGTGACATCTAAACCATGACCAAAGAAAGTCAAGGGAAAGTGAGACAGGCCAGATGGTTTTGAGGTAAGGAGAGAAAAGAAGTCTAGATCTGTGACTTCCCCGTTTATTCTCACCTACGGTAAACATTTATTTCACACACATAAATCTACAACGTTCTAACTAAAACAAAAATTTCAAAAACCATGCCTAACCTTTCCTCAAGGGTGGAATCTGATATTTTCTATCTTATTCGATTTGACTAAAAGAGAATTATGGATGGATTGCCAACCTACAGTTTGAAAAAGACCATTCTAGGTCACAACCTGCATGAAAGTGGGAGGGGTGAGGGAGTTTGGGAACAGACAGAATCCAAACTTCAGTGAGGGAAAGAGGTCTAAGATCAAGCTTGAGAGGTGAGGAGTGAGCAGCCTGGTAGAAAAAATAAAAAGGCACTTCCATGAATGATGATAACACAAGTGGACAGTAAAATGTAAAAGTGCAGGTGGCAGAAAGCCTGGATCTGGCGATCCCAGGGGAGCATGTCCTCTAGCTGGTTTTCTGGTGCCAGGAACTGGCCTGGAAGAAAGACAAGGAGGATGTGGGACTCGGGGAGAGAAGAGGAGATGGGGAAGCAAAGCTTTTGGTGTTCGCGAGAAACTCAAAAAGCCAACTTGGGCCCTTTACGTGGGCTCCAGCAATATTTATGAGAGGCAGTGGCCTGGAGCATTCACAGGGAGATGTCATCAGACCTACAGACCTGCCGAGGACCCTTTGCCTCTGCCAAAGCCTCAGAGAAACGGGGGCTGTTACAACCCTGGATTTCCTCGCAACCTCGGAAATGACCAGAGACAAGCCAGGAAATTGACTGAATTCCTACTGGACTAAAGTTTTATAAGTTTTCCTTAACATAAGCACATGGTGATATTTTCAGTTCTTAGTGTGTCAAAAAGGGCTCATAAATATTTGAGCTAAAATGTGTTCTGCAAAATATAAGTCCTAGGCAGTATCTGTGTGTGTATGTGTGCATAAAGTCATCATAAATTTTTACTTTCCTTAGTCCTTCGAAGTTTGCTCTTGCAAGTCCCTTGTTTACAACTCCAGTGTGATATGAAGGGGAATGCCAGAGAGAGAGGCACCTAGTCTGTGCCAGGTACTGTGCTGGGCGGTGAACAAACCAAAGAGGTAGGCACCGTATCCCCACCTTACAGATTTGGAAACTGAGCCTCGGAGAAACGAAGGGATGCTCAAGTTCACACAAAATGCCAAGACTGGAATCTGATTGCTCTCTTTTCCCTGTGGTAGCCCCCAGAGCACATTTCCCTGATCTGTCACATTAGGGAATCCTTGGCCTTTTAAAATGGTAAGAGAGTGATTATAATAAGGGTGGCTAAAGGCAAGGTCTTTACATGCATTACCTCGTTTAACCTTCACCAGGCCCTTGAACCATTCTCACTTGATAGATGAAAGAAACTGGGATTTTGAGTGGTTAAACGCCTTGCCCAGAGGACCACAGCAAGGACGGGGCAGAGTGAGGATTCAGACCTGGGTCTGTGCGACCCTCAGGCTCAAGCTTTTCATCAGAACCTGTCCTGCTTCTCATACAGGTCACCCCTTATTCTAGTTTGCTTAACTGTTCTATTCTTTCACTTAGTGTTTTAAGCAGTATTGATTCTTCTGATGAACCTTCAGAAGAATTCTTCAGTTAGCACCTGACCTGGGCTTTTACAGCTTTATCTCCAAGTGTCCCCACCCAGAAAGCCGGCACTGTGGGCCAGGGGAAGGGCTTTCTTGGGAACATAGTGGAGTGTGGCCCTGTGCCCAGCCTGGCTGTGGGGACATCCCTAATCAGTGGCTGACAGGCAGGTGACAGATGGTACCGCTGCCCACAGAAGCCATGTCACCCTTCTGTTGGAAGGCTTGTCACAGGTCAGGCATCAAAGGGCCGCTGGTTGCTGTACGGGCACCGCTCCTCCAATCCCGGCTCAGGGAGCTCCCACCAGGGCGGCCCCGACCCCTCCCAGGGCTGAACGCGCGCAGGACAGGGGACACATTCGGCCCTCGGCCAACAGGAGCTATTACAGGGGCTCCGGGGTATCTGGATTCCTCCATCTATAGTTTCTCCTCTCAAAGCTGTTTATGAGCCAAATGATTCCCCTTTACACATGGTGGCATCTCAGAGTCAGAACATGTGGCATTTATTGTCTTAAGATTGAAAGCACCATCAAAGGTCAGCAGGTTCATGTCGCATCCCCACCAGGTGGTCACACCCCCTCCAAAGCTGGGGACCTCATTCCCTCCAGGGACAGCTCTAGCTGTGAGATTGTGCTTCCTGACGTGGAGCTGGACCTGCCTCCTTTCAGCTTCCTTTCACAAGCCTCAGCTCTGCTCCTTGGGGTCTCAGGAAATAAGTCTAACAATTTGCCCTGGCAAGAGCCTTACAGACTGAAGAGGCACCAGTCTGTGCATCCTTGAGTCTTCTCATCAGACTGAACATTCCACCTTCCCAGTAACCTTTCCCCAGGTTCATCTATCTCACTCCCTCTTTCCCACCTAACAAGGCTTTATAAGATCCAGGGTGAGGTCTCTCACCTTCTGAGATGGCTCACACTCTGTGGAGTGTTTTCTCTCCCAGCGCCGCTCTCGCCTTTTGAGACAGACAGCATTCTGTCTGTGGAATGTGGTGTACCTCTCTAAATAAATCCCCTTCTTAGCTGTCACTTTGCCTCTCACTGAATTCTTTCTGTCTTGAGACATAAAGAACCTGAGCTTCAGTAAGTCCTGACATCAGGAACTAAGGCCCTGACGCAGGTGGAGGACGGAATGATATCAACCATCCTGACCTCAATCAACTACAGCTTGGACTCTGTTGACCTCTGCCCCAATTCTATGCTGAATTCTCCTCTGCTCGAGCCCCCTCGTGAATACGCACGCACCCTTAGTTTAAAACTTCCCCAGCTTTGCAGTTTGGGGAGACACTGCTTTGGGAAAAGACCCCCGGTGTTCTCCTTACGTGCTGCAAGTAATTAATCCTTCCTTCTCCCCAACCCCCCAAAAAAAATCCAAGGTAAGACTTGGGAACAAGTAGTTTGACCAGAAGCAGTCAGAGGGACAGACACACCTACAGGTGATTCCAGAACAGTGAACACAAAAGAGCAGCTGACACAGACACTTGGGAGTCAGAGAGGGACACCAGTTTGGGTGTCCTGGAGGAGGTGACACCTGAGCTGAGGGAAGTCCGAGCAGGAGTTAAACAGGGGACAGGGAGAGGGGAGTGCCCACATGCCTCTTTTGTGGGGTGTAGTCTGCATGTCCCTCACCCCCCTCTCTCCTGCACCGGACACCATATTCCCCTGGGGCACACCCACCAGGGGGCCTCAGGATGTGCTGTCTGCTGGGACTCAGTTTTTCCATGAACAACACCTGGAGAAACGGTCTCCTGCAGTGCAGCCCCTACTGAAAGGGCCCGCTTTCCTTCTCCCTAGAAAACCCAGTCAAGGGTCAAGCCTGAAACCCAGATTATTTGAGTGTTAGCTCTCTGTAAAAAGTGCACAAGGGCCCTACACCGATTTCTGATTTTCTGTCGGTTTGTTCTGGGACCACATGATGAGATAATCAGGGGCAGGGAGAGATAGTCGAGCTGATTAATCGCGCATCCCCTGTGGTGTCCAAGGCTTATCCTGTAATTACCTGGGGTTCCTGTGTTAGGCCTCCACTCTGCAAGGCGGGGAGCACTGAACAGGGAGAGCTGGAGGGGAAAACCAGCCCCTCAGGGAAGCAGGCATTAGTTTAAGGCTCCTGGAAATGGTGAGGCTCTTGGTTTTAACACTAACTCCCTCGATCCCACAGTTCAATCCTAACTCCCAGAGGCGTGAAGGTGGCAACCGCTGTGCCCTCCGAGAGCTGCCCAGGGCCCTGCGTTCATGGAGAGGAGAAGCTGGGGCTCGGAGGCTGTGACCTGCTGACGGCCACAGCCAACAAGTGAAGAGGCAGGAGCCCTCAGCTTCACACACACACACACACACACACACACACACACACACAAACACACACTCAGCCACACAGTGGAATTCCAAGAGCTCTGTCAAGGCCCAGGAGTTCTGTAAAAGTGCAAAGATTGCAAAGCCCCTTGGGGAGGTGCCAGGAGCGGTGCTTGCAGCAGACAAAGCTTGTTAGCGAAGGTGTCCCAGAAAGGGATGTCCAGCTGGAAAGCAAGGGAGACAGAAGTGGCTTTGGCAGAATTTCGCTTATACCTCCACGTACTCAAGTTGCAAAGAGGCGGAGGAAAAGGCCCACAACAATGGGAAAACCCCAACTGCCTGAAGCTGTGGCCATTTCCAATAATTAAAGGCAGACTTAATAGATATCAGGGCCCTCTTTCCAGCAGCTGGGTGGTCAGGCAATTTTTATTTCAATAATTAGCTGCTATAAGTCACACAGAACTGGAGACAGATAAAGGGAGGGCCAGTCTCTCATGGAGCTAATTGTGCCCAGAGTTCTACATGCCTAATCAAGCTTGCACTGCTCCCATCCCTTTCATCCAAGGCCTCAAAGGACTTCGCCTGTGGTAATTAAGTCTCCTAAGTGCCGTAAAGAAAGGGATTCTCCTTGGCAGTCTGAGTGAAGAAGAGGAGGCTGGGGTGGAGATGGGGCAGGTGGCCATGCCGCTGGCCCCCAGGCTGGGGACAGAGGGCAAGGAAGAGGCCCCGACCCTGACACTGGGCCCTTTAAGCCTCTGGCCTGGTGCATTTTGCCCCAAGACAGGACAAGTACAGACCTTGTGGTGTCGCTGGCCACCTCCTGTGGAGCCTGGCTCAACCTGCCCCAACGTGGAGACAGTCCAGATGGCCAACCAAAGCCTTTCTAAATGTCGCAAGCTGGATGGTCTCTGGGGGATATATTTGTTAGATGCATCCAATCAGGTGGGGGTAATTCAGATTCCACTATCCTAGATTCTTACAGGTAGAGGGAACATAAAGGATGTCGTGGCCCAGCCCCATCTGATGCATGCATTCCTCTGCGTCCCCATGGACACCAGCTAGCCTTTGCGTGATCTCCGATGATACCACTTACCCCTAACATGTTTCATCCCCTAAGTTTGGCCTTAGTTCATTCTGATAGTGAGCTGAAATTTGCTTCCTTCAAGAGCCTTCCCACTGACCCTAATTCTGCCTTCAAACCTCACAGACAAGCCCCATCCCTCCCCTCCAGATCACGATTTCTCTCCCCCAAGCTTCAGAGAACAGTGGAGCACAGTGGTGAAAACCACGAGCTACATCAAAAGCACAATCTCCACACCAACAAAAAAGGATATAATTGGACCTCACCAAAATCCAAACTCATGCTCTGTGAAAGACTGTTAAAAGGATGAAAAGACAAGCTACAAAGTGGGAGAAAATATTTGCAAACCACATATCCAACAAAAGCCTAGCATCTAGAGCACGTAAAGAACTCTCAAAACCCAACAGTAAAAAACCAAACCAAAACAAAACCCAAACAACCCAATTAGAAAATGGCCAAAAGATATGAACAGATATTTCACTGCAGAGGATATACAGATGGCAAATAAGCACATGAAAAGATGTTCAACATCACTGGCCAGCAGGGAAATGCAAATGAAAACCACAATGTCACCACACACCCGTCAGACGAGCTAAAATGTAAAATAGTGGCAACTCTGAATGCTGGCAAGGATGCAGAGACCCTGGATCACCTATACATTTCTGATAGGAATATAAAGTATTACGGCCCTTCTGGAAAACAGTTTGGCAGTTCTTTATCAAACTAAACGTGCAATTACTGTACAACGTAGCGATTGCACTCTTGGGCATTTATCCCTCAGAAATGAAAACTCAGGTTCACACAAGAACCTGTACAGAGATGTTCATAGAAGCCTTACTTATAATAGCTAAAAACTGGAAACAGTCCAGATGTCTTTCAACAGCTGAATGGCTATGTAAATGGAATGCCACGGAATACTACTTGGTGAGAAAAAGGAATGAGTTAATGATACGAATGAATCTCTAGAGGATTATGCTGAGTGAAAAAAGCCAATCACAAAATGTTACATACAATATGATTCCATTTATATAACATTTTTGAAATGACAACATTTTAGCAATGGAGAACAGATTAGTAGTTGCCAGGGGTTAGGGATGGGGTAGGGGTGGGAGGTAGGTGGGCGTGGCTATAAAAGGGCAGTGAGAGGGATGCTTGTGGTGATGGAAATATTCCCTATCTTGACTGGATGCAGATGATAAAATAGGGTAGAAGTAAACACATGCATACATACAAATAAGTACAAGTAAAATTGGGGAACTCTGAATAAAATGAATGGATTGTACCAATGTCCATATCCTGGTTGTGATATCTATTCTCTTACAATAGTCTTGGAACATGTTGCTGCTGCGGGAAACTGGGAATAGGGTACCCAGGATATATCTGTACTATTTTTTACAACTGTGCATGAACTACAATTATCTCTTTTGTTAATTTTTATTGGAGCATAGTTGATTTACAATGTTGTGTTAGTTTCAGGTGTACAGCAAAGTGAATCAGTTATACATATGCATATATCCACTCTTTTTTAGAGTCTTTTCCCATATAGGTCATTACAAAGTACTGAGTAGAGTTCCCTGTGCTATACAGTAAGTCCTTATTAGTTATCTATTTTATATACGGTAGTGTGTGTCTGTCAATCCCAATCTCCCAATTTATCCCTCCCCCCACCTTTTCCCCTGGTAACCATACGTTTGTTTTCTACATCCATGACTCTACTTCTGTTTTGTAAATAAGTTCATTTGTACCTTTTTTTTAATATATATATTCCACATATAAGCAATATCATCCACTTCTGGGCATATACCAGGAGAAAACCATAATTCAAAAAGATACATGCACCCCAATGTTCATTGCGGCACTATTTACAATAGCCAGAACATGAAAGCAACCTAAATGTTCATCAACAGAGGAATGGATAAAGAAGATGTAATGTATATATACAATGGAATACTACTCAGTCATAAAAAAGAATGAAATTTTGCCATTTGCAACAACCTGGATGGACTTGTAGGGTATTATGCTAAGTGAAATAACTCAGACAAAGAAAGACAAATATTGTATAATATCACTTTATATGTGGAATCTAAAAAATACAACAAACTAGTGAATATAAAAAAAGAAGCATACTCACAGATACAGAGAACAAACTAGTAGTTACCGGTGAAGAGAGGGAAGGGAGGAGGGGCAAGTTAAGGATAGGAGAGTAAGAGGTACAAACTATTATGTATAAAATAAGCTACAAGGATATATTGTACAACACAGGAATATAGCCAATAGTTTATAATAACGATAAATGGAGCATAACCTTTAAAAATTGTGAATCACTATATTGTATGCCTGTGATTTATATAATATTGTACATCAATATAACTCAATAAAAAAAATAAATTAAAAAAAAAAAAGGTCAGCCTGGAAGAGAAAAAAAGTAGGTTTTTTGAGTCAGGCAAACCTAGGTTTGAACCTTGAACCTACTATGTATTTCCTGTGCAACTTTGGACAAAGAAACTGTCTGAGCTTCAGTTTCCTCATCTATAAAATGGGGATAGTATCTACTATCTTACAGGGCTTTCTTGAGGCTTAAATGAGGCAATCCATGGCAATACTTAAGTCTATGCATGGTGCATAAGTAAGGACTCAATAAACAACAGAAGTAAATGTTATATTATTATTCAGGATAATTATCTCTGTGCCTTCTCCTGATTCAATTCCCAACTAAATTCAACTTCAACTTCCTAAATTCAACTCTGGAAGTTAGGTATGGGGGTAGATTGCTCTAGTAATGATACCTCCCTGTATTACACCCTTGTGTAGTCTCCCTGCTGACTCCAGGGTTGGCCATGTGATTGCACTGACCAAGGGAATATTAGCAGCAATCAGGAATCAGAGGCATGAAAAACCCTTGAGTGTTTGGGCTTGCCTGTTTTGCTACTTTTGGAAAACATCCATCATGTAGCAAGACCCACGTGGATTGCTAGAGACCCAAGGCTGAGCCAACCAGCCGCATAGACTGCAGCCCAAATTTGTGACCCCCAGAAACAGGAACCAATAAGTGGTCATTTTAATCCCAAACTCCTAATTAGTTTGGAATTAAAATATATACACTACTATATAAAATAGATAACCAACAAGGACCTACTGTATAGCACAGGGAACTATACTCAAAATCTTGTAATAACCTATAATGGAAGAGAATGTGAAAAAAGAATACATATATTTATATATATATATGTATAACAGAATCACTTTGCTGTACACCTGAAACTAATACAACATCGTAAATCAACTATATGTCAATAAAAATTTGAAAAAAATGGTCATTTTAAGCCACTATATTTTACAGAGATCTGTTACATACAAAGGCTAACTGATATAGGTATTATAATTTCCATATTACAGATGAGGAAACTGAGGCTCAGATCATTAAAGTACCTTAAAAAATAAGAGGAAATGTTATGAGGACAAAAAGAGTAACACCTAATGTTTAAACAGTACTTCAGAGCTTACACATTTTTCCACATTTTTGTGCCATTTAATCCACCATCCTGTACTTCTCTTTTTTGGAATTTTTCAAAACTACATTTATGTTTAAGTAGTTGCTTAATTATATGCTCTAAGCAGGTGGGGATCATGTCTATCTGGTTCAGCACCGAATCTCAACTTTGAACCTTGAAAATAGTAGGCACCTAATAAATAATGACTGGCTGGATAAATGAACAAATACCTCTGAGAAGGTATGTCATGATCCTATATTAGACAGAAAACTGATGTTCAGAGAGGTGAAGTGCTTGTTTCAAAGTCACACAGCCAGCAAAAGGCAGTGCTTAGATGCAGCCCAGGTCTTTGACTCTCAGTGCAGAGGTCTGCCTTAAATTCTCTGTGCATCCTGAGGGTTAGACAGACAAGGAAATGAGTTACTACCCCACAGTTAGAAGGAATGTTGTTGGATGAATTCCGTATGTTTCAGGAATGCCAATCCCCATGCTAAGAGGATTCTGATCAAACCAAGCTTCCAGCTGGACAGAAATGTGCTGCGATGTGAACCCCAGTGCATGGGATCAGAGGTGCCTGTTAGCACAAGTCTCACGTCATTGGTACCATCCAGCCCCAAATCCCCATGGGGCGTCCCAGTCAAATGCATAACCACCCAGCAGGCACAGGCCCACTAAGCAGCTCTGCTCTCAGCCGTGGGCCAGGCCGTGAGTTCCTTTGAGAGGAACCAGCAGATGTTAGCACCGAGCTCTGAGGACAGACACCGTGCTCCTCCAGAACCAGCAGGCTGCCCGAGCACCACAGTGGGCTCACATGGGCTGAGCAGAGCCCCCCTCGGTGGCCGCAGCTGCCTCTCCGCCTTCCAGGAGGGCCTCGAGCCTGTCCTCTCTGTGGGGAAGCTCTGGCCCTTGGCCCCTCTGCTGGCTAATGTTACACCTGGGTCGCCCCAGTCCTGCTTCCTGGGGCCAGACCCTCACTTTGTTCTCTTTATTGTAGCCCTAAATTTGTTTTCATTGACAAACTCTGCCTGTCACTCCATTGATTCTGCTTTTTTTTAGGGCTGTTAAGCTCAGTTGTTAACGGTACCAGTCTTTAAGGTGATGCCAGCCTGGAGAGGAAGTGGGATGGGGGTGCTGCTGGCTCCTCTCCAGGGCGGGAACCCAGGGGGATCACATTATCTAGGACCCAGCCTGGCCTCTACTAGGCAACTCCTCAGATTTGTCCAGTGTGTTCTTTCGAATGCGAAGCCCCTTCCTATCTCAAAAGTCACCAAGACACCGTAAAGCTGAGACAGGCAGAGTGTAGGTCACCACTGTTTCCAGCTTACAGAGGAGGGCATTCCCGGTAGAGAGAAAGCAGCACAGAGCCGTTAAGAGCATCGACCCTGCAGCCAGACAGCCAGGGTTCAAATCCCAGCTCTGTCACTCCCCAGCTGTGTACCCTGGGCACATTATTTAACCTCTCAATGCCTCATACTAAAGTGGAGAGAATACTTGTACTTACAAGGTAGAGTTTTTGGGAGGACTGAATGAGTTAATATGTGCAAAGTACTTAGAAAAGGCTTAGCACTTGGCTGCCATGATGATGATGATGATGATGATGACTATTATTATTATTATTATTATTATTATTATTATTATTATTATTACTATAAGGTATTGCGTTCTGGCCCTGATGCAAGTTTGGATTTCTCTACCCCATTCACACTAATGTATTAGGACACCTATATCCCTATAGCATCATGTATCTACTCATTCAGTCACTGAGCAAATATTTACTAGAAATGTACTATGTGCCCAGAGCTGTGCTGGGATGCAAGGACTGTTGTTCCAGAAAGACAGAAAGGGCACCAGTTTTGAACAATGCTCCAGTTTGACTCTCAGCCCTGCATTTACTAGGCATGAA
Source organism: Balaenoptera ricei (assembly GCF_028023285.1). NCBI lineage: Eukaryota > Metazoa > Chordata > Mammalia > Artiodactyla > Balaenopteridae > Balaenoptera > Balaenoptera ricei. The sequence goes on along the minus strand of NC_082646.1, from coordinate 56,250,608 downwards.
CCATGGGCAGGTCATTCTGGGCCTTACTTTCTTCATCTGTGAGATGGGGAATTATCTGTAGCCCTGCCATCCTGCCTCTTCCGAGGACCCACGTGGTCATCTGGGGGCCTGGAGAGGGAGTATGTTCCAGAACCTTTCCAGACCAGAGCCCCAGCCCTCCTCCAACTCTGGCCAGCCGGGAGGAGAGGAGAGTGGTCCCTAAAGCAGTGGCCTTGGGAAACCTGAACCACCTTCAAAGAGAGGGATTTAGTTGGCTCAAGCTCTGTGTCCTCTCTGAGGGAGCATCACAAAGCAGGGACCAGACCCCAGGAGGGCCAGACCCCTCAGGGAGGCCACATGGCTGAAAACTGGCCCCTTTGCCTCAGTCTTCTTGAGTTGTGTGCCCTTCAGCCTGATGCTGGAGGAAGGAGCCTGCTGCCTTTCTTTTTCTTTCTTCTTATCCTGAGTGCAACAGAACAGTGTTTAAATCGGAGCCTTAAAATGAGAAGCAAATGGGAAGGGCTTGCAGAATGATGTTTAGCACCATCTAGAAAAAGTCCAGGCTTAAAATTTACAGTCTATGACAAGCAATTGGATTTACCTTGCCAGAGAGAGAGGCCCTGGGGCCACACTGAGAAAACATAATGCTGGGGCATTTCCTAAACCTGGCACTTTAGAGTTTACACAGCACTGACAATCAGGCGACCTCTGCTCACCCTCTACTGCCCTGAGAGGTAGGTTTTACAACCTCATTTCAACAGGGAAGTGTGGCAGGCAGGCAGGAATGTGGGGTTCTGGCTCAGGAGAACTCTACTTTGAGATCTGGCTTTGTGATCCTAAGCAAACGCCAATAATACATAAATGGTGAATACAAACTGTGGCTCTTATCTACTGAGCACCCAGTATGTGCCTGGTGATCCTTGTTTGCCAAATTGTTGCCATCTGATATAAACTGAGGATCAGAGGGGGCAAGGATTTGCCCTGAGTCACACAGCTTTTTAAGAGAGCTAGGATTCAGAGCCCCACACGGAGAGTCTCAATTTTTTAAGCCATATCATGGAGATGATGAAGATCAGTTATATCCAGAGGTTGGAGTGTCACAGGAGCAAGTGGATGCGGCTTGGAAGTCCTATACAAATATTTGTTATCCCTACTGAGAAAATTAAGGCTCCCAGAGGTGAAGTGACGTGTCCAAGGTCACCCAGCTGGCAAGGAGCAGAGCTGGGACTTGATCTCCATGTTCTGGTGCCCACTGTCCCTTCCATTAGGCTGCAGCTGCCATCTGGAACACCTGCCAGCACTGCACAAGAGCTACAAATCTCTAGGAGCAATCAGACTGATGATATTTAAATACTTGGCTATTTGAAAAATATAACAACAAACAGTTAAGAATAAATGCCAAGCCTCTAACTGGTTAGGAACACCACCCGGGGGCACAGAGATTTGTCAGTGTGACTGATGCTTTCTGCTTAAATGCAATGTGCAGACACTTGCACAGAAGAAAGTCAGGCTGTGAGCGGGCGACAGCGGCGGCGTGTGAAGAGGGCGGCACTGGTTAGAAAGCATTGCTCGCATCTGAACCCACTCATTCTCTACTGCAAGTCCGAAGGAGGACTTGTTATTCCTATTTGATTGATGAGAAGCCAACGCCCAGAGAAGCTCGTGACTTATCCAAGGTTGCACAGTCAGTGAGTGCCCAAGCTGGGATTTGAACCCAGAATTGTTTTGCCCTAAAATCTCAACTCCATCCCCTGCACCTCTCTGCTGCCCACACTACCTTTCCTGTTTGGAAGGGACAGGGTTATATGTCTGGGGCTCTGAGAACTCAAGCACTTTCTTTGGGATTTGCTGGGTCACCTATCCACCTCTGCCCATCAACCTTCCCTGAGTGCCTTGTCTGACCAGGTCCCTGTGCTGGGCATGAGGGTTCCGAGGTGGTCTTGGTGTAGGCCTGCACTGTTTAGCATGGTCCTTTCCTGTAGGCCTGCACTGTTTAGCAGGGGAAACCGGGCCAGAAACAGATAACCCCCATCCAAAATCTTGCAGAAGAGTCACTTCACCCAGCCAGTTGGGCTGGCTTCCTGGGGGCACCTGATGCTTTCCAGAGTCTAATGATGCAGCGGGAATCTGCCAGTCATCGAGAGAGGGGAGAAAAGGGAAGGAGTAGCGTGTCAGGTCCAGGGCCCCCACCCCTGCACCAACCAGGGCACTTAATTGTTTTTTATCTGATTCACACGTTGGGCCTCCACTTAAGGTTTCATTTAAGCAATGAGATCCTTGGCCAAAAACAAGTTAGAAAACCACTGCCTTAAGACATATTCCCAATTTGTTTGCCTGAAGGAGTGTTTTATATAATATTGGCTTATCAGCCTGGCATAACTTGACTCATCTATTCTTCCTGTCTTTTCATTTAAAAAGTCTATCATAAATGGCTAATTTATTCCTTTACATATATCTATTGACTATCTGATATGAGCCAGACACCATCCTAGGGTGTTGGAGATATAGAAAAAATAAATCTCTCGCCCTGTCTGCATACTTCTACCCTGCTGAAGCCTCTTCACAGCTTTCAGGGTGATTTTTCTAAGAAGCAAATCAGATTACCGTCATGTCCCTGCTCACAACATTCAATGGCTCCCTATTGCCTAAAGCATTACTATTCAGAGTAGCTTTGAGCCACAGACTAGTGGCATCAACATTACCTGGAGTTTATTAGAAATCAGAATCTCAGGCTCCACCTCATACCTACTCAATGAGAATCTGCAATTAGGTCCCCAGGTGATTGCTATGACATTGGGATCTGAGAAGAACAGAAGTATAAGATGTCAACACCACCCTTCACATCCTGATACCTGTTGTTACCTGTCTCATCTCTACCCCCTTTTCTCAAACACATTATACTCAATGCCAGTCTGCCCTGCCCACCTGTCCTCTCCCACTTCCAAGCCTTTGTACACATGGGGCCCTCTATCCAGAATACCCTTCCCCTGCTGGCTGCCAGGTTACAATTCCTTCCTTTCTTGGAAGTCAGACTAAATCCTCCAGGAGCTTCATCAGATCCCTTCTCCCTTCCTACCTGCGGCCTGACTCCGACCTGTGGCCCCATCGCCCCATCACTCCCGCAGCCAGCCCAGTGTCTGCGTGTCTGCTAGACAGCTCAGTGTGCTGGAATCTGTGTCTGTCATGTAGGTGGGCATCTGTCTCCTTCAAAAAACAATGAGCCCTGGAGGCAAGGGGTGGTCCTTTTCCTTCTTTACATCCAACTACCCTATCCCTGTGCTGCCCATCACTGGGGATGCAGAGAGGATTCAGAGTCTGCTTTGAGGAGCACCCAGTGGTGGGCCAGGCTGGCTTTCGAAGTAACAAGTGCAAGTTTTTGAAACAGGTTTGTGGCAACAGATACGATGTTTACTGAGCTGAACCATTTTCAAGGCCGATGGAGCCAGATTGCTTTACTCTTTGGGCAAATGGTCATTGGCTCCCCCTCCTCATCTCTCTTTCCCAACAGACTTTCTCATTGTCCCCTGAGGGAGCACTCCTGGCTTCGGGACTGAGTTCTCAAGAGGCTGAGTCATGTGTGTGAACCATTTCCTGGCTACAGGGCCCGCCTCAGCCTGGCCTCCGTATTCTCACATGTCTAGCTCGAGTGCTAGGGAGTGACATGCTTCCAGCCAATCAGGCATGGAAAGGGACGATGCTTCCCTATTTTTTCTTTTTTTTAATAAATTTATTTATTTATTTATTTATTTTTGGCTGCATTGGGTCTTTGTCACTGTGCGTGGGCTTTCTCTAGTTGTGGCGAGCCGGGGCTACTCTTTGTTGCGGTGCGCAGGCTTCTCATTGCGGTGACTTCTCTTGTTGCAGAGCACAGGCTCGAGGCATGGGGGCTTTAGTAGCTGTGGCACGTGGGCTCAGTAGTTGTGGCACGCAGGCTTCAGTAGTTGTGGCTTGCGGGCTCTAGAGCACAGGCTCAATAGTTGTGGCGCACGGGCTTAGCTGCTCTGTGGCATGTGGGATCTTCCTGGACCAGGGCTTGAACCCATGTCCCCTGCATTGGCAGGCGGATTCCTAACCACTGTGCCACCAGGGAGGCCTGATGCTTCCCTATTTTGAAGGAAGAATAGGTGGCCAACTCCCATTACTCCCATCCCGTGCACCCTGGGTCAAGTTAATAAATTAATTGAAGTCCTCAGTGACAGGGATGAGGACTAATTAATTAAAGTAATGCATTCATTAATGCATCCATGAAACATTTACTGAACACCTACTTTGTGCCAGGCCGTTGAGCCAGATATCTGCGATAGAAAGTTCAATGACTTTTAGTCCTTGCCCTCAGCTGGGGTCATTTTCCCAGTCCACAGGAGGCAGCTTGAGGGTCTGGAGGACTGGAATCTAGTGCTTACTGGCCCACTAAGCCATTTTACCTCTCAGAGCCTCGTCGTCCTCATCTGTAATATGGGGATTCCAATCCCTGTGTTGTCTCACAAACTGGAAAATCACAAATCAAAAGTGCTTGGTAAACTGTAAAGTGCTGTATTAATTGCGCAATGGTTACCGAGGCAGGCAGTATTAGTGGCCAACCCCAGGGCCATTTTTTTCCCAGACTAATGCAAGCCCAGTTTTGTTTGGGAAAGCCACATGCTCAGGCCTGGGCAATGAATCATGATTTGGTTCAGGCAGTCAAGACAAGCCTGTTTTCTCTTTGCCAGATACCCCATTTCCCAGCCTCCCTTGCAGCTAATGGTAATCATGTGACCCACTTCTGGCCAATAAGATGGAAAAGTAAGTCCACTGGCAGAGGGAGTTTGGGGAGGGTTGTAGGTGATACCACTTATCTCCTAATTCACGTCTTAAATGTGATGGTAACACGTGTGCTCTGATGGCCCTCTTGGGACCGTGAAGTGACAGGTATGAGAACTAAAAATCACCTTGTAAGGATGGTGGAGAGGATCTACTTTCCTTTCCCCCTCCCCGCATTCCTGAGGCACCCACCCCATTCAAGGCCCCATCCTCTCTCTCCTGCATGGTGGCTACAGCCTCTAACTAGATACCATCTGATGATAAACTCTGGAGGTCAAACTGCTAAGATGGAAAAGCACGGGGAGATGCTGATCCTGAAAATAATTATGGTCCTATTTGGAAAGTCTTCGGAGCAGAGAAGAGGGAGGCCCCAGCCAGAGTGGGACTGGCTTAGAGGTCAGAAAAAGCTGGAGGAGGGGCTGGAACTGCCCCTTTGTCTCCGCGTCATAGGTGAACATCTCACCTGCACGACGTCCCAAAGACTGGGGTCATGCCCTCTCACTGCTCTCAGCTCAATAAACACTGAATAATCATACTGAACACGTGTGTCTATGAATGAGGCATGTTTTCTTGCCTCATTTAGTTGTACCAACAGCCCATATTTTACAGGTGGGGAAACTAGAAGTGCAGAGAGGTGACATGGCTCACCCAAGGTCACATATTTAAGTCAATACCAAGCAAGTCAGGTCTTCCTCGTGGTCCAGGCCTATGCTGTCCAATATGGCAGCCACTAGCCACCTGCACTCATTAAATTTAAATTTCTAATTAAAATGAGATAAAGGTCAGTTCCTTGGTCACACTAGCCACATTTCAAAATTAAAAAGTCTCATGTGGATAGTGGCTATTGGACTGGGAGTGGCAGAGAGTTCTATTGGACAGTGCTGGTCCAGAAGCTTGGGATGGTCAGAGACTAATTCACAGATCACCGCCTGGAGAGCACAGGCCTGCACAGTGACCCGAGCGTGAAGCTGGAACCAGGCCTGGGGGTTCGGACTGAGGAAGGAGAAAGGAGGGGGCAGAGGTTTCTCTGAGAGCCGAGGATGTGCAGGCACTGTGCAGAGTGCCTTACATCTGCTGGCTCACTTACCCGTCCCACCCACTCTATACCATTGCCATTTATTGACCCCAAGTGACAGAAGAAGAAACCAAAGCTCAGGAATGTGAGAAGACTTGTCCAAGGCCACACACTTAGGAAATGCTGGAGCTGGGACAGGAGCCCAGATGTGACTCCACACCCAGGTCCCTCTACCATGCCTCTCTCCAGGAGTCAACTTAGAGCCCCTTCCTTCCCTCACTCTTGTCTGAAGGGACTCTGAAGGGAAGAGATGACTCTTGCCAGCAAGGAGGCCCTAATTCCAGTAGGGATGGGGGTGTCGCCCACACAGGCCCAGGGGGAGGCAACCCCCCACTTCGGGGTAGCTCCAACTGTCTCCCTGGCCCAGGAGACCAGGTCATAGGGCGACTCATTCTTTCCTGGGCCTCCTCTCCCAGGCCGGGCTGTTGCTGTCACAGACCTCCATAAATCACAGACCTCCGTAAATCAGGCCCCCGTCACTCCTGGAGACTCCAGACCAGGGGGGAGGAGAGCCCGCAGCAAGAAGATCAAGCTGCTCAGGCTCTCCCAGGGAGCTTGCAGAAGCTTCAAAGGCTGGGGCCTGATTTACGAGGCTGCCAGCGGCTCCAGGCTGTCCCAGAGCAGCGCCTGCACCAGCTCCAAGCTGTGCATTAGTCCAGGGATAGATCAAAGGATCTGAGGCTGGACCCAGCTTGGGGCTGGATCTGTTCCTTCTCCCCCGCAAGATAGCCTGGAGTCAGCCATGCCTGGCAGGAGATGTGTCCATCTCCAGGATCTTGGATCAGCCGGGGCATTTTTGGTCCGCCTGATAGGGAATGGGGAGAGGGGTGAAGAAGCAGGGCCAGGTCACTCTTGGAAATGGGGTCCAGGCTGCAGCTGGGAAGCTCTGCCTACAGCAGCAGCCCTACAGCCAGCCTTCGGTCCTCAGGGCAGCCCTTCCAGAGAGCCAGGACTGCGCCCTTTTCATAGGAGAAAGTGAAAGCTCACAGAGGTCAAGTGACCTGCCCAAGAGGTAAGCAGCAGGACAGGATTGGAATCCAGGTCTGACACCAAACCCCTGCTTGTCACACTCTGTGTCCTTGTGCAGCACCCCACACTCAGCAAGCCTTTCCTGACCAACAAAGACAAAACTTACAACTTATATCTTTAATAGGAAGTACACATTCCTTTATACTCTTTCAAACTTTTTCATCAGTTTGAATGAGTGGTGAGAGGAGGCTGCATTATCCAGCCCTGGGAAGTTTATAAAACAAGATGAGTCCCCTGCCAGGGCCAACCTCCAGGCTGCAATCTGCCAGAAGAGCCATGGGCCTGGCGACTTCTGGAGTTCTCTTCCCAATTGAGGCCCTTATGACTATTAGCCTGGTCTTCCTGATGGGAGGGGAGCAAACTCCCACTGCTCCCTGTAGCTGTAACTTCCCAGGTCCAAGCAATCCTAGTACTGCTTGCCATTTAAAGACACCTAGGAGGTACCAGGACACCCAGTTATCACAATTTCTTTCAGTAATCTGGAAAAATAAATATCTTTATCTGATTTGCAGAAGCTCAGAGGGGTTAATGCCCCACAGCCAGTAAGTGGCAGAACTAGGGCTCAACCTGGCTATATTTGCTTCTAACCCCACTATGTTCCCATCGCAGTACCTAGCCTCTAAGACCAGCCAGCCTGGGTTAACCCAGAGAGGGTCCATGATGTGCCCTGTGAGTGCCATCTCTGCTTCTCTGCCAGATGGTAACTCACTTCAGGGCAATAATGCATACAGTAGAGGTTACACGTGTGGGTTTTAGAGTCAGAGCCTGGATCTGGATCCCAGCATTGCTTCTTACCAGCTGTGTGACTTTACACAAATAACACGACCTCTCTGGGTCTCTGTTTCTACTCTTCTAAGTGGGGGATCCTGCCTACCTACCTAGAGGATCATCCCCAGGAAGCACCCAGCACCAGACTAGCTTGTGGGAAGAAATCAAAAAGCGTTCACAGTCACGACTACCCTGCTTCCCCTGGTGGCCAGCACGGGGCTGACACTGAGTCCACAGTCAATAAGAAAGGCCTGTCGACTCAACAAGGAGATGGATTGGGATGATGTACTGCCAAAGTGTTGGGTAAAACTGCTGGTGCTGCTGGTGGGGTGAGGTGGGGAGGTTCCCAGATGGAGCTCTTCAACACCAGCATCTAGTGCAATGGCTCAGGCCCCTGGGGAGACCCCCTGCCCCCTCCACGGTTTTGGGCTCCCTTGCCTACAAGGCCCACCCGAGCCAGGAAAGCGCCAATCCTCCCTTCTCCTGGTGTGCCTCAGACTCCCCCGTGTTCTGTTTTTCAGCAAAGCAGCTGTCTGGAAGCCACCCAGGGCCACCACTCTTCGGGACGTGCAACCCCCCTGCCCCCAAGGCTGGGATGCCAGAAGGACAAACCCGGCCAGACATATGGATCATTGACCCTGTAGAGCCAACAGCTGGGCCACTGGCTGACTTCTCCCCTGTTCCTTGGAATATTCTGGCAATGAGAAGACATAGTCTCAGCAACTTATAGGAAATTTCCCAGGATATCCTAGTCTCTAAGGGAACAATTTGTTCCTTTCTCACACATTTAAATCTCTTTTCTTGGAAAACCAATTCCAAGACTCCCAGGCACACATACACTTTTAATTTGTTCCTGTGTATAGTTAAATACAATTTCAGTGACAAATCTAATAATAGCAATAACTAATATTTGTTCAGTATATGCTAAGTAAGAAGTAACTCACCATCTCATAGAGTCCTCACAATGACTCTTGAGATGGGGCTCTATGTATCCCCATTTTACAGATGAGGAAACAGAGGTGGGCTCCTGTGCAAAGGGCACGCTGCTAGTCACTGCCACAGATCTGGAGGGCTTGGAGTCCAGGGGCCCCATCTCTGCCCTGAGCTGCCTTCTCAACCATGCTGAAGGAGTTAACCGGTTGGAGAGATTTTCTTTCCTTGGGGATGTTTTTTTCTTTTCTTTGGGCATGTAAGGTTGACTAAGAGAGGGTCTTTCTCACCACTGGAGTCCATGACCCTGGAGGCTCGGGAAGGAACCCCAAGCTGAATTTTCTAACATGAACCACTGCTGACTTTCTGGTACAGCTCAGCCCCTGCCAGCCATCCCCTCCTCTGAATCCAGGGCCCGGGAACCAAGCCTCAAAGTTCAGCTTGCTTCCTCTAGCACAGACACTCGGAAATTGAAATTTCCCACATTTTCACCACGCAAAAGTCAGGTTGTGTTTTTGTCCTCTTCGAAATATGACAAAGGAATTTCTTCTTTCTCCTGAACTTTCTCCAAAAATAAATAGAAATAGTGAACACCATTTTGCCCTGTAAGCCGAGAACAGAAAACTCAACGCTCAGTGTGGCACTTCCAAGACATTACAGAATAGTGAACGTGTGGATCTGTCTCAACACCGTTTGGCAATTTCAGGTTTACAGTAGATGATATTTCTCATCCCCAAACTCCTCATCGGGCTTACATCACAAGTTTCTTTTCCTTTAAAATCAGATCTAAAACATTAAGAGATGTTAATGAATGAACACTGCCTGGATTGCAGTTCTGAGTTAACAGACCAACCATAAGCAAATTAAACCTAAAATTATACAGATAATTTAGTGAAATCAAGAAGACAGCGACCCTAGGTAAACTAAACTGGTAGCGTAAAGGGTGAGCCCAGAGAAGAAGGGAGGTGTTTATCCGGTAACTGGTGAAGACTGCAAAGAACCAAGAATAATTGCCAAGGTGCAGGGGTTATTCTCAACTCACAGAATCGGCTGTCCTCAGAATTGTTTGCTGTCCTGGTCCGGGCTGCCCAGACCCCTGGTTCTGCATCTTCAAAAGCCTCCACGTGGGTTTCCTATGTCTCCCCGACCCCATCTCCCAGTTCAGTGAGAATTATCTTTCACAAACACTGTGTGATCACATCGCTCCCTGCTCCGCTTATCTCTCCCGGCTTCCCTTCTCCTCAAAGCCAAACACTTAGTTCTGCCTCCGGGACGCTTCTCCCGGCCCCTTGCTCCTGGCAGCTTCCTCCCCCCACCTCTGCTCATCACTCCCCAGGAATTTGCTTCAAGCAAGGCACCTGGCTGTGTGCTGTCCTCCACTCCTCACAGCCAGGGAACCTCCAGGTAGGAAGCAGGGGCCTTGGCTACCGTCACCTCCCAACTGCTCTCCTGGGAGCGCTCACCCTACAGGTGAGCTGGCGGACAGTCATCTCGAACTTGCCCTCACTGCTCCAGGAATGAGGGGCTCACTCACTCCCATTAGCAAGAGGAGCTGAAAAAGAAATTGGCTTGAGGACTGATGTCTGCATTCATCCCCATCTCTCCCAGTTCCAGCTGTGTCACGATGGGCGAGTGATGGGTCAGTCCCTGCTGGGGCTCAGACCCTCCATCTGCAAAATGTAGCTAACAAGTCCCACCTCGTTGCCATTGAAAACATCATGAACACCACCCTTATCATCTCTGGACAATTTCAGTATGAAAAGAACACGGTATTCTGGTTTTCTAATGGTATTCTGGGTTTCTAATCCCAGCCCCAAAACTTGGGGGAATGAGTGAACTTCTCTGACCTTCACTTTCCCCATCCTTAAATGGGGATAAAAACTCCCTCAAAGGGTGACTGTCTGGACTGAATGAGATGATACAGATAAAAATGGTTTTGGGCTTCCCTGGTGGCGCAGTGGTTGAGAGTCTGCCTGCCAATGCAGGGGACACGGGTTCGAGCCCTGGTCTGGGAAGATCCCACGTGCCGCGGAGCAGCTGGGCCCATGAGCCACAACTACTGAGCCTGCGCGTCTGGAGCCTGTGCTCCGCAACAAGAGAGGCCGCGATAGTGAGAAGCCCGCGCACCGCGATGAAGAGTGGCCCCCGCTTGCCGCAACTAGAGAAAGCCCTCGCAGGAAACGAAGACCCAACACAGCCATAAATAAATAAATAAACAAATACTTTTTAAAAAAATGGTTTTATAAACTGTTTAATTTGTACGAATGCAAGCATTTATCCTGCTGAACTGAAATCTGCCTCCTGGTAACTTACCCTGTGGCTACAGGTGCCTAAGACATCACACAGAGATGTTCTAATCTTGCCATCAGGACTTCTGAGTCTTCCCTCCTCCTGTCTGAGCATTAGCCATTCCCATCCCTTAGCCACTGCCGGGGGTAGGTGTGGTGGGGTGGGGGTCTCTGGTTTGCTACTGGCATCACCTGGGTTCCTCTCCTGGGAGGATCTGCATTTGAAAGAGTGCTGCTGGGATTTTCTTCAGTGGGGATCTAACCCCAGTGCCTTGGCACCAGCCCTTCTCCCCTTGGCAAGATCTCCCTGCAGTCTTTTTGTGGAACACCGCATCCCATAGGTCATGCCTTTTGCTCTAGCATGCCCCATGCCATGAATTTAAGGTCTGTGGATAATTATGTCAGAGAATTGGTTTCCTCTTTGTCTGTGTGACCCTGAGCTAGTCATTTGTCCTCCCATGGGCACTTGCTCCCTGGGGAATAAAATGAGGAGGTGGACGATGTCATCATTGAAACTATCACTGCAACTATTACATGCAGATTTTCAACAACTGAATTTGACCTTGAACCCTCCCCTACTTTCCCCTTTAACTTTTCAGGGATATTTAGAAAGGACCTGGACTAGAGTCCTTCATAGCTGACGTTCTGTGCATCCACATGCTCCTTAAGGTTAGGGCTGGGTCCTGAGAGGCCTTTCCATAATCCTTAGATCAAGCTCAAGCTGGCAATAGCCGTTGTTGGTTCCAACATACCTGACAGAGAACACAGAGAGCCCTGCTACCACTACTTGGCTCTAGTCAGCCTGCATCCTTGTATCTGCCTAATGAACACCTGTGCTGCAGCCCTCATGGGCATCCAACCGGGTTTTAATGACTGCAGAGCTTTCTGGCTTTCATGCATTTGTGTAGCCACTTAAATATGGAGAGATGTTCACTGCAGTTTAGTAGCAGTAAAGGGCCATATGGCTGAACACGTTCATACCAGGGCTGTTTTCTGCCTCTTTAGCAGTCTTGCTTGGTACTCTCAGAGGGAGCAGGGGAGACTGCCATTCATACCCCCTTTCTTAGCACCAGTTTCCTTGTCTGTAAAATGGGGATGAGGGTTTCTGTGGGCATCAAATGACATGCAAATGTAACAGATCAGCCTCCAGGACACGGTAAGCAGTTATTTTGCACTTTTTACGACTTCGTCAAAAAGCTCATCACCCTAAACTCCCTGCCCCCCTCCTACACGTCACTGACATCTAGTGGCAGAGCCGGGTAACTGCAGGTGTGAGTACCCAAAGCTCCAGACCCTTTATGTGCCTCGCACACGTCGTTTCAGGGGTTGCAGTGATTACAAGCAATGTCAGCCAGGATCTGCCTCAGCTTTTCCAAGCACTTTGATATTTATCAGCAACTTCATCCCCACACCAACATTTAAAGATGAGTAAGTTAGTAATGGTGACAAAGGGAGGATGAGAGCCAGTGGTGGAGCAGGGACAAGACCTGTCCTGGACAGCAAATTCCTGGAGGCCAGGGATTTTCCCACCACATCCTCTGTGCCTATGACACTGCTTGGAAGACAAGTGCTTAGTTAATATCTGTAGAATAAGTGACAATTTTAGGAAACCCCAGTCCCTTTCCAGTTTAGAAGTCCATGTGGTGAAGAGGCTTGCTCCAGGTGACACAGTGACAAACTGCACCAGGAATAAGTTTATAAGGAAGCCTCTCCCCATCTCCTCCCAATGCGTGTACACGAGTGTCCCTAATCTTCCACTTCCTTTAACTGAAAAAGGATTATACCTGTTTCCTCTGAGAGGGTTGAAGGGTGGTCCAGGACTACATTATAAACTAATGTTAACGTCCCTCAAAATTCATATGTTGCGACTTAATCCCCAATGTGATGGTATCAGGTCCCTAATCACTTTGGGAGGTGATTAGGTCACATGGGTGGAGGCTTCATGAATGGGATTAGTGTCCTTAAAAGACACCCCAGAGAGCTCCCTCAGCCCTTCTGCCATGTGAGGTTATAGTGAAAAGAAGGCCGGCTATGAACCAGGAAGTGGGCTCTCACCAGACATGGGATCTGCCAGCACCTTGATTTTGGATTTCCAGCTTCCAGAATGTGAGAAAGAAATTTCTGTTTATAAACTACCTAGTCTATGGTATTTTGTTATAGCGGCTCGAGATGACCAAGCCAGACTATAAAGAGAATAACTGCAGGAGAGCAGTTCCCTGGGATAAGGGGTGGGAAGGGGACCCCACAGGGCTTTGAAGGCAGCATCATGTTCTGTTTCTTAAGCCAGCTGGTGAGGACATGAGAGTTTATTCTTTAAACTGCACACATTTGTTATAAATACTCTTCACCCTGAAAGAGTATTATTATTAAAAAATTTCATAATAAATATTGTAAAAGAGACATAGTGGAAGCTATTGTCTGTAAGTACAGTGGAGGGAACACAGAGAAGGCAGGTTTAAGACATTTTGCTGTGGATTTGGTGTCTCTGGCAACATCTAAGAAATGTAAGTGGAGGTTTTGAGCTCTTCTGAAATGATTTCTGTTTATTGGACTGTGTGTCTTGACATTGGCATACGCCAGCGCTGGCACCCAGGGTCGTGGCTTTCCAACCCCTACATTGGCTTGACTTTGAAACCCACTGACAAGGCTGAGAGGCTCTTGACCAGTGGTAGCAGAATTCAAGAAACAGCTGCATCCCTGAGGGACTCAGTGATCCCGACCAGGGGCCTTCACTTCCCTGGTCTCCTTGTGTTAAATGGACAAACTACAGTCTTCACCTCACCTTCCTCCAGGGCTGATGTGAGGAGGAAATGAGAACGTGCAAATGAAGGTGCTTTGTAAACCAGAAAACATGGTGTAACTGTAGGATGACTATTGCCATAACTCCTCCTGGCAGAGAAGTAGTCTAAAAACGACATAAAGTGCCCCCCAGTCGTGAGGCATTTGTCTTATGACTGGGCATACCTCTCAGCCAAGGTTTTCTGGAACAGAATCAAGTTCTCATACCACTCCAGCCAAAACAGGTGGAAAGTACACTTAGCATCTCTCTTCTGGTTCCACAGGATTGATGATGAGAGCGCCATGGCTACGAACCGGACTCCAGGGCCAGACAGCCTGTGTTCAAATCCTAGCACCACCACTTACTAGTTGGACAAAGGATGACCTTAAGCAAGTTACTTCACCTCTCCAAGACTCAGTCAGTTCTCTTATGTGTAAAGTGGGGGAAATAATAGCAAACTCATAGAGCTCTTACGAGAATTAAATGAGGTAGTATGGAAAGTGCTTGGAACAGTGCCTAGTACAGAGTAAGCCCATATTAGTATGCTATAACCTTCATTTTCTGAGGGGGAAAAATTGAACAGAATAAATAGGCAACAGCTCCCATTATCAATTGGAGATCTGGGTTAGACACTTGGAGGGACTTCCTGGCAAGGTTGCATAATGCTCATCATGGAATTTGGAGGGTGCCCACTTAGCACCTTCTGGGCCAACTATGATTTGGTGAGTTGGCAAACTTTTTAGCAAAGCTAGGACTCCAACACTCTTCAAAAATACAAGCAATAGAACCCAGGATTCAGGAGAAGCCAGAATCTGAGCAGGGTAGAGGTTTGGAAAAGCTGATAAATGGCCCCCAGCCTTGTCCCCCCGTGGACCTGTTCACGAATCTGTGGGGTGTCATGAGCGTTCAAGGAACAACACACGTGAAACGCTTCGACGGTTCCTGGTACACAGTAAGCACTATGGTCATTGCTACTTCTTTTGTCTGTCCATCTGTCCGCCCACCCATCCTCAAGGGATCATCCGAAAGCAGTACGGCCCCAAAGAAATTTCTGTCAAGATACACGTTCTGTATCTGCACTGCCCATGTGTCCAACAAGTCACATGTGGCTGCTGAGCTCTGCCCACGTGACCAGTGTGACCGAGGAACTGAGGTTTTATCTAATTTAGCTTTTTTCTCCACCGTTCCCATGGCTAGGCTATTTCGTTTTAGTTCATTTAAGTAGCTGCCTGTGACAGAGGGCTACCATACTGGACAGCACGGTACGTAGCCCTGTCATCTTTCCAGGTCTCCGATCCCCGTGACATGCACCCAAGGCCCAGCACAGCCTCCAGAAGAAGGGTGCTGTCTGTGCACGCCCTGTCCTGCAACCACCGTTGCACACCATTACCTGCAGACACTGGCCTGTGCCTCCATCCCTCCGCTCTGGATGCCCTTCCTGCCTTGTCTGCATGCTAATCTCTTCAGACGCTTTCTCAGGCTACGCCCTCCCACCTCAGTGGCCAAGAGCACCGCCTCTGGCTACCCCAGCTTCCAGGGCTTCTCCTCACCCCAGCATTTATACAGTAGGGTTGTACTTGAGTGGTTACAGACCTCTCTCCCTTTCTAGTTGCTCCCTGAGAGCTGACCAGGGCCATGTTGTAAGCATTTCTGTACCCCAGGGCCCTGCACAAGGCTTGGCTATGGTTGGTGCTCTGGGGGGGGGGGGGGGAACAGAGATCTAGAAGACACAGTCCATCCTTATGGTCCCACAATGCTCCCGCTCTAGGAAGAAGCATCGACTTCCACCAAGGTCCTCCTTCCACTTCCCAAGGCCGGTCCTCTTAGCATCCCTCACATACATCACTGTATTCCATCAGTCCAAAGACACCAGCAATTGTAAGTACATCATCAATTCAGTGGTAGCCTTTCTGAGAGAAAGAAAACAAAGCACAATGTGTGTGAATGACACATTGATTGTAAGACACTTTCTGCTTTCAGAAATGTCAAAATGTAAAGAAAAAAAATTGCCTCCAAGAAAACGAGCCAAACCTGAGTTGGCCTCTTGGGAGATGTCCCTCTAGAGCATCGTTCAATGTGGTAGCTGAAGGGCACCTTCCTCAGAGCCTGAGTCTTATTCCTACTGCTCTCTGATTGGGCCCCTGCAACAGGAGGATTCAGATGTGTCCTATGTTTTTTTGAATGGATCAAATGGATATTTGAATAAAAATTTTTTTTCTGATTATAGACATAATACATGGTTATTGTACAAAATTCTTTTCCATTCCCAGGGCCTTTGCGTTAGCTGTTCCTTCTTCGTAGAACACGCCTACCCCAGATTTCATCTGGTGCCTCTCTCTCATTTTTCAGGTCTCATTTAAATGGTCTCTCTATAGAGCCACCTTCCCCGCTGTCCCTGCTAAAATTGGTCTCATCCTCCCCCAGTCAGTTTCTCTCCCATTAACGATCTCATTTTCTTCCCAGCACTTACCAGCATTTGGAATTAATTGTGTATGTTTTGATTCTCTGTCTCTTCCCAACAACACTGCAAGCTACTCAAAAGCAAGGATTTTGTCTAGTCGGTACTCAAGCAATTTTTGTGAGTAACCCAAAACACAGAAAAGCATTAAAGAACATTATAAAGACCCCTGTATCCCCACTACTCAGGGAATCACAATTAATATCCTTCTGGGTGTTTCCTGCAGGTGTGTGTGGTCACACAGTCACTTTTTTTTTTTTTTTTTTTAAAGATGCAACCTATTTACATTGCTTTGTAATCTGCTTTTTTTCCCCTCTACTTACTATATCATGAATACCTTTACCCATGCATGGCTGGCCAATCCTGTTTTTAAAGGGGACGTACTATTTCCTTGTACGGAGTGACCCTACTGGATTTAAGCAGCCCTCGCAAGTGGCCTTTAGGTTGTCCCAGTCCTCCGGTTATGACAGGCAGTGCCGCAAAGGAGCATCTTTGTACAAATACCTTTGCATGATTATCTGCTTATGTCCATTAAAGTGTTATTATTGGGCCAAAGGGTATGGACTTACTACCGGACTTTGGATAGATAGTAAGAATGGGGCCACTTTTCAGTTGAGGAATCCCACTGTGCACAAGAACTTTGCAAGGTTCAGGGGAAGTTGAGAAAAAGATAGGAAACTGGCCCACCTCCGCTCCTTGGGCAACTCCTGTCTAGTTGGAGAGATTTATAAAATCCTCCAGGGCCGCAGCACTCAGGGCCGAACACCCCCGCGAAGGCCCTAAGCCCCGCCTCAAGAGCCCTCCAGAGCTAGTGGTTGAACCACTACAGGCTTAGTGGTAGCAGTCTTATGGTAGACA
The DNA here is from genome assembly GCF_028023285.1 of Balaenoptera ricei. NCBI lineage: Eukaryota > Metazoa > Chordata > Mammalia > Artiodactyla > Balaenopteridae > Balaenoptera > Balaenoptera ricei. The sequence goes on along the minus strand of NC_082646.1, from coordinate 56,233,644 downwards.
TTATTTTTTTTTTTAAGTGTTGACTATCTTGAAAGGTTGAACTATGTTGAAAGGTTGTCTCTTGAAATAAATACACATGCACATGCCAGTGAAGTGCAATTTATAATTAAATTCTGTAATTATATCTGACCGAATCCACAACTTAATACAGCACAGGTGTGAGCCACCAACTAACCCCAATTTCAGTTCAAAAGGGTGAAATCACTATTTTCTCCCTCTCAACATATTTAATAGCTAGTGTAAAACCAATGAATATAATTTGGCTTCATTTGGAACTCCCATTTCTGTCATTGCTTCCTTACAATTCATGTCACCTGTGTCCCCCACAAATCCGGTCTGACATTGGGTAAAATCCTCCAGTTTGGAAGCCCAGGAACAAAGGATGTGTGACAACATGGACTTGCCCATCCTCTAGGGTTCACACCCTCAAAATCTGACTCTCTCCCTGTCCCTCCCAGCTCTGGCCTGGACCGCCTTAACAGCAGTCAGATATCAGAGTGGTGCTGATCCTTCACATGTAAACAGCACATCACAGGCTATCATATGTGTTGCACCCTTTGTGGCACCCGATACTCACAATGACCTTGGGAGGTTGGCCCAGCAGGGTTATTGCAGTAACCCTTATTTTAGAGATGAGTCAACTGAGTCTCAAGTCAGGGAAGGGACACGTTCAAGGTCACACAGCAAACAGGAAGTAGAGTTGAGGCTAAATTGACATCTTCTGACTCCTAGTTCAGAGCTATTTCCATTGTATCAGGGTAGGGCTGGAGGGACCTGCCAAATGGGCCAGGCTGGTCAGTGCCTATCCCCTGCCCTCTCCCCTTAGTTAGTTTCAACCTTTCGGTGCTGACCTAAAGGAGTCCCCAAACCTCACTTTGGCAAATATTTATCTAAACCAGAGAGGTAAAGGGCTGACCCTGGGCAGCCCTCTGAAAGAGTGAGGTAATCAAGTAGCTGGGTGGTTGTGAGAACCAGCTCAGTTCTGGGCAGACTCTAGTTACTAATATCAATTAATGGTGCTAGAAGACATTAATTATGTTCTTTAATTGGCTTACTTAGCAAAACACAAAGTTGGCAACTTTTCTTTTGAAATTTTACTTTCCCATGAAATTTCGAAATCTGAAAACCACTGATTTATACAACCACATTACATTATTTTTAAAAATTACCTAGATTCTAATCACTGTACTAATGTTTTTCATGAGCTCTTTCTTCAAGCCTCCAGATAGTTGTATGAAGTAGGAATCGTTATCCATCCCTCTTTTAAAGACCAGGAAACTGAGGCCCAGAGAGGTTAAATAATTTCCCCAAATCACATAGCTAGTAAGTGGTAAAGCCAGGATTCTAACACATCTGTCTAGCTCCAAAGTGCAGCTACTTGAAGGAGGAGGTAGAGGAGAAATTTCCCCAAGCATAACTGGCAAGGATGCTTTTGTTCATTCACTCACTCACTCAGTCCTTCATTAAACCTTTGCTGAACTGGGAGAACGCCAGCCTAATGGAAAGAAAATGCTTGGGAATGGGGAATCCCAGGCTGGAGTCTTGGCTGTGATCCTCATCAGCTGAGTGACCAGCTGGCCACCTAACCTCTCAGAGTCTTGGCATTTCCAACTGTAATGTGAGAAGAGAATTCCTCCCTTACCGGGCTGCTGTGAGGACCATATGCAGATAGAATGTGAGGAGAGGGCCCAGCAGCGCCTGGCACGTAGTAGGTGCTGGATGGACACCAGTCCCCTGCCTGTCCCTGAAAGGAAAGCCACTCCACAGGTCACCAACACTCAGGGCTTTAGGTTGGAAGTGCTCTTTGATATCATCTTGTTCAACTCTCCCACTTTACAGATGGGAAAATCGAGGCTCAGACAGAGATGGTGACTTGTCCAAGTCAGGGTAATGACTTGTAATGACTTACAGTGCAGGGTAATGGCAGAGATGGGACCAGAACTCACATCTCCTGACCCTCCCCTGCTCCGTCTTCTGCATTTTCTACGAAAGCAGTGACAAGCTCTTCAGTGAAGTAGTCAAGTAAACTGTAAAGTAAGTAGGCTGGAGATAAATGAGAGCATTGACAGTGTGTTGTTGGGTAGCTTGAAGGAAAATATACTTTAAAGTATATTTTATACTTTAAAATATACTTCCTTATTTATCCAACAAGTATACATTGCTTACTCTGTGCCTGCCAGGTACCATGCTAAGGCCTTAAGAAACATGAACTCACTTAATCATCACTCCAGTCCTGTGAGGAAGTTACTATTACTGTCATCCCTGTCTTACAGAGGAGGAAGCAGAGGCACTGAGAAGTTAATTAATTTGCTCAGGGTCCTACAACTAGTGAAGTGGCAGAGCTGAAATTCGAACCCAAGCATTCTGGCTCCAGAGTCCATATCATAACCACTGTGCCATGCTGCTTCTCACTCAGAAGACTGAGTTGCTTTCTTCTGTGTGTACCAGAGTGTAACTATACATTACTTGAGAATGGTAATGATAATCACAATCATAATAGTAATAACAGGGAAAAGGACAATACATAGACAATTCCCTCTGTGCTTTTTTGGGAAAACAATAATACCTGCCCAAGCTTCCCAGATAGCCACTCTCCCTCTTCCTCCCCCCACCCCAACTCCATTGCCCATGCTACTCCCTCCACTGGGAGCACTTTTCCCCTCTTTGTCCTTCAGGACTCGGCTTGAATGTTGCTAGCTCTGGGAACATTTTTCAGACGGTGTCTCCTGTCACAGTTGGTTAACATTCCTGGGTCAGTGCTAATGGTGGGATTTAACATTGCATCCCACGATGAGGATGATAAAGAGGATGATGATTTAGCTTAAGGGACTTTCCCAGTGGTCTCAGATCACTCTGCTAATCAACGTTGCCCAAGGACAAGTCAGCTGTTACTTCACTGAGGCATGGACGTATATATTTCACGCCTTTGATGCCACAGACTTTGGGGAGCGCCTTCTTGGTACCTGTTACTTGCTCTAAAGGCTTGGAGTGCTTACTAAATGCAGTAACAGGTACCTTGGTACCTGTTACTGCATTTAGTAAGCACTCCAAGCCTTTAGAGCAAGTACTGTCAGCCCTATTTGAGCAGGGAAGACCCTGGCTCGGGAAAGTCAGGTAACATGTCCCAGGTCACATGACCAACTGAGTAGTAGAGCTGGGGCCTGAAACCAGGTTCCCAATCCCCTCTCCCAGGGAACGCACTTTATGTAACTGTCACTGTAAAGACCGATTCCAGCAAAAATCAGTAATAGACGCCAAATTGAGGGGGAAACGATTTGATGAGAAATAGGATATCTACATAGTCCTGAAGTATCTCCCTACAAAATATTTACTACAAAGGAAAAAACTGCAATACGGGACCTGGAGACCATGTGCGATGGTAAGTTTTATGTGGGAACTTGGCTGGGCTATAATACCCAGTTACTCAATCTAGGTTGTGCTGTGAATGTGTTTTGTAGATGTAGTGAACATATAAAATCAGTTGGCTTAATAAAGGAGATTATCCTCGATGTGGGTGGGCCTCATCCAATCAGATGAAAGGCCTTATGAGCAAAAACTGAGGTTTCTTTTTTTTTTCTTAAATATTTATTTATTTGATTGCATGGGAGTCTTAGTTGCGGCAGGCGGGCTCCTTAGCTGCGGCTCGCGGGCTCCTTAGTTGTGGCATGCGAACTCTTAGTTGCGGCATGCATGTGGGATCTAGTTCCCCGACCAGGGATTGAACCCGGGTGCCCTGCATTTGGAGCGTGCAGTCTTATCCACTGCACCACCAGGGAAGTACCTGAGGTTTCTCAGAGAAAGAAATTCTACCTCAAGACTGAAGGATCAACTCCTGCCTAAGTTTCCAGCCTACCTGCCTGCCCCGCACATTTCAGATGGGTCAGCCCCACAATTGTAGGCCAATTCCTTACCATCCATCAGTCAATCTGTTTCTCACTCTCTCTCCCCATATATATATATGTAAGTCACTTTATATATATATTCTATTTGTTCTGCATCTCCGGAGAACCGTGACACGCTATCTTAACCACGTGATCAAAATTAACATCACTAAAAAGGGCCAAAAGGGTGTCATGTACCTCCAAATGTTACATCCTCAGAAGGACACATCATTCAGATAGTATTACTTTTGTAATTGGAAAAAGACAAACTATTAATCAAACAATAAAACAGATCTCCCCTCTTTCCTCACGTGCTCCCAGGCCGGCAATGGCACTGGTCGCTGGCCCTGGTAACCTTCATGCCCCTGGCCCAGAAATGGGTCCACGTTTGGTGACTGTGTCCAGATGAGGATCTGCTCTCTGTCGGCCCTCCCCTTCTCTCTGCCGCCTTCCCCCTCCACCCACTAACACACACAGACTCAAACATACTCACAGTTAGTAATTTCCTCCCTGCCACCCAGCAGGCCCAGGAAAATTCCGTCTCCTCAATTTTACGATGCCAGGGTAGCAGTGAGTCACTTGCACACATCTGTGAATTCCTGTCAGAGCTGGTTACCTGTCTAAGGAGGGGTGTTAACGTTTATGGCAGTGAGCAGGGCTGTGTGACAGTTCAAGAGGGCAAGGTGCCAGCGACCTATCAGAGCTGCAGGTGGTTTTTATGGAAGCAGAATGTTGCCACTTATTATTTATTTCACTTTTTAGTTTTAAAATGTGATTAATATCTCTTGCCAATAAATTTGGCTGAGCACAAGTATTTATGAAGCCCTGTCAGCAGGCTTGGTGCTACAGGGCCTAATTGCTGTGAGGGCAGAGGCAGTCGGTGAAGTGAGCCTTCTCCAGCCTGGCCATGAACCAGCCTTATTTTCATGGGGTTTTGGGGCAGTGGTTCTTTTTGTGATCACGCAGCGGGTAAGCCCAGGAGGCCTTCTAGCAAGGAAGCAAGGGGTGCAAAAGACGGATGGAACCAGAGAGGCTGGCTCTACCATGCGGTAGAGGGAGTTTTGGAGCCACGCAGGAGGTGGAGGTTCAAAGCCCAGGTTCAAAGCCATGGGAGCTGGACAAGCTGGGCAACCCCTCTAAGCCTCTGTTTCTCCACATGTAAAATAGGCATAAAAGGTTTCAAAGGATTACTGAGAGGGTTTAATAAGTACACATTTGGAAACTGCCATCCAGTGCCTTCCAAATAATAGGTACACAGATATCTGAAGTTTAATGTTTCTAAGAAGGTGGCCTAAGGAACAAAGCTGAGTTTTGAATCCTAGCTCTGCCACTTACTAGCTGTGTGACTCTGGCCAATTAGTGAACCTCTCTGTGCCTCAGTTCCCTCAGCTGTAAAATGGGGATACCCGCAGTGTTGTAGTAAGGACTAAATGAGATAATCCATAGCTGGCACTAGGTCAGTACCTAATAGAGCTGCTCTTAGTGTTGTTTTTATTTCTTCCCTTACTTTCTGCCTATCACCTTCCATGGTCTGGCCCCAGAGACATTTCCTGCTGGTAAATTTCTACTTATCTTTTGAGGCTTAGTTTAAATATCACCTCTCCTGTAAAGTCTTTCCAGATCACTTTTGCAGAAATAATACCATCCCCCTGTCTGCAGCTGAGACACTTTGTACATCTCCATCATGATCGCTCTCACAGCCTGATGCCCATCCTCTTTTATAGGAGACCCTCCTACCTGCACCACCTTCAGGGTGGGACCAGGTTTTATCATTGCTGCAAACCTACTACACAGCTGCCCAGCCCTTATACAGTTGTGCCTCGGTAACCGAGGGGGACTGGTTCCAGGACACCCATGGACACCAAAATCCATGGATGCTCAAGTCCCTTATATAGAATGGCTGTAGTATAGTCAGCCCTCCTTATGCGCAGATGCAGAACCTGTGGTTGTGAAGAGCAGGGCTGACTGTATTGGTCTGGCAGCCCCCTCTCTAACGACCCTGGAGCAGAGGGTATCGCCAGCTGTGCCCCCGTGTTAACTCATTCACTCACACTGGGTACCTGGGGTGGGTAGTTCTGGCCTGGTGCCTAGAGGTTATGGCCCAGCACTCAGGAGCTGCTAGGACAATGTGTGCTGGGGAGAGAATGATGAGATGGGTCATGCGGATTTTCTTAGCAGCTGCCACCTCTCCCTGTTAACAGTTTGAGTAGGACCAGGTGACAGTGCTGGCTGAGGAGAGGAAAGGACTGTCTGTTTGGGGCTCCTGGATCCACAAGTTGAAGCGGAGAAGGGAGACCCAGCCAGGTGCATGGGGATGTGCGTTTCAGGTAAGTTTCAAAGTTCAGGGTGAAAAAGAGGTCGTCCTCTCCACAGGCTCCCTATCTGGGAGGATGGGTGGGGTGTGTCTACTGTGGAAGGGTGACACCGGAATCTGGGACAGGGTATCTGAGACAGGCCCTTTGTCAGTCGAGCACCTGCCCCTGCTTTCCCGGGATATTAAGCTGTGGCCATTTTCCTGGGCCTGGGCAATGAAGGATCTCCCTTCCTCTTTCGGTGCTAACTCATTCACCATAGGGCTATCAGCTCCAGCCAACCACAAGCATTGTGGGTGCCTCCTCAGTGTGCCAGGATGTATACTGTGGACACGGAGATGGGTTAGACTGTGGGCTCTGCCTTGGGAGCTCACTCTCTAGTGCAGAAACTGCCACGGAAACCCAGATACAATATGGTGCCATGCATGCAACAGATGCCATATGCACAAGGGACACGGGTAAAAAGAGGGGTGGGAGGGTGGTTCAAGGAAGGCCTCAGAGAGGAGATGTGGCCGAAGCACAGCTGTGAAGGAATTTGCTAGGTGGAATCAGTGTGAGAAAAGCACTCCAGGTAGAGGGATCAGCAAAAAGGGACGGGGTGTTGAAAAATACTGTCTGTGGGGGGAACCCTGCATTCACAGTGAAAGGTCAAGGTGTGAGCAGAGAGAGGTTGGGTGACAAGCACAGAAGTAAGCGGCAACCTGCCCATCCTGTATGGGGGGCAGAGGAGGTGGTCTTTCTGCCCAACCACATACACGTTCTGCCATCAGCAGTACCATCTTTGAATACTTGAAGGGGATGTATACACACATGTGAGTATACCAGGGTCTGTTAATTCATATATGCTTGTGTATATATAATATGAACATTCACATTCTAGAATGTGGGTGGTTGAGCTCTGAGATATAGGGAAATTCTTAGAAACCAGGTAGAATTCAGTATGGTGAGGGTTTCAGGGTGGCAGAGGGTATGCTAGGAGGCACAGAGAGAGCTGTAATTGAGAGAGGCCTGGTTTTGACCCAGTTTCGGTCTCTGTTCTAGGGATGCTACATATGGTTGGGCAGGTTGTTCACTGCTCAAGGACATACGGCTGATGGGAGCGATTCAGGGATGGGCTCACCTGTGTTTACCTGGGGAGGGGAGGAGCACCATTTCCTAATTCACACAAAAGGGCTGCCTGAGCTCTGCTGGTCAGGCTGGCTGTGGTGAAGTAGAGGTTCTTTTAAATGGGAGAACTGGCTCAGGTGATGTCTCAAGTCCCTTCCAGCACTAATATTACACACATGCACAAGTGGCCTTGGTTTTCTCATGGGTCAAGGAGGATCATTCCTATGGCATCATCTTCCGGTTTGGCCAGCCTAGACTCCCCACCTCTCTGCTGTCCTTCTCCAGGGACCTGCCTTCCTTCAAGGCAGATCACTGCTTCCCCTAGGAAGCCTTCCAGCCACCCACTCCCACCTCCCCACGCCCCGCTCCCAGGTCACTTATTCTTTAAACGTCCTCGGAGCACCAGCCAGCCCTCCCTGATTCAGAGTAGGGTGAAGAGCAGATCTCACTGCCATCATGCATCACCTTGTCTTAGGAGAAGAAATGCTGAGATGGGAATTCTTAGACTCTCGCAGGTTTCAGCAATCTTCAGGCCTCTATTCAAAGTAAACCACCCTCTCAGATGGGAGCAGAGGCTGATTGTAAAGGTAAGTGAGACACACTTAATGGCTGTACAAAAGCAAAGATGAAAATCTACTTCTTGTTTTATTATTGCTGTGAGTGAGAAAGCCGCCAGCCCTGCGGGTCAGAGTTGGCTGCGGGTCAGGGATGTAGCTGGACTTCATTCAGGAAAGGGAGGAGGAGGAGAAGGAGGAGGGCTGTCTGGGAGCAGAGCCAAGACCCAGGGAGGAAAAGCATGGGGAAGAAAATTCATATCCTTCACAACCCGAGTCTCTGAACTTCGTGGGATTCTGTCTGAGTTACTCCTTGTCGCCTATTGGATTGCCGGTGGTGGCTGTGGGGTGTGTGTGTGAGGTGGGGGGAGGGAGCTTCAGATTTCATGAAATCCATTTTAATCACCCTCTGCAATCCACAACACTCTGTAATTACAAGGCTCTTATGCTCAAGTACAAAAAAAAACCTCACCAAGAAAGCAACATTATTAAGCTTGCAAGCGGAAACATGAAAATTCATAAAACGCACAATTAAGGATCCAGTGACGATGTTAACGCTCCCCTTTGCCAGCCCAGGCACTGGGGATTACCAACAAAATGGGCAAATCTAAACCCTGAGGCGTCTGCCACCGACCATTGGAAACCCTGACCCCACCATGCCCGGTCTCTCCGTGGATTCCCACTTGCTATTGTCATAGGCTGTCCCGGGGCCCAGCTTTAAGAGTCTGAGCCCTGAGGGAGGGGGAAGGGAAGGTCTAGCTTTAGAGGGCAGGAGCCAAAGAGCTGTGTTTGAGAAATGACCCCAGTGCTTGCTGTCACGTGCAGAATCCCTGAAAGACAGGGCTAGACTTTGATGTTCTTTCCCACTGGTCAAGGGAATTCAAAAGGGGTGGGGATTGCGGTCACCTCCCATCAGAGTGGCTCCAACTCCCAAACTGACCCTCCACTCTTACCTCTGACCCCTTAATCCAGGGCCTCCTCTGTTCTCTCTTCCAGGAACCTAGCTGCCTCCATCTCAATCCTTGATGCCAACTCTGCACCCCCAATCTGCTCTACAAGCTGGCTTCCAGGCCAGTCTCCCCTAAGCATGCATTTAAGAAGTCCCTCTCCTCCTCTTCCACTGTCACATGAACAAAGCAGGGCAAGAAGTTGTAGCTGAACTATGATCATAACTATGTTACACAGAAAACAAAAGCAAAAACAAAAAACCTCAGAAAGAAGGAAGGGCATTAACAAAATGTTCACTGGTTACTTTTGGGTTTGGTTCCTCCAGGGCAGGGGGGACGAGGAGATTAACAGGGCTGCATACCTTTCTTACTTGTGCAAATTTTCACAATGAGTATAGTTTACAGTCAGGAAAAAAAATGAAATAAACCTTAAATGACACCTCTGTTCAAAATCCTTCTGTAGTTCCTTATTTTCTACATGACAAAATAGAAACCCTGCGACTGGTATTTACAACCTTCTAAGACCTGGTCCTCATTGCAGGGCCAGCTGCATGAATGTGTGACCTGTGTAGTCACCACAGGGATCTGCACTCAGAAAGGCCCAGGCTTGGTTGAATGCTCTGCTATGACTATCCTGAAATTCTTAACAATTTTTAAACAAGGGATCCACTTTTTTATTTTATACTTTACCCCACAAATTATGTAACTGGACCTGTTCATCAGAGTATGTTCATCAAGAGAAATCACAATCTAATTATTCGGGGCTGAACAATGCAGATAGTCTTTGGACTGCTGTGTCAGGTAAGGATCTCCAGGCTGTGACCAGGATGGTCATGAGAACGGGAGATGTTCAGCCTGGGCATGTCAAGAGCCAGGGGACGCGTAGCCATTGTTTGCTGAGCACCTCAAACTCTCTCCTGGGCTCTAGGAACACAGTCGTGAACAAACTAGGCCAAGTCCCCACTCTATCAAGCTTCAGTGCTAGTCAGACAATAAACAAATAACCAATTATCTATGTTAGATAGCGCTATGAAGAAAAATGAATCAGGATGAGGGAGACAGAAAGGGCTGGAAGAGGAGGGCACACTACTATCTGCTTCAGGACCTGAAAGGAAGTGAATAAGCACCTGGATGGTGGAAATTGGGGAGATGTTCACACACACACACACACACACACACACACACAGAAAATTACAATACACAGTGGGGTTTCCCATGGAGAGACTCAGTGGGACCATCAGTGAGGAGCAACCTGCTCAGCCTGGGGTGGAAAACTCCCCATTTCCCCCATTTCCCCCTCAGCCCCCTGGCAACCACCATTCTACTCTGTGTCTCTACGATGTGATTATTTTAGGTACCTCATAAGTGGAATCATACAGTATTTGTCCTTTTGTGACTGAGCTATTTCACTTAGCACAACGTCCTCAAGGTTCATCTATGTTGTATCATGTGTCAGAATGCCTTTCCTTTTTAAAGGCTGACTAGTATTCCATTGTGTGTGTATGCCACATTTTGTATATTCATTTATCCACTGTTAGACACTTGGGTTGCTTCCACCTCTTGGCTATTGTGAATAATGCTGCTATGAACATGAGCGTATAAATATCCATTCAAGTCCCTGCCCTCAATTCTTTTGGGTATATACCCAGAAGTGGAATTGCTTTATCACATGATAATTCTATTTTTCATTTTTTTTGAGGAATCATCATACACTGTTGTCTATAGTGGCTGCATGATTTTACCTAATCCCTTTTTAGAGATGATATATCTGAGGTTGAGTGGCTAAGCAATAGACCTGAGGCCATAGTTTAGGAAGGGACAGTCTGATGCCAATCTGGGTCCAACGTGGCCTCATTCTACAGAGTAGCGGTTCTCATGGCCAGGGCTCAGCCACAAACATCAGAATCATCCAGTATGATGAACAAGTATATGTTGTGCTTGTTAAACATATAGATTCCTACCCCAGGCCTCGAGAAATAGAATCACTAGGGATAGGACCCAGGAGTCTGTATTTTCAAAATAACAAAAAACAAACAGCAAACAAACGGAGAAACAAACCAACCCTCCGTGTTTCTGGTGGGCAGCCAGGTTTGATAACCACTGTTTATTATTGGGGTAATGGTTATTATTGTTGTCCTTGCCATTATCCAAATGTCCTCATAACCATTCCTTACTCAGATCAGCTTACTGATTTGTAAACATCCGGAGACAGTGGGGAATGTAAGGGTTACTAGGAGATCTCAACCCTGGGTTTGCTCTCCAGCAAGTGCTGGCTTTCAAAGGGTGACACATTTAGTGTTCTAATCAACAAGGCATCAGCCAGGCGCCTGCCCGGGCCTTTCTTCGATTCCTGACTAATACTCATTAAGCAGCTCAAGCCAATGTGTTCCTAAGTGTGTGTACAGAGGCAGGCTGCTGGCATTTTAATCTCATTCGCGAATTGAAGCCCTAAGACGCAGTAGCCGCAGCAGCCCCTTGTGCCTATGGGGTGAACTTCTTCACACCCCGAGATTGGCTCCCCGTCCCTCTGCTTCTGCCATCTCCCACGCATCCCCTCCAGCCCTGCATTCTCCCCTGGGCGCAGAGTAAAAGACTCCGGGAAACCAGAGCTTGATGACTTCCAGGGCGCTGGCTGCAGATAGCTGGATAACCAGCTCAGGTAACCGGGCTGCCTATATCCCAGAACAGATATTGAGTCGTCCACCCCGGCCTGACTTGTCGAGTTGGCACCAGGCCATAGGCACTGCTCCCTGAATTCAACTGTCTGTGTCCCCTCCCCCATCAATACTCTTGATAGAAGCCAGACAAGGCTCTGGGGCTTTGGGAAAGAAATATCTAGAGGCAGTCTTCTCAGCACAAAGCCCTCATTGTTGGAGGAGGAAGGCATGGGAGAGGCAGAGGGAGTGCTTATCTTTTGTCAGTGCCAGACAGCTGAAAGGACTCCAGTGAAAAATGACCCTATACACTAAAAGAGAGGGGAATATGCAAACTATGACTAGCTTCTTCCTTGGGACAGAAATAGGTGGGGCTTTCTCTGAAAATGTTCATAGGCACATACACACATGAACACATATACAAACTTATTATTCTGCTCAAAGTAAATCAAGAGGCAAATGAAAAACAGACTCACCCATCCATTCATTCAACAACTTATCTGTCCATCCATCCGTCCACCCATCCATCCATCCGTCCATCCATCCAGTCACTTGTTTATTCAAACATTAACTCTGTGCCTACCATGGGCCATAAACTATGCTGGAAGAAACAGCAATGATCCTAGATCAGAGGTTTCTAACTAGGGACATATTATTGCTGGCACAATCTAGGAACCTGTATGTTAGCTCACCAAGCATTGTCTGTAACTGAATCAGTGTCTCACACAATATAGTTAGGGGTGTTATGATGAATTCACATCGAGTTCAGAATTACTGAATCCAATGAAGCTTTCTGTCACTATGGTTTTTCGGAGTCAATGAAAAATAAAAGTATAAATACTAACCACTGGGAGATCTGGACACGGTCTAGACAACAAAAGTGCAGAATCCTAATGTATGGTTCCATGAATGGAGATAATCACAACCATCACCATAATAGTGGACTAAATAAATAACTTAATGATGTGTTGGGCATTATTCTAAGTGCTGTACTTACTTGTTAATCCCCACAATAAATCTATGAGATAGACATTACCACTGCCCCATTTTGCAGATGATAAAGCTGCCCATGAGAGCCTCCATAACTCGCCGAAGGTCACACAGCAATAAGGGTGGATCTGGGAGTTAGACTTGGGAAGTACAGGTGCAGAGTCAGTACTTTGAACTCTCCTTGTCATGGTGGGCAGGGGCATCTTGTCCAAACACACTCATTTTAACGATGGGGAGACTGAGACTTAGAGAAGCCATGTGACATGTCCAAAGGGAGTCATGCGGTGAGTTCTTGAGGGAACTGGGGGGTAAGAACTTAGATTTCCCGTTCTCCATTCTGGTTTCATTATTGTTTAAATAAGCCAGACTTCATCCCAAAGTTAAAGTCAAAATAACCTGGGCATGGGGACAAAGGAGAGGCAAGAGACACTAAGGTTCACGATAAAACACATGCTGTCTTCTTGTATAATCTAGAGCAGTTTTTGTTTCCTGGGTTGTCACTTTGTCCAGGATGTCCTTGGGAGAAATTCCTGACACATGGGAAGCAAGACCCAGGTTGTGCTGAAGGTATCAGGGACTCAGGGATCCCAGCTCAAGTCACTTTATTTCAGGCATAAAGGACAATTGGGTGGAGCAGCCCATCTCTTCCTTGGCTTACATGGTCTTCGTTCTCTCTGCTTAGCATCTCATGGCCCACATAGCCAGGAAACCCTAGGAATGAAGGCCCTGTCCCTCTGAGCAAGTGGTGCCCAATTAAATCCCAAAGATCTGTTTCTGGCCACTGGTTGCTGTGCCAGACGGAGAGGCTGGCTTGGGAAGCCCCAGTTTGTTGGATGATGGTTTGTGGGGAAGCAGCAGGTGGCAGTGGAAAGAGTTTGGAGTCTGACAATCCTGGATAGGAACTCTGGACCCACTGAACACTCTGGCTGTGTGACCGTGGACAAGTTTCCTAACTACCCTGGGCACCAGTTTCTGAATCTATAAAATGAGGACGATACCTTCCTTGTATATGAGTGAACATATGCAAAATACTTGGTAGATTTTTGCTCTGAAAAATGAGAATCTAAGAATAGATCAGTGTTTTCCAAAGCTTTTATCGTAGAAGAACCACTTTTTACTTTCTCTAAAGACAAGCTAAAGTAAAATTGTAATGTCTAAAGGAGATAAAGGGTCGCTTCTGCGTTGATGAGGGGTTGGGGCTCAGGGTCCTGCCAATTTTGCCTCCTTTCCTCCCACTGTGGTGTTGAGTTCCTCTGGGGAACTTGACTAGTTGATCACTAGGCCCCTTTTAACTGTAGTTAAGAAAAAGAAAGGAAGGAAGGAAGGAGAGAAGGAAGGGAAGAAGGGAGGGAGGGAGAAAGGAAAAGCACAGTCTTGTCTATTGCTAACTGGGAAGAGATTTATATTTGTCGAGCACCATTAAGAAGATGAACTTGATCCCTACCCTCATTGGCTTATAGTCAAGCAGAGAAGCCAGACCAAGAACAGGTAATTTAAAGATTGAAAAGTGATTTAAAAAGAATCAGGGTTGGGCGGCTCAATGGGAACACAAAGCAGGGGTTCTGATTTAGTTCAGCCATCAGGGAAGCTGGGACCTGGAAGATGAGGAAGATGGTAGCTTGGACAAGCTGGCTGGGGGCAGTACAAGAGAGAAAGGATTGGAGATGGCATCACTAGGACTTGGTGACCGACCGGACAAGAGGCCATGACAGAGAGCATGCTCTCAAGGAAGACACCCAGGTCTCTGGCCTGTAAGCCAGGTATGATTCTGAAAGTAGGGGTGTAAAGCACAAGATTCCACCAGCTCCATCATCCGAATTACACAGGATCCAGCATGGACCCCCCCATGCCCACTGCTCACACAACTGTCCTTCTTTCCCCAGGGAGGCAAAGCCAGCAGGGACGCTGCCCCCACACCCCACAGAAAGCATTAAGGTCACGAGAACTCTACACGGCCTACAAAACATCTGTCGGCAGAGCTATGCTGGAAAGTACAGCAACTGCTTGCAGTAAATTAATAATAGATGGGCTGGACTCCCTCAGAAATATTTACCCAGCCGGAGTGGTTGAAGGCTAATAACCAGGAGCGGAACCCGAGCCTGACCTCAAACAGCCCCGACTACTGAAAACGAAGAAGCATCAGCCTGGCCCTTCTTGATGCTGGCGGAAGGAAAACAAGTGTGCAGATCACCTCGCTCAGAAATATGAGGACCGCAGTCTGCTGGGAAACACTGGGGAAGGGAACTCGGACAAAGGCCTGGGAGGTGATGACCGAAAGCAGCCAACAGGTGAGGGTTGCTAGTGGTTATGTGGCACTTACTGCATGCCCCTGTCTAACGCCATGCCTATTGGAACCCTTCATCCTGGGCGCTAGGAGGCTGGGCACTATTTTTAGGACCATTTTACAGATGGAGGTGAGGAGACACAGGTTAAGGCAACTTGTACAAGGAACTAGCTAGGACGTGATGGAGCTGGGATTGAAGGCAGTCTGGCTCCAGAACATGTGACCTGAAGCCACTTTGCCTCTGCTGCCTCCTGTTGCCTTTTCCAAAACAGTCAAGAGAGGGGGGCAAGTTTGAGGAAAGAAACCTTACATTCAACTGCCAAAGGCACACTTGCACAGCCCTACTGCGCTGAGTACCTTCTGTCTCCAGCCTCTGCTGAGAATGCCAGGCTCTTTTCACCAGCAAACGCAGTAGCTGTTCTTTCATTTATTAATTATTTACCGAGCACCTGCTGGGGGCCAGACCCTGTGCTAGGTTCAGACTGGGCCTTCTATAGTGGGCACAAAACCTCCCTCTTCTAGGCAGCTCTCCCTGTCCTCTCCCAGGCAGAGCCCACTTCTCCTTCCTCAGAGCTCCCCACCAGCCTTCAGGCCATTCTCTAGGATGGACTTTCCCAAAATCAATTTGGAGAAACAGAGGGATTTGAACAGACATGCAAAAATGTGTCCTGGAGCAAGTAAGTTTGGGAAATATTAGGTGAGCGTCCTCCCTGCAGGACTTCTCAGAGCCTTTAGAGTGCTAGAGGCAGTGAGGTCTACCAGGAGCGAGTCAATGATACAGTACTTTCCAGATTGCTCAACATGGAAACACTCCTCCTCCTTTTTTTTTTTTCCAAACAACATTTTGTGGGGCTGATGTATCATAAAACACTATTTGGGACATTTTGCCCTAGAATAATAACTACCATGTCAAATCTGTGTTTGGGTTTGACCTGTCAGTCCACTGGCAGGATGACGGGGCCGGGAACTCTGTCTTAACTCATCTCTCCAGCTCCCGCCTTCAGCCAGGCCTGGATCAGAAGCGTTCTCTGAAAGTTTTCTTTGCAGATGGCACAGGTGAGTGCTGTAACACAAAATTCTGGGACTGCACCAACGTTCATACCTGCGTCTGCCTGCATCTCTTAGTCTGTCTCCAAGGCTACAGGCACTTCTTGCTTATACGAATCTCGGGTGATGTTTCCTCTTCACCCCAGACACTCCCTGTCAGGACACAGAGGCTTTCAGCTGGGCCCCATCCACCTCTTCTGGATCCTCTCCTACACCACACACTTCCTCAGCCTTGACTCTATGGAACCACAGGCCGTTTCCAGAATGCAAGATGGCTTCTTTCAAATGAGGTTCTCACCTGCTGGCCAGTCCTCAGCGATCTGCCTGTGCAGTTTCTCTTTCTTTGATCCTTAGCTCAAATCTCTTGGCTTCCGTGAAACCCTCTCTGAGACTCCCTCCGGCACCCCGGCCCCAGGGTTCAGCTGGATGCCCGTGCTGGGGCGGCCTGGGCTGTTACATCGTAAACTGCACCTGTTTCCCTGTGTGGGTGAGGGTGTGTGCTGAGTGAAGATGCCCCACATGTTCTGTACTTTGGGTCCCAGTCAAAAGAGCTGGAAAGCCCCTGATGTTATGTAACCCTCCTATTTCAGATGGTTCCAGGCTCTGTGCGAGGTTCATACTGAGCCTTTTAGAATCGGCACGTTTTCCTCCTCTGTGAAGCTCTGCCTGGCAGCGACAGGGTTACAGCCCCGCTCCTCTCGCGCCCTCAGGGGCTGGTAGCCCCGTGACCCCTCGCAGGAGAGGTCGGAGGAATGGGCTCACAATTTTGTGACAAAATAAAAGCACAAAGCCAGGACTGACTCATGCTCTGTCGGCTCGTGTTCTCCCAATGTATTTTCTTCACTGTTTTCCAACTTCTACAACCGTAAAATTGCTTTGGCATGACAGTTGTTTTACACAAATGAAAGCACGACTGAGTGCAGCGGTGTTTCCGGAGCTCGGAGGGGAGCAGATGAGGCAGAAGAAGCAGGAAGGAGGAGGGAGGGAACGCGGGGAGCTAGAGCCAGGCCCCTGCAGAGGCGGCTGGGTCTCCGACTCTACCCGTCTGCGGTGGGAAAACAACGCTCCCCTTGGACTGAAAGCACAGGGCCGCCTCCCAGAGGCTACGGTGCCAGACGGACCATCTGCTGGACAGAGGCTATCTGCTCAGCCGAGTTCGCCGTTCCACCGACTGGCAGTGGAAACGGGAGACAACGGCATCAGCAGAAGGAGACCTAGGGTCAGTCTTCTCCCCGGCCCTGCCTTCCTCCTAGCTCTGCTCTTAATTCCCTTTTCTCTGGGTCTTAGATTCCTCATCTTAAAATGAGAGGGTTAGACGCCCTCAGTGTCTCCCCATTTTTTGGCCTGTGACCCCCAGGAAGGAGTACATTGGACGTCTCAGCTCAGCCTAGACACACATACAGTTCCCACATGTAACTTGAGTTTCACTCTACAATGCTTACTCTTACTACCTGCTGTGTTTTCTACTCTCTTCTATTCATTTACAAATCATAATTTATACATTCATTCTGTAAACTTTTATTGAAGCAAAATGTAAGTCTCGTAGGTGTACATGTCATCGATAAAGAGCTGGATAAGCTCTCACAAATTGAAAACACCCATGTAACCAGGCCTCAGATCAAAAGACAGAGCATTACCCATACCTTGAAAGCCTCCACTGTGCCCTCCCATTTACCAGCCCCTCCCCCAAGGATAACTGCTCTCCTGACTTCTAACAACTTAGCTCAGTTTTGTCTGTTTTTGTACTTCATATAAATGTAGTCATAAAGTTTCTCTGTGCCTGGCTTTTTCTTTCAACACTGTATTTGTGAGGGCCGTTCATACTGCTGGGGGCAATATTCCATTGTGTGGCTGTATCACCATTTATCCGTGCCGTTGCCGATGGTCATGTTTTAGGGTGGAAAGGTGTATGCACATCTCATGAGTGTATCTAAGGATGGAATGGCTAGTATGCATATGTCCCACTTTAGTTGATGCTTCCAGACAGTTTTCCAAAGTCATCATACCAAACTAGACTTCACACAGACATGTATGAGGGTTCTAGTTGCTTCACATCATTGCCAACGCTAGGTATTGTCTCTCTTTTTTCATTTTAGCCGTTCTTATGGGTGTATGGTGGTATTTCATTGCTGGTTTAATCTGTAATTCCCTGATAACTGATAACGCTTTCGTATGCTTATTGGTTATTTGGATATCCTCGTTTGTGAAGTATCTGTTTGAAATATCTTTTGCTTATTTTTCTATTAGGTTGCTTGTCTTTTCCTTACTTATTTGTAGCAGTTTCCTCTTTTCTTCCTACTATACAGTTGACCCTTGAACAACATGGGTTTGGATTACATGGGTCCACTTAGACACAGATTTTTTCAATAGTCAATACTACAATGCTACACTGTCCATGGGTGTTTGAATCTGCAGGTGCAGAACCTGGGATACTGACAAACTGTGTATGTGGAGGGCCCACTATAAATTATACTTGGATTTTCCACTGCACAGAGGGTTGGTGCCCCAAGCCCTGCATGTTCGCGGGTCAACTGTATATATTTTGGATATGGGACCTGGGTTGAATACATAATATAAATACCGTCACTCACTCTATGGGCTACTGGATCACTTTGTTTCACTTTAATGCATGACGATCTTGAACCACCAAATTAAATTCATGACCCACTAATGGGTCACAACCCACAATTCGAAAAACACTATAATACACGATTATATAGTATTCCCCGGATCTGGAAACCTCGAAATGGGCACCTCTGGCCAGTGGCATCCGCTGCAGTGTAAGCCTGGGGCAGCACCCTGCTATGAAGAGCCAGTAGCTATCTGGAGAACAAAGGCCATGACATTAGCTATAATAATTTCAAAAAAAAAAAAAAAATCCTTGTTCCACACCTTCACTGACAACACAGTTCCCAGTCCTCCTGAATTTAAGATTTATCAGCCCCACAGCCAGATTGAGGGAGGGGACTGGGAAGGATGGCCGAGGTGTGGAAACACCTCTGGAAGGAGCCTTTGCAACAGGGCTGAAGGGTGTGCTCTCCATTCACCCAGGTGCCTGGGCCCTCAGGGTAGGGTCCTTTCAGCCAACAGGTCAAGAAGACTTCCCTAAACTCTGACAAATTCCATTAACCACAGGAGAAGGGCACTCACACAGCCCGGACGCCTTCTCAGTGTGAAGGGTACCTTCTATGCAGTTCCCTCCCAGCTCCCCAGAGTAGCCCGGCCCACACCCTTTAAGCTCCATAAAGGCAGGGGCTGGGGCACTCTTGGAAAAATGCGGCCAAGGTCATACGGCCCGTCAGTTATAGAGCGAAGCTGACTGACCCACACCCTGTGTTTTCATTCCTATGTCACACTCTCTCCAGGCTGCCAGTCACCGTGCAGAGTGATGACCACATCCAAAGGGCCCAAAGATTCTCTCACGCATGCACACACATGTGCACACACAAACTCACACACATAGGCGTGCATGTGCACACACACAGACATGTGCATACATTCACACACACGCTGTCCTGCTCAGGAATCCGTCGGCTGGACCCTACTGCTTCATTACACATGGAGTTTCCCCCCTCTCCTGATTTCCAAAGTACTGAAATATCTCATAATACATAAATACAAACATACATATATGTGGAGGGTACTCTACAGTTTGTAAATCCCTTTCACACTCAGTCTCTCATCTCAACCTCACAACCAGCCTTCTGAACATATACAGATATATGATGATTCTCAAGCCCCCCAGGTCTACTGGGGGTCTAAGGACCTTCCTTCTGGGGACACCAATCCTTACTATCCAGGACTGGGGCAGTGGCAGCAGCCAGAGATGGGCAGAATTTGTGCAGGTCCTCAGATCCTCCCTAAAAACTTCCCTTTTAACTGTGTATTCCGCAGCAACCAATCTTTCCTTGTCTGATTCTGAGTAGAGTTTTAATTTCATGAACTTTCCAGAGTTGGGCTTGTGTATGCATGAGACTTTTTGGGATGTGGCCACTCCTCCCCCATCCCTAACAAGCACACCCACATATTCACGCTTCTCTCTTCACCACCTGCTGTCTTCTCCTCCAGCTGGAGGTAAGGAGCCCCATCACTACTTATGCAGCTACTAGGGGCTACCATTTATTCAACACTTCCTACACACCAGGTACCAAGCGCTTTATGTACCTTATCCCAGCACACCTCACACGAATCCTTTGCCACATGTATTAATATCCTTACTTCACAAATGAGGAAATAGATGCTCAGAGAGAAGTGACAGTCTAGGGTCACATAGCAAGTGATAGGACTGGGATTGTACCCACATCCCACTCATCCCCAAGTCCTGGCCCATCCCAGTGCCCGGGACAGAGGGAAGCAGCAACTTCTTTACTCTGAGTCAGCAAAACTATCCACATGGAGGTGGACAGCATCTTAGGACCATCTTGTCCTACCCTCCTGTTTTCTCCAAGCTCAGAGGGATGAAGGGACTTTCCCGAGAGCATCGCCAGAGCAGAACTGGGACTGGAAACCGGGTCTGGTCCTTGGGTTTATCTTCCTCTGATTCTTACGCATCTCCTGGGACAAAGGACGCTGGTAGAGCACTGTCTGTGTTCCAGGCAATGCCTCTTTTTGAGGAGACATTTACAGTGTTGGAAAGAAGATGACCAGGGAAGGAATTGCTCTTAAAACCAAATTATGAGGGACAAAGAATAAAAGAAGATCTCAAGGAAGGGCATGATCTTTTGTCTTCAAACATTTGTAGGACTGTCTAGTGAAAAAGAGGCTTGGCAAGATGTGAGGAGAAGTGGATACAGTGGATGTCAAATCCAGATTTTTTAAATAAAGATCATAAATGGGGGGAGATAACCAGTTCCTCATTAGTCCCTGGAGTTTTCCAAGCATAGACCAAATCTATCTATCTGTCTGTCTATCCATCTATCTATCTATCTACCTACCTACCAAAGATCCACATCTCTAAGAACCATTCATCTCTAAGATTCCACAAGCCTTTGAAATGTACTAAAATCATACAGGGAAGCCAAGCAGTAATCCTGTACTCCCTGCTCATTGTTTTTAGGGAAAAAATTTCTTATAAAATAAATGGATATAAAGTCTACCTATTAACACATATTTAAGGGGTAGAGTAAAAAAGCACCCATATCATTAACTTAAATCATGAATACTCTCTGAAGTGTAAAAAAAAAAAAAAATCAACTCACTTTTCTTTAAATCTTCTTAAAAGGGTCTAAGAATAATCCTTCAAATAATCCTTGAAGTATGCAGTTTTAATTTGGACACATGGTAATTTCAGTCTACCTGTTGAAAGAGACAAGAGAGAAATCAGTCATTTTTGACGAGGTTGCTCTTCTGACAAAGAGCAGATGAGGTTTAGGCAGCTTGAGGGGCGGCGGGTGGGCAGCAGCGGCAGCTTGGGCCCCAGGCTGAAGGCTGGTTTTGGAACACTCAGAGGAAAGGCGACTAAGGTAGTGATCCCAGTGCCTGGCACATAGCAAATGCTCAATAAATATTTAATGAATGAATGAGGGAAAGGATGGATGAATAAACGAGTGTGCTTTATCATTAACCTTGATACAGGGAGTTACCCTATAGGTTCAGCTCTTTGACCCTTAGGGAGAAACAGAATTTCCAGGCACTGGGCATATTTATGGAAAACAGCACAGAGAAAGGCTCATGGTGTAGTGGAGAGAGTGAGGGCTTTGGAAGCAGCCATGTCTATGTTTGAATCCTGACTCTACCACTTATAACTGTGCAACCTTGAGCTGTCTTGTTTATTTATGTTTACTACTGTTCTTTTTTTTATTTTTATTTTTTTTAACATCTTTATTGTAGTATAATTGCTTTACATTGCTGTGTTAGTTGCTGCTGTATAATAAAGTGAATCAGCCATACGTATCATATATCCCCATATGCCCTCCCTCTTGCATCTCCCTCCCACCCTCCCTTACTATTGTTCTTAAATTGGATACTTAGCCCATTTGTTAATTTCCAGCCCTTCTTCTTTCCCAATGCAAGCATTTAAGGTCAAGCATTTCCCTTATGCTGTCTTAGCTATATTCCACAGCTTCGATATTTGATATTTCTCTTATCATTCATTTATAATATTTTATAATTTCTATTATCATTTCTTTTTTGACTCATGAGTTAGTTAGAAGTGTTTTTGTGAATATCTCTCAATGCATTTTTCCCCCAAACTCCTAACTTATCCCTCCCCCTCAACGTATTTTTTTTTTAAACTCATCTTTCTGTTATTGATTTCTAGCTTAATTGTCCTGTGGCGGGAGAATGTGGTTTGCAGGATACTGATTCCTTGAAACTTGCTGAGATGCATTTTATAGCCTAGGATGTAGTCAACTGTTGTGAATGTTCCATGTATACTTGGAAAGAACGTGTATCCTCTAGTCATTGGGTGTAATCTCGGGTTAGTTTTTCTAAACCTCCCTGCCCCTCCATTTCCTTATCTGTAAACAGGTACCTGAGCAATACACATTAGTTCCCTCCTGCCATTTAGAATTACAACACTTACTGACGAAGAGGCTGTGCAGATAAAAACAGAGAGAGTGCATAAGAAAGACAGCTGGAGGCACCATTTCTTGCTATATATAACAATATAATATATAATATTATAACAATATTAATAAGAATACCTAGATTTATAAAGCATTTGAAAGCTTCCAAATGATGACCACATCTGCCATTTGATTTCTTACTCTCGAGAAGCCTGTGAGGTGCCACCCAGATGGGTGGGGGTGAGGAACCACATGGAGAAGGGACACGCACCAGCTGGTGTGGCTCTTCACTCAGCCCTCCACACCAGAACCCCAGGGTCCCTCCTTGACTCCCCTCGCCCTCACTCCTTACATCCGCTCAGGTCAGCTTACTTACTGTCTCTCGAATCCGTCAACTTATCACCCTCAATGCCGACATCATTTCTTACCTGCTTTATTCCAACATATCATTAAATTCCTACTGTTTTTAAAATGCAACTACAAGAAATACATCCAGACAAAATCTTCTTGGCAGGCATAGCTCCCAGTGGGGCTAGGGTAAGTGTTGGGTGATGGGTGCCAGAATATCAGAATCGTGAACGGGACAGTGATGTTATGTCTATCGAATGAAGGCATGGGTTTCAAAGGTACAAAAATAACTGAGTTCAAATAGTCTTCGTCTAACTAAGCCCTTCCCGTGACCTTGTCCCCATCCCACTCCAAGTTCTTTTTCTCCTTCTCTGAGAGAATTCCTGAAAGAGTCATCTAAACCACTTCTGCACACCCGCGCACCCCACAAATCGTTGTGGCGGGGCTCCACCTCCAGAATGTTCTCTTTAAGATCATAATGATGTTGTCCCTGCAAATTCCAGAGACTTCTCAAGTCTGCAGTGGCCTCCCTGGGTCATCCGCCAGCAGGATCACCTTCTCCTCTGGAAACAATCCTGCCTTGGCATCTACAACACCAGTCTCTTCTGATTCTCCTTTTCCTGCAAGGACTTTCTCTGCCTTTTCTGCTAGTTCTTTTTTCTTTGCCTCACCTTTACATGTGAAAGAGTAAGGAGCCCCTTCTTCCTTAAATTCTGTGGTTTAAACTGGCATTTCCATAATTTGTTCTTTGTTGACATAAAATTGGTATGTAACATTATATCTTTCATAATTTAATTAGAATTGTTTCAATAAAATATGAACCATAAGCTACTATTTATTAAGTGCATGCCAATCACTGTGCTAAACATTATTTCACTTAATCTTCACAGTAACCACCTAGGGTAGTTATTATTAACGCTCCTTTTTTACAGATGAGGAAGGAGAAGCTAAGGAAAGAAATATAATTTGCTCAAGATCACTCAGCTACTATGTGGCGGAGCTGGGATTCAAAACACCATCTGTCTAATTCAAAGCTTGTGCTCTCAGCTACTACATTTACTCATCCTCCCTTCCTATGCCCTGGCCTCTGCAACTCGCCATTCTCCCACAACGTCACGCATTTCATGCTTCCAGTTTGCCTCCCTCAGAATGGAAGACCTTTATCTGCGCTGTGAGCTGAGAAAATTCATTGTTCAAGGCTCAGCTCCAATGTCCTCTTCCCATAAAACTACCCACAAGCCCAGCCAGTTTAACTGCTCCCACCTCTTTCCTGTGGCAGCTCCACAATGATACCAAACCATCCGTTCATCCATCTGACCACGTATCCATCTATCCACCCAAGAATCACACAAATACAGGGGAAGATTGTTTATCCAGAAGCATCTAAACCCAGGAATTTTTTATGCTCACACTCTGGAAAAAAAATATGTCGTACTTCTGTCAAAACTGAAGAAAATTTGCTGGAGGTCATGGCGTCTGGGGAAGAAATGTGCTCTGCTAGGCATTTGGGAATGCTGACTGGTCAGGGACAGCCATCCCTGTGATCTGCCCAGGGTGGTTTCCAAGGTTACCAAAGCAGTTCTGTGCAATTTCCCTTACCCAATCCCTACATTTCTAAATCCTATTTATAGGATTGAGCCAACCTGGCTCAAATACCCCTTCATCCTCAAAGCCTTCCCTGATTCTCCTCCCCCGTTAGGCACGAATGAACCTGGACCCCCACCAGAATGAGTCTGTGACATCTCCGATGACACTCAGCACTTTTATCATCCATGGCTAATACTGCAGTTCCAAAAAGCACTTCAACGTATTCATTTCACGCTTTACCTCCCCTGCTGGTCTCCTTGGAGCTCGGAATTGCACCCACTTCACCTTCATGATGTTTTCAGAACCAAGCCCAGTGCCTGGCACACAGATAATCATGAGCGACTGGCCGACTGAAATGGATGACATTGGCCTTGAATGGGGGAGGCCATCCAAAAAGCACTCACATGCAAGCACCTAGCGGTGGGGTATGCACATAGCTGGTGCAAAATACATAAAAATCCTTCCGTCTCTCTCCACCCCCAAACAATAAGGATCAGAAAAGGGGGACCATGCAACCACTCAGCCTGAGGTTTCTGAAGGCCTGTGTCCCATGGTTCACAACATGTTGGGGTGGTGGCTTTGGACATTCTCCAGGATGGACTAGGCAGGCAAAGACCACATCTGAACACATTCTAGTTTCCATAGTTAGGAAATGAGAGTTAGAGCTTAAAGTTAGACAGGGCTTCAAGATCAGCTACTACATCCACCTGCTGTACAGAGGAGGGCTGGGGCGGTTAAATGACTCCAACCAAGTCGCAGGGCAGGAAGGACTGTGCAGACGCACTTTCCCTGTCCCCTCCTAGACTTGCAAATGAAGACTCTAGGAAACTGAGTGCTCTCTGAATGGCTAAAAATAAACTCCCAGAAACTTCATCTAGATCTATCACGGCTGCAGTTTACAGCGTCTAGAACTTCAGCATGGTGTAATTAGCAAATGGATTACAATAATTTATTTTTGGTTTGAAAGCTCGAATGAACACGACCTTCCAGTGCGATGTTAAAATAAGAGGCAGGGAGCCAGGCGCATTCCTCTGGCCCCTTCCGATGCCACAGTTTTGATGCTGGCTGGCATGCATCTCCTGATGTCTGATGGATGTGCTACAGAGAAAGGGCTGTAACTCTGAGCTCTGGGCTTCCTGGAAGCATGATTTCTAGAATATAGCGCCCCCCAACCCTGCCCCATGAAGGGTCCATGCGCATTTTTCCAGTGATCAGGATGATGTCCTAAATCGTCTCTCCAATGAGCTGGAAAACCCAAGGGCAGGGAATGTTTGTTGAGATGTCTCTGAGTAGGCAGTATCGAAGGCTGGACCAAGAGGGACATGGTCATGCAGCTAAAAGGAGACCGGAGTGGGGTCAGAGGGGAACTGTGTTTGGGTTTTGTTTCATGTGTGCCATGAATAACAGCCACTCAAGTCTCTTTTATAAAATGTTGACAAATAAGTAACTTCCTCACAAGATTATCATGGGGATAAAATGAAAAAAATGTAGCAAAAGGGTTTTGTAAGTAAATACTGGTGATTCTTTTTGAGTGAATACATTTCCAGAGTAGCTCTTTCTGATGAGGGCTTTTCCTGACCAAAGCACTACTGTGCATGCTGTAGTAGGGCGCCAGGGGTGGGCAGCAGAAAACCTGGAAAGTCGTCTTCTTGAGTTTCCCTCTGCAGAATCCAGGCAGAGGCCAGTCCATTCACTTCCCGCAAGATCTCCCAGCAGGACATTGTGATGCTAGGAAACAGGGATCCTGTTGTGGGCAAGGAATGTGAACCACCTTCTCCTTTCTCACGCACTGCGCCAAACACCCTCCAGAACACACGCTGGCACGGAAGGTGAGGATGGTGGCCAGGCGGTGTGCAAAACCAAAGCAATGCTTGC
This sequence comes from Balaenoptera ricei, assembly GCF_028023285.1. NCBI lineage: Eukaryota > Metazoa > Chordata > Mammalia > Artiodactyla > Balaenopteridae > Balaenoptera > Balaenoptera ricei. Next base: position 56,207,552 of record NC_082646.1, on the reverse strand, counting down.
ATCCTCCCGTTGAAGGCAGGGGAATGGGCATTCACTGAGCAACGACCACATGCCAGGCACAGTGCTGGACCCTTTCACTTCTGCAGGGGAGCAAAACTTGCCCCCTCACCCCACCCTGCCAAATGTCTCTCTGGTATGCCAATTATTTCGAACTGAAAACAATCAAGGCCCAAAAGACTCAGGAAGAAACTTTGGCCTTCCCCCTAACTGCCTAAAAAATTTAGATAGAGGGTTTGTTCCCCAAATACAGCTATCACCAGAGATATCTGCAAAGAATATGGGCTAAGTGTGGTCGGGGAAACAGGGCCTAGGGATCACAGTCTACTCTGTGGCCCACTGTCTATTTGCACGGACCAACAAACATTTATTTACCAAACATTTGCTTTTCCATCACCACGTCAATTGCCTTCCTCCCCGCTTCAAAGTCCCAAACTACTACCTCCCGACATTCTCTTTTGTCTTTAGCTGAAGATGGTATTTAAGGTGAGGGCTTCAGCCATTTTGGGGTCTCGACCATGTACATGTTATTACGCTTTTGATTTTCTCCTGTTAATCTGTCTCCTGTCAATTTAATTCTCAGATCAGCCAGAAGAACCTGGCTAGTGAAGTAGAGGAAAATCTTTTCCTCCCCGACCCTTCCCAGCTCCTCTCACACCCTGCGAGGTGACCCCCGTCACAGTGTCACATGGCACCTTGGTTTACACCGTGTACGGCCCGTGAAGCCTCCTCTCCCCTCTGCCTCTCCAACCAGCCCCCTGAGCAAGTGGACCCTCAGCCTCATGCTTGCAATTCTTAGGGATCATTTTGGGGGAACTTCAGTGTTCTGATCAGTTAGGTTGGGACAAGAACCCCAACTTGCCCACTTCACCAGACTGCTTTCAGACAAAAGAGGGTGAGTGTGAAAAACTTTGGAAACTGTGCCAAACACTGAAGGATCTGTCACTCTCGTTCAAGACCCTCAAGAGCTGCCTATTGCCCTTCACTGAACATTAAATTTTGTTTCTGTTCCCAACTCACAGAATGATTTGCCGACTCTATCTTCTTGTCTGTACCCCTTGTTTCCTTGGCTCTGTGCAAGCCAGCCATCTTTCGGGCCATTATACTCAGGAAGCAAATGCTGTTTCCTCTCCCGGAAGTCACCTCCCCCATTTAGGTCTCAGCTTAGACTGGGAGTCACTTCCTAAACTTTCTCTGCTATATGTTCTTCAGGGCACTTGTACTTCTTTGAATGACAGTTGATGGATGTGTGCCCCCCCAGCTAGAACGGGGCAGGGCCCACTTTTGTCTTGTCACCAAGATGTCCTCAAGGGGTGTCTTTAGCCACTCAATGTGTCTGCTTTGTTCACTGATGTACCCCTAGCATCTGGAGCCTACGTGGCAATAAATACTTGTTGGATGAATGCATGTGTAAAGGCTGGTTGGAGAGGATGTATATAGCAGGAGGTTAAAAGCATGGCCTCTGGAGACAGAACACTCAGTGTGACCTTGGCTGCTCCACTCAGAGCTGTGTTACTCTGGGAAGTGACTTCATGTCTCTGTGCCTCAGTTTCTCCATTTATTCAAAAAGGAATCATAGTTGTGCCTACCTCCTAGAGTGGTTGTGAGGATTAAATAACACATTGAAAATTCTTGGAGCAAGGCCAGGCCGGTGGTTGGTACTGTTTAAGTGTGGCTATCCCTTCTTATCAAGATCCCTCCTCATCCTCCTCCCCTGACTCAGCTCACATCCCTCCTCTTCTCTGAAGCTGGTCCAGCTTGGTCCTCCTGCTCTGTCTCCTAGCTCTCAGGGCTTTTCTCTGCACTGGGGACCCTTCCACCCATTGTTTGCTATCCCAGAGATAACAAACTTGTCTCCCCCGAGAGACCACAGCAGCCCAGAGGAAGGTCTAGAGAGGTAAGCCAGGGGGGACTCGGAAGAGGGAGAGAGTCAGATGATCTGGGGAAACAGAGGGGGGGCTCATGGAGGGGGCGGGGTCTTTTCGTGGCAACCACTCGAGTCCACTTGGAGATTCTGCCCCAAAACGTGTTTCTGGGGGCAAAGCTTCCGGCCTGAGTACCTGCTTCATGGACTAAAAAAATGCCTTTTTCTGTTTTTTTTTTTTTTTTTTTTGGAGTGAAATAAATGGTTAGCCATTAAGATGTAAAAGGCAGCTGTCACAGCCCACAAAACAGCAGACAGGTTAATACGGGTGCTTAAGAGTGCTATTTCCTCATATTAACCTCAGAGCAAGAGCAACCTATCCAGGTAGACTCCAGAGCACTTTGGAAACCTGCTGCTTTTTCCTTTAAGAATATTTGATGTTTAAATAAAAGCGGGTGTTCGTTTCCAAGGGGAGTTCGCTAGCTCGCCTCCCTCCCCCACTCCTTGCCCCCTTCTCCTCTTCCTCCTTCCTACTCTAAGAACATCTTGGCCTTAGATTTCTCCCTGAAATTTGGGACACAGCATGCAGAGGTGCATCTGGGGCACATGTGGGTTTCTGAACTTGCCTCCTGACTGGGTTCGCTGGCTCCCATCACTCTTTTCCAGCCGCCACCTCCCCACTCCTCCCAGCCAATCCATCCGACCTACATGGGGCCTACCGGGGGACTAATTGAACTTCAAAAATGTTTACATTTTTAAAATGGTTTTAAGTTATTCCCCACAAAGAGGTGAGATTCAGTTCCATGAAAAGTGCAAACAACTGTGACTCACTTTCCTGGCAGGAAGGAGGCTGGCCCACGGCACACACCTGCCCAGAATAAAGGCCAGCCGGGTGGTATTCAATCAGCGCACAGGCTCCAGAGGGCTGGGGCCTGAGCTCTGGCTGCACTTGACCGGCGGCTCGGGGAGGTGACCTTAGAGTCTGCCCTGTGTGCCGGGCCGGCACCCCGGCCCCATTCTCAAAGTGCTGTGTGTAAGGGGGTTATTCCCCGGGTGCTCATCAGCATGGACGACTCAGTACCCAGCTCCCCTCTGGCTACTGTTCCTGTGCGGGTGACACACGCCCCTCAGGGAATCCTGGAGAGGGGAGAGGTGAAGGATGTGTTTCCAGCAGTGTCAAAAATTACCAGCAGATCCTCAAATGGGCAAGGCTCTCTCGGGCCTCAAGCACTTTGTACATACTGTTTCCTTTGTCTCTGTCACCTCAACTTCCCCTAATTCCTTCTTGTCCTTGAAGGCTCAGCTGAAGGTCACCTCCTCCTGGAAGCCTCCCTCACCGTCTGGCTAGATCAGGGGCCCATGTTTTGAGCTTCCACAGGCCCTGGGCTTCCCCTGCTGGCACGATTCTCACTTTGGTGAAATTATTTGCTTATTTGACTGTCTCCAATGAATATCTCCAGTGAACGCTTACCAGGGCAAGGAGCTTTGGGTATAAAAAAATAATAATCAGTATATTGATTAATCTATGCATCAACTTTGTGCCTTGCTCCAGGAAGAATTTAAGGCAGCACAAAAATGAAAAATGCCTCTGGGAAGCTTAGAGTCGGGTAGAATGGCAGACACACGAGCATTTAAAAAAATATTATATGACAGGAGCTGAGTTGATGTGATGTGGGTGGAGGCATGGGGTGGGGCTGGGGGAGTCTTCCCTCTGGTCTCCCCCGGAACCTAGCCCAGAACCTGACACGTGGAGGTGCTCGGTGAGTGTCTGTGGGGTGAATGAGATGAATGGGAGGCAGGACCTGCAGGGGCCTTAGAGATCACTCATGTCGATGAGGAAAACTGAGGTCAGAGAGAGGAGGTGGGGGGAGCCTCCCAGTTCTTGACAGCACAGGAAACCAAACTCGGGCCTCTAGAACTTCGGTAAATCTAGATCCCATTGGAAATGGAAATTGCAGAAGGCGAAGCCACTTCCCCTCCCTGAGCCTCAGTTTTCTCACCCACAAAAGCAGACGGTTAAAGTAGATCATTCTTGAAGGCTGTTCCAGCTTGTAAATCCCATGAGACTGAGGTTACAAAAGAAAAAAAAAGAAAAAGAAAAAGTGATGAGTAGTAAACAGACCACTGTTCATGGGATGTCGCCTTATCTGTCTTATTCTGATACAAATTCAAGAACCTACCAACATTTCTTCAAAATATATGTACTAAGTGTTAACTGTGTGCCAGGTGCTGACCTGAGCAGAACCAGAGGGCACCCAGAGACCAACACTTTCCCCTGGACCTGCTCCCACGTGCAGGTCTCTAAAGCCCTGGGCTGCCCCAAACAAGCTGCTCTATAACTCAGAATAAACCTCTCCATCTTCCTTTCTCCCCCTTCCTTTGCTTTCTCCTTCTCTCATACCTTCATTCATTTATGCATTCAACAAATGCTCACGAAGCACCTGACCCAGGACCTGCCTCCTTAATGCGGCAGGCCCCCCTTCCTGGTACTGAGTCACGCAGTTTTTACAGCTGTGGACGTCACCAACATTCATTGTCCTTCCAATCCTCCACGATTCTGTTCATGCAGTGTGTCTGCCTGGACTCTCTCAAACTTCTAACCCCCTTCCAAGGCTTAGTCCACAAGCCACCTAACCCTGTGACACCTTCCCTGACCTCCCCCTGCCGGGGTCGCACAGCCCCCTGCTTTCTACCATGATTCCACCACATTGCACTGGTGAGTTTGTCTGGTGGCTCCACTGCCCTGAACTCCACGAGGCCCCGGCCGCTGTACTTTCATCATCGTATCCACGGCAGTGCGCGCCCAGCAAGTGCTGGAGAAAGCCTGGCTGAAATGAACTGCTGTCAAAACTTCCTGACCAGCACGTTCTAACTCGCCCAGGCTCAGAGGCAAAGACAGAAGGGCATCTGTCTTACTACCTGTCCTACCAGCACACCCAACACTATCTCGCTCTGCAGCTTCCCTCTGCTCTCAGAGACTATTCTCAGCTTATAGGGGACCCAGGAACTCTGCTCCCTGCACCCTGACAGTTTGCACCTGTATCCTCTGACCCCCTTTCTGATTCCTTCTCGAGACTTTCTGTGAATTTGCTGGGAAATGTGCATGCCTGATCCAAAGAAAATCAACCTTTGAAACATTTTCACAAATAAAAAGTCCCTCTAGAACCTTAAGCTTTTCTGGCTGCACCAGAATTTTGCTAAGGTTCTTTAAGAAAGAGAGGATCGTTTCCCCTTACCAAGTATATTCACAGCAGCTAAAGCATGGGTGGTGGTGGGTGCTGCAGATGGACACCCCTTGGTATGAGACAGCCAGGGCGTGAGCCTTGGCTCTGCCATGCTAGCCCTGACCTTGGACCTCCAGCTAGATCAGACTCCAGTCTTGCCCCACCATTCCAGTCTTGCTGCCTGGAAAAGAAGGGTAATTCAACGGCTGGCTCACTCATGCATGGACTCAGTCACTTATTCATTTCTTTACTTAATTACTCATTCACAATTATTCACTCATTCATTCATGTTCATTTTCTCCAATGCTTACTTATACATTTACTCAAAATCACAATTCATTCATTCATTCGTTCATTCACTCATTGACGTCTTCATTTATTTACTCATTCATTCATTCATTCACTTATTTATTTCTTCATTTGCTCCTCATTAGCTCACTCATTCGTTCACCCTTTCATTCATTCTCTCCTTTATGCACTCACTGCCTTTCCCACGCAGTCACTCCCTCAGCCCCTCACTCGCCACCTACACTTATTCCTCCCTATTTCCCAGCACAGCTTCCTTCCAGGAGGCAGAGCCTCCATCACGGCTGGGTCCATCAGTCCCCACTCCCAGAACATTCTCTTCCCTTTTAACATCCAGCTTGCTGAACTGCGCAGGCATGTGTCCTGGTGTGCAGAGGATATGCTTTCCACTCAGGAACAGATGTTCTTGTAATTACCGTTTTGTCTTTCACCCTCTAATGCCAGAAAATTCTACAAGCTCCTCCAGCATGCAGGAAGCCATCCACTCAGCATGGGCAGGGCCTGCAGCGCCTGGGGGTTCAGATTCTAGGACACAGGAGATGCCCGCAGTCAGAGATGCAGGAAAATGGGAGAGCTTCCCTACTCCAGGCGTCTGTAACCTGGGGTCCAGGGATGAGCTGGAGAGGAGGGCAGGCCCAGAGAGCAAGCCGACTTTGTGAGCCAGGTGAAGGAGTGTGAAAAGGAGTGGACTGTCTCAGGATTACGGAGTCATGATCAGTCTGTGCTTGGGTTACTGTGATGACTGGTGACATGGTCCATGGAAAATGCAGAGGTTTATTGGCGCAGGGCCGGTGAGAAGAAGTTATCAGCAATGTGATGGCAGAAGATCAAAATCATAATTTGCTGAACTACCTACCAAGTGCCAGGGACTTCCCATACTTTATGTTAGCATCCCTCGATAATCCAGCTCCCTGTCTTTCTTTTAGAAATAGAATCCTCTGAGTTTTAGCTGGTCACATGACCTCTCAGCCAAAGACTAGATTTCCCAGATTCCCTTGCAGCCAGGTGTGACTGGCTAAGTTCTGGGTGTGAGCAGAGGTGTTATAGGCAACTTCTTGGTTGTGCCCTTAGAAGGAAGCTGGGTGCCCTCTACTTCCAACTTCACCATGTGCCAGCTAAAGCACGGCCCTCTCTAGTGAGCCAACTTTGCCTTTGGAATGGAGGGCATATCCTAGGGCACGGCAGAGCCACAGATAGAGAAGCCTCAGTCCCCACAGTATCTTGTGAAGAACTTCTCTACCCCCCTCACCCCCGCTGAGATTTTATGTGCAAGAGAAACAAGCTTCTGTTATGCTTTGGACACTGTTGTTTTGATCTCTGTTAAAGTAGCCAAGCTAATATCTACTAATACCAGAGGAATCTTCTGCATCCTGTTTCCTTATGGAGACACTTCCTTTAGAGGAACACTCTTGGCTTCTCCCACCCCTTCACTTAATCCTCTCTGTTGTGGTTGAATAGTGTCTCCTCAAAATTCCTGTCTGCTGGGAACCTCAGAATGTGACCTTATTTGGAATTGGGATCTTTGCAGATGTAATTAAGGCAAAGAACCAGATGAGCTCGTGTGGGATGAGGGTAGACCCTAAATCCAATGAGAATGTCCTTAAAAAAGATGGAGAAGGACACAGAGACACAGAGAATGCCATGTGAACGGAGGCAGGGACTGGAGTGATGTGCATACAAGCCAAGGGACACCGAGGAAGCTACTAGAGAGGCATGGAATGGCTTCAGCCTCAGGGCCTCCAGGAAGGACCAACCAACCCTGCTGACACCTGGATTTCAGACTTTTAGACTCTAGAACTGGGATAGGAAACTAACACTGTGCTACAAGGGACAGCTACTGGGCTGGTGGGTTTGGCAGACAGAACTGGACTTGCCTCCACCTGAAATACCTCCGGCCCCAGGCCCCCCAAATGGCCTACAGAAAGCCAGCCTCTCTTCTCCTGCATGGAATGGATAGGGCTGTCTCTAATTCTAGAATGCAGTGTTAGCAAGCCCCTCTGGCTACAGATCTGTAGCTGCACTGCTTTCCATCGTTGGTGCAGCGTAGTGGTCAAGATCACGGCCTCTGAAGCCAGGCCACCGGCATTAAACCCTGCTCTACCGTCTACTAGTTGTGGGATTTGAGGGCAAATTAATTAGACTTTCATTGGTGTCTTCATTTGTAAAACTGGGATGATAATAGTACCTACTACTATACAGAATTGTGGTGAGGATTAAATTAGTTATATCATGAAATGCTCAAAACAGAGGCTGACAAACAGTAAGTGCTAAGACAGTGTTAGCGCTTAACTAGTGATGATGTTATATAAGTATTTGTTATTATTATCTGACTCTGCTATGTCTCCATTAATTTTGAATTTAGACCAGGAAGGTGGGTATTATTTTCCAGCTCCCCTGGAACCCCGACACTTACTGCATTGAATCTTCATTAACCTCCTTTTGCAGACAAGGAAACAAAACCTCAGAGAGATGAAATGGCAGCCCACAGTCACCCCTTGAATCCCTCTCCTCCACCCACCCTGGCTGCTCAGACACCCGTGGGGTCTGGTTGTTGGGCTCCCAGGCTCTGGCTAGCAGAGCCCGGAAGGTCTCCCTCCTGGACCCAAGGTAGCAGGTCTGGAGCCCAGCAGGACCTCCCCGAGCCAGCAGTGCCAGTCAGGCGCTCAGTGCGCTGAGCCACTCAGCCTGGTCAGGTTACCACGGGGCCATGAGAGGATCCCACAGTCTGTGTCTGCACCAGCCGGGATGGCTCTTCAGCCCTGGAGGGGCCATTTCCGTAGCCCGAGCTGTGCTCCAGGGAAAGCAAATTGCCTCTGCAGGCACAGACGCGGTCCTCTCTGCCTGCGGGCTCCTAGACCCTGTCCTAGGTGAAAGCAGCATGTTTAATCTCAAGAACCAGCCTGCTTACCACACACCCAGGCCCTGTCACTGGGAGGATGGAAATCCCCCCAGGCCCAAGTGTATAGAAGGCGGGAAGGAAAAGGGGGAAAGGGAAAGGGGAAGGGACACTAGCGGAGCACTTACTGCCTTCCAGGCACTGTGCCAGGTGCTTCACGTTTGCTGTTACATTTCATCCTCACAACAATCCTATGCCATAAGGTCACTGTAACAGATGTGGAAACTGAGGCTCAAAGCTGAAATCCCTTGTTCAAGCCAAGTAGCCAGGAACTGTCAGAGATGCCCAGGTTTGCCTAACTTTTTCTTCGACACCACAGGAGAATCAGACATGCCTTCTTCATGCCTTTATACCTTCTTCATGCCTTCCAAATAGGGAGGGTCTTTCAGGTCCTGACCATACCCAGAGGGGCCTGGAGCCCCAGAGCAGGTTCTACTGGCTCATGCTGCATGCACACCGCCGCCATGAATCTTCAGTATCGGCAGCAGCAGCGGTGGTGCTGCCACGTTTGAATGGCTCTTTACACCCCACAGAGGACTTACACCTTTATTATCCCCTCTGAGGTGATGTAGGTTGAGACAGGCTCCACTAGCGATCTCACTGAGAAAGGCTCCAGAGCAGGAAGCCGAGGCCGTTTCCTCTTCCAGGCCTTATCAGCTCCATTTCTGGGAACGCCACGGGGATAGAGCATGCTCTGCTCTCTAAAAGGCTTTCATTGGCAAATTCAGCCACATTTCCTGATGCCCACTCTGTGTGCCAGGCACTATGCTAGGGGCAGGGGCTCCAGAGGGGAATCAAACAGTGCCTGCCCTTGAGAGTTTATGAGCAAGAGGGGGTGATAGACCTGGTAGCATTAAGAATGATGAAGAGGATGGGAGCTAGCACTTATTGAGCATTTACTATTGGCTGTTCAGAATGATCGACACATTATCTTATCTAATTGCCATAAAACCCTATTATTTGCTTCATTTAATTCATGAGGAAACTGAGGCATAGAGAGATAGGAATTACTAGAAAGTGGCAGAAGTGGGAATCAAACTCAGACATTCTAGCTCAATTTTGTAGGCAGGCAGTGATTAATTTGCCCAGAATAGGGGGAGAAGTCAGTTCCATCTTCATAGAGGAGTTAATATCAGAGCAGGGTTTTGCAGGATGAATAGGAGTTTGCCAGACAGAAAATAGATGAGAGTGGATCAGGAAGTTCCAGACAGAAGTAAAGAGAGAAAAGTATGAACAATGGTTGAGAGGAGGCTGTGTGATTGTAGAGGCTGTTTGAACCCTCCAGGTGGAGGGGATGGGACCCACACAAGGGTGGTGGCCATGGGTGGAGAAAGGGGGCAGGCAGGAGGGGAAGGGGAGGACCTCAGGACTGTCTGACTCTCCCCGTCCCTGAACCAGACTCCTCCACGTCCGCAGGGCCTGCAGGACTGTGGCCGGGGCACCAATGCTGGACAGCTGCAGGGATCCTGAAAAAAGAGTCACAGCACGGTGGCAGGCAGAGCCTGACACAGGTCTGACTTTCACACTGACACCCACATCATTGTTGTCGTTCGTGTGCAGACTCTCACCCTAGACAGTGCCAAGGCCCAAAAATGCAGGAACCGGTTTGCAGAGGTGAGGCCACAGTTAGATCATTGTCTTGCGCCTGGCAGATGGGAGCAGGATGACGCTGATGTCTGCAGCTGACGGGGGCCTGAGTGGAGCGGGCAGAACAATGACTCCGGGGCTCATAAAGACCTGAGCTCCCATCCCAGCTGGAACTTTAATTAGTGGTGACCTCAAGTCACCTCTTCAGCAAACATCTCCTGAGCACCTGCTATGTTCCCTGCCCTCAGTGGGGTGCCAGGAGGCAGAGACGAATCCCACCACCCTTGACATCAAGGAGCTCCTGGTCTCCACAGCGCTGGTGCCAGTGATCGGTGCTGAGATACAGGGAAGCACAGAGGGTGTGGGAGAATGGGGTGGTGGTCCAGGGTAGTGAGGGGATGCTAAACTAGCCTGGGAGGTCCGGGTGGGCTTCCTGGAGGAAGTGACTACCAAGCTGCATTCCTTAAGAGAAGAGTTGGCCAGGCAAAGAGGAAGGAAGGGTATTCCATTAAATGAGAACCACATGGGCTAAGGAGAGTGGAACGAAAGCAAGGCACGAAGAGGAGAGTCTTTGGGAAGACCCAAGCCTGCTCTGTTTCGCATCACACTCTTGCCTCCTGGCATCCCAGTGGCTGATAGACACAGTATCAGACTGCTGCAGAAAGCAGAGCTCCTGGCGCTTGCGGCAGATTAATCATAAAATTGTCACAGGTCTTCCCCTCCTCGTATTCATCCCCCTTTGCAATGTGACTGCAGATCCTATTATCAAGAGGTGAAGAGCATTTCCCCATCTGTTAAATCTGGGCTGAACTTATAACTCGCTTTGACCAACAGAAGGAGGCAACGCGATGACGCGTGAGTTCTGAGCCCACGTCTTCCCGCTCTCTTGGAGTTGTGCTCAGCTGCTAGGTGGTCAAGCCCAGGCTATTTTACTGGGTGACAAGAGGCACATGGCTCAGCCACCCTCCCCATCCCTCCATGGCCCCAGACAGCAATCAGCCCTCAGCCCATCTGCCAGCTGACCCAGGGTGATCAAGTCATCCCTTTTTGCCTGGGACTTTCCTAGTTTTAAACGGAATGCCCCACGCCCCGGGGACGCTTTCAGTCCCAGGCAAATGGGGATGGCAGGTCATCCAAAACTGGCTTCAGATGTGTGAATGAGCCCAGCCAAGTTTCACGTAGATCAGCAGAGCTGCCCAGCTGACCCACAGCCAAGGGTGCAATGATAAATCGTGTTGTTTGAAAGCGCCAAGTTTGTGGTTTGAAAGCACCAAGTTTGTTATACAGCAATGGATAACAGATACGCCGGTACGTTTGGGAATGAGGCCCAGGTTCTCGGCCTCAGTACGGGGAACCAACTAGGTTCCTCTCCTTAAACGTGGCACTGAGTGGGTCATGAGAGGGAAGACACTAACGCTCAGAGAGGTTAAGTCACCCGCTCGGGACCACAGAGCCGGTGCATATTGGCAATGGAATGCAGACCCAGGTCTCCCAGACCTTCCCCTTCCACCAAGCTGCCTCTGTAATCAGCACATTTGTGCTGCAGTAACTGGAACTCCCCCAGAGACTGTTAATTTAACGAATCTCTGGTCATGCTCAGGCTCTCACGATGGTTTTCTTTACAAGATCCAGTGTCAGACTGTGCGATATGCTCCTTCCCACACGAAGTATGATGAGACTAACACTCAACCACAAGCCACCACTAGTCCCACCGTGGCCAGAGACCAGCGCAAAGGCAACACTGTCAGGCAGCAAAAGACACGTGTTCAGAACGTCCTGACACACAGGTTGAAAGCCACACGGACTTTTACTACGTACGCGGAGCTAGTGATGGTAGTTCTAATTCTGACACGTACCCACTGCATGACCTTGGGCAAGTCACTGCCCTTCTCTGGAAGACTGGGTGTCAATTTATTATTTGAAACTTGGGTCATTCACCATAAATTGAGGGCAGAACCATGGGGTGGTCACCTTTGAACCCAGGACCCAGTACAATGCATTGTAGCTGCTCAATGAACATTTACTGATTGCATACATTATAGCAGGATGTATCATGGGGAACTTAACTTGTGTCTCTTTTTTTGCTGATAGAGTAAGAAAGCCATCGTGGGGAAGGCAGGGGAACCTGACATTAATTTGGAAAAAATGTAAGTTCTTTTCCCCCTATTCCAAGGAAGAAGGAGAACGAGACAGGGCTTTGTTTCTGGGGCCTGGGGTTTGCCCCTAAAGAGAGTTGGCTGGCTTTATTGCATTCTTATGAGCTCTTCATGTTCAGCTGTGCTGAACACCTCTGAGATGGTGGGACCTTGGCAGTGTTAGCAGGAGAATGCTGCTAAGGGGCCTAGTAGTGTCAGAAGTCTAGTGGGAAACATCAGAGGCAAAATTTAGCACCAAGAAGACCCCTCTCCTTCCAAGTGTCATGCAGGCTTGAGTAGGAAGCTGGGCAAGTGGGAGACCACTACTGGACAGAGGGCCATGGGCCAGTGGCTATCCATAAGGTAAAATGGTGCTAACTACAGCAGTGGATTGAACAAAACAGAGCATTTCAATACTTGGAAGGTATTATGGGTTGAATTGTGTCCCTCCAAATATGTTTGTTGAAGTCCTAACCCTCAGTACCTCGGAATGTGACCTTATTTGGAAATAGGGTCATTGCAGATGTAAATAGTTAAGATGAGGTTATACTGGAGTAGGGTGGGCCCCAAATCCAACATGATTGGTGTTCTTATAAAAGGGGGAAATTTGGAGACAGACACACACACAGGGAGAGTGGAATGTGAAGATAAAGGCAGAGGCTGGAGTGATGCTTCTACAAGGCAAGGAGTACCAAGGATGCCAGCAAACCACCAGGAGCTGGGGGAGAGGCAAGGAGCAGACTCTCCCTCACAGCCCTCAGAAGGATCCAGCCCTGCTGACACCTTGCTCTCTGACTTCTAGCCTCCAGACAATAACTTCCTGTTATTTAAGCCACCCAGTAAGTGGTACGTTGTTATGGCAGACCTAGCAAACTAATACAGGAAGGGGAGTGTGAGAGACCTTTGGTTGGGGGGCAGATTGTATAAATGTCCTTGGTTCTAGCATAAGTTGGGAAGGGAAGCAGGCGAGGGGAATCGTAAGAGAACAATCTGGATTTGCATCCATCTGTGTGTGAAGGCTCAAGTCAGTTTAAATTTGACTTGAGAAATAAGGGCTGTGATAGAATTCTCCCTGGCTCCACAATCATCGTGATCCATGCAGCACGTTTTCATCTTACATCATGAAAAGAAGTGGTGACTTGGAAGGAATCACAAAGGTCAGAGAGACCCCTTCCGCTATTTTACAGGTAAGGAGATGAAGACCTCAGTGGGGGGAGTATTTTTGTCAGAGTCCGCAAAGGGGTAGACATGGGACCAGAACCCCGGCATCTACAGCTGTCTTTCTCCAAATCTTGACATGCCTCACCCAGCAAATATACGGAGCTGTGGCATTTGTGTGAAATGCAAAAGCCTCTGTGGGCACAACTGTATATTTAGACACTCTCAAGAAGGGAAGGCGGCTGGAACATGGCTATTTTCATTTTCACAAAGTACTCTGGGAGCCAGGATGAGTGAGAATTGTTTTTTAAGACTGTCTCCCTTGAGGTGAACCTAGCCAAGAAAAAGCTGTAGAGCAGGGAACCATTGTTTAATACCTAACAAAGTTTTGATCTACAAAAACATTAACCATTGGGTTCCCTTAAATGGAGGGTCCCCATAGGGCAATGAAGTCTGGTGTTTTAGAAATCACTGAAAACTGGGGGAAGGTTGGAGTGAGGAGGAGGGGGAGAAGGAGGGGGAGGGGGAGGGGGAGGACGTTATGGGAACAGGGTCCTATTCTGGAGCCACAAGGCATAGATGATGAATCAGACAACAAAGGAATGTAACCTGAAATAATCACATAAGTTAATGAGCAAAGAAGATTCAGCTTTTGGACAAATCTTCATTAACATAGCTAATGTTGATTGATGCTTTACATTTATGTACTGTTTTTCACATTTCAAAGCACTGTTCCAACAATTCTCTACAAGCTCAAAATTCTCTCTAAGCTTGGGTGACCAGGTACTTTATCATCCAAAGCAGGTCACTTTCGAGGCTGAAAGGAAGCATTATTAATAATTATGCTGGGTCAGCAGGTGTAAACCAGGACCGTCCCAGGCAAACAGGGATGTATGGTCAATCCACTACAAGCCTCCAAAAGAGACTGGGTAACCCAGAGACATCATCATTCATTCATTTACCCCAAACCTGCCCCTCTCTGTCTATTTTACCTCCATCTATTTAATTGCTCAAATAAAAATCCAGGTCACCCGCAATTCGTCTCCTTTGGTCCCTTGTCTTTCCCGCCCCCGCCACCAGCCCCCTCCCACCACTCCAAACCATCAGCAAATCCTGATAACTCCATCTACAAGTTATTCCCCACCTGTTCATCTGTGTCTTTCTCCTCCGATTTCACCCTAGTCTTAGGCATCATCGTTTCTCACCTGGACAGCAGTGATAGCCTTCTAATCCGTCTCCCCACTTCCACACGTGTTCTTTTCGTAATCCATTATCCAAAAGGCAACAAGAGTAATTTTTCAAAAATGTAAATCTGATCATGTTTCTCCCTTGCTCAGAATCTTCTAGCAGCTCTCTACTGTACTGAGAATAAAAAAGCTAAACTCCTTATCTTGGCTCTATGTCTTTGTTCAATAAGTATGTGTTAAGTGAACATACAAGTCAACAAGTATTTGCTGAGTATATTTTATGTACAGTCAGCCCTCTGCATCCGCAGGTTTCACATCTGCTAGTGGATCAAACATTTGTGGGGGGGGGGGCGGGGGAGGGAGTTCCAGAAAGTTCCCCCAAACAAAACTTGAATTTGCCGCACTGGCAACTATTTACATAGCATTTACATTGTATTTACAACTATTTACATAACATTTACATTGTATTAGGTATTATAAGTACTGGAGAGGATTTAAAGTATAGGGGAGGATGTGGTAGGTTATACTGCAAAGAGTACACCATTTTCTGTAAGGGACTTGAGCATCCTCAAATTTTGGTACCCACAGTGGGGAGGTGGTCCTGGAACTGACCCCCGCAGATACTGAGGGACAACTGTGTTAGACTCATGCAAGGCATGTCTTATAGCTTCAGTGTGACCCATGTCACTATTGGGAAGAAAACTCCGTTCTAATTCCTGATATTTCTTTCCACATGAAGGGAGCCCCATCAGTATGCCTTCTGGCCTCTCTCTGCCCCTTTACTCACAGGGAGTGGAGTGAGTTACACTGGTGGTAAACTGAGGAAGAAGAAACTGGGCATGCTCAGTTGAGCCCCACTCTTCTTCCCCTTGGCAGCTGGCAACATGTTTTTGCTATTCCTCCAGGAGCTGGCTCTTCCTCTGCCCCCATCCAGCACTGCCTGTGACCAGGTGGGTCAGTCTGCCTAATCCTGGATCCAATTATCAAGTCAATTTGGCTCTCATACCAAGCCAAGTTATTCATTATCAGTAATAAACATGATATTTGGCTTCCATCTGCCACCCTCTGTTTATTTCTCAGTTTTTTCAGAGCTCATATGGAAAGGGGGGTGCTATTTATTGGGCTCCCCCAAAGACCTCGAACATCCCATGAGAAATAGGAGAAACAAGTTGCATAAAGCCTGGTACAGAGCCCCTGGCAACCCAAGGGTATAACAATCTGGGACTTGAGAAATAAAAGCTGTAATAATGCAGTTGCCAGCTGAGCAATGATCATGCGGGGCTCACAGTGAAAACCGAAGTACAAATTTAGTAGCAGCATTTAGCCCAGAAGAACGTCTTCAGGAATGAATCATGAAGGGAATACTGTCAATTGTGCAAAGAGACAGAGGGTTATAAGGGAAAAGGTGGCTAGAGATTCTCGTTTATGTTTATGAAAACAGATGGCCTTTTTGAAAAACAGAAAGCCCAAACAAGAGCATCATTTATTCCAGGAGCTAAGAGATTGTTCTACTGACATCTCATCAAAAAGCCATCTCTTAGGCTTTTTAACCCCCTGGAGAATTCATAAATAGCACTTCTTAAAATAAAAGCAAAACAGTTTTCAGAAGGATGTAAGTTACATAAGATTATCTTGGTTCCTCCCCCCTCCCACCTCACCCTCCCTTTGTCTGTTCTTTGCCCAGATGCTACTGAAAACCTTCAAAAACTGTGCTGGGAGCGGCTTGTAAGAGGTGGCAAATGTGAAACCTAGTTCACGATGCTCCCAGGGGAGAGATTTACTGACTCATACATTCCTATGTCTCGGACACCTCCACAGCAGGCAAAAGACCAGGTCAGAATTCTGATTTCATTTCCTCACTGTCTTTAATTTCTTTTTCTTCAATCCATCCTTCCCTCAGTTTTCAGACCCTGATTTGAAATAAAAGCTCGACATCCCTGCTTATGTCTAGGGCTATGCCAGTCAGAAGCCTTGGTGTGCCTGTCCAGAGCCTTCCCGCCCTTCTCCAGCCTGCCTGGTGCCCTGGGAGGCTACTCTTTAACCTGCATCAGAGGGCTCCCTCTGGCTACCAGCTGGGTTCAGCCAGCGGGAACCCTGGCAGGACGTCAAAGCCGGGAAGAGAGTGAGTTTGGGGTATTTATTCTCCTGGCAAGCTGCCTGCGAGGCTGTGGGTTGGCAGTGGCTGTGTTCCTGTGTGGGAGGACACAACTCTTTTGGGGCAGCCTTTTGCTAGAACTACAATACAGCTACAGCTCTCTCCAGGTTCCAGTGCCTGCTCCCTTCCCCTGCCCGTCTGGGCTATGGGTGGTCACAGCTCCCAGCTGTTACTAGCCCCAGGGGGCTTCACCAGCCTTTGTGATTGCCCCCAATCCTGCCACACATTAAGAACAGTCCCTTCGGGCTTCCCTGGTGGCGCAGTGGTTGAGAATCTGCCTGCTAATGCAGGGGACATGGGTTCGAGCCCTGGTCTGGGAAGATCCCACATGCCATGGAGCAACTGGGCCCGTGAGCCACAACTACTGAGCCTGCGCATCTGGAGCCTGTGCTCTGCAACAAGAGAGGCCGTGATAGTGAGAGGCCCGCACACCGCGATGAAGAGTGGCCCCCGCTTGCGGCAACTAGAGAAAGCCCTTGCACAGAAACGAAGACCCAACACAGCCAAAAATAAATAATTAATTTAAAAAAACAAAAAAAAAAAACCAGTCCCTTCCTCACACTCCCCTTAATTATGCCTCAAAACAAATGCCACTGTTTCTTGCCAGGACCCCAACTGATACACAATAGCTCTATGTCAATATCTCTGTCAGTCTTTATTTGACTGAGAAGTAAGCTCTATTTCTTGCATTTCTTCCTCATCAAACTTCTTGAACAAATGCCCCAGAAGGTTTGAGCTCAGAAGGGCTTCCTAGACTGTCCAACCTGCTGTTATCCAGGGCTTGTTTCTGAGAAGTCAGTTTGTGAAAATATAGAAAAAATCAGTAAACATGTTGAATTCCGATAAACCAGAAATCCTAATAGTTCTAAAAAGTATCCCAAGGAATTCCTGGATTTATATAAAGATGTTTCCAAGGGTGATATTAAAAGTATATAATGATATGAGCACTGCTTCATTGAGCAGGGCAGACTATATTATTGTATCAGTGCCAGCTGGCTGAATATCGGCACTGGGCACTCATTGCAATAGTGAGTACAGGAGTGAAAAAAAAGTAGGAAACAACCTGAATGTCTAACAGCAGGAGAAATGTAAATACACTCTGGCATTCTGTAGGATGAAATACTATGCAGCCTTACAAAATGATTCTGTAGATGAATATTTAATGACATAGAAAGTTGTATATTACACACATCGTTAAATGAAAAAAGCAGATCACAAAATTTAATACAGAGTGTGGTTCTATTTTTAGAAATTAATAAAAAAGGTGCTGTGTGTGTGTGTGTTTACACAACAGAGAGAGCCACAGTGTTTTTTTTCAATGTGGTAAGGTAATAGATATTTTTTTTCTTTTCTTCCATTTGCTCATCTGTAGTTTCTAAATGTTCAAGAATAAATAAGTATAATTTTTAAATGAGAAAATAGGACAAGAAATTTTTTTAAAGTCACACACCCAGTTTCAGAGACACGTCTAAAATTTTGGTCAGGAGTCTCTGATTATAAACTATTTGCTGAATGCTCTGCCCATAGGACCAATCATTTAACTGATGGCTTCTGGTCTCACTAGAAGTGCTTGACATTTCAGAACAGTGAGATGCAGACGCTTAGGCAATCTTATACACAACCAACTCCAGCTCTGTGCAATGGCCACTGACTCTCTGCCAAGAAAACAACGCGCCCCAAGTCGAGACTGTTGCCTGCGTTCTTGGCATCCAATTCCCGGTGTTCTCTCTCCTGAACACTTCATATATTCCTAGCAGATTGACTGCATATTATTAATAACTATATAGGCTGCCAATCAACACATCATCTAAGAGAAACTTTCCAAGTCAGTCTTATGAAGAACCCAATTAAAAAAACGATTTAAAAGACATACTTTCTCAACAGTACTTTTAATTATTTGACACTTAATTATTTACTCCTTCATTTTTACTCTGCCTCCTTCTCCAAAGGACTCAAGGAAGCTAATTAGCCAACATGAAGCTGCACGCATATTCATGTGTATGTGAAGACAACTTCCTATACATGCATGTAGATGTAGGATTTAGTATACAGTAATATACAGTATATAGTACATATTTAGTAGTAATAATATAGTATTAGTACATGTAAATACAATCACATCCATTTTATTCACCGAAGAAGGGAAGGCATGGGCCGAAGCAAGTTGCTAGCATCTGTCGACCAGATTAGAGAAAGAAGTGGGAATTTGCTGGTTCCCTGCTTGAGAAGTTCACAGTGTCATTACCTTTTACCTTGACCCGGCTATGGCCTTTGCTCCTAGATTCTCTGCTTGGTTCTCAGCCCTACCTGCTAAACTCCACACCCATGCCAGGCTCATCTTCATCATAAGCAGACATAATCATGCCACCTGCCAGCTCCATGCCCTCAGATGGCCATCTATAGCCTAGAACAGTTGTTTTTAATTAGCTGTTTAAATACCTTTTTTTTAGTAGAGGGACTTTTCCTCTTAAAATGAAATTTATACTGGCGTTCAGTATATAAACAGATACAAGAATTGCTCTAATTAAAGTAAAAGTGAGGGGTTGCAGCCCCCTTGGGCTTCCATGGTCTTCAGATCTACCGCACCCACCGTCCTACACATAATTACTTTAGTGCTAAGCTCTAGTGGATGGTAGACCATTTTTCTTTTTTCTTTTCCTCCCTCCCCTTTCAAAGCGTCAGCGAGCACCTACAGGTATTGTTCCAGGCTCAGAGCACAAAACCTCAGAGTGTTAGTCTAAAGTGGAAGTCAGACAACAAATATATGACATATTAGGTGACGGTAAATGTTATGAAAAAAAATAGAGGGAAATAAGAAGGAAAGAGATTGGTGGAAGCGGTCTGTTTTATACAGTTAGGTCGGGGAAGGCCTCGCTGAATAGGTGGCATTGAGCAGACACCTGAAGGAAGCGAGGCAGCAAGCTCTGCAGGCATCTGGGAGGATTAAAGTTCCAGCAAGGGCAAAGGGGGCTGTGGCAGAAGAGTGCCTGGTGTGTTAGCGGGGCAGCAGGGAGGCTGGTGGAGCTGGACTGGGGGGAACCAAGGAGAGAGCGAAATGAGCTGGGGGCATCAGCGTGGGATGCTGCTCTGACAGGTGTGTAGAGCCCCGTGGGACATTATAAAGGCTTTGACTTCTCCTCTGAGGTGGGGAATCTTTGAAAGGTTTTGAGCAGAAGAACGACAGGAACAGATTGGAGGGGAGCAAAGAGGAAGCAGGAAGCAGGCAGCAAAGGTAGGAGGCTACTGTGCGAACCCAGGTGAGAAATGACCAGGGTGAGGGTGTGAAGGTGATGGGAAGTGGCGCGATTCTTCACATGCTTTTGAAGGTAGAGCTCACAATATCTGCTGATGAATTAGATGTGGAATGTGGGGTACGAGAGAAAAAGAAGAGACGATAAAACTCTCAGGAAATTAGCCTGAGCCAAGCAAGGAATGGAGCTGCTGTGGGAAGAACAGGTTGGTGATGGGAGAAAACCAGGGAATGGGCTTGGGCGTGTTAGGTTTGAGAAGAGCTACTGCCTGTTTGGGTGGATATACGCATTAGGAATTCAGGACAGAGGTCCAAGCTGGAGATATAAATCTGAGAGTCATCTACATTTAAATCCATTTAAGCCATAAGACTGGATGAGGTCTCCAAGGAAGTGTAGAGTGGAATGAGAAAAGGTCTGTGGACTGGGCCCTGGGGCCTCCCAGCATTTAGAGGTTTGAGACTCAGAGGAAGCAGTAAAAGAGGCAGAAAAAGTAGTGGGTAGTGAGGTGAGATAGAACCAGGAGAGCATGGACTCGGTGAGGACATGTGAAGGAAGTACTCAAGAAGGAGTGTTACCATCCATGTAAAAGGGTCAAGTCATGTGAGGACTGGGCAATGACCACAGGGTTTAGCAACATGGAGACTCCTGGGGACCTTGACAGGAGTGATGTTGGATGGGAGGTGGGGGCAACGTCTGACTGGAGTTCCTCAACGGCAGATACCACCTCTCATTCATTGCTGTATCCTCCATGCCCCTCCCCTCCCCAACTCAGCGTCCAGCACAGTGCCTGGCACACAACGGGCAATAATATCTAGTGATGGATGAGCCATTTCCCTCATGAAGTCACTAATCTTTTATATGTCCCTGTTCGTGGACCCTAATAATTTTCACAGAAAAGACCTAGTCCTTTCCTATGTGTATGTATCTGGACCAGACGAAGGGATTAGAAGAAGGTAAGAAAGAAAATCAAATAGAAGACTATCTCTTCTTTGCAAAGACTCAGCTAGGGCTGCCCTTGTTTACACAAGGCTCCATATCATGCCTACATAATTAGGTTGGTAAAAGGAAGTCAGTGTCTTTGCTCACTTATGTCTGGGAAAATGTTTAATTTTAACAACAACGTTGATGATGATTAGGATAAAATATACTTTGTATATTTTAGAAGGATCTATCACATGCACCACCTCACTTTTCCTCGTTACCAATTACCTCACAAAATTTGCAAGTGCTGCTGGCTTAGGTAGTCCTCTAAGGAAAAGTTGGATATAACTAGCAGGGCAAGTTGCCTTAGATCAGAGGTCTAAAGACTGTGGCCAACACCTGTTTTTGTAAATAAAGTTTTATTGGAACGCAGCCTTGCCCGTGTGTTAGCATATTGTCTCTGGCTGTTTTTGTGCTACCCGGCAGAGTTGAGTAGTTGCATGAGAGACTGTGCAAAGTTGAAAATCTTTACTATCTAGCCCTTTACAGAAAAAGCTGGCCAACACCTGTCTTAGACAAGCTAAATCAGAGGTCCCCAAAACAGGGTGCTCAAGACAACCCACTGGGACTTGGGAAGAAAATATCCAAACACCTCTCTCTCTCTTTTTAATTTTAGGAAAAGGAACATTTAAGTTTCTTAATGTTTAGTACATGGATTGAGAGTGAATCATGGATCAATTTATGAATAAAGATGAAAATGCTGAGAATGTACAGTCAAAAACCATTTACTATTAGGGACAGATGATGAAAATATTTGAAGATCAAACAGGTGATACAAGAGAGGGCTTGGCATATAGTAGGTACTCAAAATGATTTGCAATAATATTAGTTAACATTTACTGAATCGCTAGCCTGTTTCAAGAGCAGTGCTAAAGGGTTTCATATGCATTAGCTCATTTAATTCACACAACCCTCTGATGAGTTCAGTATTATAACCCTGTCCCATTTCACAGGTAAAGAAACTGAGGCTTAGAGAGATTAAATGTCTCCCCCATTGGCAAACAGTGAGAAAATAGTAGCTTTGGGAGTTGAATCAGGACCTCTGACACCTAAGGCTAAGGTCTGAGCTTGTGGATTGCCATGCAGATTCAACGGTGCCATCTTGCATAAATATATTTAGGTACAGGCTGATCATTAACCAAGGAAACATGCAAAGGGAAAACACTGATTTTGCTTTTCAAGCTTCATTACCATAGTTCTAAAAATGCATTTGACAAAAAAAGGGGGGGGTGGATCACCAGACTTCCCCTGTATTCATGACTGTACCCTACAGTTCAGACATGCCTGAGTGTGGAGCTACCATAACAGGAATGTGACCATAGGGGAGATAATCAAAGCCTGGAATCAGACATGGGTTTCCTCATAGGAACCTCATGGCGCATAAAAACTATTTATCTTAAAGACTGAAGAAGCATCGTGGTGCAGTGTCTAGAGCACTAGCGAAGCAACCAGGCAGAACTGGATTTTGCTTGATATGAACCAGCAGCGTTGCCGTGGTTAGGTCCTTTAGTTTCTCTAAGCATCAGGTTTCTCATTTGTTAAGTGAAAATAATAATGCGTGCTTCACAAGTTTGCAGGCCTGTAGGAGCACTTAATAAATAGTAGTCATTGTGGTTAGTCATGGCTATGCTTCATTTTGTTTTTGTTTTCAGTAATTTGTATTGTCCTAATATTTTTGTAACAATGCAGTTTAAAATAAATAGGACTAATAGAAAATCTGAATACGCCTATATCTATTAAAGAAATTGAATCGATACTTAATAACTTTCGAAAACAGAAAGCACCAGACCCAGATGGGGTCACTGGTAAATTCTACCAAACATTTAAGGAAGAAATTATACCAATTCTCTACAACCTCTTTCAGAAGACAGAAGCAGAAGGAATACTTCTTAATTCATTCTATGAGGCCAGAATTACCCTAATGCCAAAACCATACAAAGACATTACAAGAAAACTACAGTTCAGTGTTTCTTATGAACACAGGTGTAAAAATATCCAACAAAATATTAGTAAATTGAATCTAACAATGTATAAAAAGAATTATAAACCACAACTAAATGGTATGTATCCAAGGTATGCAAGGCTGGTTAAACATTCAAAAACCAATGAAGGTAATCCATCACATAATAGGCTGAAGAAGAAAAATCACATGATCATGTTAATACATGCTGAAAAACATTTGACAAAATCCAACAGCTATTCAGGATAAAAACTCTCAGCAAACTAGAAATAGAGGGGCACTTTCTTAACTTGATAAAGAACACCTACAAAAACCCTACAACTAACATCATACTTAATGGTGAGAAAGTTGAAGCTTTTCTGTTAACATCAGGAACAAGATGAGGATGTCCTCTCTCATCATATTGGAAGTCCTAGCTAATGCAGTAACACAAGAAAATGAAATAAAAAGTATGTAGATTGGGAATAAAGAAACAAAATTGTCTTTGTTTGCAGATGACATGACTGTCTATGTAGAAAATCCAAAAGAATTCACACCAAAAAACTCATGAAACTAATAATCAATTACATCAAAATTTCAAGATACAAGGTTAATATAAAAAGTCAATCATTTTCCTATATACTGCAATGAACAAGTGAAATTTGAAATTAAAAACACTTACCTTTTACATTCACACATCTGAAAATGAAATACTTAGGTATAAATCTAACAAAATATGAACAAGATCTATATGAGGAAAACTACAAAACTCTGATGAAAGATATTAAAGAAGAACTAAATAGACTGGAACTCACCAAAAAAGATATCCCACATCCAAAAACAAAGGAGAAACCACAATGAGATGGAAGGAGGGGCGCAATCACAATAAAGTCAAATCCTGTAACTGCTGGGTGGGTGACTCACAAACTGGAGAATAATTACACCACAGAAGTCCACCCACTGGAGTGAAGGTTCTGAGCACCATGTCAGGCTTCCCAACCTGGGGGTCTGGCAACAGGAGGAGGAATTCCTAGAGAATCAGACTTTGAAGGCTAGCGGGATTTGATTACAGGACTTTGACAGGACTGGGGGAAAGAGAGACTCCACTCTTGGAGGGCACACACAAAGTAGTGTGCGCATCGGGACCCAGGGGAAGGAGCAGTGACCCCATAGGAGACTGAACCAGACCTACCTGCTAGCGTTGGAGGGTCTCCTGCAGAGGCAGGGGGTGGCTGTGTCTCACCGTGAGGACAATGACACTGGCAGCAGAAGTTCTGGGAAGTACTCCTTGGCATGAGCCCTCCCAGAGTCTGCCATTAGCCCCACCAAAGAGCCCGGGTAGGCTCCAGTGTTGGGTCGCCTCAGGCCAAACAACCAAAAGGGAGGGAACCCAGCCCCACTCATCAGCAGACAAGCGGATTAAAGTTTTACTGAGCTCTGCCCACCACAGCAACACCCAGCTCTACCCACCACCAGTCCCTCCCATCAGGAAACTTGCACAAGCCTCTTAGATAGCCTCATCCACCAGAGGGCAGACAGCAGAAACAAGAAGAACTACAATCCTGCAGCCTGTGGAATAAAAACCACATTCACAGAAAGACAGACAAGACGAAAAGGCAAAGGGCTATGTACCAGATGAAGGAACAAGATAAAACCCCAGAAAAACAACTAAATGAAGTGGAGATAGGAAACCTTCCAGAAAAAGAATTCAGAATAATGACACTGAAGATGATCCAGGACCTCAGAAAAAGAATGGAGGCAAAGATCGAGAAGATGCAAGAAATGTTTAACAAAGACCTAGAAGAATTAAAGAACAAACAAACAGAGATGAACAGTACAATAACTGAAATGAAAAATACACTAGAAGGAATCAATAGCAGAATAACTGAGGCAGAAAAATGGATAAGTGACCCGGAAGAGAGAATGGTGGAATGAACTGCTGCAGAACAGAATAAAGGAAAAAGAATGAAAAGAAATGAAGACAGCCTAAGAGACCTTTGGGACAACATTAAATGCAACAACATTCGCATTATAGGGGTCCCAGAAGGAGAAGAGAGAGAGAGAGGACCCAAGAAAATATTTGAAGATATTATAGTAGAAAACTTCCCTAACATGGGAAAGGAAATAGCCACCCAGGTCCAGGAAGCACAGAGAGCCCCATACAGGATAAACCAAAGGAGAAACACACCGAGACACATAGTAATCAAATTGGCAAAAATTAAAGACAAAGAAAAATTATTGAAAGCAGCAAGGGAAAAATGACAAATACCATACAAGGGAACTCCCATAAGGTTAACAGCTGATTTCCCAGCAGAAACTCTACAAGCCAAAAGGGAATGGCATGACATATTTAAAGTGATGAAAGGGAAGAACCTACAACCAAAATTACTCTACCCGGCAAGGATCTCATTCAGATTCGATGGAGAAATCAAAAGCTTTACAGACAAGCAAAAGCTGAGAGAATTCAGCACCACCAAACCAGCTCTACAACAAATGCTAAAGGAACTTCTCTAAGTGGGACACACAAGAGAAGAAAAGGACCTACAAAAACAAACCCAAAACCATGAAGAAAATGGTCACAGGAACATACATATTGATAATTACCTTAAACGTAAATGGATTAAATGCTCCAACCAAAAGACACAGGCTTGCTGAATGGAAACAAAAACAAGACACATATATATGCTGTCTACAAGAGACTGACTTCAGACCTAGGAACACATACAGACTGAAAGTGAGGGGATGGAAAAAGATATTCCATGCAAATGGAAATCAAAAGAAAGCTGGAGTAGCAATACTCATATCAGATAAAATAGACTTTAAAATAAAGAATGTTACAAGAGACAAGGAAGGACACTACATAATGATCAAGGGATCAATCCAAGAAGAAGATATAACAATTATAAACATATATGCACCCAATATAGGAGCACCTCAATACATAAGGCAACTGCTAACAGCTATAAAAGAGGAAATCAACAGTAACACAATAATAGTGTGGAACTTTAACACCTCACTTACACCAATGGACAGATCATCCAGACAGAAAATTAATACGGAAACACAAGCTTTAAATGACACAATAGACCAGATAGATTTAATTGATATTTATAGGACATTCCACCCAAAAACAGCAGATTACACTTTCTTCTCAAGTGCGCATGTAAATTCTCCAGGATAGATCACAACATGGGTCACAAATCAAGCCTCAGTAAATTTAAGAAAATTGAAATCATATCAAGCATCTTTTCTGACCACAACGCTATGAGATTAGAAATCAATTACAGGGAAAAAAACGTAAAAAACACAAAAACATGGAGTCTAAGCTATATGTTACTAAATAACCAAGAGATCACTGAAGAAATCGGAGAGGAAATCAAAAAATACCTAGAGACAAATGACAATGAAAACACGACGATCCAAAGCCTATGGGATGCAGGAAAAGCAGTTCTAAGAGGGAAGTTTATAGTAATACAATCCTACCTCAAGAAACAACAAACATCTCAAATAAACAGTCTAACCTTACACCTAAAAGAACTAGAGAAAGAAGAACAAACAAAACACAAAGTTAGCAGAAGGAAAGAAATCATAAAGATCAGAGCAGAAGTAAATGAAATAGAAACAAAGAAAACAATAGCAAAGATCAATAAAACTAAAAGCTGGTTCTTTGAGAAGATAAACAAAATTGATTAACCATTAGCCAGACTCATCAAGAAAAAGAGGGAGAGGACTCAAATCAATAAAATTAGAAATGAAAAACGAAAAGTTACAACAGACAGCACAGAAATACAAAGCATCCTAAGAGACTACTACAAGCAACTCTATGCCAATAAAATGGACAACCTGGAAGAAATGGACAAATTCTTAGAAAGGTATAAACTTCCAAGACTGAACCAGGAAGAAATAGAAAATATGAACAGACCAATCACAAGTAATGAAATTGAAACTGTGATTAAAAATCTTCCAACAAACAGAAGTCCAGGACCAGATGGCTTCACAGGTGAATTCTATCAAACATTTGGAGAAGAGCTAACACCCATCCTTCTCAAACTCATCCAAAAAATTGAAGAGAAAGGAACACTCCCAAACTCATTTTATGAGGCCACCATCACCCTCATACCAAAAGCAGACAAAGATACTACAAAAAAACAAAATTACAGACCAATATCACTGATGAATATAGATGCAAAAATCCTCAACAAAATACTAGCAAACAGAATCCAACAACACATTAAAAGGATCATATACCATGATCAAGTGGGATTTATCCCAAGGATGCAACGATTTTTCAATATACGCAAATCAACCAATGTGATACACCATATTAACAAATTGAAGAAGAAAAACCATATGATCATCTCAATAGATGCAGAAAAAGCTTTTGACAAAATTCAACACCCATTTATGATAAAAACTCTCCAGAAAGTGGGCATAGAGGGAACCCACCTCAACATAATAAAGGCCTTATACGACAAACCCACAGCAAACATCATTCTCAATGGTGAAAAACTGAAAGCATTTCCTCTAAGATCAGTAACAAGACAAGGATGTCCACTTTCAGTACTATTATTCAACCTAGTTTTGGAAGTCCTAGCCACAGCAATCAGAGAAGAAAAAGAAATAAAAGGAATACAAATTGGAAAAGAAGAAGTAAAACTGTCACTGTTTGCAGATGACATGATACTATACATAGAGAATCCTAAAGATGCCACCAGAAAACTACTAGAGCTAATCAATGAATTTGGTAAAGTTGCAGGATACAAAATTAATGCACAGAAATCTCTTGCATTCCTATGCACTAATGAAGAAAAATCTGAAAGAGAAATTAAGGAAACACTCCCATTTACCACTGCAACAGAAAGAATAAAATATCTGGGAATAAACGTACCTAGGGAGACAAAAGACCTGTATGCAAAAAACTATAAGACACTGATGAAAGAAATTAAAGATGATACCAACAGATGGAGAGATATACCATGTTCTTGGATTGGAAGAATCAATATTGTGAAAATGACTATACTACCCAAAGCAATCTACAGATTCAATGCAATCCCTATCAAATTACCAATGGCATTTTTTACAGAACTAGAACAAAAAATGTTAAAATTTGTATGGAGACACCAAAGACCCCAAATAGCCAAAGCGGTCTTGAGGGAAGAAAATGGAGCTGGACGAATCAGGCTCCCTGACTTCAGACTATACTACGAAGCTACAGTAATCAAGACAGTATGGTACTGGCACAAAAACAGAAATATAGATCAATGGAACAGGATAGAAAGCCCAGAGATAAACCCATGCACCTATGGTCAACTAATCTATGACAAAGCAGGCAAGGATATACAATGGAGAAAAGACAGTCTCTTCAAGAAGTGATGCTGGGAAAACTGGACAGCTACATGTAAAAGAATGATATTAGAACACTCCCTAACACCATACACAAAAATAAACTCAAAATGGATTAGAGACCTAAATGTAAGACTAGACACTATAAATCTCTTAGAGGAAAACATAGGAAGAACACTCTTTGACATAAATCACAGCAAGATCTTTTTTGATCCGCCTCCTAGAGTAATGGAAATAAAAACAAAATAAACAAAGGGGACCTAATGAAACTTAAAAGCTTTTGCACAGCAAAGGAAACTACAAACAAGACGAAAAGACAACCCTCAGAATGGAAGGAAATATTTGCAAACGAATCAACGGACCAAGGAGTAATCTCCAAAATATATAAACAGCTCATGCAGCTCAATATTAAAAAAACAAACAGGGCTTCCCTGGTGGCGCAGTGGTTGAGAATCTGCCTGCCAATGCAGGGGACACGGGTTCGAGCCCTGGTCTGGGAAGATCCCACATGCCGCAGAGCAGCTGGGCCTGTGAGCCACAATTGCTGAGCCTGAGCGTCTGGAGCCTGTGCTCCGCAACAAGAGAGGCCGCGATAGTGAGAGGCCCGCGCACCGCGATGAAGAGTGGCCCCCACTTGCCGCAACTAGAGAAAGCCCTCGCACAGAAACGAAGACCCAACACAGCCATAAATAAATAAATAAATAAAAATAAAAAAACAGGAGCTGTTGTTTTAAAAAACAAAAACAACAACAAAAAAAACAAACAACCCAATCCAAAAATGGGCAGAAGACGCAAATAGACATTTCTCCAAAGAAGACATACAGATGGCCAAGAAGTACATGAAAATCTGCTTGACATCACTAATTATTAGAGAAATGCAAATCAAAACTACAATGAGGTACCACCTCACACCAGTTAGAATGGGCAGCATCAGAAAATCTACAAACAACAAATGCTGGAGAGGGTGTGGAGAAAAGGGGACCCTGTTGCACTGTTGGTGGGAATGCAAATTGATACAGCCACTATGGAGAACAGTATGGAGGTTCCTTAAAAAACTAAAAATTGAATTACCATATGATCCAGCAATCCCACTACTGGGCATATACCCAGAGAAAACCATAATTCAAAAAGACTCATGCACCCCAGTGTTCATTGCAGCACTATTTACGATAGCCAGGACATGGAAGCAACCTAAATGCCCATCGTCAGATGAATGGATAAAGAAGATGTGGTACAAATATACAATGGAATATTACTCAGCCATAAAAGGGAACGAAATTGGGTCATTTGTAGAGAAGTGGATGGATCTAGAGACTGTCATACAGAGTGAAGTAAGTCAGAAAGAGAAAAACAAATATCATATATTAACATATATATGTGGAACCTAGAAAAATGGTACAGATGAACCAGTTTGCAGGGCAGAAACTGAGACACAGATGCAGAGAACAAACATATGGACACCAAGGTGGGAAAGCAGCGCGCGGTGGGGGTGGTGGTGTGGTGAATTGGGCGATTGGGATTGACATGTATACACTATGTATAAAATGGATAAGTAATAAGAACCTGCTGCATAAAAAAATAAATAAAATAAAATGCAAAAATAAAGAAAGAAAGAAAGAAGAACTAAATAATTGGAGAACTATTCCATATTCATGGACAAGAAGACTCAATATTGTCGAGATGTCAGCTCTTCTGAACTTGATACATAGATTCAACACAATCCCAGTCAGAACACCAGCAAGTTATTTTGTAGATGTTGGCAAACTGATTCTCAAGTGGAGAGGCCAAAGACCCAGAATAGCCAACTCAATATTGAAGGAGAGTAACAAAATTAGAGGACTGACACTACCTGACCTCAAGACTTACCTTAAAGCTATAGTAATTGAGACAGTGTGGTACTGGTGAAAAAGAGACAAACAGATCAACAGAACAGAATAGAGAGCCCAGAAATAGGCCTACATAAATACAGTCAATTGATCTTTGACAAAGGAGAAAAGGAATACAATGGAGAAAAGACAGCCTTTTCTCAAATGGTGCTGGAACAACTGGACATCCACATGCAAAAAATATGAATCTAGGCACGGACTTTACACCCTTCACAAAAGCTAACTCAAAATGGATCATAGACCTACATGTAAAATGCAAAACTACAAAACTCCTAGATGATAACATAGGAGAAAATCTAGGTGACCTCAGGATGGTGATGACTCTAGATACAACTCCAAAGGCACAATCCATGAAAGGAAAAAAATGATAAGGTGGACGTCATTAAAATTAAACACTTCTGTTTTGTGAAATACAACGTCAAGACAAGGAGAAAGACAAGACACACAGTGGGAGAAAATAATTGCAAAAGACACATCTGATAAAGGACTGTTATCCAAAATACGTAAACAATTCTAAAAACTCAACAATAGGAAAATAAACAAGCCAATTAAAAATGGGCCAAAGACTTGAACAGACATGTCACAAAGAAAATATACAAATGGGAAGTTAACGTATGAAAAGATGTTCAACATCATATGTCATTAGGGAATTGCAAATGAGATACAAGATACCACTACATGTTTATTAGAATGGCCAGTATTCAGAAGAGTGATAACACCAAATGCTAGTGAGAATGTGGAGCAACAAGAACTCTCATTTATTGCTGATGGGAATGCAAGATGGTACAGCCACTTTGGAAGACAGTTTGGAGGTTTCTTACAAAACTAGATATATTCTTACCATACGATTCAGCAGTTGCGCTCTCTGGTATTTACCCAAATGAATTAAAAACTTACGTCCACAGAAAAACCTGCACAGGGATGTTTATAGCAGCTTTATTTGTAATTGCCAAAATTTGGAAGCAACCAAGATGTCCTTCAGTGGGTGAATGGTTAAATAAATTGTGATACATGCAGACAATGGATTGCTATTCAGTGCTAAAAAGAAATGAGCTATCAAGCCGGGGAAAGAAATGGAAGAACCTTAAATGCATATTACTAAGTGAAAGAATCCAATTTGAGAAGGCTAAATACTGTATGATTCCTACCATATGATATTCTGGATAAAGCAAAACTCTGTAGACAGTAAAAAGATCAGTGGTTTCCGGGGGTTAGGGGGAGGGAGGGAGGGATGAATAGGCAAAGCATGAGCATTTATAGGACAGTGAATTTATTCTGTTTGATATTATAATAGTGGATACATGTCATCATACATTTGTCAAAACCCATAGAATGTACAACACCATGAGTGAACCCTAATGTAAACTGTGGACATTGGGTGACAATGATGTGTCAGTGTAGGGTCATCTATTGTAACAAATGTACCACTGTAGTGGGGGGTTGCTGGTAGTGAGGGAGGGTATGCATGTGTGATGGCAGGGAGCATATGGGAACTCTATCCTTTCTGCTCAGTTCTGTTGTGAACCTAAAAGTGCCCTAAAAATAAAGTTTATTAATAAAAAAGGAGAAATTAAACAAATAAATCCCCATACTTCATACTCATTAGAGTGGCTATTATCAAAACCAGAAAATAACAAATGTTGGCAAGGGTGTGGAGAAATTGGAACCCCTTGTGCATTGCTGGTGGAAATGTAAAATGGCGCGGCCATTGTGGGAAATGGTATGGCAGTTCCTCATAAACCTAAAAATAGAATTACCATATGATTCAGCAATTCTGCTTCTGTGTATATAACCGAAAGAATCAAAAGCAGGGACTTGAACGGATAATTGTACACCATGTTCACAGTTGCATTATTCGCAACAGCCAAAAGGTGAAAGCAAATAATGTTCATCAACAAATGAATAAAATTCAATATGTACACACAATAAAATATTATCCAGCCTTAAAAAAGAAGAAAATTCTGATACATGATATAATATGGATGAACCCTGAGAACATTATGGTGAGTACATTATGTTTAAGTGTAAGTCAGTCACCAAAGGACACACAACCTATGATTCCACTTACAGGAGGTGGCAGACTCATATTCAGAGACAGAAAGCAGAACAGCGGTTGAAGGGGCTGGAGAAAGGGTGGAAGGGGGAGTTATTGTTTAATGGGTACAGAGGTTCACTTTGGAAGATGAAAAGAGTTCTATAGATGGATGGTTGATGGTTGCACAACAATGGGAATGTACTTAATACCATAAAACTGTGCACTTAGAAATGGTTAAAACGATGAATTTTATCTTAGGTATATTTTACCACACTGCAAAAAATTATAAAAATAAATGAGACTCAATATCTCATTCTAAGGTATAAATGACAAATAGAGCTTATGTCTTATATTCTAGCCAAACCAATCTATACATTTCTTTGAAATGAAAAAAATACTTTAAAAATACATGAATAAAATCAGAGTTCTTTACTTCTGGGCCCATGACTGCAAAAGTGACAGAATAGAAGTTTATGGCCTCATATCTGAGGCAGTGCCTCACAGGTTGACTGGGTCCAGTTAAATGGCCAGCCAATCTCCATATTGCACCAGGAGGAGCTGGCTTGGTACCATTTGACTCTTGGTGCCAGAAGGAGACAATCCATGTGGGATTTTCCACAGAAAGCCTATTTACCAAGAGTACTGGCAGACACTATTTAATTTTCACATGTTTGGACCATGTGAAAATAACGACTGATATATAATTAACCAAGGTTTAGGGCACAATTGTCATGCTCATCGCCAAATTTTTTATTCTGATGAAATCGTAAACCTTGGCAGTCCTTAGAAAAAGTGCTTTGGCTTAGAAAATAGCAACAATAGCAACAGAACATTACCACTGCCGAGAATCCTTCCATTTTCGAAATTCTTCCTGATGAGGCTTCACAAAACCTCTAGAAACAGCTGCCGGGGAGGTAATATTCCTAACGATGATAAGCTTGACGATGATAGCAATGTCGTTACCAGGTTTGAGTGCCTTTTCTGTGCCAGGAACTAAAGGTGGTACTCTACATGTGTAGAAGATTTAATTTCATTGTCCCAATCATCTTTCCAAGCAAACAGTCTTTACCTCACTTTTAAAGATGAAGAAACCAAGCCTCAGAGAACTGAGGTAATGCGCCCAAGATAAAGCGGCAAAGCTAGGATTTGAACCTAGATCTCTCTAACTGCAAAACCATATTCTTTCTTCTATATCACACCACCTTAACTAATGCTCTCATTAGTTAAGAGATGAGTTAATTACTATCATCTTGCCAAGCCTCAAGCTTGTAGTTGGCTAAGCTAGTGATAGCTTCAGTTTCTAGGCTGGTAGTTGTAGCTCAGAGTGGAGGTGCCCTAGGTAACAGAGAGTACACAGGAATCTGGGGGTACTGCTTGCCCTGAGTACCCCTCCAAGCCATCTACAGAGCCTCGTAATAACAATCTCACCTATTTGTCAAGGAACTGGTATACCAGGCACTATAGAAGAGGCTTCACATGCTTTATCTCTAATCTTTGTAGCAATTCCATAAGCAGGTATCTTATCCTCATTTTACAGATGAGGCTGGGAAAAGTAAATGACATGTCAAAGCATAACATCTAGTCAGGGGCAAACCTTTCCCTTCCTATAGTAGCGTGCCTCATGGCAAGAACCCAGAATCAGTCTGCACAACAGAGAAAAGCAGAGGGTGGCAAGGTTATCAATTAGGTTACAATCCATGAGGCAGGCAATCCGGGAAAATTAACCACTGGAGGATGAGGTGGGATAATGAGAGTAGAGAGACCCTCACCATCTCAAATTTTCAAAAGAAATCACCTAGGCTCACAGAACTATGCAAATAAATAACATAGGTTATTGTTCCTGGAATAAATGACTTTGAATCTATATTTGAATGCACTGAGATTATTGATTCATCCGCATCCAATGTATATTATTAAGCTCACAGGTCTAATTCATTGCATCTGAAACAGCTCCGTGGAGCCTGATTCTCCAGCTATTGGCTTTGGCAAAAGATTCTCTTCAGACCATGTCCTTAGACGGCAGGCGATGTTATAGGAAGGATTTTGTTAACCAAACTCTCACAAGAGAGTGGCATATTTACATGAAATCTTTAAATACTTTTTTTAGCTCCAGTGCCCCTGGAGCTAAAAAATAGGGAGGGTTTCAGGAGGGGAAGGAAGGACGGGAGTGTCTGGAGCCTGGAGCAGCCTGGCCGGTGAGGCGTCCAGAGGGGGACATGACTGGTGGACACCAGGGAACGTGCCACCGGCCTGGGCCGAGCAGAGGGAACACCGATCTGAGCCCCCCAGGCCTGGCCTCGAGTCCAGGCACTGGTGCTCTTTTGCTCTGTGACACTTGGAGAAATCACCGTGTGTCTCTGAGCCTCAGTTTTCCTCATCTTTAAAATAGGGATAACAACCTCTCCTCCACCCATCGCATAGGCTTATTGAAAAGATCAAATGAGAAAACGGTCTGAAAGCTGCTGCTTACAATTCTCAAAAGCCTGAGCCTCACCACTCACTAGTTCTGGGGCCCCTTGAGCCTCAGGTTCTCTGCCTGTGGAATCGGGATCCTCAGCCTTGCCTCCCAGGGTTGTCGGGGGTAGTGACCGTGTCTGAGCCGTCAGACCTGCCTGGTCCTCCAAGCAACAGCCGCTGTCGTCAGGAACGCACAGGGCAGAGGGCTGCACGTGCGTCGGGACTCGTTCTCCATGTTTCCTGAGGGCTGTTTCCAGGGAAATTCAGGGCCTCTGTCACACCTGTTCTCAGGCTTCTCCCCGCACCACGCTGCTCAGCAAACAGAAGGCTCAGGAGACCGCAAAGCTCGCTTTGTCTTCTCCTCAGGACCTGGGGATTTGTCTCTCTGCTGTGATAGGCCTGGCCTACAGCCGGCCTTACCTACATTTCTAGAACCTTCCAACCAGCTTCCTTGTGGCAGCAGTCTGGGTCCCGGGAATGAAGGCACTTTCTCCCCCCAAGGCCAGGCTATGTGTGTACGGGCTATGTGTGTGGTCAATAGATGCCATGCCCCGGGTGATAGGACTTCAGCAAAATGGAGAAAGGCTTCGAGTCCTGGATGTTCCATGCCAACCGCAGACCCTTTCCCAGGGCTTTTTTCCTGTGCCAACTAGAAAACGGGGCTGGCACTAGTTCCTCTTTATGGCAAAGGTGTGACTGAAAGTGGGCTGGGTTCCTTAGCAGTCAGGAACGCAGCTGCTGGAGCTGAAGTGCCAGGTTCAAATCCTGCCTCAGCCACTTACAAGCTCTGTGACTTTAGGTTACATAACTTAATCTCTCTGTGCCTTGGAGGCCCCGTCTCCAAATTGGAGGTGATGCTAATGCTACCTACATCCAAGGGTTTTTGTGACGATTCAATTAGTTAATTCACACAAACCACTCAGAAGAGTGCCTGGAATACATTAAGCAGTATATAAACATTTGATATCGTTATTATCATGGCATTGGTTCAGCCTCCTCATCTACAAAATAGGAATAATAACATGTCTAACTCAGAACGCTTTTGTGAAGATTAAATGAGAGAGTGGAGCTGGAATACTGATGACACTACCTGATAATCGTGGTAAGCAGGCCATTCAAGTTCAGCATCACCATGTTTACATATAATCATTACGTATGCTGGGCAGAGGATATGCCATGCCTCTTGGAGCAAGCTTGTAAACAACCAACTCTCCAGAAATGGGGGGGGGGGGGGGGGCTCTCCCGGGGGAAGTGCCCTTCCCTGCAGGAATGCAAGCCCAGGGCTGGACAGGGCCCTCTGCAGGGCGGCTGCATGAAGTGCCCCTGCAGGCCAAGGATCTATGATTCTACCTGTCTCTAATCTCTGTCAATTTCAGCCCATCTCTAAAACTTTTCACAAACACATCCTGGGGGCTTTGCCCCCAGACAGTAATCCTCCTCTGCCTGTTT
The DNA here is from genome assembly GCF_028023285.1 of Balaenoptera ricei. Lineage (NCBI taxonomy): Eukaryota > Metazoa > Chordata > Mammalia > Artiodactyla > Balaenopteridae > Balaenoptera > Balaenoptera ricei. Next base: position 56,171,702 of record NC_082646.1, on the reverse strand, counting down.
TCTTGCCTCGGCAAAGAGACATCAAATCCAGACATGTCCTGCCCCAGGAGCTGACAATGCTTGGAAAGAGCATGTCATTCAAGGGTGTAAAGTGTTCCCCTCAAGCTGGTCCCCCAGCCTTCTCTGCCGTCACAGCAGAAGGGACACCAGCAGCCCTGCTGCTGCACCAACTAAGGGCACAGCAAGGCTGGCGGGCAACTTCCCAGGCGGGCACCTCTGAACACAGGGACTGAGACCCAGCTCAGGACCTGCAGGGTGTCCAGAAGCATCCAGTCGCTGCTCTTTCCCTCTCTCCTTGGACGCAGTTCATGGGCGCCTTCTAAAACTAGCAGTGGTTATTTAGGGAAATACACTGTACTCCACCTCTGGGGATGCCAGCGCAGGCCTCTTTCGAAAATAGAACCCCAATCAGGTACACTTCCTAACTCCTTGTCTCTCCCCACCAGCCCCAGAAAGAATACTTCAGAAGGATTCAGAGACAGCCCAGCAGCTCCAGATGCTGGGGGGAATCAGAGCTGGGGGTCTCATCCAGGTTGTCTCCTTCCAAATCCCTTGCTCTATCTGCTTCCACTTAAAAAAATCCATTTTCCCTTGATTTAAAAAGTATTATAGGGCTTCCCTGGTGGCGCAGTGGTTGAGAGTCTGCCTGCTAATGCAGGGGACACGGGTTCGAGCCCTGGTCTGGGAAGATCCCACATGCCGCGGAGCAACTAGGCCCGTGAGCCACAACTACTGAGCCTGCGCGTCTGGAGCCTGTGCCCCACAACAAGAGGGACCGCGACAGTGAGAGGCCCGCGCACCGCGATGAAGAGTGGCCCCCGCTCGCCGCAACTAGAGAAAGCCCTCGCACAGAAACGAAGACCCAACACAGCCAAAATAAAAATAAATAAATAAATTTTTTAAAAAAGTATTATATTTATTCTAGGTATTATGGAAAACAATGAAGGGTAATCTCATCATCCAGAAATAATCGCTGGTCTTAGTCTGTTCTGCCTCTCTCTTCCCTTCTCTAAACACACACACACACACACACACAAGCACACACTCACACACACATACATTTATTTATAGAATTGAGATAGTGCATTTTATGTCTTTTTTTCCACTGACTATCACATCAAAGGTATTTTCCTTTGTCACTAAGTATTCTTCTCCAACGCAATTTTTTAACTTGAATATAATATACAGGTTAAAGTACATATGTTTTGCTTCAGAAAGATCTGGGTTCAAGTCCTGACTCTGTTTTTGTAGCTTGCAGGTTTTGTGGCCATGGGCAGCTACTTAAATTCTGTAAGCCTCAGTTTTCACATTTATGAAATGGGGTCAATAATAGTATTCATCTTGGGATTGTTAGGCAGGTAAAGTGTAGTACTTTCCTTAAAACTGCTCAGTAAATGCTTGTAATGATAATACCGTCAACAACAAGCTCTGCTGAACTATCATTGAGTTAATGATTCTCCTGTTGATAGCTATTTAGCTTGTTTCTAAAGCCCATGTTCTCCCACCACTCCTCCCCTCTCTGGGAAGTTTTGGAATCCACGGGGGGCGGCGGGGGGGGCGGCTATGATGGTGGCATCCTGGCCGGAAACCTTGCAGATGAGTAACAGATTAGCTGGGGGATTGGGGTGGGGAGGGGCAAGCTGGCAAAGGCTTACACACATGATCTCCCAAGGAGCCCTGCCTCTCCCCAAAGCTCTGGAATGATGTGACAGTGCCGGCTCCCTCTGCAGACTCCCTCCCCTATGTGAATTAGGGCCCCGTGCCTCCAGCCTAAAGTGGTGCCTGGACAGTGGGCTTCCTCCTCTGATTCTCAGCCAGATTCCATCCTGATCACCTTTCATCTCTATATCCAATTCCCTAGGAAGTTGAAGTATCTTTTTTCTCTGCTTAGATCCTTTCATGGCACCTAGAAGCATTACAAGCTGGGCCCTGATGAAGAAAACAACCTCAGAGAGGTTAGGTGACTTCTCTGTGGCCACACAGCTAATCATTCATCAAGCTTTATTTAGAAGTTTGTTATGGGCTGAACTGTGTCCTCCCCAAACTCATACGTTGACACTTTAATCCCCAGCACCTCAGAATGTGACTGTGTTTGGAGATACGGCCTTTAAAGAGGTAATTAAGGTAAAATGAGGTCATGTGGGTGGACCCTAATCCAATATGACTGGAATAAGAAGAAGAGATTAGGACAACACAAACATAGGGACAATCAAATGAGGACACAGTGAGAAGGCAGCCATCTGTTAAGGCAAGGAGAGAGGCCTTAGGAGAAACCAAACCTGCTGGCACTTTGATCTTGGACTTCTAGTCTCCACAATTGTGAAAAAATAAATTTCTGTTGTTTAAAACACCCTGTCTGTGGTATTTTGTTATAGCAGCCCTAGCAAATTAATACAAAGCTTAAAAACAAAACTCTTAACAGTGTATAAGTTTCCAAAGTAATTTCATATTTTTTGATTGTTTTGATTTTTACAGTGATCTTGGGAGGCAGAAAGAATATTTTAATCCCTGTATAATTGGAGGGGATCAACGAAGTTTTGCGTGTAAAGTGCTTGGTCCAGTGCCTGGCAAGACAGGGTGACTGTGATTATTCTCACCTTCAAGTATTTGTACTTGCCTTGGATTCTAAGACTTATCAAAAGTGGGTGGAAGCCACAGAGGAGACAGGTTACAAACGCCATCCAAGGAGGGTCTGCCCAAGGGTTGGAAGGGCCGCCTCAGGAGGGAGCGCTCCCATCACAGGACACAGGAGCGCAGAAGTAGGATGGCCGCCGGGCGACATGCTGCAGCGCAGTGGTCCTCACTGTGACGCTAGAACAGCAGCAGCGTCACCCAGGAGCCTGCTGGAAATGCAAATTCTGGTGCTTTACCCGAGATCTACTAGAATCAGAAACTGGGGCTGAGGCTCAGCAGTCTGTGTTTTGCCAGCCCTCCAGGTGATCCTGGTGCACGGTGAAATCTGAGAACCAATGGGCTAGAGGAGACTTAGGAATGGACAGGCAGACTGGAAAGGATGGGATGACCTTTAACAGCCCTTCAGAGCCAGAGACACTGAGATTCAGGAGGACACTGACCTCCCTCCTTCCTCTCCCCTTGTCGCTCAGGGGCCACGGCCACACAATTTCAGCTGAAACAGCTGGGATTGACTTGTGTTCTGCAGTATCAACTGACTCCCCATCTGTGAAGTTGGGAGCAAGCCGGCCAGACTCCCATTGCAATCCCCCTAGGACATGCCACATCAGTGCCAGAAATGGCCTTGGAGGTTTAGCACCTTTGCAAATCTAGCCCAGAGGGGGCAAGAATCATCCAAGGTCACACATCAGAGGATGCAGGCCAGGCCTTCTAGGCTTACTCCTCATCACTGTGTGGCCATGCTTGGTGTCTTTGAGGGACGTGGGCATCCAGCAAAACCACTGAGGGAAACTTCTATTTTCAACCCACCTCTCTCTTGCTCAGCTGGCATGTGGATGCCTTTCAATTCCAGGCTGATCATTCTTGACAGAATGTTTCAAAGTCAAGGCAGGGCAGGAGAGGACAAAGCTGTTGCTCCAGGCACAAGCACAGCCTCTGAATTTTGTGCCTGACAATGTAGTTTCTGTTCACACTGGAGGATTATCCTGCCTTGGAAATACTTCTACCCGGGGCATTACAAGTGACTCATACTCTGGTCACCTTAACACTCAGAGTCACCCAGGAGAGACACTTGTCAGACCAGGTTTAATCAGTCCTGGTAGGAAGTATGCTCAAAGGATGGGCACTATTATGTCCCACATAGCTTTCTGAGTTTATGGAAAAAGGCCATACTGCAGAGGGTCTGTAGGAAGAAGGTTTCCTTCTAACTGGTGCAGCAGAGCCCATGACTAGGGCTGAAGGACATGAGTAACTCCAGAAGTAAGACATCAGACAACACAGAGAATGCTATCTTGGCTGGAAGATAGCTGGGAAGTTTGGGCTTGACAACTTGCTATTCTATAATCTTGTGCGTGGGGCCCCACATTTGTATTTCTAATAGCAATATTGGTGTTGGTGGTCCAGGGACCACACTTTGAGAAGCACCGGCAATAGTAACCTGTCTGGCCTTCTTCATGGGGTTCTAGAGCTGCCTCCTCTGGAAGACCTGTATGCCAGTATAGTTCTGCCATCTGCATGGTGTGTAGGAGCCTTGAACCATCACTAATCATCTCTGAGCCTCAGGTTTCCTATCTGTAAAATGGGAATAACAACTACTGTCTGTAGCTCAGAGTGGTGAGGGTCAAAGAGAGAAACAAATAAGGCAAAAGAGTTCTAGAAACTGTAAAAACTATTCAAATGTAAGGGGAAGCAAACATTTTGGGGGGTGCTGACCATGAGCCAGAAGTTCTGTTATATGTAAGGATACTGACATGAATAAGCCAGAATTCCTGTCCTTAAAGAACCTAGGGGTGGATGGGGAAGACAGATAAATGATCCCCTGATATAGTTGATGCAGTAGCAGAGATCACAGTAAGCTGTAGAAGCATGGAGAAGAGATGGGTGAGTGGCTTAAGTTGGATTTTATTCTCAGGGCAAAAGTAAGCCTTTGTAGGGGTTTAAGGTGGAAAGTGACCTGATCTTATTTGTTTTATGGGAAGATCATTGTGGGCTGGAGCATGTATCGTCCACTGGGAGGGGCAAGGCTAGAGGCAGAGAGGCAGGAAGACAGTAAGGAGGCTGCTGCAGTGATGCAGGAATGAGATGATGGAGAGAAATGGATGCATTTGAGAGATTAGACGTGCGGGACAAAAAAGACGGCAGAATCAAGAGAGTACCCAGGTTTCTGGTTCACTGACTAAGGTGGGGAGGACTGGGCAAGTGAGTTAGGATGGAGATGATAAGCCTGTGCCTCCTGGATGTGTCAGGGCCATGAACAGACCCTGTCCCGTGAGCCACTGCCACTTTGACTGCCAGGTCTCCCCCACCGTGAAGAACTTTCCCCCTGTCCCCCCTCCCCACGCCCTGGCATTACTGAGCTCTGCTGCTCTAACACAGAGCTGCGTCCTTCCCATCTGTGGAGTCATCACCAAAATAGACAACAGTAGCACTCAGCAAGCAATCATTTTTGTTTTTCTTATACAATGCCTGGGCGTGCAGATAATGTTTGTGATTGTTGCAAAAATGATGGACTGAAAACTGGGGCTCCTGCCAAAGAAAAGGAGAAAAAAAAAACTATTTAAATAAACTCAAGTGGTTCAGACCCAATTTGAGGCTTCTTAAACTGGGGCCTGCTAAGGTTCTCTGCCCTTCTACCCTGCCAGGGGTGGGGAGGTGCCTTGTGAGACCGTGCCAAGGTGGGACAGCACACAGTGGTGGCCCCTGGAAGCTCTGGGAATCGCCATGATGGTGGAACTGCTCTGGCATCTGCTCTGAGCTCTGGGAATTAATGATGGGCAGCTCTCTGGGCTTTTCACTCACAGCTTAGCTCCCAACCAGTGGAGAAGAGGTACTCACGGAGGTTCTAGGTGACTTAAGAGTATCCCAGTCAGAAAGACAGCAGACTAGAGGAGACCCATAATGATAAGTTATCTCTATTACTTTGTTCCAAGGAGAGCTGGCTGCACCCCTGACGGTGCTAAGGGTTTTATAAGCCTATTGTTTTATTTAATCCATTCTCACAACCGTCCTGAAAAGTGGGTAATATTAATCCCATTTTACAGAGGAAGAAAATGGAGGGAAAAGTTAATGATGGTCTCACAGCTAGTAAACAGCAAAATTGGGATTCTAGACCCAGGTTGCTTGACTCAAAAGCCCATGATTGAGATGTAATCAAAAAAATAAATAATTATAAGTGTGGAGAAATTGGGACTCTCATACATTGCTGGTGGGAACACAAAATGCTACAGACACTTGAAAGCAGTCTGGCAGTTCCTCAAATGCTTAAACATAGATTTACCATGTGATCCAATAATTCCTCACCTAGGTATATGCCTAAGAGAAATGAAAACATATATCCAGAAAGAACTTTGTATATGAATGTTCAGAGCAGCATTATTTATAATAGTAAAAAAGTGAAAGCAACCTAAATGTCTATCAACTGATGAATTGATATATCCATACAATGGAATTCATTTAGCAATAAAAAGAAATGAAGTACTATACATTCTACAACCTTGAAACCATTATCCTAAGTGCAAGAAGCCTATTACTAAAGGGCACATACTGTGTGATTACACTTACATGAAATGTTTAGAATAGGAAAATTCAAAGAGACAGAAAGCAGATTAATGGTTGCCTAGGACTGGGGGGTTAGGGAGAAATCCCGAGTGACCGTAATAGATATGGGTATTTTGGAGAAGGGGGTGATAAAAATGTTCTAAAACTGATGGTGGTGATAGTTGCACAACTCTGTGAATATACTAAAAATTACTGTATCATATACTTTAAATGGGTGAATTATATCTCAACAAAGATATTCTTTTTTAAAGCCCATGATTAAATATTTTAAAAGTATGAAAAAGAAAATCATGATCCTTCCAAGTAAGAGCATCTAGAATTATTATAATTTTTTTCATTCATTCAACAAATCTTGAGCCCCTATTATGAGTTTGGCAAATATATCTGGGAACTTGTGACTAGGAGCTCCTAGTCCGGGTGGAAGAGATAGGATGTGGGCAGAGATAATCATGATTCATGGGAGAAGAAGCCAAGGAAATTTAAACAGGAGGATACTATTTCACACCCAGTGGGTTGGCAAAATTTTAAAAAGTTTGACATTACCACACTGGCAAAGATGCAGAGCCCCAGATATTCTGATACACTGTCTGAGAGAGAATAAATAGGTATAATTTGGAAAGAAACTGGGCAGTGTTTAGCATAACTGAAGATACACATGCCCTATGACCTAGCCATTCAAGTAGAACTAAGGATGCACATGCCCTATGACCTGGACATTCCAAGTGCCCCTAGGGTATCACTTGGATAAACTCTTGCACAAGGCACAAGGGAACATGAACAAGGTCCATGGCAGCGCAGTTTACACCAGAAGACTGGAGATAACCAAGTCCATCAATAAGAGAAAGAGCAAATAAACTGTTATACTCACACAATGAATTATACACAGTAGGTAAATTCCAACAAAATACAATGTATACAAAGTTTAAAAACATACCAAAAGGGGCTTCCCTGGTGGCACAGTGGTTGAGAATCTGCCTGCCAATGCAGGGCACACGGGTTCGAGCCCTGGTCTGGGAAGATCCCACATGCTGCGGAGCAACTAGGCCCGTGAGCCACAACTACTGAGCCTGCGCGTCTGGAGCCTGTGCTCCGCAACAAGAGAGGCCGCGATGGTGAGAGGCCTGCGCACCGCGATGAAGAGTGGCCCCCGCTTGCCGCAACTAGAGAAAGCCCTCGCCCAGAAACGAAGACCCAACACAGCCAAAAATAAATATAAAAAATAAATAAATTTAAAAAAAAAGACCTAAATAAGAAAGACATGGCGAATATCTTTTAAAACAAACAAACAAAAAAAACATACCAAACAACATTACGTTACTTATGCATAGGTACATATGCAGCAAAAGTCTAAAAACAGGTGTGGGAATGATCAGTACCAAATTCTGGATACTGGTTGCTTCTTAGGAAGGAGAGGAATAGGATTGGCGAGCAGTTGTAAGAAGAGTACAGAGATTGCTTATATATTTTGCCCAGTTTCCACAGTGGTAACATTTTGCAAAGGCAAAATAGACTATCACAACCAGCAGACTGATATTCATATAATCCACCAATATTATTCAGATTTCTACGGTGTTACTTGTATTCCTGTATGCGTGTGTCAAATTCTACCCGATTTTATCCCGTCTAGGTTTGTGTATCCATCATCACAGTCAAGATACTGCAAGGATCTCTGTGTTGCCCTTCTATAAGCCCACCCACTTCACTCTGACCCCCTAGCCCTGTCCCTAAACCCCATCAGCCACCAACCTGACCTCCACTTTTAAATTTCTGTCATTTCGAAATGTTCTATCAGTGGAATCATACAGTACGCAATGATTTGGAATTGGCTTTAATTTTTTGCACAGCACAATTCCCTAGAGACCCATCCAAGTTGCTGCAGGTATCAATGGTTCACTTCTTTCCACAACTTGTTAACACCATTCACTTTGTGAAGGACATCTGGACTTATTCCAGTGTTTGGCTATTAGAATACCTATAATGTTTTAGTCCTTCAATTGGGTGGTAGGTATTTGGATTTGTACTATAGTATTTATTCTACTTTTTGATGTGAAGGGGGTTCATACTTGGAAGAAAGGAAGGAAGGAAGGAAGGAAGGAAGCAAGGAAGGAAGGTAGGAAGGAAGGAAGGAGGGAGGGAGGGAGGGAGGGAGGGAAGGAAGGAAGGGAGGAAGGGAGGGAGGAAGGGATACTACTAATGTTGGTCCAGCCTTGTGCAGACAAGAGGGTGGCCCAGAGTGCAGGGCTCAGGGTGACAACAGAGACCAAGGCTCTGGCCACCCCTCAGGTCTGGTGTTCAGGAAGTGGGACCCAGGCACCTACCTGCTTTGCGATCCTAAGCCTCAGGTGGGTGCAAGGAAGCCTGTCCAAATCCTTCAGCCTCTGGGGCAAGTGTCTGAAAGAATGCCCCCTCTGGTCACAAAGCTCCTTCTCTGGCCTGGGTGTGTGGGTGGGCTGCCCCCAAATGGGAAAATCACAAAGAGAGCAGATGAAACGGGGGTAGCACTCAAGGGAGGCGGAATGAAGTCTGGCATCTCCTGAGGCCCTTGAGAAAACTCCAGAATTGCAGCAAAGTGGCTGTCTGAACAGTGCAGGAGTAGAGAAAGCCAGTTGGAAGGAAACGGAAAACACTGGGAACTTTCTTTTAACCGCAGGTTAAAGCTGTTTGGGGATTTTCTTTCCAGTGGGTGGATAATGAGGCCCTGATCCTATCTGTTACTGCCAGGTGCAGGGAGACAGGCGTGGCCCTGGCCTCCTGTGTGCCACCTACGCCCCTGCCCAGGTAGCTTTAACCTGCTCTGCCTAAATCCCTGCAAACATCAATTATGACTTTCTTAGTTCTGGGCAGAGCGTGGGGCAGTGACAGATTCGTGTTATGAACAACCCATGGGGGCTGCCTGGTGCCCTCAGAAGGCCCCCAGACACCCAGAAATGCTCTGTGTGGCCCAGGGAACTAGAACCAACGTGCTGAGAAGCCCAGGGGGCTTTGTGATGACCCATCCTTGGAGGGAGGCAGGAACAAGGCACCGGCCTAGGTCAGAGCGGGTTGCCACAGAGCTCACCTTCCAGGCAGGCTCGGGAGGATGAGGAAGGTTCTGACAGCCTTAAAGCATCCCAAGGGCTCCCCACTCCAAAGGAAGGGCACGTGCAAAGGCCCTGGGGCAAGGAAGTACTACAATTACAGCTGCTACCACTGCTGCTAATAATAATAATATCACAATTCACACTGATTGAAAATGCTATGGGCCAGGCGCTGTGCCCACAGCATTATGTGAAACATCTCACTTGATCCTAACAACCACCACCACGACAAACTGCCGTCGTGTCAATTTTACACGCGAAGTTACAGAGGCACACGGTGGTTAAGAAACTTGCTCCTGGTGACACACCTTGGAAGGAGGAACAGGGTTTGAACCCAGAGCCTGAGCTCCTTGCCGTTGATGACAAACTCTCCTGAGAAAAGGGGTGCTACGGAGCCTGCTATGACACTATGAGAAGTTTGGGCTTCCTCTGGAGGCGAGGGGAAGCCACAGAAAATCACTAAGGAGACAAGAGTCACAAGCAGACTTCTGTTTCGAGGATGCGATCCTGGAGGCCGCCCTGAGCTCCCTCCTCAACACCCCTGAAGGCCCAGCTCCTTGGTTTTATTGCTTTTCTTTGGAGCCTCGTCCCTGTCTTGCACGTTAATATTTCAGTGAGATAATATTACTCTTGTCTGGGAGAATAAAGCAACACCTCTTTCCAAAATTGCAGGCACCCGGTGAGGTGCATAAAACAGCACAAGAAGCAGCCTCTCTCCAGAGTGTTCCAGACCCACTAAACTCCACATCACCCACTTCCCCTCCATCTCCCCACTCTAAGCCGCCACTGGGCATGGCTGGATCTGAGTCCATCCCACAGCCTCCAAGACAAGACACAAGCGCAATGAAGCCGCTGGGCCAGTATTTCTCCAAACCTGGATGCTGTCCTCCTTGAGGGTCCCCATATTTTACCGACTGTCTGGGCCCAGTGGCTGTCCAGGGCCTCTCTCCCATCTCTGAGGCATCCCCACACAAAGGAGTGGAAGGACGTGGCCTCTGTAGCCAGCGGGTTCCGGGTTCAAGCCCTGGTGCTGCCACTTACCACCTATGTGGGCAGGAGAATGCTCCCCGCTCTGGGCGTCTAGGTAGGGAGGAGGTTGGGTGAGAAGATGTCAAAGGTCATCCAGCCCTGGAACTCCTCCTGGAGAACCCACAGCGCCCAGGGCGGAGCATGCCCTCGCCTCCTGGCTGAGACGGCAACAGCAAACCCTCCATCCCTTCACGGTCGTTGTGAAGATGAACCAGAGAACAGACAGGAAAATACCGGCCAACAGCAACGTGCTTTACAGAGCGAGAGGTGATTTCATTATTTCATAACCTAGTTTATCTCCAGTGCCTCCCGACTCCCTGTCTTTCTTGCGTGTGTGTGTGTGTGTGTGTGTGTGTGTGTGTGTGTGTTTCCTTTGGTGGCGGGGAGAATGAGAAGGGGGAGTCCGTTGGGGCTGAAGGAGCTGGGGGAGCTGCAGAGAACTCCTCCAGACCATGCTTGGATTTGCTAGGCCTGTGCTCTGACACGTTCTGAGCAGAGGTAATGAACCCACTGAGACACTGTTCATCACTGCGGAAGACAGGCCTTGTGGGGAAACAGAGCAGGTGTCAGAAAGAAGGCCCCCAGGAGCACCGCTGCGCTCCCTGCTCATGGGCTTGGTCTACGTGTCAGCAATATAGAGGCGGCTGCGCTCCAGTCTCGCCTGACTCGGACAGGCCTAGACGGGAATCGGGGCTGCGGAGGTGCTGGGGGAGGAGAGCAGGAGGAGGGGGCCAGCCAGGCCCACTGCTGCAAAGCATGGCTCTCTCCCTTCCTTGTGCCAGCCACTGGGATTCAGAATTGCACCAGCCTCTGGCCTCGCCCTCAGGAAGATGCAGAGACGGCAGAGTGGACGTGAGCTCAGGGCTGGAAGTCAAGCGGGGCGAGCTGCTTCTTGCCCTGGCTCTGCAACCTAGTCCTCTGGGGTAATGTCCTAACTTCTCTCAGCCTCAGTTTTCTCATCTGTAAAAGGGGTATAGGGATGATGATGATGAGAATAATAGTTGAGTTACTGTGAGGGTTGAGATAAAGCAGTAAAACAACACAGTATTTAGTAATGATATTAGTTATAATTATTAGGGGAAGGGGAGAAAGCTAATAACTTGTTCAACATATACGTAATGAGGGCATCTTCTGTGCCAGGCACTATTCAGGTAACTCTAATCTCTGCAGGCCCTCAGTGGGGCACTGGTGAGGATGTTGACAGAGCGAAGCATGGAGTCTCGGGGTAACAAAGAAAGGCCACCCAAGCCTCCTCTTCCTGCTATCCTTCCTCCCTCCTTCCACAGATTACTCCCTCCTACTCACACCCCACCTGGCTGGCGCTGGGTCAACCGTGTCTTCCCTAAACGGTGGTACAGAGGCCAGGAGCTCGAGTTGAGCCTCCCAACTTAACTAGTAACCCCTGGGAAAATCCCAGACTCTCTCCCTTAAAAGACAATCACTCAAAAGCTTTAACTCCACCTGCATGTCTCAGCTTCCCTGACGTGAATTGCTCCAAACAGGTTGAATATTAATTGTGTCTCTGAAGGAAGAACCAGGAAATGTTGTCTTTGATAACTCACATGGATCACCCGATCCCTCTCTTGGATAATTCCAAGAGCTCCTGGGACATTGCACATTCACGTGGCCCCAGAGGGGAATTCTCCTCTACAGGCTGTTCGTGGTCTGCAATTAAAACAACTTCTGCAACAAGTCTCTTCAGCTCTGGGCCCTCTCTTGAACACGTATATGTTAGGCTGGGTGGGGCAGGGAACTCATGCCTAATAACATTTATTGAGTACCTACTAAGTGCCAGGAGATTTACATGTATGATTTCATTGAATCCTTAGGACAACCTTGTGAGGGTAGGTGTTCGTATCCCATTTAGCAGATAAGGAAACTGAGGCACAGAGAGAGCTATTCATTTGTCCAAGATTATACCAGTTGTGAGAGAGGTGGCTTTCAACAGGTATATCTGGCTCCAACGCGTCTGCTCATCCAGTTACACCAGCGGTTCTGTCTTTTGTTCACTATAATCCTTCCCACCACCACCCTGCACTCCCAAAACCCTGCTGCTAAGAAGGCTTTATAGACTTTTTTTTCCCCAAACTCCCCTACTTCCTTTGAAATGTTAATACCGCGCATATACTATATATCTGTTATGTACTGGGCTCTTTGGAGGACCACGAGCCATTGTAATAACTGAGATTTCTTTTCACCCCTAACCCCCAAGGACCAATCTCGCCCTTTGGGGATGGCAGTGCCCCTGCTGAGGATGTGTAAATTATAGTGGGGTCAAAGTGCTGGCCCCGGAGTGGACGACAGCAATGTCTACCCCATAAACCCAAACCAGGAAGGGAAAATAAGATGTGCCATCTCTTCTCAAGTGCAGTGTTCATGTTTTCTTTGGAGGGACTGGCAAGTCATGGTCTTTTTGTTTCTAGATTTGCTCTCTGTTCCTCATACTTTACATTCATTTGTCACTTCCTATGAGAAGCCTGCCTAGACGTCCTTACCCGAGGCTGGGTTGGCTCCCTTCCACCTCCAGTTTCATTCTGCCAAAGCAAAGATCAGACAACGGTCCTTGTCCATGTAAATGTCCTTGTACACACGAGGAAGGACTATGGCTTATCCATCTCTGCATCTCAAGGCCTAACATGGGCACAGCATGGAGCAGGTACTCAGTAAATGTTTGTGGAGTGAATGAACCAACGGGTGAATGAACGTAAGATTGCCCAGGCTGCCTCTGCTGCACGTGGCTAAAGCTTTAGCAAGGATCACGCTGGGGACGGCTGGATCATAGCAGTGACATGCAGGCCTGCTTCAAGGTAACCTCTGGGCCCCTATCACAAAATCAGAGTTTTCATTTGACAACATCTATAGGTAATGTTCTTGGTCGAGGCCCCTGTGGGGTTGAGATGAGCAACCTCAGGGTGAGACCTCAGAAGAGTGATGATGATGATAACCCTGAGAGATGGACTTGGCCTGTTGTCTGGAAACTTCCCCTTGGCTCTCTTGGCGTACTTCATGGACTCTGGAGCAAAAATACAATAAACTGCCAACCCATAATAACCAGGGAAATCCTAGCTGATGAAGCTCCTTGTTCACACCAAAGAAAGACAGTGGTGACCACTTTCAAATTCTGTTTCCATCAGTATGGCTGCTTATTCACTCTAAGGAATTCCCCTAATGCAGGACATGGAAAATACCAGATTAAACAAACATATAAACAAACAATTAAAAAATATATAGAGAGAGGGGCTTCCCTGGTGGTCCAGTGGGTAAGACTCCACGCTCCCAATGCAGAGGGCCTGGGTTCGATCACTGGTGGGGGAACTAGATCCCGCATGCTGCAACTAAGTAGTCCACATGCCACAACTAAAAGATCCCGCATGCTGCAACTAAGACCCAGTGCAGCCAAAAATAAATAAGAAAATAATAAATAAACAAATAAATATTAAAAAAATATAGAGAGCTGACCTGTCAAGAAAGAGAAGGAAATACTCAGAGGTCAGATGACCACGAGATATCACAAATCCCTAGAGGTTCCCAAGCACTGAGCAGGGGACAGTCCTGGGGGTCCTGGGGGGTATCTGCCAGTCCTTAGTGGTCTGGGGATTTTAGTTTTAAAGGGTCAAGGAAAGTAGCAAAGTCAAAGTCCTTCAAAAGGTAGAAGTCAGACTGAGACCTCACTTAGGTTAGGATTTCAAAAGGAGACATTTATGCCTTAATGAACAGGTGAATCAGAAAAAAACTAAATTCCACCCCACTAAAGGAGACAGTGAGGAAACTTGGCCCTGGGGCTGGGTGAAGGGAAAGGAAAAATTTTTAAAGTCTCCTCTGAAAATTCCCAATCACAAAGTGGTCCTCACGTGGCTCTGGTGCTTGACTGCATATTACCTTGTGGCCAGAAAAGAACCCTAAGTCCAAGCTGAGCACTGAATTTAAAGTGACCCCAAGTCGATGGTTCCACCAGGCACCTGGCAGAAGAAAATGCAAATCCTTTCCGGACCGATGAATTTTCAACTCAGGCCTCAAAGAAGCCCCACAAAGTTTTAACAGCCATGAACCCATGATTTGAAAATTCACAGAACATGGGAGGAAATGAGCCACCATGAGCAAGAGACAGCAGAAATAATGAACAAAAGAATCAGACCTATGAGTACTACAGGTGCTAAAATGATTAGATTCAGAAAATAAATGTGTATAATATTTAAAGAAATATATAAGGGTAGTCAAAGCATAAACAAAGAAGAGACTCTCAAAAAAGATAAAAAACAGGTTGAAAGATAACCAACTAAAACGTCTATAAATGACACTGACATATGGGCTTCTTGAGGCTGTTCTATATATGGTCTGTGTGTAGTATCAGAATGAACCCTAGCGTTGGAATCAGAAAACGAAAATGCTGTGTGTCTTGGGCCAATCACTGCCTGTCTCTGGGCACCAGTGTCCTCATCTGCAAATGAAAGCATGGAACTAGATCACCTCATAAGTCCAACTCTGTCAACTGATGTTCTGTGATACAACACTTCAGCTACTGGGCATCTGTTTTTTGAGTTACCCCTGATTATAAGCATCTTATGAGATTTTAAATCCGTACAACAGCCCATTGAGATAGGGGCTCTTATTATAACCATTTCATGTATTAGGAAACTGAAGCAGAGATCAAGTAACTTGCTCCGAGTCCAGAGCTGGTAAGCCAGCTTGGACTCCATCAGCCTGACTGTAGAGCCTGCTCTCTTCCACTATATATCCTGCTACCATGCTTGGCTCCTAACATCTGGAATTCCACCTCTAGGATCCCCTGACCTATCAGAAGTCTCCCACGGCAAGGGGCAGCTCAGTGGCTAGCCCAGGCTGTTACCAGCAACCAGAATTCCAACTCCAGTGGGTAGCAAGAACATCGTGGAGTTCATTATCAGTAACCAAATATTATTAAGTACATCCTATGAGCAAGGCCTCTGCTCATTTCAGACAAGACGTATTTATGACAGAGCAGCCAACGGTGACAGATTGCTAGGGCTTACCTCCTGATCACCCACTTTCAGGAAATGTTTCATTCTGAAAGCACTTCTCCGTGCCTTGGTTTCCTCATGGGTAAAATCAGGACGGTAAGAGTACCTGATATCCCTGGGTTGTTGCTGTGATTCAGTGAGCTAATACAAGTCAGGTGTGTGTCATGAGCACGCCGCCGACGGTGGCTCTTGCTGCCGTTGTTCTTATTAATTTCAACCCAGGGGGCAGAAGTCGGGCTTGGCCGCAGATGCCCTTGATTCACTTCCAGCCTCCCCCACTTCCCAGCTGTGTGACTTCAAGTCATTGACCCGTTCTGAGGCTCCATGGCCCCATCAGTGAATCAGAAATAACAATGCTTACCTCACAGGTAGTTGTGAGGGTTAAATGGACTGTGAAATGCCTAGTGCAGTGGTTGACATATAATAGGTACCCAACAAATGTCTGTTCTCACTCCTGGAGCGTTTTCTGCACACTCGGCTTCTCCACCAGGGTTAGAATCCAAAGAGGCAAAGGATTCTGTGCTAAGAGATGCTGATCGGCTGTTCTTGCCCACCTGGGGAGCTTTCACAAAGAAGTGGGGGGGGTGGAAGATACCTAAGCACACCCATTTCACAGCAGGTAAGTCAAGGCAATATAGTGACAGAGGTTTACGGCCTCGGAAGAGGGCCTTCAGGCCATGACCTTGGCTGCTTTGGCTAAACTGGCCACGGAGACGTGCCGCTGAAGATGCCATTAGCAACAGGGAGAAAGCCCTACCTTTATGAGCATTTGGTCATTGAACCCACCTAGGGGAATGACACTGACTTTCCCATCTGGAAATAAAGCAGGTTTATAAATGGGTCTGCAATCAATCTGTACACCCAGGGCTGTGCAGCCTGAGTGATGGGGGACAGGTAAATAGGGATTACATTAAAGGGGGTGCAGAAGGGCAGGGACATCCGCAGCAGTGGCTGCATCCCTACCTGAACCCCGACCCCTGCAGGCCTCGGGGACGGGCAGAACTCCACCCTCGGCCTTCTACGGCTGCCTGGTTTTCACTTCCCAAAACATTGGCGGACGCTGTCCAAAAATGGTTCCCTCACAGGGATTCCTCTTTTGAGAAAATAGGGAACTCCTGAGTTTCAAGCTCCATCTGTATCACCTTTTAGATTTCGCCTTAGGTCACCGGATCCTCCCTCCTCCTCCTAAGACCATCTATGCGTTCACTGAGCCCAGACATTGATGAAGCAGATACAGGGTACTGAAAGAGGACGGTAGCATGGTAGGGTGGTGGGCATGCCATGTGCTTGGAGTGAAGATGAAGGTGCAAACTCAGGGAGGGAAAAGGAATCTTGGAGGATAAACAGATGGTCTGGGCAGAAAGAGCCTGAAACCAGCACAAGGATATGGATGGCCATGGCAGCACTGCTTGGACCACTGAACCTCACACGTGGAAGCATGGCGGCGCCTCGCCGGGACAAGACTCAGCATCTCCTCTCCAGCTGGAGAACTGCGTGGTGACCCCCAAGGGCGAGTCAGACAGACCTGGCTTCATACCCCATTTCCACCAGGTACTAGGACGTATGTGTCCCTGAGCAAGATTCTTCTCTGTGTCTCTGTTTGATTGCCGGAAAATGGGGGTATCCCTATCTCACAGAGCCCAGAACACATAGGTTTTCATAATGAGAATAAAATATGCAATGTGCCCGGCACAGATACTAACCCACAGTAAGAGTTCAGTCAATGTTCTTTTATCCTTGCTTCACTGCCATAATTGGCACCATCTGTGACAACACATTCTTAGCCTCAGAAGCCTTATTTGCCTTACTCAGTATTTATACAAGAACTAGGATGTTCCAATTAGGATTATTTCTCCAACTGGACCCTGAGCAAAATAATGAATCTATCCCAAGCCCTCTGACCTCCCAGGTTCCCATCACCAACCAGGATGGATGGTTCTAGCAGGGCCTGACCACTCAGTCGTCTCTGAGTCACTAATAACGCTAGGTAATAGTTAACATCTCAATAATGGCCAAGTCTTCTATGAAAAGTAAGCAATACAGAAGTGGGATTACTGACGGTCTGCTGTGTGCAGGGGAGCTGCCATGGTAGACTCCAAAAGGGTGGAACAAAAAAGCATAACTGGTGTTCCTGTTCGACATTCCAAGAGCTAAAAAGTGTACTTGAAAGATAAGATAGAAACGCATTTAAAAAAGAGCAGGATGTAGCAGTAAACATGCTAGGTCAAAGAAACAGTGCCAAGCCCAGGTGGAGTTGTGGGAAAAGCAATCGTGGGCTTTAGAAGTAGACTGACTTGGGTTTGAATCTGCACTTACCAGTTCTGCACTACCTTTACTAGTAAGGTATCCTGGGCAAGGGGGAGAGGGAATGGATGCCTCAGTTTATTCATCTGTAAAATGGAGAAAATACCACCTAACTGCTGTGATGATTAGATAACATGGTGAAGGTCTAGCACACAGTGAGTGCTTGATTAGCTGTTAGTTTCTTTCCTCCTCCTTTTCCTCATGTCCCCTTCTCTTCTAGATCACTGACATGACTTTATTTGCTAGTGAATTTGAATGAGTAGTGGCTGACTTTTATCTGCCCGTTGATGACCACAGTCCTCTGCACATGTAAATTCTATACCATCAAGTCATCAATGCTTGTGCAGAAACTCTCAGTGGCTTCTCATTTCTTAAACAAGAATAACAGAACATGCCAGCTCCTCTGCCTGGCATCCTAAGCCTTCCAACAGGAGGGCGCGACCTCCCAACACTCTTCCATGGCAATGATCACCCTAGTGGCACCCACCAGGGTGCTGGGTGGATGATTCATGTTGAGCTAATATTTGTATATGGTGTGAGGAAGCGGTCTAACTTCATGTTTTTCTATGTGGATCTCCAGCTGTCCCAGCACCATTTGCTGAAGAGATAGGCACCTCAGTGTCTCTGAGCCTCAATCACTGCATCTCTAAAACAAGCCGGGAAAGACCACCTTGCAGGGTATTGTGAGCACTCAGTGAGATAGAGAGAAAAAAGTGAGCTATGAGGGGTCCCTGGCACACAGCAGCCAGCCAATGCCTACAGCTGAAGAAACAGACAATGGATTAGGAAGTACTCGGAGACACTGGTCGTCCTTACTGCAACGGGACCAGAGCTCTCCTATCCCTAAAGATCTTTCACATTCACAGCCCCACGCGCTTGTCACAAGAACCTGTGCCATCCTGTGGAGAGTGGTTTGCAACCCCCCTTCCCAAGAATCTGATCATCTTTTCTTCTTCCTTTCTCTAATTTTCCTCCCTTATTTTCTACCTTAATTTTGCGTGAAACGCTCTTGGTCTTAATTAATTAATCAATTAAAATTTGGTAGCCCACTCACATCTTTTTTGGCAAGGTGGTGGGAAGGCATGAATGAACGAATGAGTCAAGCAAAGAAAAGGCCCCTCATTTAAAGTCAGAACAGTGAGGCCCCTGAGCTGAAGTGATGTACGGGCCACCCCACACGGAGGTGTCAGCGGCGGGCCTGTGCGATGTTCCCTCCAGCTCAGCGCTCTCTCTATGCCCCCACTCCCCCTCCCACCCTGGAGAGAGAGTGAGCCTTTTAAACCACATCTCCCTCCTCCACGGTGTTTGCAACACCTCCCAATTTAGTTTTCTCTCTGAATTTCATTAGTGTCCCATTTGCCTCATCTTCCTGATTTCCGAGGCAGGTGTTGAGCAGGAGGGGACTCAGTTGGGAATGAGGGCTCCTGCCTCCTGACTGAGGGTGAGGGAACCTGCAGAGGAGAAGGACAGGGCCCCTCGGCTGCAATTCCCAAAGCGCTCTGGTCCACTCAGCTCAGGCCAACAAACAGTAACTGGACCCTACCTGTGTGCCAGGCACCGGGGGCTTACAGATGAGGATCTGTGGTTGCCCGGGCCCATGGGGATGGGGGGACAGTGCCTGTGTGATGTGCTGCAGGGGCGTGGCCCTGATGGGCAGGCAGAGCGCTTGCTATGTTCCAGGTGTAGGAACCCTGCCGGGAACAACACAAAGTAACTTCCTGCCTTCATGGAGCTTCCATTCCAATGGGGGAAGAATAGAAAACAGACAATTAAATTTACAGAGTAATATACGTGTCAGGTGGAGATAAATGCTACCTAGAAACACTGAAACAGAAGAGGGGCACAGAGAGACCCAGAGGGTGAGGACCGCCTTCCATTCTCACCTCCTCTGTAGCCACGTTTGCTCACGCTGGTGGCCTCCCGCTGTTCCTTGAGCAGCAAACACACTGGTTTGCTGATTCAGCCGCATCTGTGCTTTGCTCCCTTGGATGGTGACCTGGAGATCTAGTCACTGCTGTTCCCTCTGCATGAAGAGCTCTCTCCAAGACTGGAAAAAGGCTTCTATGACTCATGCTCTGAGGTGGGAGTGTGTTTATGGTTCAAGGAAGGGCAAAGAGGCCACTGGCATGAGTGAGGAATGGGGTTGGCAGGGAAACGGGGCCGGCTCAGGCGAGTCCTGGGGGGTCAGCGTGAGGCCTGAGGCTTTTCCTCTACATGAGCTGGGGAGCCATTAGCGGGCTTTGAGTAGAAGAGTGATCTGATCTGACTGATGTCTTAACGGACGCTTCTGTGTCAGATCCTGGGCGGGAAGGGTGGCAGCAGGTCCCCCTGGGGAGGCCACTGTAAGAATCCAGGTCTGAGATGGTGGCTTGGACCAGTGTGGGGACAGAGGAGGTGGTCACATGTGCTGAGGAGGGGAGAAAAGCAATGAGGTCAGTGTAAATGTAGCCCAAAGTGCGAGGGGAGGGAAGTGGGGAGATGAGGCCAGAGAGAAAAGGGGGACCATTCCAGACAGAAGGACCCACCAGTACCAAGGCTCAAATTCAACCCCATCCTGCCAGGCTCAGATCCTCCTACCTATGTTTCTGCAATTTCTTCTCTCTCTCAATGCAGGTGAGTTCAAGAAGTCTCGCTCTGGGCCCAGCTCTCTGGGTGGGGATGAGTGACCCCGTCTCCAGGCTCCAAGAGGCGCCTCTGTCAGAGCTGAGAGCTACATTCACATGTAACACCGTGGGATGTTGGGGGAACCAACGAGAGAAAGGCCCTGGATGGGGGGATTTAGAGGAGGACGAGGAGACCACATTTCTTGGGTTTAGATGCAGTGGAGGAAGAGATTCAATTTTTAATTTTAACAGTCACGTCCGCCTTACAAGTGAGCATGGATGGGGCTGAAGAGTTTACCTTCAGCCCGATCCTCTTCCCTTGCTGAGTGAACCTCAGTTTTCTTATCTTAAAAATGGAATTGTAAGAACTACCTCTTGGGGTTGCGGCAGTTTGATGAGATGCACCAGTCAAGTACTTGGCACAATGCGTCAATAAATGTGACCCTAGTTTACCTGTCCCTCTCTAAGAAAGGCAAAAATCTTACTAGGTGTCCTCAGAGAACCATTATGTCTCCACTGCCGAGAATTTATCCCAGTTTGTAGTTATAAACATTCATCAGGCTGAGAGCAGAAGCTTCCTTCGTTTTTGTTTCTGTTCCCTGTTATATCCCGAGAGTCTAGCATGGTGCTGGGCCTTTTTGTCAATATTCAATATGTCTTTGCTGAATTGCTAAATAAATGACTGAATCAGAGGTTATGTATGATCTAGGTTCTGGTGCTTTTTAGCTGGGAGACCTCAGACAAGATAATTAATGTCTCTGAGTCAAAAAAATAAATTACTGATAATCTCTTTAGAATGTGTTAATATTATTAGGTCTGAATGTGAGTTATTTGGTAGGTACACCAGATTAAAACAACTAAACGAAATGTAAAAGAAAAACATTCTCTGAGTCTCAGTTATCTTACCTGTAAAATGGAAATCATAATATCTACTATGGCAGATGCAGTTACTGCCCATCAAATATCCACATTTCCCAGAGCCCTAGAAATCAGGCAGGACCACGTGACTAGTTTTGGCCCACAGGCTGCGTGTCACTTCTGGGCCAAAGCATTTCAGAGCCAGCGCTTAACCTTCTGACTACCTCTTCCCCTGCCGCGGAGACCAAGGTGGCCACTTGTTCCCGGGGCTACACCTAAAGTATGGCAGAGCCTTCATCAGGCTGGCCTCTGAGTCACTAGGTAGAGCAAGAGCCCTCCACCTACCTGGCTTAGGCAGGTAGCATGAGCAAGAAATAAACCACTGTGTTAAGCCACTGAGATTCTGGAGTTCATTTATTACTGCAGCATTAACTGAGCCTAGAAAAGACTCAGACGTCTACCCTACAAGATTGCCCCGAAGACAAAAAGTGCTTGGTTCTTAGTAGGTTTTCAACACAGGGCTCACTCCCTGGGTTCTGGCTCCCTCCTCTGCTTCTGTAGCCTTCCTCATGACCCAGACTCTGTGTATGATTGTCCCTTTCATGCTAGAGAAGAAACATGGCAGACAGAACAGAGAGAACATTCTCTCTGCCATGTTTCTTCTCTAGCTTGAAACATCCTTCTACTTCCCCCCCCCCACCCCCCAAGTGTGTTCTGTTTTTGTCATTGCACAGCAGTGTAAGGAAAGCCTCTGGAGAGCCATTCTGGACGGCTGGACCTGGTCCCTGGACCGCCTGTCCTCTGGGCAGCTGTCCACTCACCTCCTCCTACCTCATTCCCAGCTATGCCTCTGATTCCGCTCCAGCTCAGCTTGAAGTGTAACCACCAAACTCTGGACCCTGCCCTTGGTGACCTGGGCCCCAGAATGACTCTCATGGCCACGGCGGCCTCTGTGGTCCCGGACCTGCACGGTGCTTCCTGGCTGCCAGCTCCCCCATCACCTCCTCGCTGGACGCCTGGCCCTTGCCTGTTCCGTCCGCCCACCATGCTGGCTGCTGGCTTGGCTTCCAGCAGCCACCCGTCCTGCTACTGCATCTGTTCCCAGAGAAAGCCGCCTCCACCCTGGCCTGACCTCCTCCACTCCCCATGTGGCTTAGCGGCAAAAGCCTTCAAACAGAAAGTATGCCTCTTTTCAGATTCCAAGATGGCATTTCTCATCAAGACCGTAGGTTTGCAGTTGATGATGCAGAAAATCAGAGCAGACAAGGGGACTGACCTGGCCCCATGTCAGCACGTTCTGAAGAGTCAGCAGTGTCCGTGGGCCCTGCAGCCCTCTCTCCAGGGCCATCGGATCCTGGAGGATGGGACGGGATCCTTTCTGTTAAAGCAGAGAACACAGACCCAAGTGAGCGAGGTGGCAAGGTGTCCTTGACCCGATCTCACAGATCTGTCCCTGGCAGTCAGGGCAAATGCACACCAGTAGGGAGAGGGGGCTTGTTACTGGTCCCACAGCCATGAAGAGAAGCAAGTGGGGTCCCAGACACCCTGGGAATCCCACACAAACGCACGCTCTGCAAACTTCCTTTCTTCTCCCGTCTCATCTGGTCTTGTCTGACGGCCATTGTTGACATGTTTCCTCAAGCTGGCCAAACCCCTCAAGGGCAGGGACTGCAGATCGGCCCTCTTTACAACCCAGGCAAAGGCAGCTTGGAGCAAAGTAGAGCGTTTCGTGAAGGACTGACTGTACGCTGTGATGGGGGTGGGGAGCGGGTAGAACACGTGGCCAAGGCACTGGCCACTGCAACAGTTCTGCCATTGATTCACTGGACAAATAAATACATCACTGCGCCTTTTGAACCTTAGTGTTCTGCCCTATAGGATGGGCCTATCTTCCCTGTGATATACCGTATGGGAGTATTGGGAGTCACGTAGGCGGAATTCCTTACACACAAGAGCCTGGCCCTGGCCCACTTGCTTATCACTCTGCAAACCTCTAGTAAATCACTTCCCCTCCTTGAGCCTCTGTCTGGAAGAGAAAAACTCTGAACTAGGCTACGTGTGAGGTCCTTTCTGCCCCTAGAATTCTGTGACGATGTTGATTCATCTCTGCACCTCCAGTGCCCAAGCAGATATCTGTACACAATAAAGGTTTGTGAAATGAATGAAAGAAATCCTATCTCACTCAAAAGAACAGTATGGAGAGGCTGAAAGGTTGTAAGCCATATGCCTTAGGTCATTGCAAGAGGAGGAGCTGGGGTTTGATCGCAGACATACTCAGGTTATTGCAAGAGGAGGAGCTTTTTATATAAAAGACACTCTAGGCTAAACGACAATGCATGAAGGAGACACATTTAGGCATCTGAGGTAAAAAGTCATTGTTTGATGGTGTGCTGAATTGGGCGATTGGGATTGACATGTATACACTGATGTGTATAAAACTGATGACTAATAAGAACATGCAGTATAAAAAACAAACAAACAAAACAACTAATACTAAACTTTCATTGGGTTATTTGTATGGAAATATGTTAATATAAATGTTTCAGACATTACATGAAATTTCTAAAAATCTTATATGTTCTGGTATAATGTTATAAGTCATAATCCTAGTTATTACTTTAAAATGTATATCTCAGAAATTTAAAAAAAAAAAAAAGTCATTGTTTGAGAAATTCCCTGAATACCTATTTGCCAAATATACCTAGGAGCCTAGCTAAGAAGACATTATTGTCTGTTATAAGGTGAGGAATTACTGGTAATCGTCATTAAAGACAAAATTCTCCTAGGTGTGAAATTTTGCTAGCTCCATCTGCATTTCCTGTTTCTTTATTGTAAATTCTCCTTATTCTAAACACAGAGTGACTATATTAGGTCGGAACATTTGCCAGCCTCTGCCCAAGTGCAGAGTAGCCCTTCCCTCAGGGATCAGGCTCCCGAACCGCCCCCAGGTAGAAGACCTGATGGGCCGAAATAGAATCAACAAGACAAAGTTTAGAGGTAAACCTAGAAAAGTCCTGATAAATCATGCTATATTCACCAAAATAAAAAATTGGCAGTACGCTACATAGGAGATGACTATCATTTTATGTATCTCAAATGAGCAGTAATAGTTATTGTGTCCTTAATTTCTATTTACTACACCTTGTTCATTATCAGTTTACTCTCCAAAATTTCAGAGAGGGGCAGGAAATTGTTTTACTGTAACAATGGACATGGTAAGAGGCCCTTTCTCTTGTGTAAGGGCCTCTCCCCATATGCCCAGAGCCTTGAGAATTTTAGGACTCAAAGCTGTTGGCTTAGCCCCCAAGGGTCCTGCTGGGGTCCTAGTCCTATCCTGTGACTTGGATGAAGCACTCAGGGTCCTTCTCAAACCCCTCTCCTTTGTCCAGGTCACACAATTCCACTCTGCCTCCATAGCTTCAGGCCAAAGCTTGTGCTTTGGGCCGTCATCTGTGTCTCATTTGATCCAAGCCACCCCCCGCCCCTTTAAGAAGCTGCAGAACTGCAGTTTTACTCCTCTTCCACCTTCATCTTTGCCACACTTCCAGGGAAAGCCTCAACTCCTTTTCTTCTATTTACTTTTATTTTCAAGGTGTATCCCTGAATTCCCTCTTTTTCAAGGTACAGTCATCACGTGGCACATGCAGGAGGATTGGTTCCAGGACCCCCTTATGGACACCAACATCCATGGATGCTCAAGTCCTTTATATAAAATGGTGCAGTATTTGTATAAAACCTACACACACCCTCCCAATATACATTAAATCGTCTCTAGATTACTTATGATACCTGATACAATGTAAATGATATGGAAATAGTTGTAAATACAATGTAGCTGCTATGTAAGTCGTTGCCAGTGGGGCAAATTCAAGTTTGGTTTTTGGAACTTTCTAGAAATTTTTCCCCTGAGTATTTTTGATCCGTGGTTGGTTGAATCCACAGATGTGGAACCCATGGATATAAATAGCCGGCTGTACCTCCAATAAGCACCACATGACTATTAATGAAACCAAAACTGTTAATGAAACCAAAATACCCATGGGTTGGCCAAAGGTTTTAGAAGTATTATACTTATGCCCTAGCACTTTATGAAGGGAAATCCAGTTAGGTCGAAATGAGGGTGTATTCATTCCTTTACTTGCTCACTCACTCATTCATCCCTATGCTGAGTGTTAGGTGTGATTCAGGACACACCAATGACTGAGAAGCAAACCATGCCCTCGGGAAACTCACAGGATGACAAGGAAAATACGACAACATGGCCACAAGTAATGGAAAAATACTTGGCAGTTTTGTAAGTGGATACAGAATAAACAGTGAGAGGAGGGAGGAATGGAGAGGCCACCTTGGCTGACAAATCAGGGAGCAATGAATGGACAGCATACCATTTAGGACCAGCCTTGCACCAGAGATCGTGTCAGGTGGGGTGGCATGGGGACAGGGCAGGGCACTCGTGTGAGGAAGGAAGTCACAGGAGGAGAAAGCGTGACAAAGAATGAGTGCGGGCTGTGTGGAGGGAAGCAGAGGATATCACACCTGACAGGGTACGTGGACCCCAATGAGCAGGGCCCTGAAAGCCAAGGCAGAGAAAGTAGCCATTATTCAATGAGTGACAGAGAGCCACCGAAGGCTTTTGAGCAGAGATGTGATGTAACTGGAGATGTGCTGTAGGAAGATGGATATGGCAAGCTTGCACAGTTTGAACTGGAAGGGGAGGGAGCTAATTGTGTGCCAGGCACTGGGCAGAGGGTTCGGTGCTGGTACAGATTTGATCTCAGTTAACCTTCTAAACAGCCGTAGGAAGCAAGCCTATTCCTTCCAGACGAGAAAATGAGGCTTTGGGGAATTTCAGCAGCTTGCCCCTAATCCCCCAGCTAGGAAGTGGTGGAGACGAGATCTGGATCCTGTTTTTTCCCTTTCCAGGTGAGCCTTAAAGCATGCTGTGACCCTGCACAGACACGTACCCCCCAGTACACCTACCGCTCCCAGCGTACCTCCCTCCCGCCCTAGGATGGGGGGAAGCAGGATATTTCCTGGGCTGCCTTTTGAGAGGCTCAGATGAAATTAAGTGCCAAGTGCCTTTGCTCCTGCTAGCTTTCCCCAAAGTGACCCCAAATCAAGCAAAAAAGACAGTACCTTGACTTGGGTCCGAAACAACATGGACTACAGTCTCTTGCAGAGAATTTCAAAGGTAGCGGGAGACCACCCTCCTCTCTTATAAGGAATGCTTGCTTCTGCCTTTCCCTTCTCAGCTAAGCTTCACAGGAGCAGTGGACCCAGGAGACCAGGGGAACATATTTGAATACCCAAGACTCTGCTGGGCCATGGAGAATGTCAGTGAAGAACCCAGCGTCTATGGGCTGACTCCACTGTTTGGGAGGACTGTCCAGAGGACTCGATGTACTCCACCTGCAGCCTGGAGAGGATGATTATGAATCACTCCCATCAAGATGCCTGCTGCTAAAACTTGTTTTTTTTCAAGGGAAAAAAAAAAAAGATTTCCTCATTCTAAGTACGGGACATGGTGATGGCTGTACCATACACCTGACAATCGAGGGTGCAGGCTTTCTTCGAGGAAGCCTGGCATAGTGGCAAGAGTAGAGACTTTGGAAGCAAATAGGGTGGGTCTTAATCACACCCCACCGGGTTACCAGCTATGTGGTTTTGGGCAAACCATTTAGCTCCTTAAATTTCCTCATTATTAAATGGGAATGATAATAAGGGATTAGAGAGACTAAGTGCCAGGCCCTTGGTACATACATAAGAATGTGTAATCATTTCTTCTTGTCTTTTTATGTTCAACATTCTGGCTTCACTCTCCCAGTGAGGTTGCTCTCCTCCTCACAAAGTTACCAACTGAAGAAATGGATTTTTGGAGAAAAAATGCTGCAGCTATAGCAGGTTGTTCATACCCTTGACCTAGCGCTTATTACCAGTGTCTTAGAATTATTTGTCAACATATCCTTCTCCTTCACCAGACTGGGACCTCCTTGAAGACGCTGACCACTGTGGCTTCAATTCCCGGCACACAGATGTCCCGTTCTACCTTAGTTCCGTTAAACAACGGAACTTGATCCAAACAAACCACACAGTCTGCAGTTCTTCTGGGATTTTATTTTCCCAGCCTGGTTTGCAGAGTGACTTCTAAGCAACACCTTCAAGAGCAGATCCAATCCTCTGAAAAACCATCTCCTTAGCATGGAATCATTAGCATGGAATGCTTCACCTTGTTACTCTGCTAAGACCTTTGGTTCCTAACCCAAGCCAGTTATATGTGCCAACATATTCAATAACATCTTAATAATGCCAAACCTCCCGGGTCTCTGGACAGAATCGGATGAGGTTGAGAGACCTGGGGTCTAACAGGATACCAGAATGGTGCATGGCAGACGGGAAGGAGATGAAGCATTAAAACTAGATTCAAACCCTGGCTTGTACAGTTGGGACAGCCCTGTGTAGTGCCTGGGATGGGGATACATGCTCAGCAAAGGTTAATTCCCTTCTCTTCCTCTGACTCCAAAGAAAAGCAAAGCCATGAGACTTGTTTCAAGTAAACAGGGAGAGAAGAGAAGATTCGCCACGTTCCTGAGTCCACTTAGAAAATTGATTTTTTTTTTTAAGCTTTTCTCCCTGAGGACTGAAGGAAGCAGGTTATTTCATTTTAATTATGGTTGTTCCAGCTGCCGCTTGTGAACCCCAAGACCAATTTTCAGATTAAAAAGAAAAACACACATACACACCCCCAAAGACAAACTCACCGACAGAATCTACTACATACACAGAAGGACACCTCCTTCAGAGAGCACATCCACAGGGCGGAGAAATCTGGACTGTCCTGCTCGAGACACTCCGATCCAGGCAGAAATCCCTGGACGTGCTCACCACCCGCTTCCCCTCCTACATCGCCTCCTCTCGGCCCCCAGCGTCCAAGCCCAGCTGGTGAGCCACACAGCAGCATAATGGAATGTTTCATGTCGAGCAGCTGTGCACTTTTAATGCACGCAGGGGGAAATAAAGGCAGCAGATGGTTTTATGTAATCATCCTGTGAATTTTTCACTGCGTATCCTCATTCACGAAGACCTGAAAGAGTTTTTTTTACAGGACCCCCATGGGTCCAGTGAGCCAGCCTCAGACTTGGGGGCCGGTGAGGATGGGTCTCTCATGCAGGGAAGGTGGGTGGAGCTCATTTGCCATTTTCTGGCCCATAGGCTGTATCCAGCTTTCCACTCAGTATTCTCCTGTGCGGTTCTCCCCCTGTGTCCTCCCCAGCAGCTCTTCATGTTAGCCACGGCAGACGATGGCTCATGAACCCTTCACATGTGAGCTGCCCAAAGCCGCACCACATGCGGATTTATCTTGCAAAGGCTTGAGGCGGATCCATGCTATTGCAGGGACCTTTGTCAGGGAGAAGACTGGGTGGAGCAGGTGGGGGCATCAGCGTTCAGCTGCCTGAGGGTAAGACGAAAGAGACTGGGCTCTCACCAGAGAAAGATCACCTGCTTACGGGGATGCACAAGAACTCTGCCTATAAGAGGTGGCACAGAAGCAAGCACGGTGGGGGGGGGGGGGGGGGGGAGTAAACAGCTCTCAGGTGCTACAAAGCAACCTGCTGATGTTTGTGGAATCAGTGGAAAGTTTTCTCAGTTTTCTGAATCTTGCTTTTACTGCACCAATGTTCACCTTTAAGCCCTTCAAGCACACCATCAAAAATTCTGCGATTTGAATGTGCACGACAAATGCATACTCTTGTCCTCAGCCACCTGAGTGCTCCCAGGCCCCCAGGCCTCTGCTCAGCTTCACCGTCAGCCTGCAAAGCCTCTCCCTCCTTTTTCGTCCCCCTGCTCCTCCTTCAGGAGCCAGTGCAGAGGCCGGCATTTCCACAGAGCCATCTCTGTGGTACAGGTCACAACTAACTGCACTCCCATGCCAGAGCGTCACCAAATCTACTTGTTTCTACCACTAAATCCTGCCCTGACCTCTGTGCAGCTCTAGTGCTCTTCAATCCCTTCCTTCAAATTATCCTACGCCCACTGCTGTTCCTAAGATGCAAGTCTGACCCTGCTGTTCCTAGCTCGAAACCCTTGTTTGTGCTCCATTGTCTCTGGGACAAAATCCAAAGCCCTCCCTAAAACAGGCACTTCTCTTCCCATCCAGCCGGGCCATCTCTCCAGCCCGGTCCCTGCCACTCTCACCTCAGACCCGCCATGCTGCAGCCAAAGCCAGGTGTTTGCAACCCTCACTGACTTCCCCGTTGCCCCTTCCTTGGGCGGGGAGGCCCTGGAGTGCTCCCCTACGACGTGACTGTGCAGCGCCCCATCTTATTCTGGGGACGCTCCTCCCTGCTTCTGGGAACCACTTTTCCCAGGGCTCCCATCGTGTGGGTTGTGTCATCAGTGCTGTTTGGCAACCACTTCTGGCTCGCTGCCTTCCAGGCACAGGTGGGTGGCACATCTCAATAGGGCCGTTCGCTAATTGAGGCCAGTGGGCGTGAGCACAGGTGTACCACTTGCAGGTAGAAGATTTCGTTGCCAAGGCAGGACCCTCCAGAGCTCTTTCCCTCTGGCACAAAGACTGGCACAGTTGGGATGATTTGTCAGCCTGGGTCCCTGGGGCACTACAATCAGAAAGCCCTCCCCCAACACCACCCCTCCTCCCTCAACACCACCCCTCCTCCTGCCCATGGTGGACGTGGAGCATGAGAGAGAATGAAACCCTTTGTTGTTATAAGCCACTATGATTTGGGGGTGATGTGTACCCAGCATTAACTAGCTGATCTGACAGATTCATGGGTTCTATGAGAATTGTCGTACTCTTTTTTTTTTAATTGAATAGTTGCTTTACAATATTGTGTTAGTTTCAGGTGTACAGTAAAGTGATTCGGTTATATAAATTCTTTTTTTTCTGATTCTTTTCCATTACAGTTTATTATAAGATATTGAATATAGTTCCCTGTGATATACAGTAAATCCTTGTTTATCTATTTTATATAAGGTAGTGTGCATCTGTTAATCCCAAACTCCCAATTTATCCCTCCCTCCACTTCCCCTTTGGTAACCATAAGTTTGTTTTCTATGTCTGTGAGTCTGTTTCTGTTTCGCAAATAAGTTCACTTGTGCTGTTTTTTTTAGATGGAATTGTCATATTCTTGAAGGACCCTGCCTCCCTGGCCGTCATTGATTGGTTCAAGGCTGGGTGCCTTAGTAAAGCCAGATTAATCACAGTTCTGGGGGAGAGCAGAACCTGGTCAAAGCTGGACCAGTTAGAATTCTTCCCTGGGATTTCTGAAAACAGGAAGTGAAGAAGAATGTAGTCTCTAGTAGTGATGATTGTAAGATATGAAAATTTGCTAGCTATTAGTGGCCATGTGAGTGTTACGGGTTGAATTGTGTCCTCCAAAAAAGGTTACGTTGGCATCCTAAGCCCCCATGCCTGAGAATGGGACCTTATTTGGAGACATGTTCTTTGCAGGGGTAATCAAGTTAAAATGAGTTTACTGGGGTGAGCCCTCATCCAATATGGCTTGTGTCCTTATAAAAAGGGGAAAATTTGGACACAGAGAAGATCAGAGTTATGCTGCCACAAGCCAAGGAACTACCAGAAGCCATGAGAGAGGAGGAGAGACCCTTCCCTTCAAAGGGAACACGGTCCTTCTGACACCTCGATCTTGGACTTCTAGCCTCCAGAACGGTGAGACTAGGAATTTCTGTTGTTTAAGCCTCTCAGTTGTGGTGCTTTGTTATGGCAGCCCTGCAAACTAACACGGAAAAAATAGGGAGAGCTGGTTTGCAGGGAGAGAAAGAAGCTCACAAGTATAAGAGAAGTGACCAGAGCAGCAAAAAGAAACAGAACAAATCTTAACAGAATTAAAACTGTGAACCCAATTCCACTGCATCGCTGCATTTTCTCTGGCTGCAAGGTTCAACTCCTTGGATTCGATGAGGCAGTAGTAAAAGCCCCTCTGTTTTGAGTAAGTTAATTCTGAAGTTTCTGTCACTTTGAATCAAGAGTCCTAAGCAGCACTGTTATTAATATTTAATCATCATCATTATCATTAATGTTAAGAAAAGAAAAGAAATGTAGGTAGCTCCAAGCAGTGCTGAACTGACCAGAATGGTGATGGATGGACAAGCAAGCCCACTGCTTCCAAACGCTGTCCAAACAGGTCCCAGGAAGACAGGGTTCCCTCCTGTCTGGGTGCAACAGCTTTCATATATTCACACAGATTAATCCTCTTGCTGTTTTCTTTAATCCAGTAACAGCCAGAATAAAATCTGAAAAGGATTTTCTTCTGCACAGTTATGCCTTTCTTCCCAATCCAAACACAACTGCGTGCCTGGCCCCTTGAAATGCTCCAAAACAAAACAAGTCCAGCCCAAATCCCTCATCTCTTTTCATGTTATTTTCTTGGCTGCACAAACTTAGGGGCCTTTGTTTCTTCTGCTCTGCCCTTGGACGCTTCCAGTCCACATTCCCCTCTGTGTGACCTCCTACGTCAGCAGCAAGGGCTCCAAGCTAGCAGAGGAGAGAGGCAGTCAGAGGGAAGGCGGCCTGGAAAGTATTCGCCATCCTGGACAAGAGCTGAGGTCCCCTGAAGCAACTCGCCAGCCCTCTGGAATAACCAGTGCACACGGGCCCTCCCGGGCAGAATGTAGCTGCATAGCGGGGTCTGGCTTATGAGTTTGCTCTTGTAGAATAGAAGATAATTGTTCAAGCTGTCCTTGAGCCTCTGGGGCTGCAACCGTTGTAAGAATAAGCGGAATCATTCTACCTTGACGATCCCACAAAAGAAGAGAGAAACTGCTCTCCTCCAAAGGACTAGGGACAGCAATTATCCACATGAGCAAGATTTGATGACTGCAGAGATTATAGAGCTCACTGCCCTGCCCCAAAGTAAAGGAGGATCCTGGGTTTTTTTTCCTCATCTGTTCAATCCAGGAGAACAAACAAGAATACGATGCCTGTATCAAGCTGCCAGCTGTCTTGATGAGAGAAATTAGAAAAAAAAAAGCAGTTTTCTGGGAGGGGTGAGGGCCAACTCAGCCTTGAACAAAGAGGGTGGGGAGGGTGAGGGGACTGAATGGATGCTGTGCCCATCGTTTGTTTGCTCTCAGGCCCCTTCCCCACACTTGCTCCTCCGCTCTATCTCATGGGGAACTGCAATGCTCAGAATCCTTTGCTCCCTGGCTTCTGGACAGGTGGGCTTATGAAGGGAGGACCCTGGCAGCAGATTGGAGGTACGAAGAAGAGAGAAGCGAGGGTATCTCTCCCTCTCTTGCTTGTTTTAGACAGCATCCTTGGCAGTGGCCACATAACATCTGTAGCTTCAGGTCCTGACCCTATAAAATGGTTCTATCTCCTGCTGGATTGTCCCAGTTTTGGGGCTCTAGAAACATCACCTGCTCTCATTGTACCTCCAGGTCTAGGGGTGGTAGTGGTTCCCCGTTGTTGTTGATCTCTGGGATGATTCAACTTGTACCATTTAGCTTCTTAGCCATTTCATTAACTGTGTGGCCAATTCCCTACATTAAATTCCCTCTGTTGAAAGACCTATGGTGGTTTCCATTTCCCTGCCTAGACTCTGATGGATAGAGGTGCTGAGAAAGAATCTGCAGGTGGAAGTGCCACTCTGGAGCCTCGAGGACAATGAAAGCATGAAGCCTCCCAGTGCTTGGGCTGGGATAGGCAGCCACTGCAAAGCTGACCACTGCAGTCAAGCCCAGGAGGGAATAAGTGATCGGTGAGGCACCTGTCAGGCACTGGAAGGTTGGAAAGGCATCCCTGGAAGGAGGACAAAGTCAGGTCTCTGCTTTTTTTTTTTTTCCCCCCATGAATTTAGCTAGCTTGAATGGGACTTCTTGTGTCAGTCAGTAAACTAATGTGGGAAAGGCCAATTACTGATGCAAGGGATGCCAAAGAGCTTGGTTGTGAAGCTTCAGAATCCTTTGGCAGGTCAGGGTGTGCTGAGTCTCTGTAGGGAAACCAGGAGTTTAATGAAACAGAGACAGATCCAGAAAGACATCTCTTAGCAGATTCAGTGAGATGTTTGAGACTTAATGTGATGTGGCTGGATCTTGTCTCTGTTGACACCTACAACTGTTAAGGGTTATTATTGGTCCTTCCAAACTCAGACAGGTGGGAGAAGCCATGCTTTATTGAGAGAGGATGGGGACAGGAATAAAATAGGAGAACATTTTTGGGACGGCTGAGAGAGCATTCTTGGTTACTAAAGAAGAATTTAGATGTGAAAAAGTATACATACACAGACAGACACAGGCTGGGACAGAGAAGGAGACAATGGGGAAAAGAGTGCACCAGAAATTGAGGGAGAATGGCTTTGCAAGCTCTCCTTGTGAGCTAGCCCCTTGGTGGCAGGCAAGTTTCCTAGCAGAGGTCAGCTTCTTACAGTCTGAACAGGGGCTCTGAACCCTGATGCATTTGCTTTCTGCTTCTGTTCAGGCCCTTTGTCACAGGTGGCCTTTCACTCACTGATCCAATTGTCCCAGACCAATGTCCCGCACAGGAACTGAAAGGACCACCAGGTGTGGAAGAGCAGGGCTGTTAATGAACTGCCACATGCCTCACCTCCCTGGAAACCTCTATTGGTCCCAGAGAAAAAACCCAGTGCTGGGACTTCAGCAAAGATGTGGTCTTGACCTCAGCATCCCCACCCACGCTGACACACGTGCTTGTTTCTACGTTCATGAAGCTGAAAACATTTGTGGGGGGAGAAACTGAATTGGAAAAGAACCAGTCCTTCCAGAGATGAGGAACCCCAAGTAAATTGGGGGGTTACAAAGGTTTTCCCCCTTTAATTTTTTCCATGTTATCACGTCTATTATTTTTTTTAATGAAACATATTTTAGAAGAGTTTTAGATTACAGAAAAATTGCAAACATAGTACAGAGAGTTCCCATATACCCTGCTTCTATTTTCCCCTTGATTAACATCTTACAGTATGGTTCTTTCGTCACAATTAATGAACCAATATTGATATGTTATTATTAACTGAAGTCTATAGTTTCTTTGAATTTCCTTAGTGTTTCCCTAATGTCGTTTTTGTTTCAGGATCCCATGCAGAACAACCACATGCCATTCAGTCATCACAGGTTCTTAGGCTTCTCTCGGCTATGACGGTTTCTCGGATTTTCCTTGTTTTTGATGACCTTGACACTTTGGGGGAATACTGGAAAAGTATTTTGTAGGATGCCCCACTACTGGAATTTGTCTAATAAGACTCGGGTTATGGGCCATTGGGAGGAAATGTGCCTTGTTTTTAACTCTTTCTTTGTTATAAAGGCCGTGGCTCTAGCCCAGCTGGGGCCACCGGTCACTAGCTCAGGAAGGCAGCTGTGGTAGATGTGTCCTGGAGTCACCACAGCATCTACGGAGGCACACTGTACACCACAAAGTCCTCACAATGTGGCCACAACCGACCTCTCCAGCATCAAGTCCTGCATCTTCCTTTCCTTTTTCTCTTGCCGTATCAGACCTGCTTGCAATTTCCCAAACACACGCATACCTTCATATCTTTATGCCTATGCAGCTGCTGTTTTCCTCTGCCAAAAATGCATCCCTCCCCTTTGGCTACCTGGAAACCCTCACTTAGAAGACAGGACCTAGCACACAAAAAAAAGCATCCTCTTTGGAGTCTTCTCTGATCCCGAACAGAATTACTGGCCTTCTTCTCTGTGCTACTTTGTACATTTCTGTGCGTTCCTGATCACCCTGCTTAGAACTGCGACACCCTCCGACACTCCCAGCCCCTTCCCTATTTCTTCCCATAGTACTCTTCAGCATCTGACATGCTCTATCTATATTTAACTTATTTATTGTTTGTCTCCCCTGCCAGAATATAAGCCTCTTGATGTTTGGGTATGTCTCTGTCTCTTCACGTGACGATGAACTTCCAGGGGAATGACCAGATCCTATTTCACAAGGGAAGCCTTGTGTTGAAGCCATGCCCTGCAGACCGTTTCAGGACACCCTGATTATCATTAACTGCTGTCCCTTCTTTCAGGACGTCCCCCACACTCTCTGGAGTACCATCTCCTTGTGGCTGGAAGGGACAGGCAGTGTATTATTATGCCAGATCTTCTCCAGGAGTTTACAATCTAAGAGCTTCTAAGCAGGGGTGGGGCCATTCTCTTTCTAGAGCTGGATTTCTGGCCTGGAACACTGCCCCAGCTCCATTACTGGACGGTTGGGACCATCCCCAGGAGCTAACTTGGCAAGGCAGACACAATAGGAGCCCTGACACCTAAGGAGAGGAGACCAGTCTCTGCCAGTGACTAGCATGAGGACGTGGACAACCTCCCTGAGCCCCAGTTCCCTCAGCAGATAATGGAAATAACATTGTTACCTACACTACTGCTAGAGGGCTGTTGTGGGGATCGATTGAAAAACGGGTGGCAAAGCACTTTACAGTCTGTCAAACCCAATCTAAAGCACTTTTGCTGACATCACCAACAACTAGCCCAGGGGTCAAGTTTTCCGAGACCATGACACCGCAGGAGCCCTTGGGGCCGCCGAAACCCATAATGTGGTCAGGCAGCACGTGGCAGGGATGGGCACTACCGGGTTAAACTTTACAAACATGTCGCTGGGCCTTTTGACTTAGATCAAAATCAAGTGTTTACTATAAAACATACACATAAGCCAATCATATGTTTATGGTACAAAAGATTGGTCTTCTGGCTGCTTATCAAAGGGTCTTGGGCTTAGTCTGCCTTTGATGTTCCTTTCAACCCACTGGACCCACTGGGGTGGGGAAAAGGTACCTGCTGCCTGGGAAAACCTGCTTCCAAACCTTGCCTGGGGTTTTAGCACGCTGATTATACAAGTTAACATAAGCGGAAACTAATTTTACTTTACAATTCTACACAACGAAAAGGAAGGAAAATAAAGTGAAAAAGACATCAAGCAGGAAAAATAACTGTAGCATAGAAGAGTGTTAATGTCCATTCAACAAAGATCTGGTGCAAATTGATGTGGGAACAAATTTAAGGACACCAATAAATAAATTGGGAGCAGACATGGGCGAGTTACACATTAAGTATATTAAGCGAATACACACATGGAAAAAATGTTCAGTTACGCTAGTAACCAAAGAAATACAGATTAGAACAAAAAATAAAATGCCATTATACTTAAATTAGTAACCTTTTTTTTTCTCATAATGCTTTGGAGCCAGTTAGTTAAGTGTACTTATTTAGCACCTACTGTATACCAGCCACAATCCACTTTCTAGTTGTGCGACCTGGGGCAAGTTATTTAACATCTCTGAGCTTCCCATCTCCTTATCTGTAAAATAAGGATAATGAGACCTCTCCTAGGGCAGTTGTGACAATTACAAAGTTTATTCACATATGCTAACACTTGTGATTCACCCAGCTCTGAAACTGGCAGGCAGGGGGCATTAGCCCTGAGCTTTAAGTGTGGAAACCCACACTCAGAGGGGTGAAGTTACTCGCCCCAAGTCATATAGCCAAAGTGTCCAACCCAGTTCTTCCTGCTTCCTGCATAAGCAGGAATGTGTAAGGGACTCTGAAGAGAGGCTGGTGACTCGACCACTTCGGGTGGCTCAGAGGCTGGGGGGAGGTTAGGAGAGAGGGCCAGGTGGGGCTGGACTGTAGCGGGGTGGGTGGGGGAATGCAGGGGGTGGTCCACTCCCTAAGCCCTTCCTCTTACTTGTTCCTAAATTGAAGATGTGCTTGCGGACCCCATCTGCATTCAGCAATGACAGTGAGTGGGTTTTCCATTTCTTTGATAGATGATTAGAAAAGCAGGAGGTGGCAGCTGGCCTGTGTATTATCTGCTCCTACTAAACACTCTGGAGTGATGGGCAGATGTAGCGAGGCAGGAATGACTGAGCACATCCCTGAACAATGTGCTCTCCACATGCTCAACAGCCACGGGCCCAGACACTAAATTCAAGACACGTTGTGTCCGGAACAGAGAGAATGAAAAGGAATTTCTCTGAGTGTGGTTCAGAACTCTTATGGATAAGCAGCGTCTAGGAGACCACAAGTGTCCTTCAGGCAGAACCTCAGCCAGCCAGAAAAGGAGCCTAATCAGTGATTTGTTTGGAGGTCGGAGCCTGGACAAAAACCGGCCAGGAGGCTCAAGCGAGGCACGGAGAGGGGGCAGCTGAGAGCCCTCTGTCCATGCTGCTCCTTTTCTGAAAACCATCCACGAGGAAATTCCAGACTCACAGAACAAGGCGCTTCATGATCCAGCCACCACTGTTCTCTCTAACCTCACCGGGCACTTGCAGTTCCCCAAAGGTGTAAGGCAGTGTCAAGCCTTTGTAAGTGTGCAGCTGCTCTCCCTAGATTGTCTCCCCTTTCCCCACCCTCACCTTAAAAATTCTGATCCTGGGCTTCTCTGGTGGCGCAGTGGTTGAGAATCTGCCTGCCAATGCAGGGGACACGGGTCCGAGCCCTGGTCTGGGAAGATCCCACATGCCGCGGAGCAACTGGGCCCGTGAGTCACAACTACTGAGCCTGCGCGTCTGGAGCTTGTGCTCCGCAACAAGAGAGGCCACGATAGTGAGAGGCCCGCGCACCGCGATGAAGAGTGGCCCCCGCTTGCCGCAACTAGAGAAAGCCCTCGCACAGAAACGAAGACCCAACACAGCCAAAAATAAATAAATAAATAAATAAAAATTTAAAAAAAAATAGCACTTATTAAAAAAAAAAAAATTCTGATCCCATGTCAGCTCCTCCAGAAGCCTCTGCTGAGGATGCCACCTGGGTCACACATCACTCCTCTGGGTTCCCTTCACCTGCAGTTGACTTTGTTTATTTCTCTCTCTCTACCACGAGAGACTGGACCACTTCTTATCTAATGCTGCATCCTAAGTCTAGCATGAATCCTGACGGATGGCAGATACTCATATATCCCACAAATAGTTATTGGATGGATGGAAGCTTGGAAGGCTGGTTGGATGGATAAAATAAATGTTTTAACAAAGCTCACCTGTAACTGTATGGAAGACAGAGGGGGTGGGTGGGGTATGGAAAGAGGTATGAACAAGACAAGTGGAGAGGCTGGTGCAATAGTCTAGACTACGGCAGAGGCAGGGAGATGGGAAGGATGCAGAAGACTCCAGCGAGTTTGGTCGAGGGACTGAATAGAAACTGGTAAGCTCATGGAGAGGAAAGGTTGAGAGAGATGGTGCAGGGAAGCTGACCCCTAGCTTCCAGGCGGAGCAGAATGTGATGCACTTCGGCAAGATAGGGACCCAGTGGTAACAATTCATATTGGGTGTGGGGGGGTGGGGAACTGGGAAAGGAGATGGTGAGCCCAGTTTTATCAGCACGGAAGGAGGCCTAGGGACTGGCAGAGCTCCAATACATATTCTTCCCCTGCCTCTGGTGGCCCTTCATGAACTCTCAGTGGACAAGCCTTGGTTAAGATGGCCCGACAGGGTTTAGGTGATTAGAGCAAACAGAAGGCTCTTCTGACTCAGCACAGCATCTGGGGACCTTCCAATAAGCAGGAAGAAAGGGGCTCTTTCCATACGGCTGCAGGGAAGAGTCTGACAGCCCTGAATTCACCGCCCACACGGCATCCCCAAGGGGAGCACGTGGGCACCTCTGCCATGCGATGGATTCCAGGGGAGGCCATTCAGTGAGTGCAAGGAACTCCGGACTCTGGAGTCAGGCAGACCTGGCTTCCAATCCTAGGTCTACTGCTAATTAGCCAAGCAGTCTTGGGCAATTCCCTTCACTTCTCTGAGCCTCAGATTCCTCATCCATAAAAGCGGGTGATAATTCCCACTTTCGATTGTAAATTTCTATTTAAATAAGCCTGCCTATGCCTGGCACTTTCTTCCCTTTGATCTTCTTTCCTCTGGATACCTCATTCATCATTAGAGCAAGGGGGAGAAAACTGTCATAAAGAAGCCTGTTAAGTACTTACGGGGCACTTGCTTTATGCTGGGCACCGTGAAAGCTAGAGGAAAGTCTAACAGAGGGTTTGGTCCTCTCCGGACTTAAAGGAAATAGATGGCTACACACACGCCATTCCCCGTATAGGCATGCGCACCTCCTGTCCTGTTGTCTCATCCTTCCTGGCCAAGTCACCTCGGGCAATTCAGTGCAGGGCTCGGAGCTCAGCTTCCTCACAGGTTCAAACAGGGCCTGTTAACCTCTGCACCGAGGGCTGTCCCCAAGGCTGGAATGACATCACTTACGGGAAAGTGAGTGCCGAGGGGCAACTGCTCAGGAAATGTCCGAGCTCGCTTCCTCCACCTCAGCAGCTTTCCCAGCCTTCTCACAGGCTCCCTTCTGCTTTCTCATTTGAACGCTTAATGGGTTTCACCCTCTTAAGTGACACCTGCTGGAAATGTAATTGTGCACATAATTGCTACGTGGAAAAGGAGGCAGCTCTATTTCCCAGTGCTGGTGCTTTAGGAAAAGAAAGAGTGCGCCCACGAAGCCTTTCCTGCATCCTGGCTGCTGGAGCTCTGCCCTGGGCTCTTTCCCTGGACGCAGGGCACCTGCCCGGAGGACTGACCAGGCAAGGAGCAAATACCTGCGGAAGCATTCGGATTTCCAGAGCCAAATAGCTGGCATTGAGTTCAGGGAGGCGACAGGGCCATGTCATCACACTAAGAGGAGAAGCCTAAAAATTCTGCTAGAATTTCTCTGACAAATTCTGATTAATTTCACAAGGCAGGTCGGTCCTGCGGTAGAGCAGAAGTGAGAGAGGTGGGGTTGAGATCTGGGATAGGGGTCCTGTTTGCCTCTCTAGTTGTGGGGTCTGTTACTGATAGTTACTGATTTTCTATTACTACTGATGGTCTATTACCAACGCCCCTCACGACGGAGTGAGTACCTCTGTAGGGGTATTTGCTCCTAAATGAAATGGCCCCAGTGTTTTGTGCCTGTGAAGTTGCTATGCTTACTCTTTCTCATGCTGGCATCTCCTCCCTGACCATCAGCACTCAGGGGACACTTCGTGCGGTGCTCTGTCATGCACCTTGTCCGTGAGTTAGCCCTCGGAACAACTCTACAGCAGGACTTGGCTCAATGGGCTGTAGTTATCTGGCCCCAACTCAGCAGATTCCACAGACTGGCTTTCCCAACACCCTTGTCCACCCCTACCCACCCCGGCCCAGTGTGCTTTCTGTTCTACAGAGGCTAGATAGCTGGAAACATCACACAGACTCCCTTGTAGCTCAGGTTCTCATGAGCAAACACACCCACAGGATCACAGAGGGCAGACGCTGGCTTGGGACGTGGCGGCTGGGCTCAGGTGAATCAGGGCTTCCCATAAGCACAGTGGCCAAGGTGATCATTTATCTGGACGGCTGCACGGAGCTTTTACTGTTTAGTTCCTAGAGTTTTGAGTCCCATGGGGTGGGGATAAAGGAGACTCCAGTCCAATAGGCCTATGCAGTGTTTGGGTACTTCTCTGGTTCTGTGGCATCCAAGCTTGGGTCCCTGGCATCCCTGGAAAGTTTGCAAGCCACCTAATATCCTGTTTGAAATCCCTTTCTGTTTAAACTATCCAGAGTAGCTTGTCTGAAATTAAGAATCTTGACTGAGACAACATCTGTCCGCCCCCAAACTGTAAGCTCCTTAAGAGCAGGGATTCTCCTGCGTCTTTCTCTCCCCTGGGGCCAAAACATACTCCGTGCCTTTAAGATCTCTATTGACTATGGGACTAAACTCAGGACGGGGTGGACAGACAGGTATCTCCTGAGGCCCCGCCCACTACTGCCAGGATGCTTTGTTGCTATCCTGCTAATGCCTGGGAAATCAGATCACCTCCTTTATTAAGATCTTGTGCAAAGGAAGGATAAACAAATAGGTTGTGAGGTGGGCTGAGAGGATTTCTTATCAGAAAAGTGAAAAGACCGCAGTGCACAGACAAATTGAAATGTGTTTTGTCGCTGCAGAGGCTTTTTTTCCGCTTCCTGCCTGGCTGGCTCTCTGCCGTGTTCCAAGTAGCTGAGGGACTTCCAGATAATCAAAGTTCTCTAACCATACATACTGCTAGTAACTCCTTTCAGACCCCTTCCTGTCCAGATGTACAAAGAGAATAGCAAAGGGAAATAAATCCAACACTTCCTCGCTACAGCCCCTAAACTGCTAAATCTCAGCAGTTCTGAATCATCAAACCTTGCATTTCTCATTAACTGCCCCTCATATGCAGCATTTTCAATTAAGCTGGGAGCACTGCTATACTGATTATGTGATGATATTAGTCCCTGCAGATTAATATGCAGCTAACAGTTTGGGAGTGCTGTCTGGATTGTATTCCTCTATCTACTTGAAAACAAACATTTCCTTGAAAGCTGTCCTTGACTAAGGGACTCAAGGCAATGGGACCCCAAAATTAGGTGCTCTCAGATGAGTTCTCTCTGCAGAGACAGCTCTGGTTGTACCAGAATCTGATCCCACTGAGCTACCAGCAAAACATCACACGACGCCCTGGGCAGGGGCACACTTACATTTTCTCTGTATCCCCACATAGGCCTGTACTCATAGTAGGTGCTCAGTTAATGCTTTCTCATCAGACCAGCCATGAAATGTCCTACTAAAAACACAACAGAAACCCTGCAATATGTCTACTTTTTGTTGAAAATATGGCTCTGTTCCATGAAAAACACAACCAAGGAAGGGCAAGGAAGTCATATATGCTGCTGCACATTCTGAGTCAGACACTTTCAAAATACATCAGCTCATAAATCCTCCCAAGTACCCTGTGAGGCAGATGTTATCATCCTCATTTTACAGATGCAAAAACTGAGGTTCAAGGAGGTCAATCACGAAGTGTGGGACCAACGTAGGAGGCCACAGAGACCTGGAGGCATTGAATCTAGGGCCCATGCTCTGTCCAGGACAACTGGCATTCAT
Source organism: Balaenoptera ricei (assembly GCF_028023285.1). Classification (NCBI taxonomy): domain Eukaryota; kingdom Metazoa; phylum Chordata; class Mammalia; order Artiodactyla; family Balaenopteridae; genus Balaenoptera; species Balaenoptera ricei. Next base: position 56,129,777 of record NC_082646.1, on the reverse strand, counting down.
TAACTCTGTTAGGACAGTGCACCGATACGGACTGGGCATCACAGAGCATATAAGATACATGTCCCTGTGCTCCAGGAGGGCAAAGGGAATAACAGTCATTAATAATAATAATAACAACAATTACACTCATTATTGACATTCACTCAGCACTCATTACACAAAGGGCTGCTAAGGAGCATCAGGGTTACAGGACAACAGAGAGGTGAGAAATTGGATGCAGAGGCTGGGAAAGCTTCTGGAAGGTGGTGGACTTGATGGGTGCAGAGAGGAGGCCTGGCAAGTCCTCCTGGGGGCAAATCATTGAGCACTGCTGCCATGTTAGCTGCGTTCACATGCTGTGTTCCGTAAGTAGACTACAAGTTACTTAGGGACAGGGATGTCTTACCATGAACCTGTATTCCCCACAGTTCTGGGGCCTCCAAAAGCCACAGGGAAGCCTTAGTGGTAGATCCTGGATCTATCACTTTTTAGCAGAATGACTCTGGTTAAGTCATTTCAGAGCTCTCCAGGCCTGTTTCCTCCTTTGTAAAGGTGAGAACTCCTGATTGCTGCAGTGTTTAAATGAGCAGGGGTATATGACATCATGCCATCAACTGTCAAAAGCTCTGCAAAGCTAACAAAATGTTGTAAATCAACTATACTCCAATAAAATTCAAACAAACAAACAAAAACACATGCCGAAAACCGGAAAAAAAAAAAAAAAAAAAGGGCAGAAGATCTAAATAGACATTTCTCCAAAGAAGACATACAGATGGTTGAAAAGCACATGAAAAGATACTTAACATCACTAACTATTAGAGAAAGGCAAATCAAAACTACAATGAGGTATCAGCTCACACCGGTCAGAATGGCCATCATCAAAAAATCTACAAACAATACATGCTGGAGAGGGTGTGGAGAAAAGGGAACCCTCCTGCACTGTTGGTGGAAATGTAAATTGGTACAGCCACTATGGAGAACAGTATGGAGGTTCCTTAGAAAACTAAAAATAGAGCTACCATATGATCCAGCAATGCCACTCCTGGGCATATATCTGGAGAAAATCATAACTCGAAAAGATACATGCACCCCAATGTTCATTGCAGCACTATTTACAATAGCCAGGATACGGAAGCAACCTAAATGTCCATCAACAGAGGAATGGATAAAGAAGATGTGGTACATATATACAAAATGGAATATTACTCAGCCATAAAAAAAGACGAAATAATGCCATTTGCAGCAACATGGATGGACCTAGAGATTGCCATACTGAGTGAAGTAAGTCAGACTGGGAAAGACAAATACCATATGATATCACTTATGTGTGGAATCTAAAAAAAGGCTACAAGTGAACTTATCTACAAAACAGAAATAGAGTTACAGATGTGGAAAATAAACTTATGGTTACTGGGAGGTAAGGAGGGTAGGAGGGATAAATTGGAAGATTGGGATTGACATATACACACACTACTATATATAAAATAGGTAACTAATAAGGATCTACTGTATAGCACAGGGAACTCTACTCAATACTCTGTCATGGCCTATATGGGAAAAGAATCTAAAAAAGAGTGGATATATGTATATGTATGACAGATTCACTTTGCTGTACACCTGAGACTAACACAACATTGTAAATCAACTATACCCCAATAAAAATTTTAAAAATAATAAAATATACAAAAAAGAAAAAAAAAAAAAAGCTCTGCAAAGCAAGACACTAATTGAAGCTAAAAACTATGGTGGTTAAGTGCTCTGGAGCTAGACAGCCTGAGTCCCAATCCTGGCCATTTAATATCTGTTATTTGATAGCGTGAACTTAAGTAAGGCACTTTGTCATGGTTTCTTCATCTTTTTTTTTTTTTTTTGGCCATGCCGTGCAGCTCGCAGGGTCTTACTTCACTGACCAGGGATTGAACCCGTGCCCCCTGCAGTGGAAGCACGGAGACCTAACCACTGGACCACCAGGGAATTCCCTGGTTTCTTCCTCTTTAAAATGGGGGCAATAATAGCATCTACCTCATAGGGTTGTTCTGAGGATTAAGTGGGCTACTGCATGTAGAATTTAGCATTGTGCCTGACACAGGAATCTGAATCATCATGAGCAGTGTTGGAAGTTCTGCTATAGATATCCAAGAATTAATAATAGAACTTGTGAATCTTCGGCCCTTCTATGACACGGACTCTACCCTAACTTTGGCCAGGCAAGTTGTAAGTCCATCCCTTAATTGTAAGGGGTCTGAGCAACGATGAGAAAGGCTCCTGATAACCGCTGCTCATAAATCAAATCCATCACAGACTAGCTCCTCCAGAAAGCTCACCTGGACCACTCTGTCTTACCATAACCACTTCCTTTGCTGAATTCCCGTGGAAACTGAGATTCAGAGATTTTTAACTCATCGATGGCTATGCAACTAGTAAACGGTAAACTAGGATTTAAACTCAGGACGTTGGATCCCAAAACTTGTCCATGCAAGCGCGGGAATCATTTGAGCATCCGTGCCCTGGCACTTGGAGAGTTTTAGCATGAAATCATCTTAACCTGGGGTCTTTTAAAAAGCAATCATTTCATTAAAACTTCTCTCCCAATGTTCCCCCTACATAGGATCTTTTTTAAGTTTTTCTACTTTTTCTTGAGTCAGTTTGAGAAGCTTGTATTGAATACTTTCCCAGAAAACAGCCTGTCTTATGGAGGCTTGCAAACTTGTTAGAGTACAATAGTGCCTTGTATTGTTACCATTTTAAATCACATCATTGCTTTATTTCCTTTCTTGTGTATTTAGTTCTCCTCTTTTGAACAGAAGATGTTTTCCAGTGCTGCATCTATTTTGCAGTAGACGGTTCAATACGAAGTGCACACACACGCACAAAGTTATTTTAAAATGCTGGTCACAGAGGAAACTGCCTGGCTTGAAAAAAAGTCAGAATATATCTTTGAGAGAGAACTCTTTTGGTGAGGACAAAGCCATAATAAGACTGTTTGGCTCTGAAAGGGGAGACCTTCTGGGTTTAAACAAAGCAATGAATGAATCTGACCGTGGACTGCTGGAAGAGGGGTTCTGGGGGGACCCAAAGGGAAGAGGACAGGCACCAAGGTGGCAAGCAGGGAAAGGTTGGCCAGGGAGACTTGGGGTGACAAGGGAGGGCCTGGGCATCATGCAGTCTGTGGGTTGGGGCCTGGGCTGTTTGCTTTTAACATGAAGAGGATTGGTCCCTTCAAGGTTGGAGGAGATCCCAGTGAGAAGACTAGGCTCACCCCTGAAATCATAGGAGCTTCCTAAGCAGATAGAAGGAAGAATGCTTAACTGAGTTTTTTACACTTGATTAATACTTAACTCATAGGGTCATTGTGGGGATTAAACAAGGTGATGCACGCTAGAGGCCTAGCATGGTGCCTGCTTGTTGCAGACCATCACTAAATGTCATATACACTCTGTAGATGGATGGACACATGCATGATATGTGCAAACGTGACGTGAGTGCGCGCGTGGTGGGGCAGGGGAATGTTGGTAGGGTTGAGGCTGAACCCTTCAACCGCAAGCCTTCAGAGAATCCTTGCAGGTCCAGGCAGTATAACATCAACCACTACTCAGCCCTTAGCTAGTTAAAGCAAAACAAAACACCCAGAAAACAGCCAATGGGTGGCGGGACCCTGGAGTCCTTTGTGAAAGGCAGCAGGTGAAACCTGGCCCTGTGAAATTACCCCCCATGAGCTTATCTGTGACCTGGGATTTGCAGGGTCCCATCAACAGGCTTGCCCATGGGGCGGCCCTCCCGAATTTCATTTCTAAGCCTTGCATTTGGGCCCCATCTCAATTAAGATCAGTTAGAAGTCAATTTCACAGTGGTTGGTTTTATAAGATCCCTGAAAAATGATAAGCAGGAGACAGACAATCTCTTCTTTGGGGAGTAGAGGCCTTCCTCAGATGCTTTATTTATTTATTTAGATTTGATTTTAATTTGGTCAATAATGTTTATTTAATTTTTTTCTCTGATTTCAAAAACAATATATGGGCAAGAGGGAAAAACAGCTGTCTTAGCCCTCACCAGCCCTCAGACTAATGGTGATTTTTCCCTTCACCGCCTGTGAAGCTTAAATAAATACAGTTCCCAAAGCTGACGAGAAATCGTTTCCAAATGTAGAAAAACCCCAGAAGGGTGGAAAGAAAAGGCAAAAAAAATCATCCACAGTCTTGCTACCCAAGGACAACCACGGTTAACAGTTTTTGTGTGTGTTTTTCCTTCCTGTAATTTTTCTCTAATTGTTTTACATGGCTGAGATCACACTGTACGTGTGATTTTATATACCGCCTTCTGCATTTCATGGTATACCATATACATTTCCGCATGTCGTCAAAATCTCTGTAAACATCATTTTTAACGGCTACAAAATATTCCATTCTATGAATGAACTGTAATTTACCTAACCAATTCCCCAAAGTGGAGCATTTAGTGGTTTCCAATTTTTCCCTCTTATAAATAAGGCTTCAGGGAACACCCATGTGTATAAATTTTTGTCTGCATTTCAGATTGTTTTCTTAGGACAGATTCCCAGAAGTAGAATTACTGGGTCAAAGGATATAGACTTTTTTGCGGCTCTTGAATCTTCTTGCCAGACTGCTTTTCTGAGCAGCAGTCCCAACCTCTGCACCGGCCCCAACCCCCTGCAGTGTGTGAGGGCCCCTCGGTGCATACAGGCAGCCCTGTCTGGTGCATTTTTTAAACCCTACACCCTGGGAAGGGACATTGCCATTTGTCTGGGGCCTGGAGCCTGAGGAGGGCTTCAATTCCTCTGAATCCCCTTTGGTGGCCCCAGGAAGGGTCAGTGGACTTCTGTCCCCCTTGTCCCCTCCCCTTGTGTCTGGCTTCAGGCCTTTCATCTGGGGCACTGAGGGGGCTCTGTGAGCCTCTTGTTCCCAGCAAGGATCCGTGACACAGTAGGAGGTGGGGAATGGGGGAGGTGTCTGTGATTCCAAGGTCATTTTTTAGCACTTCTCAGCAATTTATCAGACTCAAGGTGTCCTGTTTTCTCCCTTTTTTAAGTATCACCACCATGTGCATGAGAAGACTTTGCTGCACAAGTCTAATTGGCTGTACTCAAACCCATCCTCACCCAGTGTGTTTTGGGGTCTGTTTTGGAGAACCCTGGAGAAACCCTCTTTCTGATTTGTACTCTAGAGGTCACCGGTCATGCCCTGATTCAAGGGCAGTGCTGAATTTAAAGAAAAAAACGAAACACTTCAAAGGGGACACCATGTGAGCCTTTCCACAAGCAGAATCGGAGAGCTCCAGCCAAACGCCATGGGGGATATTTAATCACGAGAAAAACATAAACACAAGAGGAGGGAGGGCTCCAGGAACACAGCCGCTGGCATCCAGGGAGGGAGGGCGAGTGTCAGCGGGGCAGGAGGTTATATGCTCCCCAGGGAGAGGCAGAAAGAAAGGTTCTGAGCGCCTCCTGGGGAAGCGGGACTGTGGGAGGTTTTTCTCGTAAATGTTGGGACAGCCAGAAGAGCCAAGACTTCCATCTTTACCGATCGGGACACTGAGGCTGGGAGGAGTCACGTGTCTAGCCATAATCGCACAGCTAGTAAGAGGCAGAGCGAGAATTCCACGTAGGACCAGCTGAGGCTGGGTCCAACGATGTCCTACAGGAGTGTTTCTCAAACTTTCACATAGATGAGATTCAACTGGGGGTCTTGCTAAAAAAACCGATCCTGATTCAGCAGGTCTGTGGAGGGCCCCGAGAGTCTGCATTTCCAACAAGCTCCCAAGTGACACTGATGCTGCGGGTCTAGGGACCACACTTGGAGAAGCAAGACCCTCTCACCGTGGTTCCAAACTTTACTTAGCATCAGATTACCCAGGGAATCCCTTAAAATACAAGTTGCTGGGCCTCACTTCCAGAGTCTGTGACTCAGTAGGTCTGGGATGGGGCCTGAGAATTTGGTTCCAGGTGATGCTGCAGCTGCAGGTCTGGGTACCACCATCTGAGAATCCTGCTTTACACTATAGCTCTATTGGGGTGGGAGGGGGGGAACAGTTCTCAGACTGCTCAAATGCTGCTTTGGGGGACTTTCTGTGTTCTGGAGAATACCATAGGCCCTGTTTCTTAGGAAGGTCTGGAAGTGGGACCGCAAAGAGGCACTGCTTTTGTCCTGAGACCCTCAGCACTTGGCTGTGGCATTAGGAGGGACAGGACGTGTGTGTGTGTGTGTGTGTGTGTGTGTGTGTGTGTGTGTGTGTGTGTGTTGGGAATTGGTATGATGAGTCTCCAAAGCCCTTGTAATCTCCTTCCAGAACCAGACAGTGATAGGAGAGGCCAGAGAGTTTCTGCTGCAGCTTGAAGACTCACCCATTAAAAAAAGTCCACTTTGCAGTACATCAGTTATATTATGTTGTCGAACAGAGCTTCCTGCTTGTTGGGTCTTGGAGTTTAATAAAAAAATATATTATGACTCATTCCAAACTTTACAAAAGTCCTTGGGGAATCTGAAATGAATCATGTTAAGCTCCTGTTATAAAACAAACAGTCCTCTCTTTCACAAGCCTGTATCTGCAGCAGCCCCGCAGTGCGGGGGAAGGAAAGGGACGACAGGGAAGGAGACTCAGAGTGAGGAGTGAACTCTCTGCCCCGGGCCTTTCTTAATTAACCAGAGACTTCTGGGATGAAGGAAGGCAGAGCCCAGAGAGGCTGCCTGAGGAAAAAGCCTTCTTTAATGGTGGGCCTACTTGCTAAGAGTAGAGGTAGCTTGAAGAAGAAAGGCCTTGGAGGTCAACTCCTCCAGACAGCCTTCCTTGATTTCTCCAGGCAGGCATGCTCTCAACTGCATGGCCCTTTATCTTTGCCTCTGAGCACAGAGGACCATCTCCTTCTGTGCCAGCTTTTTATGGCCATGATCACTCTTCAATGGCACTGAGTCTTTTGGGCTGGCAGAAGGCAGGTACACGTTTTCTCCAGAGCTTCTGCCCTGCGTGAGGTAGTCCCCCAGAGCAACAGGAGCCCTGAGACCCTGCATGTCTAACTGACTGACCGACTCTATGAAGACCCTCAGTCTCCATGTCTGTCTTCAGACACTGAAGGAGGAAACCTCCTAGGTGGAAGTAAGCCCAGGTTGCACGAACAAAACCCAAACTAGGAAGAGGGTCAGTGGGCAGACATCAGTCGGGCGTTAACTGACACCAAATCTGTTCCTGCATGCTGCGTCCTGGCTGGGTACCCTCCGTGGAGGCAGAAAGCAAGCCTATGAACCCCGCTCCACATCGTTCAGGCTGGGGGACTTAGAGAAAGCCACTTCACCTCTCTGTGCCTCAGTTCCTTCGTATGAAAATCAGAGATAACAGAATTGGCACCATGGTTATTGTTGGGAAGGTTAAATCAGATGACACATGAAAAACACAGCACACAGTCAAAAAGTAAAAAAGAAAAGAAAGGATCTAGTTACTAGAACATGAGACCCGAAATCTGAGAGAGAGAGAGCAGTGTAAGAGGTGAAGTCCTTATATAATTTCAGGCCAAAACCCACAGGTACGTACATGGAAAGTGTGTTCCTTCCTCCCGTGTTTTATAGGAAAGGAAGCTAAAGAAAGGGCATGAGCTGCGGAGTGGCCCGTACCTTTGGCTGTGTCTTCACAAGCGGGCACAGAAGCCCTGTTCACCCTGAGGGCTCATACTCTGGCCCTTTACAAAGGCACAGGACCAAGCCTTCTGTCTTGTTGACGATACAAAAGCCTGAGATTACAAGGATCTTCTGCAACTTTGCGGTGACCTAGTGCAACTTCACTGAGCTCCTCTGAGGCCCAGACCCCTCCAAAGTGAGGTACTACCACTCTAACTCAGAATTAGGTGGGCTACCGGTGCAAAGCCCCCAGTGAGGCGCCTGGCACACAGTAGGCATTTAATAAATAAACACTTGTTGACTGAGTTTTCACTGAATGGCCTAGATGATTCAGGGGTTAGAGCAGGGGTCCTGCAGACCTCTCCTTCCTGAGAGTTTGCACAGTTCTGGGAATTTGAATAAGTAAATCCTTCCCTTCGTGGCCAGGGACCACAGCGTTACAGAATTCCCACCAGGGCCAGAGGAGGGCATTCTGCTGGTGCACAGGGTAAAGGTATTGGAGATTCTTCCACAAGTGTCCACCACGCCTCAGAGACAGCCTATTTTGGGTGTCTCAATTGTATCTATAATTCTACCCCTGAAGTCATTTTGCACATCTTTCCAAGTATTCAAAAATAAAACTCCTGCCTGATAGAGGTGGTAAAAGGATTTTCAGTAAAAAAAAAAAAAAACAAAAAAAAACCCCTTCAAATACTATTTTTAAAAAACCACACACACCTTCCTCCCTTCTCCTTTTCCATCTTCACCAAAGACCTTTGAGTTATGAAGCACACTTAACACCATTAATTGCCATGGAAACCAAAGCATCTTCCACTGAATATGGTCAACTTTTTCTGCAGAGGATATTCTTTTTTTCCCCTTCAGCAGAGACGTTGAATAATGGGCTGTTTTTGTTCCTTTTGTGGGAAGACAAGGTTCCCCTCCTCTGCCCCATTCCTTTTGATGTGGTTACTCCCTCGGCCACATCTCTGTGATAGTAGAAGCTGGCTACCAGGTTTCCGGAAGGCTGAGAAAGAGGAAGAATGTCCTTGGAATTCCTACTTTCTGAGGATGCTACCTGTGGGATCCAGGTGTTCTCACCTGTTCTTCAGCAATGATTTACTCTTCTCCAATTTTATTCAGCATCATCAACAACAACCCTAGCAGCAGGCAGTAACAATTATTAGTAATTCCATTTGCTGGAGCGCTTACAATGCGAATGATAGTTTTTATCTAGTACTAACTATCTGCAGGGACTAGTATATGTGAACTACATGTGCTTCACAGGGACCGTGTAGATATTAAGATTATCCCCATTTTACAGATGAGGAAACTGAGGCACAAAGAGATTAATCCACCTGCCCACAGGCACCAAGCTAATAAACACCCTAAGCAAGATTTGGACACGGGTCCCTCAAATCCAAACCTAGTCCACACATTTTCTACCATGCTTCTAGTCTACCTTTGAAAAGAAATGGTAGTATAACCCTCAGTCAGTAACTAAATTATGAATGAATTGATTGACTCATTAGTATTTATTAAGCCTCAACTATATATCAGGCACAATACTGGGTCCTCTTTCAAATTCATCTACTCAGCAAACTCAGCTGTCTGAAACTCTTGTGAGAAAAAAGAACTATGCAAAAAAGTCTCTGAACCATCCAAACGTACCATAACATTCACACACTACATTTATTTGAGAAATACTCCCCCAACTTCTTTACTTTCTCTATACACAATGTAAATAAGCTGGTCATCTAAAATCAGAGATCTGGGTTTGGGTTCCAGGTCCATCACTCCCTAGCTATGGAGTACTGGGTGATTTACCTAACTCCTTCAAGCTTGTTTCTAATATTTAAAATAGAAGTAATATCTCTGAGGTGGTTTTAAAGATTAAATCAGAAAATGGATGTAAGGTGACTATTCTTATAACTGACACTTAGTAGGAGCTGAAAAATCTGTTATTAGCAGTAGTTGGGGCATTACTAATTCACTACAGAAACACTTACTATGTATGCGTTGATGATTCCCAGCACTCTGTCTATGCTCTGCACTTATTTTCATCTAAGAAAATACCCAGGAGGTCAGTTGTGAGACTCATGAGATAATCAGTGTACAGGCTAAACAGGGTACCAGGCATAGGGCAGGCACACAGATGGTGTCGGTTCTGCCCATTGAAGGCTCTTCTCTGGCTAGAGGGCCATTGTTTTTGTTGGAGCCGAGGACACAAGGTAGGAAGTGGCAGAGCTAAAAGTTGAAGACACATCTGGTGGCTTCCAATCCTGCACCTGGGAGTAATTAGATTGGAGACATTTGTCCCAAATGGGGAATAGATTCTCACACATTCCCAAGTCACTGAAGCCAACTCAGCTGACCTACATTCCTTTTTGCAACTTTCAAAATTTCTGCCGTAACTTTTGCTCTTCTCATTGAGGATGCCTGGTTTCCAGGCATTAGAGAAAGGAGTGGTCCCGGGGAAATATTGTCTTCTACCAATCCAACATTAGACACAGTTCATTTTCTTAATGACATTTCTGATCATTATGCCATGCTTCTAACTGAAAATTAATAATTGAAACTCCAATTATTACAAGAGTCAATAGAAGGCAACTCTAGACAGGAACTTGCTATGCTAGGCAAAAGCTTTAATTCTCATTCGCTTTTTAAATTCAATAGGTGTCTGGTTATTCAATTATTTAATGAACATGCATTTCTTTTGGCTATATCCTGGGAAGAAGTTTCAAAATAAAAGGACCCAGAAGTGTTTTTTTTGATAAGCTGTTAAGTGTTATTTAGACTTCCGGTTCTGGCAATATGGTAGACTGAATTTACGGAGAGAATTCAGTACCAAAGCCAAAGCCATATAGAAATGTGGAACAAAATAAAATGGAAGAAAATTAAGTAAGGAATGTTTAACCAGAGCATTAAGTGAAAGAACTGAAGCTGTGATGGCCCAGAAGTATAAAGACATAAGCATGAACCTTAACAGCTAGGAGCTGGGGTTTGAACATTCGTGTCAGGGGAAGAAGATGTGGACCCAGGGCCACATGAGGCAGCGAGTTAGAACAGAGAGCCTGAAACCCCTGCATGATGTCAGGACCTTGGAAGAGTCTCCTCCATCCACGCATGAGATCTCTGCCCATCGAGCTATAGAGGTGGCAAAGAAGCTCGTTTTCGCTCAGGTCTTTGGATAGAAAAAGAAACAAATTTTGCCAGGATATAGAAAAACTCAAGCCTGTGGCACATGCAAGTATGAAATCTAAATTTGCACCAACTGTGGTTTACTAGAATCCTAAACCAAGAAATTAATGTAAAAACTGGCCCAGGGCCAATGAAACCTCTGTGGTGCTTGGTTAAATCCAGCACAAAATAGCTCTATCGACTCTGTAAGGACACTTCCATAACCTTGAATGCAAGAAAATCCCATTGGAAAAAATAAAAACAAGAACAAAACCCATAGCACCTGAAGATGAGTTTACCAAAAAAAAAATCACAAATCACCCAAGAAAACACTTTACCAGCAGGCACAATAAGGAGGCTTACCACCCTGGAAATGCTAAAATAGTCTGAGAGATCACAAATGTATTTCAACGACTAAAAAGATAAATGAAGGGATAACAATCGTATTAAGAGGACAAGACACTACGAAGGCAGGTTTGAAAAAGAACCAAATAAAACTTGAGAAATGAAAAAACACAGTCATTACAATTAAAATTCACGGGCTGAATAAAATGGCAGATTAAGCACCGCTCAAGAGGGATACAATGAACTCAGAGAGAGGTTTGAGGAAGTTTCCCATAAGGTAGCTCAGGGAGATAGATGGAAAATATGACAGACCTGTTAAAACAAAGGAAGAGAGAATCAGAAGATCCAATGTACATCTAATGGAAATTTCAAAAGGAGAGAATGGGGGAGAGGAACTATTTGAAGTGATAAGATAGGAGAATGTTCCAAAAATGATGAATGACATGAAACTATGGAATAGTAAAGGCAAAGAAAAAATTATAAAAGCTCGTAAGTGTTGGTTTCTCTGAGTTTTCTCAAAGGGACCAATCTTTGGCCAGCTGAAGAATTAAGAAATAAGAAGCGTCCATGGATTAAAAGAAACACAAGACTGGGCAATCATCCCTGGGGAGACTGGTGCTCTGTCAAGCAATTCTGTTCTCTTATCGTATCAGTCTGAAAACCAGGGCAACTACTGTGTACCACGAATACTACAGAGCGGAAGATTTCATTAGCGGTCCTAATTCTTCATTCCTCACCTCATGCCCTTTGCCCTGAACTTTTCAGTACTTCCTATTAAAGGCAGAGGGAAAAATGTGCCCCAGCTACCCTGCTAGTTCAAGGGAGATGAGAGACTTACACAGCCCATACGGACCCAACCCACAGATTGGAGTCAAACCCAGCTAAGCCCAGTTTAGTTCAGCTGACACCCAACTGAACCCTAGCCACATGAGTGGGAATAAATGATCATGTTAAGCCCCTGAATTTTCCAGTTGCTTGTTCATGCAGCATGATTGTGGCAACAGTTGCCGAGTGCATATATTATCTCAAAAGACTTCACAACTCTGGTATAGGCATTGTTGCCCCTATTTCACAGTTAAGGAAACTCAAAGGCTCCAAGAATCAAGAAGTAACGCAACGTGCCCTGTGTCACACAAGAACAGGTTCAAGAACTGAGGCTTGGGCTTCCCTGGTGGCGCAGTGGTTGAGAGTCTGCCTGCCGATGCAGGGGACACGGGTTCGAGCCCTGGTCTGGGAAGATCCCACATGCCGCAGAGCAACTGGGCCCGTGAGCCACAATTGCTGAGCCTGCGCATGTGGAGCCTGTGCTCCGCAACAAGAGAGGCCACGATAGTGAGAGGCCCGCGCACCGCCATGAAGAGTGGCCCCCGCTTGCCGCAACTGGAGAAAGCCCTCGCACAGAAAAGAAGACCCAACACAGCCAAAAATAAATAAATAAATAAATAATAATTAAAAAAAAAAAAAAAAAGCTACAGAGACATTAAAAAAAAAATTAAAAAAAAAAAAAAAAAAAAGAACTGAGGCTTATTCAGCCTGTACAGCCCAAAGGTTTAGCTTCTATATCACACTGCTTCTCAACAAATGTTTGGTTGGATGAATGAACGAACAGATGAATAACATTTCATCGACGGCACCCACCCAAATGCACGCTCAGGGCCTGTCCACCTTAAGGCCAGAGTAAACTCATCAACGTATCCGAAGAGGCTCACTTTCCTTTTATGAGGTGTCTGCTGCACAGAGAGCTTGCCCAGGAAATGAATCCCCTTCATGCCAGGGGGAAAAAAAGACTGCACTGGAGTGGAAGATAATCCCAGACTGTCAGGCTTCCTGGCAAGCGGATGGTCTTCATGGTCCAGCAGAGGGTGTCAAGGATGGGACCTCTGGAGGTTCACAATAGGCAGCTGATGAAGGCCTCATCTACATGGCCGACACGGAGGCCCACAGCTGATCCGTGTCTTAGAGCCTGGTACTTAGCAGCTGCAGAAGCACAGTTTGACTGGAATAGCTCCCCGTCTGAACCACTGGGATGGTAAATAATTAATTGCCTTGTTCTACTTGGGGTGGGAACAGGCAGATCCTTCTGAGAGACTACAGAGGGTCCCTGTTCAAGTAGCAGAGGAGAAAACGTGTTTAGACCCTCATCCCTCTGTGAGACTGGCCATCTCAACATAAACGGAAATAAAATCGATGATAAAATTTAAAAACTTGAGATTTGGATCCTGCTTTCGATTTCACAAAATAGTTTAAAATTTATTTCTGGTTCAGTAGAAAAAAATTAGACAAAGGATAGGAACAGTCTATTCGGAGAAGAACAAACACAAACAGCTAATAAACATATGAAAAGATGTTTGGCCGCACTGATAATTAAAGAAATGCAGATCAAAACAATAATGAAATGCCGTTTTTTTTTCCCCATCAGGCTGATAAAATTGGAAAAGCTTGATAATTCCCAGTGTCTGCCCCTAGGGAAGGGGCGATCTCATATGCTCTTGATGGGAGTACAGGCTGGTGGAACGTTTTAAGGGATGCCTTGGCAACATCCATCAAAATTTAACTACATACGTTTTAGCCTATCAGTTCTATTACTGGAAATTTACTCTCCAGTTATACCCACCTCCCCAAATAGGTCAAGATAGGCGTGTCAGGAATTCACTAAGAAGTTATCTGTAATGGCAAAAATCTAGAAATATTTAAGTGTCTGTGGACAGAGGTTGAAGTTAACAATCTCAGGTACATTGAAACAATGGGAGAACACCCAGCAGTGAACAAGAGTGAGTTAGTTCTGCAGGGACTGAAAGCAAAACATCTAGACATGTCGTCAAGGGGAAAACACGAGGTGCAGAGCAATGGGTAGAGAAACCTCTTTCGTGTAAATAAAACTTGGGTCTACATTTTTTTTTTCCTGGAAGAATAACAAGAAAATCTTTCACAGTTGTCACCTTTGGAGAGAGGCAATTAGGAACCTAAGATGAGTTATGTGTTTTATCTTTCTGTACGCTGCACTTTCTGACCACGCAGGTCTATTTTTTTTTTTTTTTTTTTTTTTTTGGTCACGCTGCACGGCCTGCAGGATCTCTAGGCCACCAGAGAACTCCCCCATGTCTATTTTTTTTTTTTTTTTTAACTTAACAGGAATTATCTGGGCAAGGAGATTAAAGGCCTTTTTTTTGTTTTCCTTACCCTCACACACGTTAAAAATCTAATAAATGTTACAATTTATTATATAAAAGATGTGCTAACCCTAACATAGTCAAGTGCCAGGCAGGTGAGGGTGAAGTAGCCAAGGCTGGGAGTCACCCACGGGCGTGGCAGTGGCCTCGGGTACAGGGAAGGACATGAAGGAGAGACCGAATCCTCTAAGTGGGTTTCTTTGGAAAGCCCGAGTGGTCCTCTCTGGGGACAATCAGAAAAAAGACAAAACTGCGGCTTGGGAGATGGAAAGGAGACAGTGGATGGCAGAGTTGGACAGAGGCTTCCACGTGCAGCCTTGAAAGACACGAAAGGAACAGAAGAAAGTCTCAAGATACTGCAAGGGCACAGCATGCCTTCCAGGCAGCAGGGAGGGGAAGGATCCCAGGAGGGCCATGGCGAGAGCCCAGGAGAGGGCCCCCTGGGTTGAGGAGCATAAGCAGTAAACCCGTGGACGACTGGAAAGTTCTGGAAGCCACTGGGGAGGGGTGGGCATGGTGCAAATCCTCCCGCAGTTAGTTAGGCAGGGTGAGGGGGGGAAAATAAAGGTGCCTCCTATTATTCTATCTCAAGTGTCCATGTTTCTTTTCCCACTGGACTCTAAATGAGAAGCCTCTCTGTCTCCTTTACCGCTCAGCACACAGTAGGACCTGCTTGTGGAACAAATGGGTTGCCGACACCTGCTGCTCAGTCTGGCCTCTCCTTTTCCTGACACCTTGTTTGCACCTCACACACATCCCTGCAACACTGCAGCCAGGTAGCCTTCAGAGCCCAGGCTCTGTGGCCAGAAGTTATTATTTATCCATGCAGAGAAGTTCAGAGAACTCCTGGAAAGGCTGACCTATTTCACCAGTTAGGCGATATCTGAACAATAAAGATTCATTTGACTCTATTAGATCAAATGTAAAAATAAAATTAAAATTAATTAAAAACTACAGCATACAGCTCCTTACAAAAACACCTTTGATGTGCATTCAGCGCACTGAACAGCTGCAGTTAGGGAAGGCAAGGAGGTTTCAATTATCCCGGCTACTGGCGGAAAGAGATAACGTGGATAAAAGAAATCCACAGATAATCAAAATTAACAATCCTTTATTCTTTCTCTCCGTTTCAATGTCGTCCCTAACACGCTCTTGTGAGGACCTATAAGAAATACTCAAGATTTGTTGAATCTTCTCTTCTGTCCCTTTTTCTGTAGAGGCAGAGGTGTTGATAAGGTCAGGGACAGAAGTGGTCTGTGCTGAGAACCTACTGTGTGTCAGGCCAGGGCTGGGCTGGGCATTCTCTGTTTGCCCCTCCACCTCCTTTTTCTGCTTTTTCCTACCTTGTTCTGTGCCCCAGGAGGCTGACCTTTGGAGGTACTGTCACTGATGTTCCTTTCCCTCTGACTTCTGGCTGGGTTTAGCCAATGGGAGGCACTGGCATCGGAGAGCGAGAGGAGAGAGAGGCTGGGGTATTTCCTCCCCCCACACCTCCCTGCTAGGCTGTGAGTTGGCAAGGGCTTCTTTCTTCTTTCCAAGGCCATGGGTCCCCATCCAGCACCCTCTCCTGTAGACACAGTTCTTTCTCAGTAACTGCTCCCACCCGTTCCCTTGTAGGCCTAGGGGTGGTGACGATTCCCTGCTATTGCTAATCCTGGGCTATTGCACCATCCCTTACTGGTTTCCTGACAACTTGACATTAATTAAGCTCTTCTCAATCACCCCATTTGAGTGTGCCATCAGTGCCCTGCACTTATCATTCATTGTCTCATGTAGTGTCCCCATTTCCAAGAGGAGAGAGAGCCTCAAAGAGGATGACCCCTTGCTTGTGGTCGTACCTCTAGGAAACGGCAGAACCAGAATCCCCAGCCTGGTATGTCTAACCCTAAACCTTAGTGATCTGACAGCCTGATTATACTGCTGAGAAACCAAAGCAATCAGTGAGAATTTGCAAAATGTACAAGAGAAACACTGGAAAGTTTCTCAGAGTTGAAAGGATTAGAAGCCTCGGTCTTTAAGACTGTTCATGACAGGTGTGTCTAGATCTGGTAGGAATCCTGCGTGTTACCAATTACTTTGCCTCTTGGATTCCAACTCCTAAAGGTCTTGTTTCTGGACTCGAAGTCTCACAAGGCAAGCCACCTTCAGATTTTGTGACTTCCACTGGGCTATCGGGCTTTCTGGGGACGGGGCTTGGGAGTGAGGGAGATGCGCAGCTAGGTAATTAATCAATCCTCTACGTCTTTACTCATCCATTTGTCTGGTCACTCCACTTACTAAGGAACTGCTCTGTTCCAGGTCCCGTGGGGTTGCTAAGATGAGCAAGACACAGCAGAATATCCAGACCCTATTAGATGATTGTCTTATGTGGTGGAAAGAGATCTGTACAAGATGTAGTGTGAGCACAGCAGAGGGCACTTCACCTAGCCAGGATCAGTGGCAGAGGCGTCCTGAGAAAGCAACCCCTGAGTTGCATTTTAGGATGCGTAGGAGTTAGGGTAGTGGGGGTATGGGCGGGGAGCAGGGGAGGGCAGGGACAGTCCAGGCAGAGGAAGTAGCCTGAGCAAAGGATGAGTGCCAGGGAATGCCAGAAGTTCAGCATTTCCAGTGGTGGAAAATGGGCTGGAAAGGCACACAAGGAACAGTCATGGTGGGTCTTGCTCAGGGTACTAAGGGACTAGGCCCAAGTTCTAAGATTAGGGTTCAGTGTCGAGGCCAGCCTAGAAGCCTCAAGAACTGGACGGTATCTCCCAAAAGACTGCTTTACCTTCTTAAAGAACTTATTTAAAGAGTTTTCAGGGCTTCCCTGGTGGCGCAGTGGTTGAGAATCTGCCTGCTAATGCAGGGGACACGGGTTCGCGCCCTGGTCTGGGAAGATCCCACATGCCGCGGACCAACTAGGCCCGTGAGCCACAACTACTGAGCCTGCGCGTCTGGAGCCTGTGCTCCGCAACAAGAGAGGCCGCGATTGTGAGAGGCCCGCACACCGCGATGAAGAGTGGCCCCCGCTTGCCGCAACTACAGAAAGCCCTAGCACAGAAACGAAGACCCAACATAGCAATCAATCAATCAATCAATAAATAAATCTTTAAAAAAAAAAAAAAAAAAAAAAGAGTTTTCAAACCTGGTCAGAAGTAAAGACAATACTTTAATGAACCCCTACAGACCTATGACTCAGGGTGCTGTTCTGTAATCTCCTCCAATTTCAGATCAGGATTGGACCTAGGGCCTGAAGCTCACCTGGCCTGCAGGTGCAAAGACCCTCAGTTACAAGGACAGGACAGTGGGAGGCATCAAGGGTCAGCCAGCTGAACCCCAGCCAGAGGTGCTCCCTGAAGCCTGACAGCAATAATGACAGGCAAATCCTAAATAGATGACTAATAAGGACCTACTGTATAGCACAGGGAACTCTACTCAATACCCTGTAATGACCTATATGGGAAAAGAATCTAAAAAAGAGTGGTTGTATGTATATGGATAACTGATTCACTTTGCTGTACACCTGAAACTAACACAACATTGTAAATCAAGTATACTCCAATAAAAAAAAAAAATGACAAGCAAATCCTGACCCACTTGATTCTGTTCACCTGCCCCATAGAAGGGTGGAGGGTTAGGGGCACAGAGCTAATGAAATAAAAGCAATAAATGAGAAAGAGCTGACACATGTCTTTGGCACATGGGCTGCCAACCGCCCCCCCCCACCCCCGCCACCGTTCCTGCCCCAAGTAGAGGCTTCTGGAGTAAAAGAGAATATACAGGTCAGCAGAGCAGATCACACAGAATCTCCACCTGACCTGTTATCAAGGCCACTGCATGTGCTGTTCAGAAGGGAAAACTTCAAGCTGAACTTGAGACCAGAGAGGATCCCGATTCCACAAATGCTATCATTAAGAATCATCATAGATAATGTGGTTTTAATTAGAAGGGTTGAGATATTGGCAAGTGTTCAAGAAGCTCATCATCTGAGAATCCGCCAGCACCGTGGGTGCAGACAGCATGCAGAATGTGAGGCTGCGCAGGTGGAAGAGTTCAAGCCTTCTTCCTGCACCCCCGGGGGTGAGGGGTCACTCCATTCACAGTACAGACAGAGGGGATAGAAAATGCCTTGCATGAATGAGGAGAGGGAGAGAGGCTTGGTGGCTTGTCATGTGCCGAGGTAGAAAGGGGTTTTGAGGTCAGACAGGCCTCTCTATCAGATACCGACGGTGAGACCTTGGACAAGATTATAACCTTTCTGAGCCTTGGTTTCCTTGTGCGTCAAGTGGAGATAACTACACCTACGCACCGCAGGGCTAACAGAAGGATTAAATGAATTAACGCACCTCAACCCTGGTGCAAGTGACCTGGTACGAACTGGACGCGCAGAAAGCATTTACCATTTACGTCCTTGTCCTGCGTCCCCAAGCCAGCAGGCAGGGGCCACATCTGAGCCCAAGTCTTTGTGAAGCCAGAGGCTCAGCCCCTTCAACAACTGCACACAACCTCTCACCCACTGCTGGCAAGGAACCAGGACAAGGCTTTATTTCACGGGGGTCAAGTTTGCAGTCAGTAAAAGTGACCTTGACTTGTAAAACGCCAGTTTTCAAGTGTGAGAAGTTTCCTGTTGCATCTCTAAATCCTATTAGCCTCCTGCACCAGGGAATCTTTAGGAATCTTTACCAGCAGTGATTCCATTAAATACCAATAGATGGCCAGCCTTCTGAGCACATCACATAATCCTTTCCTGCTGACAAAGCTGGGGGCTTAGGCAGACGCCCCCAGTTATTTCAACCAGCGTGCCAGGGAAAGCGGCTTGCCATTGTATGCAAGTGCCCCATTGTCTCCTGGGCCCCCGAGAATGATATGTCTGTCACTCACGTGAGCCCGCACCTCTCTAGGCAGGCAAATCACCTTCATGCTGGTCTGTACCTGGCAAAGTGCATAGCTTTTACAATACCTGGCAATTACCTTACGTAGCTTTTCAACTAATCCTACAAAATAGATTTTATCAGCCCCATTTTACAGGAGAGCAGACTGAGGCTACAGAAAGTATGTGATTTACGGAAGGTCACAGGATGAGGAAATCCATGGGACCCAGACTTGCCTGTTTTCTGGCTAGAGACCCCCTCGAGGGCAGACAACGTGACTTGGCCCCCTAGTGAGCCAGCAGGCAGTGGAGCGCGTCCTGGAGAAAACACATGCTGGTGGGATCAGTGATCAACCACTTGCCTTAATTCAGCTCCCTTCCTCCTCCCCGGACAGCTCACCTCCTGGTGCCAGCTCAAGGCTCTCCAAGGCTGCCCCACATTATCACACCCTTCCTGGAGCCCCTGCTCCCGACACAGAGGGCCTGAGGCTCTGCTTGGGACCCAAACCCAGACGATGCCCGTTCTTCCCCGAGCCCTTCCATTCCTTTCTCCAGCAACTCCTTGAGCAAAGAGACAACTGAGCTGTGAAAGTGATGCTTTTGGAGCCTGGCTTTTCCTCTTCTTGGGAGGAGAGGAAAAGAAAAGGGAGAAAATGAAGCTGCTTTGAGAGGGCAGCGCAGTCAGTGTGTCATCACCTGGGCTCTGAAGTGGCTCTAACTGAACGACAATTGGCCATGAGGCACAGGGACCCGTGTTCCCGTGTACCTGGATCTGACAGGTGTGGAGAGGGAGGCTGCCTAGGGGGGAGTTTCTGACAATGAGCCCTGCAGGCTGGACCTCATGTACGGGAAATTCCCGGGGCAATGCCTCCCCCATCCACTGAACCCCTCGCCCCAACACCTTCGCACCCCACGTTCGAGCATAACGCAGTACCCTGCGGTGGACCTGGGCCTCCTTGGGCTTCTGTGAGGTGACCCAGCAGAGCTGCCGTCATGCTTCTGGGGTGGGGGAAAGCTGTAGAATTTGACCTCACAAACCTGCACGAAGGCCTGTGTTGGGGCCCGTGGAACAGACACTAATTAGGCACCGACCATGCTCCTGGCCCTGTGCTAAGGCTTGTTTCCATGCATTCATCACCATCCCAGGAAGTGCTACAGGGAATGGGGATGGGTTTCTCCTTGGGGTGATGAAAATGTCCTAAAATTGATGGTGGTGACAGTTTCACGACTTGATGAATCTACTAAAAGCCACTGAACTGTGCATGATCTGCCTTGTGAATATTTCAATAAAGCTGTTATCAAAACAAAAGGAGAAAGAAAAAGAAAAGGTGTATCACTAATAGGATATTATTTGAATCCATGTTTTCTAACTCAAGGTCTGAATCTCTAACTAAATAAAATACAGTTCCTGCTCTCAGGTTTCTTTTCTTTTTTTCTTTTTTTGAATTTTATTTATTTTTTTTATACAGCAGGTTCTTACTAGTTATCCATTTTATACATATTAGTGTATATATGTCAATCCCAATCCCTATTTTCTAATAGGGAAGAGAAGGAACATACTCAAATTATTAAAAATGTAAGATGGAACAGGGTAAGTGCTCCATGGGAGATTTAAGCAGGAACATGAGAGTTTGTCAGAACCAGCTCAGAGAGGTCACGGATTCGAGGTTTTCTAAGTTGCGCTGGGAATGCAAAACTTCTGCCCCAGTGTCCCCGCTGGTACACATGTCAGATCACGTGTCCAGCTCTGGAACAGGGGACCAATCATGATAACACAACCCTTACACAGTTATAAGTGCTTTTGATACGCCAGATACTCTTCTAAAGGCTTCCGCTATAACAACCGATTTACACCCCACCGCAACCCGATGAGGTAGGTACTATAATCCCATTTAGACCTGAAGGTCAGAGAAGTGTTGTAAGTCACCAGAGGCCATACAGCAAGTAAGTGGCAGAGTTCCAGCCCTGGTTTTCTGGCTTGAGTTAATACAACCTCTACACTATGAGGCTGACGGGCCCCCTTACATCCTGTCTCACTACCACTGACTCTGCCCTGTGCCCTCCCTCCCCGAGATCTAAATTCTGTAAGGCTGCTGGGATTGGAGTGACCCTTGGGGTGAGTGTTAACAGAGGAGTAGGGAATGTGGACTCAGAATAAAACGCAGTCCTTCAGACACAGCACAGGAAAGGGAAGGGCCCTGGCCCGGGAGCTGGTGCCTGGGTTCTGAATACAGCTCTGCCACCAAGCCCTGCTGTTCCTTGCTTCTGTCTGGGTCTCGGGTTCGTCCTCTGTGAAACAAAAGGGTCGGACGGGAAACCTTTAAGCTTCCTTTTGCCCTAAAACCCTAGGATTCTCAGTCCAAGGCCTGGTCCCCACTCAATTTGCTGTCTCAGGGCTACACACTGGCTGTGAGTCCTGGAGGCACGCAGGCCCTATCTGTGACCTTCCTGATTCTCAGCATCCAAGGAGGCCCCCTGACCACACAGAGTTGGGGCTATGCTCCCCAGGAACCTTGTTAATTCCTGACTCCATCTTCCCCCTTGTCCTACCTATGCAGGATGGCCACTCCCTCCTAAATATCACTATTTTTGTCTCCAGTGTCCGGCTCATGGTAGTTGCCAAATTGTTAATGAATGAATGAGTGAGTGAGTGACTAAATGCCTGCCTGTAATAAACCCTTATCACAAGGCTGTAATGACTGTTTACTCATCTGTCTTCTTCAAAGAGCTATGATTTCTCCAATGCCTAGGGCTTTTGTGCTGGGTTCTGTTCTGGTCATATTCAGGATAAAATGATTGTGGTGAAATGTTCTAAAAGGTGCAGTAGCACAAAATATGTGACTTTGGAGCTGACTCAGGAAATCTGGGGAAGCTGCAGGACACACACAGCTGATACTGACAAGCCCGGCCATGGGAAGCAAAGTGCTGGACACACAAGGGTCACAGGACTTTGAGCTCCAGAGCCACCAATAGCACCTGGAGGAGGGGCCAGGATTGTTCATGCCGCTCTGGGCCAGGCCTAGGAGGGGGTTCAGACCCAGAGGTGATTCAGACTGTTCGCTTTTGCATCTGGCTGGCTCTGAACCCCTCTAGACCAGCACTGTCCCGTAGAACGTCCTGCACTGACAGCACGTTTTATACACCTGTGCTGTCCAATACAGTACTCGTCACATGTAGACTAAAACACTTGAAATGTGACTAATGCAATTCAGGCACCGAATTTCTTATCTTATTTTCTTTTAACTAAATTAAAATAGCCCATATGGCTAGCGGCTACCACGTTGGACAGCACAGGTCTGGACCTTTAATGCATACGGCGTGTCTGAATAGATCCACACCTGACTTCATGATCGCACACCTCTGACCCCACACGATGAACCAGGCCAGGCCCACGAGGACTGCGTGCTGCTCAGTTAGCAAGCCTGGCTACTCCCTGACCTCCAGCTCGGGCATCGGAAACCTGGGCTCTGGCCTCAGCTCTGCCTCTGACAAGCTATGGACGCGCTGTTGGGACTCTGAGCCTCAACTTCCTCATCTTGCAACTTCACAGGCTCGTTGGGGAAAAAGAGGAGAACACGTATGGCAATTAGCTGGCCCATACCGGGCACTCCACAAGCACTGGTGCCCTCCTCTGGTCCCCTCCTCCACCCAGCTCCTCACCCCTGTTCTTTACTCTGAAGGGTCCCATGATCTATTGGAATTCAAGGACTCTCAACCATGTGATGGTTCCTCTAGAGTCCAACCTGCCTTTTCCCTCTGGGTGTGGCATGGGTCTGAGCCCTTAGCCCATCCGCAGCTCCCTCTGGATCCCACACCACTGACCCCTGAGAACAGCTCTCCCCACTCTCCACTGGGTCTGGGGGCCAGGCTAGGAATACACAAGGAGAGAGAGAGAGAGATCTGTGGGTGCAGCAGGATATGGTAGCTTACACATTTTTTTTTTTTTTTTTGGATTGTTTTTTTCTTTAGGAGGAGGGATGTTATGGGTTTGGGGATGAAACTGCTTAAAAAGCACAGATCCTGACAAAACAAAGCCAGTGCCTTCTTCCTCCACAGTCAGTCTCTCAAATTTCTCCCCCAACCCCCAGAGACAAATCCTGGGGTAGGCCTCCGAGTTCCTCCGAAGAAAGATGTTATGCTGCCAACATTTGGTTTCTTATAACCTCTGGATGGATGAAAGCAAGTCATACACGTGCTCCATGGAGACTCCAAAGGGGCCTGTGAGGAACATGAGATCACAGCCCAGCAAGGGTTTCCTTACTTTTTGAGAAAAACAGCCTTCAGGATAGATTACTTTTTCTCGAGGTGGAGACAGCGTGATGGAAGGAAAAAGTCTCAGAGCTAGGAATCTGAAGTTCCAATGGTTTGTGAATGCCCAGATATGCCAGGCACCAAGCCTGCATCTTATTACACATAATGGGTCCGAGCTCTGCACTTGACCAGGGGGAGTCTTGGGGGCTCAGTTTACCCTCCCATACAATGGGGCCAGTAATGAGCCTGCCTCACGGGGCTGCTGTGAGAGAGCCCCAAGAGGTTGAGGAGTTGTAAAGTGCCATGTAGCACACTGTTTCCCATGGTCTTCCACGAGCTCTATTCATGGAGACCAGCCTGGACCTTTCTTTGAAAATTACCAGATTCAACAAAAAACATGTGGCTCGGGGCAGGGAGCCCCCCAGGAAGTGGACATCGGCCCTGACGATTACATTACCACTACCCGTGGCTAGAACCGAACACAAATTTTCTAAGTGTAAACTGCTCCTTCCATCCATGCTTTGAAGATCAGGCTCTTTCATACCCCCATTTCCTCACTACAGCAAGAAGAGATGTCTCGGAAATGAGACCTCGAGATGCAACCCTGAAAACAATTTTAAAAGGAATGTGTGACACAGCGAGTGGTCGAACCGCCTGGAGAAGCGGCGTGATGTATTAGGTTTAAAGAGAGGGAAGAATTTAGATTCAAATCCCAGCTGAGTTCTAGGCTGGCTGTGTGATCTTGGCCAAGTTACTTAACATCTCTGAGTCTTTTAAGTAGCTTAGCTATAAAATAGGGATAATGGTAACTACATGGAAGGGTATTTTGGAGGCATATGTGGGGGTGGGGTGATACATAAAGGTGACTAACGTAGGAGAGGCTTAATAAATATTCACTGAATTGAGATGAATCGAATCAGTGCACACCATTCTTGCTTCCCTGCCTCCCCCCAACACCTCTGTTGAAAGCTCAGCTTCACTAGCTCTCCCTGCCCCACGCGCCCAGCGCAACATTCTTTTCCAATGGACTCCGTGGCTACAGGAAGATGGAAAGCATTTGGCCAGAACGCCGACCTCATTAACTCCCTCATCTCTCCATCTGTTATCTATCAGGAACCCCTTGCAAGGAGGCAGGTGACCAATAAAAGCCCTCCCGTTTCCCTTTGTCTCTGGGCCAGTGCGTGACCGTGCAAAGCCGTCCGCAATCGTGGGTCCCCGTCAGGGCTCACTCAGCTCTAGCCTGTGATTCGTAACTAGAGCAGGGGTTTTTCTGGGCTCAGGAAAGGAAAGCTAAGTTCACAGCCAACTCGGAGGCAGCAGCCATCCCAGCTGGCCTCCTCTGTAGGTCAAGAGAGAGTCTGAAAACCAGCAAATGACACTGCAAACACGGTGGAGTAAGGAGGTCATTATTCACAGCACCAGGATCTCAGATTTAAATGAGTTCTTTATTCCCCTAGGGCATTGAAAACATTACTTGATTTATAAAAGGGAGAGCTGCACTGTAGTTTTCCAAGAACTTGAAGTTTGCAGAAAGTAAGTTACATACAGGGAGTCCATGTAGACGGTAAATGCTCAACAAATGTGAACTGTTATTACATCAAACATTTGCTGAGGACTTCATGCTTGCTGCTGGTAGGACATGGGTTTGACTCCCGAGTTTCCTGATGTCCAATGGGAAACAGCAAACATTATCAATTCCACAATTTCCCAGTGTCTACAAGTGTGTGTACAATACTACCAGGATGAGTGCAACCATTACTGGTACTGATATCGGAGAGAAATATCTCCCACAGGTCCTCATAGGACAGACGTTGTATAATATGAAGAAAAGGGTTTCAGGAATAGCCCTGCAGGAAGACTCAGGGGCCATCTTCCTCAAGTTGCCGTAGCCCTTGCTTATCAGTACCCGACAGCAGAGAAGCCGTTGCTACTCTTCTCTCTGAGATGCCAGAGCAGCAGCTAAAAATGGCTGGAACGGCTGCTTCACATCCCAAGCTACTAGCACCCAGCATCCATCTTTTGGCCTTCGTGTTTTGTCAGTAAAGAAATTAGAGTATTATTAATCAACAAATCAGTCAAATAAGCCTCATTACCATTAAAGAAGAGAAAGTAAGCGTTATTTATGCAGTTATAAGGCATTTAAAAAACAAAGAGATTATTATTAATACTTGAGCCTGGCAATCTTCCCAGAGTGGTAAACCGGCAAGGGCTTTGTTCTTGAAGAGGCGACACAGCAGTTACAGAGTCCCGCCTCCCCTGCTCCAAGCTCCTAATGCGTGGGATGCCTCCTGAATATTCAGGGAGGTTAGGAGGGCCCCTCTGCCTTCAGGGCTGTTTGGGGGAAACAGCAGTGGGTTGCAAGTTAGGGGGCTAGTGTATTTTGTGACTCTGGCCAAAACAAACAGCCTCTCTGGGCTGTGGTTTCTCAGCAGGAGCATGTGAGAAACTGAACTAAAATTACTGGTAGAGCTTTTAAAAAAAGACTAGGTCTCCATCCCATTTCAGACCAACTGAATCAGATCCCTGAGGGCGGGGCCCAGGAAATGGTGTGTTTAAGAAGAGCTCCAGGTGATTCTAGAACGCAAGCGGGGATGGCCAACCACAACCTGGTGGTTCTCTAGGTCCATCCTACCTTTGGTCTTATCAACGCTTGGGATTTCTTAGAGAGTTCTCATCCAGGGTTCTCAGACACTAATGCCTGCAGTGGGCCCACAGGTAATCTAATGAGTGAAGCGGACCAGGTACAGGAAAAAGACGCTAACCTGCTTTGAGACTAAGCATAACACCCGCTGGGTTATATTGTTTTTAAGATATGGTATAGGAAAATTCAAATAGCCAAACCCAAAGTATTTGCCAGCCGCAGACAGCCCACAGGTCCTGGTTTGAGACCACTGATAAACAGACATATCCCAGGCCCCTGTAGATGGCCAACTCACTGGCCTGTGATTCATGAAACTGCACGCTTGCTGGTGACACACACCATCCCTTGTTTGACTTCACATCAGAAGCCCCAGGTGCAGAGGGGACATTCAATAAACGCTGTGTGTATGAATGAAGAGTTGAACAAAGGTGTATGAATGGGAATGGGTGAACCCCGGACATTCCTTAATTCTTCAGTTCTACACTGTGTACTAAACTAAAAAGTGTAGGTGTCTAGGCCTGCACTGTCTAATACAGCAGCCACTGGCCACGTGTGGCTATTGCGCCCTTGAAATATGGCTAGTCCGAATTGCTATGTGCTCTAAGTATAAAATATATAACATTTTAAAGAATGAGAATGAAAAACAAGAATTTAAATGTTTCATTGATAAATTTTTATATTAATTCCAGGTTGAAATGATATAATATTTTGAATATTTTATGTTAAATAAAATATATTATTAAAGTTAACTTCACTTGTTTACATGTGACTACCAGAAAATGTTGAACATTATATTTCTGTTGGAAAGTGCTGCTCTGAGCCATTTTTTTTCAGGTATGTATCCACGACTTTCTTGTGCATGCTTTTTTACCCCAACATTTCTCTCCCACCAATAAACTTTATCCTCCTCTCTTCTCCTCTCCTCCTCATCTTCTAGAAGGATGATAATATGAGAGATGGGGAGGGAATAGGTATTTAGAAGAAAAAAAATTAGTCTTTCCCTAGGGCTGGGAGGATAGACTGTCTATTCCCACCCCCCACCCACTGGCCAAGATGTTTCCTTGTAAATGACCAGAACAACTGTCTCAGCTCCCTCAGCCCAAGATTTCCTTTGTCTGGATACCCTTCCCATTGCCCACTCAGGGAACTCTTACTCATCCTTCAAGACCAGGTCAAATGCTGCCTCCTCTGTGAAGCCCACCCCAATCTCCCAGCTGGAGTCAAGAGGACCCCCTCTTGCCTCTCTTAGTACTCAGCTCCTACTACTATAGTAATACTTCTCTCAGGAACGTTCGTGATCTTTTGACCAGCTGGTCTCTTTCATAATACATTTCAAATATGGGGCTGGTCTACTCTTCAGTGTGTTCCCAAGGTCTGACTCAAGATCTGACACATGCTGAATAAGTGTTGGATGACTGAATGGATCTTCCTTGTCATGGGGAAGTATCTTTTTTCACTCCTTCATCCCCTCAACAAATACTTCCTGAGGACCTACCACGTATCAAGCATACGAAGTACAGTCTAGGCCCAGAGAATACAGCAATGAGTCAAGCAGACAAAAATGCCTGCTCTCAGGAGCTTCCACGCTAGTGCTGGTAAGTACCTTGCATCATCCTGATGCCCAGATGTTCAATAAATGTTCATAAATGTTGCTGCTGGAGAAGAGGAATGATGGGGGGGAGGGGGAGAAGTTCCTGTGCTCCAGAGCCCATCCTTCTGAAAGGCACAGGCCCTTATATCTGCTACTGGTCTCACTAGAGACATCCTTAACAGAGTCTTTACAGCCCTCCACTTACACTGTGTACTCAAGAGTTTAGGAGGTGCTGTAGCAGTGGGACAGTACATATTTATGGGTTCTGATGGAGACGGAGGAGGTTTCTGAATTGACCCAAGCACAGCTTTCCCTTTTCTTACAGGCATAGCAGAAGTGACCAGGAAGACTGGTAAGACTTTCAGGATCATCTAGAAAGAGGAACAATTAAGATTTTTTTTTAATTGAAGCCATCACATTCATTAAGCAAAGGCTCTCTGCCCTTCAATACCACAGAGTTTTGAGTGAGAGACATACATTATGAAATACATACAAGTGATGGACAAAGGCTCCCATCACTTGCAAGTGAGCATTTCCTCTGAACATCTCATGAAGCCTCAAGCTCAGCCCGCACAGAACCAGCTCCTTGTCTTCTCTCCAATCTCAGAGAATTGAGATTCACTCCAGCCAGCAACTGGCAGCCACTTCTGTCGCCTTCTCACCATCCACATGTAGTCAATCATCGAATCCCGTCAATTCTGATTCCTACACACGTCTCTCCATTCACTGCCAGAACCAATGTCCAGCCACCATCACCACATCCCCCAGATGCTGCAGAGCCTTCTCGCCAAACCCCGTGAGTCTACTCTGGACACGGTCCCCTTTCCCGCCCCACCCCAATGCTCTGCAAAGGACACCCACCCTGTTCAAATCCAAAGATGAATGTCCTAGCATGAGAGGAATGTCAGAAACGCCTCACTGCCTAGCCCATAGTCCTGATTCTGAGAGTTGGAAGGACGAATGTTGATGCTGGGTAACTATCTAGAATGATGGAGTAGGGTGTAGGGAATAAGTTTTGGAGTCAGACACACCTGGCTTCAAATCTCAAATTTCTCACTGCCTTGCTTTGTGACCTAGGACACATTAACATCTTTGGTCCTTGGTTTTCTCATCTGTAAAAAGGGCTAATGACACTGAGCTCTGTGGCACAGACTCTCTTGGCCTAAATACTACATACCATAGAGAAAAAATGATGTAAGCCATGTATAGCACTCACACATAATGAGTTCTCAGTAAATGGTAATGAGCTAAAAAGATTATTTTCAGATAGTAAGTCTTTTTCTCCTTAGTGAAAACTACCATTCCTATAGAATCCTGGTCCTGCTCCAGATGAAACACTTCATTACTGGAAAGTTCCAGATGCCTGTATAACCTTCTCTAAATTGATCACATTTTTGTGTGGAGATAATCTAACCCCCCTTCTAGTGTAACTGAGATGGAAGATCCTTTCTGTTCCTATCATGTGAGAGCCAGTTATCTCTAGCTTTTTTAGGCTTTGAGCTTCTTTGTTTTGTTTAATTTATAAATTTATTTATTTTATTTTTGTCTGTGTTGGGTCTTTGATTGGGCGTGGGCTTTCTCTAGTTGCGGCGAGCGGGCTTCTCATTGTGGTGGCTTCTCTTGCTGTGGAGCAGGGCTCTAGGCGCATGGGTTTCAGTAGTTGTGGCACACAGGCTCAGTAGTTGTGGCTCACGGGCTCCAGAGCGCAGGCTCAGTAGTTGTGGTGCATGGGCTTAGCTGCTCCACGGCATGTGGGATCTTCCCGGACCAGGGATTGAATCCGGGTCCCCTGCACTGGCAGGGGGATTCTTTTTTTTTTTTTTTTAATTAATTTATTTATTTATTTATTTTTGGCTGTGTTGGGTCTTCATTTCTGTGTGAGGGCTTTCTCTAGTTGCGGCGAGCGGGGGCCACTCTTCATCGCGGTGCACGGGCCTCTCACTGTCGCGGCCTCTCTTGCTGCGGAGCACAGGCTCCAGACGCTCAGGCTCAGTAGTTGTGGCTCACGGGCCCAGTTGCTCCGCGGCATGTGGGATCTTCCCAGACCAGGGCTTGAACCCGTGTCCCCTGCATTGGCAGGCAGATTCTTAACCACTGCGCCACCAGGGAAGCCCAGGCTTTGAGCTTCTTTACGTCAATGTAAAGAAGGAAACATAATCAGTTATAAAATTCCCATTCTTCAAGAGAGAAAAACAAAGTGTTTAGGAAAAGCACAAACCATTCCAGTATTGAGACCAGAGAGAACGTTCTCCCCTCTGAACTAAAAAAGAGAGAATTTGGGATAATACAGGGATCGGCCAGCTTTTTCCTAAAGGGCTGGATTGTAACTATTCCAGGCTTTGTGGGCTATCTGATCTCTGTGGCAACTGCTCAACTCTGCCATTGCGGCGCAAAAGCAGCCACGTAGACAGTATGTAGACACACGAGTATGACTGTGTTTCAGTAAAACTTTATTTACAAAAACAGGCAGCTGGCCCCTGGGCTGCGGTTCACTGACCCCTGGTGTCATATGATGAACCACAATCCAGCTATCTGACTTTGAACAGTTTACTTCTGCTCTTTGAACCTTAGTTCAAAATACCAAAAGATGGGAGTTACTGGCTTGATTGAGAGCTAAGTGAAATAAAAGCTGGCCAACCCTCATTTGTGGAATATGTATTTGCAAATTTGCCTACACTTTATTTGTCACCCCCATGTCAATACTCGTGGGCTCTTGTGGTCATTCAGGGACACACACAGGATGGGGGAATTTGAGTCTCCTGATGCTCGAGTTCCCAGCTGAGGCAGAGCCAGGCAAGGCTCTGTGGTCTAGTTTCTGCTCTCATCCTGTAAACAAGTATCCTTTTCACTGTCTATTTAGCGCCACATTTTTCACATTTTTGTTGGTGATTTTGCTGTTTAAAGTGGCCCCAAGCATAGCGCTGAAGTGCTGTTTAGTGTTCCTAAGTAGGAAGGCTCTGATGTGCCTTCCGAGAAAATACGTGCATTAGATAAGCTTCGTTCAGGCAT
Source organism: Balaenoptera ricei (assembly GCF_028023285.1). Taxonomy (NCBI): domain Eukaryota; kingdom Metazoa; phylum Chordata; class Mammalia; order Artiodactyla; family Balaenopteridae; genus Balaenoptera; species Balaenoptera ricei. The sequence goes on along the minus strand of NC_082646.1, from coordinate 56,099,161 downwards.
CAGTTACAGCACCGTTAGCTCTGAGTTCAATGTTAATGAATCAACAAAATATACTTTAAAAGGTGCTTTGACACAGAAATATCCATGAAAAAAGATGATGTATTGATCAGCTGATGAAAATGTGACCAGAGGCTCGCAGGCACCTAACTCTGTATTTCTCTAGGAGCGGTGTTCAGCATTCATTAATCCAGTGTTTGTGGCTACTTAGAACATAACTGCCAGGAATAAGGAGAATCGCCTGTATAGGAACGTGTTGTCCAAAGCAGTGGACGACAGTCATGCTATTACAAAACCCTCAGTAAGTAACAATGCTGTGACTATGCTATTATTACTAGTGAATCACAATAGTCTTATCTCCTTATGCTGCAATGATGCTATTACTAATTAACCATGCTAGTTCAATTCTATTTGTATTATTTAATAAGAGTGCTATATTGCTGTTATTAAGTGGTTGTAGCCAAAATCAGCCAGAGAATGTGTTCATGTCTTTTTTTTCCCTTGACATCCTGCAGGCAAAATACCAAAAAGAAAGCCTTTCTACTGACTATCTTCCAGGGGCTTCTGCAGACAGAAAACAGAAATAAGGGCTCTCTGGAGCAGTGATTTTGGGTAAAGATCCGAGTGGCTCCATCCAGGAGAGAAGCAGGGAGCTGCACCTGGTGGGGACTTGCGGCTGGGCCCTCCCGGAGAACACAGGCCTGTCCAGGACCTCACCTGCTCGGAGGGCTGAGAAGACTCTGGAAAGCAGCATCCCTCTCCTTGCTGCCCTAGTTAAAATGCCAGCCTGGTATTTATTTATTTGCTCCCACACAGATGCCAATTATGGGGGGCTGGGGAAAGAGACAATGGCCTCCGTCAGATTGACAACGGCTGCTAAACAAGGGGCCTCTGTGGCGTGTTTAATGAAAAGACCACTGTGTTTTTATTGCATCTATTTGATTTTAGAGTGTCGTTTATAAAACAATTCAACCGGCAGGATTAACTGCTTCTGGGCTTTCTCTTCTCCCTGCGGCTCTGTGGGTGTCCCCTCTCTCCCGTTCCCTTCCTCCCTCTCCCCCCAGCAGGTTCCTTTCTAGACCTTCACGGGCCTCACGGAGAGACCAAGGCCTGCACAGAGCCTCGCCAGGCCAGGACTCGCCAGTGGCTCCTGGATTTGTCCCCATTGCCCTCTCTCCCCAGCACCACCTCTAGACTGGCCGCCAACAAGAGCCTCTCAAGCTTGCTTCCCTTACTTGTTCACGATCCAGAAGGCTCCTTCCCCCACCAGGCTTTTGGAAGCCTGTAGGGCAGGTTTGGGTTGTGAGCAACAAGCCAGGGAGTGTAACTGGTGCTTAGGGCCTGGGGGGTGAGCACGACACAGAATGTGCCATCCAAAATGACCCCCCAGTGATTTTATTCCCCTTGCCACTTTATAGCCAAGGTGATTTAGTTTCTAGTCCCACAATCTAATTACCAACTCGCATGGTATGTGAATCATATCCAAATAAATCTGCTGTATATATTTTGAAAATCCAGTTACCATACTTCCTTACTCAAAACTCTTACATGACTAGGTATCACCGCAGAGGATCAAGCGCAAACTCCTCAAGTTCTAGGCCCGTCTATCTCCCCCATTTATCTCTTCTCACTGCTCCCCACTGGTTCCCAGCCCCACTCCAGCACCCCCTTCACTTAGATTCCAGCTCCACCTGCTGTTCAGAGTCTATCTTCCAGCTTACCTCCTTCCCTGACAAATGCCTACGCATCCTTCAAGGCTCTCAAGGTATCACCTCCTCCAGGAAGCTGACCATGACTCCTCCCATCCTCGCGCTGCCTCTCTGAGCTCCCCTTGTATAATCTGTATAATTTTCAGGGCAGTTACCCTACTCGACAGGCCCAGGCAGGAAGCAGATGGGATTCAGTGCCCAGCAGAGAGCCAGGTTTACAGAAGAAGCCCATCAGGAGGGAGAACAGCCCCTCTCTCCCCAAATCTCTCAGATTTCATGAGAGAATTTGTTTGAAGAAAAGTTCTACTGTCACAAAAATTTTGGAAATGTCCTAAGTCATTGAGTTCGCCTGATGTGGAAACTGAGACAAACTCAAACTTCTTCATGACGGTGTTAAGTCAGTCTGAGGATAAAAGGCCTGCAGGTAACTGTATACCTCACTGGCCAATGAGGACTCTTGAGATCTGGAGTGAGAGAAAGCTGGAAGGGGAAGGTTCAGACTGCCCTCAACAGCCAGCTATCCTGACCTGTCGCATAAACTTCCCAAGAGGACTCATGCCTTGGAAGAGGCCATGGAATGTTGACTAGGAAGACAGGTTTATGCTTCTAGAGCCTTTCTCGTGTCTTTCTAAAGGACTTCAGAGACTGTAAAGCCATTTGCTCCTCTGGGTTCTTGTGTGTCTGTGCATTTATTTGTACTTTCCACACCATTCCAGAATGTTCTATTAACTGATCCTTTATCTGTAAGAGACCATGGCCTCTCTCTGGGGGAGAGGGGGTGAACTGTGTTCATACTTGTCCCCTGAGGGACACTGGGTCTGCTGAGGCCACCTCCTCATCTTACCACAGGGATCCCAGGTCCAGCCTGCAGGGGGCCCTGACCAAGGCACCCAATGTTCAATGGTGGAGCTGGGTGGAACCCAACTTCCACTGCTCACCCACGAGCCCTGGACTTGGCGAGTGGCACCAGCATGGGCTCCTCAGCACACAAGCTTCCCACCTGGGCTGGGAGCAAAGGGAGTGGTGGTGTGTGACCTGGCATTGCCTCTTGGGAGAGACCACCTTGTAACTATATTCCCCAGCCCCAGAAAAGGGAAGCAGAAGCAAATATATATTCACTGTGCACTGAGCACCAACTATGTACCAGATACCTTGTCACACACTCACACTCACACACACACACACACACACACACACATACACACACACACACAGACAGAGCCTATAGCCAAGTAGCATGATAACACAGGTTATCTCATTTGGTTCCCATAACAACCCCAGGAGGTCACGATTTCTGTCCCCATTCTCCAGATGACAAAATCAAGGCCAAGAGTAAATGGCAAAATGGGGGTTTTCAGACTCAAGTCTTCATGACTCCAAAGTCTGAGTGCTTTTAACACCATCTACATCCCCAACCTCCTGGGCTGACTCACTCCATCTTGAGCTCCACTTCACAGAATCATGAGGTCCCGTCAGTGCAAGTTCAGCCCCGTTCAGTAATCATTCCCTGAGAGCCAGCTGTATGCGATCCCCCACCACAGGGCCATGGGACAGAGATAATTAAGGCGCAGTCCTGTCCTCCCAACGTGGAAGCCTTCTTTTCAGCAGGAAGTGGTGCATGCTAGGAAGTAAGGCAAGGCAAAGACTTCAAAAGAAACTAGCGTCTACTGAGTGCTTACTGTAGGCTAGACATGTTCTGAAGGCTTTTTATTGATTCCTCATAACGACACCATGGGGATATTCTATTGTTATTCCCCGTATTACAGATGGAGGGATTTGAGACTCAAGGTGATTTTGTCATCTGTCCATGGTCACACTGTTGTGAGGACAAAGGCCTGGCCAGTTCAGCCCGAAGACAAAGTCTGTGCTAGAATCAACTGTGCATTATACCCGAGGGTCAAGAAAGGCTTCTTGGGAGCAGGTGGCTTTCTAGCCCCAAATAGTATTCCAGTCTCTTTCTTCTAGGACTCCTCACAAAAGCAAAGGTAATTCACTGAAGATTTTAAAAGTTCTTCCCTGATTTTGGTCCTAAGAAACACAACATTCTCCTCTAGTGTGCCATAGGCATTGTCACCACACACCTCCTGGGTTCTCCCGTCTTCCTCACCCTGCAAGGTCCAGATCACTCCCAGCCTCCCTGGAGTCTTCCCCCCTCCATTTCAGATAAATGATCACCTCTTCCTCTAAACTCCTCTAGCAGGTCTCAGATCTGGGGGTTGGAGGAAAAAAAGGGGGACTCAACTTATGAACAGTCTAGTATTTACAAGGCATTGGGCTGGGGGGTTCATATAATTACATTTTTTTAATCTCACTTTGCTTCTACACTTCTTACTGCATGAAGCAGGTGTTACCATGATACAGAAGAGAAAACAAGTCACAGAGGAGTGTCATGGCTTGCTCAAGGTCATCCAGCTTGTGAGCAACAGAGTGAGAATTACAGGCAGACCCCAGAGACATTGCAGGTTTGGTTCCAGACCACAGCAATAAAACGAATATCACAATAAAGCGAGTCACATGAATTTTTTGGTTTCCCAGTGCACGTAAAAGTTATGTTTACGCTATACTGTAGTCTATTGAGTGTGCAATAGTATTATGTCTAAAACAACCGAAGTACATACCTTAATGAAAGAATACCCAATTGCTGAAAAATGCTAACCATCATCTGAGCCTTCAGCAGGTTGTAATCTTTGCTAGAGTAATATCAAAGATCACTGATCACAGATCACCCTAACAAGTATAATAATCATGAAAATGTTTGAAATTACCAAAATGTGACACAGAGACATGAAGTGAGCAAGCGCTACTAGAAAAATGGCACCGATATAGATTTGCTCCATGCATGGTTGCCACAAACCTTCAATTTGTAAAGAGTGCAATGCAGTTGTCCCTCGGTATCTGTGGGGCATTGGTTCCAGAATCCCCTGGGTACACCAAAATAGAAGGATGCTCAGGTCTCGTATATAAAATGGCGTAATATAATGAATACAGTCAGCCCTCTGTATCCTCAACGTTCGCACCCTTGGATTCAACCAACCAGCCAGTGGAAACACCCGCGGTTGGTTGCTTGAATCTGAAGATTCAGACCTTACTAATAAGGAGGGCTGACTGCATATTTATTGGTAAAAATCTGCATGTCAGTGGACCACGCAGTTCAAACCCATGTTACTCAAGGGTCAACTGTATCTGCCAAGCACAATAAAATGAGTCGTGCCAGTGATCTGTCTGACCCTTAAGTCCACATTCTTACTTTATTGTGCTGGTATTGTATTTGTCTCCTTCTGTAGATGTCTATCCACCGGTGAACAGATGGTGCACTCCTTGAAGGCAGGAATAGCATTACTGATTTATCTTCTAAGGCCTGCATTGCATTTGGATGTCCTAGCAATTACTTACTAGAATTTTATCAAATAAATGAATATTTTAAATGTTCCTATATCTTCAGTGTTCAGCAGAGTACCCTACATACTATCGGTCTCTAATGAAAGATATTTTTTATTTTCTAAAAATTAAGACAAATATTTTATTAACTGTTAAGCTTAGCATTAATGATTTTGCACTCCCTCACTCCCACCCACACACATACACAAAGTCCAAGACAGTGCTGTTCCTGCTAACATTTCATTGCTATTTCAACTTACTTATTATAACCCTGGTTAACTCCAGACCCTGGTAGAAAGTTAACTTCCACCTATTCTGAATTTTGCTCTTAGCCTTTTCTGTGGCATGCAGATGACTTTGGAAATCCCAGGCTTATGGAGAGGTGTAATGTGATAGAAATGCACTATTTCTTGTATCACATTTGAAAGAACTAGTTTTCTAGAACCTGCTCTAAGTAGCTTATTAACCTGATTCTATCTAGTTCATCTCCCTATACCTTAGTTCTTCAAAAGAAAAACACAGTCAGGTTCCAACTAAAACTCTGATGTTCTATGAATCAGGCAAGAGGACCTCTGAGGTTCTAGTGAAGGGTCTTTTCAATGATGGAGATGAGTAAGCTTTCCTAACCACAACTGCACATTTGGCAAGATGTGTTCCAGTGCTTTCCAACAGCCCTACCATCCCCCTATCTTCCCGCATGGTAGAAATTCAAACTTTGAAGAATCAATGAGAGCTACCCACCTCAAAATACTAAGAACAAGCACCCTTTAGGTGCTATACATATAACAATTCTTTCTCTAAAGGAGCCTTTCTGCAGAAAGCTATCTTATGGCTGGAAGAGAAGCTTTGGAGAAATGCGTCCAGGGGAAGAAGCGACCCTTCAGAACCATTGTCTTAAGTATATTATTTAGAGTTACAAAGGTAACGAGAGGAAGAACTAAAAATGTGATAATACTGACTCCTAATTGCAAGTGCACCCTGGGAGAAGGTGAGAGAGGTGGGGTGTCAGTGAGCTAAGCCTTTGCTTAAACCAGCAGGGAGGTGATAGATACCGTGTAAAGCTGATACATCACTTTGGAGCAGTTTAAGCAAATGCTATTTCATGACGTGGAAGCAACCACCGTAAGAACTAAAAACAAAAGTAGTTAAATGTGACTGCCTTCTGGGAGGGGGTGTGAGGTTGGGGAAGGATTTTGCTTTTTACTACAAGACCTTCTGCACTATTTTATCTTGTAATCATTTGTAAGGATATCTTTGATTTTAGAAAATTAAAACAAAATGCTGCTCCCCAGGAAGACGCTGTCCTTTAAGGAGTTTGGAACCATTTCCATGTCTCTGTTCAGCTACCTCTCAACCCTGTGGCTTCTGGTGAACAGGATATGGTACTAATGGAGAAGAGGGTATGTTATATGTTCATGTCAAGGGGGTGGGCACAAAGCAATGTTTCTAGAAGTGGTGGTGAACGTTCAGAAGTGCTCTGTGTTCTTTCAGAAAGTACATTTTCTGTAAACAGTTATGATCTAAACAATCAATAATGAAGTTGGGGAAATAGCCAGGCATCAGAGCTCATTTACAGGGGGGAGTAATTGCCAGGTGTCACATCTTTGCTAATTGCTTGGAGTAAGGGACCTAGGAAAGCATCTGCAAAACGAAACCCAATCGTAGGGATGGTGTGAAAAGCTTAGATTCAGATGATCCAGGTGTCTGTGTCCTAAGCTGCATCGTCATTTTCAGGCTGGCAGCCAGAGATGGGGTATAAGAAGTGGGAAGGGTGCCAGCTTGGACTCAGAAGGCCTGGGTTCTTGCTGTGCCCCTGGCAATATTGGGCTGTGGGCTCTGAACTGCTTATAGATGGCCCTGCACAGAGCAGGGTCATGTAGGTCACCTGGTTAAGTTGTCCTCCTTTCTCAGCTTCTGTCTCTTTAGCTGTACACGTGAATTTAACAATTTCTACTTCTAGAGTTGCTCTGAGGATTACATGAGTCGACATAGCAAATGCACTGGAATTCTGCAACTTCTTAACTGATATCCCTAGCTTTATCTTCCCCAGGTTACACTCCTTTAATAACTTCCCATTTCCCGGTGCATTGTGTCCCAAAATAATGTGAGCCACAAATCTGGGCCACACATGTGGTTTTAAATATTCTAGAAGCCACTCTTTAAAAAAGTAATAAAAAGGTCATTAATTTTCACCTTATCGAAAACATTATAATTTTAATGCATAATCAATATATCAATATAAAATTAGTAATGAGACATTTTACATTTTTTGTCACACAAAGTCTCTGAAATCCAGTGTGTATTTTACACTTATAGTACATTTTCGTTCAGACTAGCCACATTTCAAGTGCTCAATGGCCACATGTGGCTGCTGGCTACCATATTGGATAGTGCAGATCTAGTTCTTCTTTCAGCTTCTCCAACAGGCCACACACTCTCTGGCCTCTTCTCACATGCTCTTCCCTCTGCCTGGAACATGCCCTCCACCACCTCCAACCCACATTGCTGGGCTAACTTTCAAATCAGGTCACTTCCTCCTAGAAATTCCCCATGGGTCCATTAGCCTAGGGTAAGGGCCCCTCCTACATGCTCCCACAGCATTCTGTAGAGTCCCATTAAAACACTTATTAAATGGGTTGTAATTGCTCGGATTTCTTGGACTTTAAGCTCCACATGTATTTTGTTTATCGATGAACCTCCAATGCCTAGGATGTACCTAGTTCATGACAGACACCCAGTAAATGTATGTGATTTTGCTTGTTAAAATAAAGCACCCTCCAGACCTTGGACATGGATCCACTCAAGGATGGTCCTAAGAAGCAAAGAGAAACTAGTTTTTAATATATGCACCCCTATGTTCATAGCAGCACTATTCACAATAGCCAAGACATGGAAACAACCTAAATGTCCATCAACAGATGAATGGATAAAGATGTGGTATATATATATACAATGGAATATTACTCAGCCATAAAAAAGAACGAAACAATGCCATCTGCAGCAACATGGATGGACCTAGAGATTATCATACTAAGTGAAGTAAGCCAGACAGAAAGACAAACACAGTATGATATCACTTATATGTGGAATCTAAAATATGACACAAATGAACTTATCTACAAAACAGAAACAGACTCACAGATATAGAGAACAGACTTGTGGTCACCAAGGGGCAGGTGGAAGAGGGATGGATTGGGAGTTTGGGATTAGCAGGTGTAAACTATTATATATAGGATGGATAAACAACAAGGTCCTACTGTATAGCGCAGGGAACTATATTCAATATCTTGTGATAAACCATAATGGAAAAGAATATGAAAAAGAATGTATAGATATGTATAACTGAATCACTTTGCTGTAGAGCAGAAATTAATATAACATTGTAAATCAACTATATGTCAACAAAATAAATTAACAATAACAAAAAGAAACTAGATTTTCCTCTCGACACACCTACCAACCTATCCACAGGTCTTGGAGTCAGGCAGTTCTCCGTTCCAATTCTGATTCCACAACTTAATAAATCTGTGTCCTGGCCAAGTCCCTTTACCTCTTGGAACCACAGTTTCTCCATCTGTAAAGTGGGGCTATCAATCTCTACCTTGCATGGTTGTTGCACAGATTAAGCAACTGATGTAAAGTGGTCGAGAATAGCACCGGGCACACGGTAAGTACCTAACACCCAATTTCATCACATTGAAGATGACATCAGTGACAATTGCTCCAGTCATAAGACACATAGTTACTTTATTAGCCACTGAGAAAAGAGGAAAAAACCTCAACAACAGTACCAATTAAACTCTGACATGCCTATGGCGTGTAACACGCATCTGAATTTCAGAGATGTTAAAATGTTAAATTGCACGTGTCTTCAATTGAGGACATATGGTAAAAGCTCCCCTCTTCCCCCGGAGAACTCTTAGGTAGAAGATGCTAAGCTCTGATTTGTGTCAAATTACATGGAGTCATGAGACTGGGGCTTCACTGGAAGGTGAGGAATGACTTTTTACTGAGTGCCCACTATTGTTTTATTTACTCCTCAAAACAATCTTCTTGGGTATACTCCTCATTTTTAAAAGGAAGAAACGGCGGCTCAGAGAGGGTAAGTTGCCCAGCTAGCATACTGTAGCCTGGGCCTGTGTCAGCAGAGCCCCGCTGTCTCCAGCCGGCCCAGCCTGCATGAAAGCCCTGGGCTCCTGAGGCTGAGGCAGGCTCCCCAAGCCTTGTCAGCTGCATCCTGCTAACGTCCCGTAAAGGCCTAACCTCCTCAAGCAAGCTCAGGATCAAACCGCCAGACGTGAGCTTATTAGATTTAATGCCAGGAACAAACATTGCAAACAACAGGTTAAGGAGACCCCTGCAAAGATCTGTGAAAGGAGCGGAGCCTCGCTCTCCAGGGGCTGCAGGCTGGCGGAGCGAGGGGTTTGCACAGCTCTGCCAGCTCCACAGCTAGTGGAAGGGAAGAAAGAACAATGGCCTCCCCCCTCCACGGCCTCAGCCAGCCTCAACCTTCCTCCAGAGCACCCATTTGTGGGTGGGGAGAAAGGTGAAGGGTCCAAGGGGCTGGGATGGCCAGGGGTGGAAAACTGGGGGTGCTGTCAGAAGGGAGGCCCTAGTGCGTACGTATGTGTGTGTGTGTGTGTGTGTGGTGGGGGGGGGGGGTCACCTGAAGTCATCAGTGCTTGAAATTTACACGTCAAATGCAAACATCTAGTTGGTAGCAGGGGCGGGGGACAAAAAGCAAAAAAGCAGAAGCTTCACGCTAGCCACGGGGGACTGGATTTGCTCTTAAATCCCTGTGAGGGTCTTTCGCAGGAGGCATCGGCCTTTTGCTCTCCCAGGCTCACTGAGGCTGAGATGGGTGACAAACGCTGTTCCTGCAGATTGAAGATACATGGGTTTTGCGCCTTTAATTCTCTTGCCTTTGAAAATTAAGCCTCTTTCCACGGTGTCAACTAAATCAGGTCCCTGATTTCCTCATCTACGGAAGTTTAGACTTAATGAGGATTTCTCAGGACTTTTCTTTGTTTAAAGTAGCTCCCTCCATCCCCGTCACAATTTTTCTAGAATACGTCTTTGGAAATCAGGTAAGAGAGGAGCTAGTCTGGCCAAGTGGAGGGCAGGACTCATCAGGCTACCCATCAGACCCCTCCCCTCCCATCCTCTGCTGAAACCCCAGCACCGGCAGAAGAGAGATTAGAAACCACTGAGCTGGCACTTCCAGCCGTGGCCTTCGATGATTCTCCTGTAAATTAGGGGGGGAAAAAGCCTAGCCACGTACGAGTGCAGCCTGATGTAGTAGAAGGATGGCTGGCTTTGGATCACAGAGGAAAGCGGTATTTTCATCTTAGTTCAGCTGTGACCTGACCTTCCTCATGGTTTGGCTTGGGTTCATTCTAGGTTCCGCCATTCACTTGTACACCTTAGCCAGGGTACTTCTCTCTGGGCCTCAATTTCCTTCAGGAGCTGGGAGAGCTCAGTGTCTGTCATACTGTACTCATGAGTGTCCTAAGGCCTCCCATCCCCTTCCTCCCCACTCTATCCTGCTTTCCTCTATTTTATACACTGTGGGTCCCTATAAAATTTCCTTTGAAGAGAGGTTTTTGTGGCCAATAAAAGTTTGGAATCCGCCAGACTGAATAATCTCGTGCATTGCTTTCAGACTTGACATTCTCTGATTCTAAAAATCTCCAAGTTACAATCTATTTGCCAGAACAAACAATGCCCAAAGAAGTCTCAAGCTGCTGGATATGGGTAAGTGGTGTGGGTGTGTGTGTGTGTCTGTGTGTGTGTGTGTGTGTGTCTGTGTGTTTTCAATCCTTCAACATTTTTTTTTGATGCCTCAGTCTCTCAGACACAAACCACATGCAAACACGTCACCTGGGAAGTTTGGCTGCTCTCTACTTATTTCTGTGCACAGAATGCCCACAGGTGATGTGAGGCACATGCGTGTCTGTGCCCAGGCCAGCTCTCTGCTTTGTCCTCTGCAGGGGGGGAGGACACTGCTGCCCTGTGGCTTACAAACAAGCAAACCAATCGAGAGAAACACAGCTCTGCCAGGCAGGTACCCACATCCTGGGCTTTCTACTTCTCCTGATGGCTTGCCTCCTTCCCCCAGGCCTTCCCTGATTCTTGCTCATCTCTCCAAGAAGGAAAAAGGAAGATAGAAAATGCAATCTGGTAACCATTTCAAGATGGTGATGTGATGCTAGAAAACCTTCACGGAAAGGGCTGCAGACTTACAAAGTTTCCCAAGGCTTATTGGGTGAGAAACTTCCAGACCCAGGCCCATCCCAGCACCACCGCTGCAGAGACAGCCTGAGAGAAAACAAGATTTGAGGCTGGTTCTCCCTGGGTGACAGGTAATCCTCAGCAACCTGCACAGACAGGCCTTCTGGTCCAGCCTGAGACTCCAGCAGAGGGGAGCAAATGACAGGAAAGCCAGACTGTGAATAAATCTATAATAATAATAATATATTAATAATATATAATATATATATAATAATCTATTTCTCTGGATCGTGTGAGTTTTATTTGGGGGAAGGGTAGAGCACACATGCTTTTCTGATTATACCTTCACTATGCCACCTAAAAACGAGGAGACACATAAGCTATAAACTTGAAAGAGGCCCTAGAGATCATGTAGTTCACCCGCCTCATTTGAAGGATGAGAAAACTGAGACCCCATGTAAGGAAGCTCCTTGCCGGAGATCATCCAGCTAGTCTGGACCTCAGGCCATTGGCCATTTTATTCACCTGCTAAGGCTCAAGTCTCCTGCTGTGGCCTTCATTTGGTCACAGCACACTGTGGTAAGACAGGACAGAAGGGCCGTGCACGGCACATGTGGGGACGTGGTACCCGTGTGTAGGAGGAGCGTGAGGGCTGCCACGCGTGGTTGGTCAGGTTGTGCCCTGCACAAGGGGCACCCACTCTGGAGTGAATGAGACCTGATACCTGGCTCCCACTCTGCCCGCCCAGCTGTGTGCCCTGGTGCAGGGCTGTGTCTGCCTGGAGGAAGGGCATCTTTTCCTCATTCTCACGGAAGTGCTGCCAAGGGCCAGCAGGGTTTCCGGGCAGCAGGAAGTGTTTACAGGGGAAAGACAGGAGCAAGGCCCTGAGACGAGTTTATGAGGCAAAGAAAGGGAGGGCAGCCATTCTGTGAGAGGAGGACGTGCAAAGGGAGGTATCAGAGTCCGCAGTCTCTGCAGCTCTCTGCTGGCCCAGGCCCAGTGCCCTGGAACACATGGGCCCTGACTGCAGGCATCTCTAGAAGGACCAGGCCAGGAGAATCCCTCTCTGGACACCATCAGACTAGACGGTTACAGACCCTGCACGTCTGGGCCACCTCTCCACCCCGTTCCAACCGCTCTGGGGTCCCAGCGGGAACCCCAAGGCCTCTGTCACTATCATACTCCTTGCTGCTCTGTGGGGCACCCTCTGCAGTCGCCCCCCCCTCCCCGCCGGCCTTCTTCCCTGCTCCTCCACTTCCCGAGGAGGGAGGAAAGGAGAACCAGCGCAGCTGTTCTGCCTGCCCCTGGGGGTGGTCTGGCTGTAAACACTCCTCCCCTTCTCCCCCCAGCTTCTGCTGCTTCAGGAAAGGGCTGAAGACACAGATTCTAAATATAGGTCCATTGCCTATCCTTCTGCCCAGCTAATAGTAGCACGTTTGTGGAAGCCACTGATAGCATTATTCCCTTTGTTTTGGCTGCACTGGTGGGAATTCTCCTGCTTTCACAGTAAGGTAGGCTGAGCCAGCAGAAGGCTGGGGACCACGCTGAGCCACATGCAGCGAGAGCTCTGCGAACCGGGGGCTGCGCCACTTGATTTATGGAGCTCCGTTCCAACACGAGATTTATGAGTCTGTGAAGGGGGAGGCTCGGGAAGCGGGTGGGGGGGGGGCAGTTCTGGTTAATTGAATTTGTCAGCTTCCAGATGGAGGGGGCACTAACAATTGTTGATAATTTACTCTGAGCCAGGGATACTATGAAGGACTGCAAATATGGGATGTCTGCGAATCTTCCCAAGGGCCATGAGAGGAGGTAGAACTGTTGTCCCTGTTTTACAGATGAGGGCACTGAGAGGCTCAGAGAATGACGGTAATTGGCCTATGACTAACAGCTGGTCCATGTAAAGATGAGATGCGAACCCAGGTTTCGGGGACTGCAGAGCCTTGGCTTTTTATCATGCTGTCAGGACTATTTGCTTCAACGCTGGCAGAAAATCTTTTGAGCATGGTGTGGTTTGCTCCCTCTGTATGGTCTGTAGTCAGGGTCAGAGAAGTAAAGCAGCAACTTTGGAGTCCGGGGACTTGAACTCTGGGCCTGCCTCCATCAGGCCAACTTGGAGTAACTGCTTAAGCCTCTCTGAACGCTGGTTTCCCATCTGAAAAAGAGGGGTGCAGGTAAAGGAACTCCAAAGTCACTTTAAGCCCTGGCTCTTGGAGTCTGTGTTGCATTTCTTGGCAGGGAGGAGGGTCTTCTTTATACTGATGGTCAGTTATCACCATCCCAGCTCAGAAATGTAGCCTGAAAAGAGCACGGGGTGGGGGGATGAGGTGGGGGCCGAGGGCCAACTGAACATGTTATTGACCAGGAGACCCCGGAAGCCGCCTTCCTACAAGACTGCAGCTCAGTTGTCCTGCAGTGCCTCTCTACGAAGTAAAAGAGAACAAGAAAAGCGAATGCTGCCTCAGGCAGCTTTAATACAAATGAGGTCCTCTCAGTTTCTCAAATGCACTCAGAGAAGAGAAAAGGAGAAAGCAGATTGGAGAGAGCTTGTGAGTGACGGGTAACACGTGGGGCAACAGTAGGTATTGATCTCAATCCATTGTTTCTTTTCTCGTCTTGTTCCAGGGAGGATTGAAAGCATGGAGATTTAGGAGCTGGTGATGCCTGAGAGGAAGGCAATGCCATTCACCAAGAAAGGAGTCTGTGAAGACGGCGGAGTCTAGAAACAAAGTTATAAGTGCCTGTCTCCAGTGGGAAAATGAGACTGGCTGGACAAATTGACTCATGACTGCTGGATTATTCTCTGGCACCTGCAGAAATGCACCCCTTAGGGCACCCGGCCTCACTGTCAGCATTTTGATGAAAGACTCAGGACCAAAACCAGGACCTCCTGTCCCACTTAATCTTCCCAAAGCTCTCTTCTCCAGAGTCCCCTGGGTATAAAACATCATTAAGGACACACACATTTTGGGTTTTATTGAGTCCCTAGAAACTCATGGAAGGATTCTCTTCCCAGACTCCAGACGCTGGAGGAGATTTCCCACCAGGCAGAGACAGAGGAAGTTCCCAAATCCTCGCCACTTCATCTCTGTTGTATTTTACTGAAGTTAAACCAATACTGAAATTTAATTTCCAGAAACGTTTCCTGGACCATTTCTCTGAGGAAGGAAGCGAGCCCATTAGTGAGCAACTAACGTGGCCCGTGGCAGTCTCTCAGGAATTCCCAGAGCAAGCAGCTCCGGAGCACTGCCGGGTATGTGCTTGTGCACAAGTGACAGGCGGGTGCGGTGACACTGTCACCATCAGGAAATCACAAACAACGGGATGGTTTCCAAGGTGAGACAGGGGTTCTGCACCCTCACAGAAACAGACAGAGCCTGAAGGGAAATCGCGCAGACATGCCAACATGCGCAGACCCAGACAAGTGCACAGGGTCCAGGAACACAGATGCATCCAACAAGTACCTACAGGGCCCAGACGCACATGCCTGCACAGCAGACGTGTGCACACGCGTCTCCACCTGCAGAGTCCCCGGACACACAGGCATACAACTGTGGCTCAGCCCTCCAAGTGTCCGCAGACTTTGTTACTGGGGCCAGGGAGGGTAGTCCCTCCAGACTGAAGTCGGCCACCTTAGGGACTCCCCTCTAGGCACCAGCTCTGGAGGAACCCACCCCCAGCCCCCCGCAAAGTGTTAGTAGGTTCGTTTTCAAAGCTGTTTTGTCATCACCTCTGCCCAGAAGATCTTGGAGCGAGTGCTCCAGGCAGAAGATGAGTAACACACACTTTAGGGGGTTTAACATCTTCTGAGCAGGACAGGGGATAGGATGAGATGGTGTGTTAAAGAGACAGTGGCAGGCAGTCAGGGAGATGGAGAGTAAGCCTCCTCAGAGTCAAGTCTGCTTCTGTACTCTTGGATCCCCAGAGCCCAGCAAGGCAGCGGCAATTGGTAGTGCTTCATAAATCAGGGGTCCACGGCCCGGTAGGAACCGGGCCGCACAGCAGGAGGTAAGCGGCGAGCGCGGGGAGCAAAGCTTCATCTGCAGCGATGCTCCCCGTCGCTCGCATTACCGCCTGAACTATCCTCCCCCGCCTCCCCACCGTCCGTCTGTGGAAAAATTGTCTTCCACGAAACCGGTCCCTGGTTCCAAAAAGGTTGGGGACCGCTGTCATAGATGATTCCTTGATGCATTAAAATTCAGGGCTATTTCAGGCCAAACTCACTTGGTCTCTCTACCTTGCCTCCCCACTCCCCAGAGTATCAAGTCCACGTTCATTACAGCCCAGCCTACAGGACACTTCCTAACGAGGCAGAACCTGTCCTCCCACGGCATCCCTCCCACCTCCCCCATGTCTGCCCTTCACTCACTGTTCCTGTTTCATTGAACTTCTTCCCATTTCTCCAGGACTCCAGGTCCTTCAGGTCTCAGAGCCTTTGTGCAAACTTTACCTCTGCCAGGAATACCCTCCACTTCCTCCTCTGCCTGGTAAACTCTCATCCTTCAAGATGCACATCGACCATCCCCTGCTCTTCTGTAGCTTTCGCCGTTCTTCCCCGCCCCTTGCTCTCCCTCTACGCAGGTTCACTGCAGCCTCCAAAGAGCTCCTGAAGACCTTCCTTCATCCCTTTGTGGCTATTCCCTACACAGAGGGCAACTCTATGGGGTGGGGGAGCCCTGTCTCACTCATCCCAAAGCCTGGCACTCAGTAAGTGGCACTGGTGGGGACTCAGGGAAGTGGGTACCATCGCTCCCGGACCTGATTCTGGGCTTTATTGAGTCCTGTAGCAAGCCCCCTCCTCATCTGGGGGAGGAGGGGAACAGAAGAAGCAGGGAAAGCCAAGAATGGGGACCAGACTGGAGATGGAAGCAAGTCTGGGACACAGATTGTACTAAGTCTGCTTCTAGGGCTGCTGCAATCACGCGTGCCCTCCCCTGGGGCACATTCGAGGGTGGAATTCCCATTGCTCCACACCCTTGCCCCTTGGCGGGTAGCTCCTGCAGCCTCGTGTCCCACTTAATCTTCCCGAAGCTCTCTTCTCCAGGGGCCCCTGGGTATAAAACATCACTAAGGATATATTTCTCCCAGGTTAAACTTCCTAACTCCTCAGTGTGCAAGAGATACTGCTCTGCCTGTTGGCTGGAGAAACTGGGGCAGCCACACCAGGTCCGTGGAAGCAGGAGCTGTGACCTCTTCCTGTTCCCTTACGGAAGCCCCCAATTGACTAATACCTGCTTAGCCCACTCAGCAAAATAAACGTATAAAATGAGATGATTTAAAATCTTTCTGCAGGCTTCCCTGGTGGTGCAGTGGTTAAGAATCCGCCTGCCAATGCAGGGGACACGGGTTCGAGCCCTGGTCCGGGAAGATCCCACATGCCGCGGAGCAACTAAGCCCGTGAGCCACAACTACTGAGCCTGCGCTCTAGAGCCTGCAAGCCACAGCTACTGAGCCCACGAGCCACAACTACTGAAGCCCGCGTGCCTACAGCCCGTGCTCTGCAACAAGAGAAGCCACCGCAATGAGAAGCCCAGAGAAAGCCCGCGCACAGCAACGAAGACCCAACGCAGCCAAAAATAAATAAATAAAATAAATAAATTTATTAAAAAATAAAAATAAATAAAATCTTTTTTCTTTATTGATTTATTTGTATTTCCAAAAGGTCACAGTCAATTCTTTTTTCAACTGGATAGAAACCTGGATTGAGAGGAGGAAGTAAATTCAACTGCAAAAACACTGGAATCTCTTTATATGCTGATCATCGTTATATGTTAGGCTCTAAACACAGAGCAATGAGGGGGATGTGTGTCCAGCCCTCCAGGAGCCTCCAGGAAAAGCAGAGCTCCCTGTTCACATTCAGATTCAAAAGGAAATTCTTCAGCACCTTTGAGATGCCTGGGGATGTCACAGGGACCATAACACTTCCTTCTCATCACAACCCCAAAGGGAGGTATTATGATCATTTCTATTTCACAGACGAGGAAACTGAGGCTCAGAGAGTGAAGATAATTTGTCCAGGGTCAAGCAGCCAGGGGGTGCATTGGAATTTGAATCCAGGTCTATGCAGCTCCCAACATTGATGGTCTTACTTCCATAACGGACGTGGCAAATCTTTCGTCTAGCTTGCAGTGGAGATCTCTGAAGATGTTTAGAGAACCCTTATTTCATTTTGTTATCACAACAACCCTAGGAAGGAGGCATCAATGTCCCTATTTTACCAACAAGCATAATAGGATTCAGTGTTATCCACTCCAGAATTCAATATTTTTGAGTCTGACCTCCTAGTGAGCTGGGATGGCTCTTCTAGGGTGATGGAAGGGAAGACAAGGTCCAGGAGATGGGGTATGCTGGATGAAAGGCCCTAGGAGACCTGCATTCTATTCAAGGACAATTCTCCAAGGTCTAGACCTGACTTTTGCTATCAGATATGGTTTCAGTTCCGCCTCTCTGGTACCCTTGGGCTGCTGTTCAGGAAAGGTCACGAGTCATTAAAACATTTGCCACTCCAGGATAAAGTGCAGACTTCTTCAAAAAGCACACAAGCTTTTTGGATTTAGGATTTGCCTCCTGGGGTCTCTCCAAGTCATCTTTCAGCGCTGTTCCTTTAAGCCCTTGTGAATGACTGAATGTGGAGACAGACTGTTCTCAGCGACCTCCTGGTTCTGCCTGGGACTCCATCAGGCCAATTCCTATGTATCCTTCAAGTTTCCCAGTGGACCATATCTCCTCTGACACTGTCTCTCCCTGATATCTCCTCCCTCTACATTCCTGTGACCTCCTTTTATGCCTGTGTTATGGCCATGATCATGCTTGGTAGTGACTGTTTGCTTAGAGTCTGATCTTCCCCACCAGACTGGGTTCTCCCTTGGGACTGAAATGCATTCCCATCTGTGTGACCTGACACTGCAGTACAGGGCCTGCCATAGAAAAGGAGCTCAATATGGAATTGCTGAGTGAATTAATGAAGTGACTGAAGGCATGAGTGAATGACCACCACTCAAAGCGTCTTTCCTGGGGCTTCCCTGGTGGCGCAGTGGTTGAGAGTCTGCCTGCCAATTCAGGGGACACGGGTTCGAGCCCTGGTCTGGGAAGATCCCACATGCCACGGAGCAGCTAAGCCCGTGTGCCACAACTACTGAGCCTGTGCGTCTGGAGCCTGTGCTCCGCAACAAGAGAGGCCGCGATAGTGAGAGGCTGGTGCATCGCAATGAAGAGTGGCCCCTGCTTGCCACAACTAGAGAAAGCCCTCGCACAGAAACGAAGACCCAACACAGCCAAAAATAAATAAATAAATTAATTTTAAAAAAAAAAAGCGTCTTTCCTTTAGAAAAGCTCAGGGACTGAACATCATCGTGATCTGTCCTGTAATGTAGTGAAACCTCAGACTCTTGTTTCTTGTTCCAAGCAATTTCAGTCAGGAATAGTCTTTCCTCATTTTCACATGTTAAAAAGGAATGAAAAACAAACACTCAAATCTTTTGTTAACCTGGATGCCGAGCTATTAATATGTGTGGATATTTTGATTTTCTAGGAGGACATTGACAGGTTTCAGGGGAGATAATGGTGTAAGCATTGGTCTTGTTCAGCATGTGGTCAAGAGGCCAATCTGTTGTCTGTTTTGGAGAAGGTTTTGCTTCCACGGAATATTCATCCAGGCATTTGTGCAGAAATGTTTAAAACAGTAAAAAAATAAAAAATAAAAAAAAAGAGGAAGGAACCAAGTCTGTCTGTCCACCCCAGTTTCCCAGTACTGAATGTCTTGTGGCGTAATGGCAGGAGACCACCGTCCTACTCATAGGGAAATGTGCAGGCTTTAATCTAATGTCAAGTTTCTGTGATCATAGACTCACCCAGCACAGGCACATGATAAGGCATAACTGTGAGCTGTCTTAAGCTTTGTCCTCATTACAACTCTTTAAAGTTCTCAAAAAAAGAGGCAAGATTAACACAAATCCTACATGAACTCTTGCAAAAAAACAGAAGGATGAACCCTTTCCAACTCATTTTATGAGGTCAGCATTACCCTGACACCAAAATCGGTCAAATATATCTCAAGGAATAAAAACCTACAGATCAAGATCCCCTTTGATTATACACACAAAATTCCTCGACAAAATAATACTGAACTGAATCCAACAAATATGAAAAGGATTATACATCATAATCAAGTGGGGTTTTCCTAGGAATGCAAAGTTGGTTTAACATACAAAACCAATCAACATAATACACCACATTAAGAGAATAAAGGAGAAAAATCTCACGATCCTGTCTATAGACACAGAAAAGCATTGACAAAATCCAGCACCGTTTTATGACAAAAATACTCAATAAACAATGAATACAAGGAATCTTCAACTGGACAAAGATCATCTTTGAAGAACTCACAGCTAATATCATACTTAATGGTGAAAGGCTGAAAACATTCCCCCTAAGACTAGAAACAAGACAAGGTGTCTGCTCTCACCACTTCTATTCAACATTGTACTGGAGGTTCTAATCAGGGAAATTAGTCAAGGAAAAGTAAAAAAAGGAATCCAGTTTAGGGAAGGGAAGAAATAAAACTATCTCTACTCAGAGATGACAAAATCTTATATATAGAAAATCCTAATAAACGCACAAAAACTATTAGAACTAATAAACAAGTTCAGCAAGTTTGCAGGATATAAGATCAATGTATAACAATCATTTGTTTTCTGTATACCAGCAATGAACAATCAAAAAATGATATCAAGAAAGCAATTCTATCTGCACCAACATCAAAAAGAACAAAATATTTAGGAATACATTTTTTTTAAAGGACAGGCTTCTTTACAAGTGCAAGACTTCTTTACATGCTATATGTCTGATAATATTGAACATTACAAAACACTGCAGAAAAGGAGAGATATCCCATGTTTATGGATTGGAAGAATTAATATCATTTAGATGGTAATACTCCCAAATTGACTTACAGATTCGATGCATTCCCTATTGAAATCCCAGGTGGATATATTTTTTTAAGAAATTGGTAAGTGGATCCTAAACTTCACGTAAAAATGCAAGAGACGCAGAATACCCAAAGTAATCTTGAAAAAGAACAACGTTGGAGGACCCACACTTCCCAATTTCGAAACTTACTCTGAAGCTACAGTAATCAAAGCAGTGTGATATTGGCATCAGGATAGATAGAGAGATTAATCAAATAGAATTGAGAGTCCATAAATCAACCTTCACTGGGGAAATAATAGCCTCTTTAACAAATGGGGCTAGGACAACAGGATATACACCTGCAAAAGAATGAAGTTGGTCCTGTACCTCACACAAAATACAAAGCTTAACTCAAAGTGGATCGTAGACTTACATGTAAGAACTAAAACTATAACACTCTTAGAAGAAAATATGGGAGTAAATCTTCATGGTTTGGGATTAAGCAAAGTTTTCTTAGGTGTGATACTCAAAGCACAAGTAACAAAAGAAAAAACAGACAAATTTCATCAAAATTTAAAACTTCTGTGCTTCAAAGAACATTATCAAGAAAGTGACAAGACAACTCAGAGAATGGGAGAAATTATTTGCAAATCATATATTGGATAAGTGACTTGTATCCGGAATATATAAAGAACTCACAATGCAACAGTAAAAAAAAAAAATAACCCAATTAAGAAACGGGCAAAGGACTTGAATAGACATTTCTCCAAAAAAGATATAAAAATGGCCAAAAAGCACATGTAGAGATGCTGAACATCACCAGTCTTTAGGGAAACCTGAATCAAAGCCCCAGTGAGATATCATTTCAAATCCGGGAGAATGGCTAAAAAAATAGAGAGACAGAGACAATGAAAAGAATTGCAAAGGATGTGAAAAAATTGGAAACTTCATACATTGCTGGTGGGATTGTAAAATGGTACAGTTACTTTTGAAAACAGACTGGCAGTTCCTAAAAACGCTGATCATGGAGTATGACCTAGCAATATCATTTACAGGCATGTACCCCAAAGAACTAAAAGTATGCATCCACACAAAAATTTGTACACAAATGATCACAGCAGCATTATTCATAATAGCTGAAAAGTAGAAATAACCCAAATATGCATCAACTGATAAACAGATAAACAAAACAAGGGTGTGTGTGTGTGTGTGTGTGTGTGTGTGTGTGTGTACGTGTGTGTATTATTCAGCCATAGAAAGGAATGAAGCACTGATACATGCTACAACATGGATATTGAAAACATTATGCTAAGTATAAGAAACCAGACACAAAGGTAACATATTATAGGATTCTATTTATATAAAACATCCAGGGTAGGCAATCTATAGAGAGAGAAAGTAGCTTAATGGCTGCCAGGGGCTGGGGGCAGGGGGAGCAGGGAATGGGGGGGGTGGTGACTGCTAATGAGGATGGGGTTTCTTTTTGGGGGTGATGAACTGTTTTAAAATTAGATAGTGGTGATGGTTAAATATTTCTAGAAAACACTGAATCGTACAATTTAAAAGAGTGAATTTTATGGCATGTGAATTATATCTCAATAATGCTGTTATTAAAAAAGAACACATGCAAGAAAGAGACAGCAGAGATGTGGAAAGATGGAAACAACTGACTTGCTAGAAGTGGGAAATTGGAAGGTAAGTTTATTTTTTTCCTGTTATTGTTGTTTTAATGTTGTTTGTACAATAAAATGTAGAAAGGAGAGAGAGAGAGAGAGAGAGAGAGCGCACCCAGTATAGGAGGTAAGAACTAGTTTGGAGTCCGGGGCTCTGAAGCTGGTGTCCCTTCTCTGCTAGTTACTGACTCTTGAGTAAGTGGCTTCACCTCTCTGGGCCTCAATTTCTCTTTGCTCGAGAGTGGAATAATATCAGCCTCCTAGGCCTGTAGGATTACATGAGACCTTACATCCCCAGAGCAGATATATAGCAGATACCCATAGTTTTCATTATCTTTCATCTTCATTTATTTCTTCAAACAATTACAACACCTCTGTTATATCCTGGAGATATAGATGAATTAAGATTGGACCTTGTTCTTAAATATCTTGGAGTTTAGAGAAGTAGACAGACATAAATAACTAAAACAAGTTCTTTGGGAAGGGTCATAGTACAGATTTCCACAAACAGCTGGTTGGACAGTTATCTGCATAGTCCCAATACATTTGGGAACTTCTGCTGGGAGCTATTGGTGAAGGGGCCAGACCAAGAGGTGGAAACTCACAGAAGAAAGACAGCATCTGTAATCACAAATCACAGGTTTGTTCCAAAGCCTGTTCTCACGTGTGTTATCACATGCAATCCTCAGACAATGCCCGTGAGGAAAGTATTATTACCCTATGTTATAAATGAGAAGACTAAGTCTTAGAGAGGGCAAAATAGTGTCCTGTTCTCACAATGCCAGCTCCTGGTGCAGGACCCCTTCTCTTTGCCATAGCCACCGCTTCTTCTGAGCAATCTTGGTGACATCCCACTAGGAAGGAATATTGGGGTGGTGGTGAAGAATCAGAAAATGAAGAGGAGTCCTCTGAAAGTCAGGGCTGGTAGGAGGTATTGAGGATGTAACCTGCTCCCTTGGAGTCCAGTGAGAAAGCATACTGGATGGAGACCAGAGAACCCATTCAGCCCTGGATCACCCAGTGAAGACTGAAAGCACTCCTTGAGGAAATCCTCCTGCTCTATAGGTCATCGATGTCTAGTAAATTCTTCACTGATCTCGCTAAGAAAGGAAGTGGGGGTGGGGAAGGAAAACATGGTATCATTTATAGAGTGCCTACCGTGTACAAGGCATTATACAAGGTGCTTTCCCAACAGCAGGCACTTGAGGCATTACAGTGGCCACTTTCTATATTGACTCTGAGGTAACACTGAGGACTAGAGAGGTCAAGTGCCCTGTCCAAGGTCACACAGAAAATCTGTTATCAGAGAGAGGAGTGATGACTCACATCAGACTCTCTTTCCACTCACCCCGAGGATTCTAAAGTCCTCCCTGTGCAAAGAAGTCATGGTCTGAAGGGCAGGGGGCTGTAAGAGTTCAGAAGCCTCACAGCATCAGGAGGTGGTCGGGCCCTTGTCTTCCATCTACACAACAGTAAAAAAACACCAGCCCACATTTTAAGCGTGAGGGGTGGGACACTGGTTTTATTTTTGTATCTCCAAGTGCTTAGCTTCAGAATAAAGTATCTGGCACAGAATAGGAGCCTCTATAAGTGTTCTTTAACAACAACCTAATTTACCTTTGGTTTTGATGGAATCAGCCCTCAGCTAAAAGCAAAAGACCTTCCTTTACCAAATGCATCTTCCTTAAAGGAGGATTACAGATCACAGCATAGGCACTCGGCTCAGAGACCCAGGTGGGTCCCTCAGTGATGCTGCCAGGCTTTCGGCAGCTGGCCAGCTGGACCAACTGAAGTCTCATTTATCAAGAGTTATAACAAGTCGCTTGTTGGCTTCAAAGTCAGCCCCATCCCATCAATCATGACAGTGAGTCTGATCCCAAAGGCTCCCCACCACTGGAGCATCTCCGGAATTCACAAAAAACTAAATACCCCCAGCTGATGGGCCCAGGGGCCAGGCTGTGCCCAGCACTCTATAATTAGCTATACCCTGTTCAGGGAAAGCAGAAGGGTCTCCAACCCACCTGGCGGTGTGGGGTGGCCCCGACACCCTGCAGTGGTTCATAATCACCAGTGGGATTAGCAACTGAAGTTTGTAGAGTTCTCAGCCAGGCAAGACTCAAAAAGAAGAACCTGGAGTCATCACCTCAACAAATATCTCAAAGGTAGAGAAAAAAGGACACAGACTTTGGGAGCTAACAGACCTAAGATAAAGCCCACCCCAGTCATTTGCAAGATGTCTCATCTTCAAAAAGCATCTTAACCTCTCTAAGCATCTGTTTCCTCATGGGCTAACCACGGATGTCGTTTATTGCTATTTTGGAGGCTAGAGAAGCGAGTCATATGGACAGATTTAGCAGGTGACCAGTATGTGAACTGGGTGAAGAAGGGACATCTGAAGTGGCCGATGGTTGAAATAAGAATGGGTGATATGACAAGAGAATATGTAGTAAAAAGTAAATTAATTTTTTTAAAAAATTTTAAAAGAGAGGGAGAGGGCTTCCCTGGTGGCGCAGTGGTTGAGAATCTGCCTGCTAATGCAGGGGACACGGGTTCGAGCCCTGGTCTGGGAAGATCCCACATGCCACGGAGCAGCTGGGCCCGTGAGCCACAACTACTGAGCCTGCGCGTCTGGAGCCTGTGCCCCGCGACGGGAGGGGCCGCGATAGTGAAAGCCCCGCGCACCGCGATGAAGAGCGGTCCCCGCACCGCGATGAAGAGTGGCCCCCACTTGCCGCAACTAGAGAAAGCCCTCGCACGAACCGAAGACCCAACACAACCAAAAATAAAATAAAATAAATAAATAAAGTAGCTATAAAAAAATTTAAAAATCAATCAATCAATCAATAAATAAATAATAAAAAGAGAGGGAGAAGGAAAGGAAATGAATCATGGGGAAAACTGCATTTAGTAAGGGAAAAGAAAGACAAGCCACAACTCAAATAAATGGAATGTGGTCAAAGGGAATAATGAAATATATTTTAAAAATCACATTTTCCACTAGTCATGTCAGGGAACTTGTCTAAGGTTTTCCAACTGTCCAATGTTGAAACATCAATCATAACACTGAAGGCCTATTGTTACACCATCAATGAACGTCTCCTACAGATGGAGAGGCCAAAGGGAGCCAATGGGTTCCTTCTCACGGGCCAATTCCAGCTGGTTGGTAATGTTTATCTGGAGCACTGTTTTTGAAAAAATTCTGAGACCGCATCTGAACACAGTGGTAAAGAGAGCTGTTTCAATTAAGTGATGTGTGCGGTAGGACGTAAGGAAAGAAGGGCAGCCTGCATGCCCTGTGTAGTGGGTGCTGTGATGTGCTGCCCAGAGGAGCCCTTTGGGACTGAGGCACTCAGTGCCCCAGCTGTGCGGACTGTTGCTGCTGGCTGCGGACAGCTCTCAGTCGAGTCCCTCTCCAGGAATGGTCCTCAGCCCAAGGCAGCTGCCTTACGCAGGGGCAGCACCCAGCTGTTGCTGCCGAGGGCGGTAAGGTCAACTCCCCTTGACTCAATGCAGGGAACTGAAGGACCATCCCAGCTCCAGAGCTCCCTGTGGGATCGGTCGATGCCTCTGTTGTGACCGTATTGCCGCTCAACTCCTCCCTCCATCTAATCTTACTTCCCTTACTCCCGGACAGGTGTTGATCCTGAGGGCAAGCCCCGTAAACTTTCAGCACACAAATCTCTGTCCCAGAGTCTGGTCCCAGGAACCCAACCTAATACATCATGTATCTGCCATTCCTGCACAAGCTATACCTCTCTATGTCTAGCTAATAGCTTGTCATCTGTGTTTACTTACCCCTCAACAAAGACTCAGCGTTAGCCAATGAGAACATGTAATCTATCAGCTTTCCCTTTTCCCCTTGTTTGCAAGGAAACTCAAAGATAAGTTCTCCATTCTTTCCTCTCTTGCCTGGGCTAGAGGTTCTGCTTTAGGCTTGGAGGCTCTCTAAACTAAAAATGATGGGTTGGCTCTTTTCCTCTCATTTTTCAGTCTCTCCTCCCAGGCTCTAGCCCTGGAAGAGATAGCATTTGCCACTGACTCACTTTTTGGAATCGTTATAGATTGAAAATGTCACCAGAAAGAGGGACAATAAATGTTAATGACTCTCATTGGCATGGCACTTTCAACTTATATGTACGTATTATTTTATAGACACAGCAGCTCTTTAGAGTTATTATTATTTCTTTTGAACAAAAGATACAGAGAGGTTAAATGCTTTCCCTAAGGTCAAACAGCTAATGAGGAGCAGAGCCTGGAATGAATCCTGATCTGCCTGAATCTCAAATGCATGCACTTTTATCTAACATTTCTTCTGCTATTCCTTTTGCCTTTCTTTCTTTTTTTTTTTTGAAGAAAAGGGGGAAGGAGAGAACAAATGCTCATAAGGAATTCTGCCAGAAAAGCTGGCACATCCTGCTTATTTGAGAAAGCAGCTTGTTCGTAAAGGCACAGCTGAGTTAATCTGGGAATCATGTCCACAGGCAGGCAGGAAAGCCTGCTACCTGTCTGCTAAAGAGCCATGCCAGGGGCTGGGACAGAAAAGACCAACGACCAACTCCTGCTCCCAGGTCTGCCACGGCAACATAACCAGGGCTTCTGCTTTGGTGGCAGTGGGCATGGTAGACAAATCGCTGAGCCCCACATGGCCATATGGGCTGGTGACATTCGGGTGACTCTGTGGCCCTAGGATGGATGAGGAAGCACGGCAGGAACTTCTCAAAGACAGCCAAACTGTTTTGGTTCTGTGCAGCCTGTGGTTCACAGGCTTGTCGCTGGCACAACGTGCCTGCATTGGGATGCAGCTGGCTCTGCACAAAAGGGAGACTTGCAACCAGGAGTGAAATTCAAAATATTTAACAACGGATATGGCACAGACAGCAACCAATCAGAACAGACACAATAGCCAATGAGAGCAACTGTTGGCTGTCAACAAACAGCGCGGCCATGGAGTACATCCCAGCCGAACACACCAGTCTTGGCAACAAGGAAGGCCAGTGAGCAAACAAGGAGAAGAGGATGAGCAAGGCCGGTGTCCAGGAGCCAATAGGGAACTGTCTGCCTATCTCCAGGGGACGTCTCAGAGAGGATTTCACTAAACCCCCAGGCTTCTGCAGTGCACGGTTTAAAAATCATTGCTATGAGGGAAAAAGGAAATACCCTGGAGACCCAGCTTCAAGAACCAGTATCACCACTGCTTTTGGGGTGCACAGGGCCAGCCTCCAGAGGAGTGAAGCCCTGAGCCACCCAAAGACACGTCCATGAAGGCTTTAACTGATGTGTCATCAAGTTGTCATCCTGCTTGCTTTTCTCCTGGCCAAGGAGTATTCATGTGTGGTCTCCCAAAGCAGTTGTTCTGTTGTAGCGTTTAGATGAGGGCACCAGCATACCTCACTAGAGTCCCCGGGACACAGAACAAACCTGGATTCATGCAAAGTGGGCCCTGGCCCCGTCGGGAGTCAATACTCAGAATCCTAGTCGCACCCGGGCAGCCTCCAGAGTAATTCCAAGTCCCTCTCTTTCCCAGCTCACATCCTCCTCCCTGCTCCTTAACTTTCACTAAAAGCACACACGCTCCCGGCTCCCCTTTAGACAAAGTCACAAGGGGTCAATTATCTTGTGGCAACGTAGGTGGAGTACCATTTCTTCAGCTTGCGTAAGATGAAGCTCCCCATGATGAAATAAGTCATTGGTCCATGAGGTCTTGTGGGAAGTTACCAGAAGGGAAGGCCCTCCCTGGAGAGCAAGGCACCAAGGCCTTTTCCCTCGTGCAACCTTACCCACCAACAAGTCTGCGGCAGCCTAGTTGCCAAGCCTAAGAAATGCCCCCAGAAAACGTCACTGAAACGCTTCACCACTGTTCTCAAAAGGTTGTGCCCTTGATGTTGACTTCACCCCTACTTGTGTCCTATAAATCAGGTCTACTCTCCAGAAAGGAAACCCTTGTCTCATCCATCTTATTAGTGGTTCTTCATACGGTCTTTCATATGTGACTGTGGCCCCCCCAGCCTTCACCAGCTTTCTCCCTTCTGGATGGAAACTTCACACAGCTCCAGATAGGCAGGCACTAGATTTGAGTGACAGCTTCACAGGAAGTCACTGGAGGAGCCCTGGGCATCTGCTGTGGTGTGAGGGATGCTGGGACATATGGGGGAGGCCAGAGCACAGGGGCAAGGCAAGACACCACAGGTAAGCAGTCAGCCGGGGTCCTATTTCCAACTTTGCCGCTTAGCAGCTGTGTAACCTGGGAACGTTCCTCAAAACTCTTCAAGCCTCTATTTTCTTTGTTATAAATATTACAGTAATAATAGTACCTATCTTACAGGGTTGTTTCAAGAATTAAACAAAATAATATACATATAAAGCACTTAGCACTTTGCCTAGCATATAGTCAGCAATCAGTACAGGGAGGCATTATGAATATTGTTAATCATTCAAACATTCATTGATCAGTCGCTCTAAACCCTGTACCTTGCTAGGGGCTGGGGCTTCCAGTTTCTGCCCTCAAGAACCTCACAGTCCGGTGAGAGAGGACCACAGAAGAACCATCCATTAGGATGCCATGTGGTAAGTGCTTTATTAAATAATTACTTTTAAAAGAACTGTCACTAATAGGTGACAACTGTTTTCTGCTCACCATTGGGTGCTACGTGCTGTACAGAAACCGAGAGTATATGCTTTCGAATCCAAACACCTGGCTTCAAATCCTAGCATTATCACTGAATACTTAGGTACTCTTGGGTATGTTAACTTCTTTGAAACTTAGTTATCTCATTTGGAAAATGGGTATAAAGTTAGAAAAAAATATACCTAATATCACAGTGCCTTGCACACAGTAGGTGCTTAACAAAATAGATGTCCCTTAAAGCAACGACTAAGGGTGTTTGGAGAAATGACACTGGATGGCTGTTGCCCCAGCCCTGGAGCACCGCCTGGGTAAGCCTCAAGGTCAAGGCAGCACATCCACCTAGGATGCGTAGCAGGACGTTAATGTTCAGTGGCTTGGCTGGTTTGGAGCCAGTTCTGAGCCAACCAACAACTGGAGCCATAGGGACCGGAGGCGGGTCCCTGAAAAGGAGCTGCTGGCAAGAACTAGATAGAATGTTCCAAATAGGGCAGACCCTCCAGGACCAACCAAGGCACGGAGAAATTGAGTAGTTGGTGCAGTAAGAGGCCAAGCTAGGACTCTAATGAGCACCTGGTATATTAATCAAGGCGGGAATACCCCCACTCAGGACCACTCTGCAGCCTGGAGCTATAGCGGCTTCTACGTAGACCACAGACACTGCACACTCAGCCCTGTGCCCGGTACCCCCGGGCTGGGTCCTATGGAGTGAACAAGAATGATCCAGGCAGAGCTCCACACCCTAACGGAGTGCTTCACCGCTGAGAAGGAGCCGTGCAAATCAGAACACACCAGCCCCAGAACTGATCCCGTGCACAGAGAAGAACGAAATTACACAAACCCAGACCTGTTGACACAAATGAACGTTCCTGCAGTGCGGCTTGATAAGCCTGTTGCTAAGCCTACCTGGTTTCCTGTCACGGAGCACCTCGTTCTCAGCTCAGGAAAGATAATAACTCTGGGAACCAGCTTCCTTAGGAGACCTGGCAGAATGCTTTCAGTCCAGAGCAAAACCTGTCTTTCAACACAGCTTCTCATCCTCCCGTGTCAGACAAGGGGAAACCCAATCCATGCAGGAAAGGGTTTGCACACACGCACACACAGTCCTGCTGGGTGTCAGTGGCTGTAAGTGACCCTCAGGGAAAGGAAGGAGCCCCGGATCTCTGGGCTCAGAGTAACTCCTAAACAAAGACTCTAAAGTTTCCTGCTGGGACAGGGCGAGACACAGGACGCTCAGATTCCAGGCGTACCCGCAGCTATCATCTGTCAGTCCTGACACCAGCCCTGTCTGTGTCGAGGTCCAAGCAGAGAGATCAGAAAGCGCGGGGTAAGGGCAGGGGCTGGGGAGGACAAGAAAGGGGAGAAAGGGCTTTGGAGAGACCAATATGAATAGTAGGAGTTTTTATCTGACCCCAAAGAACAGGGCAAGGGAGAGCTGTGTGATCTAAGCCAGGATGAAAGAATGGCTGGCCTCCCCTTGTAATCAAAGAGCTTAATGATGCTTATTAAAAGCCCATTTCTGGGTCCTGTTGAAAACTTATACCCGTTAAGTGTTTTCTTTTTTTCATGAGAATTGCTTCCTAGAGATTAAACACACACACACACACACACACACACACACGTTCCTTACAAACCCCACTCCCCACCCAGGCACACACATTCTCCACAAATCCTGCACATCCCAGATATCACACATATGCTAGTCATCTTCATTAAAGACCCGGTCCCTGCGGTGATTCATGCACCCTTTGAAAATTCCAGACTTGGAGGGAGCCCAAGAGCTTCCTGCTCAAGAAGTTGTCATCCCACAAACAAACAGCACAGCCTCTAATCCACATCGTTCTCCATGTCTTGCCTGAGGCCAGGCAACTCTGCAAAAGCAGAAGCTCCCAGGATCATTAAGCTTTGGTGGAAAGCGACAGTGTTCAGTAGGGTCACTGCAGAAGAGGGGGGCTGTGCCCCTCTGGCCCGTGGCGGGCTTTCTCTGATATGCTGAATCGCAGCCACCTGAAGGAGGTGGCCCTGGGCCTGCGGCATGTTTTCCTCTGGTTATCAGCTTACCCAGAGCCCAAGGTTGCCTTCACTCTCAGGCACAGAAGACATTGCTTTCTGGAATAATCAGTCAGACACAGGAAAGTACTCCTTGCAGAAAAGTATCTCTGCACCAGCATGGGTTTCCTCTGGGTGCTGATGTGCCCAACATTTTACTCACTGCTAAAGGGCAGGGTACAAAAACGCCCGTTCAAATGCCAAAACCATCGGTGGGACAGTGTGCTGTTATCAAAAACAAATGCTTAGGAGCTAGTAAATCTGGTTTCAAGGGCAGCTCTAACCCTTACTCACTCAATGGCCTCAGCCAACTCTCTAAGCCATAGTTTTCTCCTCTGCAAAATGGTAATAACAACTTCTTTCCATCTTATGGAGTTTCGGGGAAGATCACAAAATGCCCTAGAGATTGTAAACTCCAAAGCAGATGTTAGAAATTCTCATGATGAGACAGTAATGAGGAAATGGAGGAGCTCATAAATTGGGCTGTGAGTGCCTCCCGGGCAAAGCTTATGTTGTGTTTATCTTGTCATCCTCAGTGCCTGGCACAGAGGGCAGCACCACATATTCTGGGGAAAAACAGTTTGAAAGAAAGAATGAAAAGTGAGTGAATCCCTGAGTTAAGTGGTTTGTTCAAGGTCCCAGAGCAGCTCACTGTGGGACAGGAACCCAGATCTTCTAACACCCGTGGTCCAGGACTCTGTTCTAGATGAACCAAACTCTTGGGTCTGTTGAAGACAGGGCAGTGATATCCCACTAGCCACAGCATGGGTCCGGTTTGCTTAAGAGGCCTTCACAAACCCACCTGTTAAACATTCCAACTCAACAGTGGGAACAAACAGAAACCACAAGTGCAAATAATACCCAAACGCCTCTGACCAACTCATCCTATTTCCTGACTTCAATTGCGCAAAGCAGAAAAATCACAAGATTGGGGAGATGGGGCTTCAGAGACTGAATCACAGAGACTAGACATAGATCTTATTTCAGGCTCACTTTCAGCATTATCACTTACCTACTGACCAAGAGTCCGAGAGATCACTAGCCCTCTCTGATTCTCAGTTTTTCCATCTGCAAAACAAGAAGACGATCACAATTAATCCCTTGAGAACACTGGACTAAAAGGCGTCATAAGTTTTATACCCAATATTGGCTACCAACCGCTTATGATCCCATGTAACTGGGGAAGTTGCTAATGATTAGGGGCTGGAAGAGAATTACTTCAAAAATGAAGTGTGATAGTCAAAAATGAAGCATGACAATTAAAATAGTTACATGCCAAGAAGGGCACCAACGGCACCCATCTCTCAGTACAGAAACTTCAGCTTTCCAATCATTTTGGCAACTTATTTTTATTTTTCATAGATGTCAACATGCAAGCAATCATTAATTACCAGGAGACACAGAGCAAAGAAATATGCTACGACATCAACATACTCACTTCTGACATTTGGGGGTATTTTTCCAATTTCTTTCCTTCTCTACATAGAGTTTACCGTTTTGCAGAGTAGGGGCTATGAAGATGTACTACACTGGAAAGTACCCCTCAGATCACGACTACCCCCTCCACACCCCCATGACTGTTGCCTGTGTAATTAACTCATTTTCATTCCCATGCATTTTGTCAGTTTCCTCAAGACCTTTCAGGCCTGTGGGGTCAAGTCTCTGCCGGGCACTGCGCACACCTGAGCCCAGTGGAGTGAGGAGAACGTGACTTTAGGAGCCCTCCGCTGGTCTTTCCCCAATCGGGGTTCCGTTACCTCATCTGGAAGGTGAGGAAACTGGCCTGGCCAATCTCAGAGATCACTTTCAGCTTCGAAAGGTGAGGCCAAGGAAAAAGGAAGGAAACATAGATTCGAGTCCCTACTATGTGACAGCTACTGAACCGATAATACCTATGGATATTATCTCATGATCCTCATAACCACCTTGGGAGATGTTACAGGCGAGAGAACGGTAACTCAGTGAGGTTTGGCCATCTAGCCAATGTCCACTGCAATCATGTCGGTACCACTTTCACGATTTTCGCCGTATCAATGTCTCACTGCTATGACCATTTACTAATTTTTCCAAATCAATTCACATATTTTACTTAACTCTAATTCTAATGGATTTTAAAAAAACGTTTCTCACACTACTATATATAAAATAGATAACTAATAAGGACCTACTGTATAGCACAGGGGAACTCTACTCAATACTCTGTAATGACCTATATGGGAAAAGGTCATTTGCATATGTATAAACTGATTCACTTTGCTGTACAGCAGAAACTAACACAACATGGTAAATCAACTATACTCCAATAGAAGTTTTTTAAAAGTTTCTGCAGTTCATTATTTCTTCCTCCTTTCTCTGTATCCCAATGAAAGACCGCCTTTCAATTAACATGGATTCTATAATTGCAAAATGGTTGCTATTTAAAGGAATTTTTAATCACAATCATTTTTTGTAAAAATATCTATGAAGTCATAGGTTTGATGTGCTATTCATATACTTTTTCCAATACTCATTAAAATAAATGACGTTTGAAATGTAAAATGCTCATCCATTTCTACCCTCCTCTCAGCAGTGCCCCTGCTTTACCTTGGGAAAGCTGGTTTAAGTTCCCTCACTTTGCTGCAGCCAGACCTTGGAATCTAAGTCTGTCCTGTTTCAAAGCTGAAACTGCAAGAACACCTGATGCTTATTATGTGTCAGGAAAGTTGCCAGAGGTCACACAGCTGGTAACTGAAGGACCTGGGACTGGGGTCCCCACTGGCCTACTTCTGACCCTGTGCTCTGTGAGTGTATTAGGTTTCGCCTCTGGCCTTCCTCAGACCCCAAATTTTCAATTCCATGTCACAAGGCCACCAATTAAGTTCTGTTTGCAAATCAAGGCAGAGTCACGCCGTTCTGTTAGGTCACCAGTTTTTCCACAAAGTCACTATATCTAACAATGCCTATTTAAATTCCCCAAAGGGCACTTTGGTAGGCAGCTGCATAATTTCTAAAAACAAGTTTAGGAAATGTGAAGTGAAAGCGACTCCTTATTCAAAGATCCAAGATAGTAACCAAGGAAATAGAGCTGATAACATAATATCTAGGAATGCCATTGCTACTGCCAATGAGTATAAGATCCAACCGAGTCAGGGGAGGGGGGAGACAGTGGCACAATCACTGTATTGGACACTCTTCAGAGCTGTTGTTGAGTCCTTCTAGAGCTTTAAGCTTCCATTTCCTGTCATCTGGTTTAAAATTAATTGCCATGAATGTTTTATGACCAGGGAGCAAACAGACTGAGAGGTCTGCAGAACCGGATCAGTCTTTCTATCTGTGGAGTTCCCTATTTCTCTTGAATAGGAGCTACAAAGCTGTGCAGAAACAGGAAAACAAACCTATCCCTGATTATTCATTCTCGGTCCAATGACACCTCTTTTGAGAAGCCTGCTCCCGCCAGCCGAGTGGGAATTAGTCACTCCCTTCCTTGGGTTTCCTTGCAGTAACACTTTAATTACAATCTCTGTTACATTGCAGTTATTCTCTTCTCATCTTTTAAAGTATCATTTTTTCGAACTATTTACCCAAATACAATAAAAAGTCACCTACCGCTAGCAATGTGATTTTAGAGAGATTTCCTTCTAAACCTCTTCGTATACATACCCACATATACAGACATTCACGTACATACACATCCAGATACTTTACAAAATGGGACCATACTGTACACACTAATATTAATCTACTTTTTAAACGGTTACATAGATGTATAATATATATTAATCTACTTTTTAAACGGTTACACAGATGTGTAATTAATTCCCTACAGATGGACATTTGGGTTGTTTGCCATTTTTCACTGGTGTAAATACTCTAATATCTTTGCACGTACATCTTTGTGTTGTTGTTGGTTAAGTACTTAGAATATATTTTTTTAACATTTAAAAAAATTATAATTGCCACTACCCACCCCCGACACACACACGACCATATCACTTTCAATTTCACCAGCAGTATAGGGGGATGCCAATTCCTTGTGCTCTCAACAGTATTAGCCATAAGCCATTAGGTGAATGAAGAGAGTCTAGTTATTTTAATCTGCAACTGTTGAACATCTTTTTCTGTTTCTTGGCCATTTGCACTTCTGCTTTTGGGAAGTGCAAGTTTGCTGTCCTTTCCCCATTTCTTGGTTGGTGGTAGTCTCTTTCTGGTTTGTTACATAAGAGTTTCCTAGTGTTTTGCCTTGAATGTTATGATCATTTTTTTTTTAGCTTTCTTTTCGCACGTTCAATCACAGTAAATGGCACCACCACCTACTAGTTGCCCCACCAGAAGCCTAGAGGGCGGCCTTGACACCACCCTGCGCCTCACTAACCACAGCCAACCAGTCACCAGGTCCTGTCTGTCCTACTTCCTAGACAGACCTTAATCAGTTCATTTTTCTTCCTCTCCAGTGCCTCCACTCTCACCAGGCCACCACCATCTCTCATCTGGACTCCTAACTGGTCTCCCCACATCCTCTACTCCACTTCTCTCCACCCAGAAGCTAGAGGGATTTTTAAAAAAAAAAATACAAATGGAATCATCCCCCCTGCCTAAAACCCTTTGACAGCTTTCTATTCCTTTGAAGATCAAATCCAAAGTCCATAATGTGCCCTTGTGCCTTGAAAGGCTGCTTCTAGGACCCAGTTTCTGCACTGCTTGGTTTGTCAATGCATCCGTCTGCCTCCAGTCTCTGCTCTCAGCAGGCTGGCTTCCTTTTAGGTCCTCTTCTTCCCAATGCAAGGCCCTGGACATGCTGTTCCTCTGCCTGGAGAGTTGTTTGCTCTCCCCTTTGCTGCCGAATCCAAACTCATCCTGCCTCTCTCTGGGCTTAAACACCATCTCCTCAGAGAAGCCCTGAACCCCCAGACTAAGTGAGCTCCTCTGGCTATTTACTGGAGATTTCCTTTGTGGCACATCTCACAACTGTAATTAAGTACCGTCCGGCACGGTTTGTTCAGTGAGTACCACACTGCAGGCTCCGTGAGGACAGGAATGGGGACTCTTCCCAGCACCACCCACTCAGAACTCAGCACGGTACCTAGCACAGAGTAGGAACTCCACAAACACTTACTGGATTCATTTCTTTCTTAAGTTAAAATAAAATCAAATAACCTGTCTACTCCAAGGGCCAAGCAATCAACTCTAGGTTTTATGAATAAAGTAATGTAGGTTTTCATACAGAAAGCAGACGATGTGAAAAACCAGGCCTGTTTTTAAAGGCACAGTCTCCGGTTGAATTAAGCCCAATCATGAAGGACTGTCTCATCTCTCTCCATGTAAACAATCGGAAGCCTTGGCTTTGGCAACCACAAGATCGCTGGGGTGGAAGGATGTGAAAGTAAGGTCCACATCTTGGGCCTTTCTGTAGCTCCCTTTTTTTCTTCTCTACCTTGTGTTTTGCCCACATTCAATGCATGTCTCTTAAATGGATTTCATTTCAAGTCAAATTACATAGTAATTATGTCTAATTCACTGCCTTTTCTACTGTCTAACATTTAAAAATAAATTTGCATGATCTAGCACAATTGACTTGATGGTTTTTCCCTCTGTACATCAATACCTACGAGTACCTCCTCTTAGGTTACTTTCTGAATTAAAAACCAAAAAAAGTGTATTACAGGTCAGAGAGCCTTGGCTCTCCTGTAGCTACATCCCTGCCCTGCTCCCTAAATCTACCTTGTCCTCAGCTCAACATTCCGTGCACTGAGTTTGGTGAAACTGGACCCCCTCTCCCCTTTCCTATAGGATCTCTGCGATGGAAGTCTGAGATCAGGCCAGGGTGTGGAGGCACCGTTTCCTTGGCTTAGTTTTGACTCTTCTCAAGTTAATCATAGAGCACAACATTGGGCATAATGATCAGTTGCATGTAAGGTGTGGATGGTCTCACTTTGGTCAACTCTAGCCACTGATGTCCTGGGTGGGGTAGCTGTAGATCAAGGATTTGCTGGGGTCTATTGTGGAGGGCTCAGATGTCCATCCATTCTAAGGGAGGTACAGAAGAAGACGAAAAGCTTGTCTCCTGCCCTGGGGGAGACTGTGTTTCAGTTGGGAAGACGAGACCAAGATGCCACAGTCTCTCGGTCCCGCCAATGTCTGAAGTCCCATCCGGCCACTCCTCTAGTTGCTGCTCTAAGACTCCTTTCCTATGAACATCCCTCTATCTGAAGTGTCCTTCTCCATCTAAAGATCCAAAGAAGAGTGATTGGGACACCTACTGGGGCTCAGTAAGTCCTTGTTAAATGTTGTTCAGAAGCATTGGCTCTGGAATCAAGAGTCTGGCTTTGACCTCTGGCTCTATTCCCTCCCAGCTGGGTGACCTTGGGCTGTATCCTTAACCTTCCCAAGCCTCTGTGTTTTTATCTGAAATGCAGGGATAGTAAAAGGACCCTCATTTTGGGTTGTTGCAATGCTCATGTGCCTATCACCTAGCAAAGGCTCAACAAATTTTTGGTGAATATTATTATTACTGCTACTATTGTAATTTTAGTTAACAGTGTAGTACTTATCATGTGCTAGGCATTTTCCTAAACACTTTACAATATTAACTCATTTAATCTTCATAAACAATGCTGTGAAGTAGGAACTATTATTTTTCTCATTCAATAGACAGAAGCTTCAGTATTAAGAGGCTAATATAATTGCCCAAAGTCATACAATGAATAGTGGAGCCAGGATTTTGAACCCAGGCAGTATGGCCTGGAAGTCATGCTCTAAACCACTAGATTATTAACCATAACAACTGTTATTTAATGAATTACCATAATTCTTAGTTGTTACTAACTATTCATTTTTATTAACGACGGGTGCCTGCCCACTCATATAGGTCCCCAGACACCTGGGGTGACGAAGATGGGGTTTAGGTCTGGCAGCCAAGCTCACTGAGCTTCAGAAGGGTCATCCAGTTCCAGGCTGGAACCACGGACAAGAAGAGGAAACCGGGGCAGAAGCCCAGTGCTGTGTGCTGGGCCATTACAGTGGGGATGGCAGAGGACCATGGGTGCCCACAGTTAGCCCTAGGAGCTCTGGCTGCAAAAAGTGCACTGAACTTCCAAGCCCTACCGCCGAGGAGGGCTGGGGTTGTCCCCTGAGTTTCCTACTACATCCAGATGGACTCTAGGCCCGAGTGGGTCAGGACCTGCAAGGGAAAGGACGTCAGTGACTCAGCCAAGCAAGGCTGGAGAAGGTCAGGGTCACACCACCTTTCTGGGAGTCCCTGTTGCTCCCTGCTCACGAGGTCCCATTGGCCCTCAGCTCACAGATGCTTCTTGAGCTTTAAGTATCTCCTCTTCAGATGTGTAGGCTGTTGATCCAAGCTAAGCTGGTCGTGTTGCTGCCAGACGCCTGAGCAAGGAGCTCTCCCCCGAGGACCGTGGTCTGTCATTTTCAACCTCATCATGGTTGTGCATGGATTTTTTTTTTTTTTTTTTTGCCTGTGTTGGGTCTTCGCTGCTGCACGCAGGGTTTCTCCAGTTGCGGTGAGCGGGGGCTACCCTTCATTGCAGTGCGCAGGCTTCTCATGGCGGTGGCTTCTCTTGTTGCAGAGCACGGGCCCTAGGCACGTGGGCTTCAGTAGTTGTGGCACGCGGGCTTCAGTAGTTGCGGCACGCAGGCTCAGTAGTTGCGGCACACAGGCTCAGTAGTTGTGGTGCATGGGGCTTAGTTGCTCCGCAGCATGTGGGATCTTCCCAGACCAGGGATCGAACCCGTGTCCCCTGCAATGGCAGGCGGATTCTTAACCACTGCGCCACCAGGGAAGCCCTGTGCGTTCATTTTTTTTCCTGGACTTCTGCTGCTTATTAGAGCCTCAAAACATGCTCACCTTAGCTTTCTTCTGGGTATTTCAAAGTTTCTGTCCTTCCTCACTCCCTCTTGGATAGATTTCATTATTTGGTGGGAAATCACAAAAGGGAAGCATTTTAGGCATGAAGCAATTCGGGAGAGAAAATCACCACAGGGCCTTGGCCTACACAACCTAACAACCCACCATGGCTTGGCAGGGTCAAGAATAAAACCCTTAACTGGCCTTCCAAAGACCAGCTGTGTCCTCCTCTGGGCGCCCTCACCTCAACTGCTCCCAGCTGGGGACATGACATGAAGTTGCTTCCAGAGTGACGTGGTTTTCCATGTTGTAGAGCAGAGATAATGATGCTTTTGTTATTTGCCTTAAAATGTGGATAGTCCAATAACAATCTAAAATGTTGCATGACACGATCACTTCTTTTCAACCACGCCCACAGAACCATGGGAGAGAGCCTTTCTAATTTTTAAAAACCAAGGAAGTCAGCTCTCCTTGACACATCAACTTTTCCACCCAGCAGGCTCATTCTCACCCTTTCATCAGCAAGCAATTGCTGGCTGCTTCCTCTGTGTGTCAGACCCAGACTGGAACTCGTGGCTAGGAAAACGGAGAAAGCAGGGACCTGACCCATGTTCAAATCCCAGCTCCGACTCAGATGAGCTGTGTGACACAGAGAAAGTTAATTAACCTCTCTGAGCCTCACCATCCTCATCTGCAAGGGGAGATCCTTATTCCAACCTTCAAAGGCTGCTGTAAGAATTCTAAGGAATGGCATTTCTCAAACACTTAGCTGGGGCCTGCGTGTCAGTCCCAAACAGCACGCATTGCTTTATAAAGTCCACTACTGGAATTTCCTGGTGGTCCAGTGGTTAGGACTCCGAGCTTTCACCGCTGAGGGCCCGGGTTCGATCCCTGGTCAGGGAACTAGGATCCCACAAGCCACGTGGCACAGCCAAAAATAAAAATAAAAAAAATAAAGTCCACTACTAATGATGGTCCCCATGATGTGCTCCCTGAACTAAAAGGTACACAGTGTTACAGGGAGGATGCGGCAGTCTGTGATCCACAGGGAGATCCAGGCCGGAAGGGGTCAGTTCTACCACGGTGGGACTGGGCAAAGCAGGCTCCAAGCAAGACTTCAAGTGAGCACGATGTTTTCAAAAGAAAAAGGCCCACGGCAGGAAGTATGAAATGCAGACCTGTCCTGAGAAATGTGAGCAGCAGAAGGAACAGTGGACACTCTGACAGCATGGATGCTGATGGATTCTGTGAAGGATGCAGGGCTGGAGCCTGGAAGACCTCCGGGGCCACGTTCTAGCAACGGGTTCATCCATCAGAGCGTCTTAAGCTGGGCAATCAGAGGCCAGGTTTGTCCCTGAGACTAATTACTGCCTGCAGTGAGGCTGGACCGGAGGGGTGAGCCTGGGGCAGGGAGAGCCACGGAGCTGAGGCTGATCCAGGCTCAAGGGAAGGGTCCCTAACTTTGTTCAACAGGCTGCTAGTTGCCCCTACTCGGCTCCTCATAGCAGCCTGGCTGCAATGACCCAGCTACCAGAGGCTGTGGGCTCCGTTGCTGCTCTGAGAAGGGTCCTTTTGGCTTCCACTACAAAGCCATCTGCCTCAAACAACCTGTTCCTTTCTGATGTGGCTGGGACAGCACCTGCTCGGCTACAGGGCTGTCTCACAGCCCTTGCCTGGAGCCACTGACAGGGTGATGGGGCTGCTGCCCCAGCCTCCATCACTCAGATTAATTCAATTCCATCCAGTTGGATGATTTTTGGGTGTGGACCCATGCTCAGTTTTGAGGCTCGTAGGAGGTTGTAACCGACAAGGTCATGGGCCCAAGAGGTTTATAGTCAAGGACACAGGTCTGCGCTGTAACCCAAGGCTGAGCACTGGATGTGTTCAGGGGAGGGCCGAGTGACAGTGCTGTGGGGATAAGAGAGATGGAGCCGTGAATCTTCCTTGGCAGCACCAGAAAAGCTCCATGCAAGAGGTGGCGCTTGCCTGGGCCCTGGAGACAGAGAAGGCATCTGACAGGCAAGGGGTGAGAAAAGAACATTCCAGGCTGAGGGAGGGCACGTGAGGAGGAAGTAGTGTTGCTTTCTAGAGCTGAACCACAGCGGGAGAAGAGGAGATGACAGGAGGCAAAGACCAGGGGGGGAGCTGAGGTCCCGCTGGGAGGGGCCTGATGTCACTTTCTACTTTCTTCCCCGAGGCACAGGAACGAGGGCCACGAAAGGAAGAGCAAAAGCAGTAGCTTTTATTAGGCACCACTCTGCATCTGGCAACGTGCATTCCATTAACTCTACACAAGTCATTTGGTTTGAATGCTATAACCATCCTGGGAGGTACATATTGTCACCGTCTCCCTTTTACATGGGAAGAAACTAAGGTTGAGAGAGATTACACGACTTCTGAGGCTGCTGAGGCAGGAACAGAGCTAAATATTTGAACCTGAGCCCAGTGATCCTTCCTCTGCACAACACCAGCTCCCTAAATGAGGGAGACAGATGCCTGATACCTTGGCTTCAAATAGCCGAGGAGACGGGATCATCATCATCATCATCACCGTCTTCCCCATCATCATCAACACCGTTGCCATGGACTCCAAATTGTATTTCATAAAGGAGAAAAGGAACCATATGTGCCTCTTTGTAATAGGATCTTATAAGATTCCGGAGCATATATGTTTAATTAAAATCATCTGCTACCAGTGACCGCCTATGGTCACGGCCGGCTTCCAACTTGTGAGGTGCTTCATGATGTGTTTCTAATAACCTTTACAACCACCCTATAAAGCAGGCTTTATTTCCCGGGTTTTATAGTTGAGGGAATGGAGGCTCAGAGAGGCAAAGTGATTTGCCTCAGTTGTACAGAGCGGGAACTAGACGCACACATCTCAGTGCTCAGCCCCACCTGCCGCGTTCAAACTCAACACGTCCACGGCGCAGTCTGTACCTCCAAAGGGGCCTCTTCTGCTGGCCCATCTCAGTGAGTGATGCACTCTCCACCAGCACACGCTGGAAACCTAGGCCGCCTCTCAGTACCCCTCCCCGTTGTTTCACCCCCATATTAACCCCTCATCAAACCCCACTGGTTCTCACTCTCCCTGTCCTATCCACTTCTCACCAC
The DNA here is from genome assembly GCF_028023285.1 of Balaenoptera ricei. Classification (NCBI taxonomy): domain Eukaryota; kingdom Metazoa; phylum Chordata; class Mammalia; order Artiodactyla; family Balaenopteridae; genus Balaenoptera; species Balaenoptera ricei. The sequence goes on along the minus strand of NC_082646.1, from coordinate 56,057,644 downwards.
CTCCGCCTCCACTACCCAAGTCCAGGCCACAGCCAGCTCTCACCTGAGCTTCTGCAATGGCCTCCCAACCAGGCTCCCAGCATCCCGCGCTCATGGAGATGTGAGCCCTTCCCTGGCTCCAGGGCTCAGAGAGCCTGGCTCCTGCTGTAGTAGCTCTGCTGCCTCTGACCACACGTCCCGCCCCTTTCACGTCCTCAAACACCACACTGTGTGGCCTGCTTCAGAGCATTTACACAGGCTGTTTCTTCCAGCTCTGCTCCCGGCTCTGCAGGCCCTGCCTTCAGATCTTAGCTCAAATGTCACTTCTTCCAGGAAGCCTTCCCAGACCCCCATCTCAATCAGTAGGTACACACCAGGACAGTTGTGCCTGAGACGTGGAAACGCTTCCACATCAGTTGCTATGTATTCACTGCCCTGAGCCCCGGGATACTGCCCACCACGACCTCAGCTCCTCCCCAGGGTCCTCCAGCCCTCGCCACAAGCCAGAGGATAAGGCACGTGTGGCAAGTGGAAGGCTTCCGGGCCCCGCCTGGGCATTATGGCAGAAGCCGGTTCTGAGTGGCCTGTGCACCTGCAGTCCAGGTTGTTAAATATTTTGAAGGCCACCTCTGCTCTTGATCCTGTACTTCTCACAGTTCATAGTTAGGTATTTATTTGGGTGACTATTTTAGGCACGAACTCTGGGAGGGCAGGAAGCACAAAAGTTTGCTTTACCATGTCCAGGCTCAGTAGAGAAGGCCTAAGTGACATAATGAATTAAATGAATAGGAACTGCTGCTTCCTCCACCTTTCTGGCTGTATCTGCTCAGCTTTTCCAATAACTTCAGGGACCAAGCAATGAAAGAACCTGGGCCGATACAACCGAACACCAAGGTGCGTTCAGCAGCTGAGGTGGGGCAGGTGAGGAGAGGGGAGGGAAGGGGGCTACCTGTCCTGCAGCAATGAGGTCATGGTCTCCGCTACGTACAGACACTGGGGAGAGAGGAGGAAGGTAGTCTTTCTGGGCTTGACTTTTTCCTGTTCCTTAGTCACTTTATCCATCTCATAAAGAGCTCTCAAGCCCAGCCCAGGCCCTTATCAATCAGGCGACGCCTTAGTCCCAAAGCTATCTTCTCTCATGGTTGCTACTGCAAGACTCTCTTAGCAAGTCACCCTGTCTCACCTCTCACTCCCTCTGATTCTTCTCCTGCACCAAGCATGGTCTTAAAATGTGCATCTGATCATGTCTTTCTTCTGTTGAAAGTTCTGTGGCTTCCCACCATCCTCAAGATATGTTCAGACCCTCCCCTAGTTTACAAGGTCTTCCTCTCTGGGTCTTGTCTATCCCTCTAACCTCACCATCTGTTCTCCTCATTCTCCTCTATTTCCTCCATCAAAACACACTTCTCCCTGTCTCAGGGCCTTTGCACATGCTATCCTGATTTCCAGAATTTTCCCAGCTCACTGTCATCAACCTTCTGTGTTTTAGCTAAAAAGCCATCTACTTTGAAAAGTCTTTGCTGACTAACACCAGTCGGTCAGCTCCTCCTATGACCCACTACCTTTCTTCTGATACACTCAGCCTGCCTGAACTAGCTGTTCAATGTCTGTCTTGAATAGAAGCCCCTTGAGGGCAGGGACTGGGCCATCTTATCTAGCCGGTTGCTCAGCCTGGTTCCTGACACAGAGGGCTCAATCAATATTTGATGAAAGAATAATCAATATGATGAGGCTGTAAACTTGGACTTTGTCTCCAGGGTCAACGCTGAAATGTAAATTCTAACGGTTACTGTAGAGATCTCAGGAATGAGCCAGTCAATTTATCTCCCTTCATCTAAGGTATGGGAGGGGTCTGAAAACTGCAGTGATGCAGCTCCCTAGGGGACCACACTGAACTCTTAGGAGAGAACTTGAAAAATAAATAAATAAATAAATAAATAAGAAAAACGGACTAAAAAGGAAGGCAGGAGGGAAGGAAAAGAATAGAAGATGAGCTCTCCGAAGCAAAAGGTTGAGTGAAAGTGTAGGAAAGGACTCATTGAAGATTCTGTTCATGGTGAAGGCAGCCCCTTGGCAAGCTGAGAACCAGGTCATGCTGTTCCAGGACATGGGACTCACCCTGGATGTCCCATCCCTCCTCCGACCCCGACAAGCCGTGTGACCCTAGGCCAGGCATTTGTCCTCTACATCTTGGCTTCCTTCCCTGCAAAACAAGAAGCGCCCAGGTTCCCCAGATCTGGGATTTCTGCACAGGAGCCTCAGGGAAGAACCAGAGCCAGGGGGATGGAAACCATGGGGGTATGGAGAGTTAGGGCTGGAGTACCACAGCGCTCTCCACGCAGGACACAAGGGGGAGCCCAGGCCCATGGCGGGGCGGGGGGGGCGGGGGCGGTGGGCGTTGCAGGAAGCCTCCATCCCCTCTCCTCCCGCCCCATCCCAGGCTTGTCTGACATCCTCGGCCACCAACAAACTGCGAGACGTTGGTATGATGTAACTGAACATCAATAAGGCTGCACAGGGCCTAGGAAATTGCCTCTGAAGCCACTACAGGTGTGGAAGTAGAGGAGGCTGGGAGGACGGCAGAAGGCAGGGCTGCACGCTGAATGGGTGGCCCCAGGCCTGATACCCTTGGATCCTGGAGTCCAGGTGTTCAGGTGGCCTAGAGATCACCTGGGACATGGATCTCGCTCGGCCTTTTTGTCTCATGGAGCCCTTTGGCGGTCTCCTGAAGCTTAGAGACCCTTTCTCAGAAAAATGTTTCCAAATGCATAAAATAAAATCCACAGGCTTACAATGGAAACCAATTATATTAAAATGGTTACTGAAATGTTAAATTGATAAATTTCTGGTACAGTAATATTTTTATTTCTCTTTAAAGTCAAGATTTATAACATACTCTAGTGTCAGGTCTAATAACTCTCATAACCTGGGAGTAATAATGAGTGTAAATGATATTTTCAAGTACCTCCAACAACTCTAATGGGATACAAAAATGTCTGATTCCTCCCGGTAACAAAGTCTCAGAGACTTCAAATGCTATTGTGGTTTATTCACATAGGCTATTATTCATAGGCTACTGCCTATATTCACAATGGGAGAAAATGCTAACTTTTTTCCCAGCCATGTGTTCACATTAAGAACCTCTACTTTAGGGCCGTGACCTCACTTTACAGAGGAGGTGGCTGGAGCCCCCAGCGGGGCTGAGAGCTGTACAGAGCTACCCAGCAAGTTAGAGTTAAAAGCAGACTCAGGGTGGGAGGGAGGGAGATGCAAGAGGGAAGAGATATGGGAACATATGTATATGTATAACTGATTCATTTTGTTATAAAGCAGAAACTAACACACCATTGTAAAGCAATTATACTTCAATAAAGATGTTTTTAAAAAAAAAATTAAAAAAAAAAAAGCAGACTCAGCGCGGCCTCCTGCTGTCTCCCAGCCAAGCTCCGCCCACTTGGTAGAGCCATCTCTGCATGTATGATTTTCCGAACACATAACACAGGACCATCCCTACAATTCCCTGAGCCTTGGTTTCCTCATCAGTAAAATGGGAACAAGCACACGCCCCTCTGCCGGCTGCTGTGAGGATAGAATGAGGAAACGAATAGGAAAGGGCCTTGATACCTGGACAGGGCTCTGTACTTGTGTAGATCAGTAACATAGGAGTACTTATTATACATCGCCTCACAGAAAATTAAAGGGTATGAACTTTGGGTTTCATTAAATGGGCAGGTCCGTGGTGGCAAGCCCAAATGCTTATAGGGGTAAGGTAATAAGGAAGGGCAGGGACTGTGGCAAAGTCAAGAACTCATGCCCATCTGAAAGGGGCAGCCACCATTCGGTACCAGTGGAGGATGCCACCCAGGAAGGTGGGCCTAGTGTTGCCAGAACTGATTTTCTAAGAGATGGCAGAAATCCATATTCTTGGCAAAATGTCCTGGTTTTTATATTAAACATCTTTATAATTAAAACAGGATGAGAGCCCAAAAACATGTCTATAGGCTGTCAGTTTGCAACCTCTGGGGGGTACAGGTTTCACAGCCTGGGAAAGGAGATGAAACAAACAGGTCAGTGCTTCCCATACAAGCAAGAGGGTCCTCACCCCAACCTGGCTTTGGAGGTCAGGTGGTGCCCATACGGGATAAGCATTCTTGTCAGGGCAACCGAGGCCTCCCCAGTGGAGACAGCTGGTCCTAAAATTGTACTCTCCTCCGCTCGCTGCTATGAGGCTGCTTTGTTTTATTAATAAACTTGGATCGTGCTCACAGCACATCAAGGTAAAGAGAGATGCTTCCAGGGCAGGTAATGCAGGCAGTTCTAATAGATGAAGAAACAGGCTTCCAAATATAAATAGGAAAATAAGATAAACAGACAGAGATCCAAGTCTGCTTCATGCTCATTTGCAGGCTGTGAGCCACAGACTTAGAGAACCGTGGATCATTTGGGCTGGAAGGGACCTTTGTTCAGAGGATGGGGAAACAGGCCCAGAAATGGGAAAAGACTTGCCAAGGGTCACATTCCTTACGTGAATACTTCTGATTTCTCAGAGCATCAGCTTTGTCATCTGAAGACTCTAACAGAGCCACACACAGTTTCCTGAGTGCGTCGTATTCTCTCCAGCCCAGTGTTGTTGCCCCTGCTGTTCCCTCCTTCATCAGGCCGTCTCTGACTTGACCTTCGAGAGCAGCTTGAGTTTGCCCTTGGGAACCTGCCCCCACTCCTTCCTCCATGCCTTCATCAACCACAGCACATGCACACAGGATTGTCGCTGTCTGTGTATGTGTCTGCCCCTCCAGCCAGCTGGGAGCTCCCGAGGGCAGGACCCCTGCCTTATCCAGCTCTGTCTACTGAGAACCCAGCACAGGGCCGGGCATATGGGAGACGCTTTCCAAAGCTCCGCTGAGTGAAGCACTGAACAATGTAAGACCCTCTTGCAGAGGGAGAAGGAGGTTGCAAACAAAGACTATTACGGGAGAGCTCATCAAACACCACCTTGATATCGAGTTAACATGCCAAATGATCCCAAGCTTAAGATAATATACAGACTTTGGTCTGTAACATCAAAGACCAGCCAAAATGCAGGTGAGGAAAAGTACGCCGTGACTTTGATAATCCCTCTTGTGAACAAAAGAGATGCAAACAAATTTCTTCCTGAGGATCCAACATGTGCCAGGCTCCGTGATGGATGCTTTCCCACGTGGCCTAGCTTAATTCCCAGGAGCTTTAGAAGTAGGTGATACACCTATCTTGCAGGTGTGGAATGAGGAAAGCAAGGTCCACCCATGACAGGAAGGAGAGAAGGCAGGATGGAAGGCAATCCATCCCACTCCAGAGTTCCTCCCATTCTATCAAAGTCATCACTATAATTAACAATGGAGTCCTCATCCTGCCTGTTCTAACCATGGCTTATCTCATGCAGGGACTGGAGCTTTGAATAAGTCATTTCCCCACCTCCACCCCCAGGCCTGCTATTCCAGACCTGCCACTGCCACAGGTCTGGGGGCTTGGGAGGAGTGGGGTCAATGTGGGGGGTCTTTCTGGTGCTCTTGTGAGGGGGAGGGCGGGAAGAATAAAATGCGTTAAGGCAGAAGAAGCCCAATCCCCTTCCCACCCTTCCCCCCCACCACACCCCAGGCAATAACTACAGCCATGGAGTGGATAGGAGGGAGAGGGTTCTGTTCAGCTCTCTTTAGATTTTATTTTTAACGTATTATTTACATTTGTGGATTACCCCCAGAAAACTTTGGTTTCAAGGGTACCTACTCAGAGACAGAAGTCCTCAGGTTCACACATTCCTTCATCAGCCTTCTAGTAATAACTCAAGTAGCAGTAAGATGGGACATGAAAAGGGGTTTGTGAATGTCACGCAAACCATGTTGGTTGCTCAGGGCATACACTGGGCATTTCCAGCTTCTAAGTGGTCAAGATCCTGCATCCAACAGTAACCAGTACATTGTATTCCCTTGTGTCATAAATGTTTGAGGCAGAGGCTTGGAGTAAGATACTGAAATCTCAAACCCAACTAACCTCTCTGAGTCAGTTTCTATGCCCAGACCTCACCGGACTTCAGCGATGATGAATAAGTGCAGCATGACGGGCAAGTGCCCAGCACGGTATCCGACACGCTGCAGGCTGGTCTCCCGCTCCCCACCGCTTTCACTGCAGAGTTGCTGGTCCTGAGTGCCAGGGGCAGCTGAGACATGGAGGCGAACCACTACAGTGGATGTGCTATTTATTTCCACAGGCTTCACCTCTATTTGACCTTGTTACTCCTACTTTGTCGATTGGGCTAGTATTTTACAAGCCCACGATACATAGTTTTTTACGAGCCCATAAAACATCTTCAGAGTGAAATCAAATTCATCTGCCACTCTCTGGCTTGAAGACTAAAGCCCAACACTTGGGATCTCCCTCCTGGGCTCTCTGTTTCCTCCTGTGCATCCCCTCCCAGCATGCACTTGGGGGCCTCCATCCAGGTGGGCTCACCCTTCTCTAGACGTGTTCTGCCCATTCCTGCCACTGCACCTTTGCTTAGGTTCTTCCTCTTCTGGAACAGTCTAAACCCTTCCTTCTCTCCCCACCACCTGTGAAAAGCATTCCCTTGCAATTTAAACTCCTGCTGCCTCTCTCTCTCCTCAGAATCCCACGATGCTCAGAGAAGCAGCGTCGTTTGTATTTTCTTCCTAGCGACGGTTTTACTTGCTGCAGGGCCCTAAGTGAGATCTTTCAAGGTCTCTACATATTCTCCCAAGAAAGAGAGCTCCTCTAAGGCAGGGCCAATGCAGACCCTCCCCCAAAGGCATTCATCTGTACATTCCCAGTGTCTAGCAGAGAACGAGGCAGGCAGCATGGGCTCAATTAGCAAATGCTCCCAACGCCCCCGGTTGGAAGGCTGCCACCAGGCATGGTGAGACACAAGATGGGATGAGCACCTGGCAGAGAGGATACAATCCCTGCCAAGCCTGCCACAAGCATATTCTGAAGTGGGCTGTTCTCCTTCTCTTAATGAGATGCACCAACCACAGAGTGGGAGCAAGCAAATTCATTCTCGGCAGGGCAAGCAAATTCATTCTTAGCAGCAAGGCTAGACTTAGAGGCTATATTCTTTGTTACCACCAGGACTGGCTGCCCACCTATTTCTACACTCATTCAGGCTTCCATACACTCGATTTGTTTTCCAGAAGGCCCCATCCTTAGCCACTGTCAGAAATGATAAGTTTGTGTGACTGGTGATGGTCCCCGACCCAAACTAGAAGGCAAGGAAGTAGACCCTAAATCATACTTCTCTGACTTTGGTTGTTTTTATAACCTTAAGCCCCTGTTCATACGTGCAGTGTAGACCTTTCCACAGATTACAAAATGAGGGGTTTTCTAGTGTTACAGAATATGATTCCAAAGCCAAGTAAAATTAATCCTTTGGCTTATTTATTCCCAGACCAGGATTCCAGACAGACAAAGAAAACGCCAGTTGATGAATCTGAAGCTACTGGTCCAGGTCTCCCCGCCCCAGTTCTTCACCACAAAGTACAGTAAATTACATGTATTAGGCCCTTCCTCCCTACCAAAATATATCCCATGTAATGTTTTCCAAATGGATAATCCTCTGCTAAATCCTACATAATCGTCTCCAATGTTTGCTGGTAATGGACACCAGGAAGCCATCGAACTTGCCTCAGCTCTAAATACATTTGTGCTAATAACTCTTGTACAGAAAGAGCTCCATTGCTGCCGATTTCAAGGCTCTAGAAATCAGACTCCTAACAAATTTCCTTTGGCTTTGTTTCACATAATCCCGCTGCTGTCTGCTTCATGCTCTTCTCCAAATGTGTTGGGTCCCAATGGGCCATTGTCCTCCATGAATGATGGCTTCAGGCTCGACAAATGGCCCTCCATCTATCATCGCGGAGCTCCAGCGGCAACAACAGAGGCTGCTCTGTCTCCCTCGCAAGCAGGCAGAGTGATGGTCCTGCCTTGGACTTGCCTCCCCCGCCGTCTTGGGAGGGTTACCAGAGTTCGCTGGGAACTCTGAGGAAGGGGGTCAAGACTGAGCTACTTCCCCTTTGAGTGTGCAGCCCTTCTGGTCTGGGGAGATCCCACTTATGTTCTCTTCTCCAGGGGGCCAATCTCCGCGGTCATCCAACCTCCCCTTTGCAACCTGAGCCCTTCTTCCAACCGTGCCATCCATCTCCCTGTGGGGCTCTGAGAATCTAATGAGAGTGGTTTGCAAAAGCAGAATGGGCAGAGCAGTTAAGGAGAACTGGCTTTGCAGTCGGGAAAGCCTGGGTTTGAATCTGACTCGTCACTTTCAGACTGTGTGATCTTGCAAGAGCCACATAATCTCTCTCAGCCTCAGTATTCTCATCTGCAAAGTAGGAATAATAATGCCTGCATCATAGTATCAGCATGAAGCTCAGGTGGATATGGAGGTGATGGAAATAAAGCACTAAGCACAGCACCTGGCAAACAGGAGACACTTAATAAGGTGTTCTATTATTTTAAAAGTTAATAGTATCGGGCTTCCCTGGTGGCGCAGCGGTTGAGAGTCCGCCTGCCGATGCAGGGGACACGGGTTCGAGCCCTGGTCTGGGAGGATCCCACATGCCGCGGAGCGGCTGGGCCCGTGAGCCATAATTGCTGAGCCTGCGCGTCTGGAGCCCGTGCTCCGCAACAAGAGAGGCCGCGATGGTGAGAGGCCCGCGCACCGCGATGAAGAGTGGCCCCCGCTTGCCACAACTGGAGAAGGCCCTCGCGCAGAAACAAAGACCCAACACAGCCATAAATAAATAAATAAAAATTAAAAAAAATAAAAAAGATATCTAAAAAAAAAAAAAAAAAGTTAATAGTATCATAATATTAATAAGAATTCAATATTTCCCCTAAAACTCTAGAAAAATTGATGGTGAAGAGAAATCATCGTATTTACCTGTGGCTTTGGGTCTCCCTTCAAAGATGCTGGAGTCTGAGCCTGAGAAACCTGGTGGTGCCAGTTCCAAGTTGCCCCAGCACACCCCTGGATCAAGCTCAGACTCTGCCACTTGCTCTGTGACCTTGGCTAAGTGATTTAAACTTTCTAAGCCTCAGTTCCTTCCTGTGCCAACTAGGATCAATAAGGTCTATCTTATAGGGCTGTGGTGAGTACCAGTGAGGTAATGCAGGGGAAAACACTAGCCTTTAGTTCCTGGCCTACAGTAGGTGCTAAAGAAACTTAAGCTAGTTACTGATTCACTAGACACTTAATAGCAGCCTAGGGCATTGTGCTGGGTGCTGAAAGAGAAAAGAAGAAGGAAGAGAAGGAGAAGGAGGGGGAGTGTAGCAAAGGGGGAGGGGAAGAAGAGGTGAATAAGACTTGATCTGTACCCTCAAGGAGCTCACAGACTAATGCAGTGGTTCTCAGCCCCAGCTACACATCACAGTCATTCAGAAAACTTAAACATATATATATATATATATAATCTTCCCAGGCTCCATACCCAGAGATTCTGACTTAATTGGGCTGGGGTGACCCCTGGGCATCAGTATTTTGCAGAAGCTCCCGACATCCTTCCAATGTGTCCAGGGCCAAGAAAGACTGGCCTCTTGGGGGAAGATAGGAGCACATAGATGGTTTAATAATATATGCTTAGGGCTCCAACAGAGTTATATACAAAGAGTGACAGGAACACAGACAAAGGCAAAGGTAATCCCCTATCCCTTAGGCTGAGTAATAGCGTGGGAGTAGGGCTTCATCAGAAGGAGGACCTGAGAGAAGGGCATTCTGAGACTTTTCTGCACGACCTTAAATAAAGGCAGAGCTGCAGTGAGTCACCAGGCAGGGCCTGGAGCAAACCAGGGCAGCAGGAGGAAAGTGAGATAAGTTGGACTATTTCCCATGTGCAGAGCTCCTCGGGGGACCCCAGCCCTGTGCTCTGTACCCCAGTGCTTGGCTGCGGCCTTGGTCCAAGAGTTTCACCACTCAGGGAGAGTGAGAGAAAGGACAGAGCACTTCTGTCTGGTCAGGCAGCCTCTGGGAAGTTCCTTTGCTTCCCCATCAACAGTGTCACAAGCCTTGCAGAGAGACCAAACACTTAGGGTGACTCAAAGGTTGGTTGGTTTGTTGGGAGGGCCTCCTGTCCATGGTGCTGAACAGTCCCTGTGCTGAAGGACCAGGCTGTTCCAGGTGTGTGTGTGTGGTCTGTAGACAGGCAGCATCATGCCACCTGGGAGCTTATTAGAAATGCAGGATCATGGGCCCTGCCCTAGGCCTACAGAATCAGAATCTGTCACTTATCACATCCCCAGCTGGTGTAAGTAAAGAAATGAATTTAATGCTTTGGAAACAGCATTTTCAAAGAAAAAAATGGAATGGCATAGAAAAGAATAAAAAATGTCAGCTTTCCTCACATCTAAGAGCAAGTTTTGTTATTACATATATGGGTATATGAGCAGGATCCAAGAAGTGTTTATTCCTATGAGCTGCATTCTAAACAATATCTGAAAGATCCTGCTTGTTTTTCTTAATCCCGGAACACTGATGATTTTTATCTAATACCTTCTAGGATTCTGAGCCAGATGAGAGGACAATGACAGCGGGATAAAAACAGGGTATAGATCAACAGAGAAAGAGAATGAGAAGGAGACAGAGACTGGACCTGCTGAAGAGGTAGATGCTGAGAGAACAGTGGAGAAAGTAAAAAAATAGAAAAAAAAAAAAAAAAAAGGCAGAGGAGACCAGATTTGAGTGTTAATGTCTATAGAGTTACTTCTTAAAAGTGCTTTTGGCTTTCTTCCTTCCTTTTTCTTTCTTTCTTTTCTTTCTTTTTTTTTTTTTTTTTGTCAATGACATTTTGTAAAATTTTATACCACCCTTAGAACAAACTTTACAGTCAGTTTCTATTTCTTAAGGCACGCAGTTGTTTTGCTTGAGAAATCCCTCACATTTCCGATGGTTTCCTCCTACCAGCCCCAGGGAAGCTGGTGGGGGGCAAAGGGTGGAGAGGGCCCATGACTCTGAGTCAAAGGCTCCTCCTCCCCCCCTGCTAGGTTTCGTAGGTTTCCCACTGCTCACAGTCAACCAAAACAATCAGAGGCACAGCTCTAAAGAACTTTGGAGAGAACGAAATGGAGGCCTCTTTAAAATGCAAAGACATTTTGTTTGCTTCAAGGGGTGACAGAAAACAAAACGTAAAGAGTAGAAGTGACACCGTGATTTTTCCTCCTTTCAGAGTTGGGCAATGGGAGTTATTAACCTCCTGCCACGAGCCTGTTCTTTCATTTATACAAGAGTGTTCTACATTTGATTTTGCCTAGGAAATTGGTGTCTAATGGAAGATGACCAAAAATGACTTTTAAAATAATTTTCTCTCAGGCTAGTAGAGTTTAGAAAACTCAATACTCTCACTTAGGGAAATTCTGCCTGGAGGTCACGATATGGGACAAAAGTTTGTTAACACCTGCACATGGTTTCAGCTCCAAGGAAGACACAACTCCATGTACTGACACTTGTGTTTGTTCTGTAAAATGGCAGAATCAAGACCACGATCTCTTCCATAACGAGCTACGATAAAGCCAACAGGGACAGTTTTAGTTTATTTTTCAAATAAAAAAATGACAAAGTAATATATATCTACTGTCTCTAAAGACAAATTCTTTTTGATGCAAAGAGAGTACCTGACTCTTCAGGGGCAGTTTAAGTCCCTCAAACCCTAAGTTAGCTGGCATGACTTTTGATATAAGTAGAGTAGCTTACTAGTGCTTACTATGTTCTGGAGCCTTCATATCTTTATCTTATTTTTTTTTTTCTTTATCTTATTTAATGCACTTGACACACAATAGGATGTGTGTTACAATCCCTATTTTCAGAGATGGTAAAATGGAAGCTCAGAGAGGTTTAGTGACCTGCCTAAGGTCACACAGCTCATCAGAGCAACACAGCCAGAATCTGAACTCCAGAATGTCAAGTCCCAAACTCCAGCCAAGTTGACCAAGTGTCATCTTGTTCAGCTGCCTTTCTGCCTCAGTCTCAAAAGCCCCAATCTTTCACAATAACCTTCTTCCCCAAGGGCTCCTGGTTATTTTACCAACTTGCAGCTTTCAGCTCTCTGGGTCTTGCTGCTAAGCAGGCTGACATTTCTCTCTGGTTTTGTCTGGCACTGAAGAAACCATCCTGGGTGCATGGCTGGTCACTCACAGAGACGGATGTCTGGAAGGGCACTGGATTTCCACAGTGGCTCCAAATGAGACCTGCTTTCCCTTTATTCAGTCAATGATTTTACAGTCAAATAGCATTTACTCAAAGTGGGAATATGTAAGCACATTTCAGCTTCAAGGCTGGATTTCTTCAACATCACAATTCAAGCATTTCTAAAACTGGTAAATGCTTAGAGGGCAAAGTCCCATCTGAGAAATGACAGTTTTCAAATCCTGATCTGAATACAAAGACAGTCAGCTTAACACAACAATAATTTCTCCAGGGCGTCCCATGCTCCATGTACTGTGAATAGGGTGGCTACAGAAAGGCACCAAGACATCATCTTAGACCGGGGTATTTATTGCTAGTATTTTCACCAGTTAAAAAACTAGTATTTTTACCAGTTAAAAAAAAAAAATCACTGAAACATTCTAAGTAGAATTCAAGCGAGAAGGAACACGTTCGAGCTCAATATAATAAAGAATTCTCTGACCATCAGCACTTGTTCAACGATGAAACAGCTGACTTTATTAGTAAGTTTTACCCAAAGTGTGCTGATAAATATTTACCTGGCTCTCCAGGAGACAAACAAACAAGCCTGATATGTAGCCTTTGCTGATTTCCGTGGGGTAAATACTCCTACCATGGCCAATTTCAAGCTCTCCAAGTGGAGCCATTGAAAGTGGAGTTGGGAGAGGATGAAGGAATGCAACTATCAAGAATATTTCCATGGGCTTCCCTGGTGGCGCAGTGGTTGAGAATCCGCCTGCCAATGCAGGGGACACGGGTTTGAGCCCTGGTCTGGGAAGATCCCACATGCCGCGGAGCAGCTGGGCCCGTGAGCCACAATTACTGAGCCTGTGCGTCTGGAGCCTGTGCTCCGCAACAAGAGAGGCCGCGATAATGAGAGGCCCGTGCACCGCGATGAAGAGTGGCCCCCGCTCGCCGCAACTGGAGAAAGCCCTCGCACAGAAACGAAGACCCGACACAGCCAAAAATAATAAATAAATAAATAAATAAATAAATAAATAAATAAATAAATTTTAAAAAGTAGCCTTCGCCATACATTAAAAAAAAAAAAAAAAAAAGAATATTTCCATCACGCAGACAAAACGGATGTAAATAACCTCGGCAGCAAAGTAGAATGTACTAAAGTAATCAGGAAGTGGTGAACGTCAGGTATTTTTCCCTTTTTCACATAATTTACTTAAGTGTAAATTTATACGATTTGATTTTTAAGTAATGGCTGTGTTTAATAACTGGCTCACAACATCCCTGAAAAAGGAACAATCAGTGCTTGTGAGCCAGGTTGGCGGGCTCTGCCATTCCTTGGGGCCTTCACCATAGTGGGGTGGGGGGACGATCAGAGGCTGGAGGGCCATTTGTCACGGACATAAGTACCTAAGTCTTTAAGCGTATCTGACTGCAGCAGCATCACTGCTGGCATTGGTGACATGTGACACCAATGTGCCTAACATGTGACAAGAGCTTTGTATGCCTTGTCTCATTTATATAATATCTTGACGAAAACCCCATCAGGTAGATGGGACTAACATCATCCCATGATAGAGTTGAGGAAGCTGAGGCTTAGAAAGCTTAAGTAACTCACCTGGAGTCACAGAATAGTCAGTGACACTATTGAAGTGTTTGACTCCAAATCTCTTTTCCTTAAACCACGATGTTACACTGATATTACAAGAAATGCACTATACCTACTGGTTCGTGAACCTCTGTTATCCCTCAGGGCACTGTGATCTGTGCAGTAAGAGAAAAGAAGAGATGGGCTGCTCCCAGTTGCAGATTTCAGAAGGGTTGGCTAATGCATCTGAGTTCAGAGACTTAAACTGAACCAACAGTACACCAAGGAAGTGTTTAAATGAATAGCACCTTCCTTTCTATGGCGGCACTAAACAAACAACTAAAACCTGAACTTAAGTAGATTCATATAAAATCACCATCTTTATAAGCAAAAAAAAAGTCGAATATCTACAACTTAATTTTGTTCCACCGAATGGACCCTTTTGGACATATTTGAGGGACTTGCGGCAACATGCAGCCCAATCTAAAGTCTTGTGTCTCTGTGCTAACAGATAACAAACTTTTTCTTTAATCAAACTAAATAGCTAATATGAGTGGGACACCATATCCGTGTATCACAAAGGTGCAGGTGAGTAGAGACATCTTGCCCAGGATGGCCACCGCATTCTCTACTGTACGCTCAAACAGTGGAAATCCCAGGCTAAGCCAGCAGCCTCCCGACCTGCCCCATCCTCAAGCCCCGACCTTAGTTCCTGAATCCACACAAGGTGAGCACCCCGATGGGGCATGCGGTTGGCTGATAAGACGTTCCCACCGGGTAGAGGTTCCCTGGTGATTAAGAGGCCTGTAGGGTCACTCACTCCCTCTATGCATTGCCCACCTACCTTCTACTATGATGGAAGGTGCCGGCAGGGCAGAAAGAATGTCACCCACATTCAGTGGAGCAGCTTGGCCCCAGAGCCCACTGGGAGAGGCACAGCCAACTGGATCCTCTTCCCCCCATCTTCTGCAGCCTCCTACCTCGGTAAAATCCCAGGACTGCAATTGAATGTAAGTGTTTGCACTCAGTGTTTACCTGCAGAGGCTCTAGTCATCGGCTTAACCAAGATCCCTGGGCTGTGCATGCTAGTTGCGTTTTCATCATGCCTCCGTTGCATGGAATTATCGAGGTACAGCTGCATGATGCAAACTACCTAAAGTCTGGGCAACCGCTCCTGTAGCAACAGACGCAGGGTATGGGGAGGGCTGCTTGGCTCTTGGCCTGGAGGAATTTTACTTTGAAATCAATCAGAATTGCAGTCGAGAAAGATATAATCACCATTATAAATTCGTGAGCATAAACAATGTGACAGGTGAGTTACTTGCAGTCCTCACAAGCAACTCTTCAAAGTAACTACTGCTACCCTACCTCTTGGATGGGGAAAGTAAGGTTCGGGAAAGTTGAGAAGCTTGTCCAGTATCACACTGGCAGTAAATGGCAGAACCAGATTTTAAACTCCTGTTCGTTTACATCCAGAGCCCTTATTCTAGGCAGGCTGCAACTCTGCCTACATAAAAGGGGAAAAACAATTACTAGAGGTTTGCTTCCTCCATGACAACGATAGTGAGGATAATGGTAACAATGAGAATAACTAACATTTACATAGTGCTCACAAGGCTCCAGGTACGGTTGAAATTCGGGTGTTTAAATTTTTGCAACAGCCTTCACTTTAGAGAGCAGGAAACTGAGGCTCAGAAAGGGTATACAACCTGCCCACAGTCCTACCAAGGTCACAGTTAAGGACTGACCTAGGTGGCTCTGAATAATACCTCTCTTAGCATCCTCTTGTCAGTCTTGAGGAAAAGGTGGTTGGCATCCCCAATTCACAGATGAGAAAAGTGAGGCTCAGAGAAGTCAAGAGACTTGCTCAGAGACACCCAGCTAAAGAGGTTGGAACCATTTATCCCAGCAGCAAATACATCTCAGGAGTAAAAGATCTCCTGTGCATTTCTCATAATATCAGTGTAACATCGTGGTTTAAGGAAAAGAGATTTGGAGTCAAACATTTCAATAGTGCCACTGACTATTCTGTGACTCTAGGTGAGTTACTTAAGCTTTCTAAGCCTCAGCTTCCTCAACTCTATCATGGGATGATGTTAGTCCCATCTACCTGATGGGGTTTTCGTCAAGATAGTATATAAACGAGACAAGGCGTACAGAGCTCTCGTCACATGTTAGGCACTGAAATGCCACCAATGCCAGCAGTGATGTTGCTGCAGTCAGATACGCTTAAAGACTTAGGCTTGGAGGTTAGGAGGTTAGCTCACCACTTGCTATCTGTAGCACCGCAGACAAGTCCCTTGGCCGTTCTGAGCCTCAGTTTACCCCCTGAGGACAGTGAGGGCCTTGAAGCAGGGGCCTTCTGATCCATCCCGCCTGGATGCACCAGAACCCTGGGGCTGGAATGGCCTATGTGAGACGTTCTCTCAGCTGAGAGGAGGAGAAAAGTGCTACTTTCAGACTCAACACATGTGTCTCCACCACCTCCCTGGCTGTTATATTTTCAGGCAAATAAAACAGCCTCAAATGCTTCCCAAATCGCTGCTTAATGCTCTCCTCAGAGCGTGATCTCGTTTATGGATCTGTAGAAAGGGTTTATGGCATCGCCATTGATAGCGCAACATCCCAAATGATTTATCAGAGAAGGTGATGTAAAAAGCAGCAAGAAAGCACAGGGGGGAGGAAGGGGGTTAACTGCTCGGTTTTTGCTGGGAAGGAGAGGGGCAGACTGCGCTGGAGGGAGCAGGCCATACGTACGAGTTGAAACAACTTGTCACAGGGCTGCCTTTAGGTGACTTCCTGTACAAGCAGGGAACTGCAAAACATGGACAGTTGGGAAAATGCTGAAGGAGCTGACTGAAATTCACGGCGCCTGTTGATGACTCAAAGTCACAGAAAATCTGTGGGACACTGAGTGTGAAACGTGTCTCACAGCTTTCCCCATCGTAGTAGCTAGCTTGGGGCAGCCAGGAGCTTGAGGTATTAAGAGGCCTGTGTACGGATTTCGCATTAACAATGACGGGTTAGCCTGTCCCAGTGCGTTGTGGGAATATCAGGCTGCATGGGAGGGATGGGCAAAGGTCAGATGAGGATGTCTTGGGTCATGCGGACCCTCTGGGATTGGGATTGATATAAATTCCAGGTAACAGGCATGGCTCTTGGTGATTTATAGAGTCTGGCTGGTCTCACCTATTTTTACCTCCCTTGCATCGTCTCCTGCTACATCCCCTCTCACGACTCAACTCCCACATCCCCGTGTCTTAGCACCAGCTGTTCCCTCTGTCAGGATGGGCCCCCTAACCGTGCTTTGCTAGCAAAGTTCTACCCTTCCCTCTGGCTTGTTCAAGTGTCACCTGACTTGGAAATCCTCCTTCCTAACCAGGGCTGGATGCGCAGGCATGAAACGTGGGCAGTAGCACAGGGCTTGTGTTCAGAAGAGCCCTACGCTTGGTTTAATGGTCTGCTACTGCTGTCTTCAGATTCTTAATAATTTTTACAGAAGGGGCTCTGCATTTTTGATTTGCACCGGGACCTGCAAATTATGAAGCTAGACCTGCTCCCACCCCCTGAGATGGAGTCAGGGGCTCTCTGCTCTGTGGTCTCAGCACCTTGGATGCTCCTCCAGGTGGGACCTGTCATTGTGCTTAGTTATTTGTCTGTGTCTTTCCACAATGCCTTGTTGCCAAAGAACAGAGTATTCAGGCAGTTAAAAAGGATGCAAAAAAATAAATCCAACACAACCACAACAAACAGCAGTTTGGCATAAACTGGTAGTAGGTTAGCAATAAAACAGGAAAAAGAAAGGCAGGAGGTAACCAAAATTACGCCAGGAATGAGGTTAATTCTCTTAACAGGCAGACTGCAGGTTTGGCCCTGTGTTCCCTAGCGGTCTATAGGGAAAATGAGGCAGTACTGTTCACACAATTCCGTGTTTACAAGATAAAAACAAGCCAATTTCTCTGGAGAGACATATTTATTCTTAACATTGAGAAGAGATGAAATTTTTCTGAGCATCTTCATAAAAAGGACCTTGTCAACCAGAGGGATCTCGCCTGGTGTCTGTACCTCCTGAAACAGTCACAACATTTAGTATGTCTTGGGGCGAGCACTGTTTTGAAGGAAGGTTCCATGGCTTGGGCTGGACTCTCAAATGCGCCCACAACTCACAAAGGATTAAGATTCATGGGGCTGTAATGACAGGCACAGTAGATACTTTCTCATAACAACCCTCAATCCAGGGTGATGGAATTTCCATAAAGCACAGTTCCCACAACAAGTCATCAGTTTGGTACTGAGAACTTACTATAATGTAATTGTTTATGTATGGGCCCATCTCCTTAAGGCAGTGGCCTTTTCCTTTTCACCTCTGGTCCCAGAAGGCCTAACCTGAGACTCAACATATAATCAGCATCTAGTAAAAGTGGCTAAGCAGCTGGATGGACAGCTGGATGGTTGAACAAAGGAACAAATGAATAAGTGAACCGACCTCCTAACAATCCCCATAAAGCTCTTTTCACTCCAGCATGGAACTCTTGCTCAGAAACATCAGCCCACTCTCTGGCTGCACATCTGGTAATAATTCCCTGGGTCTGAGAATTCAGCAAAGTGGGTGCTCACCAGGCCCTTGAGCTTCCTAAGAAAGGTGCTTTGCGCTCTACAGCAAGCTTCTCAGGGACTGTGATAGTTAATTTTATGTGTCAACTTGGTCAGGCTACGGCGCCAGTGGTTCAGTCAAAGGCTAGTCTAGACGTCGCTCTGATCACCTTTTTTTAGGTACGATAAACATTTACATTCAGTTGACTTTAAGTAAAGCAGATTACCCTCCATAATGCAGATGGGCCTCATCCAATCAGTTGAAGGCCTTCAGAGCCAAGACTGAGGTTTCCAAAGGAAGAAGCCATTCTGCTTCAAGATTCAACACTGAAATCCTGCCTAAGTTTCCAGCTCACCTGCCCTGCCCTGCCCTGCCCTGCAGATTTTGGACTCAAGACTGCAACTTCAACTTTTTCTTGGATCTCCAGCCTGCTGCCCTGCCCTATAGATTTTAGCCCACAACTGTGTGAGTCAATTTCTTAAAATAAATTCCTGTTTTGGTCTCTGTCTCATTCTCTTTCCTGATCTCTGTGTATGTGTATACGTGCACACACATACACACACACGTACGTATGTACATATGTAGATGTATAAAGAATGCATAAACAGATATATACACCCTATTGCTTCCATTCCTGTGGAGAACCCTGTACAGGACTTAGGACTCAATATCCTGAGCAGGTGACAGTGCCTTCATCCATTCTTGGGGAAGGTCCTAGTAAGGGCAAACATGGCCAGTGACGGGTTTTCTAGGAAGGAGGACGCTGTGGTGCCCCTCCCACATCTACCTGTCTGGGTAAGTCGTTGAGAGGTGTACAGGTTGGCATGTGATGGGGAAGAGAGAGGATGTTACGGAAAAGCTGGCTTAGGCCGGCTCTGCCTTGTCCTGAGAAGTGAGTGCTGTCCTGTGCTAGGGGGGTGGGGATCCCAGCCTCCTGACATTTAGTGACTCCCCAGGAGCAGCTCACATCTGTGGATGCCTGATGGGGGCCAGACTGGCTCATTTAACCTCGTCATGGCTACTGTGAAGGAGGAATGACCACATCCATTTTACCGTCGAGGAAACCCAGAGAAGCAAGGTGGATTTGGGATTCACAGCAGAACTGAAAGACCATGACAGTTCCCCTCTGCTTTGTCCTTTGTTGGCTCATGTTCTGCTCTCAATAGAACATCTGGTTGGTGTAATTCTGACTCCGCCTCCCAGCCGTTCAGCGACCAGCTGTGCGAGCGCGGACATGGACACGCTGCCTCTGGACAGCAGTGACCTCTGTCAAATGCCCACCTTTCAAGACGGTGCTAAGTGTGAATTGAAGCCATGCTACCCCGTCCTTGGAGGGCACTCGGTGAGCGGAGGTTATGGTCGCTGCGTTACCCTCCCCAGGTCAGGGATGCGGATGCCCAGTGACTGGCTCCCACGCCTACAAGGACGCACCCACACGGCTCCACAGCCCCCAGCAGAGGTTACACTGTGACCCCCTGAGGCTCCTGCCATCCTCAAGGGATCATGAGATGCCAGCTCCATCAGTGAATTTTTTGCACCAGGGTGGGAGGGGTGGGGGGGGTGTGAAAATTAGGAAACAAAACTGCTCTGTGAACTCATTAAACATGTGCCTGCTTGCATCTCCGCGTGCTTCTCCTGTTCCCACTTCGGGTCGTGCGCCTATTATTAACCACCACCCGCAGAGAGGAAACGTGCGTCTCGCCCCAGGAACATATTGTGTGGGGAGAAGCTGCCTGATATAGTGTAATCAACAAGTTTTTTTAAAAGTCCCACCTCTCTGAAGTAGAAGCTGGCTCAAAATCCATCTTGGGCTCCCCACTGCCTGGAGAATGCACTACAAGCTCCTAGATGGACATGCAAGGCCTTTATGACTAGGGTTCCGCAATCTCCTTTCCACTTGCTTCCACTCTCCTGTTATACATAACCCAGCCCATGGGCCACCCAAGGTTAACCCAACAACCTGGCCCACGTGGTGCCTTGCTCAGAGTCACCACTGCCTGAAGCCCTTCCCATCGTATCCTTGCCCATCAGGTGTCTATCCGATCCTCACAGCCCTCCCCAAAGGCTTCCTTTTCTGCCAAGCCAGTCTGGACTCTCCAATCCAAAGTAAACCCCCCCTCACCTGAAGTCCCATAGCTCTTGGCTCATCTGTCTTCCACGGCACTTATTGTACTAAATGACAAACTGTCACTTTCTTATATGTGTCTCATCCCTTCTTCCTGTCCCACTTGCTGCCAGATTCAGGCTGGATTCTCCAATAGCAACTACCCACCAGGCATGGGATTTATAAGCTACCCCTCTCCCATCAGAATCCCAATACTGACCAAGAGCCATGAAACTTGGTGCCCCATACTGGGTTCCCACTCAACTGTGTCTCTTTCCCCCGTTCCCTGGAGGCTTTTCATGTTCATGACTGTCTCCCTAGCCAGGCAGACACCTCCTTTTAGGAAGGGGCTGGGTCTCATTCTTCCCTGTCCCCACAGCCCAGTGCTAGTTATATAGTAAGTTTGGGGAAATACCTATCAACCATGGGAGAAATTAGGAAATGATCTAATCAACCAGTGAAAAAAGGAAAAAAAAAACCCCTGGATCTCAAGCTCCTTAAGGGCAGGGGCCCCATCTTACTTTTCTCTCTTCCCTTTAACGCTTTGGCTGTAGCAGATGCTCAATAAAAGAGAGGGATTGCCCTGAACTGAACTATACGCAGGTCTTAATACTTAAAGCAGATCATTAATCTTCGCAAGCACTCAGACATTTTCCCGCCAGCCTTAGTGAAGTGAGGTTATGTAAGTCAGCCAGAAGGTGAAGCAGAAAGACTATGTGGACAATTTCAAGTGCCACAGAAATAGATAATTTTAATGGATACAGTATTTCTACAGAAATAAAACACTATGATTGAGATAGAGGCCAAGGGTTTCACCACTGGATGACAGTGAAGTTTAATTTGAATCAATGAGGAAGGTCTACAAGTCAATTATCTTTCATTTCACTCCTGTGCAATAAATGAAAGTTTAGGGCCAGTAGCAAAAGAATCTCGGAAAGGAGCATTTTGCAATTTATCAATTCATACATAACCACCGGCACAACACACTTACTGTAGAAAATACTTTCACGTTGATTAGCCCATTGAGTTTAAGTCAATTTCAACTTAAAGTTCACAGTGAGTGAAGCAAACCTGTGTGTAGTCCCATTATCATTCCCATTTTACAGCTGAGAAAACTGAGTCTTGGTGAATTTGTGCATCTTGCCCAAAGCCACTCATAAATCCAAAAAAGGCAGAGTCACAATTTGACATGAGATTTTTTTGACCTCACCCAAGTACTATGGCATTTGTACAAAACCAGATCTACCTAAGAAACCAATGGAAGAAGGGGTGGTGGTAAAAGGCAGCTTGGGGAAGGAATGTAAGCCCAGTGATCTGCACCCAGGGGCCTCAAAGGCCTCTGTGTGTCTCCAAAGAGGCGATTCCACCACTGTCTTTTAAGTGCCACTAAAGTAGGAAACTGCCTGAGAGCTAAAGGTTTTCAGGCTCTGCCCATATGGACTGGGAGGGAAAATGCTCCCCAGGCACACAATTTAAGAAGTGCTTAATGACAGCCCCACGACCTGATCAAGCCCCTTCTGTCACCCAGAGGGACCATAAGCATGGGGAGATTGTTTGAAAAACTTCCTTTGCAAAACGTCTCTTCCCCTTGTTTTCTCTCTCAGACCCATCCCAACATACAGCCAGAACTTCCATTGAAGTGCCCCGGGCTCAGCAGTGCTGGGAGAGACCTTCTCCAGAGTGTCTTCTCTTGGAAAAGTGAGACATTCATTCATTCATCAAATATATTTGCTAAGCACCTCTGATATCCCAACCTCAGTCACAGACAACGTGAGGCTTTTATTTCAATGGAGAGACGGCAAATGAAGTAGGAAATAGAAGGCCTGGGGAGCTACCATAGAAAGTAACTTGGGGCAGGTGCACGGGTAGGCAGGCAGGTGGACTTGTCTATATTGGGAGGGAGGGGTGGTCAAAGAAGTCTTCTCCAAGGAGGTGGCACTTGAGTAAGGATCTGGAAAACTAGAAGCAGCAACCATGCAAAGACCTGGGGGCAGAGTACTCCCAACAGCAGGAGAAGTGCAAAGCCTTGAGGTGGGAAGGTGCTGGCTTCTTCCAGTAACAGTAAGCCCAGTGTGTTGGAGGCCAGGTTAACAGGGGAGATGGGGAGATGAGATCAGAAGTCGGCAGGGAAGGTAGAGTAGGCTGTGTGGGCCTCAGCAAGACATTTGGTTTTTATTCTGAGTGTTCTGGGAAGCCTCAGGAAGGTTTTACAGAAGGGAGTGACAGGAGCTGACTTACATTTTTCAAAGGTCTCTCCAGCTGCCTTGTAGGAATGGGTAGTAGAAGGGCAAGCAGGGGAGCCGTGTAAAACCCGCTGAGTAAGAGGTGAAAGTGGTTTCTGCTAAAATGGCAGAAATGGAAATAAAGGGAAGTGGAGAGATTCGGGTTACGGCATTGATAAATGTTTAATAAGCGGCTCTCAGGGGAAAAAAAGCCCAGTTTGCCCATTTCTGTGGTGGTGTAAATACTCCCACCATTGCTGATTTCAGCGTGACATCAAGGGAAGCAGAGCTGGAAAGAGCTGTGCAGATTCCACTCTTGTGAGCCAGGCGAGGCGGCCAGCACACCACTGGGCTCCGGGTAGACCTGCAGGACTTGCTAACGGCCTGACCGTGGGCTGAGGGAAATGGAGGGGTGAAGGGTGACTTCTAGGATTTGGGCTCCCTTGACAGGAAGGATGGAGAAGCCACTCTAGAATCATCAGCTTCTGTCCATTGCCTGGACTCCTGAGTTCCTGAAAGGAAGGAGGCTTTGGGGAATGAGGGCACCCACCAGGCTCTGGGCTCCCTGGGAGCTGACCCCAGGCCTAGACCTCCCTGTTTCCTCAGCACCCAGCACTCAGCGTGGTACACAAATGGAACTTATAAAGGACGAATGCAAGACAGAGTGACCTCAACTTCCTGATCTGCAAAATGGAACGGTGATACTAACACTCCCCAAGGGTCACTGTGAGAATCAAATGCGAACTAATGTAACAGCCACCAGAGTCGAGAGCTATGGGGCCCACAGGCATTACATCATGATCCTCACATCAGCCCTGTGATGCTTTTCTACCCCATTTGACAGACAAAAAAATGAAGCTCAGAGCCATTAAGCTATGTGTCCAAATTCATTCAGCTTATACGTGGCAGAGCCGGATTCAAGCAGCCCCAGTCAGACTGACATTCTCAGCTGCTGGGGCCACCCCAGCCAAGGGCTGGTCAGTTTCCACTCTTTCACCAGGAACAGCAGGGGCCACATGGAGTCATGGGGACACATAAGCCACCCCTTCCTTGCCAAGTTCTGCAGGGGAAACAACATGAGTGAAACCCAGGCAAGAGTTGGGAGCCAGAGCTTTCCTCCTCCTGACCAGGAAGGAGGAAAAGAGAGGCCCACCAGGATGGAAGAGCATTTGCTCGCCCTGTTTAGGATGAAGGATTGCAAGTGAGGGAAAGCGTAGGGATGGAGGCATGGCCGCCCGGCTGGAAAAAGCCCTAACTGTGCTCAGCACAATGGCAAGTGTGTTCCCCTGGTGGAGACGGCCTGCCCTGTCCCTGACTGATAAGGGGATGTTTTTTTTCTTTACCCTTTTGCATGGCCAACATTTTCTTCCCAGGCTGATAGAGATTTATGAGCCCAGGCCTTGGGGTCAGAGTTCCGAGTATGGATTATGCTCTTGCTACGCAAGGACTGTGAGAGCAAGTAGTTCAGGTAAACTCCCTGCACCTCCACTTTCTCATCTGTAAAATGGGAGTCCAAAAGAGCCCTCACCTCCAGGGGCTGTGGTGAGGACAGAGTGGGCTCACAGGCTGGGTCAGGAGGAGAGCTGGGGCGCAGACCATGTCAAGAGGCATCCCCTTCCTCCCCAACGTGTCAATGAACTGAGCAGAGAAAAAAAAAAAAGAACAGGAGGGAAAAAAAATCCCATCAACTCACTTGGAAGTGTTATACAAATGGAAGCGACATATTCGTTCCCTCGCACCCTGGGAAGGCTATAAATTTTTTGATGTCAAACAGAGCCTAATGGCCCTGGTAAATCACAGCGCTTCCTGCGACTACCTGGCAGGGGAGCCTCCCAGGGGCGGAGCAGCCTCAGAGGGCCCGGCCAGCCTCTCCTGCTCAGTCGGAGGCAGTGGGGTCTCCAGGCAGAATCCCCGCTTTGCCATACAACGGCTGCAGTCCCAGCAGCCTCTGCTACTCATGCGGAGAGAACACCTGTTCTGAAATCACTGTTGTTGAAAAACTTCTCAGGTTTTGGTGCTCAGGGGCACCACAGCAAAAACCCAAACAGCTTTAGGAAAGGATGATTCGTATTATAACAGGATGCTTTGCTTTAACAAGTAGATGCTGTTTGCTAAGCACTTACTCAGAGCCGGGTACCCGTTTGATCCTCACACAAGCTGTAAAGTAGGTTTGATTACTATCCCCACTGTACAGCTGAAGAAACTGAGATGAGAGAGATTAAGTAACTCACCAGGATCAGCCCAGCAAGAAAGTAGCAGAGCTGGGACATGACCCAAGGCAGCCCAGCACCGGAAGCCAAACCCCCAGCCACCACTCCAGGCTGCTGGATTTATTCCCAGGTGAGAGGCTGGATTTCGAGGCTAAGTCCAGCATTTAGCATAGAGGGCTAAGGGTACAAATCAAATGCCTTTAGAGACCAGAAAGCAGGTCTGGCCTGGGTTTCAAAGAGACAACGTGAAGTGGTAGGGAATGTGGCAAACTATAGAGGCACGCCATAGCTCAGCAATATGTGGCCAGGTGAAAATGAGGGCCCAGTCCCCATATCGTCTATCTTTTTTTTTTTTAAATGTTGAACAACCTGAACTTTCATGTGAAATCTCTAAGAAAATAATAGGCCGACATTATGCAGGCCCACCAAAACCCAGCTGGGGGCCCAGCGTGGCCTTAGGGTCACGGTTTCCAACCCGTTTTTGCTTTACTGTTTATAAGCCTTCTTCACACCCATTGCCTTCTTTTGCTTGGATATCCAATGCTGTTTTACCCCCACTTCACAGATGGATAAGTTGAGACCAAGAGCTTCGCAACGATTGAATATTAGAGACGTTGAAGATACAGCCTGTACCTCTCTGTTGTCCTGGTCAAGCATCCCGCAACCTCAGCTTACACACCTCCTCCAGGGCCAGGGAGTTCACTCCTGTGACAACACCTCAAATCATTTTTAAGCAGTTCTAATCTTGAGGAAGTCACCTGAACTTCCACCTGCCCGTCCCACTCT
Organism: Balaenoptera ricei; assembly: GCF_028023285.1. Classification (NCBI taxonomy): domain Eukaryota; kingdom Metazoa; phylum Chordata; class Mammalia; order Artiodactyla; family Balaenopteridae; genus Balaenoptera; species Balaenoptera ricei. The sequence continues at coordinate 56,032,004 of NC_082646.1, read as the reverse complement.
GGAATGCTGGAGATATATGCCCAATTCCCCGGCCACATGACAGGCTTTGCCAACCAGACAGCAGTGAATATGGCAGGGTAACAAAGAGGAATTGTCATTGAACACTTCCAGGGCAATAAGCTCAGTGTTCAGAACTTAACACACATGTTTTCACTGAATCCTCAGAAGAGCACGGCACAGTAGGCTTCTCTATCACCATGTGTAATTAAGGTACACCATGTGTAATTAAGGTACAATTACCATGTGTAATTAAGCCGAATACCATCCCCAAGGTCACAGTTGGCATATGATGCCAAGGGGATTCAAAATGAGGTCTGCCCAATTCCATGGCCACCTTTCCGTCCGTCCGTCCATCCATCCATCCATCCATCCAGCCAGCCACCCACCCACCCGACCAACAAACATTTTTTGAGAACTTACTATATATCAGACACTGGCTCTAGATACAGAAGCATCTACCATACCACTTCCCATCACCTTCTTTTTCAGGCTAAGACACGTGCGCTCTTTCATCTACTCTTTATATAGTCAAGTTTCTGGGCCCTTCTCCTTCCCTGACTTGTTAGTACCAACAAGTGTCAACATTCCTATTACAGTTATTGCCTGGAATGGAAGGCGATCTTTGAACAGAGCCTGAACAAGCACGTGGCTGGGAGTATCCCCGGCCTGACTTGAGTTCTCTCCTTTTCTTGATGGAGCCCATGCTCATATCAGCTTTTCTGGAGGCCTTCCCACAAGCAACTTGTCAACCAAAACCGTGAAGACTGTTTTCACAGCTGCTGCTACTAAATAAACCATGTCTGGTTTGGGGATATTGAGTTTAAAGACCCAAGAAAAATGGAACAACCCCTGATATCTACTGAGCCAATTTTATATGCAAAACATCTTACAAACATTTTAAAATTCATATGACTATTTCCATTTTCCAGAAAGAAAAGTGAGGCTCAGAGAGGTTAAGTGACTTGCCTATGATTATCCAGCAAGTCATGGAGCTGGGACATGAGTCCTTGACTGTCTGACTCCAGGGCTTATGTTTTCCCAGTGGGTTTCACTTTCATACCTATTAAATTTCCTCTCCTTTGAATAGGACTATTGCTTTGGACTACTGTCTTTGATCCAATATCCTGGTGACTCTTTCTGCCTTTCTTAGCACAAAGAATAATCTGTCTAAGTCAGCTATAGTTCCTGAGCACATCGACATTGAACATGGCAAACACCACTGACTACCTAACTGGGCTTGTGGCAGAAGGTAGACAGAGTGACAGCCCTAACAAAAACAAGCACCAGAACCAATAAGCAGATCCCTGCCACCTTCCAAGTAAAGAGCTGCTACTAAACATGGGAATGACTTACAGTGTCACATGTTGTCCAGCAGGACTCAGCTGGACCTCAATGTGGGCTAGTCTGGAGGTCCTCAACAATGTCTCTGAGTGTGATTGTCTTGGGTTAGGGCTGAATCCCCTGACCTAGGCCAGGTGCCAGGGGATGCCTACATGTCCACAGTGAGAGACACCAAAAAGTAACTATCACACAGCCTCCAACCTGGAATCCCAGCCTCCAGGCTCCCCTCCCTGGCCCATTTTCCCTCTGTGCCCTGAGTACTTTATAATACAGGCCCTGTTGAAAATCTTTCCTTGGCTACCCATCACCTTCAGGATAAAATTCCATCCTCACTCTGTGCTATCAGAGGCCCCTCAGGAGTTGGCCCTGCCTCTCTTCAACCATCCCCAGGAAACAACCCTATAAGGTAGCTTAGCATTTTCCAAGATAGATTCCAAGGAACCCTACTCTTAAAAGATGCTCTAAGTGTCATTAAGTCTAGAAAATGCTACAAACAATTTCATGATTTTGAAAAATCACAGTAAACAGTAGCAAGTTGCATATGGCTGAAAAGTCCTGTCATTAAAAAGATCTATTCAACTTTAAGCCTGAATTTCTTGTTTGGTGACAGAACCTCATATCTGAATAATACCCATTAAAGTCCCAAGGGAAAGATTTTTTTTTTTTTTTTTGATTCACTGGTGATGTCACCAACTTCCCACTGCTTCTTTCATGCCTTTAGGGTACTGCATTATGCTGTCCCCTCCAACAAATACCTGATTCTTATTTCAACACCTACAACACTCATTCATACTTCAAAGCCTGGTTCAACTTACAACTCTTCTGAAAAATATTCCTATAAACTCCAGGCTTGATTTTGTTCTTGCCTTGATGATTGCACATATCTCAGGACCTGTTACAAGCCTGTCTCTCCCCAAGGACAGGAACCAGGCCTGGTGTTTCCCTAGAAACACCAGTGTCTGGCACAGTTCCTGGAATAGTGGTCCACAGTCATCGTGTGATGGGATATATGAGTCCATGAATGAATGAGGAAGTAAACAAGTCCATGTGCATGATAGGGATTTGGTTCAGCCTGGCCCAGCTACAGAACCCTGCCAGGGATCCTGCCTACATGACTGGGGAAAAGCCCCTCCCCTTGGCAAAGCAACATGATCTCAAGGCAATGGCTGCCACTCTCAACGGGAGTCAACAGGTCACTTCAGGAAGATTCAAGATAGATGCCATCCTGCTACATCACTTGGTGTTGCTAGGAAACAGCTAGTTTGCTACAAGGCAGGTTGATTAGCTTTGCGAAGAAGACCCAAACTAAGAAATGGCTGCGTCTTCTCACCCTTTCTAAACCAACCATCAACACAATTGCATCAATTTCTTATTCAGCCTAGCTGGAAAGGCAAAATTTGAAGTCAGGATTAAAGACCTGTGAATGCTACTCAGAGGACTCTGAGAAGCACTTCCTGAAGCATGGCAGTGACTCTGTAAGCACTGAGCCCACAAAAGGATGTACTTAATTCCACCTTAGCCCTTTGCTTAGGGCCTTTGTGCATCTTGGCCTGGGAGGAGCCTGGAGGAGACACAGGATGGGAAAGATGAACATCCAGAGAGAAAGAGGGGGCCTAAGTGACTGCCGGTCCCTCTCCCGACTCTAAGTTATAGAGACCCAGGGGTTGGAGTGACTCACTCAACCCAGAAGATTGGGAGCGGTTCCCTGGGGCTTTCAAAGGGCAAGGAGAAATGACTAGACCATTACAGGATGAAGTCTTACCGGCAGTTTCCTTTCAAGGAGGCCATCTTAGGAAACACTTCCTCTAAGAAGCCCTCTTTGCTGACCCCCTGTCTAAACTTCCAGAGCAGTGTGCTAGGTGCTGTCACGAGGATTATCACCCATTTATGGATGAGAACCAGAAGCCCACAGTGATCACGCTACAAGTAATTGGCAGGCCAGGACTTTAACCCAAGTCTGACTAACATATGTGCTATGATATCAGTTAAATCTGAACTAAACAGGAAACAAACAAATGCAATATTTTATCTTTCGATATTTTCCTTCTCCTATATATGGAAGACTGTCTTGAAGCGTGGGAGGAAAGCACAGTTTGGTCCACAGAGCCCCACATGTGTAGTCATGGGATCGGGTTGCAGACCCTGCTCTGCCACTAACTAGATATGTTGCCTTGAGTCTCCTCTGGGCCTCTAGCTTCTGATGTTAAATACGGATAACAAGAGCCATCCTGTATACTTGCTTCTCTGGGTACTGGATGATAAGTGGGAAAAGACCTTTAAAAGGCATAACACACTGTGAATACATAGCACACAGTATGTGCTCAGAAAGAATTGGCTGGTTGAATGCTTATAAGCTAGTACTGCAATGCCCTAAGGAGCCCAGACAGCCAAGATTGGGTTCCCACTTGGTTTCCACCATTTTGAGCAAAGTACTTAATCTCGCTAAGCCTCATTACTTCCATCTGTAAAATGGGGATTATAATGCCCCCTCGATAATATTGCTAAGAAGGTACAATAAGTTAAGGTCTATGTAAAGATCCAGGCCCTATAGGGATGCAACATATTTGAGTTACTCTCCACCCTTCTGTCCTCTGTCTAGAACCCCTGGAAGGCAGAAGCAGCCTGGAGTTGCCTGTCACTCCTGCTGGCCAGCTGCCCGGGAGGCCCCCAGCTGCCGGGATTGGCCAGTACACATGACGGCACTTACTCAATCGTGCCCAGCAGGATGAGACAGACTGTAATTTCCAAGGCTGAGCCCTAGCCTCACGCAGGGACGCAGCATGAAGCCACTTTGAGAAATCCACATGCAAGGCACGGTCTCCCCAGGCCCCAGGGAAACGCAATAGCTGAGGGAACAAGAAGGTTACCAAGCTAATCGTTCCCCGATTAAAGCAACTGGCTGAAATCCAGCCAAGCCAGCCTTTGCAAAGTTTAAGTTCTGTCAGTAACCAACAGCGATGTTCACACCTCACATCTGCACAGCATCTTACAATTTACCAAAGGCCTCTGCAAAGAGTATTCATTCAATAAATCCTGGCATCGTACAGGCAATCAGCATGCTAGGCATTAAAACAACAACAACAACAACAAAACCCAAAACAAAACCCAAAAAAAACACCTCATTTAATTGGTCAGGGCAGCCTGGGAGGAGCAGGTGTGTACCAGATGTCTTATGGCGACCGCACGTACCACCACTACCTTCTAAGAGAAGCTGTCCCATCCACAGCCACCATGTTTTATACCAGGGGACCTGTAGCAGCCATTTTTTGGTATCACGTAACCAGGTCCCACTGTGCTCATAGCTGATCGGACCAGAGGTGGGCACCTGTTCCATGCATGGTCCAACGATTGGCTGTTCAGTAACCTGCAGTTTGTCTCACTTCAATTTCTCCTTCATGGATTGGGACCTAGATCTGGGGAACAGAGACTGGGTAGCTAGCTAGTAGAGGGGAGAAAAACCCAAAGGAGTTACTATGAGTTGTTAGGTCATTGAGAAGGCCAGGATGGCGGGGACGGGCCTCTGCAAGTCAAAGCTTTGTGGGACCATGATCTACGAAAAAGCAAAAGAAATGGGTGAGTGGAGAGGAAGACAGAGTAGCAATGCAGAGAAGAAAAAGGGCCACTAAGAGAGACCACCTGGATGCCTTAGCTATTGGTGACTTCCCATTCTGGGCTTCCATGAGGTCCTGCTGCATTATGGTTCTTACCTGTGGACTCCCGGAAAGATCCTGCTACGTTATCACCAGCCATCCTTTCCCTTCCCCTGAGTTGGCTTGAGTGGGTCTCTGTTCCTTGTCAAGAAAGACCCTGAGCAGGACAGTACCGAGTGGGTACTGCTGTCCTCCCTTTGCAGACTAAAAACCTGAGCCACAGAGAACTGATGCTCGCTGGCTGCTCACAGCTAGATCGGGGTCAATCCTGACGCAAGCCCAGCTAGGTCCTCAGCACACAGCTCTGTTGCTTTTCTGCTGTACTTTGTTGCTTTTCAGGCTGCAAGAAGATGGAAAACTATTCTCTGAGTCTCAGAGGAAAGAAGAGATGGTACTAGACAGACAGATATTGTGACGATCTGTTTCTCATCTGTCTCTTCCACTAGAATGTGAGTGCTGAGAGGGTGGGGACAGTGTTATCTTGTTTACTGCTGTCTCCCCACAGCCTAGACTAAGGCTGATGGCAGAAGAGATGCCTAAGATTGTTTGCCAAATGAATAACCGAATCAATTAGTCAGTCCCAGGACCTTCCGGCCGTGATGAGTCTTGCATATCCTTACCCACAGACAGCAGTTAAGTGCTGCTTCACTGGGAATTCCAGATACTTCTGGGGAAAAAATTTTCACTTCCTTCTCCCCTGGGAATTGTTTGTGAAAAGCAGCTGCTGTAAGCTTGGGTTCAACTCCCGGTCATCGCTGGGAGTAAGAGGCACAGAGGACCATTGGATCCTTGGAATGAGCCGGGCCCTGACTGCCACCCAGACATCAGATGCAGGAATTCCTGCCACAGCATCTCCAACAAGTGACCTGTGCCCCTGCCCAAACAGCTGTGTCAGGAAGCAAACCACGAAGGTTGTCCCTTTCACCACAGAGCCACCCTGGCTGGTGGAAATTTGACTTAAAACTCACTGTAACTTCTTTCCACTTGGCTCTGGCTCTAGGCCTCAGGGCTTCACACAAGAACCCTAAACTATTGTAAGTGGAGTATGGAATGAACAAATGTTCTGGAATGGGGTCTAGGGAGACATGATTTCTTCCAAATTTGCTGGGTGACCTTGAGGCAGTCGCTGACGCCGTGAAACCAATAGTTCCGAAGTCTGGTAGACCTGGGTTCTCGTCTCAGCTGAACCTTGGGCTGATAGCTTTAGCTGAACCTTGGGCTGATAGCTTTAGCTAAGCCTCGGTTTCCTCAACTCTAGGAGAATAAGACCACCCAGCTGAGAGTAACATCTGCCTGCGCAGAGCATTCAAATGGGCTGTCAAGTCAAGCCTAGCATGAAAGTCAGGTTTACTCTGGTGATGGACTCAGTTCACTTTGGGGCTACAGGACCACAGACTGGTCCTTGAAGTGGGAAATGGTGGAGGCCAGCTTGCAACCCCTTCTCAAATCTCAAACAGGACACAGTAACAGAGCTGGGGCTTGGAGGGCTGGGGAGACCCAGGATAACCTGATTTTCCCCAGACTCCAACTCCAGGGTCAGGAGAGAGGCAGGAGGCCAAGTGGGAGAGGGTCGGTTGGATGGGCCGTCCTTGCATCCCATTCCATGATCGAGCGGAGAAAATCACACAGGCTCAGGGGAGAGGCGATTCGAGCTGGGTAACTTGGGACGGGTAACTAACATTTTGAGAGCCTTGGTTTCCTCATTACAGGCCAGGCTGGGTTACCTGCTCGATCTCCATCAAAGCATTGCCATGGGGGCTTCCCTGGTGGCGCAGTGGTTGAGAATCTGCCTGCCAATGCAGGGGACACGGGTTCGAGCCCTGGTCTGGGAAGATCCCAAATGCCGCGGAGCAACTAGGCCCGTGAGCCACAATTACTGAGCCTGCGCGTCTGGAGCCTGTGCTCCGCAACAAAAGAAGCCACGATAGTGAGAGGCCCGCGCACCGCGATGAAGAGTGGCCCCCGCTTGCCACAACTAGAGAAAGCCCTCACACAGAAACGAAGACCCAACACAGCCATAAATAAATAAATAAATACATACATACATACATAATTAAAAAAAAAAAAAAAAGCATTGCCATGGAGCTCAAGCATGGTAATGGGTTCAGAAAACTCTTGGAAAACTGAAAAGTGCTGCTCCTTCGAAAAGTATCATCCTGTCTCATGGTTTACAAGCAGCTCTGTGCCTTCCTCACCTGCTGCCAAGTTCAGGGGCTCCTGTGCAGAGCTGCGTGGCTAGCACTGGCCCCCTTCCACTCTGCATATCCCTGTCTCCCTGGGGACTGTTCAACAACTAACTATGGAATCCTGCCCACAATCCTGTGAAATGCACATTACCAATCCCCCCTTTACAGATAAAGAAGCTGAGATCCAGGGAGACCGAGTAACCTGCTGGGTCACATGATTGTTGAGTGATGGATACACCCCCAGGGAAAGAGTATGCGTGGGGGTGGGGGGGTGTTGAAGATAAATGAAAGAGCAAGACAGGGACAAAAATGGAAGGAAGTCAATATCAAAAAAGAAAGAAAGAGGAGAAAAGGCAGGAGGGGGAGAGGGGAAAAGAGGGGTGGGCAAGGAAGAGCAAAGGAGAATAGGCCCCCCCACGTTGGGGGCCACAGTGGACACCGGCCAGCCACTCCCTGGGGCTGGGTATGGGATTTGAGGCGCCCCTGACCCCCAGCCTCGGGCATGAGGAAGTGACAGGTCAGCAGAACCATTCAGCTGAGCTAAAAAAGCCTTCTGCCAGGGTGGAGAAAAAACATGAAATGAGACTTCCTCGGGCTTTAGAAATTGCTGAAATACAGAGGCCACAATGGAAGATGAAGTGTCCTGCAAAGGGAGTTCCGAATGGAATCAATTTCCCTGGGCCGACTTTTATGCCCTATTATAAGAAATTGAAAAATTATTTCTGTGGGAATTTCGCTTTGCTGGTCCATCTCACCAGAAGATATTAAGAAGGAAAATGGCTTCCAATAAAGGGGCCCCGGGTCTGGTCCTCCATCACTGGAGTTGATCCTCTCTTCTGTGGCTTGGGAGCCAGGGGAGGTGGGGTCAGGGGGAGTCTGGGAGGTGGTTCTGTTAGGGTTTGGGGGCTGGAGGGAAGGCAATGAAACGGAGACAAATGTGACAGCCCCAGGAACACCATCTCCTGATGGCCAGACACACATGCTACCCAGCTGGAACTTGATACCCTTGAGGCTGGCTAGACTGGGCCAGAGTGGAATACCAGGATTCCCTGGGCAGGACGTCACACCACAGAGAGGACTCCAACAGCTGCCGCCATACCACACCTGCTTGCTTCCAGGGTCACGGCATCAAAGGCCTGCCCCCCGCAGCGTTCCTTCCCTCGCACCACACTCCTGTCGCCGTGAACTTCTCACTTCTCCCTAAACATGGCAGGCTCTCCCTCCACGCCTTGGTGCCTTCTCCGGAGGGCTTTCCTCTATCTGGATGCCCTTTCTTGTGCATCAATCTGGAAAGTTCCCCCAACCAGCTGAAATGTGCTTCCACAGGAAGGCACTCCTGACCTCCCTCCCTTAGGCAGCAGCCTTCTGTCCCCTGGTACAGCAACCTAAATAATGCCCTCCCCACCCATTGCCCATATCCTAATCCCCAGAACCTGTAAATATGTTACCTTACATGGCAAAGGGACTTTGCTGATGTGAATGAGTTAGGGATCTAGAGATGGGAAGCTTAGCCTGTACGATCCAGGTGGGTCCAATGTAATCACAGGAGTCCTTGTAAGAGGGAAGCAGGAGGATGAGAGTTAACAGCACAAGACGCGAAGCCAGAGGCTGGAGTGATGCATGGAAGAGGCCACAGACCAAGAAATGCAGGCGGCCTCCAGAAGATGACAAAGGGGAGGACATGCATTCTCTTTTCAGAGCCTCCAGAAGGAACCAGCCCTGCTGACACCTTGACTTGAGCCCACTGAGACTAATTTTGGATTTCTGACCTCCAGAACTGTAAGAGAAGACACTTGGGTTGTTTTTAGCCACTCAGTGTGTGGTGATGTTTTGCAGCAGCAATAGGAAACTAATGTACCTGGCAGGTTCTTCTCGCTCCCCAGAGCCCCTGGAACTCCAGGGTCGTTTCACACCATAGCTCATGTGCCAGGCCTATTCTAAGTGCCATATGTGGGTTAACTCACTTAATCTCACCACACCCCTGCTGGGGAGGTTCTATTATCCCCATTTTACAGATGAGGAAACTAAAGCCCACAGAGATTAAGCAACTTGCCTAAAGAAAATCGCACAGGAGAAAAAGAAAAAAAAAAGAAAATCGCACAGGTAGTACATGACAGAGCTGGAACTTGAACCCAGGACATACTGTATGGAAATCGTATGTTTAAGTGTTGGTCTCTTCAGCAAGAAAGTAGGGTTACAGGGTAGATGTTGGAGTGTCTCTGGGTCCCCAGTACCTGGTCCAAGCCTGGTTTAACCAAGCCTCCAACAATTGCAGAATGATGAAAGATCTGAATGGGGGCCTCCCTGACCCTATCCGAGAGCTCTTTTTGTTCAGTGAACACTGTTGTGTGAAGGAGGTAGATTAGAACTAAAACTTCTAATCAAACTAGATTATTTGTAATATGAACATAAAGCACTTTATTGTGCACTTTCAATGAGCTTTCCTTTTGGGTGGCATGGAAACATGGGAGGAGTCTGGGAATTAGAGTCAAGAAACTTCTGGGCCAGTTCCCACAGTGTATTGCCTCAGTTTCTTCATCCATAAAATGGGTACCATAATACCACTGCCGGAAGAGGCGCGGGAGATGATGTATGAGACGTGCACGGAAAGCCCCGGTGCACTGAACAGTGCTCTCGTCCTCCGAGCCTCACGACAAAGCTGTGCAGCACCTGGCCAGGTGGTCTTACTCCCCAGTCACAGATGAGGAAACAGGGTGCCCCACCCCCGCCAGCCTGATACAGCACCCCAGTAAAAAGCATCAGACTGTTGGGCCTAAGTACCAGGGGGGCTGTCCAAGCTAGGTGCTGCCAGAATGCTGATGTGCATCATGGGCTGGGGTGATGGGATAGTTTTCTAGAAACACCAGCCTGTGACAGTCAAAAATAGTTGGGACCTGATGGACACGGTGAGAGGAGGGATTGGAGGGGGTGCACGTGGGCTGAGCAAGGAGAAGAGCCCAAGGGAGAGGGGAGGCTCTGGGACCCTGGGAGCGTGGGGTGTGTGGCAAAGGTCACAGGGTCCTACCAGACCTGGGAGTCAGACTGGAGTAGTCAAATGGAGGTGGAGAGGGAGGGAGGGAGGGAGCAGGGAGGGTTCCTGGGAGAACAGTGGGCCCACCAGGAAATGAGGCGCTGCAGGGCCTCTAGAAGCCTTTTGTATGACCAGAAGCTAAAAGTCCCAGGGCCTCTCAGTCCTGAGAAGACTGCAGAGAAAAGTCATCTGGAAAATTTTCAAACTCCCGATGCCCAGGCTGCACTCCGGTCCAATTAACTCAAAGTCTCCAGGTCCAGGAAGGGGGGACCCAGGCATCAGGGGTATCTGTCATAGCTCCCCATGTGATACCAAAGTACCCGCACAGCTGAGAAGCACTGCTTCTAGGGTTTGGATCCAGGGCCCAGAGGCCAGCCTGGAGTCTCCTGGATTCCAATTTGGTGAATTACCTTCAGCCATTCTCAGTGCTATTTAAATGCGTCCCTTCCCCCTGCTCACCCCCTCAAGCCCTGCAGCTTGGCCTGAACACGATACTTCACTTCCTGTCCTTGGCCTGAACTGGGTCTTTGTGTGTGTGTTGGGGGGCGGGTGGGTAGGGAGGTGGTGCTGTCAGTCGTTTGAGGATAAGTTTCCAACCTCCTCAAATCCCTGTGCCCACGAAAATGGTTTGGGGGCTCCGCCCTGAGGCACCCCACTTGCTGGGGGCTGGCAAGTTGGGGGCTCCAGAGGCCTCAGCGCTCCCAGCTCACCTGCAACACCACTAAATGTCTCTGCGGCTGACCCCTAACAGGAGAGGCCTGGGAACAAGGGGATGGGAACGAGGAGCTTCTTCCTACTGGCCCCGGAGAAGGAAAGAAATAGCGTTTACTTAGCACTTGTTCTGTGGCTGGCATTGCAGGAGGTGCTTCTTATGCACTCCAGTTAACATATCCTTATTATACCTTATGAAGCAGATATTTGAAATCATCCTGTTCTACAAATGAGAACACAGAGGCTCAGGCAGGTGAAGTGACTTGGCCTAAGGTTTCACAGATGGGAAATGTGAGGGCTGGGTCTCACCCCCAGGTCTGCTGACTCCAGGGGCTTTAATGCTCATGGTCTCCGTTTCCCACTTGTAAAATGGGAATCACAGTATTTCCTCCTTCACAGGGTTATTGTGAGCATTAAACATGTAGCATGTTAACCTATATAAAACAGAGAACAGGCTGTTTAGAATTCAGCTGATGCTTCATAAAAAAGGCCCTGATTCACCTTTTAAATAAAGGACTCCATACTAATGTGTAGATGGTTTGAAGAGGTAGTATAGCTAAGTTGGAAAGCAAAAAAAAAAAAAAAAAAGGATGGAGACCAGAGTATTCTTTTTTCCCATCTGCACTTTGATTCTTCCTTCTCCGTGCTCTTTGAAAGCCTGTTACCAGTGCTGATTAGCTTTTGTCCTGGCACCCAATCAATGAGAAAATGTCTAAGGTCAGCCACCTGGGGTCCTTTGGGTGCAAGCTGAGAGATGAGAGGCAGGGCTGATTCTCCAGGCCGATGCCTGGATCTGCTGGGGCCTGGGTCCGCCAGGCCTCTGCTCAGAGGCACGAAGACCACGTATGAGGTCTTGCGCATCCCAGACGGTGCCTGGCTACAGTCACAGAGATGCAATTTTAGTGTTTATCCTTTTCGATTACCAATGTTTTCTTCCTATTCTAAGCCAGTCTCCTGTCAGTGAGGCATCCTAGATTCCACAGTGAGAAATATGTTTCAAATAGTCCCAGACCTGGGACAGAAGAGGTACCTAATAAATGTACCGACTGAATGAACATGTGAAAACTCACTTATGCTGCCTATGACTCCCAATTTCCAGACGAAGTACCCTGGAGTTTTTTGGCCATTACTCACGTGGGTGGTAACGGGGGCTACTCAGAGCATGAGGTTTCCATGAACCTGAGATCAAGGAAGAACTGTCTCTCCCCCAAAAGCTGCGGGAGGTGAGGTCAGGAAACAAGGGACGAGAGTCTGACCTGGGCACACAGATAAGTACCTGGGAAGACAGGGAGGGGCTGAGGGTAGAGCCAGGGAATGGAAAGGACAGGAACCTGTGAAAAGTCTCACATGGCTGAGTTGGCTGCAACTACAGAGCTTTCAGGAACAGATGGCATGGGAGGGCTGTAGTTAGACAACCACAGAAGGGGCCAGTGTATGTCTGGCCATGGCAGACTGGCATTGGAGTTTTTGAAAATGAAACTCCTCTTTGACCAACGCTCAAGAATGCAGACCACCTTGAGAGGCTCAGAATCCTTCTCTACCTTCTCCCATCCCTCCCTGGCTCTTCCTTTTGACCCTTCCGGAAGAGCAACATTTCATTTTTCTATGAAAAGCCATCAGCCCAAGGCAGGAAGCAGAGTAGACAGGCCACCTTCCCAATTCTACCTAAATTTCCTACCTAAATTACCAAGACAAATATTTCAGGAAACTGCACTTGGCTGGAATGGTCGGGTAATTCATTTTATTTACCATCTAAATGCACTTGAGAGCTGGGATAGATTCATTCAAGTTGCCGCTTCTGAGTCGGATGCGATTCACAGTAGAAATCGCTGCCATCCAAAGCTTCCATAACTTCCAAAGTGTAATGGATTTTTTTCAGCCCATCTTTCTTCCCAGCTCATATTTGCTTGAGGATTCCAAATGGATTCTATTTACTGTAATTACTGTTCTAACTGCAGCTCACTTGCAATGTATCAGGTTAATGTTAACAAGATACCCAGCTGATGCTTGTAATGTGTATTCATTGTTCAAACTCTTTACCCGCCCCCTTTGGTGTTGTCTCAATTCTATTTTCTGAACCCGAAGGGGAGGGAGCAAAAGCTGGTGTTTTTTTCTCTGTTTCATTCTTCTCTAATGCCATGGGCTTTTTTTCTCAACGGCTATCCATTGTTCGTGGGTTTTCCTGCTCCTGTATTTACATGGCATAATTACAAATGTTATGCTTTGCTTAAATACTGATTTACATGCTTACCCTCTCAATTTTTTTCATGTTATTAGTGTCATTAAATTTCCTATCATTTATTGATGATAACAATTAGCATCAACGAAGGTCCCAACAATTTGAAAGACATATTTCGCCTTGATATCTCTTATCATAAAGCAGAGAAATAATGGCCCAGTGTCTCGAGAGTCTTCATCTCTCAATTATTGAGTAGGGTTATATTTATGTGTGAAAAAAGCACATTTCACACTAGGGAAGACTAGCCTTCAAATTCTAGTTTCACCACTTATTAACTATATGAGTTTAGGTGAACTGATCTCTCTGTGCTTGAATTTCCTCATCTGTAAAAGAACAAAACTAACACAACACTGATCGCCTATTGTTGGGAAGTTCCTTGCACATAGTTAAGATGCTTAAATTACATCTGTTATTATTATACCTTATTAACAATTTCAATCATGTAGCCAGATCTTAGGACCACAGCACACACAGGTATGGCTGTATTTTAATGGGGGTGTATTTAGGATTTCCAAATTGACTTATTGAACTGGAAGGATTTTAGAGATAAACCCCTCTTATGACTCAAAAGTGTGGTTCAGAAACCAGCAGCATTGGCATCATCTGGGAACTACTGAAATGCAGACTCTTAGTTCCTTCCCCAAGAAAAAAGTTATAACTCCATGTAGTTGACAGAAAAAAGAGATTGTCCCTAGAAAGTGTCCTGACTTCCTGGACAATATGTTTCAAGCTGAAGGTCTTAGGAGATGCCAAGAGGAGACATTCCCAAAGAAAACCCTGAAGTCCATTCTGGCTTATTCCATTATACAAGCAGCTATAACCAGCACCCCGCCCCCCCCACAAAGAACATTTTGCTCTCCTCCCAAGAGCAATGATCATTCAGCATGATGAAAACGAATGCCATTTGTCGATTCAGGTAGAGTCTGAGACACACCGCTTTGATGTAAGTCAAGCAGTTGCCCTCAGACTCTGGGTAAGTCTCTTTTCCTTTTCGCCTAGGTCACCTCATCTGTAAGGTGAGGATAGCAATACCTACCTCCAGGGTTGTTTGAGAATTAATGCAAACAGATGCCAAGCCTGATGTCTGGCACACTTAATTATGGCTGCAGCAGCAACAGCCTTAGTAATAGTAATAATGTGTGAGGCTGGAGTGGGAGGTGGGGATTGGATCTGCTTCTGCCATTATTACCATGTCTGCAAAAGCAGCGACCACGTCCCTGTCTGCAAAGCCAGATTCTTAGAGTCAGTCACACCCTGTCATCAGAGAAGGCAAAGAAGAACTAGAGTTGGAATAAAAAAATCAGCTTCCCTTCCTGTCTCCTAGTAACTTTCTTGGAAAAGCCACTTAACCACTGACAATATCACTTTCCTCATCTATAAAATGGACATAATACCATTTCCTCTGAGTGCCTCAGGGCTGGAGTGAAGAGCTCATAAAATAAAGCATCTGAAAGTGATTTGTAACCATACAACCAGGAGATGCCAGTTGAACAAATGTAAGCGATCCCTGTGATCTCTGCTTCCTCCTAGGCCCCAAGCCCTGGTCTTGCGATGCTTCTCATCTGTTTTCTCTCATTCTTCTCTCTTTCCCCGTTTCCCATCAAACCCCCTGCCTTTGCAGAGGCCTCCGCTACCGCACAGGTTCCCTGGAAGCTCCATCCTGGGTCTTACTCTCTTCCCCCTTCAGACCAATTTACTCATCACTGGGGATGAATCTTTCTTAGGGACAATGCCCTTTCTCTTCTAAATCAGAGGTGGCATGATCAGGGATGGGGGTGGGGTGATTTAGCCTCCATAAACCCCATTAGTCTCCACTATGCATTGCCTGCCATGCCAGTGAACTTCTAGGCAGGTCCTCCAGCCCTCCCCCCCACGCCCCACCCCAGGCCCCCAAAAGGTGCTTCTCCTCTGGTCCTACAGACATTCTAGAGCCGCCTTGAACCAAACCCTCATGGCTTCCTCTCCATTTTCTGAACAACCCCTGCTGTGCCTAGGTCTGAGGGTAAGGCTATAAGGGCTGACGTTGACTCATCTCTTCCCCATGGTGAATTCAGAGACAATGGAGGAGACCAAGGTGACTGGCTGACTTTAGGGCCAGCGTTCTTGCAGCCACTAAAGGAGGCGTGATGGGTGGGAGCTGGCCTCAGTGCCCCACCCCCCAGGAGGACCTCACTCGCATGGCACTTTGGCATCACCCTGCTTGCAGGTGGGGCCTGCCAGCAGCCATACCTTCCGGCATCTATGTGACCTTTGGCACATGGCTTCTCTGCTCCTCAGCTCCTGGGCCTCTGAGCTTCTCTCAGCCTCTGTTACCTTGTCTATTAAAAGAGGAACTGGGCTTCCCTGGTGGCACAGTGGTTAAGAATCAGCCTGCCAATGCAGGGGACACGGGTTCGAGCCCTGGTCCGGGAAGATCCCACATGCCGCGGAGCAACTAAGCCCGTGCGCCACAACTACTGAGCCTGCACTCTAGAGCCCGCGAGCCACAACTACTGAAGCCCGTGTGCCACAACTACTGAAGCCCGCATGCCTAGAGCCTGTGCTCTGCAACAAGAGAAGCCACCACAGTGAGAAGCCTACGCCCCGCAACAAAGAGTAGCCCCCTCTCACTGCAACTAGAGAAAGCCCGTGTGCAGCAGCAAAGACCCAATGAAGCCAAAAATTAAATAAATGAATAAATAAATACATTTATAAAAAAAAAAAAAAGAGGAACTTATCTCAAGGTTGGTGTGACGTTTGAATGAGGTAAAATGTGTGAAAAGAAGCTGGGAGGTTGTGGCATATATCGGATGTTTATTGCCCTTCTCCTCACTTCCCTTGATGAGACCTCAAGGGGCCCCATCTTCGCAGGGTACATGAACAAATCCATTTTTTTCTTTGGCTGCGCCGCGCGGCTTGCAGAATATTAGTTCCCCGACTGGGGACTGAACCCAGGCCCCCTGCAGTGGAAGCACCGAGTCCTAACTACTGAACTGCCAGGGATGTCCCCAAAACCATTTTTTGAGCTTTTTATATTCAACCATAGTTATCAGTCTTTAACAGAGCTATTCATTTATATAGTGACTATTTAGTGAGTTTCTCCCACGTTCTGGTACAAGGCTGCATGCTAAGGACGTAGTGGTGAACAACATTCCCGTGGTCTCTGAGCTCATGGAGGTTGTCCTCTGACTGCAAGCTCTAGCCCTCTCCCGAGGACCCGTCCAATCTCCAACCCAGGAGAATCTCCTAATTGGTATCTGGTATCAAAGCAGAGGGATCATGCAAGATGCCTCAGAGTCACAAAGAGGGGGCAGCAAGTGATTGCAGTTAAGTTCTATCACTTGCTAGCTTTGTGATTGTTATGGACTGAATGTTTATGTTCCCTCACCCCAAATTCCTATGTTGAAGTCCTAACCCCCAATGTGATGATATCTGAAGATGGTATTTGGGAGGTAATTAGGGTTAGATTAGGTCATGAGGGTGAGGCCCTCAAGATGGAATTAGAGGGTTTCTAAGAAGATAAAGAGAGAGAAAGATAGCTCTCTCCATCCGCATGCACAGAGGAAACACCATGTGAGGACATGGCAAGAAGGTGGCTATTTGCAAGCCAGGAAGAGAACCCTCAACAAAAACCAAATTAGCTGGCACCTTGATCTTGGACCAGTCTCCAGGACTGTAAGAAATAAATTTCTGTTGTTTAAGCCACCCATAAAGTATTTTGTTATGGCAGCCTCTAATACAGTGACCTGAGTTACTTATCTTCTATATGCCTCAGTTTCCTCACCTGGAAAATGGGGATAATTGCAATCCTATCCACGAGTTGAAGTGAGGATTAGATGAAATAATATAAAATGCTTAGCCTAAGGACTTGCCCAACAAATGGTAGTTATTACCACATGATCCAGCAATTCCATTCCTGGGCATATATCCAGAAAAAAAGAAACCGCTGATTTGAAAAGATGTATGCACCTCAACATCTACAGCAGCACTATTTACAACAGCCAAGACATGGAAGCAACCTATCTGTCCATCAACAGATGAATGGATTGAGAAGATGTGGGGGTGTGTGTTCGTGTGTGTGTGTGTGTGTGTGTGTGTGTGTGTGTGTATACACATATAGTGGAATATTACTCAGTCATAAAAAAGGAATGAAATTCTGCTATTTGTAGCGACAGGGATGGTCCTAGAGAATACTAGCCTTAGTGAAATAAGTCAGACAGAGAAAGGCAAATACCATATGATATCACTTATATGTGGAATCTAAAAGACAATACAAATGAATGTATACACAAAAAAGACACAGACTCAGATACAAAAAACAAACTTGGGCTTACCAAAGAGGAGAGGGAAGGGACGAGGGACAAATTAGGGGTATGGGATTAACGGATACAAACTACTATATATAAAATTGATAAGCAACAAAGATACATTGTGTAGCGCAAGGAATTAAACCCATTATCTTGTAATAACCTATAATAGAGTATAATCTGCAAAAATACTGAATCGCTACGTTGTACACCTGAAACTAACACAATATTGTAAATCAACTATACTTGAATTAAAATTTTTTTGATTAAAAAAAATAAGTAAATGATAGTTATCCTCTCTGTGCCCGACTGGAAATGTAAATCATAGGATGATAGAGCTGGCAGGGGTCTTGTCAGCCCCCTCATGGTATGGAGGAAATGAGGCTCAGAGGAACGGCTTGCCCAGGACCACACAGCGAGGAGAGTCTACGCTGGGGCCTCTCCCTCCAGCTCCAGGCCTGTTCCCATCCACCACCCGGCAAAGTCTCGTCCTCCCTCCTCACCACCCATCTCAGCCTTCTGCTTATCCCTGCCACTTGGTACATCCAGTGGAAACTGTCACCTCTCACGTGGTGAGTGGCTCCTGTGTGAGGTTGCTAGGAGATGAGGATCCATCACTGAATTCCGCACCTGGAAATTCTCTTAAATTAGGTTGTTGGAATTCTTCTCTTTGAAGAAAACCCAAATAGAAAAAAAAAAAAAATTCTCATCCATGTTTGCCTTGAAAAATGTTGTGGGCGGCATCAGGGCTATGCTAGAGTGTGAGGCACATTTATAATAATAGCCCAACACCTTCCATTGGTTTTGCCCTTTATGGTTTGCAAAGCATGTTTCCATAGATTGTTGGGCTAAGCCTCTACAATCATTCATTCATTCATCTATTCATTCATTTATTCATAAATACAAATTTAGCCCCTTCCATGTACCAGGCACTCTTTTGGTGCCAGGGGTTTAGCAGTGAATGAGCAGACAAAACCCTCTGCCTTCATGGGGTTTCTGCTCTAGCAGGAGACACAGACAATATATAAGTAAATAAATAAATATGCAATACAGAAATACTGGCAAACGTTATGAAAAAAATTAAGCTGGAGAAGGGAAGAGAGAGGGAATTGTTTCGAGTAGCCAGGAAAGCTTTCTCTGAGATACATTCTGGGCAGGGATTATTCACGTTGCTGGATAAATGACTGACCCTCATTTTATAGATATAGAAACATGGCCCAGACTCACAGAGCAGGTAGATGGTGGACCGGGAGGAGAATTCATATTCTGTCCATCCACTCCTGTGACAATGCAAAGACTCACGTCTGGATCCAGGAAGCCAGATCCAGGGACAAGGTAAACTCAGTGTGCAAGGAGATCAAGCACTTGTGTCCCATCCAGTCTCACCACCCACTATTGCTGGGCACTGGGGCTAAAGAGATGAAGCAGACGTGGTCCCTGCACCCAGGGAGCTTCCAGGCTAGTGAGGAATGTAAGACAAGTTCACATGTAACTGTGAGTTGCGTTAGAAAGGACATGTCTACTCCAGGCCCTTCAGAATGGGGCTGCCTCTCCAGCACACACTAAGAAAAAGCTCTCCAGTCTCCCGGATTTTCCTCAATTTAATCAACAAATGTGAATTACATGCTGACTCCAGGTTGCTCACTGCAAGGGATCACCTGCACAGTCTCTACCACCCGGGCACCTCTACAGCTGGCCCCCTTCTCCACGCCATGGCCCCTTGCCTGGAATACCGTACCAGCCTCCTAACTTCTGCTTCTCCCCTTGCCCATGATCAGCACACGCTTTCAGCATGTTCTCCACTCAGCAGCCAGAGCAATCCTGTTAAAACTTGTATCAGTCATGCCACTCCTCTGTTCAGAACCCTCCAGTGGTGCCCAAATCATTCAGAGGAAAAGCTAAATCCTTATGTTAGCCTCCAAGACTCTACGTGATCTGCCCCCATCTCACATCTAGGACCTTACTTCCCTCTTACTACTCTCCTCCTCGCTTCCTTCCCTCAGTCACGCTCACCTCCTTGCTCTGCTTCCCATGCACCGGGCGTGGGCCCACCTCAGGGCTGTTATACACTTGACCCTTGAACGATGCTGAGGCTAAGTCACATGTAACTTATAGTTTGGCCCCCTGTGTCCCAGGTTCCTCTGTATCTGCAGATTCAACCAACCACGGGCCACATTATACTGCAGTATTAATACTTACTGCTGAAAAAGATCTATGTATAAGTGGACCCACACAGTTCAAACCCACGTTGTTCAAGGGGTCAACTGTACTTGCTATTCTGCCTGGAATGTTCTTCCTACAGGTATTCACAGGACTTGCTCTCTTACCTCCTCTGAGTCTTTGTCCAAATCTCTATTTTGATTTGCAGCCTCCGGTCCATCCCCATTCCAACGTTCCTGTTCCCAGCTTCTTCTCCCTGTCATTTATCGCCTTCTCCTATATGGTATCATTTACTCATCTATTTTGCTTACTGTCTGTCTCCCCTTACTAGAATGCAAGCCCCATGAGGACAGGGATTTCTGTCTGATTTGCTTAGTCCATATCCCAATAGCCCAATGGGACAGTGTCAGTCACAGAGAAGTTGGCTGATAAATATCTGTTGAATAAATAAATATCTAGACAAATCACCTTCCCCACACCAAGCCTATTTCTCCTCCGATATCCCTTTTTTTTCTGTTGATGGCAGGATCCTCCCCAGCTCAGCAAGCCTTGCTTGGAGCCAGTGATGAAAATATTTTATCTACACTGTGGTGATGGTTCTAAGACTCTGTGCATTTGTCAGAACTAATCCAATTGTACTTTATTATATGTAAATTATACTTTAATAAAGCTTGACATTAAGGGGGAAAAAAAGGTCCAACAAGCCTTGCTTGGAGCTGAGAAGATGATGACCCTGTGCTGGCGCCATGGGAATAAAGTGAAACCTTCTAGTTCCTCTTTTTTCCCCACTCCTCAAATCCAAATGAAACCTCAGTTTTTACATCTGTAAAATCAAGGTAATACTACCTACTTCATAAAATGAAATGAGATCATGCAAATAAAGATTCCAGGAAAAATATGTGCCACAGAGCAGATGCCTAATAAAAAATAATCCAGCTGGCACTGAATTCTGGGGCGACTTGCTCCTGAATAGCTCCAGAATATGTCAATTTCTCACCCTCTTTCCCAGCCCTGCTGCTGCCGGGATGAGTCAGGAGGCTGGAAAGAGCCGTGCTTGGAGGAACAGAAAGCACTGAGGGGCAGAAAGGAGAGGCATATGGCGGGGGGCAGGGGGGTGGTGACCCCGAATGCCAACAGGCATTTGGTTTTAGTTGAATTCCCAACCCAGACACCATCCGCAGCAGTCATGTGTACCAGGGGAGAGACCACAGCTCTCCAGGGCCACAGAGCCCCCCGGGCTCCCAGAGAACCGAGGGAGCCCTCCTCCCTCCCATCTCCTCTGCCTCAGTCACACCCAACCTGCATCCAACAGGCCTCCTCTCTCTAAAGGGGCGCTTTACACCACTGCCTGGGTGACGGCTGTGGGAACAGAAAAAGCGACAGAGCGTGACTGCCTGCAGCTAATTGATTTGTGTGAGTTGCTGACAGAAGGATGTGCACAGTCCCCACGGTAGATCAGGGGTGGGGGCATTCCAGGCAGAGAGGGCTGGACCAGCCAGAGGGGGCGGGGGGAATCCGCCTTGGCTCTCTCCGCCAGCCTGCTGTGCAGTCCCACAGCAGACTCCCTGTCTGGCCTCTGTGAGTTTACTCCAAGGGAAAGAAAAGGAGAGAGACAAGCAGGAAGGGAAGAAAGAATAAAGAGAGGGAGGGAGGGAGGGAGAGAGGCAAACTGTAGGAGACAGACATAAATATAGACTCACAACAAATTAAGGTTTTTGAGCATTTACTATGCACCAGGCCCAAGTTCTCACTAGAGAAGTAGACAACAAAAAGGCAAGGGAAGAGAGGTGGACCAGAGAATGAGGCGGGGACAGAAAAATGATGGAGGGACCCAGGCCACTTGGTACCCCCTCTGACCAGGATGGTGATGGATGAACAAGATCAGTCCTGAATACTGGGATAAACCTGTCTCTGAGTTAGAGGTTAGTGAGGGGGAAAGGACATGGAGCTCTTTGGGCCCTAAATACTTTTACCTGAATGGGAGAGGAAAACAAGGATTAGCCAGCACAGAGGCACAGAGGAGCAATGCCCACCGCAGGCAGAAGAGGGGGAGGAAACAGCATGAACACCACGCGTCTCCCTCCCTGGACCAAATCATCTCTGACATCTCATGACCTTGTGCTTCAATGGAGTGTAGTTTACAGATCTTTCTCGACTTACGACGGGGTTATGTCCCAATAAACCCATCGTAAGTTGAAAATATGTAAGTCGAACATGTATTTAACACACCTAACCTACCAAACATCACAGCTTAGCCTCACCTACCTTAAACGTGCTCAGAACACTTACATTAGCCTACAGTTGGGCAAAACGATCTAACACAAAGCCTGTTTTATAATAAAAGGTGGACTATCTCATGCAATTTGTCGAATACCGTACTGAAAGTGAAAAACAGGAAGGCTGTAAGTGTATCGGTTGTTTATCCTCGTGATCGCGTGGCTCTCTGGGGGCTGTGGCTGCCTTTGCCCAGCATCACCAGAGGGCATCGTAGGGCTCATCCCCCGCCCGGGAAAGGATCAAAATCCAAAATGCAAAGTATACTGAATTATGTATCACTTTCGCACCATCATAAAGTCGAACCATCCTAAGCTGAACCACCATTAAGTGGACCATCTGTAGTTTAAACTTGTTTTCTTTGGGGATTTTCCTTCTCTTCAAACCCATCTGATAAAACCGATCGTACAGGGAAAACTCCTGGTGATGATTCGTAGAGAGGGAGCATCTTCACTCGGACGATCAAGCCCAGGAAGGTTTTCTGACCTAAGCAATCTCATTTCTGGACTGGCTCTTAATGTGGTTATCAGGGAAAAAATAATCTTCGCCTTGAACCTGACACATCAGACACTGTGAATTGCTTAGACTTCCTAAGCCTCATCTGTCACTCCATAAACACGCCATCCTGGAGCTGTGACGATCTCTAATGCATCATGGTTTATAAATGAGTCTGACATATCACCTGGTACATGAAAAACACTTATTATCAATCAGGTAAATCTGAAACACTGTAAAAATAGCTTATAGGTTATGTACCTACCGCCAAGAAAAGCTACGAAGGAAATACGCACGATCCACCAGCCAGAGATGTGCAATTAAAAGAAGGAAAAAGAGGGGGAAATGAGAGGACAGTGTAGTGCAGTGGCTTACACCAGGGGTTGCCAAACTCCGGCCCATGGGCTTTTGCGAATAAAGTTTTATTGGCACACAGCCACACCCATTTGTTTACACATCCTCTACAGCTGTTTTCCTCTACAAGGCAGAGTCCAGCAGTTGTGACAGAAACTGTGTGACCTGCAAAACCTAAAACATTTGCCATCAAGGTCTTTACAGAAGAAGCTTGCTGACCCCCAGGATACAACATGGGTTCACGCTTTGTGTTCACAGAGGCTAAATCCAGGGCGTGTTGTTTTCTGTGACCTCGGTTTTTCCACTGATAAAATGGGCTTATAATAACGATCTCCCAGGCTGAGAATTAAGTTTTTTTAAAACGCTACGTAAAAGCACTTTATCCTGCTTGTCACACAGGAAGCGTTCATCAAATAGCACCTTTGTGTTACCAGCGTCATTTTAGCAGATGCTGCTTCCAGGAGACACAGAAGTGCAGGGGAGGCAGGGCTGGTTGGCAAACTGCACCGTGATAAATGCATCCCAGGGACTCTCGAAGGAAGGTGAGGGAAGCCCCCGCTTAGTGAGTGGCGCTCTGTGGCAAGTTCATATTATTTCGTCTCTGATTCTTGGAAGAACTCTGTGCCACGTAACAAGGAGAATGCTGAGGCTCAGTGAAGTCAAAGTCACACAAAGCCAAGGAAAGCAAGCCCAGCTCTGTGTGCTTCAAAGCTTATGCCATTAATCTGAGTGTTTGAAGACGCCAGTGGTATTTTACTTAGAAGAAGAAGAATTAGTGGTGACACAGTGGCCTGCCTCCAAATACTTGTGTTTCTGTGTATGAAAGGGCCCTGATTTACAGGAGCTTCAGAGGAGAAAACCAGGACAAAATCTGTCCCTTTTCTGATCTCATTCTGTCTCGAGGATACATGATAATCTCAACATGAAATGCACAGAAACACAAAAAGCAAAGCAAAAAGAATCTGAAGTCCAAAAGGTTTAAGTCTGTTCTAAAAATAATCTGACAAGAAGAAAATAATATTCTATGTGTGTAGAGTATTGGTGAGTTACAAAGAATTTCCATGTATATGATTTTATTTGATCCTCACAAAAATCACATGAGGTGATGATATTTAATAATACTGTGTTGTATACTTGTAATTTGTTAAGAGGATAGATCTTAACTCTTCTCACCACACACACACACACACACACACACACACACACACACACACACACAATGGTAACCATAGAGAGGTGGTGGATCTGTTAATTAGCTTGATGTAGTGATCATTTCACAATGTATGTGTATACCAAAGCATCAAGTTGTATACCTTAAATATATACAATTTTTATGCCAATGATATCTCAATAAAGCAGTTAAAAGTAATTTATAGCATAAATGTAAAATAATATAAATGAGATTTAAAAATAAAAGAGTAAAGCACACAGAAAATAAAAAATGTCCTAAAAGTGTAAAAACCAATCATATAAGGAAGGTGAGATACATGTCATATCCTCCCATTTTACAGAGAAGAAAAACCAAGTCCTAGAACAGTAAGTGCCTTAGCCAAAGTCACAGGGCTCGCTGGCTATAAATCAGAGCTTTGGCTCAAACCTGAATTCTCTGAGACAAGAGTGATAAATCACGGGGCCGCAGCAGAACACATTTACACAACTGAGTGTCTGTCAAGATGAGAAATGAAAATTACTCTGCTCCTTTTAGCAGCCAGAGTCAAAAACTTGCAGGGAAAAAATAAAAAAGCATTTTCTACCCTTGGAGGTCTGACGGGCCCAAGTGTGACAGAACCTCTCATATCCCTTAGATCTACAGCTAGCTTTGGAGGCCCCCATGGGCACCCACAAGGGGTGTTCCCTGGTGGTGGGTCTCATCAGTGGTCAGGGGCATCTGGGCAAGACAAGTGCAAGGTGTGGTGCCTGTCAACCTTACATCTAGACACGGATCCAAGGAGAGGAAAGAGAACTCTCCCTCCTGTATTTAAACTTCTTCTGCAAGAGCATGGGTAGCAGTAATAAGGGAGCTCTGGAGGCTGGGATTCAAGTCCCCCTAACTAGTTGGGTCACCTTAGGCAAGTGACATGACAACCTTCTCCATCCTCAAGCTCTTCAACTACTAAGAGGGGTAATACTTGTATCTACCCCTGGCGTTGCTGTACGGACCAAACAAGCAAATGCATGTGAAATAAGTGTCCAAGTGTCTGGTGCAGAGTCCGCAGTAAAAGCATGGTGGTTACCACTGTTGCCACTGTCACCACCACTACAACACTGGACTGCATGACAGCACGCTGGAAGAGAAGGACCACTTCTGGGGCTGCTCAGGCTCCCAGTATGACTCTTCTCACTATCTGACCCGAGATAAGCCACATAAGCCCGCTGAGCTTTAGTTTTCTCCTCTATCAGATGGAAATAATAAGCCCGTAATATCTGTGTAGTGGGGTCATTAGGGGGATCAAGGAAGATAACAGATATGAAAGGGCTCTGTAAACAGTGAAGTGGTGATCACAAATGAATCAAGGCTGCTACCAGCATCACTACTGTTAGTCCTCAATGACGGAAGTGTTATTGTATTGGGTCAGGAGCTAATCGGCAGAACCATTCCTATTCTTTTTTTTTTTTTTAAACATCTTTTTTGGAGTGTAATTGCTTTACACTGTTGTGTTAGTTGCTGCTGTATAACTCATTTTTGTATCTAATAGAACAATACCTTTTTTTCCCCCTTTGGTCTTTTGTTTCATGATCTGGTGCTTGCTCTCGGCAACCATTTCCATACTATATACTCATAATGGATATGATAATATAATGAGAGCTATCTCTTTTTTTGATCCTACTACTGTATCCCAGGAAGAGAGACTTCTTCTGTGACATCGCAAAGCCACTAGGAGTCAGGCATTATCCTCATTTTACAGACAAAGCTGCCCTGGGTCCCAGGCAGGGACCGGACTCTCCTCTCCTCTCCTCTCCTCTCCTCTCCTCTCTCTCTCCTCCCCACCACACCCCAGCAGGCCAGAAGACAGAGCAGATGAGGTGCTGGTTACACGTGGTGGGAGAAGTTTCAGCAAGTGACCACGGGTAGCCCTCTTAAAAAGGTCCCACTAAACAAGGCAGTAACTAACATAGGCCTTGGTTGAGGGCTATAGTCTCTTAACCTAGAAGTTTCCAAAGAAATGGCATGCCCTCGAATGCTACACGCTCTCTTAAGTGTCTCCAAAGACGCACGTATTGCAGATTTGGCTCAGGATATTTCTCCCTCTGTTCTGAGGCCACTTTCATGGCCAGCTCTGACATCAGCCTGACTTCAGAGATGGCCCTGTTGGTAAAGATGCACAGATGAGGCACACAGCCTGCCAGGGGGTGGGGGAGGCAATCCCCAACCAGTCCCCAGGGCATAGGTTGAGGCCATCTTAAATATCACCTGGAGTTTTCCTCCACTCCACTTAGTGTCCCAGCTCAACCCAGCTATGAGTGTAACGGGGCAGCAGTTAGCGCGAGACCGTTAGCGCGAGACCGTTAGCGCGAGACCGTTAGCACAAGTCCTGCTCCACCAAGGGCCCATCTCCCAGTGGTCCTCGCTGCAGAGAGTGCTGTGAGAGGGCGGATCGTGGCCTTCTCCCCGGTGTCCGCCAGGCCCTCCAGGCTCAGGCTGGCGAGTGAACTGGGGGCCCCGGGGGACAGGCTAGGGGCTGTGTCCTGCAGAGCCCCGGAGCCCTCGCCACGGCCTCCACTGGCCAGGCCCAGGCCTTGAAGCAGCAGCAAACCTCTCCCCGATCCCCATCTCTACGACCTAACGGTAGCAGCGGCTCCTTGGGTCACAGTCTGCGGGACCAGCCTGGTGGTCTGAGGAGCCTGTGGGCCGGCTGGGTCCTGGGCACCTGGCTCCCTCAGTGATGACAGCTGGGCGGGGTCTGGGGACCTGACCCTGAGGGCACTGCCACCTGAGATCTGCCTCCTCAGCTGGGCCTCGGCAGTGGCGAGAGGACCCAGACTGGGTGCTGGACTAACGCTCCCGGGCAGGGTATCGGGCGGTGCAGGGACCCCTTCCTCTTAGCCAGGGCCTGGACCTCAGAGGGCGAAAGTTGAGCCTTGGGACCTTGCCCTTTCTTCTCAGAACAGAGAATAACATTTGTTTTGGTGGAGGTTTACAGGAACATCATGACCTGACCATGACCTGACTTCAAGAACAAAGGATCTGACACCAAGAAGTTGGCAACAACTAACCTCATCCCCTCCCTCACCTTTCCCATAAAAGGGCTTTGCTGAAAGCTTTCGGGGAGTTCAGGGTTTTTAAGGCATGAGCCACCCGTCTCCTTGCATGGCCCTGCAATAAACCTTTCTCTGCTCCAAACTCCGATGTATTGGTCTTGTTTGGCCTCACTGTGTGTCGGGCACATGGACTTGCGGTCAGTAATATGAGGACCCAGGATCTTGCAGACGTATTTTTGTCTAGTTGACTCGATCACTCTTGTTCTTGACCACCCTGACGGTAACCCACTGTCTTGGCAGTTCCTGTAGCATGCATAAGGGGGACATTTTAAACAGCCAAGTGACTACTGATACAGCATAATCACAAAATGCTGTCCATAGTACAGCAGGTATGAAATCATTCTAGAAACAATCACTTTACACCAAGTTCTCCCATCCTCCCAAAAGAAAAAAAGGGAGGAAATGAGTGTAACTGATGACATTTTTGGGGTCAAATTTATGCCTGGGGTTGATAACCCCGAAATTATCTCGCCCACTCCTACCAACAATTACCAGAGTTTAATGTGTCCAAGAGTGGTGTGTGTTTATAGGTAAATAAACACTGTAAGACATACCACAAGAACAAACATTCGATTCCTGGAACATCAAAATAGCTCCTGTACCACTGTGCATTAGGTTAACTGAGAGATGGAAGTAGACTAAATGGAATGGAAATGTTTCCCCGTTGATGTTAACACAGTAATTACCATGCCCAGAGCCTGATTTGCCATGATCTGAGGCTACCAGATCACTCCTTTACAGCACTCCCGTCCTAAAGGCTTCTGGGCTCTGGTAGAATCAGGGCTATAATCACAGCAGTCCTGCTAGATGAAGAATCCTCCAAAATGCCTTAGAATTATTAGCTCCTCATTCACTTAGCAAACTGCCCCCCTGCAACATGGGGTTGACAATTTCCGGAATTAAATGATATTTTTAAAATGAACTTTAGCACAGTGCCAGCTGTGTGAATGCCAACATTCAACCACATTGCTCAGAGGCCTGGGCAGCCTCTGAGGTGAAGGTCTCTCCCCAGGGAGCTCTCGCCAGATACAGAAGAGGCTACTGTCAGGCCTAGGGGCTCCCAGGATGGGATATACGTCAATCACTCATGGGCCCAGTGAAAAACGTTTAGGTCACCACATGTAAAAAGTAGGATACATCCACGCAGTATGATCACAAGAGTACCAACTTATGCATTTGTAAGACGTTGCATTCAAAAATTGATGTGGGCAGTGAGGCTAGGAATTGTCTTCCTTCCTCCTTTCCTTTCCTTTCCTTCCCTCCCCTTCCCTTTATTTCCTTCCTTCCTCCCTACTTTCTGTCCTAACTTACCAACTTCCTATATCCCTCCTTCCCTCCTTTCATTCAATAAATACTATGGGTCAGACATTGTGCCAGATACTGATGGTAATATAGTAAAAGTGAAAAAAAAAACTTTATCTTTCATTGTATATTTATGCATTTTCACAAGCCACTTTTTTAAATAATAAAAAGACATTTCTTCTTTCTTGACATAAAAATAAATGTATTATTAAAAATAACTGGTTGTGAAACTTTACAAGACAATCATGGAAACTGGCATATTGACTGGATAGCTGATGCTATTAAGGATTTATTGGCAATAAGCTACCGATGATCAACGTTTTAGGGTTTTCTTTAAGGTGAGGAAATCTTAATTTTCTAGAGATATGCAACTGAAGTATTTACAGATGAAATAATATGATGTCTGGGATTTTGACTCAATGCAATCCAATGGCCAGGTATTGATAATTGTTGACACTGGGTGGTGAGTACATGGGGGTTATTACGGGAGCTTTCAGTTTTGCATAAGTTTGAAATTTTCTATAATAAAAGCAAATCAAAACAAAAACAAAAATTATCATATAAAAGTAAATGGGACAAGTCTGCTGGAAAGTGCTGAGGTCCTGGGGGTTGGGGGGGGGGGGGGTGGAGGTGGAGAAAAGGAAAGTAGGTACCTAGACAGAAAAGACATAAAAAAAATTATTTTTAACCTTCCTCTACCTCCTCATTTAGATAGACACTATCATTGTGAAGTTTCTCCAAACACAAAAACATTCCTCCTGTATTCAAGTTCTTCATTACAGAACCACAGCCTCTAACTCAGTGGGTCCCCACAGTACTCTGCACTGTTTGATGATGGTTTTTATTCTGCCATATTACCGTTCATTTCTGTGTCTGACATCTCTGTTGACTCCAGGAAGGCAGAAGTTACATCTTGCCATTCCTGAGTCCCAGTTCTTCATACTGGGCTGGGCATACAGTGAATGCCTGGTTAAAGTGATCTCACAAAATCCTGGTACAATTTGTAAGTTTTAAAATGTTTCTCCTAAAATTGCAATAACTGATGTCATAGGTCAGAAAGAAAGAATCTACATATGAAGTGTAAAAAGCAGATTGGCATTTTTCCCCACTTCAGAGCAGCATGTTGATTCTGCCCACACAAAGAACCTCTCCCTTTGCAGCTGCAGTAGGAATTTGTCTTTGGCCAGGTTTGTATCCAATGGAACTACCAAAGAGCACGCAGGACTGTGCAAAACCAACTACAGAAGCAAATTCCAATTCCAACGATCAAGTTAAATATCTCTGTTCGGGATTTGAGTGGCTAAATGAACTGTCAGATACTTAGCCATCTCAAGACCCAATTCTCTTAAGACTTTATTTAAGGGTAATTTTTATGAATGAATGGGCTAGCAATGAGACCTTTTCATTATTTATGAGATATCTTAAAGTGAGAAGGGGAATTTCTTAAATCTAAACCTCACACCTACATTGCACAATGTATCATAGGAATCCCAACTCCATTGTGTCCCGAAATGAACTAAAACCTGTCCCCAAGTGACCTCTTCCTCCTGTAAGCCTCACTTCGCTGAAAGGTGGAAACCACCCCTGTTGAGTGGTAGCATTCGCCAGGCCTGCCCTGCCCAGTAGCAGACCAAACTACTGGGCACACCACAGCCTGGTCACATTACATACAGAGCTGCATGAGACGGTACACGCATGATGCCTAGCAATTATCAGGCAACTGCGACAATGTGGCAAGATGGCACTGAGGGCATAGGTGGCAGAACCTAGGTGTCAGATCCAGATGATGTTGAAGGCAATAACGTTAGACTTTTGGAGTCACGTGGGTGCAGGCCTAAGATCTGAGATGCATAATATCAGTGCCACCACTGTTGAGGAATTTGGGGAAGCCTGAGAAGCTGAACTCAACGATCAACTCTCAGACTCACCTGGTGTCTTCAGCTGTAGAAGGATCCTTTGTGTTTACTGCAGTAAAGTGTCACTTGTATCAGATTTAGGAGTTTAGAGTGCTCATTTTCACCAAGCCTCAAGCCTCTGCTTGACTCAGCCTCTGCTGGGCTAGTTCCCATCCCCACAACAATGTCAGAGTGAAATCTTTTAAGTCTGAATCCAAACAATGCTATCATCTCTTCAAACCCTTCCATACATCCCCATCCACGGAGCTATTTTCTCTGGGTTCCAGCCCTTGTGCCCTCCCCTCCCCCTCTAGGCCCAGGGTGATAACAGCTCCCCACTGTTGCCATCTGCCGGGAACTTCACCATCACCTACCGGGGGCCCTGTCCTTGCCCACACCTCTATAAATAGACCATTTATTAAACCCTCTTCAGTCACCCTGTTTGAATGTGCCATCTATTTCCTGCAGAGAAATACTACTTTGTAAAATAAGAATAAAGAAGGGGCAGTTGCTCCTCCAGATATCAAGCTATGCTCCTTCAAAAGTGTGGTATAGATGAGGAGATAAACAAATAGGTCAACAGGAGAGGATCAGAGGCCTTGCATATGTGGGATATGATTGATATACGCTGGAAGGGGCAATTCAATGAATGTGGGGGAAAGGACACACTCTTCAATAAGCAGTGTCAGGACCACTAGCCAGCCACATACAAAAGTAAAACCTGTACCATACACACTGGGCAGATGCTTACTTATAAGCCAAGTCTTAAAACTAGGCCCTGAGTTGCTCAATACTTAGCACATATTCAGAGACTTAAAGAATCATCGAAGTTGGGGCAAAAACAGATGTATCTCAAGAGATTTTCTGGACCAGATCCCTGCATCCTGTTAGGAAGAAGGATCACTCCCATTTCACAGATAAAGAAACTGAAACCCAGACTGATTATATGGCTTATCCAGGTTCACCTAAGCAGTAGCAAAGGGGACACAATCAGTAGGGCCTGGTCTCACACAGCTTTGAACTTGAAGACAAGACACGTAACTGCTGAGTTTTGCACTGTTTTCTCCGGCATCCCAGTTTTTTGTGCAGAGGCTTGGACATGAGTACAGACAGCTGCTGCATGTCAGCAGAGGGGGAAATAATACCTGTTCATCAGGGAGTTAATTCTGCAAAGCGCACCTTCTAATTGGTACCATATACACGTAAATAGGATGCTCTAATCAGCAGGAAGACATGAACTGCAATCTATCCCTCGTGGACCCAAACTATAATGGAGCAAAACTGAAGGTTTTACGATGCACAAAGCACTTTACTTGGAAGACTGATGCTTTTCTAGGCAAGGTGTTCATTTCCAGAACAAGTTCCCACACTGTTGGACATCCAATCCCGGGAAACAATGGACACCAAACAAAGAAATGTCTGGGGCAGCTTTTCCGTATTTCTGGAGTCTGTGGGAGACAGCACAGTGCAAAGAGTAAAAAGCACAAATTTAGAAGCAAGGCAGATCGGGGTTCAAGCCCTGCTCTGCTATTTCATAACTCTGTGACCCTAGGTAAGTCTCAGCATCTCCAATCCTTCTCTCTCGCCAGAAAGAGAAGGATAATAATAGCCCACTGGAGTGCTGGGATATTCAATAAAATAACAGAGGTAAAGTGCCAGCACATCCTCAACAGTCAACAAGCTTTAGCCATTACTATTATAGACTGATTTCTTTGTGTGGCCCATTGTCTTGTTAAACAACATTCCCAGGGCAGTGTTCTAAAATGTGAGCAAGGCCAATGCTGCTGGATTCAGCACATTGCCTCTTGGAATGCAGCCCTGCCAGTTTTATTGGCCTGCAAAGTTGTTGTTGTTTTTTTTCTTTAAATTTAGTTAATCGACAATAAATTAAAATCCTAACATTTCACGTAAAAATCTGGATTTCCAGTTTCTCTTGGAACAATAAAATGTGTGATGACAGAATATCTGCATTCCCTTTTTGCCACAATGAGCTGGAGTTGAATGGCAGCTGCCCCCTTTAGAAGGGCCACCATGGATTCTCCACTGCCATAGTCCCTACCCAGCCCAACTGCCCCATCTGCCTGGTCCTTTCCCATATTTGAGTTTGGCACTCATCCTGATGTGAAGCTTTCTGTCCCCAACCTGAAGGTAAAAAATGTGAATTTGGCAAATGTAACTCTTTGTCAGAAGGCAACTTATGATGTAATGACTGTGGATTTTGGAACTTGCATTTTGGAATTTGACGGACCTGAGTTTGACATGGGGCTCTGACACTTCCTAGCTGTGTGGCTTTGGGACAGTTTGTCTCTGAAACTCAGTTGTCTCTGAATTATCCCTGAAATTCACATTTCTTCATCTGAAAAACGGGGCTCAAACCCTTATCTCCCAGAGCAGGTATGAGGATGAGATCAGACAGTGAGACGCCTGTGACTTTGTTTGCTTAGTTGAAAGTATTACATAAGTCAAAGGAATTTTTTCCAGATCTGGTCCTTCATCTTAACGAATTTGAAGTTTTCACCTGGAGCCGCTGGCTCCCACTGTCCGAATTCCATTGCGTTCCCAGAGATGAAAGGTCACTTCACTGATTGAGATTGAAAAATCCTCTGGGGGACCCTTATTTTACCTACATGACTTGGCTGAGGGGGTGTTTTTCAAACACTGTCCACAAAACAGAAGGCTACTATGTAATCTTAACTTTGGTCCTGGAAACTATTCGCTAAACGCACACATGATGCACATCTACATGGGCCAGATGTTACACTTGCTGGACAGTGGGGATAAAGCATTGAATGGGACAGACGTGGTCCTTGAACCCATGGATCATACGTACTTGACTGGGCACATAAGAACCTGGTCACCTTCCTTACATTCAGCTCCTCTATCGGTCCCACACAGATGATAAGACATTGGAGGTATGGGGCAGAGTTCCTCCCTCCATCTTTCTCCTCTTGCTGCCTCATCGATCTTATTTATTCCCTGCCCGTGTCTGAAACTTTTTTTTTCTAGTTATCTCCATCAAGAGTGATGTCAAGAGTCGTATGTATCTAACTAAAATCCTCACAGGTGTGGAAAAGATATCTTAAAAATATGAATGAGGGAAATTTACTGGTGGGCAATGAATTACTACATGATCATATTAACAGTGACAACAAAAATAATGAGCACTTAAACATCTGTCACTTGCCAGGCACTGTACTATCTCACTTAATCCAGCAACCACTCCTCAAGGTATTAGAATCCCAGTTTTACAGATAAGGAAGCCGAGGCTCAGATCACACGGAAACCCAGTCACACAGCTGTAAACTCCAGAGTGAAGGTTTTACCCCAGGCCAGTCTGCCTCTCAGGCCAGTGGGCCTCTCTTCTATATATTATCCAATATCTGCTTTAAAAATCAGTCTGTATAATTTACCACCTTATAAATCCTCTCTTCTCAAGCGGATATAATAGGAATAGTTAAAACCACTCAGCTGGAGACATGTACAATACAACAGATACATTGCTTTTTCTTTAAAATTTAGTTATTCTTAAAAGGAAAACAAAAACCTTTGGGAGACATGTTTCAAAATCTTCCTAATGAGGTATTTAGCTGATAATCCACGATGGCTTTGATTGCGGGATAAATATGGGATTGCCATTCAGACTTCCCGGAAAACATATGTAATTACAAAGATGTAGCGAAGTATGAATAACAAATTGTTTTTCAACTCCTGGCACTGAAAATTGCAGCATCAAGAGGCTTTAGGCTGGGCGGATAAGCATCATATCTGCCCCAAAATACCCATTAGACTGTAGGTAAGCACCTTTCTCTTGTGCCAACTCTCTGCCCAAAGATTGGGATAAGGTGTCTGCATGTTCTTTGATGAAGTAAAAAGCCAGCCCATTGGCCCTCCCTCCTTCTCGGGCTCACCACTGCCCCCTAATGAGTTAGCCAGCTTCAGAGCTCCCAGCAGCAATTACATTATGAGTGATTCCAGGTTCTTTGTATCGGGAAGGTTTTGAAGTCATGAGATTTTAAAGCAAACAGGACCCTGGGTATTTAAATCCTGCCAGATGGGAGGAAACTTCCAGGGCTGATGGATCAGTTGATGGCACTGATAACGATGATGGTTTCACGAGTCTATACTTATCTCCAAACACATCAAGTTGTATATATTAATTACCTACAGCTTTTTGTATGTCAATCATATCTCAATAAAGTGGTTAAAAAATGTTATATTGGTTAGATACTGGATGTGTAATAGGCCAAGTGTGCTTCAAGACAGGTTCTTTGTCCTAAAGAAGATTTTGTTCAGAAGGTGTGGTTGAAAGTTGTGACTGTCTTACTTCTTCCCTGTGGACAGTTTGAAAACCAACCCCAGGTGGTCTCCTAATAAAATATATTCTGAACAGTTAAAAAACAAAAAAATCCTGTCACAGACAGAAGTCAAATACCCATATGAGGCTGACCTCTGCCCCCTTCTAACCATGCTCCCTAAATTCCATTGTCTGCTCCAGAACCTCATTTGGCCAAGCTCTGGGCCAGGGGCCCAGGACACAAAGATGAACACAAAGATGAACAGCACGGCTACTACCCTTTGGAGTTTATATTCCAGTGGAGAGACAGGTATTAACAACCAATTACTGGGTCAGTGACAAGTGCAGAGAGACATAGGAGAAGTCAAGAAAGCAGATGAACACGGCAGCTCAGCCAGATCTTGGGAGGGTTTGGGACGGTCCATGGAGGAAGTGACACTGGAGAAGCAGAGTACATTGGAAGAACCTGAAGATGCCCAGTGCGGGTTGCAGCGGGGGAGCCTATGGTGGGGATAAGGCTGGTGAGGCTGCAGGGGTTGGGTAAAAACGTGCTGAGGACTCTGAACTCTATTTTGAGGTCAGCGGGAAGCCACTGATGGGCTCTAGACAGGGAGTCCACTGTGAAAGGTGACCACAGCACAGTGGAGTGGACGGTGAGTTGGAGGCAGTGGTGAGCTGGAGTGAGCTCGCCCAGCTCGAGAGAGCCACACATGCATCTCTTCCCAACTCCATGTCCAGTCCCACCGTGTTGGTAGCAGGAAATCAGCCATGGTGGGAACACTTGCACGACAGAAATCGGAAAACACTTCAAATCAGGGGTCCCCCTGCCTCAGCGCGCCAGTTGCTAAATATTTACCCCAGTGCACCACTGGTTTAAGAGGACAAGGATGGTGGGGAGAAGAGCACTTAGGAACAGGGACCCGGCAGGAGAGGGGCTTTCAGGGTGGCGGCAGTGGGGATGAAGGAAAGGAGGCGAGTGTATGTTTGTCTACCAGCTGTGTAGGATGAAAGGGAGAGAGAGACTCATAGGCGCCACAAATATTCCGAAGCCCCTCCCACGTCCAGGCTGCGGATACAGAAGGGAGAGGACGGACTGCAGGCCCTCAAAGAGAACACAGCCATGTGAGAACTACTTTAGTTCATGGTCAGATATGCCCACTTTCAGAACGCATTAAATCCTCTAAGACACATTCCGGCAATAATAATAACAGCAGCAGTGGCAGCTATAATACTTACTGAGTGCTCACTGAGAGACCAGCACTAAACATTATTTAATCCCTATTACTACTCAGTGGAGTATGTATTATTCCTGTTTTACAGATGAGAAAATTGCGGCTCAAAAGATTGAGCAATAGCCTCACAGACAAAGAGAACAAACTTATGGTTACTAAAGGGGGGGGGGGGGCTTAAATGAGGAGTTTGGAATTAACAGATACACACTACCATATATAAAATAGATAATCAACAAGGGGACTATAGCACAGGGAACTATATTCAATATCTTATAATATAATGGAAAGAATCTGAAAAAGAATATATATGTATATACACACATATATGTATGTATATATATTATATATACACATATATATACACACACATATATGTATGTATATATACTATATATACACACATATATAAAACTGAATCACTTTGCTGTACACCTGAAACTAACACAACATTGTAAATCAACTATACTTCAATTAAAAAATCAACATCTGGGCTTCCCTGGTGGCACAGTGGTTAAGAATCCGCCTGCCAATGCAGGGGACATGGGTTCGAGCCCTGGTCCAGGAAGGTCCCACATGCCGCAGAGCAACTAAGCCCGTGCACCACAACTACTGAGCCTGCGCTCTAGAGCCCGTGAGCCACAGCTACTGAAGCCTGCGTGCCTAGAGCCCATGCTCCGCAACAAGAGAAGCCACTGCAATGAGAAGCCCTCGCACTGCAATGGAGAATAGCCCTCACTAGCCGCAACTAGAGAAAGCCTGCGCGCAGCAACAAAGACCCAACGCAGCCAAAAATAAATAAATTTATTAAAAAAAAAAAATCAACACCTAAGAAAAGAAAAAAAAAATCAACACCTAACATAAAAAGAAGGTTGAGAACTTTCCCCCAGCAGCTATCGGTGTTGGAAGCACCAATGGAGAAAGAAGATCCCTTTCCAGGGAAGGTGGCACTGAGCTCTGCTCTGAAGGACGGGAGCACGTGAGGAACTGCAGGCAGAGGGAACAGAGTGAGCGAAGGTGAGGAGGTGGGGAGACAGGACTCCCAGGCCCCTGAGTGCGCCACGGTCTCTGTCACCAGTACTCACTTATACCCCTGCAGCACTAAAATAGCCACAGACAATACAGAAACAAATGAGCATAGCTGTGCCCCAACAGAACTTTGTGGATGCTAAAATTTGAATTTCATATAATTTACGCATGTCACAAATATCATTCTCCTTTTGATTTTCCCCCCAGTCATTTACAGTATAAAAACTCTCCTTACACAGACCATGCACAAACAGGTGGTGTGCCAGATGTGGCCCTTGAGCTGTAGTTTGCAGATCCTAGTCTACACCTGAGCTGTCCAAGAGAAATAAAATGTGAGCCACAGCAGTAATTTAACATTTTCTAGTAGCCGCCCTTTAGAAAGTAAAAGGAAACAAGTGAAATTAATTTAATAAGAGATTTTATTTAACCCAGTATATATAAAATTTTACCATCTCGATGGGTAGTCAACATAAAAATTATTACTGGGAAATACATCTTTTTAAAATAATTGGTACCAAGGCTCTGAAATCTGGTGTGTATTTTATACTTACAGAATATCTTAATTTGGACTGCCACATTCAATGGCTCAAGAGCCACCGGAAGCAGGACTAGACTCTCTACATTTTTGTTGTTTAATCCTTAAAACAACCTGCACAACAGGCAACTGTGTGCCCATTTTACAGACCGTGCTTTTTCAACTGGGACTCCCCACCACTGCTCCACCCCCAGCTCTGACAGTGTGGCAGGATCACCCCTGATGACTCAGGGCAGCATTCGTGGAGGTACAGAGTTTTCCAGTCATTCTCCAAGACCCTTCTCAGGGACCGCCCCCTGCATGTCACCTTCTTGATGAGGGCCCAGGCTGGTCGGAGCCTGGGAGTAAGTTTACCATGGCATTTGCTACCCTGCATGGGGGAGGGGCCTCATAGGAGCATACTTCTTTTGCAACTTCAACTATACAGTTGTAGGGGCTGTTCGAGAGAGAAAGACTTGAATACTGTAAGAAAGCTACCAGCCCCTGGCACTCACCATACACATGCCCCGGACTGAGGGGGTGCCTTGGAGTGATATGACTAGAATGTAAATTCAGTGTTCCCTCAAGCCTCACATGGTGTGATCATCTCTCTGCTTCAAGGGCAATTTAAGGGGTTTTCAAGGGTAATGTAACCTATAGGCAATTTTTTAAATTGAAGTATAGTTAACTTACAATGTTGTTTTAGTTTCAAGTACACAGCAAAGTGATTCAGTTATAATACATATATACATACATATTCGTTTTCAGACTCTTTTCCATTATAAGTTATTACAAGATATTGAGTATAGTCCCTGTGCTATACAGTAGATCCTTGTTGTTTTCCAGTTTTATATATACTAGTGTGTATGTGTTAATCCCAAACGCCTAATTTATCTCCCCCCATCATATCCCCTTTGATAACCGTAAGTTTGTTTTCTATGTGTGTGAGTCTATTTTTGTTTTATAAATAAATTCATTTGGATCATTTTTTTAGATTCCACATGTAAGTGATATCATATGATATTTGTCTTTGTCTGACTTATTTCACTTAATATGATAATCTCTAGGTCCATCCATGTTGCTGCAGATGGCATTATTTCATTCTTTTTTATGGCTGAGTAATATTCTACTGTGTGTGTGTGTATGTGTGTGTCCATATATACACACACACCACATCTTTAGCCATTCATTTGTCGATGG
Organism: Balaenoptera ricei; assembly: GCF_028023285.1. NCBI lineage: Eukaryota > Metazoa > Chordata > Mammalia > Artiodactyla > Balaenopteridae > Balaenoptera > Balaenoptera ricei. The sequence continues at coordinate 55,993,554 of NC_082646.1, read as the reverse complement.
ACACTTAGATTGCTTCCATGTCTTGGCTATTGTAAATAGTGCCACTATGAACATTGGGGTGCACGTATCTTTTCCAATTAGAGTTTTCTCTACATGCGTGTCCAGGAGTGGTATTGCAGGATCACATGGCAACTCTATTTTTAGTTTTTTAAGGAACCTTTATACTGTTCTCCATAGTGGCCGTACCAATTTACATGCCCACCAACAGTGTAGGATGGTCCCTTTTCTCCACATCCCCTCCAGCATTTATTGTTTGTAGACTTTTTGATGATGGACATTCTGACCGGTGTGAGGTGGTACCTCATTGTAGCTTTGATTTGCATTTCTCTAATAATTAGGGATGTTGAGCATCTTTTCATGTGTCCATTGGTCAACTTACAGGCAATTTTTACTTCTGGTCCTGACGTTAGATGTTAATTCCACCCCCACTACTCCACAGTATTGTGCCCCGGCGGTCGGCCTCCCTGTCTCCCCACATTCACTGCTAGCTCCTTGTGGACAGGGGACGTGTTCTATTCCCCCTGGGATCTCTAGGCCCTGGAAGAGTAGCCAGCAGCTGAAATACATCAAACCACGGAGATACCACATTAAGGTAGATGGTTGATGAATGAATGATACAAGTCTCTTCAGAAAAGCCGTATCATTCATTCCACAGCTCTGCCAGAAGACACAGGCCCATAGATCAGTCAACGACTAGTCACCCACTCACAAATCTCATCTGAGATTTATCCATATGTGCTTCTCGCTTGGATCAGAGAATAATAATAATAAGGTAGGTATCATTGACATAGCTCGGGCAAAAAAAAAAAAGGACTACAAAAGGCAGAAACAACACTTTGGGATTTTCAAACCTGGGTTCACATCCTCATCCTGACACAGATCAGTTGGAGCACCTTAGACAAGCCTTTCCTTGGGCCTTGGGCCTTCATTTCCTTATCTGTAAAACGACGAGACGGAGCTCTAGCTAGCTTGGCAAAATTGGGAAGATAAAATGAGCAAATCTATGTGTGAACATCTGCAAAGGAATCCCTGCTCAGTAGATGTGGTGTTTTCTTTTTTTCCTTCTGACCTTAATATGTGTATGTATGCTAGAAGCCCTGATGCTCTCATTGGAGGGTTCCTTTACAAGCGGCTACTTCCCATGAGTCAGCCAGAAAGAGCACATTTGATGGTGCAAGATTATTTTTGTTCTCTCTCTCTCCCTGCTTCCTTCCCTCTCCCTCTTTCCAAGAGAGTCTAAGAAAATGGTTCCATTAAACATCTATTCCTCCTGCCAGGAGTTAATAGACATCACACCTTCCCTGATGCACATCTGTAATTGATTAGGTACAATGGAAGAACTGCCATCATTATGTCAACAGCGACTTGTGAAAAAATACATATAATTATTTATTTGCTTATAATTTTCTTGGCTATATGAATTGGGGCTTTGGAAATAACTTATTTATGCTAATCCAATGTGTCAACAGCCTGCTGAAATCACCTAAAATGGAGTAATTTTATGATCATTTTGATCCAAATTATTGGAAGAAAAAGAAAAAGTGTGACATTCAAATGGCCTGCTTTGACCAAAAAACACCAAAACAAACAAAAAACACAACTTCTTCCCTGAAGCCTTCAAATAGCCACAGTTTGGATGGTTACTGATCTTCCTTTTTGGGAGGTCTTTTATTCCTCAGGATCAAGAGTTTCAAACCTTCTTTGTGTCAGATTAATAGCAATAATAATATAGTCTCTTGCTGTAACTAGATCTGACTAAAGCGGGTGGAGGTTGCTGTTTCTTTAGTCGAAAGAGAGCCAGCGTGGTGTTGAGAGAGTCAAAGTCCTGCCCTTTCCAGCCCTCAGCGTCTGTGGGGGGAGGGAGGATTTGGCACCAAGGCCAGGGGCTCCTCCAGGGCAGGACTACTGGGCAGGTCCCATCTCTGGTCCCCCAGCACACAGCCTCGCCCAGAGCACCCAAGAGCAGACACTCACTGTTTGTTGAAACACTGTTCGTTCCACAGATCAAGCTTCCAGGAACGATTCCACGAATGTAATGCAATGAGCCAGTAAGTGAACCCCTCCTATTTAGAAAGTGGCCCAGAGCCACTATTAGTGGTGTGACCTTGGGCAGAACATGTGGCCTCTCTGAGCCTCAGTCTCCATCTACCTCAATGGGAGATGGTAAGAATTAACTACACAGCCATGGGAAGCAACAAGCACAGCACCACTCATGCTCAGCACTCAATAGATGGTCACCTGTGATATTATTTATAATAGTAATATCCTTATCAAGGAGCAGGGTGAGAGGCTGTGGTTGAAAGGGCAAGGACATGAGTATATCAGACCTGCTTTCCAACCTCCATCCTAGTGGTTAAAGCACAGGATTGGAGCCAGTCTCCCTGCTTTTAGGCCAATTCTGCCATTTATTGGCTCAGGGCAAGACTCTCAACCTTTTCATGCCTTACTTTCCTCATCTGAAAAATGCGGATCATACCAGCACCTACCCTACAGGGTTACTGTGAGGATTAAATCAGTTACACATGGCAAGACCTTAGAATAGTATCTGGCATATGAATATCAATTGCTATCATCATCGTCATCATCACCGTATTGGGCACGTTAATTAGCCTAGTCTCCCCACCTGCAAAATGGGAATAACAACGCCTGCCCACAGAGATGTGAGGAGTCAATAACAGGTACCTAGTACACAGTAAATGCCAAATAAATGTTAGTTTTCCCCCTTCTTCCTTTTCTCATTCCAGTAACTAGCGAGCTCTGTCAGAGGGGCTGTGGCATTTGTAATGCATACGAGGTCATTCTTGCCTGCTTTTATTTCTTTGCAGAATCCCTTTCTAACCATCTTTTCTTTTAATAGTCTCAGGTCCCCAGACAACAAAGAACAGGCCACATCCTAGGCGGGAATGAAATCCTTTTTTTGACTGGGCAGGGCCAGGAGCCAATGGAAAGGACGCCACCAAATTACCAACTGGTCTCCGAGGTTTCCGGGAGAGGATTAAGAACCTGGGCAAGGTTTGCAGCACTTAACTTGCCGAAGCCTCTTCAACTGCAGCTTGTCACCCCCTGAGTGAAGTAGTGGTGAAATCAGCATGTATGATTTCTCATCTTCCAAAGGTTCAGAGAGGAGCGTTACATTTCAGCATGATTAACACTGCATTTACTTTTATTTTTTTGCTTTTGCATGTTCCCTTCCCAAGGGTCAGGGATAGGGTTCAAAGAAGCGGATAGGGACAGAGGTGAGTACTTCCATACAACAGCTGCCCAGCTTTAAGTGAAACACTCAAAGGATTGATAGTCAGGGAAAGAAATCTTCCTTTCCTCTCGCTTTGCCAGATTTAGCAATTTACCAGCAAGCCTCCCTGTGCCGAGAAAGAGAGAGAGAGAGAGAGAGAGAGAGAGAGAGAGAGGGAAAGACCAGGATGGGGAAACAACCAACCTCTTAAACCCAGGCTCACAGTCATTCATTCATCCCTCCATCCACCCATTTGTTCAACAACCTCTCACCTCTACTAGGTTAAGCTGGACTCATCTGCAGACTTCAGCCCATTTCCTTCTAGAACCTTCTCTGATCTGAGACAAGGTCAAATTCCTCCAAGATCTCACAGCTCTGAGCATATCTCATCTAAAGCACTGGCCACAGTGGCAAATACAACATTTATTTATGTAATTATGAAATGAACAGCTGTTAGAGTGAGGTTCAAACCCAGGACCCTCTGTCTCCAAAGCCTGGGATCTTTCCAAATGGAGCGGTCAGAGCTCTGGCCTGACGTTAGGAAGCCTGGGTTCTAGCCCTGGGTCTCCAATTCACAAGCTGTGTGATATTTCATAAGCTACTTCCTCACTCTGGGTCTGTTTCCTCAACCTGCTTTGATCTTCTAGAATTCGTCGTCACGTAGAATCGATGTGTACAAGGAAGGGGCCCTGGGAGTGAAGCCCAGCAAATGTCAGAGGCCCCTTGACTCTCGGAGCCAGGCGCCCGCTCACATCCCACGGCAGTCTTTCTGTCCAGAGATGGGCTCACTAACGTGGAGGCCTGGGCCCTCACGCCATCACCACGACAGCACAAGCCTGTCTCCTCCCTTTTTCTCTCTGACTTTGAATTTCACAGGTGCCTTTGTGCCAGACACCAGGAGCTATCAGACTTCACTGGGGATGGGCGCCATGGGCCTCCTCATCTCAAGATGTTATAGCAGCAGAGGTCCATAGGGACACATCTGCTCATTAACTACTGCCTCTGTGATATGAGGTACGAGCACCCATGAAGTCCAGAAAAATTAGAAAGTGGAAAATTTAAGTAAAGCCCTCTCTGTCTAATTGCCTTCCTGTTGGCTTATATGGTCCTTCGAAGGAAAGAAAACAAAACTCTCTACCCTCCATGTAGGCCTGGGATTCATAAAACTTGAGCGTTCTGCTAGCAGGGACACAAGGCTGATGTCCCCTCTGCCTCTGTAAGCTATTAGAAGGAAATACTGAAGAATGTCTTTGTGACCAGCTGATGGGAACAGACTTCTCAAACCACCCCACCATGCCCAAATTCTAAGGTGAAAAATATGAAAAAAAGATGAATTTGATAATCCCAGAATTAAAGTGATTGCTTAACAAAATCAATAGATGAATAGAGTTTGGGAGAAGATACTTGTCTAAAAGAGACAAGGGATTAGAATTTAGAACACACCAGGAACTCCTTGCAGTGAACAAGAAAATGTCAGGAACCCTAACTGACAAATAGACAAAGGATATGGAGAAGTAGTTCAGTGAAGAGAAATGCAAAAGGCCAACATGCTGTGTAGATACTCAGACTTATTTATAGTCAAATAAATAAAAAGAAAGTTTTTTTTTAAAAAGCTACGCCTGCACCCATCAGATTGGCACAAAATTCTACCCCAAGTGTCAGAGGCTATGAGGAGGTATAGGAAAGAGGAAGCTTCATGTCAGGGTGAGCGCAGATGGGAGCAGCCTTGGAGGAGAGCCATCTGGAACTACTTAGCCCAGTTAAATACGCATGTGCTCTCTACCCCTGGTAGACAGCCTGGAACAGTTAAACAGTTCTCACACAGGTCTGTTGGGGGTGTGTAGGAGGATGCCCACTGCAGTGCTATTATAATGGCAGGGAGTTGGAAACCCTCCTGGTGTCCCTCTCCGGAGGAATGCATATGTAGAACGTCATGCATGCACAGAGGGACACTTTGTATACACAGCAACACGGATGGATCTTAAAAATGAGGCGCGACAAGAAAAAAGTAGGAAACAGAATGAGGTCTACAGGGCAATGTCATCTATGTCAATTAAAAATATTTGAACACAAAACAATACCTGTTTTAAAAGAACACACATAAACAAAAGGCTTACCTTCAAACATATGGAGGAGGGCAATAAGAGTGGGGAATGGAGATAAAAGGGAATCATTAGTTCAAAAAAGTGAGCCTAGCAAGGCTCAAGGATGATCTCTCCTAACAGGAAGAGAACAATGAACTCAACATTCAGCACCTGAAGTCTAAAAACAGCAATAGCATTGACCTGCCTCGCTGATGGTGGCTGTTGCTTTGTCCTTCTCACCCAGCAGAGGCAGAGACTTATACTGAGATAGCACCATGGCCTACCAACAGCCCCCATGAGATGTTCCAAGGCAGTTCTTGGGACTCAGGGGAATGTGATGGGCCTGGATATCTGACTGACCTGGTGTCAACCTCCCCTCTTTCACATAGCAGCTGTGGGACTCAGCCAAGCCACTGAACCTTCTCTAAGCCTCGGTTTCCTCCTTGTGAGATGGGGTACTGACCCCACCCTTCTTTGAGTAATTATGAGATTTTAATTGGATACATATGAAGCACCTGATCCCTGGGCCATGCTTGGTCTATAGCAGGTACTCAATAAATGATAGTGTCACTTCTACACCCTCTAAGGTGTCCAATGTCCCCATGGTTTCTTCCCCATTTCCATTCCTAGCAAACCCTCCTCAAGAAGGATCTAGAGGGCTTCCCTGGTGGCGCAGTGGTTGAGAATCTGCCTGCCAATGCAGGGGACACGGGTTCGAGCCCTGGTCCGGGAAGATCCCACATGCTGCGGAGCAACTAAGCCCGTGAGCCACAACTACTGAAGCCTGCGTGCCCAGAGCCGGTGCTCCACAACAAGAGAAGCCACCGCAATGAGAAGCCCGCGCACCGCTCTCTGTAACTGAAGAAAGCCCGCGTGCAGCAATGAAGACCCAATGCAACCAAAAATAAATAAATTTCTTAAGAAAAAAAAAAAAGAAATGAACACTATTAAAAAAAAATTAAAAAAAAAAAGAAGAAGGATCTAGAACCCACATTAACCACAATTATGACTGCCCTCTTCTAGGCCAGTCATTGATCTAAGTGATATAAAGACATCATAAAGTTGGGAGTCTAATCTCTACTCTGTGGATGAAGAAACAGAACCTCAGAGTAGTGAACTCACAGACTTATTCAGACTTTGTGACCAATTCATCACTTTAGTGAAGTTCATCCAGGAATGAGGCTGAGAGTAAGAAGCAGCTTTCCCAGGACCACGTAGTCCAGCCAGCATGGTACGTGTTTGTAGTTCGTGAGATCAGTACATTATCCAGATTAAGCCTCTCTATGCCAGGCTCTGCTGTGTTTCCTAGTGGATCATTTTTCTTCTCAAAGCAGGGCTTCTTAGTGAAGACAGAACAACAATGTAGACATTCTTGCATATCACAAATGCTGAGCACCTACTGCATACTAGTAGAAGCAGTTCCAGGCACTGGGGGTGTAGCAATGAACAAATGAGACATCACCCTTGCCTTCATGGAGCTTATATTCTAATAGGGGAGGAAAGACCACAGAGAACAATGAATAGATAACAATATAATGTCAGGGAGTGATGACTGCTGAGAAGAAAAATAAAATAGAGAGAAAGAAGAAAGAAGGGCTGGGGATGGGTACTATTATAAAAGTTAGGACTGAACTCTGACCAATTAAAAACAACAAGGGCAGGGCAGGTGGACATGAAGAGGGGTGTGTGACTAGATTCGTCAACCACTAATTGATTTAATAGTAAGTCTTGCAGGGAATAGTAAACATGCATCTCACAATATTCTTCTCCCTCATCTCAAGAGTGTGCAAAAAACACAACCATAACAATCTAATGGGGAGCAGCAAAAGCAGTCCTAAGAGGGAAGTTCATAGCAATACAGGTCTTCCTCAAAAAACAGGAAAAATCCTAAATAAACAACCTAACCTACCACCTAAAAGAATTAGAAAAAGAAGAACAAGCAAAACCTAAAGTCAGCAGAAGAAAGGAAATAATAAAGATCACAGAGGAAATTAACAAAATAGAGGTTAAAAATTTAAAAAAAGTCAATAAAACCAAGAGCTGGTTCTTTGAAAAGATAAACAAAATCCACAAACCTCTGGAGAGGCTCATCAAGAAGAAAAGATAGGGGACCCAAATAAACAAAATAAGGAATGAAAGAGGAGGGGCTTCCCTGGTAGTGCAGTGGTTGAGAATCCGCCTGCCAATGCAGGGGACACGGGTTCGAGCCCTGGTCTGGGAAGATCCCACATGCCGTGGAGCAACTGGGCCCGTGAGCCACAACTACTGAGCCTGCACGTCTGGAGCCTGTGCTCCGCAACAAGAGAGGCCGCGACAGTGAGAGGCCTGCGCACCGCGATGAAGAGTGGCCCCCACTTGCCGCAACTAGAGAAAGCCCTTGCACGGAAACGAAGACCCAATACAGCCAAAAATAAATAAATAAATTTTAAAAAGAAAAGATGACTACCATCTTAAAAAAAAAAAAAGAAATGAAAGAGGAGAAATAAGAACCAATAGTGCAGAAATACAAAAAATCATAAGAAAATGCTATGGACAGTTATATGCCAACAAAATGGACAAACTACAAGAAATGGACAAGTTTCTAGAAGCATACAGCCTGCCAAAACTGAATCACGAAGAAACAGATAGGGCTTCCCTGGTGGCACAGTGGTTGGGAATCTGCCTGCCAATGCAAGGGACACGGGTTCGAGCCCTGGTCTGGGAAGATCCCACATGCCGCGGAGCAACTAGGCCCGTGAGCCACAATTGCTAAGCTTGCGCGTCTGGAGCCTGTGCTCCGCAACAGGAGAGGCCGCGATAGTGAGAGGCCCGCGCACCGCGATGAAGAGGGGCCCCCGCTTGCCGCAACTAGAGAAAGCCCTCGCACAGCAACGAAGACCCAACACAGCCATAAATAAATAAATAAATAAAATTTAAAAAAATATACATATAACCTCATCTTACCATGTATTAATACACTTAAAAAAAAAGAAGAAACATAATTTGAACAGACCATTTACTAGAAGTAAAAGGGAATCTATAAAAAACAAACAAATACACAAACAAACAAAAAACCAAACATGAAAAATCCAGGACCAGATGGCTTCACTGGGTAGGGAATTCTACCAAACATACAAAGTAGAACTTATACTGATTCTTAAAACCCTAAAGTCTTCACAAAAAAACAATTAGAACTCATAAATGAATTCAGCAAGGTAGAAGGATACAAGATTAATATACAGAAATCTGTTGTGTTTCTTTACACTAACAATGAAATATCATAAAAAGAAAGTAAAAAAAAAATCCCACTTAAAATTTCATCAAAAAAAAAGAAAAAAAACATACCTAGGAATAAACCTAACCAAAGAGATGAAAGACTTATATGCTGAGAACTATAAAACACTGATAAAGGAAATTGAAGGTTATTCAAGGAAATGGAAAGATATCACATGCTCTTAGATTGGAAGAATAAATATAATTAAAATGGCCATAGTACCCAAAGCAATCTGCAGATTTAATACAATCCCCATCAAATTACCTATGACATTTTTCACAGAACCAGTTTAAATAATACTAAAATTTACATGGAACCACAAAAGAACAAAGCTGAAGGCATAACCCTTCCAGACTTTAGACAATACTACAAAGCTACGGTAATCAAAACAGTGTGGTATTGGCACAAAAACAGACATATAGATCAATGGAACAGGATAGAGAACCCAGAAATAAACCCACACAGCTATAGTCAATTAATCTTCAACAAAGGAGACAAGAATATACAATGAAGACAGTCTTTCCAGCAAGTGGTGTTGGGAAAGCTGAGCAGCTGCACATAAATCAATGAAGTTAGAACACTCCCCCTCACACCATACACAAAAATAAATTCAAAATGGCTTAAAGACTTAAATATAAGAATGATATCATAAAACTCATAGAAGAGAACATAGGCAAAACATTCTCTGACATAAATCATAGCAATATTTTCTTAGGTCAGTCTCCCAAGGCAAAATAAATAAAAGCAAAAATAAACAAATGGTACTTAATCAAACTTATAAGCTTTTGCAAAGGAAACCACAGACAAAATGAAAAGTCAACCTATGGACTGGGAGAAACTATTTGCAAGCAATGCAACAAACAAGGGCTTAATTTCCAATATGCACAAACAGCTCATACAACTCAATATCAGAAAAACAAAAAACCCAATCTAATAATGGGCAGAAGACTTAAATAGACATTTCTTCAAAGAAGACATACTGATGGCCAACAGGCACATGAAACGATACTCAACATCACTAATTATTAGAGAAATGCAAATCAAAACTACAATGATGTACCACTTCACACTGGTCAGAGTGGTCATCATTAAAAAGTCTATAAATAATAAATGCTGGAGAGGGTGTGGAGAAAAGGGAACCTTCCTACACTGTTGGTGGAAATGTAAATTGGTGCAGCCACTATGGAGGTTCCTTAAAAAACTAAGAATTATATGATCCAGCAATCCCATTCCTGGGCATACATCTGGAAGGACGAAAACTCTAATTGGAAAAGACACATGCACCCCAATGTTCACAGCAGCATTATTTATAACAGCCAAGACATGGAAGCAACCTAAATGTCCAACAACAGATGAATGTATAAAAAAGATGTGGTATATATACAATGGACTATTACTCAGCCATAAAAAAGAATGAAATGATGCCATTTGCAGCAACAAGGATGGACCTAGAGATTATTATACTAAGTGAAGTAAGTCAGACAAAGAAAAATATTATCTGATATCACTTATATATGGAATCTAAAAAAATAATACAAATGAACTTACTTACAAAGCAGAAACAGACTCACATACATAGACAACAAACTTACGGTTAGCAAAGGGAAGTGGCAGGTGAGGGATAAATTAAAAGTATAGGATTAAAACGATCAAAAAAAAAAGGAGTGTGCAGATAAAGTTCTACAATATGCAAAGCACCTTCACTCCCATCTTCTAACTCTGATCCAGTTAGAAGTGGGCTCCATTTTACAGATACAGGAATTGAGCTCAGAAAAGAGAAATGACTTGTCCGAGATCATCCAGCAATTAAGCACCAGAGGCAGGAATTAAAGCTCAGTCCCACGACCCCTGTTCCAATGCCATCTCTACTAGGTAACACTGCCTGACTTGCTGATCAATAAAACAAGGCTGGTTTGTTGGCTTGTTGGCACCAAGAACAAGAATGTTAATCATATTGCATGATCACTTTATAGTTGCAAGGTGCTTTCATGGCACAATTTCATTGGATACTTTCAAGAAATGGGTCAGAGAAGAGCCAGGCTTGATCTTGGTCACATGGTAGAAAGCAACATGGGTGCAGTTCCAGGGCTCTGACATACTGAAACTATCATCTTTACCATCATAGGATGGGCCTCACTACCAAGACAAATGCTTAAACACAGGGCTCACAGTTGGTTTTGAGTTCTCCTAAGACTCACTCATGCGCCCCTCCTGCTCCCCACGGGCTTTCTTACCTCCTCTTCTGGAAGAAGAAAATCTGCATGAAGGGTCTGCCCTTCCCAACAGCCCAGACCTCTTCACCCCTGCTGTCCTAACAGTCCCCCTCGCTGAGATGGGCTTTGAGACAAGCTAGGGAACTGTGGTCCCCAATTTTGTGGTGTCCCTTGAGAAAAGGCACAAAGGAAATATGAGCTGTTGTTAGGAGGATGCTGGTTATTACTAGTGAAGGCAAGAAACCTCCAGGGAATGCATACAGCAAATGTGACCACCCATAGCCCCAGACCCTGTAATTCTGAACAAAAGAGACTTCATTTTACCTCCCAAGCTCAGAGTGACACTTTCACCCTGATGAGTGGGGCAAATGGTCCCTAAAGAGCATTTAGAAACATGCGGGGATGAGAGGTGGATGTGAATGCATGACAGCTGCCATTAACTGCTTACCAGCCCAAGATGTCGGGGCTAGAACTTGGATTTGGAAATGGCAAGGGATCCTTTGAGAGCCCCATGAGCAGAGCTCCTGCTCTGCCCTACCCACCTCGTGGAGATGAACTTCTGGACTTCTACAAGGGTCACCAAAAGTGGCCTAGACAAAATGACTTTTGCATCATTATGTCAGCTTATGAAATATGTTTTGAGTGGCGATTTTATTTTTATTTTTTCCAATCTCGATCTCGAAAGGTCAATCCAATACTTAATAGATGGACATCCCAGGGTTTGTAATAAAGTCAGGACCCATATGATGGGATTTGGATGGCAGGACCATTTTCTTTTGCAGAAAAAATGTAATAAGAGAATCTGCAAGAAGGGGAGGTTAAAATTATATTTTGAGGGTAGTGGATAGTGCTGTTCTGTCAGAAGCACAAAAGCCCCTGCCCCTCCGGTAGAACCAGGCTTCTCCCTTCCCGGGTTTCCTACAGAAAAGCAGTCCAGGCAGCGGGGCGACGGGGGGCGGTTAGGGAGATGGGGCTAGTCCCTCGGCTGCTAATTACTACACGTGACACCAGAAACTGATCTTTTTCTCCAAGCCGATGATGGAAGCAGAGAGGACTGTAACAGAGTCAGGCAGAACTGGTGTGAATCCTGGTCTGCATCCACCAGCTTTGAGAATATGGACAAGTCATTGCCTTTCCTAAATCTAAGTTTCCTCTGCTATAAAATGGGAACAAAATGCTTGTTTGGCAGGATACACAAGCTCATGAAGCTATGGGGCTTAGCATGCAGTAGGTTCTCAATAAATGTCAGGTTCCACATGACTCCCCTTTCTTTTGACAAATTCACTTATAATATTATACATAAGGGAGATGGATATGAGCCTGGGCGGGGTGGATACCAGCTGACTTGGGCAGGGGTCCTCTTCCACAGCCTGGTGGGAAATCAGCCATGAAGCCAATAAAGTATATTAACGAAGCCATTTTCAAAGCCCAGAGGAGAGATGACTAAATGCTTTAGGACAGGAAGTTTATGCCTGTTTTGTTCATTAGTGCAGATTTTTTTAATTGAAAAAAATACATGTATAACAAAAGACATTATGTGTGTGTGTGTGTGTGTGTGTGTATGTGTGTATAAAGAGATTTTTATCTTTATTATTCACTGCTGTATCTGCAGTGGCTAGAATAGTATCTGATATATAGTACATCCTCACTAAACATCCGTTGGATGGATGGATGGATGGGCGGATGGACGAACGGAGGTGTGAACAGATGAATGAACAGGTGGGTGGGTGGATGGTCATGGAGCACTTCAGAGAGGGGGTAAGAAGGAAACCAGCAGGGAGATGCAGTGAAGGAAAGAAGAGGGAGGTAGAGAGAGCATGTAAGATTACCAAATCCCTGTACTTTCTCCAACAATACAAATTATCATCTAAAACAACAAAAACCATTTTGTTAATCTAAAATGTAAAATATGGTGAGGTAGCTGATTCCTAAAATAGTTGTTTTATATAAAGGCCCAAAGCACCACGGGGTTCAAAGTAATCTCCATGAAGCCATTAAGTTAAAGGCCACGATATTTATTTACAAGCTCAAGGCTCAAGTGATTACTTTCAACTCCGTGCATTCCCAGCAGAGGAAGGCAAGTATTCCAGGATATTCAGGGTGGAGGGCTATCCAAGGGGGTTAATTAATATGTAATTAATGGTGATTATCAGCAGAAAAGCTCCCCGTGCACTTTTGCAGGGATTGGGGTGGGCATGGGGAGAACATGTGTCCTTATGTGACAAAGTCACTAGTCATATAAATCTTTATACATATATTTACATCTACCCACACACTAATGTAGAAACTGTATCTACAGTAATAAATATTTCACATACTGTCTCCTATTATTTAAAACCATCATTTCAAATGGTAGCATTTAGCCCGCTGAGTGAACACACTTACTTGAAAACCCATTCCCTTACTGCCAGAGATTTAGTTCACCTTGTTTCCAACTTTTCTCTACTATAGTTGACAGGGTAATATTTCCTTTAGGTATAAAAAATTTGTTTCACCTTAGATCGTATCCTTAAGGTAAGAATTCAAAAAATGGCATCATTGAGTCCAGGATATAAGCTTTATCAAAAAGTTTTCCAAAGGGGTTGAGATTAGTTATTTTACATGAGGATGCGAGTTTTGCACAGACTCACTAATAGAAATAACTACTAAAATTTTCATTTAGTAGTTTCATAGGAAAAATGATGACAGGTTAATTTCTAAAATAGCTGTAATATATAGAAAGGCATAATAGTACAATAAAGTTTTAACAGACTCTAAGAATGCATTACAAAGAAGGTAAATGAAGATGAAAGTCTGGGATAATTAGTAAACACACACACACACACTTGATGAGAATTCTGCTCTGGCTGTGACTATGGGCACGCCTAGAACTCAATCTCCTTTCAAAGACACTAATGCCACTTTCCCCCTTTCTGGGCATTAGTCCCTGTGGGAATTCCATGAGAAAGGCTGGAAAGGAATGAGAGAGAGGGATTTCAAATATTCCCTTTGTACAGCCCATAATAAGGATTATTCTAAATCTTTTGTCCAGCATATATAAGATACCATGGCAGTTAATGAGTAAGTTAATTGGTTAAATCATTCTAGTGCGGACCTCCAATTCATTCCGAGTAAGCCCATAATGTGTGTGTAAAAGATTAGGACTGTGTATAAGAAAAGACCAAGACACCAGATGGCTCAAAGGAGCCTCGCTGATATTTTAATTTTAATTTTACTACAGAAGTGGTATGTTCTCATTAAAGAAAACCTGGAAAAAAGAAAAAAGTAAAACAAAAACAATTATCCTAAAGTTTCACAATCGATGGCCAATATGTTTATAGATTTTCCAGTAAATATACACGAATTTTATAAAATTGAGATTAGACTGTATATAGATTTTTACCTTGCTTCTTCCACTGAACAATATAAGCATTTCTAATAAAAAGAATTCTTCCAAGATGTCTTTAAGGCTAAAGATTATTATCTTGGGCTTCCCTGGTGGCGCAGTGGTTAAGAATCCGCCTGCCAATGCAGGGGACACGGGTTCAAGCCCTGGTCCGGGAAGATCCCACATGCCACGGAGCAACTAAGCCCATGCGCCACAACTACTGAGCCTGCGCTCTAGAGCCTGCAAGCCACAGCTACTGAGCCCACGAGCCACAACTACTGAAGCCCGCGTGCCTAGAGCCCGTGCTCCGCAACAAGAGAAGCCACCGCAATGAGAAGCCCACGCACCGCAATGAAGAGTAGCCCCGGCTCACCGCAACTAGAGAAAGCCCACGTGCAGCAACGAAGACCCAACACAGCCAAAGCAAATTAATAAATAAATGAAATAAATACCTTTAAAAAAAGATTATTATCTAGTATGGATGTATCATGAATGTTAAGCCATTTTCTTTGTTTAATACTTCTGAAGTTTTCTTTGATTTTTATTATTCTTTCGTCCACTCAATGTATATTTAGTCTATGTTTGCTATGGGGTATGGACTGGGTCAGTAAGACAGTCTTAGACCCCCGCACTCAAGAAAAATATTAAGCACTTAACACATATATTTAATCCAAGCTGTGTAGATGCAGTAAGAGGTGTGCCCCTTAAGCTGAGAGGGGACAGTTGATAGTGGATAGCAGGGTCAAATGGGAGTAAGCATGTCCCAGCCCAGGGTAACACACGTGCAAAGACTAGGCAGGGAGGAGCTGGTGCCACTGGTGGAAGGACTGTGGGAGTGTGATGGGAGGGGCAGAAAGCCACACAGCTGGTCACTCCATACTAAGTGCATCGAAAAGCCATTCACACTGTGAGAAACACAGTATGTGCTTTTACATTTTAAAAAAAAAAGGTGCGTTAACACTGAGATCACCATGGGACTGGATTCCTTAGACCTGACAAGCCTCTAATTAGCAGCTGGTTTGCGTTCAGATTTCATGGCTGGCCAGCCTGCCCATCTGCCGACTGCAGGCCACCTGGACGGGAGAGCAGGGCAGGCATCCAACGGGAGACAAGCCCAGTCACCCTGCAGAGACTCCAAGAACCTGTTCTTTCCCCTTTCGGGGGTTTCACCCAGAACGAGGGCTAGGAGGGGGACATATACCAGGCACACTGCAAACAATAACAACAAGATGAAATATCTGGCTCCAGCATCCTTGTCCGAAATTTAACTCAGTCCTAAGATGACTGAAATGGAGCAGGCATAAGATATCTGCTCAATAACTTTTTGATGAACGAATGAATGAACTGTGGTCCCAACATCTCACATTTAATTCTTGTTACGAGCTGGCCAAAGTGCACCTCCCTCTCCAAGGACAACAATGATCGCCCTGCTAACTGCTTATCCTGCCTCTGCCAGGGTGGCATGTCCCCTCTGAGGGGCTCACTTTCAGCCCTGCCTCCTGCCCACCCATATCTGCGTTCAGCAGAGGATGTGAACTTTTTTTGTGCAGACTCTAGAGCTGATGTGGTAGGCTGAACAAATCGAAGACATCAAGTCCTAATCCCTGGAACCTGTAAAGGTTACCCTAGTTGGAAGAAGGGTCTCTGCAGGTGTGATTAAGAATCTTTAAAAGGGGGGATTATTCTGGATTATCTGGGTGGGCACTAAATGCCATCACAAATGTCCTTAGAAGAGAGAGGCAGAGGAAGATTGAACATACACATGAGGAGAAGGTGGTATGAAGATGAGGCAAAGATTGGAGTGATGTGGCCAGAAGCCAACGAATGCTGGCAGCCACCAGAGGCTCGAAGAGGCAAAGAATGAATTCTCCCCTGAGGGAGCACAGTACTGGTGAAACCTTGATTTCAGCCCAGTGGTACTGATTTTAGACTTCTGGCTTCCAGAACTGCAAGAGAATAAATTTCTGTTGTTTTAAGCCACCAGGTTTGTGGTAATTTGTTATAGTTGCCACAGGAAACTAATACATCTGAGTATTGGATGGTTCTGAGGTCAGCACACCTGGCATGTCATCCTAGCTCTGAAACTCACTCAGCAAGTCTCTTTTGCAACTGGGATTCTTGCCCAGGCTTCAACTTGACTCACAGCTAACGCTGGGCAAGCCTTTAGTTTCCTAGCCAGCAAGGTGGGAGAGTAGCAGTAACCAGCTGACAGAGTTGCTGGGGATTGAGTGGGACACGTACAGTACAATGCCAGGCACACAGCAGTCACTCCGTGTGATTACTCCTGCTCTCCCTTTAATATTACAAAAAAAAAAAAAGTCAGCAGTGGCCGAGAGCTCACTGTGTGCCAGGTAGGAGCTAAGCCTTCACTTGAGAAGGAGGTTCTGGCCAGCATCTCCAAAAGGGGGGAGCTGGAAGGGTTAGGTATGCCCCTAAAAGAGAGGCATTTTGAGCTCCCTAGAAAGAAGGATGACAGAATGGGATTTACTGAAAAGGTACAATGTCCCAGAAAGAAACACAAGGCAAAAAAAATGTATAGCCCAGTCACAAAATATAGAATTCTTTACTCTGCCAGGCTACCCTTCCCATCCTCTGGGTATATCATGCCAGTATATTTTCCTAGGAAGTGTGTCTTTCCCATAACACAGAGGTCAGATCCAAACACTAAACACAGCTGGGTATCTTTTCATTTTGTCAGTTCCACCCTCTGTGCCTTCCTTGAGAATTGACTTTTCTGGACTCACTGGTCTAAAATGAAGGAAAAAAAAGGTAAACCAAAACAGAAAGTTGTGGGTATCACCTACAAATCTGGGAGCTGAAAGGATGGCTGTTTTCCCCTAAGTACTAATGCTTTGTTCTCTTGTGTGAACTCTCTCTCACCCGTGCCATGGATCTTAAAGACGTGGAGAAAACCTGCCAAAGCCCCCAGGTCATCCTGTGCCCTTGGGGCCAGCTGCAGGCTGGAAGCAATGCACTGAGCCAGGAGGCCCCGTCTCGGGTTCCTCCTCCTGGTCCCTGGGTGAGGCCTCACAGCGCGGATATGGGATCAAGCCCTCCCACAGGTTTGAATCCTAGTCCCACCACTGATGAACTAGGAGACCTTGGGAAAGCATCTCAACCTTCTCATCCATAAAGTGGGGCCAATAAAAGGAAGACGGGGAAAGCACAGCTCAGCCAGGCTGTAACTTATTCCTTCTTTATCCCTCCTACTGCACTCATCCTGGAAACACAGCGGTCAAGCCGAGTCCCTGTTCTCAAGGAGGGTAAGGGGCCAGTAGGGGTGCCTGACAATAAATGAGAAAATAAACACTATAATTACCACTGGGGGAAGTACACATTTTGATGAGAAAGACAGTCAAAGGGGAAGGCCTTTAGAAGAGAGAATGCTGAACAGGTGCACTGGGTAAGAATAAGCCAGTATCCAAGAATGAGCCAGCAGCATAGGCAAATTCCACTATCTGGCAAAGGGCTGGAGGGGTTCAAGAAACACAGCAGAGGTGTTAAGAGTGCCTGGAACAGCACAGCAGCGTGAGAATGGCACAAGGAAGGCCAGAGAGCTACCTCACAGGCCAGGTCATGCCGGAGTCGTTTACATTTCATTTTAATTGTGATGCAAAAGCTACTTTGAAGGCTTGAGGCAGTGGAGTGAGTAAGGCTGTCACATCTGGGTTGTAAAAAGATCACTCTGGCTGCTGCATGGAGACCATCCGAGAACAGACTGGAAGTGGGAACCCGTTTGGAGGCTACTGCAATGGTTCAGGGAGAGATGACAGTGGACTGGACTGGGGTGGTACCAGTGGAGATGGAGAGAGACGGACAGGTCCAAGAGGAGTACGGATAACGGCTGCCATGAACTTGAGTGCTGTGCAGCACTGTAGAAAGCACCACGCACTCACTATCTCGTGGGATCCTCCTGGCAGCCCTGTGAGGTCAGTACTTTGATTTTCTCCAGGTGAGGAAACTGAGGACCAGAGAGGTTAGGTAACTTCCTGAAGACCACACAGTTAGGAAGCGGTAGAGGCAGCCTCTGAACTGAGGCTATCGGGTTCCAGAGCCCACACACCAAACTGCTCTTCCTCCAACAGGCTGGCCAGTGGGTGGGCTGAGGGTAGTGCAGGAAAGGAAAATCGGGGAGACTTCTAGGCTTTAGGACTGAACGACTGGGCCGATGGTGGTGCTGTTTACAGACAGGGATGAGCTGAGGAAGGGACTGGCTAGAGGAAGGCGGGGTGGGCTGACTGGGAGTGGAGGACCACTGGGTTCGAGAGCTCTGTTTTGCCCATGTTGAGGCCCTGTCCCCTTCACTTACTCCTCACTCCTTTTCTGTTCCCTGCAAAGCAGTGAGTGGTGGGGGGAGTGTAAGGGGTGGGCTGGTGGGACAGAAAAAGCCGGGGCGATTGTCTTCTGCCCCCTCCCCCAGCAGACACAGGTGTGAGCCTCCCAATGTCCTTTTGTAAGAGGAGGTAGGATGGCAGACCTGTTCAGAAATGCAGGAAACGTTTAGTGAAAAGAGCAAAGCAAAACTATCCAAATGCATTTTTTTTGTTGTTTTCTCATAAGTTATCAGGGCATTTTCCACATCAAGACAGTGTGAAGAAGAAATGGGAATGAGTGACAGTACAGGACTGTGCTGTGTTTCTGAATCCCAGAGGCAGGAATCCAAAGCTATTTCAGGGGCTGGCACAGCATCATGAGAGGATGCTGTCCTCGGAGGCCCACTTGCTGAGCCTCCGGGCCCTGGGAACGAGGCTGATTCACCTATTTCAGCGTTTACTGGGCTCTGTAGGGCTTTAATAGCATTAACAAAACAAAGGTTCTTGTTCACATAGGCTCGGGAAAAGCTGGCTTAACAAGGCTTGTTTACTGCAGGCCTTCTCAGAATCTTGAACCTGGGAGTGTGCATTGTGACTCTCCAAGAAGGAGACCCATTTCCCAAACGTATCTGATCACAGGATGCTTTTGCAGGCAAGCATGGCGCGGTACAAGAGCTCCAGGGAAAAGATTTTGGGAAACGTTCAGCTAATCCGTTCCATTCTTAAGGGAAAGGCAATGCTGAAGGTTCCAGAGCATGTGATGGGAAGCCTTGTAGGGAGTATAGAGTGTTAGAGGCCGTGTGGTTAGGCTTGGGGCCGAGTACATGCTGTGTGACCATGAACGAGCTAATGAACCATCCTGACTCTTGGTTTCTCAACTGTCTGTTGAAGGTGAAAATAACACAGATTTCTGTGAGAATTACAGGAGTTAACTTATAATAAGGCCCAACTGCAGGAGACCAGCACCCAGTGGGCCCCTCTGGAGCTCTGAGCCACCGGTCTCCAGCAGGCTCCTTGCCGGTCTCCAGCAGGCTCCTTGCCGGCGTGACTCTTCAGCACCCCTGCTGACTCCCCTGCTACCCCAGCTCCACCTTCCCTTGGCAACAGTCCCCCTCGGGTGGCCCAATTCCAGGCTATTATCAAGCTTCTCAAGTGGTCACTCAGGGGGCAGCTAAATCCAACCTGGAACTTCAAAACAAGCCCCCCTCTGGCAGGCGGTAATTGTAGCCAACAGTGCAATCATGCGCCACAGCTTAAATGGCCTGAAAAAAACTCCAGGAGGAAAGAGTCAGTGTGCCCAGCTTTCTAAATGCATCAGGTTTCTGGAATGCTCCAGGCTTCTCTATTTACGGCAGCCGTGGCTTCTGCAGTGGCTCAAACGTGACAGGCCTAGACTTGTACTTCAAGAATCCCCATCATTTGCTCACCACTCAATCATTCATTCAACACAACTTGACTGATCCTCTCTCTGGACTGGACTGAACATGGGTACTAAGGACCTGTTAGTCCAAGTGGAGAAGGTAGACAAGTGAGTCTGTAAGCACTGGGACAGAGCTATGAACAAAGTTGTATGAGAACAGGAAGCACGAGGCTTTGGTTCATTCCAAAAGGTGGCTTCAAAATCAGCTCCCATTTAGGGAGCATTTGGCATGTGCCAGAGAGCGGGCAAGAAGATTTTTGCATAAAGAGCTCAGCTCAGATACAATTATGATGCCTTTTTACTAAGGAGAGAATTGAGAAGCAGAGAGGTATAGGAGGTTGCCCAAGGCCTCACAGATAATTAGGGGAGAGCTAAGATTCAAATTTACGTCCTCGGTCTGGGCGCCCTTCTGCAGGTGACCCCTGAGCTGATTCAGCTGAGCAGACAGTTCCCATGCCAGGGGTTCCCTGAAGATTAGATGAAATGGTCTCTGGGAACATCTTTCATTAACCCAGGGGCTTCGAACACATGCCCTTGTTTCTTTGGCCTTGTATTTCTTTCCTCTGCCGTGTGCAAGCTTTGCTTTTGATGGAATAAATGTCTGCCACTTAGGCAAATGCCACTCTCGGTCTAGCATTTAGAGAAAATGAGCAAACATAGATTCCCAAAGAAGCTTTTACCAGTGCCCACATGTCCCCAAGCCCTGAGAGATGAAATTCAGTAACTCCACTGCCAGCCTGTGGGAAGACTTCCTGGAGGAGGCTCCCCAGGAGGCAGAATCAAAGGGATTCCGAAGTCCAGAGCCCCTGCAGCCCATGATCCTGAGCCCTCAATGGAGCCGGAGTGGGATGAGGGGGATGGGGAGGGGTGCTACCATGAGATTTGCGCCCCCCAGAAGAGGCTGGGAGGCTCACCCCTAAAGGCTTGGGGCTGGCTCTGGGCCTGGGAAACCAACCCCCCCCCCCCTCTTGTGGGGAGAACCCTTAGAGGAATATTTAGGAGACATTAAAACTACTGTCCTCAGCTCTTTAAAAAATTCCTGTACATGTAATTATGGGTCCAGGATGAGATTCCTGGATATAGTATAATTACTTCCCCGAAGCTCACATTCCCAGGGACGGAGGGCAGGAACACTCTGCCTGCAGATCTGCTTCCTCGTCTCCCGGGTCTCCCTCTGCGCCCACAAACTCCTCCTCTCATGAGTGTGCTGCCGCTCTCCCACCTGCCACCCCTGCCCCCTCTGTCCATTCCCCACCCCTCGCTGCCCTGTGCTGAGCTGGGGAGGATGACACAGCAGGTGGACGGCCCTGTCCTCTTGCAGACCAGCACCCGGCACCTTGGGCTCTGGCTGCCGGGAGGACGGGAAGGTGGGGAGGCAAGAGGAGAAGAGGCGGAGGCATTTCTCACCTGCTCCCCCTCTGCTTTGCTGCCGCCTCCCCCAACCCCTCAACAACCACAGCCTCTTCAACCGGGACCCCGCTCCCCTCCAGCTCCAGAAACACGACTTTCTCTCCTCGCCCCTCAGAACCTGGGGTGGTTTTGGGTCCACCCACCTAGATAGCCCAGCATCCCTTGTTGGTTTCCTCAACCCTTTCCATCCCATTAAAGTCATCTAATTTGAACCCTCTGGGATGAATTCTCTTTTCTGATGGGAATCTGACAACCAGAAAATCAGGAAGAGGAGTACAATATTTCAGGATCAGGCCACAAACTAGGTCAGGAATAAACTCGCTCAGTCATCACCTCGCTGGTGCGTACCGGCACCTGTGCCACGTGCGAGCACTGGAGACGCAGGGGTGCTGGGCAGGGGAGGGTGTCCCACAGCCAGGGAGGAGTTCCCATTCCTGCTTCTCTCTCCTCTCCTCCCCTCCCTGCCCACCCTGTGTGTATGGGGGGGTGTATATGATTTTATATATATATATATATTTATACACACATATATGTGCAGATATGATTTTTTTTACCCTAGTCTTAAAGAGGACACACTACCCACATCCTTGGTCAATAAAATATTAGAAAGAATAACAGATTTTTCAATTCTTCATTCATTCACCAAACCTGCCTGAGAACCTTCTCTGTGTCAAGCCCGGTACCAGAAGCTGTGGAACCAAAGTGAATGGTTATATAAGGTGTGATCCCTGCTCGACTCCTGAACCTCCTGAACCACTCCTACTGAGTGACCAAGGAAACCTTCTCCACTAGGATAAAGAACACCTGTGCTGGGCTTCCCTGGTGGCGCAGTGGTTGAGTATCTGCCTGCCAATGCAGGGCACATGGGTTCGAGCCCTGGTCTGGGAAGATCCCACATGCCGCGGAGCAACTAGGCCCATGAGCCACAACTACTGAGCCTGCGCGTCTGGAGCCTGTGCTCTGCAACAAGGCCACAACAGTGAGAGGCCTGCGCACTGCGATGAAGAGTGGCCCCCGCTTGCCACAACTAGAGAAAGCCCTCGCACAGAAACGAAGACCCAACACAG
The DNA here is from genome assembly GCF_028023285.1 of Balaenoptera ricei. Taxonomy (NCBI): domain Eukaryota; kingdom Metazoa; phylum Chordata; class Mammalia; order Artiodactyla; family Balaenopteridae; genus Balaenoptera; species Balaenoptera ricei. The sequence continues at coordinate 55,971,195 of NC_082646.1, read as the reverse complement.
ACATAAATAAATAAAAATAAATTTTAAAAAAAAATAAAAAAAAAAAAAAGAAGACCTGTGCCTTGTCCTTCCCTCCCCACTGGTTCACCTGGTGGGACACAGACAGACAGACAGACAGACAGACACACACACACACACACACACACGCGCACACGCATGCTTCAGCCCCATGACCAGGAATTCTCACCCAGTGCCACAGCAGTACCGACCCACAATGTATTAGATGCAGGCGGGCCCCAGGTCACACAATTCCTTCACTTTCCTCCGCTGACACCTAATCAGTGTTTCTCTGATGAAAAGAGTATTAACACGAGGCTTTGCGGGCGAGCAGGGTTCATTCACCAACACTCACGGAGCCCTGGTCTGTGCCCAGCCTGGCACTTGCCCCTCGGTCTGCACAGCTTCCCTGTTCGATGTCCTTCCATCTAGTCAGGGCACAACCCCGCCCCCGCCACCGTCCTGCTCTGCAACCCTGTCCCTCTGCTGAGAGGGATAGTAAGACAAAGCTGCCTAAAGACACAAGGTGAGGTTGCAGCCCAAGGAGGTGCTGGAAGAGCTGGAAGGTGAGTCCCAGGAAAGTGAATTCATTCTCTCTGGGCCAGTGGGTTTCTCCTTGGCTGCACATTACAATCATCAGAGGAGATTTCAGGAATCTTGATGCCCACGCTGCTCCCGCGAGCAATCAAATCAGAAGCTTTAGGGCTGCAACCCAGGCATCGGTAATTTTTTCAAAGTTCCCTGTGTGATTCAAATGTGCAGTAAAGACTGAGAACTGCTGATGTACATTCACTGTCCACACTTTGGGCAACTTCCACCAGATGGTCAGTCATGTCCATTTAAAACATATATTTTAGATTCAGAGGGTAAGGTGGTCTTAAATCGTAGAAAATTAAAAGCAGCTAGGTTATTAAACACTCTCCATTTACTTGTGCCTCATCTACCAGAATATAATCCCCTATTAAGAAGAGAGCACATACGGATTAACATCTATAATCAAAAAATGTAATCAATAACCCAGTTAGAACAAGATTTTGAAGAGCTAATAATTGCTAAGTACAAATTATGTACTCTCATTAAAATCTAGCTGTTACAAACGCCACTTAACCAATAACCCCTTGTCTAACAATTTGCTTTACTTTAGAGCTATTAAAAAAAGCAAAAAAAAAAAGCATAATTTTTTCCCCTGTCCTTTGGGATTACCTCCCAGAGCTTTGCAAAGGTTCATGGGCTTCAGAGTGTTGCCAGCACTTTTCCCCAATACCTCCCTCTCAGTGTGTAAACACAGGCTCTCATTGTCCCTCTTCCCTCCAAGTTATACCAAATCCCCACACAGCCAACCCCCATTTGCCATTTAGGACTTTGAGTACCTGCCACATCTCTGTTAGCACAGAACAATTCCACTCAAACACAGCATATTATGTCCTTTCATCCTTAGCTTGTTCCAAAATCACTTACTCAAATTCTTTCCATTATAAAACAATGAAAAGAAGATACACTTTGAAATCAGATAGCTTTGGCCTAAAAATTTGACTCGAGGATTCCAGAAGCAGACCCCCAAATCTGTAGTCACCTGACGGCTGACAAAGTTGATACCAAAATACAGTGGGGAAAAGGGAGTCTTTTCAATGGATGTTGCTAAGCCAATTGATTATTCATATTAAAAAAAAAATGAACCTTGACCTCTATTTCACACTATATAGAAAAATCAATTCCAGATGGACCGTGGATCTACACGTAAAAGGCAAAACAATAAAACTTTTACAAGGAAACACAGGAGAACATCTTCATGACCTTGGAGTAGGCGAAGTTCTCTTACACAAGACACAAAATGTTCTAACCATAAAGGAAAAAAAAATTGATAAACTGAACTTCATCAAAACTAGGACCTTCTCTTTATCAAATGATACCATTAAGAGAGTGAACATAAGCCACAGAATGGGAGAAGCTATTGACAGTATCTGACAAATGACTTGTGCCAGAATATATAAAGAATTCCTAAAGATAAATAAGAAGAGGGACTTCCCTGGTGGCACAGTGGATAAGACTCTGCGCTCCCAATGCAGGGGGCCTGGGTTCGATCCCTGGTCAGGGAACTAGATCCCACATGCATGCCGCAACTAAGAGTTCGCATGCCACAACTAACGAGTCTGCGTGCCACAACTAAGGAGGCGGCCTGCTGCAACTAAGGAGCCTACGTGCCTCAACTAAGGAGTCCATGTGCTGCAACTAAGGAGCCGGCGAGCCGCAACTAATAGCTGGTGCGACCAAATAAATAAATAAATAAATATTTTTTAAAAAGAAGAAGGAAAGCAGACAATCTCATTTTTTAAAAGTCTTAGGGCTTCCCTGGTGGCGCAGTGGTTGAGAATCTGCCTGCCAATGCAGGGGACACGGGTTCGAGCCCTGGTCTGGGAAGATCCCACATGCCGCGGAGCAGCTGGGCCCGTGAGCCACAATTACTGAGCCTGTGCGTCTGGAGCCTGTGCTCCGCAACAAGAGAGGCCACGATAGTGAGAGGTCCGCGCACCACGATGAAGAGTGGCCCCCGCTTGCCACAACTAGAGAAAGCCCTCGCACAGAAGCGAAGACCCAACACAGCCATAAAAATAAATAAATTAAATTTAAAAAAAAAACGTCTTGAACAGGCACTTCACAAAAAAGGATATCCAAATGTTCCAATAAACACATAAAAAGGTGCCTTACTTCATCAGATACTGGGAAAATGCAAAGTAAACTGCAATGATATATAATTATACAACTACCAGAACAGCTAAAATGGAAAAGGAGGTTGTTAGGGAATACAAAGAGGAATCAGAACCCTCATACACTTCTGGTGGGAGTATAAGTTAGTGCAGTCACTTTGGAAAACTCTCTGGAAGTATCTACTAAATTAGAACTTACATGTATCCTATAACCCTGAAACTCCGATCCTAGGACCAAATTAACGCCCAAAGACATGTAAAGAATATTCACTGAAGCACCATTGGTAACAGCCCCAAACTGGAAAATAACTGAATGTGCACCAACAGCAGGGCGGATAAATAAACTATGCATACTCACACTAGGCAGTATATACAGAGCCACAAAAGTGAATGAACTCCAGCTCCACGGAACAACGTGGCTGAATCTCACAAACATAATGCCCAGTGAAAGCAGCAGACACAAAAGAGTCCGTGCTCTATGATTTCATTTAGATTAAATTAGAAAACAGGCAAAACTAATCTATAGGATTACAAGTCAGGAGAGCAGTTATCCTCGCAGGAATTGAGGGGAAAAAGAGACTGAAGTGGGACACGAGGGGACCCCAGGAGGCGGCAATGCTCTGTTTCACGATGAAGGTTCTGGTTACGTGGTATGTTCCCTGTGCAAAAAATTCACTAAGCTATGCATTTACGAGTGGTATACATCGATAAAAAGTTTACACACACACACACACAAAATTTGGCTGTTCAACCTTTTAACAGTGTGTGACCTTGAGCAAGGCACTTACTCTACCTGGTATTAAGTTTCCTCTTCTGTAAAAATTGGAATTATGACACCACCTACCTTGAAGGGTTGTTGCAGGGATAAAATGGAAAAAAAATTAAAAAGTAGATCCACGTATATAGCATCTGGCACGCAGAGCATGCACTCCATAAATGAATTTCCCCACCCTTCCCTAAGGTAACTCTATAATAGCCTCATGTAACATGGGACTTGAGGACTTTCCTTTTTGTATATTTAAAAACAACCAAACCAATACCAAAACAAAACAATAGATATTTTGAGTGTTAAAGGTGGCACAGGGCCCTTCATAGATAGTCTTGAAATGTTTGGAGAGTCTGTCTATGGGTGGAAATAATCCCCACCTCCAGCGAGGTTAGAACCGGGCGTTGGTCACAGCAACAGGGCTGTGAGTTAAACACAAGGACTGCCCCCAAATCCGGTTAATCCATAAATGGCCACAGCGAGCATTGCACTAAGAAAGAGGACAGAAAGAATGCAGTAGGATGTTGCCTGCCAATATGGCAGCCACTATCTTTTAACCACACATGGGCTGAATTTTCCAGCAGCAACGTTCTTCACAGACAGAAAAAATGAAGAAAAACCACTGTTTCCTTAAAACAAGTGCCAAGTCACAATGTGAGAAAGTGCAAGTCACAGAAAACATGAGCTATCCAGAAAATAAACTTGTGATTACCAGGAATTGGAAACCCACCATGGTCACACCTTCATCCCCACCCCTCCAGACCTGGCTCCTTTGGGTGTGGCGGGAGTCCTGTGACCTGCATGAGGCCAGGGCCCTACGCAGGCCACTGAGTTTGTTCCTTAATTCTTACATTCGCCCAGCAAACATTTATTGAGCATGGATGGATGAGGTGGGGTGGGCGGCCAGCCTTGTGTTTGCTGGACACACGGCATCCAGAGAAGAATGCGCCTGGACCCTGCCCTCATGGAGCTTACGGCCTGTGGAGTATTCCAAGAGGTAAACAGGCAAATACAATGCAGGGTGTTGTATGCTAAAATGCAGAGAAATACAAGGGACTTAGGGACCAGAGAGGAGAGGACACCTTCCTAGAGAAGGGGACACCTGAGCTAAAGCTTAAAGGATAAAGAGTCAGATGTGGGCATCCCCAAACAGAGGGGACAGCGTGAGCAAAACCCAGAAGGAAGAAATTGCTACTGGTGTTGCTGGAACAGAGAGTAGAGACAAGGAGTGCCAGGAAAGGAGGCCGGGAGGTTGGCAGCACCAGATCAAGGTGGGCCTTCCGTGGACTCTGTCCTGTGGGCCAGCAGTTCTCAGTCCTGGCGGCATATCACACTCCCTGAGCATCTTTCAAACCACACTGATGTCCAGGCTCATGCTCGGAGCTGCTTGCTTAATGGGCCCAGGCTTGGGCCCCATCCTGAGTGATTCTAGGGTGCATCCGGTGTTGAGAAGCATTGCTGTCATCCAGAGGTCTGCAAACCACAGTCCTGGGGCCAAACCCATTTCTTTATGACGTGAGAACTAAGAATGGTTTTTACAGATAAACACTTGTGATCAATTTCATGGTAGGGAATAATAACTCCACTTAAGCAAAATGTTATCCCCCGCAAAAAAAAAAAATGAAATTACGTTCTGCGCCATCAGTCAACCTGTATTGCAAAAACGTATTCAATTATTATTATATTCTGAATTTCATCAATTAAAAAACTCATGAAGTTTGCCTTCTCTCTTATTATATAAGTACTCACGTAACACCCTCAGTTTTGCCTCTCGGCCTGCAAAACCTAAAATATTTACTATCTGGCCATTTACAGATGAATGTTTGCTGACCCCTGCCACAGTTGATGGGGAGAGATGGGCTGGTTTCAAGCAGGAGAATAACATGGTGGGTTTGTGTTAAAAAAAGAGGCCCCTGGCAGCTGTGTGGGGACAGACTTGGGGAGAAAAGACTGGAGAGAGGGAGGCCAGGAAGTGGCCACTGTTTAGTTTTGGCCCAGAAAAGAGCAGCAAAGCCTGGAGCTGTGCAGTGGAGGTGGGGCAGCAGGCCTGGACCTCGCAGGTTAGAGGAGGGGGTGACACGCACAGGCTTGGTGGCTGATGTATGTGTGAGGTGAGGACAAGAGGGAGGTCCAGGAGATGTCCTTGGACCACCGAGGATCATACAGGTGGCCAGCACCACCACTTCCCCACCCTGGTCGGGGAGGGGAGCCCTGAGGCTGTCCCAGCACAGCTAGAGGGAGGCAACTAGAGTCTCTTTGTCTTCTATTCTCTGAAGATGCCATTCGCTTTTTGTAGCCCTTGGAGATAGTTCCCTTCCTGTTACATATATACACAGACAAAAAAGCACAAAAAACAACATACTGTGCTATGGTATCCTTCGGCACCCTGAATCCCAAGGACCATCAAGCATGGCAGTCTGACCCCATTTTACAGACAGGAAGTGGGGGCCCAGAGAGCAGCTGCACCTTGCCCTAGTGGAGTCTTTCTATTACCCCTTCATGTGTTGATATGCAACCAAGACTGCATGTCTGGCCCCGAACTGTTTTCAGAATGTCCTCCTTGTCTCTGTGTCACACATGTCCCTGAATCTCCACATAAGCTCCTGGAGGCCAGCACCTGTGATCTCACTCCCTCAGATCCTTGGCTCTCATGCCAGTCGGCCCTGGGTTCAAATCCTTGTCCCATCATGTCCTCACCACTCTGAGTCTCTTGTCTCTCCACCTGGTAAGTGGGGTTGAGACTCTTCCATATATGGTTGTCGAGAGGCTTAAGTAGTATCCTACAAAGTGCTTAGTCCAGTGTCTAGCATGTGATAAGTGCTCAGTAATGCACAGGATTTCATTAGGGTCCTTCCCTCTTGGCAATCCGAATTCCTATTCACTTGAGTCTGGCTGGAGTGGACGTATGCAGAGATGCAGTATAGTTAAAAGTGTCAACTCAGGAGCCAAAAGGCTGGGGTCCCAAGCTCAGCTCTGCCACTTAATAGCTGTGTGATCTTGGGTGAGTCACTTACAAAAATAGTTGGTATCTCATAGTGTAGTCATGAGAATTCAGTGAGTTAAAATACGCAGGGCATTTGGAACAGTGCCTCTCAATAGCAAGTGTTCTATAAGTGTCAGCTATTGTTAATGTTTCATGGTTATTTTTATTTTCCATGGTAATGTGAACATCAGGCCAGGTACAGGGGTCCAACAGAACGTATACCAACAGTGAGCCTGGTGCGTTAGTTTACCCAGAATTTTCCAGGTGCTGCCTCAGTGCCTGGCCTGCGCTAGCCTTTGGGATGTCAAGTTGAATCAGGCTCCCCCAGCATAGCTGAGGTCCTCACTTCTTTGTGAACTGCTAAAAAATGATTTATACAGCCTCACCCAGGTGGTCCTCATCTCTGTATGGATTTATACTGTGAAGTGGTAAATGTTTATCACATAGAGTCACAGGTTCTTATCAATCCTGACCCTCAAAAAATTCTAAAGCCAAAAGATATTTCTTTCTTTTAATAACTCATTTGCTGGCAAAACCTGGCCTGAAGTGATGGGAAGCTATTTATTGTCTTCATTTTTCCCACTTAGTGTGAACAGTTCACTGCAGCGAAATGAATGGGTTTGATTATGGAGCACTGCCCCAGACTCCAGGGGGGGTATTACATAATATACAGTATATATGCCCTCGCTCCTCTCTAAAATCTAAAAATGCACCAGGTTCCAAAACACGTCTGACCCCCAAGGGCTTCAGATGACAGATTGTGGACATGCATTTATTATTTCCATGGGACAGCTGTAATCACTCTTATCATTCCCTTCAACCAAAAGATACAGAAAATTGGTGTTTGCCCATAACCAAATGACTTTTTATTTCTCTTTCAAAAAGAAATCTGGGGTGTTTTCCAGAGTGATCTGAGAAGTGAAATCGGCCTTCCTCTTTTTAATGCATCTGATATTTCAGAAAACATGTACCTTATAACCAGCACAGACTCCATCAGACTGTTCTCAAACAGGAAAATCCAGGTCTGAGGTCAAGGACAGCCCCTGTCTCTGGTGGCTGAGCCCAGGAACACTACAGGACCGGTGCGGAGATGGAGTAGAGTCTCCCTGAGCAGAAGCCTTAATCCTCTGTCTCATAACCCAAGATAACACTCTCCTGATGATGTCTGCTCACTGTGAAATTCTGGGAGGGCGCACAAGGCTACTGCTGAAGCTGGGCAGGAGAGAGGCATACTGTGAACTTGGAGGCAGAAAGAGCAAGGCAAATGGAAACGATTACTTCACAGGCTAATTGGGAGAGATCCACTTTGTAAATTGCTAATAGCCTCGGGGCACTGGAGTGACAGGCTAAATTAGCAAGCAGGATGGCTGGTTTGCTTGCTAGTGAATACCCTACTCACTAAAGGAAAGTCTCAGAAAGGAAATGCACCCATATGATACTTCTGTATATGTGCTCTCAGATTGCAAAGTTTGGGGTAAGGAAAGTAGGAAGTAGCAATCAGCCTACAGGGTTCCATTGCCCCGAGCATCTGGGCACCATCCCCCTGGCCCCAATCCTGTGGCATACAGGGGCAGAGGGGACTGAGCTGGTGATGGGAAACATGAGTACTGATCTCTATCTACTTGCTGAGCAACTCAACTCGGGGCAAAGCCCAGAGCCCTCCGCGTATCACCTTACAGACTTGTGAAGCAGGAGACATAGACCTTTAAGCTCCTTCCTAATCAAACAGGCTTTGATGCTTGGGCTGCTTCAATCACTAGCCTGCCTTTTCTTTCTCCCTTTTCTCTCTTCTCACCCGCAATGAAATATGGAATTCCCAGCATTTGAACTTGGAGAAGGGACAGAGGGATGCATACACATTAGAGAGTGAAGAGACAACTAAGAATTCAGGGAGAAATTCATGTTGGCCCCGTGGCTCTCCACTGAATGTTATTCAGCTGGGACCTGGCTTCACCTCTACTCCTCCCATCCCCCACCCAGTGCCCAGACAGCACCTGACCTCTTCCACACCCTCCAGCATCCTGACCTCTATTCCCTGTAGCCATTAATTTTTCTCATAATTCCCTGCTCCTTCCACTCTGAAATCCAGCTACGACCGACTAAGTGCCTACCATGTGCCAGCTTAGTACCCGTACAGAGATTACTGGGTTTACTCCTCCAATCAGCCTGTGGAATAGACAGGTCACCTCCTTTTAGAGAAGGGGAGGTCGTGGCTTAGAGATGAAGAAACTCACCCAGAGTGACATGCCTGGCAGGTGGTGGAGGAGATATCCAAACTCAGGTCCTTGGGAAGGCCTAGGCATCCCTGGGCCTCCATTTCCTCATCTGACCAAATAAATACTACCTTCTTCACAGGATGCTTTTAAAAACTAAATGGGACAGCAAAGCTGCCCATCACTCCTCAGTGGCTATCAGAGTGTCATTATATCCCAAGAAGGGGTGAAAGCACAGCTTCTGTTTCCCATCTGTGGTCTTGCACGACAGGACCACACCAGCCCTCCTGGCAGCTCAGCTCCTGCATCTCAAGAATAGCAAATGAGACGGAAAGGAAAGAAAGACAGGCTGAGGAGATGGGGAGGGAGCTGCTGGGGAAGAGCCTGCCCAGAGGAGCAGAGGTGGGAACTCCAAGACGTATATGGAAACAAGAGAGGAGCTGAGTCTAACTGCTAGACAGAAGGGGGAAGGAACGTTCTAGAAGGTGGTGGAGCCAGGGGAGTCTAGACTAAGCCCTGGGGCAGTGGGGAGCTGAGTTGGGGAGTGAGGAGCAGGTGTCCGGCTCTGGCAGTCACCAGGTGGGGGAAGGAACGAGGTGAGGGTGGGCCTGAAGGGAGGGGGTAAGACTGAAGGAGGGAGGGGGACCAGACAAGGGGAGAGGAGGCTGCTGAGGTCTGAACTCTGGCAGAGGCCTGAGGCTTGTTCTTTGAAAGGGAAAAAAGGAGAGTTGCAACCCTGGCTCCCCACACCCTGGAGTGAAATCAGCACCTCACCCACAGAATCGCCCAAAGACTCTCTAAACCCTAGTTCTTCCCAAATGTGGCTTGCACTCTCTGGCATGTTAAATAATGGTCTTGTTTGCTATCCTTGAAGGTTCTCTCCAGGGCAAGGGTGAGCTCCCAAGTGCATATTTACAGACTGCCTGGCTCTCACCGAGCATCCCATGAGCCCTACCTGCCCCTGCATCCCAGCCGCTGCCAAAGGGCAGATGCACAGCGGGAAATGGCCAGGTTCCAGTCAATGTCCCAGCTTCAGGTCCTTCTCCTCTGTCACTTCCTAGCTGCATGATTTTGAGCAGGTTGCTTTTTGAACCTCAGTTTCTGCATCTCTAATCAGGCCAGTGAGGCCACCTACTCTTATGGTTTTTGTGAGACTTTAATGTGATAATCAGGGCTTCATGAGCTATAAATCACCCTGTAAACATACTATTCTGTTTACCACTACTATGTGATGACTATTGAGGGTTGGATTCGTGTCTCCTAAAAAAAAGATGTTGAAGTCCTTATCCTTGGTTCCAGTGAATGTGACCTTATTTGGAAACAGGGTCTTTGTAGGTGTAATTAAGATGTAACTTAGGTTGAGGTCACACTGCATTAGAGGGAACTCTTATTCCAGTACGAGTGGTGTCCTTATAAGAAGAGGAGAAGAGACAGACACGCAGAGAGATGAGAAAGCTGTGAAGACACAGAGATGCACAGAGGGAAGACGGCCACGTGAGGACAGAGGCAGAGATTGGAGTTATCAGCTGCAAGCCAAGGAACACCAAGGACTGTTGGCGACCACCAGAAGCCAGGAGAGAGGCGTGGGACAGATTCTCCCCACTGGAGCCCCCAAGAAGGAACCAACTCTGCCAACACCTTGATTTTGGACTTCTAGCCCCTAGAACTGTAAGAGAATAAATTTCTATTGTTTTAAGCCACTTAGTTTGTGTTACTCTGTTACAGCAGCTCTAAAAACCTAACACACCAACAATGCTACCATGTAGAAAGTGTCCTAACAGAAGAACAAGGCGTGCAGCACAGAGAAAGAAGCACTCAGTTCCTCCCCAGCTGCTTGCATCTGTTGCCGACTCCTTCACACCAGCCCCTTGCCTTCCCACCCTGTGCTCAGTCAGACTTGTCAGGAAGGTCTCTCTGGAAACAAGCCTAAATGGTACTGACCAGAATTTTCTAAAATTGATACATCCAATAATAGTTAAGCACCCACTACATCCCGGGGCCAGGCACTGAGGGTACAGAGATACACCATACAGATCCCATTCCCACCTGCATGGAGTTGACAGTCTAGAGGGAGGATACTTTGAACAAGACACTGCAAGTGGGAAACAGGCGTCCAGGCACCCCAGGGGAAGTAGCATGTGCGGTGCTCGGGGGAAATGCAGCAAGAGGATAAAACATCACCCACTGCGTCTGCCAGCAGCTCCATGTTGACAAACTCACACCAGTCCTAAAAGGCCACAGGCATCAGATCACTCCACAGTTCAGGAATTTTCTATGACTCCCAGTGGCTATAGCCTCAGGTCCCATCCTTGTAGGTTTTATTCGAAATTCTCCTCATCCCTCTCTAGACTCTTGTCACTCAATCCTCTTTTACAAACACTTTATACCAATCCGGCAAACAGGTAACGCAGGCTTTGGGGAATCCTGAGTTAGAATCCATACCCTTGAGTATGCTGTACGCCTTTTAATATCATTGAATATTTGTCAGAGGCCTGTTCTGGGGCTCTGTACTCAGGATACAGAGATTAACAAGACATGTTTCTCCTTGTTTGCCAGCAGCTAAAGAGCTAGTTAGAGCTCCTGGGCCTCAGTTTGCTCATCTGTAAAATGGAGGCATAATATCAGTCCTACCTTACCTGTATAAGAAGTGTTGAATGCTCTGCAGATATGTGATAAACACCAGATCCTCAGGCATTTATTTCCCTGGCTGTATCTTTTCTCAGACCTTCCCCATGCCTATGTCCTTTCCTTTCGTCTTTACTTCCCCGTGGCAGATACATTTTTAAGACTCAGATGAAATCCTGGTCCTTCTGCAAGCTTTTCTTGACCAGTCTAACCACTCCTCAGCATCCTAACCTCTATAACACATGAAACTCAGTACTCTCCCCAGTTGTATGGTCCAGTTACGCACCTTTTCCTTGGCTTGGGTCTTAACCCTGTCCTAGGCTCCTTGCCTCTCTTAGTTCTTTGTATCATGCTTTCTATCTAGTTCTTATTCAAGGAACTCTGTAGATGAGTTGCTGATTGCTTCATTATTGCAAGTCCCCCCAAAAGAGGGAGAAAGTCAAGTAAAACCCCCCAAATACTGAGCCACTCAGGAGCCCACCCTGCCTCAAGGTTAAGACAAGGGGACTGTCTGCAATGGAAGCCTTGCGGTCCCCAGACCTGAATGGCCTCTTCACTTCTGCCTTCCTGGCTCTCAAAGTAGCCCAGCTGTTCACACTCTCGCAGTGGCCCCTTCTGCCCAGGGGCAAGGAAATGGTTGCCAAACTGCAGCTCTGATTGGGAGGCAGGCAGGGGAATGGCTGGGGACACAATAGCCCATGGTGGCCAAACTGGAACATCTGTCCCCCCTCCTTATGTGTGATTCCCAGCGCACTAAAACGCACAGACCCCTCTGACTTTCAGGCATGGCGGCTGCTGGGTCTCCCAACCCCTCTCCTCTCTGGTTCACACTCCATGGGGTCATCTAACCTCTCAGGGGTAGAGAAGGGAGAGTGGCTTGAATAACTTTATGAGTCACCAAAGCCCAGAAAGACACACCCAAGGGAAAGCTGCTCTCTGGGTCGGCAGGGACAATGGCAGCAGGGAACTGGGCCATCGTCATGGACAGAGGGACTCTGCCCCTCATTCCTTCTGTACATGAGTTTTTCCTGAACGCTGCATCAAGGGGCTTCAGGGTCAAGTCAAGGACACAGGAGTTTCAGCAGGGACTTTATATTCAGATGGCAGATCTACAGGGCACAGAGAAGGAAGCCACTGACTTTGGCTTTGAGGAGTTAGGGAAGGATTCAAAGGGCTGGCATCCAGGGAAAAGCAGGAGCTAAGAAAGCAAAGTCCATCAGGTTAGCCAGGGCTGGGGACATAACATTCATGGTCACCTACTAGGTACTAGGCAGAGTGCTCATTGATTTTTACACATGATTTTACTTTATCATCAGATTAGCCCTCTGTTATAGGAATTACTGTTATTAACATCTCCATTTTGCAAATGAAGAAACCCAAGCACAGGGGGCCGAGTGACCTGAACAAGCTGAAAGCCAGTAAGGGGCAGAGGCAGGATTCTAATCCAGGTCTGAGGGACCCCAAAGCCTGCCCTCTCTACCATGTGCTACACAGCTACTGGGTGACAGCACACACGTTCCTATCATGCTTCTTCTCTAGACGCTGTTTCCTGAGTTAATCTGCTATTCCCAAATATTTGGCATCTGGATAATCCCTTTCCAGGCCAGAGGTAGCTGCCAGTCATGGCCCATAAGAAAGGACGTGCCCGTAAGCAGGCACAGTGTAAGATTAAGTGGGGGAGTGCAAACAGCTAGGCTGCTCTGAGAGCCACAAGGCAGAAGCGACAAGGCCATTCACGTCTGGAGATCACAGGGCTTCCGCGGAGAATGTTCCTCTTGTCCCAGAATTTTTAGGGAGGGCTAGCTTCTGGGTGGCCCAATACTTGGGGAGGGGGAGGTTATATGACTTTTTTTCTCCCTTCTTCTGAGGCTCGCAAGCAATCAGCAAACCAATCCATAGATACTGCCAAAGGGAGGCTGCACGGTGGAGAGTTAGAAAGAAAACAGCATTTAATAATGCCAACTTTACGGCGCCACGCAAGACCTCTTTATACGTGGTTTCTCATTAAATCTGCGTGACAACCTTGCACAGAAGCTATTATTGTTCTCATTCCAACTGAAGAAAAATTAAAGTTCAGAGAGACTGTTTCTTAAATTAATGAACTTACATATGCGTGTTTATTTACTTTTACCCCAACTTGTGCAAGAAAAATTATACGGAGTCCTGTGCAGACAGAAGGTATGAAATCTGAAATGTGGCCCCAGGTTGCTGCAAGTTCTGTGCTCTTCTGTCTCTCCTGTGCTCTGCAGCACCCACCGCATGTGTCCTTTAATCTAGGACACCCCCAGCCCTTCCCTCCCAACCCCATGGGTCCAAAATAGGATTCAGTATGGAAAAGTTCCATTTGGCTGTGAATTTTCAGAAGCAGCAGACAAGCGGGAGGGGGGATGTCTCATCTGGGTTGAGAATTTAGGTGAGCAATGTTCACCCAGCCCCGCCCCTCAGAGCCCTGAGAGAGACATGAACTTGAGGCCGCTGCTGTACTCGCAAACTGCACGATCCTGCCTGGAACACTTAATCTCTTTCTAATTTTGTTTTTTCATCCATATCATGAGAATATTAATAGCCCTGACTACTGCTCACTGACAGAGCTGTTCAGGGGCGAGAGTGGGGAGACGGGTGTAAACACACTTCGTCAGCCATAAACTGCTAAACAAACGTGAGGGCTTACTTTCATCCCTACCCAGGTAACCACACTCAGCAGTATGGACCCAGCGAGACCGAACCTTAAGTAGAACACGCTCAGGGCTGACAGAAGAATTTATTCAGCTATGTTCAACAGTCATATTGGAGTAGCTGGCTCTGGGATGGGAGATCAAAGACAGACACTGAATAAAATAAGGGCCACAGTGCGTTAGGTTCTGGAACTGACATGGAGGCCCACAGAGGAGGCTGGTAAAGTGGACCAAGGATAGACAGGGCAGGAGCTGCTGATGAAAGAATATTGGAACTATGTCTTGAAGAATAAGTAGATTTGGCACAAGGGACACAGAGAAGGCATTCCGAGCAGAGGGGACAGCATGGCCAAGGCACAGAGATCTGAGCAGGACGGTGTGTAGAGAGAAGTGTGCTAATTCAGTGGGGAGGGGCGAGCCTCCCCGGTGCCCAGTGGGCAGCAAGCCTGGCCCCCATCCTTCATCGGGAGGGAACAGCATTTATTCATCAGTGGAACATCACTGCAACTGCCCTGCATGACTTTTCACAGCCAGACCCAGGGAGACAGCCCCAAATCTCACCAACCCAAAGGATTGCCGGCATTTCTCTAGCCATGTGTTACTCTGATTTGCTAGCAGTTTTCTGAAGTCAAACCAATCTACTGGGCACATAAGTTCCCACTGTTTTAGCGAGCAGAAATCTAACGGTTCCATTTTCTTCCCTGGGGAAGGAGGAAAGGCTGAAATGAGTAGTCATTTCTCATATTTACATAGTTCCTTTCTTCTTGCTTGCAATGACTTATGGACAAGCATTCATCTGTTAGGAAGGCAGAGAAAAATTACGATCTCTGCCACGTTGGCTAAGGAAGAGGGACTGGGGGTGGGAGGGTAATATTTCTGCTTTGTCAGAACAATTAAAGACTTCGATTCTTTGAAATTTGAGATGAGGACTTAAAGCTAGAACAGACCCTGGATGTGATCTTGTCCGATATACAAGTGCAACACTCCCTTATAAAACTGCCTGGCCAACCAGCAGGTACCAAGACTTTGCCTGATTAACTTTTGTTTATTAATTTGATGATTTGATGGATCTTACTTCTGATGGAAACACAAACACTGCACATCAAGAAAAAGGGGGAAACAGGGGAAAGTGAGGATTTTTGGAAAGGGACCTGGAGTCAAATTTGGCTTTTCTGCTTCCATAGATTAAGCTACTATGACCTTAGGCAAGACATCGAAACTCTCTGAGTTTCCTCCTCTGCAGAGAGTGGGTTATAAAACCTTCCTTGCTGGGGTTGATGTAAGGACTAAGTGGACTCGTTTATATAGAGTGCCCAGTAGAGTTGCCTGGCACACAGCCGGCACTCAATAAATGGTAATTATCATTCTCTCATTAGCCCAAACGCCCACCCAAGGCAGAAATCCTTCTTTAAACAACCCTGACACGCTAAAGAGCTATCAGATCACTACTTGAATAAATATTTGTTGATTGATTTGGTAAGCTGTGGGTTCTAAGTACCCAAGGACATACATTACTCCAAATTCTTAGAGATGCTTTAGTAACAAGACCACATCCCTCTCCACTGGGTGGTACTTAATGGCGAAATCCTTCCCAGCACGGGGCCAGACTCTAGTCACTACAACTCTTCTCCAGTCCATGGTTTGCTTTCTTAACCACTTTTGTTTTAAACATGCAGACTCCTTTGAAGAACTTCCCAGAAAGCTGCACCTACATGGAACCAATTGCCTACAACCTCAGGGGTGCCTCAGACCTCGTGAAGGGCTCTATGTGTTCCAGGCTGAGCACTATACTATCCAGGAACCTAACCAAACAAGGTGCAGACACTACTGCTCTGGTTCACCAAACATCCCTCTCACCCTCTCTGCCCAGCACTTGCCCTGTAACTTCAGAAGAGGAAAGTGGTGCAGGACTCAAGCTCTGTAATCAGTAGACCACAGTTCAAATTCCAGTTTCCCCATGTAGTTTGTCGTTAAGCCTCAGTTTCCTCATCTACAAAATGGGGATAATCACAGTACCTACCCTGTAGGGTTGTTTTGAGGGTTGAGGGGGTTCATGCATGTTGATGCTTAGCACAGTGCCCGGCACAGTGTAAACACACAATAGAAGTTAGCTATTGTTATTCGTCCTAGTATATCTGTTCCCTTGCCCCCATTCCCTCCATAGACACTACAGCTTGGCATTGTTCCACTTAAGGGGATGCTCCAGAACGTACATTCAACTCCAGGACTCAGGATAGGCCTGGATGTCATGCCTGGGGTGTCAGGCAGAGGGCGCTCTGCCCAAGTCAGACTTGGGACAGCAGCTAACAGGTGTCAGACTCAGCCCCAGAGGACCTCTGATTGGCATGTATATGGTCTTTGATTAACAAAAATGAGAAAAATTGAAGCACTGATTTAAAAATGCAGTGTTTCCGCAGATTAAAATTTAATAAACATATGGTCCTGGAGAAGGCAAAGACGAAATGGGATCTATGGAGATTAAAAAAAGAGAGAGGGAGAATCCCAATGTCCTTTCCTCTTTATTCTCTAACCTCCTTTCCTCCCTCTCTTCCTTCCTTGCAAAAAACAAACATGTATTGAGTGGTTACCTGTGTCAGCCTTGTGCTAGGCACTGGGAATACAAGACGAATAAGCCCTGGTTTCTGCCCTCAAGGAGCTCACAGTCTTGGGGTGGGGGTGGGGAGGGGCGGCGGGCACAGACTTAGAAAGAGAACACAGTGGGGCAAGTCCAACAACAGTATAAGTACAGGTGCTCAGGCTGCTGAGGACAGAGCCTCAGATTCCAGGTGGGACACAGAGGAATAGGGGTATTTCCCCAAGAAGGGGACATTCACATTGAGACCTTTTAACCATTTCTTACTGGACATTTTTGCTGGTTATAAAGGTAATATATACTTACTACAAGAGATTTAGAAAGCACAACAGTGCCAGACCAAAAAAAAAAAAAAAAAATCAACCATTTCTCACCAGAGAAAGCAACCACTGATACATTCGGGAGCCTTTCTCCATCTTTCAACCTATATATTTAACATAAATGAGCTCATGATGCCTAAACAATTTGATAGGCTCCCCTTTTCACTTAACATCGAAACACAAGCATTTTTCCTTCAAGTTCAGTCCATAAGAGTGACCTCTGGATCTTTGATTTGGGGGACAGAGCCCCCGGGGCAGCCAGGGTTGGCCCAGAGGAGACGGGACCAGCTGGGTTTCGGCAAGCAGGTCGAGTCAGCAGTGCATCCCACATCCCACAACTGTGGACGGTTGGAGACCAGGGCGTGGCTCGCAGGAGAAGGTCCAGGCCGAGAGGGTCCTCGGCACACAGGCGGTGGTCGACGCCATGGGATGGATGAGACCCCTCAGGGAGGGTGTGCAGGGTGAGAAGAGAGATGACTTAGGGTAAGGTCCCTGCCCTCTAGAAGCTCACAGTCTAGATGCGTTCATGTGCAAGTCGTTTACCCCCAGCTAGATTGTAAGCTCCTTGAGGGCAGTTACCACTTCACACACAGCGGTCCCTCGCCAACCATGGGGGTTGGGTTTCTGAAAACCCCTGGGGAGGAAAAGTCAGGCTTGAGGAATTTAGGACCTTACTGGGGAAAAAACAGGGTTAGGGGAATGAAGTCACGAGTGAACTTATGAAATCATCACATTTTTACATTGATAGAAAGAAAAACAACAAGCACAACATATTCAAAAGATTGAGTAGCAATGACTCTTCAATTATCAATGTGCACTTCAATTAACAACACAGACTTTACAATTTATTTTCATTTACCATCCATCCCTTGCATTGAGCCCTCCCCTTCACAGGTATAACAGTATGCTTGTACCTCCATTTTTTTTCATTGCTAGAAAAAATACACTGGCTAAGAGTCATCTTCTTTGGTATGTTTCCCCATGCAAAGGTTCAATGCCTTTCGGGGTTTTTACGACTCTGAGCTACTAATTCCTATCTCTTGGTCCCCCGCTGCAAGCACACTCCCACATCTTAACAGGTAGGAGTGGGCTTTTGGTGTCTGATGGACCCCTCTCCCACTCTTTTCTCTTCCCTGCTTCGGCAAACATCTCTCTCCTAGTCTGCCATCCACTTCACCTACTTCCCTCTTGCCAACCTCTGGGCAGATTTCATCATCCCCACGGGAATGACCTCAGATTCTCCATGGCTTCTGAAAGAATATGCAAACATGAAGTTGTCATGTTTATTAGAATCTGGTGTCTTTCTTCCATAGCGCCTAGTACATCGTGCACTCACTGACTCACAGTAGGTGCTCAGAGGACTCCTGCTGAACTGAGAAATCTCCTAGCCCAAAGGAAAGGATGTGAATTTTATTTCTGTTTGCACTCACTTCTCCAGATGAATGTTAAACCTTGCACACAGCATAAATATTGAAATATTTGTAGGCACATTTAATTTTCCCTTCTGACAGGTCATGATGACAAGAAGGAACTAATAGATGCAATCTACCTGCATTCACGAAGGCAATTTTGAGCTCCACATGACATGCTGTCAATAGACTCAAAAGATATGGCCCTTTAGTGAAGGAATTCTCCATCTTTTCCAGCTCAGAGACCACTTGGATAAAGCAAAAGACCTACGAACCCACAATTCCCCCATGCACATTCAGGACACAAAAAGTGATCACCACCTGACTACAGGGGAGAACTAGCTCTATTTTTGATGAGTACCAACAAAACAATACCTTTTAAATGAAATGATAATCAGTTACATTTACATAGCACTTTATAGTTTACAAAACGCTTTCATGTACATTTTTTTAAATCACAGCTACTCTGTGAGGCGGTCAGAGAAAGCACTGATATCTCCATTTTGCAAATGAAGAAACTGAGGCTTATTCTAAAGAAAGGGGTCAAAAGGGGAACAACTCACTAATTTAATTTGAGTTCTCACCATGTTGTTACAGGCTGGATTACATATTAAAAAACAACTCAATTACAATGCTGTTTCACGTCCTGTAATTGCCACTGCCCAAGACAAAGCCTCCCCCTACTTACTCCCCTCCCCGCCACCTGTCTTCTGCTATCCCGGCCACGAACTAACCAGCCTGGCCCATGAAGACATTTGAGTCCATGACCTACAAGGAAAGGTAATGAAGACAAGTCAAGTGCCACACGTCCACATGTACCAGAAATTGCATTCTGCACTTCTTATGCATGATCTCATTTTATCCCCAAAACAGCCCTGCAAAGGAGGTCCATCTGACTGAAGCCTGTGATTGGAGAAGGGACGGAGAGTATATTCAATGTTTCCAATTGTGGAAAAAGTCTTAAAATATAAAAAAAGCATTTTGAAAAGACACGTAATCACATTAGCCAGAAATAACCATTATTAACACTCTAATGCATTCACTTATGATTGTTTCTGTACTTTATATAGTTAAAATAAAGTTATAGGTGCAATTACATATTCTGGGTTTTTTCCCCTTACAGTGGACTCAACATTTGCCCACATCTCCACAAGTCCCATACATCTTATTTTGAATAGTTGTATCTATTCTGTCCCAGGGATGCCATAACTAACTTTTATCTTAATGTTGACCAGGTGTGGGCTTTCCAGTCCTTTGTGTATATAAATAATATATAAATAAAATATATAAATAATATTATATTATTTATGAATAAGAAATATTTGAACATTTTTGTCCATCCATTTCCTCTGCATTTCTGCTTTTTTCCTAAGGATTTCTGTATCCTCGACGTGCACTGAACCCCATTTCCTCATCTGGAACCCTGCCTGGTAAGAGCATCATCTGTGGAGGTTTCTCCAAATACACACCCCTGGCTCCACCCCAGAGCTAGGACCCTAATCTCCTGAGTGGGGTGGGCTCACTCTGGTGGCTCTGGTCCCCCCACTGTTCCAGGACCGATGCCCCCCAGCCTACCTGGCCTGACCGCACTGCACGGGCATAGAGTCTTGACACAAAGGAAGTTTCCCCTCCTCACTGCACCGACTCCTGACAGGTAGAGCCCAAGGCCTGTTGGCCATCATCTAGGTTCCAACCTTCTTGCTCCATTTTTGTGATTTCTACCACACTTTCAGGCAACCTGCACTATTATTAACCTAATTTTTTTTTTTTACTCAACTTACTTTTTGTCTCTTGAATTCATTTATTCAAAAAAAAGGAAAATGTATCTCGTTATGCTAAGTTAAAACAAAAACAAAAACAAAAACAAAACAGGGCTTCCCTGGTGGCGCAGTGGTTGAGAGTCTGCCTGCTAATGCAGGGGACACGGGTTCGAGCCCTCGTCTGGGAAGATCCCACATGCCGCGGAGCAACTAGGCCCGTGAGCCACAATTACTGAGCGTGCGCGTCTGGAGCCTGTGCTCCGCAACAAGAGAGGCCGTGATAGTGAGAGGACCGCGCACCGCGATGAAGAGTGGCCCCCGCTTGCCGCAACTAGAGAAAGCCCTCGCACAGAAACGAAGACCCAACACAGCCAAAAAAATAATAATAAAAATAAATAAAAATAAATTTAAAAAACAAACAAACAAAAAAAAACAACCATTTCTTCATGTATAGAAGAGAAAACTTAAAAATAAACACAATGAGTACAAAATCAAGTAAAGACCGTTGCCTCCTTATCCAGACCCAGACCTTTGTTAAAATGGGAGATTAGCAAGCATCATCCAAGGTATTTAATACCTACCAGCACCACAATCAGGCTCTCTCCTCAACTCAATCACAAAGATTGAACAGGAATTGAAATAGGACTCTCTCACCATGTGATTCAATGTTATTTAACACTCTGCTTCGGTAACACACCTACAACCATTTGGTACTGGTCCCCCAGTGGAAAACACTGATCTAGTCCAACTTTCTCCACTTACACAGGACAAAAGATGCTGAGAGTTCAGTGACAGGCCTTTGTCACATCCAAGCCAAGCCGGCAGGAAAGCAGAACCAAGAATCCAGGTTTCCTGGCTCCTAAGTCTTATTTGATCACTCTTTGAAAATTTCATTTAAAAAAAATGTTAGGCAGGAGAGTATATAGGGAGAAAAATATACTTTTCCTTTGATTTGTGCTTATAAGATCACAAAGCATGTTGTGATAGAAGAGATTAAAGATACAAGCATTTCTTTAAAAAAATTCAATCAACAGGAATTATTGACCATTTACTTCCGAGCCAGCTTCCCCTGTGTGCTGGGCTTTTAATAGAGAACAGGAGACAACTTCCAGCCTCTGTCCCCCAAACTGACTGTGTGTGGGCAATGTTCAGATTTAGAGTAGCATCTGTGGATTGATCATTCATTCATTACTCTACAAACATGGATGAGCACCTACTATGTGTCAGATTTCCATAAATGATTTTTAATGGGAACACTGATGCTTTTAGACAGTTTCTCTGATAACCATACTAATTGCTAAGATTCAAACATAAGAATGGCAGGCTTTAAAAATATCACTCAAGTTAGCTACAGAAAACTGTTTTATAAAACCTATGCTGAAGACACAGAGAATGGACTTGAGGACACGGGGAGGGAGAAGGGTAAGCTGGGATGAAGTGAGAGAGTGGCATGGACATATATACACTACCAAACATAAAATAGATAGCTAGTGGGAAGCAGCTGCATAGCACAGGGAGATCAGCTCGGTGCTTTGTGACCATCTAGAGGGGTGGGATAGGGAGGGTGGGAGGGAGACGCAAGAGGGAGGAGATATGGGGATACATGTAAATGTATAGCTGCTTCACTTTGTTATACAGCAGAAACTAACACACCATTGTAAAGCAATTATACTCCAATAAAGATGTTTAAAAAAATAAAAATAAATAAATTTATAGTGTTTAAAAAAAAAACCTATGCTGAACTTCTAAATGGAGGATACAATTTTAAAAGCATTACACAGTTTAGATATTACTACTAACAATAGTTAACACAAGCAAGCCAACCATACAATTATTAACAATTAGCTAATATTTATTGGACCCTTATGATACACTTGGCATTAGGCTCAACACTTCTGCAGACACTGACATTTAATCCTCACAAGATTCCTGTAAAGGATTATTATTATGTACAGACTTGGAAGCCGAGGATTATAAGGTTAAAAAAGTTTCCCCAAATCACATAGTTAATAAATGGTGAGACCTAGATACAAATTCAGATAGCTGGCTGAAAGTTTAAATCTTTCCAAATTTGAAACGCAAGCTTACTAAAAGGAAAAATAAATGTTAGGATTTTCTTCACTTTAATGATACCCAAAGAGGAGGGGGAATTTCAAAGCTCCTTCAAAGTTTAACCTCTAGTTTAAGCATCCATTAGCAGTTAAAAAATGGTCAATGACAGTGTTTTTCCAAACTTTAGAGTGCACCTGAACCACCTGGCGGGCTTGTTAAAACAGAGTGCTGGACCCCAGCCCACAGTCTCCCATCCGGTAGGTCTCAGGGGACCCTGAGGATGTGCATTTCAGGTGACGTTGATTCTGCTGCTCTGGAGACCACACTCTGAGAATCACCTGGTGTGGGGATCATGGGCTTTACAATTAGACTTGGGTCCGAATCTTGACTTTTCCACTTGCTTTACGTGTAACCTTGGGCAAGTCACAGAGGCTAAGTTCTTCATCTCTAAAAGAGAAGATCACTATTGGATAAGGTCATTGTGAGGATTATATTAAATGAAATTTGGCATATAATCTGCCAAATACCTGGTATGAAAAGAGAAAGGAACAGAACTGCACTTCGGGGGATAGTAATATTTCATCCCACATAATCACATTCGTCTCTTCTATGCATAATGACGTTAGAGGATGTTGGCCGATACAGAAAGGAAGATATATGTGGTGGGAAACCCATCAAAGCCAAATGCCAGCGGGTTAAAAGAAGGGCCACTCTTGCCCAGCCGCCACAAGAGGTAGTGGTAGCATCGCACAGAAGACTTCATGGATGGCTTGTAGGCAAAACCAGAGGGACCTGAAGGCATCTGGGCTTTTCCTGGGGCTCACTGCAGATTTAATAATTATAAAATAACAATATAACTGCTTGGGCTTTATAAAGCACCTTGCCGTCGAATGGAATAAATGGGAAGTGTTAAGTAGTCCTTTTATCTTCTTCTGCCTGATCTGTAAAGTGTTGTCTGTGGGGAATATTGTGTGTACGTGTGTGTGTGTGTGTGTGTGTGCGCGTGTGTGTTGTTTGTTGCTGGTTTTATAGTAACTCACAGAGACAAACCTGGTTGTGAGCTTCTCGTCCAGAAAGAGTGGAATATATTAAGGCTGGAAATTGGCCTTGGGGCTAAATATAGCCCAGTGGTAGAATGGAGTGGAGGGTGTGCTGGGGCACCTTTTCAAGCTGTTGGCGAGTATTTGAAACATTTAAAGGCAGATCCTGGTGCGATGGAGTGGTACTTAAATCATCTGACAAGGGATGTCTTTCTAAGGCCATTTGTAAGTTCTTTGGCTAAATAAGAGTGAGGCATATTGTGTGACCCAGCCAAGAGGGACCAAAGAGGGATGGAGACGGCGCAGAACTGCCTGGACTGCGATTAGTACCTGCGGGGCCATGGCTGATGAGCTTTCACTCCTGGAACTCCAGGCTCCCACAAAGGAGAGTGGAAGGATGGTTTCCCAGGAGCCACGTGGCTTTCACTGCCCCTGGCTCCCTGCTAGCCAGCCCCTCTTATTCATGCCTCAGCTCCCACGCCGTCTCTCTGACCAGCCCACCTACAGCAGACACTATGGATCCCCTTGGCCCCCCCTGCTGTGTCCACGGACAGTCTCCAGACCACACAGGCTTCCCACCTCGTT
Organism: Balaenoptera ricei; assembly: GCF_028023285.1. NCBI lineage: Eukaryota > Metazoa > Chordata > Mammalia > Artiodactyla > Balaenopteridae > Balaenoptera > Balaenoptera ricei. Next base: position 55,947,472 of record NC_082646.1, on the reverse strand, counting down.
TCTCTGCTGGGGACTCTCTGGCAGTGGAAACCCACGCACAGGGCTGGGTGGAAGCACCTGGAGGTTAACATCCTTGGAAGCAATCCACAACCAATGAGAAGTGTACCTTGGTAGATGGACACCCCTGCTTCTTCGCCCCCTGATGGAACAACTGTCTGGCCAGTGCATCAGTGTCTCTCGGACGGCCCTCGAAGGACTGAGCACCCTGCCCACGGTGCTGACCCAATCAGTGATGTACCTGCGCTTAGCTTTCCTCCCTTGCCTGCTCCCTCACCATGCCTCCTGGAATCACGGCACAAATAAACCCCTTTCCTCTGGGTCTGCTTTGGGGAGAACCCAAGCACTAAGAACTAAGACATTATCTCAGCTCCTCCTCCCCATCCCCCAGTCTCTCTCTATCACACCGTCCCGTCCCGTTTCCTTCCTGACCACTCTCTGAACTGATTCGCTTTCTCTTCTTACTTCTTCACAAGGGCAGGGCCTGGGTCTGCTCCATCTCCACCACCTGGAACTATGCCTGGCCGGTGCTCAGCAAACATTAATTGGTTAAAAAGAATAGTATTTGCCACTTGGAAATGGCTTCCTCCTAGAACTGTTTATATAAACAGGAATTATACTCTCACCTCTTAACATCAACTCCCTTTCTTTCCCCAAATATAGCCCTGTCCTAAGACACATCTATGAATAAGCAGAGAGGTTTCATGGAAGGGTTTGAAATTCAGAGAGCTGTGTGATTTTGGGCAAATTATTTGTCTTCTCTGATCTTCGTTGAGACCATCTCAAGAACTAGGAATAGTATTGCTTATCTAATGGATTTACAGCAAAGGTTAAGAGCTTAGAGATGTAGTAAAGTGTCTGGTACTTGGCAGGCATTTAATAAGTGTGAGTTCCCTTCATCCCGTTTCTTCCTCTTATCTTCTCTCTCAACCTCCATAATAAGTCCTACACTCTATAGAGAGAGGGGATTCTTTGAGCACGTCTCTCCATGTCTGAGCTGCCTCCAACCCCTACCCCCTTGCTAATCATCCCTGTCCCTGTATAAACACACACGCGTACGCGCGCGTGCGCGCGCACACACACACACACACACACACACACACACTTGTAGATGGGGTCATTGAGTTACATAGCCAGCACCATCTTCTGAATTGTCTTCAACTTCCTGCCTCCATTTAGTAAGCCCTTCTAGGCAGGTCCAGACCCTTCCATGTAGGCTACTTGGCCATTTCACAGATAGGGAGAGTGAGGCTCAGAGAGGGTGGGTGAGTGCTCAAAGCCTCAGTGCTAGGGCAATGCAAGCCTGCCTACTCCTCTCTAGATCACTACCTTCACCAGGCTCCTAGCAAACTCCAGAGACTACATGGCTATGACTGAGTGACGCCCTAAGGACCTGTTGAGGTTTGCAGCAATAGATATCCCTGTGCTAAATGGTCCTCCTCTTGCTTTTGTTTAATGAAAATTGATGCAATGCCCTTGGCAGTGTCCTGGACAAACCCACCGCAGTAGGTATTATGAGCCCATTTAACATTCGAGGAAACTAAGACTCAGAGAAGTTAAGCAATTTGCTCTCCATCACAGAGTGAATAAGTAGTGGAACCAAGAATCAAATCGAAGTGTGTCTGACCCAGAGCCTAAGTTGTCCTTAGAAGACACGGTCCTTCCTCTCTCCGCTCGCTTGTTATTCGCTGCTGCTCTCCCCGTGTTTTTCTGTCACAGCCCCGCTCCCTCTCAGCTTTCCTTTTCACAAAAGGCAGGAAAGAAGAGCATCCACTACATTGCAAGCTCCCTGGGTTTCCTTCACTCATCTCCAGGCACTGTTATAAGCTCAGGGAAGATCTGTCCACTTGAAGTGAACAAAGCCTCAAGAGGAGTTGATTGGAAGATGTTTTAGCTTCCTTCCAACTCTGGAAGGCTACTCCCTGACGGTCCTATTTCAGCTCTGCCAACACATAAGGACAAGCATTTGTAGCCATTCAAAACACTGAACAGCATTATTAAACACCAACAAATGTTCATCCTCAAGAGGGAATTCCATGACCATGGGAGCCAGTGCCTGGGGACTCCACCTTTGCAGGGGAGCCCAGAAGAGCAGCATCTCTGGTTGGATCCATCATGTCACAACACAGCTCCACTTGCTCAGCCTTCCTGCCAGTGGATGAGGCTCTGTGATCAGGAGGTGTCAGGAAAGGGAACAGGCACAGCCACCACGACCGCTCTGGAGTCTTCCTGAGCACCCCAAGAGAACACAGCCTTCCCAACCCTATTAACCACTTAGCTGACCGGTGAAGTCCAAGGGCATCCTCAAGAAATAGCCACACTCACTGAAATCCTGCCCCGTGAGGGTACCCACCAGGGGGTGAGGCATCAGGCCCCAGGACTGTCAGAGAGTCTGGCTCCTTCAAGACGGCCAAGCTGGGTGACAGGTCCTCGGCTGTCTGGTCACCCAGGACAGCCTTAATGCCATCCCTGCTACGCACCTTTCGGCTATCAGAGTGACTTCCTGATCTTGGAACATCCAACCCCACTCAAACACATAGTGCAGTGACTGAGGGCGGACTCTGGAGCTGGATTATCTGGGGCCAAGTCCTGGCTCCACTGCTAACTACCTCCATGACCTGGGACAAGTCACCCACCCTTTCCACGCTTCAGTTTCCTCAAACATACGGTAGGAAAAACAACAGTCCTTACCTCATAAGGGTTGTAAGAAAATTATGTATAAAGCACTTCTAAAGTGCCACTGCAGAAGCATTTTATAAGTATTTATCAAATAAGTAAGTACTCATCCCATCTCCCAATAACTTCCTAGTACTAGCCTCTTGGAAAACATACCTATTTATTATGCTCTCACACATGCACGCCTCCACTCATTCATTCTTCTTCTATGCGCTCCCACGGTGTTCTGCCTAGTCACAGCCTGTATCGCTCTGGACCACCGTGGTCTATTCCAAGAGAATCTTCACTGTACCACAGCCACACGCTGTATCAGCACTGAGAATGCAATGGTCAGTTCAGAAGGGAGGGGGATACGGGCCAGGGTCACTACGTAACGAAGGCAAGGGTGCAGTGCTAGACGCACCAGCAGCGGGCACCTTATGGAGGTATCAGTTATACTATGTCTTAATGATGTTGTCATAATTAAAAGGCATCTGATCCATCTACAGCAAATAGGAATCTCTAGAGGTCCATAGGACATGTTCATTCTCAAAAGGGATAAAATGAGAAGCAGAAAAAGAAGTCAGAGTAAAAACACATATTCCAGGCCCCTTATATTCCAAATCTGCTCCCATTCCTCATAGGGTTCCCAAACCTCCTGGCAACTGTCCCCCGTCCCCGAGGCCAGCGGCCACGGGTTCACACTCCAGGCTGTTTACAAAGTCTTGTGAAAACTTCCTGCCTCCTGAGCAACTGGCCATGGATTCAGGTCCCTCTGGTTCCAGCTGCCTTGGAATCCACAGCCCTTCTGGCAGGCAGATAGATCACTCTGCCTTTCCCTGCCTCACGGAGACTCTCCACCCCGACTCCAGCTCCTCCCACTGATTGGTCAACGGACATCAGAGGGAAGGCACAAATGTTCCCGTGAGAACTTCAAGGCCAGGCCCTAACAGCTGTCTCAACTGGAGAGGCCTTTTTCACTCTAATTTGGAGATGATTCTAGCTCATGAAGACTGCTTATTACGAATGTTGGTTCAACATACCAGCCAAATATAATGCATAAATTCTATTTGGATCCTAGCTGAGGAGAAAAAAAAAGCCATGAACACATTTTTTGGACAATTGGGGCAATCTGAATATGGACTAGACATTAGATGACAATTATAAAGTATTGTTACCTTTCTTAGGTATTATATAAATATCATATCATGGTTATGTAGAAGAATATCCTTATTTTTAAAAGAAGCATGCTAAAATATGTAAGAAAACAGTAGCATGTCTGCTAAGTGGAGAAAAACATATATCTACATATATGCACACACACAGATCAAGCATATATGGCACATGCTTTAGGAAAAAGAATGATCAATTCCTTGTGGCTCTATATAGACCTTATTCATGCACCCTATATACAGAACTGAGAAAAAAAAAAAAAGATGCAGAAAGATACATACAATTTATCTCCAAATTTCAAAATTCAACTTGACTTTGCCCTGGGAGGGGAAGAAAATCCCTTGGCCGTCCCCACTGCACCCCTGCCAACACACACTGGAAGTACCTCCTTTGAGTTCAAAGCCTTAAGAGAAATTCCAGAAAAGCTGGCCTGGAACAGTGAAGAGCTGGCATTCCCCACTGGGAGACTTGGGTTCAAACCTGCTGCACAGGAGCTGGTGATCTTATTAGAAGCCACTGAACTTCTGTGGGTCTCACTTTCCTCAAAGTCACGCAGGAGTTGAACAACCCTGCCTCCCAACCCCACAGGCTGAGTCCAAGGACCAGGAGAAAGAAAGCCTGTAAAGGCACCATCTGAACGTTCCTTATTACTGCCTATGTTCACAAGTAAGAGAGGCCGAGAATCACACACGTGGAGGGGTATCGGCGCTCTGTCAAAAGCTTCCCGTGTCAATCTTCTGGAATTGGGCCTCCAAGAATTTACTTTTCCAAGCTGTTCGCTACTGGAAACAGACATAATTCTTTTAGCCCTACATGTTATGGCCCAAGCAATAAAAACACAACTGGCTTTCGATTTTTTTTTTAACAGGCATTCCCAAAGCAATCTTATATAAATGGTTCTGAAACACGAGGCAGAGACAGAGGGGCCGAGTAGAGAGACAGAACTCAAACAAAGAGTCCTGCCTGGGTCATGGACAAAGAATGCCAAAACCTTGGCCCGTGGCCCCCTGAGCTCCTTGAATCTGACTTGGGCAGAAAACCTCATTCATTTAAAACTCATTAAATCTGATCATTGGTACATGGCCTCAGCTGACCCTGCCCCTGTTCCATCTATGAAATGCAGTCTGGCTTAGAGCTAGGGGCCCCACGGAGCACAGGCAAGCTGGCTAACTGGGTGGCCAGGAGACCAGGTTCACTCCTTACCCCACCACTCTGTAACCTTGGACAAGACACCTTCCTTCCCCAGCCTCAACGGTCGTCCCTATTAAACAACAGTGTTGGATCAGAGGCTGTTCCTGTCTCATCCAATTCTAAGATTCTATGATTAGTCCCTTCTTTTGGGAAGTCCTCCTGATCCCTCAAAGAATGTTTGCTGAAAGGAACTGGTATCTGTGAAATTAAAGCATGCTTAATCAACCAAAGGGAACAAACTGTTTTAGAGCACATTTAAAGCACTCGTTTCTGTGCCCCAAGGGAGAACAAAACATCAACTCATTTTGATCCATAGGAATTTTCAACTGTTTGCTGTTGGTTTGAGGTAGCTAAGTACTTTACAAACCTGAAAGTAATAAATAATACTATCATTATAGAGAGCAATTTGGGGCATTTCACTGCATAGAGTCAGACTCTAGGCTAAGACCTCTATATACCACAGCAATGGCATGATACAGGCGCATTAACTCCACTTTTGTATGAAAAAACTGCAGCTCAGAGAGGTTAAGTAACTTGTCCAACGTCACACAGCAAGTGGTAGAAGTAGGAGTCCAACCCTATTCACTGTGGTAGCATCTGAAGCTAACCTGTCATTTTATAAACACACTCTGGTTTATGAGTATGTTATTTGTCTTTCCTTGTAGTGGACATCAACTTCAAAAAAACTTTTTGAGCTATAACTGATGTGCAATACTATACATTTTTAAATTGTATAACTTGATTTTTGGTATCAGTATACAAACTGTGAAGTGTCACTACAGTCAAGATGGTGAACATATCCATCACCCCCAAAAGCTTCCCCTTAACCTCCTCCCCTCACCCATCTCCAGGCAACCACCGATCTGTCTACTATCACAAGATATTACTCTGCATTTTGTAGACTTCTGTATAAATGGAATCAGCACATATTTTTCTGTTTGGCTTTTTCCACTCAGCCTAATTATTTTGAGATTGATCCATGTTGTTGGGCTTATCAAGAATTCATTTTATTTTTATTGCTGAGTAATATTTCATTGTATGGGATATACCACAATTTGTTTACCTATTCACCTGCTGATGGACATTTGGGTCATTTACAGGTTTTGGCTCTTACCAGTAAAGCTTCTGTGAACATGCCTATACAGGACTCTGTATGTAAATATGCTTTTATTTCTCTTGGGTACCTATCTAGGAGTGGAATGACTGGGTCATAAGCCAGGGGGACATTTAAATTTTTAAGAAGCTGCCAAACTGTTCTCCAAAGTAGTAGAAACAGAAATTTTACATTTCTGTTGCTTCATGTTCTCGCCAAAATTCAGTATAACCAGTCTTTTCAATTTTAGGCACTTGAATGGGGTTGAAGTCATACCTCATTATGGTTTTAATTTTCATTTTCCTAATGATTAATGACATTGAGCATCCTTTCACGTGCTTATTGAAAAAAATCTTTGGCTATGATATAAAAATTTGACAAAAATAACAGTGCTAGGGGCTTCCCTGGTGGTGCAGTGGTTGAGAATCTGCCTGCCAATGCAGGGCACACGGGTTCGAGCCCTGGTCTCGGAAGATCCCACATGCCACGGAGCAACTGGGCCCGTGAGCCACAATTACTGAGCCTGCGCGTCTGGAGCCTGTGCTCCGCAACAAGAGAGGCCGTGATAGTGAGAGACCCGTGCACCACGATGAAGAGTGGCCTCCGCTTGCCACTCGCACAGAAACGAAGAGAAAGCCCTCGCACAGAAACGAAGACCCAACACAGCCATAAATAAATAAATTAAAAAAAAAAATAACAGTGCTAGTTACCATGTATTAAACTGTTACCCTGTTACCCTACTATAGGTATACCTGGAGGTATTAGGGGTTCAGTTCCAGACCATGGCAATAAAGTGACTATCGCAATAAAGTGAGTCACATGAATTTTTTGGCTTTCCAGTGCATACAAACATTACATTTACACTATACTGCAGTCTGTTAAGTGTGCAACAGCATATGTCTAAAAAAACAATGTATATACCTTAATTAAAAAATACTTTATTGCTAAACAATGCTAACCATCATCTGAGCTCTCAGCTTTTCAGTCGTAATCTTTTTGCTGGTGGAGGGTTTGAAATATTGTGAGAATTACCAAAATGTGACACAGAGACATGAACTGAGCAAATGTTGTTGGAATAATGGCGCTGATAGACTTGCTCAATGCAGGGTTGCCACAAACCTCCAATTTGTAAAAAAAAAAAAAAAAAAAAAAAAAATGCAATATCTGGGAAGCACAATAAAGTGAGGTATGCCTATATGTGACAGATATGATGCTCAGAGTTTTACATATATTATAGCATCTCACCCTCATAACACATGAACGAGGACAGTATTGACATCCAGTTTCATAGATGGGGAAACAGACTCAGCGAGATCAGCTAGTTTGGCCTATTTCCCACGATACGCTGGAGGCAGGGCCAGTTTCCTTTCCAGACCTCTGCTCTACACCCCGGAGGGCGGGCCTGCCATTTACACTGCTCTTGTGCAGGGCTGGCATCCCATCTCTCAGGCACAGTCAGGACTTGGGAGCATACCCAGACGGCGGCCAAAAACAAAAAAAAAGAAAAATTTTGCCAGCACTGCAGACAAATGTAACGCTGACACTGTTACCCCTCACGCAGTCATTCCCTATTTGCTAGAAACACAGGACAGTTTAGCCAAGGTACACTGTGGCTGAGACCCTGATCAATATATTGATACTGTATAACATGAAAGGCAAAACAGATATCTGGAAAGTAGTTAACTGAGAGCCTCAGATCTAAGAACTGGCCTCAGAACACCAGTGCTGAGCACATTTACGGTGCGCTGACAGAATCACTGAAAAGAGCTTCATTTTTGTTCTTTAAAGGCAGGTGTCCTTCAAGCTGCTGACTCTTATGTAAGCGCTGGAAATGTGTCTGAAGTTTTCCTTAGCCCAGAGACTAAGTTCTAGCACCCAGGGCAAGGCTACGCGCTGTAAGGGAAAGAGGAGCAGCGAGGAGCAGGCCGGCTAGCCTCTCTGGACGTCAGTTTCTTTCTCTGGGCTGCCGATGGCTCATGTGGGATTCCTCCTAATACCCTCCTGGCGCCGGGATACTGCTGTTTGCACTTAATTGGCAGGAAACACCAAACACGAGAGTGGTAGTAAATGAGACAATGTAACAAGAAGAGCCCTACCTAAGTAGAAGAAATTTTACCTTTGCATTTTACTTTAAATCCTTGCCTTTGAATTGTGGTGTTTTCGTTCCATGTCTGCAGAATTACATAGCCCTTGGAAGAGCAGTATTCACATCTCCTGCCGTCCCGGACCATGCTCGTGACCGTCCTGCTGATACTCACGATGTGATATCACCTATATATAGCTCCCTTGCACCATCAGAAAAAAGTCCAAGCTCCTGAGTTGGCTTCCTTCTTCCTGAGGTCACCACATCCCACCCGGCTTCCCCTGTGGATGTACTTTTCCAGAGCTTACAGCCTTTTTCTCAGGCTCTCTCCTCTGCCTGGGGAGTCCTTCCACATTTCCCCACTTGGAGAGCTCCTAAACTCACAGGGCCCATTAAGAAGAAGGCCTCTCCTCTCTAAAGGCTTACCCTGGTGTCCCCCAGGCAGATTAAGTCACCCTTTACCTGCATTCTCCCTGGCTGGAGTGCTCACCTCCAAGGAGGCCCTTTTCCCACTGTATATCTCACATGGTGAGATATATAGCATCAGCAATGATATACAGCATTGCATATATATCATATATATATGGCGTATATGATATATAGCACTGCGTCATCAGTAAGCTTGTCTGTTTCCTCCACCTTGACCAGCCCAGCCCAACAGAAAGAGAATATACATATAACAAATAATTCTGCATGATAAGTAACTACTACAAATATAATAAAGTATAAAAAAAATTTAAAATTTTATTCTACCCACATTTCAAGGACCCAATAGCAACATGTGACAAATGGCTACCATATTAGAGAGCACAGATATAGAACGGTTCCGTCCCAGTGGAGCTTCTACTGAAAAGCACTGGTCTAGAATATCTCTTTGGGGAAGTCTTCTCAGTGGTGGTAAATTTGCTTCTTTAAAGTGCAGTTGATTTCCCTAAATAAGCAAAAGATACTGGGACTGCAGTATGCGGAACACGGACACCACCAGGAATACTGAAACTATTGGTTACAAGATGCCACTTCTATCTGATGAGTCACAGTCAACCGTGTCACTTATAAGCTGGCTTTGAAGGTCAATGCTGGCTATTAGAAACCCCTGCAATCTATTCTCCCCCTTACCACTTCATCACCCAGTACGACATCTTTTGCTTAAGTCCTTCTGAAATAACTTGATCTAGCATTTTCCTGTTTGTATTTGTAGATGCTGTTCCTGCCATGTACAACATCCTCTCCTGTCACCCTGGCTGACTCATGACCCTTCAACATAGTTCAAGCTTCACCTCCTATGTGACACCTTCCCTGATGGCCTCTGTGCAGAAGTGGCTGCCCTCTTGTATGCCCCCTGTACATGTACACCCTTCTTCAATCACTCCTTCGCAGGCATGTGTCTTGAAGGTAGCAGTTGTCTTTTTCCCTGACTTGGCCAACCACGGTGCCTGGCAAATTGCACATGCTTGACAAATACTAATTGATAGACTTGTGAATGAATGCCTGAACTCCCAGAGTCCCAAGGAGGCGTCCAACCCTGTGTCCTGCAGTGACAGCATCACCTGAATGAATGTGAGGCCCCTCCAGGTACCACCTCTGACGGCAGCGCTCCTCGTTGGAATGTGTACATTCCAGGCCATATTTATAACAGGCTTGGCTTATAAACGTTTGAAGCATAGGATGGAAAGAAGTCCATGGACGGCAGCTGAGCCATCCCCCTGTCTTCACAACAAACTCACATCCAAAGCAGTCAAGAAGATAAAAACCTACCTGGCTTTTTAAAGAATTCAAAACCACCCCCAGCGAGCCATGGCAACCCTGAATCAAGAACTGAGGGCACCTCCCTCTCTGTGCTGAGTCAGCGGTCTCTGTCTGCTGTGTGACTCACCCCGCTGCTTATAAACCACCTGAGCAGCTGGGAACAAGGAAGCTGCGCAGCCCACACCCACGGGGATGAGTACTGCTCCCTCCATGTTCAGAATGGCACCCACTACGACCACAGCCCGGGGATGGATGTGATCCCTCCTGCCTCACTCACTCAAAGGCAACGGGGTCCATCAATCCCCAGCTCTTTCCTGTGAGTCAGGGGTGGGTAAAATCAGATTGGCAGTCAAGAAGCTCAAAATTTGGACGTGATGCTGTGATATGGACTTTCCGGTGGGTTCAAATGCCACTACACAGCCAGTTACCATACATGGTGTGTTGCGGATCACGTCCCAGCCTTATTTCCTCCACTTGAAGTGAAGCTAACGCCCTCCTACCGGGTTGGTTGTAAGGAGGTAGAGAGATTAGGGGCTGCCACACAGCAGTTCAGAAGATATTGGACACCATCCCTGTCTCCTCCCCTTGGCCAGACGTCCCATGAACTAACTGGCTTTGTGGGTTGAGACAAGGTCCATCCTTCTCTGAGTGCTCAGTTTCTCTAGCTACATAGGTGAGCCAAATTATCCCTCAGTTCCCTTCCAGATCCAGGGTGGGAAGGTTTTGGGTATGACAGTTTGGGGTGTGACAATTCCAGTGTGACTCTGTGTGTGTGTGTGTGTGTGTATGTGTGTGTGTGTATGGGGGGGAGAGAGGGAGAGGGAGAGGAGGGGAGAGGGAGAGAGAGAGAGAGAGAGAGAGAGAGAGAGAGAGAGAAAGAGAGAGAGAGAGAGGCCATTTTTTTTTAGTTCCCTTAATGGAATAAGGCAGATTTAAATATTTTGATTCCAACCCATTGTGTTCTCTTTGTTCTGTATATATTTTTAAAGCTTATCTTTGTCTTTTAGCTCTTTCAACAATGCAAATCCTCACAATACAAGGTCAAGTTTTTCTCCCTCCCGATGACTTAACATATAAAAAAAAAAGTTAAACGCTTATTCTCTGTATTTAAATCTTTGATGCTTCCGATAAAACAGGTTGGAAGGGGTTGGAACAGAAAAGCGCTCCATTTACCTGAGTGACTAATAGGAAGAGAAGGCAGGCTTGCTGCCCGCCAAGAAGAATGGCAACCAGAGTGCTTGCGGGGCAGCGTTCTGCCTTGATCACTTCTCAGAACCCTGTCCCTTCCTGAATCCGTGCAGTCAGCGCTTCCCAAAGAGTTTCTGAAGGAACGCTGCTCTTAGGAGAGGTTCTGCAAACACTTTTTTAAACTCTTCTGTTGGGAGTTCAGGAACACTTAATGCGCTATTTCCCTCTCATGGAGATTCACATCTGTATAGTCAAGGCTCTGAGAATTCCTGCAGTGCAAGAACACGTTTATTAACCCGTCTAATTTGGCATTTCTCAAACGTATTTGGACACAAACCAGTGTTTTAATGGGGTTCTTCTCCTTCATGGAAAAAAAAAAAAAAAGCTATTATGCCCTTCCATATATCCACACACACACGCCAATATGGAAAAAATGCTTGAAACCCTGTTCCAGGAGGCCAGCATGGGGCAGAGGTAACAGCACACATTTCAGAGTCGGACAAAGTCAGGTTCAATCCTAAGTCCACCAGCAGGGTAGCCTTAGGGATGTTACTTAACTTTCCATAGCCTCAGGTTTGCCTTCAGTGAAAACCCAGCTGATGATATCTAGAGTGGCGCTTGTGTGTGCCTTAGGTGAGACGCGCCCTGCACAGAAGTATCTGCCACACAGAAGGAATTTTTTAAATGTGACTCTCTCTCATCTCTCCCCTTTGCAAAATCACATGCGGAGACTTCTGAAAACACACTGGTCATTTTTTTAAACGCTCATAAAATTTTAAATCAAATCAAACTATTTCACATAAGAAGCCTTCTTGGAATGTCATTCCATTACCGAGTCTGCAAGTTTTCTTAGAGTCATCCAGAAAAAAAAAAAATGGCACGGCCGCTTCCATACGCATATACGTGAAGGAGACCGAGTATTTCATACAGCTCTCTGGAATTTAATATCAAGGAATTTGCCCGTGTCAAATAGTACTTTATTTAACGGAATGTGATATCACTTGATACAGTCATAAAGTGCCTTCCTATCAAAATACAGCTGTTATTAACATTACTAACAACTGCTTTATCCCAGTGCATTTTACTGAAGTCATAACGATGGGCACTTTTGGAATAAGTGTCCCTGGCTAATTTTCAGAGGCCTATCTCCCACAGAGAGTTCATATGGTGATTCCAGCGGGGTTTTCACCAAGGTAGAATGAAGAGTTTAAAGTGCTTGAAAGAGAGTCATTTCCAGGTCACCAATAATTAAATAGGAGCTAAAGGAACAGAATATGGAAAATGCGTAATCTTCCCTGGCTCTGAAATAAAAAAAGGTATCAGGGGGACAGTACCTTTGCAGGGAGACTTGATCTCCATCTACAGTAGGATTCCTTTCAAGCCTGGATGTCTATTTCAAAATACCCATTAAAAGTCTATGATGGACTTTAATTATGAGAGGCAGGTGATAAGAGTGCACTCTCACCCGTTGTCTGGGGTGGTTTAGAGCTGCCAATCACCCCCTTCTAAGAGGTGCAATGTACAGATACCACTTTAAAGAGGATGGCTGGACTGCGAGGGAGGGCTTCTTACCCCACAGGTGGTGCTGACGGAAAGCGAGTTAAAATACCTTGGGGCCCTGCAATGTGCACTGAAGGGACCTATTGTTAAAAGCAGTGACAGTTTTCCCATTAATACACAGTTGTTGGACCAAGGGACTCCCTCATCTCGGCTTCTCATTTCTGAGCCTCTAAGGTCCCTCTTTCCACCTCCAGTCACCTGCACACTGTTTGGGGGTGATTTGATGAGATGCCCTGGAAGCTAACAGGTAGCATTAGTCTACACATACACACACACACACACACACACACACACACACACACACACACGCACGGTAAAGGACAGCAGAAAAAGGAGCCCATCTTAATAGAAGTAGCCAACTCTAGAATCAGAAAGACCTGAATTTGAATCCTGACTCCCTCACTTCCTGCTGTGTGGTCTTAGGTAAGTTACTTAACCTCTCTGAGCCTCCACTGTCTATCTGTAAAATGGAGACAAGAATACCTGCCACGTAAATTTAATGAGGCCCCTGCTTCATAATAGGATACCTCATAATGTCATCCAGCCCTAGGAAAGCAGAAGCCTTGGAGTCTGTGTTTGTCTGACTCCATTGTTTCCTGTATAACAACTCCCTCCGCCCTGAGAGAGAAACTTGCTGGAGAGGCCAGCTGAGAAAGAAAAATGATAAATTATTCAGAGGCATTAACATCAAGTCTGATGTAGGTATAAAAATAGTTACAAAACACCACAATCCTCCTGTTTTCATTACAGCAACCTTGCCTCCCTGGGAGGAACAGGACAGGCTAGGGTCTGGCCTGAGGCTGGGGCCTGGGCCTGGAGCAGGAAAGCCTCATCAGGTTTCTATTTTGCTCTTCTAATTACTCATCTTTGAACAAAGACCAGTGAAGGCACTTGCTTGTCACCTCTTTATTTTAAACCAGCCTTCGGATAGGCTGGCTTAGTTTGGAATTGACAGTATGCTCGGCTATTGGAGCAGCGAGAATTCTCTACATCTTGCCTTCTGTGAGCTCTCCAAGGATGCTGGGCCTGATCCCAAAGCTCCGATGCAAAGGAGCTGGCTGGTAGGCTGCCCCGAGCCTAACCCCTCTAGGAGTCCCAAGCCACGGGCCTGTGTCACCCAGAAGGACTATGCTGTTCCCAAAGGCACATATTCTGGGAAGAAAACAGGAAGAATCCAGCTGGAAAGTTAATGTTTACTAAGCACCTACTCTGTGCCAGGCACCCTGCCAGATACTTTACCTATATTGCCTCTGACAGCCCTCACAACAAATCCCTAATTAGTTGAAAGCCTGTACATTTCACAGGTGAGGAAACTGAGATTCAGGGAAGTTAAGGGACTTCCCCCAAAGCTCCACCAAAGAGTCAGGGCTCAGGCTGAGATAACCTGACTCCCAAGCTTGCTCTCTCCCCAACCCCCTCCATAAGAGCAGAGCATGTGGTATGAAAAGGTCTTCATGAAATATTCAGCTGCCTTTGTAGCTCCTGTTGCCTCCAGGCCAGATCTGAACGCTTACTCAGGGCTTTTTTTTTTGGCAGGGAAGCTACATGGAAACAATTTCCAATTCATACTTAACAAGACAGGGAAAAGGGCCTGTTCTTGGCCTGCTCCAGGTTTGGGGGAAATCTATGCTCACGCCAGGAACAGTAGGCACGGGGCAGGGGTTGAGGGAGGGTTAAATGGGAGGCCAGAATCAAACCTACTGTTTCCATGAGCCAAGGGTCTCAGAGAGTCTCTTTGGCCGACTTTGCAGGAGAGAAAAGGGGAGCGATCAGCGAGTGAGAGGAAGCCCCGGAGGACAGAGGGAGGAGGAGGCATATGATCGCAATATTTCTTGTGCTTTTGAAAAACATATTCTCACCCTTCAAGTCTGACCCCAAACACTTCTTTCTTTTGGAATCTTGTTTTGCCTCCCCCAGACAACCTGGGTATGAGAGTTCTTTCTCAGATGTGTCTCCTTGGTGCCAGGCTGTGCTGGAGGCCTGATTAATATTACTCCATTTCCTCCTGAAAGCAGGTCCTGTTACTCCATACTAAAGATGAAGGAACTAAGACTAAGAGGTTACTGAATCTGCCAAAAGTCATACAAACTAGCGCAGTGGATCTCAACCAGGGACCACTCCTCCACTACAAAGAATCATCCAGTCAATGGTGCCAAAGCGGAGAACGCGTGGGCCAGTGATGGCTCAGCCAGGATTTAAACAAGGTCGGCCTGGACTCTCCACCTCACCACGTCTGATAATACTCTTAGGCTATCGTAAGAACCTTTAGGTCTGAGTGGATTCCCCTGCCCTTCTGTCCTGAATGACACCAACTGCAGGTTACAGCTCACTCAGCAAGCTTTAATGGACTGATCAGTCAGGATACTCCATAACCGTGCCAAGGATCCAGACGAGCAGCCTCACCAAAGGGAGCCAGCCGTTCTGTAACTGAATCTTTAAAGAGGACAGTGAGTCCAGCTTCCCACCGCCTGCAGGAAGCTTCTCCTCCATACTCTGACAGCCCCTGCTTGCACTCCTCCCATGATGGGGAGCTCACTCCCTTCACAGGCAGTGCAATACTTGGTAGGATGTTCTCCCTGATGCTGAACTGATGCCAGCTCTCCACCCAGCTCTGGCCTACCTTGGTCTCTGGAGCCCTTGGGGATTGCTGGTTAGCTCCTAAGAAACCAGCCCCAGAGTCCTGGTCAGGTTTTCCTGACTGCTGGAATGGTGAAGTAGAAGAACACAGACGTGGAGGCAGAAAGATCCAGACTCAAATCCTGGCTCCACTGCTCATAGAGTTGGTAACGGAGCATCGCAAGTCAGCCCGGAAGAGCTGCAATGTTCAGCACACAGTAGGGGGGGGGGGGGTGCTCAGCACACAGTAGGGATCAAATGGCCTATCTTAGCTGGACCTGGCACCCCCCTCTGCTGTGCGCTCTGTGACATCTGCTGGCCTTCCCCGTGTCACATCCTCTCTCTGGCCTCTGCCTGCCTGCCTGCCTCTGGGGTCCACTTCTGAACAAGTAACTTGAATTTCACAATTATTAAGGGATGGGAAACTGAGATGAGTGACAACACCAAATCAAGAAATGACAACCATGAGAGTTACCATGGCAACACTTCAACTTGAAAAGTTCCAAGAATGTGCTGTAAATGATAGGCAGTCCACCCACCCATCCCCGGCCCGGCCCCGCCCCGCCACACACACACACACACACACACACACGCGCGCGCGCGCGCGCGCGCGCGCGCGCCCAAAGGTGGGGGCCTTAGAAACTTGTTTGGTGCCTGAGACAATCACCCAAACTCTGGTGTAGAATGAATTTCCAGCCTATTTCCCCCTTCAGGGGTAGGTTATGAAGGGAAATTCTCTTTCCAGGAACCTTAATTAATTTTAGCTACAAGGCACCAGTCATCAGTGCAGGCAGGTGTCGGGAGAGGCTGCACATCTTCTATTAAAAGTTTTAGCTGAAAATTCAGAGACATCTGAAGATGGTGTGTATCTTGCTCCTGCCACAGTGGAGAGTGGACGAGCTCCCCACCCCTCCACTTCCCGTGGACTAACTACAGAACAGCTCCTGCAGACGGACGTCTCCTTTACGGTCAGGTAGATCTGGGCAGGAACCCTGGCTCCCTGACTCGCTGGTGGCGGGGCGGGGGTGACCTTGGGTAAGAGGTCGAACCTCTGTGAGCCCCCTTTTCTCCTCTGGAAAATGGGGCAAACAAGACCTCAGCTTGAGGATTGTGGGGACTCAAGAGGTCACGTAAGCCAAACGCAGCACAGAATTCAGCAAAGACTGAGAGGCTCTTCTTGAGAGCGGCAGACACTCTCTAGGCACTGGGGTTACCTCGGTGAACAAAACACAAAGATGGCTGCCTCGTGGAGACGCACCATAGTCCCGAGAGGCTAAACAGACAAATGGAAAACCGCCAGACATATACGAAAACAGAAATCTGATCCCCCAAGCTCTGTAGGAACCAGCCCCCCATGGTCAGGACTTGGTCAGTAACCTGCCAGCTTTCCTAATTTTTCCTCCCCGTCCACATCAGGACCAACGAGAAAAGACAAATATGCTTCCCAAACGAGAAAAGACAAATATGCTTCCCAAACCAAACACAGAAGACAGCCCGCCCCCAGCTTCCTCAGGCCAACAGCCTCCAATCAAAGCAGCCCTCAAGCCTTCCCCTTTTTTCACTGTCAACCTTCCCCACTTCCCTGCCTGCCTTTGACTCTCACCGGAGGCTCACGATGGTGGCCGATTCCCTTGTTACGGCCAGCTCTGAATAAAGAGCCTCTGCTTGCTCTCAGCTGGGCGGTCTTTATTTATGTCCACAGCCCATATGCATAACAAAGAAGTAAATTGTATGGCATGTTCTGCCCTTGAACTGGAACCCCAGTCCTGCCCTCAGATTATTCTTAACACAGCAGCCAGAGTGATCTTGTTAAAATCGGAACACATAGTATTTAACACCATGGAAAGAAGAAAATATACAGCAGGGTAGGAGGGGTCTGGAACACTAGGGGCAGGAAAGGGGGTTCACCAATGCAACAGGATTGTCAGGGTGGGCCTTGAGGAGAAGGTGAGGGAGGAGCAAAGACTTGGAGGTGGGCAGCTGGCCATGCAGATGTCCAGGGGAAGAACACTCCAGGCAGAAGTCATAGCCTTGAGGCACGAGTGGGCCTGAAGTGTCCCAACAGAGCAGGAGGTGGGGTCAGAGATGCAGGGGAGACTTGGCATGGAGGCGCTCTTTGTAGGTCGTGTAAGGACTATGACCTTTACTCCAAGGCCATCGGGGAGCCATTACAGAGTTTTGAACAGAGGGGTGACCCGTTCTGATTCACGTCTTAATGGGATCACTCGAGCTGCTGTGTTGAGAATGAAGTGCAAGGGGGTGAGTACAGAAGCAGGAGCCCAGTAAGGGAAGCTATGCAGTCCTCCAGATACGAGAAGATGGGGCTCCGACCAGGGTGGCAAAAGTGCAGGTGGTGGGAATGGTCAGGCTCTGGATATATTTTGATTATGAGCCTAAAGTTTGGGAGACACTGTGTTAGTAGCTTTCTTCTCCCTTTCCCTCTTCCCTCAAAAATACAGACATCTTCACAGATCCAGGAAGCAAAATGCGGTCCCGGTCACCCTGACAGCCCAATGACCATCGCACTGAGCACGGATGCCATTCCACACACACTGGTCAGGAGCTGGGGCGCCAGCGGGGCACGTCTGCTCTGGGTGTCTCCAGTGATACCCTGGCACTGCTGGTGAGTGACAGCTCCCCACATAAAATGTGAGCAATGATAACTTCCTTGATCTAACTCTTAGCAAACAAGAGGGAACTTAAACTGGGCTCAATCCTTCCCCAGGACCATTTAGCATCACATATCAAAAGCCTTAAAAAAAATAGCTGCATAATCTTTGACCCAGCGATTTCAAGTAAAGAAATTGGGCTGAAGGAAATAAACAGACAAGCCCATTAAAATGTTGATCTCAGCATTATTGACAGTGGTAGAAAACTGAAAACAGCAACAGGAAATTGGTTAAACAAATAATGACATATCCTTATGACGGACTACTACGTCGCTATTTAAAGTCATTTTGGAGAGAAAGTTTAATGGCATGGGGAAATATGATATATTAAGGTTGCAAAACAATATGTACAATCTGCTCCAAATGGCGGGGGAGGGGGTTTGGGGGAGGGGGAGTAGGATTACATGTAGACTCAATACTGGAGAGAAAACCCAAATGCTGGGAGGAGCTACCTCTACATGGCAGGATTATGGGTCATTTTCATTTGTTCTCCGGGTTATCTTAGGTTTTTAAAATTTTCTGTTGTTTACAGGTACTACTGGTGTAATCAGAAAAAAAATCACATTAAATAAAAACATGATAAATGTTATAAAATTTTCAAAGTAGTATTTATCCTAGCAATAAAAATAACTACCTATTCCACAATGTGTCCTGAGGTTTCATTAGTCTGAGGACGTGAAAGGAGCCTGAAGAGGACCATGTAGCACGTGGAACTAGAATCTTTCTGTGACACTATGAAAATGACCACCGTTTACTATGTCTAGTGTCCCCCTGCAGCTGCCACCACTGAGGCCACCACAATACCGACAAAGAGACGCACAAATCTGATGAACTCCACTCTGATACTCCACGCATGGTCGTCCTGAACTTGGGGAGAGGAGGAGGAGGGAGCAGGAGCAGGAAGGAAGATCAAGGTTTTAGAACCTGTGAGCCTTGAACAAACAGCATCAGCATCTCCTGGGGGCTTATTAGAAATGCAGAGTCTCAGGCCCACGCTCCCGCTGACTGAATCAGAACCCATGCTTGGAAGAGTCCCCAGGCAGTGCCCATGCATGTTAAGTTTCAAAGGCCCTCTCCAGAACACAGCATGTTTTCCCAGCTTGGGGCACGGGGGTGGGGTGTGGTTTGAGATGATCTCAAGTAGGAGGATTTCTCAAGCAAATATTAATTACCTAAAAGATGTAAAAATCACCGAAACCATCCAGAAGTGCGGAGTCTCCAAGCCTTTGGGCCACATCAGGACGCTGGCACCAACCCTGAAGAGCTACTTCCATCTCATTAGCCTTTTATAGGAAGTGGACACGGGTCAGGCATTCCCTTTTCTACCCAGGGAATCCTGAGGCCCCGCTGGCTGGGTGGAGAGCTGTGCAGGAATAGTTAATAGCGCTCTGCCCAGAAACGAACATAAAAGGAGCAAAACCAGGTCAAAGCAGTATCACAACATCTCCAGGCGAGGGCTAGGCCTTTTCTAGCACTCAGAGCTTAACTGTGTTGGAACAAGAGGATAGGCTGGGAGACAAGGCTACTTTTCTAACCCTTGCAGATGCCCCAGTTTGCCAGAAGGCCCGGGGAAGGGGTGGGAAAGAAGCCTTGATTGCTATATCCGTAGTCCCAAGGCTCACATAAATTAGGTCACCTGCCTCATACATAAATTCCTCAACACAGGATCACTTTACACTTCTTTGAAGAAGGGAGGAAACAAACATGTCACGAGGCTCTACACTCTGCACCATTTCTCAGTCTCGGCTACACCTTGGCATCACCTGGGGAGCTTTGCAGAGCTCTGATGCCTGGGTCCCAGCCAGAGCCGTTACAGGGCACTCGGAGGTGGGGCTGGGATGCTGGTCACTGATAAGAGTCCCCAGGTGATGCTAAAGTACAGCCAAGGCTGGGATCCACTGTGCAGGGTGCTGTGCTGGAACTCGAAATCTAGCACCTGACGGCAGCTCAGAGAAGCAGGTAGAGAATGATTCTGACCAAGCTGGTGCAGTGTGGCAAAGGGACAGAGCTGGAATCAGAACCAGGATGGTTTTTCCATTGCTACAGGCACCTCCATGTTCAGAAGGCAGGGATGCCAGAGGTCTTCTCAGAGTCTGACCTGCAAAAACCTGAATAGGGTTCCTTGAACCCTCCCCCAAGCACCCAGACTGCCCCCACACACATGCACACCTATGTCCACTGCTGAACTATGATGACAGTTCAGTCAAGGCTCTGGAAGGAAGAATCAGAGGACCAGGAGGTGAGTGGGCGAGGAGATAACAGGAAGGAAAAATAGCAATGCCAAGAGCTACCATTCACACAGAAGACGCCGCCTGTGAGGCACTATACAGGCTTCACCAATCCCACACCAACCCTTTGAGGTAGAGACTTCTAGTTTCCATTTTATAAATGAAAAAAAGAATGTTGAAAGCTCTGAGAAGTAACTTACTTGAATTCATACAGCTACCAGGAGACGAACAGCGAATTCAACCCAAAATCCATTGGCACTGACTACTGTCTTACATGGCTTTAAAAAGTACTTAACTGAAGTACCGGGGAGAACCACCCATAGTGGAGGAAAAAGAACTCGTGACTCTGGTGACCCTCAAGAAGTTACTTGGAAGGCTCTGGAAATAACGATGCTCATTCAACAATGAGAAGGACTCACAAAACTGCCACATTCTTTCATGATAATCCTCTCAACATCCTTACCCAATAATCATTATTATTCCCAATTTATGTATAAGGAAACTAAGGCGTGGAGACATTAAGTAACTTGCCGAGGTCCCACAGAAATAAAGTATCAGGATTGGCAGCGGGGCCATCCACAAATCTGGGGTCTCTTTCAAGCTACCAAGAGGGGAAGTGTGGGAGGAGACCTTTCAAGAGGGCAAAAAGTGAGCTGGGGGCTTCCCTGGTGGCGCAGTGGTTGAGAATCTGCCTGCCAATGCAGGGCACACGGGTTCGAGCCCTGGTCTGGGAAGATCCCACATGCCGCGGAGCAGCTGGGCCCATGAGCCACAATTACTGAGCCTGCGCATCTGGAGCCTGTGCTCCGCAGCAAGAGAGGCCGCGATAGTGAGAGGCGCGCGCACCGCGATGAAGAGTGGCCCCCACTTGCCACAACTAGAGAAAGCCATGGCACAGAAACGAAGACCCAACACAGCCAAAAATAAATAAATAAATAAAAATTTAAAAAAAAAAAAAAAAGTGAGCTGGACCACAGCGTCCTGGATACTTCTGGAAAGTGCTTCTAGGCCAAGCATCCCTGCCGCTGTCACTCTATCAGGACTACTTTTTAGTTAGGCATCTTTTTGCTATAATCATTCAACCTGTATAAAAGGAATGTCCACTTTATTTATTCCTTGAGAGGGACGAGTGCACGGCTGGGAAATGTTGAGGGGTTTACACCGGATTAGGATGAAGTGCATCCCAGGGAAACCAATAAACAAAGGAAAACGGCCCAGGCAGCAACAGAGCTTGCCAGCCTGGACCAGAGAAGGCACATGACTCAGCATCAGCCAGGCATCGGCTGAGTCCCAGCTCTGCAAACCCAAACCCATGTGACAGGGACAAGTCTTGCAACCACCAGATGCCACACTCCTTCATCAGGAAAGTAGGGATCCTGCCAACCTCCAGAGAGCAAGCATCCTGGGGGACAAAGTGGCTAACGTTCTCAATGGCGCCGCACACCCGGCCCCAAAGTCACCTGCGTCATTACTTACCTGTGTGTGCCAGGTGTTCTCCTGAATGAACACTTAATCCTCACAGCCGTGTGATATGAGATGGGCTCTGC
This sequence comes from Balaenoptera ricei, assembly GCF_028023285.1. Classification (NCBI taxonomy): domain Eukaryota; kingdom Metazoa; phylum Chordata; class Mammalia; order Artiodactyla; family Balaenopteridae; genus Balaenoptera; species Balaenoptera ricei. Next base: position 55,925,726 of record NC_082646.1, on the reverse strand, counting down.
TGCTTTCCCGATTTTACAGATGAAGGCTCTGAGGCCCAGAAGGGTTGCCCAAGGTCACACAGCCAGGAGGTGAGGGTCAGGGTCTGACCCAGTTCTTTCGGGCTCCAAAGCTGATGTTCTCCCCAATACTCCAGACTGCTTAGTCGTAATCACCTCTGAGTGCTCACCGTAGAAACTGACTTCAGGGCCTGTAAGGAGCAATTCAGGTTGGACGCTAGGAAGCACGTCCAGGCCTTGACGGTAGACAAACACTGGACAGGATAAGCCAGAAATTCCAAACTGCTAGAAAGGGCAGATTAGGAACAGCTGGGAGTCCCTGACCGCACAGCGCAGGGGAGAGCACAGGGCCCCAGGGGGGCACGCAGTTGCCAAACTTTATAGGTTAGTTCAGTTAAAAAAAAAAAAAGAAAAAGTAAAACAAAATAAAAATAAAACACAAAATTTAGAGGAAAAAGCTAAAATGATTCTCTCAAGATCATCAAAAATTCTATTAATTCACAGGTTACAACCTTTAATACTTTGTCTATTTCTTTTTAGCCCTGTTTCAACAAATGCCTGCTTTGAAAAATATATTTGGGATTTAATAGTAGAGCGTTCAGTATTTTTCTAAACATAAATTTTATTGTGGCATTTTCCCATGCCACAAAAAACATGTCAGAAACAACATTTAATCTTTGTATAATATCCCACTGCTTGGCTCTGCCATATTTTACTTGTCCAATCCAATTGTTTTTCTTCTTTTTTCATCATTATAAATAACACTACAATGAACATTTTTATTCTTACATCTTTTCTGCCCATCTCTGATTATTTTCTTTGGCGAGATTCCTAGAATTGGAATACTGGGATAATGGGAATAAGTGTTTCTAGGACTACTGACAGTTATTGCCAAATTGCTTTCCTAAAAGGGTATGTTAATTTGCTTTCCACCAGCAGCAAAGGAGAATACCTGTCTCCCAGCACCTTCTGCAGAATCTAACATTGTCTTTCAAATAATCTTGGCTAATAAGTGAAAAATAGTAGCATGAATCTGCAAAGAGGCACAGAGAGTTTAAATAACCTACCTCTAGTCATAGAACCAGTACGTGGATGAACAGGGATCTGAACTGAAGTCTGAGCTCCAACGGGTTGGGTCCCTACCCACCACCCAGAAGGACCCAGCCACAGCTTGGGTTATATAATGGCTGTCAAATATCAGGTATCCTTTTAGGGTATTTTACATGAGAGTTCCAGAAGGGCAAGGACCTTTGCCTTAGCCTTTGATTATCCCAAGCTTCTAGACCAACAACGTCCAAAAGAACTTTCTGCGATGATGGAAATGATCTGTATCTGGGCTGTCTGATATGGCAGCCACTATCCTCTCTTGAGCACTTGAAATCTGGCTAGTGCAACTGAGGAAATGTATTATTCATGTGACTTAATTTTAATTAAATTTAACTTAAATTGTGACTAGTGACCACCACCTTGCACAGCACAGATCTGGAGTTACCTAGTGTACCACCGAGTATTTATTAAGTGACAAACTCATGGAGTCCCCTAATTTCACCTACCTCTATCATCCTTCCTGAATGAAAGGCAAGAGTTTGCTTCTTCTACCCTTATCGCTGTGTGTCCATTTGTTCTCTCAGTGTTAATGCTATTTATCTGCCATGTGGGGGTGATGTGAAGATCAGCTAATTAATGTTTGCAAAGAGCTGCATTACTGACTGGTTCTCAGAATAACTGCACATTAATAAAACGTTTCAACGACCAATACTCATCCAGAGGCCAAAGCAGGGCTGGGTTTATTTAGTAAAAGGTTGGTTTCTCTGACTCATCCTGAACCAGATCCTTCCACTGTGGCTCTCATCAATGCAAAGTGCTTTTATTTGAAAGATTCCACCAATCGGAAGATACTGAAATTTACCTTCACAATGGTTTTGATGTCACAGTTTGATGAATAAATTAATAATACAAACAAGATTGGAGAGGGCGGATATTTAACCAACTTGAACAAATTGCTTTTAAGCTCTTAAGCACTTTAATTGCTTGCATGATAATGATGCAAATTTTTAAATGTCTTGATCCACTCTTACATAGGCCCAGTAAAAGCACCTCTAAAGGGAAACACTTTGCTAAGCACTCAGTTTTAATTATGTGGCATTCTAGAAAGTTACAAAGTTGTCATGCTAAGAAAAATAAGGTTTGCGGGCCAAGAAGCGTATGATCAAATGCTGGGCCTTGGTGTGTGCCCCTGGGCGGATGGCTTGACTTTCTCAGCTTGTTTCCCCATCCAGAACATGGCTATAACAGCAGCTACCTGACACACAGAAGGCACTCCGTTTGTTTTGCTGCTGCCCCATTCTTCCACTTCCTGGACAACCACAGGATGAGAGGATTGACCATGTCCCTCCCCACCCTGCCTGGGGAAATGAAGATGCCAATTCTCAAAGCCCCAAAGGCAAGAACGGACACGTCCTTTTACAACACCAAACTATAAATATAAGACCGTTCCCCCTGACATCTGGAGGTCACTATTATTACTTTCTGTAATAATGTCAGAGTAGGAAGCAGCTTGAAACCTTGCTACTCCAAGCTGGACTACGGACCAGTAGCAAAGCATCCCCCGGGGAGCTTGTCAGAAATGCAGATTCTTGGGCCCCAAGAATCTTCAGACCTACTCTGGACCTACTGAATTAGAACCTGCATTGTAACAAGATTCTTGGGTAAGGTGTGTTCATATTAAAGTTTGAGAAGCACTACCTTATAAAACATCAAATCTACTCTCCTCTCCCAACCTAATTTTCTAGAGAGGGAAACTGATTTCCGGGAATGGGCAAGTGTTTCACCAGAGCCCTAAGTATTAGCTCCAACTCTTTGGTTTGACTTTCAAAGAGTTCAAAGACCAGACTTTTAGAAATCAACAATCATTCCACAGCGAGAAAATGGGGTCTTTATGAGACAAACATCCTTAAAACCTAGGGTTCTTGACAATTATAATGATTAATCAATTGCATCTGATACCCTTTCCCCACCATGGGCCCAGGCCACAGGGCTACCATCCATCGGCAAAGCAAATGCAGGACTCAGGGGACAGGGACGAGGGGACACGGAACACCTGCTCTTGAGATCCTGCTACATTGATGTCTTGCTTCCTTTTTGTTTTCCAAATGAAAGAAAAGCCCCGATTTGATGTTTGGAATGTGACAAAGGACAAAAATATTCTCTCACCTTCCCTAGTGAAACTGGAGTGGAATCAGTATCAAGGCAGCATCTAAACACTTGTCAGAATTCAGAGTCTGTGACCAGCAAAGTGGGTTTCCTTTATGGTGACCACACCATCAAACAATGCTGAGGTGACCTCTCCATCCTATCTAAAGGAACTCCTGATGTCTCCTGCTGAGCCTGGGGACACCTTGGTAATGGAAGGACAGGACTTCCCCCACTGGCTGCACAGAATCCTTTGTCAGATGACGAGTCATCTAACCACAGGGAACAAATCTTTTCTGGGTCACAGAAATCTGACACGTGAAAGAGGAAGGCTGACAAACGCACCCTCAGATTGAACTGGCCCAGGCAAGGATGGGACAAGAGTAGCGCCCAATTACTACCACTTTGGAAACAGCATGTAGGCGGTTTTTTTTTTTTTTAATTGTGCCCAGGGAACATGAAGTGAGACATTTAGGCTGATTTTCCCAATAAATGCTGTGCAGGGTAGGGTGGGGTTAGGAGGGCGGATAAGCTTACTGTGGGGTGGTTTCCTTACTAAGCCTCTGAACCAAAAAAAATAAAGGCGGGGGGGGGGGGGGGGGGCGGGGCGGGGCGGGTGGTGGGAATCCAAATGCAAAGACACACTCGCTTCTCTGAGGAACTGTTTGTCATTCACCAGGGAGCCAGCCCCACCTACAATACAGAGACACATATTTACATATTTCAACTCCATTGCTGGCTGAAGGGCTACAGAGAGTGAAGGCTCATTCGAAGAAAAATGTTCTTGGAAAAAAGATTTGCCTATCAGTTTAGCAGAACAGCTCAAAGTTATGCAAATCCCCTGCTTGAGGTTTGTTTATCACCCCTACCTTCCTCTACTACCTAAGCTCCCAAGAGGGATTGCAAAGTAAGCTGCCACAGTCTGGTTAAAAAAATGAAGTAGAAATCACAGTGGACCCTACTGCTTCTCATGTGTGACAGAAGTCTCACCATGGCATATGCCTCTGACCCTACAATCCCACTTTCTAGGGCTTTATCTTAAGGAAATACTAAAATTACACAGTGTGTACAAGAATAATTACTGCAGCTTTGTGATAATAACAAAAAAAACTAAAAATAAACGAAAAGTCAAAATTTGGGTACTGTTCAACTAATTATGCCATATTAAAACATTGGGGTTCTATGTAGCTATTAAAAATGTTGCCATCAGGCTTCCCTGGTGGCGCAGTGGTTAAGAATCCGCTTGCCAGTGCAGGGGACACAGGTTCGAGCCCTGGTCCGGGAAGATCCCACGTGCTGCAGAGCAACTAAGCCCGCGAGTCACAACTACTGAGCCCACGTGCCACAACTACTGAGCCTGTGTGCCGAGAGCCCATGCTCTGCAACAAGAGGAAGCCACCGCCATGAAAAGCCTGCAACCGCAATGAAGAGTAGCCCCTGCTCGCTGCAACTAGAGAAAGCCTGCGTGCAGCAACGAAGACCCAATGCAGCCAAAAATAAATAAAAATAAATAAATTTTTAAAAAAATGTTGTCATAGGGGGAAAAGATATAGCATGGAAAGATTTACCATTAAAGGAAAATAAGCATTCAAAATATTGTAACTATGATCTCACTTTTTTCTACAGTCATAAAGAGAAGTCACAAGGTACAACCCAAAATGTGGTGAAACATTTTCTTTTTGCTTTTCTCTATATTGTCTTACTTTGCTACAGTGAACATATATTGCTTTGGTAATTAGAATAAAGACAATAAAAGTTAGGAAAAAAACTGTGACAAAGTAAAAATATATAACCTACAGAGGACTAAGCCTCTACATTTACAGTTTCATTAGAAGCCTTCCTTATGGAAAACTATAAATTCAGGGATCCACGCATGCTTGGTTCCCTGGGAACTGGGGCATGTGTTACTTTCAAAGTGGCCCCCATAGCAGTCTGTCAGCACAAAGTAAAGATGGAGCGATTTAGCTTTCAGTTACAATAAGCCAGGCTGATAGACCATGTAAGAAGGCAGGTAAAAAAAAAAAAAATTGGCCCTGAAATTGACGTTGATTTACCCTGCTAGGCTCTTGGAATCAAACCTGCAAGGAGGTGATTGAAATCCCATTGTTCTTATGTTTTATATTTCTGGATGTGGGAGAATGTATTGGGACAGGAACAGCAGGAGGGCTGGGGTCCAGGTAGAGCAGCCGTTCATTAGAACTATACCTGCAGCTAAGTACCCAGGGGAGGACTGTACTGTGTGCTTAGTAGGTTTCATTTTCCTTCAACCTCTGTGACATTTAAAGAGTGTGAGCAGGCAGCTCAAACTGAGTCCCTTGCTTGTGTTGCCCAACAGCATCTTAGATTCTTAATCACCTTCTTTCCTATATTCGTAATTTTTGATCTGGAAATATCAGGTTATGCAACATGCCAACCTGCACAACCATGTAATTCTGTCAGAAAAAAAGGACTCAATGAGGGAGAAATTCTAACAAAACTGGAAATGACTTTTCTAAGAAAAGAGAAGATATTTTGGTTTCAAGCATTTGAGCTGTTTTTAAATAGACTGTGGATGCAATATTGCTGGTTCTTCTGGGGCTGTTGAGTTCCCTGCCCATTCCCCACCCTCAAATGCACAATGTTCCAAAGGGATGAAGGAGGTGGGAGGGAATGACCATCTGTGAATGGCCTGCAGTGTGTCAGAGGTTTTATGGACCTTAATCCTTATAGTGTTGTAAACCAGACATATCTTCCCATTTTACAAGCAAGAGGACTGAAGTTCCAAAGGTAATTTGCCTAAGGCCACAGAATCATGACTCCCGTCCAGAAAATTAAGGGGTTAAAGTCACATCCTATCAATTTACTGCCACAAAACCAGAGAGGGGTGAGGAGATTCTACGACCTAGAGTCAGATCTATTGGAAGAGAGCCTTTGGAGATCCAAATCACCCACTCCTACAATAAATACCCAGCCTTCTACTGCAACACTCGTTTCTACGGAGTTCACTACCTCATATTCCAGATCGTTCCATTCGCTTCTAGAACTGTCTTCTGATGATTCTTTTTAGGGCTGAGCCTTGATTCTGCCCCCTGGGCCCCCCGCACTGAGCAAGGCTGATCCTGTTCCCCCCACAGTCCATCGGGATGATTCATTGGCCTACTGCCCCCATTCCACCCCCCTTCCGCCCCAAAAGAGAGGCCTTGATACGAGGATGCTGACAGATGAATCCAAGAGACCTCTCTCGAAAACTGAACCTCTCCATCCCTGACAACTTCCCCACCACAGAAGATGGCGAACTCACACACCAACCTGCACCCTGCCCCCACTCAAACACACGTGGTAGGAACAAAACCTTCCCTGAATTAGTCCCCTAAAACTATATGAACGTCTCCATCCTAAGTCCTGAAGAACGTGGGGACGTCCAAATCTCCAAACATTCGCAAAGCAGGGCCGAGAGGAGACACACGTTCACCTCAGGAAATCAGCTCCGACTGGTCCAATTCCACCAGGTGAAAAGACTTCCCATCCTCACCGTCACCAGAGAAAACAGATTGTTTCTCAACGCGCCCTTCCAACGCCTACAAAGAGAGGAATCTCTTTTTTGCCAGATGACTGGCCTCGCCGCGCACCTCCCCTCCCAAGCGCGCGCGCGAACACAGGCGCGCGCGCGCTCCCACTGCCACCACCTGTGAAAACATCTCTTGTAACTTCGGCGGAGAGCTCCCGGCAAAGCTGAGCGGCGGGGCGCCGGGAGCGCGCCGGGGGTGGTAAGGGTGGAGGGCCGGGCGAGGAGAGGGGAGGGACGCGCCGCCGGCACTCCGCGCCGCGCCGCGGGCTGGAACTTGGCCTGGAACGCGGCGGTCTCGGCTCGGGTTTCCCGCCCCGGCCCCGCCCACCCAGCGGCCCAGCTCGCGCGGACTGCGGCTCTGCTCGCTAAGGAGCCTCCAGACGGGGACCACGGGCAGACGCCGGGGGGAGCGCGACTGGGCCTCGACCCGCGCAGCCCACCGTGGACCCCCGGAGGCTGCCAGAGGGCGGCGGGGAGGAGGGTAGCGCGGGGCCGCCGCCGAGGCGAGGGGCGGGAGTGTGCCGCCCCTGAGCGCAGGGAAACAGGTTGCTGCGGAGCCCCATACCCTCCCCGCGGCCGCCCCGCCGCGACCCGATTCCCGCCCTGCCCCGGGAGCGAACCCAGCCCCTCCAGGGCGCCCTCCTCCTTCCCGGACCCCCGCAGGCAGCCGGGTTAAAGGCGCCTTCAGCAAGGTCAAGACGAGGCCGGCCGGCACCTGGGGATTTTTCCCAGCCGAGCACAAGCTTTGCAATCGCATTGTTAAGGATCCTGGCAGTGGCAGGAAATCCGAACGGCCCCACAGGTCTGCGGGAGGGAGGATTTATTTTACAGCGCGGAACACACTCAGACAGACCCGAGATTTCGGGGGGGGGGCGGGGGGGAGGGGATGCGAGGTTTCCGGAAGATGGAATGTGGCAAAAACAAAAATTCCCCACCCGTGCACGCCCCCACCCCCCCGCCTGCGGGAGGAGGGAACTCAGGGGCACTGTGCCCCTGACTTCAGCGATCTGCAGTGCACTGCCAGGTCTGGGGTTGCTTATCCCGCTATGGGCGAAAAATAAGATTTAAAAACACTCTTACTATTATGGTTTCTCTATCAAAGACCATCAACGTGCTGCAGGCGGCAAAGGGCAGCAGCGAGATGTGGAGAATAAACACAACAGAAGCAAATTGCTGTCCGCGTAGCAGAGAAGCGAGGGGGACGGAAGCCATACTCGGCACCCGTCCCCATCCCATCAAAGCCGGCCTAGCCCAGGAAACTAGGAATAGGTACCTGATGGTGGCGGACTCTGGCAGAGGCCAGCACTCTCCCTCCGAACCCCGCGCCAGAGTGGGCCTGCATTGCTGGGATGCTTGGCATCTCGCGGGGGGGGGGGGGGGGCGGGGACCAGGCATCGCGGGCAGGTTTCTAAACATGAAGGGAACTGCATGTGGCAGATGGGGAGGAGGCGCTCGGAGAAGCAGAGAAAAGGGCCTTTGGGGTTCCCCAGGACACAAAGCCAGTTTCCTAATACAGCATTCCCTGGAAGGCCTCCCAACACCCCCAAGGGGAGGCTTGGGCCCTGTAAACTCAATGGATCCTGAGTTCTGACCGGCTTTTTCTCTCTGATCAATCCCAGATCCTTTTCCCAGTCCCTGCCTCGGTCGCCGGTCCTTTGGGGACAGCAGCATCGGCACCCAACGCCCGTCGCAGGAGTGGGCGCCGTGAAGCGAGGCGGCTCTCTTGTCTGATCCCGGGATAGGAGCGCCCCGGTACTTACATTCCTCAAGCAGGCAAACTTTCGGGCTTGTCTTTCGCGAACAGGGGGCTCGCATCACGGTTCCCGGTAATCACTGAGGCAGTTTATGTAATTGCCCGCGATGCCATTTGGCAGATCTCCCGGCGTGCGCGGCCGCACAGCTCAGCACATGGGCACCCTTTCAGCCTGGCGCTCGAATCCCGAGTGTGCCCCGCAGCCGCCTTCCAAAAGTAGCGCAGCGATCTCGTGGTCTAGTCAAATACCAAGACTGCAAGCAGGACCCGGCAAAACCCAGGCTGTCTCTCCGCGCCGGTTTCGCCGCATTGGTGGCTTACAGATAAGATAGCTGCATCTCTACAAACCTCGCCAGGGCTGGTGGTAGGAGGGGGTAAGGGACTGGGCGGGGGATTGCCGCGATTCTGAAGAGGGATTCGTAAGCCAACTGAGTAATAATACCCTCGTCCACATGGACCAGGGTGCACAAATCACTTTAACGTCTCGCCCTGAAAGGGGAGCCAGTTTCCAAAGTTAGAGACCACGCAGTTGAATTTCCAGTACTTTCCAACCTCGCCTAGGCGTAGGCAGGGCAGAGAAGGGAGGGCAGCGGCCAGCAAAGCCCACCCTACTGCCCAGCTAACGAGGACTCACCAGTTGAACCTCCCCTCGCCCGAGTAGTTGACTGTGATTCCCTGGTTGCGTGTACACACACACACACACACACACACACACACACACACACACTCCTCGAGACCACCTTCCCGTCTGCTCCTCCAATATAAAGACTGCGTTTTTAAATCACGAGGAAAATGACTAAGGAGCTTGGTGATCACATTTCATTCCAGAGCACATTTCCCCGAAGCTGGGGTACGAGCAGTCTCTCTCTCTCTCTCTCTCTCTCACACACACACACACACACACACAAACACACACACACACACGGGAGCGTTCCGAGTGTCCACCCGGCGGCTGCAGCCTCAACTCGCTCCGAGGGAAAGGTGGACACCGCGGCAGGCTAGGAGACAGGAGCGCCGCGCCGGCTGCAGAGGGCGCGAGGCTGGGGTCGCGTCTCCCGGTTCTTCCCTCCAACCGCAGCGCGTGCGGGGCCGCCGCAGCCGGCGCTCGCCCCGCAAGGCAGGCTGCAGCCCCGGAGCCCGGCGCCGCCTCGCGGGCTCCTCCAGCGCCCGCCGGGGCCCTGGGGCGGGCGGGTCTGCAGAGCGACTGCGGACGCTGGGGCCAAGGTAGGGAAGGGGTTCCAGGCGAGGCCGACGAACCTCGGCCCGCGCCCACCTCCCTGCTCTCCCCTAGCCCTGGCTCCCAGGCTCCAGTCCGCGGCAAGCTCCGGGGGCTGCGCGGCAGAGGCTCGGGGCTCCAGACCGACTCGCCTCACCGGCAACCCGCGCCCCTGCCGTCCTCCCTGCCTCCCCCGGTGAGGGCCGGGGGAGCGGGCGAGCCTCTCCCGGAGCCCTGGACATCCTCGCGAGCTGCTCCGACCCTGCCCCAGCTAGCGAGCGCAGAGAGTATTGAGAGCGGGGGAGGCGCCGCCGCGGTCCCCAAAGGCGCTTTTCCGTAGAACGGATCGCGCCGCCTTACCGTGGCTGCAGGCTGCCACCGCCGGGGAAGCGGGGAGGAGGGCGGCAGAGAGGCAAGGCGCCGCGCCGGTGGCTCCTCTCGCTCTCGGCGGCGAGGCTCCTCGGCTCCGCGTGCCCGAGCAGGGCGCCCAGGAAGGAGCAGGTCCCGGCTCTGCGCTCAGCTCCAGCGAGACCAACAATAGCTCCCGCAGGGAGTGGAGCCCCAGCAAGTCTCCAGCCGCGCGCGCACTCCTGGCTCCCGCTCCCGGCCGCTCCCGGCCGGCGTCCCTGCCAGCACTGCTGCCCCACATGAAACAGCTGCAATCCCGAGGCTTCTGGGGGGTTGGGGCGGGTGTGTGCGCGCGCGTGTGTGAGTGTGTGTGTTTAATAGCTTCCCTCCTCTTCTTCCCCTCCCTGCCTGCTCGCCTGCCTGCCTCCGTCCCCAACTCTCGCTCTCTACACACAGACGGAGAGGGCGAGCGAGAGACACACCACACACACTCACACACACACGCACACGCACACGCAGGTTACATGAATGGGAGGCTGGAGCCAATCCTAGGAGGCTGGGCGAGCCGCGGCTCACAGACGAAGAGAGCAGGACCGCACCACGGCACCGGGGGGCGCCACGCAGGTGATGCGCGTCCTCCCGGGGCCACTCACCCGCCTCTCGGCCAGCCCAGTCTCTCTGTTCTCTCTGACGCCTTCCCCTCTCCCCTTCCCTCTTTTCTCTCCGCTTCTTTCTCTGTCTTCTCTCCTTCCTATTTCCTTTTCGTTCTCGAATTCTCCGAGTTCTCTCAGTTCACTTTCTCGGTCACCTCTTTTCTTACACCGTCCTCGCTTGCTCTCTCGCCCCCTTTCTCAAACTTTCTCCTCCCTTGTCCCAGCTTCTCTCGACTTCCTCTCCTCTTGCCCTTTGTTCTCTTTCCTCCCGCTTTGGCCTTCTCCCCCGTCTCTCTGCAGTGTTTTCTGGTCTCCTTTCCTTCCCCCCATCGCCTGTCCCTGGGTCTCTCTGGGGCGCGTGGCCCAGCTCCCAGCCGACTCCCTGTTGTTATTTCACGCCCGCAACACTTTTGCAGGGACGTCTCTCTCGCCCTTGCTGCTTCAGCACAGCCAGAGGTAATAAAAAGCTGAGAACTAGAGTTCCTTCCTCAGGCACGCAAGACGCCCAAAGAAAGGCCCTCCTTCTTCGGACAACTTCCCCAGAACCATGGTAACAGCTACTGAGTCGCGATAACAATCATTTAAAAAATAACTGCAGTGAATGTGGTCCAAGAGGTTTCTGTCCTTCGCCTGTCTGGATCGTGATCGCCAGCACAATCCAAGAGAAGGGCATTTTTATATGATGGGAGAGGCAGCTTGGTGCAGTGGCAACTTGCTGGGGCTTAGGGAAGAAATTCCCACCCCAGCCCTGCTGCATGCTAGCTGTATGACTTCGTGCAGGCCATTACTCTTTATCCAGCCTCTGTCTTCTCATCTGTGAAACGGATAGTTATGGTGAGGATTAAAAGAGAGAACAAAGGAAAGAAAGCTCTGGACATACAGGAGATACTCCATTAATGTTAGTTTCCTTCCCTCCCATCCCTTTTTAAAACTCCCTTCATGATCTTCTGCTACATTATATCTCCATGATCTCCAGCGCTTAATGAAGGAGGAAGTGTGACAATGCTAATGTCATAAAAATGTGAAACAAGGTCGAGGATATTTTAAAATCTGGATTGTGTGGTCAGGATACTGTCTAGCCAGTTGCCATCCACTGATTACAGAGGCATCAGAGATTACAGTATAAACTTGGGGAGCTGGAACACCCTTTCAACATCTAACTGAGGCTTCCCAGAAAGTCAGGGATGAGGGGAGGAGTGGGTGAGAGATTTCCACACACTCTGTTCAATCTATTTTTTAAATGTTCATGATCACTAAACACTGACCAATGACAAAGCCTCTGAGACTAACTGAAATGTCGAGTCTCTGCCTTTGGATAACATTTATCAACTTTGTGTCCTCATCGCAGACATCAAATGCTGGGGATAAGCTGGGGTTGGCAGTCAGATTCAGTCCTCTGACAAAAATCTGTTGACCACTTACTCTGTGGTTGGCACTCTGACTGGCTCTGGGCATCCAGTAGTGAGGCAAATGGGCCCTGCCTTTGTGAGTGTACAGTGCAGTAGACATGTGTGACAAAGGTGTAATAGGAAAATGAGTCACATATACCTTGAGAAATGCCACTTGGTGGACAAAAATCTTTCAAAATATGAGGTCCATGGAGCAGTAGGGGGTAGAATAAAGGGATCCTTGAGAGTGAAAATTTTGGAATTCACTCTTCATTCTGTGCACCTCATTTGACCAATGAGAAAGCAGAGGCCCAAATGATAAAAGTAGTGGATGAAAGTATCATGAGAAACAAGATATTTTGCATAGTCTCAAAGTATCTTTGATTAACTTCAAAGGGGAAAACATTAACTTTACAGTGAAAAACCTGGCCAACTCCACCTTAATCAAGTAATTACTAAGTCAGCATCATTAGGAATATGGCAGATAGACATCATATGCCTCCTGATGTGATGCACTGAGAGGGACATCACATCTCTTCTGTGGTATTCCTGCCAAAAATGAATAACCTGAGTCGAATTGTGAAGATACATCAGACAAACGCAAACTGAGGACCATTCAGGGAAATAAGTGTCATGTACTCTTCAAAAATACCAAAGTCTTAAAAGACAAAGACTCTAGACAGTTCCAGATTAAAGGACCAGTTTAGTTGTCATGATGATAAATGCAACATGTGGTCCTAGATTGGGACATTAATGGGACAGCTGGTAAAATTAAAATAAGGTCTGTAGATTAGATAACAGTTTGTATCAACATTAATTTCCTGGTTTTGATAATTACTGTGGTTATGTAGGAGACTATCCTTTTTTTTTTAGGAAATACCTGAAGTATTTACTGGTTAAAAAGATGAACAAAGCCCAATCCCCACCTTCAAGGAGAGGCACAGTGTGGTGGGTTTCTGCCTAAGATGGGCAGAGTGTGAGCACAGAAGGATGCCCAACCAAATCTTTGTGGGTAAAGGAAGACTTCCTGTAGGAGGTGGCATTCAAGCTGAGTTTTGAAGGCAAGAAAGTTTGCTAGATCATGAAGGGAGGGGAGGTGCTTTTTAAGTAAAGGTAATAGTACAAGTACATGGACAAAAGCATGAGACACTCACTAAGGCCATGGAGTCGGCCTGTGAAGGGAGTGCCTAGGGTAGAGTCTAGAGCAGTAGGTAGGGTTGGTTCTTGAAGGGGCCTCAAGGAAGCTGAGGATCTCAAGCATCCTGAAAGCTCAGGTGCTGGGTGTTTGGGGAGCAAGGAGTTAGTTATTAAAGGCTTTTAGTTAGAGGAGGCAAGTGATCGTAAGTGTATTTGAAAAAGGTGATCTTAACAGCACAGTGGAGATATGAGTTAAAGGGAGTAGCTTGGGAAGACCAGAGATGCTCATTTAGGTCATTTAAGTAGACTAAGGCAATTGTGGTGAGGCTGGAGAGGGGAGGAGACATTTGAGAGAAATGGAGGTCGTAAAACGAACAGATTTTGGTGCCTGGTTGATGGGGTGGGCAAGGAGAAATCCAAAATGACTCCTAATTCTCAAGCTTGGGTACCTGGATGGAGGGTGGCTCTAGTCACTTCGACGTCCAGAGAAATTCAGGAGGAAGTGGAGGTTTTAGAAAGAAAAGTAAGGTCAGTTGTTACCATGTTGTAATCTAACTCTACAGCTAGCTTGAGATTCTCCTGTACAGCTCCCCTGTTCCACAGAGCATTTTACACTGCTGTAAAATTCAACCTAACACTCTCCAAATGGCCAGTCCCATGTATTAACCAGAAAACAAAACAAAACAAAACAAAAACAGTAGATTAGATATCGTAGTAGCACATTATTTGTAATAAAGGGAAAAAATGGAAACAGCCTAAATGACGAACTAGGATAAGTAAATTGGGGGACAGCCTTGTTGAAATATTATGCAGCCACTCTAAAGTTTTTCTCTTTTGCAGAGTTTTTTATGCCATGGGAATATGCCAAGGTTAGCATGTACATTTTCTAAGAGGCAGACTGCAAAACTGTTAACTACATAAAAATCATCGTGGAGAAAAATCTGAAAAAAATCATGGCAGTTATTAACAATGGTTGCCTCTGGGTGATAGGGTTATGAGTAATATATTTTCTTCTTCATGCTTTTTTGAAACTTTCTAACTTTCCCACAATGAACATTCATTATTTTCATAACAAAAAATAAAAATCCATCATTAACAAAATGGAAAACGGCTGTGACCCCCCTCTTCCACTTTATCCCTTTTCAATCCACCCTTCCCACTCCTCCTGTAGACTAACTGCCTTTAAGCTTTATCTTTGAGAGTGAAATAAGAGAGCATTTAACAAATCAGGGGAAATTATCAGCTGGGCTGAAGAGGGGGAGAAGGTGTTTTAGGCAGGCAGATATGTTATTAGAGCTGTTGAAACTGTATATATTAAAGATGTTTGCATTGCCCTTACTGATTCTGTGATATGTTACAAGGAGAAGAAACCCTATAATGGGGCCAAGAAAATGTGCATCTTTAAAGGGCAAGTTTTAATTAGGAAATGTATTTATTTGCAAAAACACTTCTTTTCATAGTCCAGCAGTTACTGTAGAATTGTTTCATAAAGCAGGTGTTTCAAGTAAGGAGGCAGGTAGGGGCAAGGGGCAATGCTTCGTGCCTGTTGTCTGATACTACATCAAATACGCAAGCTGGTTTCATAGGATTTGGATACCCACTGATGAGCACCATCAAGTGTTCACAATTAGAGAGAAAAGTGCAGACCAGAGGATGCTCTTATTCTTTGGAAACGCTGCTGTAAATGGCACCCCAGTTAGGTTCCCTCAGCATCTGTGATTTTTCATCTCATGGAAATATATACTACGTGGCTAGGTTCCCCAACCCAATAATAATAACACCTTCCACAGCACAGCCCTTTCACCTTTTGAAAGGCCCTCCACATCTGTTGATTCACTCAAGCCTTGCATCCATCCTGGCTGGGATCCTGTTATTTGAAGTTTACAAGGGAAGAACGGGGACCCAGAGAGGCAGAGCAGTGGCTAAAAGTAAAGAAAGAACAGGGACGTTCTTGGAAAGCCTTCTGTGTGGCTCTGGGGCTTCCAAGGTTTGTTACCTCATCACATCCTCAAGATGACTTGGGAGGGAGGGTGAATAAACTGAGGCTTATGTGGTTCCGGCTCAGTAGAATCAGAATGGGAACCCAGTTCTCAGAATTCCCAGGCCAGTGCCTTTCCCAGCACAACCCCATTTTTAAAAACCAAGAGGTGGGGGCTTCCCTGGTGGCGCAGTGGTTGAGAATCCGCCTGCCAATGCAGGGCACACGGGTTCGAGCCCTGGTCTGGGAAGATCCCACATGCCGCGGAGCAACTAGGCCCGTGAGCCACAACTACTGAGCCTGTGCGTCTGGAGCCTGTGCTCCGCAACGAGAGGCTGCGACAGTGAGAGGCCCGCGCACCGCAATGAAGAGTGGCCCCCACTTGCCGCAATTAGAGAAAGCCCTCGCACAGAAACGAAGACCGAACACAGCCATAAATAAATAAATAAATAAAAACCCAAAGTTTAAAAAAAAAACAAACCAAGAGGTGAGGCTAGGTGTCATTCTCTGACAGTTTGGGCAGAGAGCTGTCTTTCTGTATGATGGAAATTAAAAGCTGGTATGTAGGGGTAAACGATGACTTTTGAATGTGTCTGCTAGAAAAGAAGGGGAAAGCCTCTGTTTGGATTCACAGAAATTTTCTCTTTTAGAGAAATGGTTGGTTCTTGTCTCTCTCTCCCCACCTCCACTGCGACAGAGCATTTGGCACTTAGAGGTTCTTAGTAAATATTCCTTCCCTGAGTGAAAAAACAAATGCTAATAACAAAATAGCTAGCATGTATTAAGCACTGTGCCCAGGACGGAGCAAAGGGTATTGCCTCATTTAAATTTTAGAGCAACACCATGTGGTAGATACGATTATTATCCCTATTCTGTAGGTGAGAAAGGAGACATGGAGAAGGCAAATTGTCTAAGGTCACATGGCTGATACATGGCAAAGCCAGATTCCAACTTGGATTGTTCTGTGTCCAGGCTCATAGCCACCATATGGTATTGGATGGATGGATGGATGGATGGATGGATGGATGGATGGATGGAATTAATGATACCAGCAATGAAGTGAGCTCTCCATGAACTGCAGTACATTTTATATTTTATGGTATGGTTAGTCTTGTCTAGAAGAGGCCATCCCATTGCTCTCCATGATTGCACCCCATTTATATCCTACATCACATGTTTCACAAGCTGCAATTATTTGTATATGCATTTGTTTTACTTAGTTTCTTGAACATCTGCCCAACCTGCAATGTAATTTCCATGAGTGTCTTGGTCACTGTTACGATGACCAAGCACAATGCTTGGTGCAAAAGTAGGTGTTCAATAAGTGTTTGTGAACTGAATGAATGAACGTGGGCTCCCGTCCCTTTAAAGTGGTAGAGGGCCTGTGAGTAGGTATACACATGCCCTTGTAAAAGATGGGTACTTTACATGAATTTACTCCATCCCACACCAACTCTACTCTCTGCCTTGAGCGCATGTGGTCCTGGCAGAGGGGCTGAGGTGCAGATGAGCACGTAAGGGTTCTGATGGTGTTCCTTCACTGACATTTGCTCCCAGATAGCAGGGAAAACACTCATCAGAAAAAAGCAGCATCTGTTATGGTCAAAGGTGACGAGCTGGCAAAATTCCACAGTGGAAGCATCCTCTCTGATTAGGTCAGCCCCTACTTTCACAGCAGAGAGGCACTGTATCAGCTGACATCCCTTTCTGAGAGCTGGTGGCAATGGCAAAAGGAGCTCTCCTAAAGCTTTCCTCCTGCATGCTGAATGCCATGTGATACTTTCCAAAGAGGATGCATCCTCCTTTCTTGACAGTTTTTGTCCTCTTTTCTCATCATTTGCCTAACAGACCACTCTTGTGGATTTGCCTCTTTTTGTACACCAGGTAGATCAGGTGGCAGCTGCTGGTCTTCTGCAAAGCTAAATCAGATCCATTTCCTAGTCCTGGATGTCTGCAGCCTTAGAACTGCACGTTGGTCCAGAGGGCCGTGGCCATTGGTCCAGGGGTAATCAGGAATATAACAAACAAAGCAAACAAAAAAGCAACCACAAAGTCTTCCACTAAATAACCAAAGCCTCTGTAGGGTGATTCTAATGACTGTGATGCCAGACCCTGACCCAATTCTTTACACAGATCCATACACTTAAGCCTTATGACAGTCCTACAAACTAAATTCTATTACTACTCCCAAATCAGATTGTAATCTGGTATTTCTAGGGCTGATTAGCCTGTGGGATGAAAGGAGTGGCATTAATGTTAATTCCCAAATAAGCACACACTGTTCTGTTCTGTTCTGCATATTGCCTTTTCCATTTAACAATATGTCTTGGAAATAGCTGCCTCCTCATTCTTTTTTTATGGTTGCATACTATTTCATTATAGGGATGGACCCTTTGAATTTAACCACAAGGATCACAGTAATTATGATACATTCATTTAAATAAATCTCAAGAAATTAACGTAAGATCAGGTACCATCCCAAAAACGTTAAATAAGTGAATTAAATTATATTCTCACTATCAAGTCTGTTGACTCTTAAAAAGAAGCAATCCAAAGGATGTTGAAGTTTCAAATCAGTTGGAAAAGGATGAACATTTCAATTAACAGTGCTGTGGTAACTGACAAACCATTTGGGGGTTGAGGGGAGTTAGATCCCCATCCCTTTAGGTATCACTTTAAAACTTTTCACACTGAATATTAAAAAGAGAAAATATGAAAGTTCTAGAAGAAAACATAGATGAGAATTTACATGATTTGGAGATGGATAAAGATCTTTTTAAGTGAGTCATGAAAAGGAAAAAGTCATAAAGGAAAATGTTAAAAATTTGACTATATAAAAAATTTGGAAATTTTTATACTTATAAAACCAAGAGAAAAATCAAAAGAACAACAAAACGTTGGGGAAATATGTGAAACATATATGAAAAAGTGCTATTGTCCTTAATATATAATAAGGTTTTACAAACATATAAGAAAAAGACATCTCAATAGAAAAGTTGGAAAAGGACATAAAAAACTACTTTACTAAAAAAGTACAAAGCTAAACAAATGATGTGTATTTAACTCACTTGTAACTCCAAGAAATGCAAGATACAAGAACACTGAGAGTTTTTTTTTTTACGTATCAAATGAGAAATGTATAAGACAAAAATGACATACCCAGAAAACAGTTACTCTTCCTATACTGCCAATGGTTATATATTGACACAACCTTTCTGAAAGATAATTTAGCAATATTTAATAAAAGCCTTCCATTGTGTGGGGCTTTCAACCCAGGAATCTATGTCTACATTTAATAGAGTTAATTAAAATAATCATGGATGGACACAAAGAATTATGTAAGAGTTTTATCAGTAGTAATAGTGACAGATTGGAAACCATCTTAATTGTCAAACAATTAGTAAATGATCAAATGTATTATGGTACATCATAGTATGATGAGCTATTACACAGCTATTATAGATCATGGTGTAGAAGAATATGTAATGAACTTGGAAAGGATTCACAATTAATATTTTTGTGACTTATTAAGGAAACTTATTAAGGAAAATTCCAAACAAATATAAAGTTTGGTGAACAGGCTCTACCCATCACCTAGTTTCAATGATTATTAATAAACAGCCAAACTTGTTTTATTTTTTGTTTTAATAGATCTTTATTGGAATATAATTGCTTCACAATACTGTGTTAGTTTCTGCTATACAACAAAGTGAATCAGCCATATGCATACATATATCCCCATATCCCCTCCCTCTTGAGCCTCCCTCCCATCCTCCCTATCCCACCCCTCTAGGTCGTTGCAAAGCACCGAGATGACCTCCCTGTGCTATGCGGCTGCTTCCTGCTAGCTATTTTACATTTGGTAGTGTATATATGTCGATGCTTCGCCCCAGCTTCCCCCTCCTCCCCACCCCGTGTCCTCAAGTCCATTCTCTATGTCTATGTCTTTATTCCTGCCCTGCCACTAGGTTCATCAGTGCCTTTTTTTTTTTTTTTTTAGGTTGAATATATATGCATTAGCATACGGTATTTGTTTTTCTCTTTCTGACTTACCTCACTCTGTATGACAGACTCTAGGTCCATCCACCTCACTACAAATAACTCAATTTCGTTTCTTTTTATGGCTAATATTCCATTGTATATATATATGCCACATCTTCTTTATCCATTCATCTGTCGATGGACATTTAGGTTGCTTCCATGTCCTGGCTATTGTAAATAGTGCTGCAATGAACATTGTGGTACATGTCTCTTTTTGAATTATGGTTTTCTCAGGGTATATTGCCCAGTAGTGGGATTGCTGGGTCATATGGTAGTTCTATTTTTAGTTTTTTAAGGAACCTCCATACTGTTCTCCATAGTGGTTGTATTAATTTACATGCCCACCAACAGTGCAGGAGGGTTCCCTTTCACCACACCCTTTCCAGCATTTATTGTTTCTAGATTTTTTTGATAATGGCCATTCTGACCCGTGTGAGGTGATACCTCATTGTAGTTTTGATTTGCATTTCTAATAATTAGTGATGTTGAGCATCTTTTCATGTGCCTCTTGGCCATCTGTATGTCTTATTTGGTGAAATGTCTGTTTAGGTCTTCTGCCCATTTTTAAATTGGATTGTTTGTTTTTTTGATATTGAGCTCCATGAGCTGTTTGTATATTTTGGAGATTAATCCTTAAACTTGTTTTACCTATACCTCTTCCCATTTACTCCCTCCCCCATTATTTTGAAGGAAATCCCAGGCACCATTTCATTTTGTCCATAATTATTTCAGTAGATAGCTCTAAAATATATGAACTATATTTTTAAAAAACCCACAATATATTATTACATTAAAAAAAATAATTTCTTAATGTCATCAACTGTCTAGTCACTGTTCAAACTGCCCTGATTGTTTCATAAGTCTTTTTTTTCCAGTTTTTTTTTTTTTTTTTTTTTTTGCATTAGGATCCAAGTAAACTCCATGCACTGCAATTGGTTGAGATATCTCTTAAGTTTCTTTTGACCTATAGGTTTTCATCCATCTATTTTTCCCCAATTGCACATTACTTGTGAAAGAGAACAGGTTGTTTATCGTGTAGTTTCCCGTAATCTGAGTTTACTGATTGCACCCTTCTGGTTTAACATGTTCTTTTACATCTTATATTTCCTATAAACTGGTAGTTAATTCTAGAAGCATGAGTTCATTCTTTTGGGCAAGACTGCTTCCTAGATGGTGCTGTGTACTTCCACCTGTCTTTGTGATGTTAGCAGTCTTTGGTGTTCCTCGACTAGATTCATCATTTCATTAGAGGTTGTAAACTGGTCATATTCTAATTCGAGCATTCCTTTTTCACTTGTAACTGGAATACTTTGATAAAGAGAAACTTCCTCTCATGAACTCTTTTCTTACCTGAAAAGGCAGGACGCGCGTTTGTTTCTTTCCTTTTATTTACCAGGTTTCCAAAGAATGAGTTAGTTCTCTAGCATCCTTCAGAGATAAGCAATGAAGTTTTTTTTTTTCTTTTTAAGAGTCATTATGAGCTCATGTATTTAAATATATTTGATGTATTTTTATTCATTTCAGTTATTATTCATATTGATGTTCAGTTGCCCCATCTCTGGTTGGTGGGAACATCTTCTTATTGACTCCCAAGTCCTTGATAGCCTTCTTTTTTTCCGGAATAATAAGGTGCTCCAGGCTCATCTTGTGTCTACCCTAAGCCAGACCTGAAATCATCCATTCTTTTTAAGGACCCCTGGTTCTTTTTAGTGGGAAATGGTATTTAGAAACCATACTATTGCTACTAGGAGTTGCTCATTGCCACTGGGTTTGTATTGTTTCTAGCTTTTTTTCAATTGGCAGGTTTAGGAAATATGAAATTTTTTAAAAATGAAAATTCACTATGAGTTTATACAAATACTTCTAATTGAGTTTTTACTTAACTTCTTCAGTCTTCAATCTGTAACTCTTTTCCATTACAAATAATAAATGATGTTATAGAAAAATATTTAATGATTTGGGAAAATAGCCATAATATCTATTTTAGATAGTCATCTATATATAAATATGTAATATATAAATCACATGTATATCTCAAACATATGTAAGTTAGTGGTGATTATTTCTTGATGATAAAATTAAAGGTAATTTTAGTTTCCATTTTTTGCTTTTTAGTATTTACAAAATTTCCAGAATAAACCCATTTTATTTTTGCTATAAGAAAAAAGTTGCTAAAAAAAAAGAAAAAATTTGCTAAAAAACATAAATAAACTGGATGGTATAAATTATAATATAGTAAACTGTCTGCCAATCATACGTGGGTAGAATAATGATATTCTATTACATCTGTGGAGTGCTTTACAGTTTACAAATCATTTTACATCCATTATCTTTCATGATCATCACAGCAGCACTGTTAAGCAGACAGAATAAGCATATTGTCTTATAGGATTAAAGAAAAATGAGGTTTAAAAGGATCACATATGATGGAATCAAGGCTGGAACTCAGGGCTTCTGACTTCTTGGTCAGTGTTTCTCCCCTGCGTAACATCTGTCTCTAGATGGTTGTTACTGTGTGTCATTTTACAGTAAGGCAAGAAGACCCTGCAGTGTCCTGCTTGCTGCTTGGAATGTTATCCTCAGAGCTTGCTTTCTTTAGAGTGAGGCTTGGAGGCCCATAAAAATGCCAATACTTACTTTTCCATTTAATTTTTATTTTTATCAAAGTGATTCATTAACCTAATTTCAGAAGTCAAATATTCTACAAAGATTTTAAAGCAAAATAGAAAGCCCCTGCCCTGAAATTCACCACCCCACTCTACCTAATATTCCTTCTCCCCAGAGGCAACCACTTTCAACCACTATTTTTTTTGAGCTGCTTCTTATTTTTATTTCTATATCACCAGGTAATCTGTTCTACTGCAATTTCTAGGTTTTTAAAAATTGCTTGAATTAATTTTATTTTTTCTTCCAGTTTTGTTAAGATATAATTGACATACAGCACTATATAAGTTTAAGGTATACAGCATAGTGATTTGATTTGCATACACAATAAAGTGATTATCACAATAAGTTTAGTGAACCATCCACCATCTCACACGGATACAAAATTAAAGAAATAGAAAAAAAAAAAAAGAAATAGAAAAAAAAATTATTTTTCTTGTGACGAGACTTCTTAGGGTTTACTCTCTTAATACTTTCATATATAACATAGAGCAGTGTTAAGTATTTTTATGATGATGCTGAACATTACTTCCTTAGTACTTATTAATCTTATGACTGGAATCTGGATTTTTAATTATTAGGTATTATCAATATACTTTCTATTCTTGAAGATGATAATTTAACTGCCTTTTTTCTCTTTACACAGACAATTCCCTTTTCCCCATCCTCTCAATGTACTTACATCATAAGTTTTGGTTAAACGTTAGTATTTCCATTATAATGACTGTGTAAGTATTATTCTCAGCTGAGCCATGTGGTGTACTATGATGTGCTTTCTTGTATTAGTTTTTGTTTCCTCTTGAATTAATAACTGGCTTTTTTTTCATATTTGCTTAGAGTTTTAGGTATCTATCACTGTTTCATCCTCAAACTCTCTACCAAATTATAAATCTTCTCTCAGTTCTCTCCGATTCATCAAATCATCTGTCAATTTCTTTTCTTATATTTGCTTTCTTTTCCTTTCTCCTTTCCTTTCCTTTACATAGAAATGTAATTCCCCTTGGTCTGAATGATTCCAATATGGACTGGTTGCTTTCTAGGCTTGCTGTTATAGCTCTTGTTCTAGGATCTCCCTCCACCATATTCCTGGAAATTTTATTGGATCTCCTGTAATTGTATCTTTTATTTACAGGATCCCATGTCTTCCTCCTTCTTTGTTTCCTCTTCACACTGAGAGCAAATGTATGGGAGGTAAAGTTTTCAAGACCCGATTTGGTTGGATATAGAATTTTAGGTTGGAAATAAATTCCTTATAATTTTAAGGACATGAATGGTTCCACTGTCATCTTGCTTCTGGTGTTGCTGCCATTTTGCCTCTGATACCATTTTGCCTCTTTACCCTGTTTATGTGACCTTTTTTAATCAATCCCCTCTGAAAACTTAAGATCTTCTCTTTTCCCCAGTGTTCGGAAATTGTATGACATTTGGTGTGGGTCTTCTTCCTTCCAATGTGCTGAGCTGTTTCTGGATTCTTTTACTTTGGAAACTGAGAGATTTGTTTGAAATACTTCATTGCTGATTTTCTTGTTCTGTATTTCCAAATATCCTTTTATTCAGATACTGGACCTCCTAGACTATTTCTAATTTTTTAATCTTCTCTTTTTTTATATATATGTGTATCCTTTTGTTCTACTTTCTGGGAGATTTTCTCAGCTTTGTCTACCCACCCATCTGTTGACATTTTTTATTTCTGCTATCATATTTTTTAATTTTCAGGAGACTGTTTTAGTTGAGTGTTTCTTTTTAAACACCCTCCAGTTCTTATTTCATGTACATAATATCTTTCTTTATCTCTCTAAGGATATTACTGATGCATTTTATGAAATTTTCTACCATTCCCTGCACTGTCTCTGTGCTCTTTAAGGTTTTTTAAAAAGGTTATTTTGGTTTTGTGTTTATTTTTCATTGTAAGGGCTTTGCTCATCAGATACTGGTGATCTATGGTTAACCATGCCCAATCAACTAAAAACTAATTGGAGATTTTAGGGCATACGAGCCAGACATGTTGCCTGATGGGCTTCCCTAGAGGATGATCTGTCTAAGTCATTTCATGGGTGATTCCCTAACAGTATCTGTAAGTCTTTTCTCAGGGGCCACTCAGTTTCACAAGAAGGGAATTCTCCAGTCTCTTCCTGGGGGTGAAGGTGGGGATAGGGACAAAACTGGCTGCTAAGATTTTCTAGAAGCTTAATGGGGGAAGGACTGGGAGGCAGTCTCACCATTTCTATATAGATTTCACTCACTCCACCTGTTCCTGTTTCCAGCACAGAATATCTACCCTCACCTGTGCTGCTTTCCAAACATCCAGAGCTTCTCAGCCTCATTCATTCCAGACAACAGATCTCCAGTCCTCTCCTTGTTGGAGGAGGGGCAGGCACCCAGGAGAGCAGGACAGTGGAGGGAATCTTAAGACATCCAACGAATCTTCCTGTTTTCAACCCTACCCAGACCCCTCACTTGCAGAAGTGCCTGAGCTTCTAATCTCTGAGTCTTCCTGGGGCTCAGCAGTGAGCCACTGGTCACTTAGGTTTTACTTTCTCAGGTCCACCTAAGTCAATTATTTCCCCTCCATCTGCTTGGTAGATCCAAAGTGCTATTGTCTCCTTTCCAATTCTTTTCTCATTTGTGGTTTTGTTCCTTTTATTCATTTCTCTCTCATTTTTTTTAAACATCTTTATTGGAGTATAATGGCTTTACAATGGTGTGTTAGTTTCTGCTTTATAACAAAGTGAATCAGTTATACATATACATATGTCCCCATATCTCTTCCCTCTTGCGTCTCCCTCCCTCCCACCCTGCCTATCCCAGCGCTCTAGGTGGTCACAAAGCACCGAGCTGATCTCCCTGTGCTATGCGGCTGCTTCCTGCTAGCTATCTATTTTACATTTGGCAGTGTATATATGTCCATGCCACTCTCTCACTTTGTCCCAGCTTCCCCTTCCCCCTCCCCGTGTCCTCAAGTCCATTCTCTAGTAGGTCTGCGTCTTTATTCCCGTCTTGCCCCTAGGTTCTTCATGCACTTTTTTTTTTTTTAGATTCCATATATGTGCGTTAGCATACAGTCTTTGTTTTTCTCTTTCTGACTTACTTCCCTCTGCATGACAGGCTCTCTCTCAGTTTACTAGGTGCTGGGGAGGGAGCGGGGATGAAAGTGTGCATGGTAAACCCTCCATGTGCAGCAGAAGTCCACACCTCGAAGGCCAGCACTTTAAGGGGTATTCAACCACCTCCTGGTCTTGTGCTACTTCTGGGAGAAGCACTGTGGCTCCGCTCTTCACTGTATCCGCGGCCTGAACTTGGGACCCCGAATTTCCTCATCTTTCAAGAGCAGATAATAGTGCCTGCCTTGTTGGCTGTAGCTAGGATAGCTGGGATGCTATCTGGTTTGTATTTTTAGTTCCTAGCCCTTTGAAAGATATCAATAAATACCAGCTACCTTTTTAAAGATTAAAATTGCTGGTAGGCTGTGTTGGGGGTAGGAGGAAAGCTCACTGGGTTACTGAGGCAGAAGGTAATGCATAGGGAGCTAGAGAAGCCTCTTTTACAAATGCTTTGGTGACAAGCTCTGGACTTTCAAAGGTAATAATAGTAATGAGGATAATTACTATTTACTGAGAATGTGTGTGCATCAATCACCATGCTTTACATGTTATCTCAATGAAACATCACAAGGACCCTAAGAACAGGTACCATTCGTATCTTCATTTGAGAAATGAGCAAGTAGAGGAGTGGAGATGTTAAACCACTTGGTCAATATCGCACCACAAAGATGTGACAGATCTCAGATCAGAACCTGCAATTTGTCTAGAGCTGTTAATACCAAGGCCAGAGCTTCTCAGACTTTAATGTGCTCACACATCACCTGGGGATCTGGTTACAGAGCAGATTCAAGTTGAGTCGGTTTGGCACAGGGCTGAGATTCTGCTTGTCTACCAAGCTCCCAGGTGACCCTGAAGCTACTGGTCCAGGGACTGCCTTTTTACTAGGCTCCCGACTGAGGTGTCTCTATGGCAGCTGTGTCACATGGAAGCTAATTTATTTCTCAGGGTACAAAGGAGCCGATATGAACAGTAACGGTACCCCTCTCACTATCTTCCTCTCCTGTGGGTACTCATGTCCCCGCCATACACATTCCCCAAGAGGCCCAGCATGTCTCCTATGTGCTCACAGCCCTCGCTACTGCTGTGGCTGCAAGATGCTCACTTCTTCCCACCACCTCTGAAGTCCAAGGGTAGCCTTTCACTATTACCACCGCTTCTAGTGCCTTCTCTGAGCATTCCACCTGGAGTTCCAGTTCCAGGTGTTCTGAAACACAGGACCCTCAAGGTGCAGAAAGGCACTGAGTGCCTTCCTACGAGCCCTCAGCAGAGTTGTGCCATGTTTCTTGCAGAAACAGGGAGAAGCCCGTCTCCCACACGAGGTCACGTGGACCCCAGGCAGTAGCACTGAATCTCACAGCTTCCTTATGAAAACAACTCTGTCAGCTGCCACCTGTAGGCTTACTGACCTGGGGAAATAGAACTTCTGTCCTCCTGTACCCCCTCCCCCCTCATTAGCCTCTACCCCCAGCTCTCCTAGAATTCACCACCCTGCAAGCATGTCAACTCAGGCCAGCTTCCCACCTGGGTGGAAGGAGTGATGGTCCATTTAATTTGCTAGACATGCCTAGTTATGCATGAATCTCAGGCTCAGCTAGAACCATGCTCGTGTGTCACGCAAGGCATAATAAAGGAGATTTTGGAGAGGCATCTCAAAAATTCAAGTATATCAGAGGCTCAAGGAAAAGCACTGGAATAATTCTGGGATCTGAGGTCAGAGATGCACCTCCGTACTTAGCTGTGTGACCCTGGGCTTTTCAGGAACCCTCTCTGATTGTTTTCCAAAACTATAACATTATGAGGCAGAGGCTCCAGATGATCTGTAAGCTGTACCTTTCAGTTCTGTCTGAACTTCTGTTGTCTCCTTATAGCACTTAGTGGTTTAGATTAGTCTATAAGAAATTATTCCTGCTCATGAACTGTCTGTTGGACCAATTAGAAATCAGAGCAGTGCTCAGGGGAGAGAGCTCAAAATATAAAATCAAATGACTTGCTTTTGCCACTTATTAGCTCTGTGATGTTAGTCAATTCACTCTTCGTTCTAATTCTCAGTTTTCTCACTATTAAGTGAAGGGGTCGGACCAAATGAACTCATACTATCAATAATATACAGTGGTTTCAAACTGTAGTCTCTTGGGCGGCATTCAGCCCACAAGCATGTTTTGCGTGACCCATGTAACATTAAATAAACTTTGAGTCGGGTTGCCAGCCTTTGAAAATTAGGAGATTTACATAAAAATCTGGTTTCCTGGCTTTCCTTGAAAGATCAGAAAATCAGCAACACGGGTCACTGTTCTTGGAGAGTCACCAGTGGCCTGAACTGCGCTGCAGCTGTCCTTTGAAAGGGCCATGCCACCTCTATATTGTCACAGCCCCTCCTGGGCCCATAGTACTCATTCATATTATCTGCCCGAGTCCTGTAGATGGCTGACTTTGTGATCCCTGGGCAGTAGTTACACTGAATAGCTGGGTAATATCAGGTGAGTACTTATCCTTTTTAAGACGCAGTGTCCAAATTACAGAATGGGGACAATAAATGCTCACATTATTTCACTGACTATATTAATGAGATAAAGCAGAGATCAGCACACTTTTCCGTAAAGGACCAGAGAGTAAATATTTTAAGCTTTGTAGGCCACATAAGATATCCGTTGCATATTGTCTTGTACTTCTTCTTCTTCTTCTTCTTTTTTTTTACAATCTTTTAAAAATGTGAACATTCTTAGCTCTCAGGCTGTACAAAAATAGGCCCTGGGTGGATTGGGCCTGTGGCCCGTGTTGCCATTCCCTGAATTAAAGTATGTGAAGTGCTTACAATAATGCCTGGCCAACTGAGTATCAAGAAATGCAGTTCTTGATACTGCAATTTCAGGCCTCTCGTTCCCTGACTCTGGGACATGGGTGGATTCTGCAGTGCCCATCAGAAGTCCCTGTAGCTAGCTGCTTTGATTCTCTTCTGACAATACAGAGGGGGACAGCGTTCTGCCTGCTGAGACAGGCCTTGCTAAACAGAAAGCCCTGCATGGTGTATAAAGAGCTCCAGAGCAGCACGACAAATACAGTGCCACTGTGTCATCACCATGAAATTAAGGCCATTGTTTAAGCCATTTGCTAAACCACGTTCCCATTCCAGTTATTCTGCCTGAAACAATCACCTCTGGAGGAAGAGTTGCAGGCCCTATGAAATCTGACTAGAGGTCCCCTGTTCTCATAGCCTTCCTCCTTTGTTTTGGTCCTTTAACTCCCCTCCTCCCTACCGCCCCAAACACCTTGTGCTGTATTAGTTATTATTTAACTTGAATGCCAGGGATGCAGCTTGTGATGAAAGGCACTTGACAAAATAAAACTGCACTGTGTTGTATGACTCTCACACGTGTGGCTTGGCATAATTAAAAAAAGACATGATATTGTTTTCTCATGCAAAGAATGTGATAGCTGAATCTAAAGAAATGCCAGTTATTTTCCACGGTGTCCAAGGAACCGGAGGAGAGCATGCATTGAAATAAAAGGGCCAAGGGAGCGCATCAAGAGATTGTCCAAAAGATCCACTTACTTTTGTTTCCTTACTGATTCTTCACCAAGAAATGGAACAAAATCATATAGGGTGGCATAAGCCAAGCTCCTAGAATGACTTTGACCTCAATTCCTTTGACCTGGGCCATGTGCATCCTGTTTGTGGGGACTCATCACTCTTCCATTCATTTAGCAGGCACTGCTTGTGTCCCTGCTGGGTGCCAAACCCTGTGCTAAGTGCGAGCAATGGAGAGATGGATAAATCAAGGGCCCTGATATCAAAGAATTTATGGTCTAGGGAGGGAGACAGATAGGTTAAACACATATATAGTATTCACTAGTGCTGTGGTAGCATGAGCCAACACTTAATAAGCACTTACTATGGGCCAGGCATTGTTTTAAGTGCTTTCTATATGAGCAATTCATTTAATCCTCTCAACGATCTGAAGGGTTATATACAATTTTAAGTGTCCATTTTACAGATGGAGAAAGTGAGGCCAGAGGCTACATAGTTCTTAATTCTTTAAGGCCATGTAGCTAATAAGTGGTAGAGCTGTGATTCAAACCCAAGGACACTGACTTCAGGGTCAGAGCCCTTGAAAGACACTAAAACAGCCTCTTGATAAAAGTGCTTGGACCATGTTCTGGGAACACAGTGCCAAAAAGCCCCGAATTCTGCCTTTAGAGGCCAGGGAACACATGAGATAACATCACACTTGCCTGGAAGATTCCCTTCTCAGGGAAGGTGGGCAGGACATTCTAGGCAAAGAAGACACACATGCTTAGAGAATGATATTTGTAACAGGTCCCCAAAAGAGACTATTCAAACCTGTTATGCTTGACTCTTTTTTTAAAAAGCAACACTCAGCATTACCAGCGGTGCCTTGTTCAATATTAGTCTTTCCTGCAATTCTGGAAACTTCAAGAGGGCAGGTCCCTGTCTTGTTGATTACCGTATGCCTAATGCCCAGCACAGGCTTAATAAATATATCTTGAGACTAATGAACAAATCTACTCAAGTTTGAACAGTAGGATGAGGATTAAGCTAATATTATATCTACTATGGACAAGGGTTAATGCTCAGCTGTATTTTATACTCATAAAATATAATTTTAAAGTTCTCATTTCACACTGCTTTTTTTTTAGACATGCCCATGGTATTCTTAAAAAGGCTTTAAAATCACCGTTATCATCAAAGCTCCCATTACTATCTGTATCAGTAACATTCTGATACCTGGAGCAATTTTTCAGTGTGCAGAATTCTAAGCATAATGCTGTACTTTACCCATGATAGCCATTAATTAGGTGAAATGAAATGATGTTACAGTTGCATGCAGCACATTTTTAAATGCAAACCCATGTGTGGTGAAAAATGAAATTTCTTTTTTTTTCTCCTGCAGAAGGAAACCATGCCGATGGCCAATGTAGAAGCCTCCCAAGCAGTCAGGCTTTCTTACGGAAACTGGCACGACTGTCTGAAGAAAAGAACTGTTTTGATTTGCTAGTCAAATCAGCAAAGATGTCTAAGGCTGGGGGTAAGAGGGAAAAGATGGGATCCATTTGCCAAGGACTTGGGAATAGGGCTCCAGAAGGTTTAGTGATTTCATGATTTCCTTCTCAGACCTCTTTGCAAGTATCACACTGAGAGTAGATATATCTGATAGGTTACTCCTACTCTTACAGATCTCAGAAGAACAGGGACATGCGGTTGTGTGAGTTGAAGGGGAAATCTTTCCATCCATTCTGTTTTTCTAACGTCTCCATGAATCTGTGACTCTTTCCTGATAATTTTTTCCTACCGATAAAAATTTTGATGAGGAACTTATTGTAGAAGAATGATTCAGATGTTTAAGACAATATTTGACTTTCCCCTGAAATAATTTCCCAAGAGTGGGCCACAGAGAGCTTTTTACCTGCAACCAGGCAGAACAACATGTTAGTATAATTCCTATGCATCTAGTGTAAGCAGTGGAGTGTTGAAATCCCGAAATAGTGTCCATTCCCACCTTCAGGGGGACAACCCTCATAAATGCAGGTGGAAGTTTCCAGCACCTACCTACAAGTGGGCTTCCTCTGGATAATAGTTGATCTTCAGGTTGTTACATACACTCTTGTAGGAAGAAAAGTGGAGATCTTTGGGTTAGCCTGACCTGAGTTCCACTTCTGGCTCTGCCACATAGTAGCCCTATGTCTCTGGGCAGATCCTGAGACTGGCATAGAATGGTGTTCCCTCCCTTTGCTGATGACATGTCCAAATCTGAGAGCGGAACAGAAATGGCAGCAAAAGCTACATGTTCCTTTAGAGATAAAACAAGTTGTGACTTGCCTAACCCTGGAACTGGAAGGACATTTATAGTTGGAAAAAACATATT
This sequence comes from Balaenoptera ricei, assembly GCF_028023285.1. NCBI lineage: Eukaryota > Metazoa > Chordata > Mammalia > Artiodactyla > Balaenopteridae > Balaenoptera > Balaenoptera ricei. Next base: position 55,894,829 of record NC_082646.1, on the reverse strand, counting down.
ACCTGGCCCTGCCCTGTGCTCTGAGACAACATGAAACATGAGAACCGTATTTTCTTTTCATTCCACAAATACTTATTTGTGTTTACATTGTTCCAACCAGTGTGCTAAGCTCTAAGGATACCATGGAGAGCAAATGCAGACATGGTCCCTTTGAAGTAGTTTGTATATACATTACTTTCCATACACATTAACTCAATGATGTGAAATTTGCATTGTTGATCACTCCATAGTGCAGATGAAAACGCTGAAGCAGGAGCCAGGAAACCTGAGCTTAAGCAAGGGGTGGAATCAAGAGCTACAGTCAGGTAGCCTGGCTCTACAGCCAGAGCTCTTTACACTTGTACCTGTGGCCTCCTCATTTCTGTACCAGCAATAGCAACACAGATGTCTGTTTCACGTGGGCAATGGACAGAGCACTTTTGCTTACTTGATTCCAATTGTCATACAACACTGCTGTAATATTTGTATTTTTATTATTATTATCTTCATATTTCATTGATGAAATTGACCCAGAACGGTATGGTAGCCTGTCTAGTTGGTTAGTGGCAGAGCCGAGACTAGATTCCAAGACTTGTGATGCCAAGGTCTGTCCGCCAGAGGTCAACTCCCAGTTCAAATATTTCTAAATTTAGAATTCTGAAGCCATATTTTCACTGTTTTAGATTATTTCCATAACCCATGTAAATTAAATTCCTGCTAACAGGCCATTTTGTGGCAAATTCTCAATAATCAGGGAACCAAGGCCCGCAGGCTTGCAAAGTTATTTATGGCTAACTCTGAGGGCTGTTATTACTCAATCTGTGTGTGCTACAGCAAACTGTTTACTCGTGTATGCAAGCTGGCTAGTCCACTATATTTCTCCTCATTCCCCCTCAGCAAAAATGGAGACAGCAGCTTCTAGCATATGGAAGCATTTCTACACCGCTAGATTTTCTGAGGAGGGCGGGGTCGAATGGCGGAAGTGTGATTTGCAACTATGTGTCAGAAGAAATGCATATTTTTGAGTGAGGCTGATTGGACCAGGTTCCAGGTGGCAAAAGTTGTCTCCAGAAAAGAGTTTTTCTCTCCACTTTACCCACAATTCACCTTTTGTGAAAATAAGTGCTTTCTGAATCTGCTTACAATGTGTAAGAGCACAAAATCCAGGAAATCCTGGCTTTTTGTTTCTTCTGCTAACGCTGATGTTCTCTGAGAGGCTCAGGTTTCTGCCGGCTGCTTCTGAACACGGTGCAAACAGGGAGCTCAGAGCTCCCTGCAAGTTCAGCAGCTGCATGCGTGACCACACTACAATTTTTTTCTTAAGCAAATTAAATTACTACATGTGTAAGTACTGTCTGAAGAGATGGTACCTTTAAACTTAGAATGCCCAACATGATAATTTTATGAATAAACCTCTACATAATACATTATTCTATTCTCAAACTAACAAAAGGCTTACAAAGCTGCAAAGGGCATGACAAGATGACACATATTTTTAATGTTCTAAGAAATATCCATTTTTCTCCTTCAAACAATGCTTTTTTTCCCCTTTATTTGGGTTGAAAATTTTTACGGCACTGGTCTAAAGCATCAGCTAAAGACCTCTCCACTGTATAGGTCCTTCGCTACCTAATTTGCTATTTAGAAACCTATATAGGGCTTCCCTGGTGGCGCAGTGGTTGAGAATCTGCCTGCCAATGCAGGGCACACGGGTTCGAACCCTGGTCTGGGAAGATCCCACCATTCCGCGGAGCAACTAGGCCCGTGAGCCACAATTACTGAGCCTGCGCGTCTGGAGCCTGTGCTCCGCAACGAGAGGCCGCGATAGTGAGAGGCCCGTGCACCGCGATGAAGAGTGGCCCCCGCTTGCCGCAACTAGAGAAAGTCCTAGCACAGAAACGAAGACCCAACACAGCCATAAATAAATAAATAAATAAATAATTAAAAAAAAAAAAAAAAAAAAAGAAACCAGAGGAGTCATCTGCATGACTTATAAGAACTTGTGGAATATTCTAAACCAAGGGGTTTGGCTCTTTTTCTCCTGCTTTGTCATTTTCACAGTCCCCTAAGAGTAACTAAATTTGTGGCCCTCCACCTAGTTCTCCAAGAGCTCCAACAGACAGACATCCTCTCATGTGGTCCCCATAGCATCCCTGGGATAGCATCATCTGTAAGCATCCCTGTCTTACAGGTGAGAAAACCAAGGATCAGAGAGACTAGGTAACTTCTCTTAGGTTACGCAGCCAGGGAGTGATTTGAATTCAGTTCTGTCAGGCTCTTCAGCAGATTTTTCACCTCCTCGCTGGAGGTGTGTGGGTACATAGGGAGCTCTTCCCAGGGTTTGGAGGAAAGAGCACTGGACCAGGAGTCAAGGGACAGAGAGGTTTGATCTGACTTGGCTGTGGGCCCCGAGGAGGTCATAGACCCCTGGGAACCCCGGTCCCACAATTATAGAGCAAGGGGGCTGCCCTGGGTGCCATCCATAATGTTTCCCCTTCTCTGATACCCTGTGGGTCCTGTACCTTCAAGACTCTATACCTCTAGGGAGTGACGCTAAAGGTCTTTCATTTTGATTTTTACATTTTATTTACTGCCTTTCGAGTATGTCATATAAGGCAAATTCATAAATACTTAAGGATAATAACACTATTTCTTAAATGACTCAGAAGGAGGCAGGGATTGAATGTTTTCTTAAATCTGACATCACCCTTGAAATGTTCACATGTATATCTTATTCCCTAATATGACTTAACTCCTTAATGGCAAAGTTGATGGAACTGACATGATTGTCCTTCCTCCCTGCAAGTATCCCAAACCCCTTTTTCCACCTTGGGCACTAGTACAGTGCCTCCCTAGTAGCTACTCAATAAAGAGCAGCTGTTTTGCTTTTGTTATTTTTATATTCGTATTTAATTACTAATTCCTAATGGCCACAGGATTTCTAAACATTAAAGAAATATTAATAATTAATGCCTGTCATATAAAATAACTTTTTATGATAACATATCGGATCACTATTTTCACCTGTGCAAGCCATACTCAGATAAGAATGCAGATCAATTAAAAACAGGGCCACCTTCTAGAAAGATCTGAAGAGTTTCCAATGTAAAGGGCACTGAATACTGTGAATAAGGGTATGCCTGATTTTCTAGGATACTTCTGACTTCCTGCAATTTTACTTTTCTCAATAAAGGCAAATCATTAAATGTACGACAGGATGTGATTCTACCTTTATACCACTGTCAGATTTTTCATACATATAAATTCATACAAATCCTTTTTCAGGCCGTGTCTTCTGATTTTAGTTTGTAGAAATTAGGTCCCTACAGGGACCCTTGAGAAGCCTGTTGGGTAGACGGGCACATGCACAATCCTCTGCTGTATAATGTGGGAGCCAAAAGACAAATACTGCAGATCAATTCATTTCCAAAGCACCCAAGTGATGGGTGTTCAGCGTGTACAAAGTTTTGTATTATTCACAATAACCATGCCTGCTGATTATATTAATTATTAATATTATTATTAAACTCTCATTATCCCCAGTTTATAGGCAAAGAAAGTAAAGTTCAAAGCTGCACTGCTGAGAACTGGCAGAGCAGAGTCAGATGGTGATCTTCGGAGCCCAAAGCCCACGTTCTTTCCACCACCACCTAACCGGGCTCAGGGGCCCCCGACTTCCTCCTCTATGCAGAATCCACTGGCTCCAGAGCTCCCAGCTAGCAACCATTGCCTTCAAATGACACGGGAAAATCGAGTTGGTCAGATGTGACCCAGAGCAAAGATCTAATTCAGAATCATTTAGTTTCATATCTGCCACCTGAGACCACAGCCACATTCCTCCAGTGGCGGGGCCTTGACCGAAGAGCATACTTTTGTAGACACACAGCAAGATTCTCTCAGGCTCACTTTTTAGGACCAGCATTTATGGAGGCCCTGCTGACAAACGGCTTCCCAGCAACTAACATTTAAACATCACACTTGGTACACGACAGTAGGAACACGCATGCCTACTTACTCAAAATTCCCGTTCTCTGGTTTTTCCTCAGATCCCCACTTGCTGTTCCGCCCTGTGGCTGCATCCCCAGAACCACTGAGCAAGTCTCAAAAGCAAATGCTCAACTTGTTCTAATGATGCAAGAGGTAGAAAGAGACTCTTGAAGTCCTAGCTAGCTGATAAAATTCATGGGACTCATCCTTTGCCACAGCTCACGCTTGATTTTTATATTAAAAACAAACTCAAAAATGCTGAAAGTGAGTATCTGATCTCTGAAAGAGAAAGCACTTCTAAGGATAATAAAGGGAAGAAGTCACAATGAAAGATATCAGTAGATTGACTACATAAGACTTAAATGGCTGCATGTCAGAAAAATTCATTAAAAAATAAAAGGCAAATAACACTGAGGAAATATTTTTAATAGAGTGACAAAGGTTTAATATCCTTAATAGAGATGGATCTTTTATGAGTTTATGAGAAAAAAAATCAGTAGAAAAATGGACAAGGGTCATGAAAGGATAATTCATAGAAGAGTAAAAACAAAAGGCTAATAAACATGAAAAAGAGTTTCGTCTCACTAATAATCAAAGAAATGTAAATTAAAACAATATTAAAGGACTAGTTTTTGTGTATCAACATGTCAAAGGTGAAGAAGAAAAATAATTCCCAATGTTTGTAAGCATGTGGGAAATGCTTTTACTTTTTTTCAGTTTGATACACACACACTTGCCCCTCATTATCGTTTTACATCGCATTTCTTTGACTATAAAAAGTTTTTAAAATGTCAGTGTTCTTTGACCCGTTAATTTCAATTCTAGCAATCTATCTGAAGGAAATAATGCCAAAGATGAGAATAGGAATTATGACTGTTTATCACAGCACTGCTTACATTAACCAAAATTGGGGAAGAGGGGGATCTAAATGCCCATGAAAGAGGGCTGGTTAAATAAATTATGGTACCTGTATTACTATGCAGGCACAAAAATTGTTATAAACAAACAGCTGTAATGACATTAGAAAAGGCTCTTGACATGCATATCATACATATGCACATACACACACAATTACACAAGCAGTAATCTCACTGCTTAAAATGTTCCCTACACACAAATGCACCCAAGGAGGAAGGAAAGTCTTAAGTGTGCAACAGTCATCATTTCTGCGTGGAGGAAATATAGTATTGTGGGTATCTTATTTTCTTCTTTATGTTTAACTAACATTTTCTATAAGGAACATGTATTGCTTTTATAATCAGAAAAAAAAATCCTCCAAAATATGTTATTAACAAATCAGAAAAGAAAACTTGTAGGCAGCCTGTATTGGAGGCCCCGCCAGGAAAGTCTAAACACAGACCCCGGTCCCCAAGAGCTCCACCCACAGAGCCCATCAGAGAGCAGCTGCTGAGTCAGACTCTGGGGCATTGGCAGGGGTATGAACCTCCTACAACTAAGCTTTAACCCAGAGCTAAAGTCAGGACAAGCCAGCCAGAGCACGCCTGTTTATTATCATCACACCATGGAAGTGGTAATGTGCAAAATACATTCTGATACCTTCTTAAAAGTAGGGTACAATGCCAGTGAGATATTTGCTACCACAAAGGTGAAATACTATTAGTTACTATTTAATGTGATGGGTAGAAACATGTTATACTGAAAAAGCACCATTACTTATTATAAAATTCCTTTTAAAATATTAAAAATTTTTACTTAAAAGTAATATACGTACATCATGGAAAATTAGAAAATACAGAAAAGTGGAGCAAAGAAAGAAAATTATATTTCTACCATGCAAAGATGACCACCATTCAAATTTTGTTGTATTTCTGCCCTTAAGAATGGTATTTTTAATCTTATTGATTTGTTTCTACTCTTACTTTTCCCACCTCATAATTGAGATCACAGTATATTTTGTTTTTAAGAAAATAACTTGTAAAGTAACCAGTTGCCCCTTTCTCTTTTGCATGGGAGGAAAGCTCATCAGAAGTTTAAGGGAATTGTAATTCATTGAGTGTGTGCATGAGAGAGAGAGACAGAGAGAGAGAGAAATACTGTTTCCATGCCCATGATGGAAGAAGAAGCCCATACTAGAGGTTCGCAGGACAAAATTGACAAGCAAAGACTATTGCAAGTAAATTTGAAAACACGTAATAGTGGTATTTTCATTTCCTAACTTGGATCAGTATATTTTACAAGACTTTGGAACTTTTTTCAGTCTCCTTTTGGAAATGAGGGCTTCAGTTTCAGAATGTTCATGAATTCATATACTCAGGCCTGAAATGAGGCCTGGAATCTAAATAGTAGTTTGAGGTTCTGAAGGCATTATATTGTATCCATTTCTATGCCAATAAAAATAAGAACGGGCCAATCATGGTCTTTATTTTCAAGGGATTTGTGGTTCTTGTTTGAATCATCAAATACTTTGTCAGACGTGCTTGGGTCTGTAACTGCCATACACACAATCATAACCTGTAGAGTCATGTCAGCCAAAGACGGTTCACCCTTAAATTTCACTGCTCTCCGGCAAGGAGAGTCCGTTCCTGAATAAGCGTTTGGGGGTGATGTTTGCAGCACAGTTAAAGCCTTGAGAAATGTCTAATACTTGAATAAAATCCAGATAATATTTTCAGTTATCTCCATCCATCACTTCAGAAAACAACAAGTGAAGAAGTCAATGAAAGAAGAGAGGAACTGAGAAGCTTTCATGTGAAGAAAACAGGACCCAAGTATCAGGAAAATTATGTTAAAAAAGATATAGAGTATTTTTGTTCTTTGATCTTTATTTTTTTAATTATGGATTTGAATAATAAATACTAACATAATAACTGGTACCATTTATCAAGTGCCTCAAGCACTGTGTAAAAGCTCTTTCGTAGATATTATAACATTTAATTCTCCAGCAGCCCTTGGTTGTTACCCCTATTTCACAGATGGTAAAACCGATGCACAGCGGAAAAGATGGAATTTGGATATAATGTTTTTTGGTTTTTGGTTTTTGGTTTTTGGCAGTGGATGTTGTAATGCAGTCATTCAGTTGTATAGATCATGAAGTTATAAAGGGATCATTTTGGTCTCTGATAATAATTAGCTGAGGGCTTCCCTGGTGGCACAGTGGTTGAGAATCTGCCTGCTAATGCAGGGAACACGGGTTCGAGCCCTGGTCTGGGAAGATCCCACATGCCACGGAGCAACTAAGCCCGTGAGCCACAACTACTGAGCCTGCGCATCTGGAGCCTGTGCTCCGCAACGAGAGGCCGTGACGGTGAGAGGCCCGCGCACCGCGATGAAGAGTGGCCCCCGCTTGCCTCAACTAGAGGAAGCCCTCGCACAGAAAAGAAGACCCAACACAGCCAAATAAATAAATAATAATTAAAGTGCTAATAATTAAAAAAATAATTAGCTGAGATTTATTATTATTTATTATTATTTTAATTAATTTATTTATTTATTTATTTTTGGCTGTGTTGGGTCTTCGTTTCTGTGCGAGGGCTTTCTCTGGTTGCGGCAAGCGGGGGCCACTCTTCATCGCGGTGCGCGGGCCTCTCACTATCGCGGCCTCTCTTGTTGGGAGCACAGGCTCCAGACGCGCAGGCTCAGTAGTTGTGGCTCACGGGCCTAGTTGCTCCGCGGCATGTGGGATCTTCCCAGACCAGGGCTCGAACCCATGTGCCCTGCATTGGCAGGCAGATTCTCAACCACTGCGCCACCAGGGAAGCCCCAAGATTTATTATTTATTTTTACAACCATCCCCATAAGTGTTTCAGCAATAAGATACTTTGTTAAAATGAGTTGTTTTCTTTATCCATTTTTGTAACGTCAAGAGCTGACATGTATCCAATGTGACAGGCACTGCTTCAATGTTTGGCAGGCATTACTACCTTTCATCCTCACTGCAACTCCACTCTGGGGGATTGGGGGGAAACTAACTAGCAAAACCATTTTTCAAATGAAGAAACTGGAGCATAGGAAAGTTCACTGACCTGCCTAAAGACACACAGCTAATAAGCGACAGAACCAAAATTTGTACCCCTAGCAGTCCAGGCCCCATCTACATTCACTGCATTATCGTTTCTACTAATCAATAAGACCTTCTCATCATAGAATCACAGGATTGACAGCAGGAAGACATCTTAAGGGGCTCCTTATAACAAAGAACACAGACAAAGGAACAGGAACCCATAGAGATCAGTCATTTGCCCTGGGTCACACAGCAGAGGAGTGAGTGGCAGAGCAGGCTGTCTGGCTCCCAATTCAGCCTCTTAAAACTAATTTCATTATCATCTGATACAGGATTTACAGTCACAAATAGGAGTTTTGCTGGTAGCTTCTTGGCTATCAATCTTTGATCTTTTGAAAGTTCTATCTAATTGCCTTGACTTCTGACTCTTATTCAGTCCTTCATGTCAAAGACCTTCGGCAATAGTGCGATGAGAAATGCTTGGCAAAGGGACAGGTGCCCTGGCTGTTCCTATGCCCCCCTTCATCCCCTTGTCCAAGGCCCAGAGGTTTACAGACCCACAGATGCCACTTAGGATCACCAAGCACATGCTTCTACTGATGGTTCACAACCCTTGAGCCACTAAGACAAGGTGGAGCTCCTATTCGCTCACATTTTAGACAGCTCTTGTCTCCTCTCCTGCCACATGCTTTATGGCTTCCCAACTCCCCCGGGGGGGCCACCCCATCTGTGACAGGGACTCAGTGCTCAGATCCCCGAGGTTGGAGCCCGCGAACAGGACAACTAGAGATGGATCTAGACTTCAGAGCTCTCTTTGTAGTGCGGTCTTGAGTATCGCTGCTAATAACCGAAGTCCGACCACCACATCTGGGACACTGCATGGCCTGCATCATTTCATGGCCCCTCGGGTGCTTCTCCAGGTGAAGAAGAGTAGCAATAAACAGCAGCTTGACCTTTCTGCTCAGCCCCCTTGCCTGTGCTTCCGGACATCTCTGCCTCTCTTAGAGCTTGCTAGAATTGGCTGGAGAACAGTCCTTGACTCAAGTAACTGAAAAATATACTTAACACTGCATTGATTTTCCATATAATTTTATAAGCACAAACATTCTCTTTCATTTCCTGACAAACAACTCTATTCCCCAAAGTGTCCAATAAAAATCAGTAACTTGCACATCACTATCTTCATCAGTGGCTGTTGTTTGGAGTTTGCCACCAAGGCCAAGGTCTTTCTCCAGCCGCCTCCACCTTCTGCCACCCCTCCTCCCAAACCAAAGTGGGGGGTAGTGGTGGGAAGAGCTATATAGATCTCTCTGACTCCGTTCAAAGCCCTTTATGGGAGAATACATAAGTTTCAAGCAATCCTTCACAGATAAAGGAAACCAGGGGTGGAGATGAAGGGTGTCACAGGAAACAATACAGCGCTGACCCCTCAACTCTTGAGATGCATAGATATGCAGGGCACCTCCCCACACCATCTCAGGTCTGGCTGTGAGGCTGTGATCAAGGACATTTCTTCCAGGTGCCTGTGCACACCTGAGATGACTAATTCAATAACTGATAAACGTCTGAGGCTAAACGGGCACCCTGACCTCCAGTGGCAGGTATTACTCTAAGGTTGCATCATAAGACAAGCAATGACAGAGTGAGAATTGAAGTGGGAAGTCGTGTTCCTAGGAATCTTTATGGTGGCCTCTCCCCCAAGCACCAGAACTTGGTGCTCCGCTTTACGTGCCATTCCTAACTTCCAGGAGAGCCTTTCCTCCCAACCAACCTCACCTCTCTTTGAAACAGCAACCCAGGCTGAATGTGGCAGCAAAGGAACAAAGAGGAAGGTGTTGATTCTCACCCAGAAGTCTTGTTTCCACAAGGTCCTTCAGAAGCACGATCCTCAGGACACAGAGCACGGGGGTGGGGGGGGGGGGTTTGCCAAGGGGACCTGAAATACCGGTTTGCCACAATCCTGAATGAATCGACTCCCAGGGCCAAGAGAGGAGAAGGTATCAGTCACTGAGAACCCACTGTAGCTCTGATTCTGAAGTGGAAAAAAAAAAAAAGAAGCAAAGAAAAGCATCGCTCAGCGATGGGCAGGCAAGGGAGTTAAGACACTGGGCTCTTTGGCGAGAGATGAGGCAGCTCTTTCAAATCCTGATGGAGTCAGGACCTCAGGGCTGCCTGCGTCAGGAAGTGCTCAGTGTTCAGGTGTGTTTTTTCCCCCTCCCTCTTTCCCTGAGCCCTGACACTGGGGAGTGTGGAATGGCTCAACCTGTTGTAATTGAACATGTGAGTTGCTGCTTGTTGCAAAGCTATTGCAGCAGCCTCTTCATTAAAGGAGGCTGTTTTGGATGCTGAGAATTAATTTCCTTTTCTATGGTTGCTGGCTTGTACTCTAGGCTGGGGGTGGAGTGGGGTGCTGGGATGGAGTGTGGTGCTGGGATGGAGTGTGGGGAGCAGGGCAAAGGGAACCCTGGGCAAAAGGGGGACTGGCTGTGCTGTGATGCTTCCTGGAGCAGTTACTTACTGTTCCCACTGGCTGCATCCAGTGGGCTCCTGATGACCACCTTGGTGTCCAGTTCTTAGGAGATGTGGCAGCTGCTACAAGGGACTCCCAGCAAAGGGATATTCTATGCACAGTTGGGCCCTAACCCTTAATCCCACCCTCAGACCTATAGCCTTGAACGCTGCCTCCTGGAATCTCAACTGACCCTCTGAATCATAGGTTTTCTGATCACCAGCACACTCAAGGGGGTGGGGTGGTCCTGGGGGAAAGGGGGAAGGCATTCATTCACCCATTTGTTGGTTTATTCTCTCATTCATTCATTCCTGCATGCATGCATTCAACAGTTCATTCATGTATTCATTCATTCACTCCTCCTTGTATAAATTCATTTATGTATTCCTGTATTCATTCGCTCTTATATGTTCAGTCGTCTATTTAATATTCATTCATTCGTGAATGAATTGAATTCATTGACTATGAATGCACTATGCACTATTGAATCATTAATTCACACATTCATTGACATTTATTCATTCACCTATTAATCCATTCATCAATGGATTAATTAATGCACTCCATCAAGGTGCATGCATGCATTTTTGGGTATGTACAGCATTCACTTTTTCTTACGTGTGCTTAATCCTACACCCATCCATTCATTTATTCATTCAATCATTTCCAAATTCATTTATTCAGAAATATGCTCTCCATTAATTTATATGTTCATTTATTTATGAATTCATTTATTTAACTCTCCATCCATTGAACACACATCCTAAGTGCCTACTACATGCTTGGCAGTGTGGGGGGAAGTGAGAGGAAAAAGACAGAATCAGGCACCCCTCTTGGCTTCAAAGAGTCAAGGAGAGTAGACAAAGCTACGAGGAACCATAACACAAGAAGTGATGGATGCTAAAAGAGTGGGGTGGAGGAAGGTCAGGGAAAGATAGGAGGTCTCAGGGGCCCCTGGGCTGGGGGGCAGCTTGGAACATTGGAAAGACCACTGGGCTGGGATTCAGTCGCATTGACTTGGACTTGAATCTTGCTATGCCATCCAGTGTAGCTTTACCCCAGTTAATGAACCTCTCTGAATCTCAGTTTTCTTACTTGTAAAGTAGGGAGGAGGCAGGTGTACCTCACCACGTGGTTGGCAAGACTAAATGAGGTAGTTGATATCAGGTGCCTCACACAGTTTTACAAATGTGCTCAGTAAATAATTATTTTCTTCCTCCTCTACATTTTTTTCAAACTTTTGTCAGCAAGTTTATATTTCCCTTCTCCGGGAGGTGGGGAGAGGCGGAAGAAGAGCTTTAGCTCACACAGGGAGCTGGTCTGAGGGCTGAAAGCCAGTGTTAATCCTGAGAGGTTTCTAGACCTTCCCTAGGGCCCCTGAGAAAGGCTGAGTGAAACTCTCAAATACTCTTTCAAATGTAAAACCTGTCCCATGAATCGGCCAAAGGAATCTATTAACATAGGATTTGCACAAACCCTCTTCATTGGGTGAAAGGGGACGTAGGATTTTATTGAGAACCCGTGAGATTTGGGGCTGGGTGCCAGCTGCGGAGGGGTCTGAGAGGTGGGGTGCTGGGTGTACCCCTGTAGGTCTGTGGTCCAGGGGGATGGGAGGGAGCTACATTTCCGGAGCAATCCACTGTCTTGTTGAGACCTTGTGTAGATGTTGTCTGTACCTTATCTGGCTTGTTTCTGAAAGTGGCCTCATAAGCCACATGTTATTACAAATGAGGAAACGAAAAGGCTCAGCAGTTTGCTCAAGGTCACACAATTAATAGGTGGTAGAAGCAGAATTTAAATGCAGGTCTATCTGATTCCAAAACCTCAGGCTGTATCCGCTGTAACGTGTTCCTCCCTGAAGATTTCCACCCTCTGTGGACATTTTTTAAACATCCATCTAATTGGGGTATGAATGGCTATTGCCCAAAGATTCCTTACTAACATTTCTAACTGACACTTGAAATGTGACCAGAAATAGGCCACACCTTCAAAGGGAGTAAATGAGAATTTTTATTTTAGAGCCATACACAATATGTGTACATAGTATATCTTGTTTTCACTTAAAAAAATATTTTTAGCTGTGAGGAAATAAAAATATCATGCCGAACACAAAAGGTTTCATGGTTTCCCATTCTGCTCCAAGGTAGGGGGTCCGGGTCTGTGGCTGTCTTGGCAGTACTGGTTGCATAGCCCAGGCTTGCAGGGGAAAATGAAGAATGTGGAGGGTTCAGAGGTGCTCTTCCAGACATGTGAGCACAGGTACGGCAGGGGCACAGAGCAGTCAGAATCCTGGGTCACAATCGAGGAGGGCCAGTGTTCTGGGCTGAATTGTGTCCGCCACCGTTCACATGTTGCAGCCCTCATGCCCAGGACCTCAGAACGTGACTCTATTTGGAGACAGGGCCTTTATAGAGGTAATTAAGTGAAAATGGGTCCTGACCCAATCTGACTGGTGTCCTTTTAAGAAGAGGAGATCAGGACATACAGGGAGATGGCAGGGGCACGCCCAGAAGGATGACCATGTGAAGAGGCAGCAAGAGGACGGCTGCCTGCAAGCCAAGCAGGGGGGCCTCAGAAGAATCCAACCCTGTTGACACCTTGAACTTGGACTTCTAACCTCCAGAACTGTGAGAAAATAGTCTTCTGATGTTTCAGCCTGTGCTTTTTGTTATTTGTTACAGCAGCCCTTGCAAACTAGTATATCCAAGGAGCATCTGTGTTTGGGGGGATTAGGAACAGCTGTTATTCGTAATGAGTAGGGAAGTTCTTCGGTATTTTCACAATTACTGCAACCATTCTGGGGCATACCTCTGAGTCCTCAGGAACCATAGTGGTATAGATCAGGAAGAGGGCCTTAGATGGGGAGACCCTGATTATTGGTCAGAAGAGACATTCCAAGTTGCTAGAGACCCAGTGTCACTGGGAGAGAGAGGGGTGTGAGGTGTGAGCCCTGGCTCCCCCCACGGAGGGTTCCCGGAAGGCTCAGATTTCGCGAGTGAAGGAATTATGAAGGCACGATTTCCTGACAAAGGCGTAGGATTGAGAACACGTGTCTAGTTTTATTCCCTTGGACAATGCACTACAGTTTTTGTAAAAGGCGTAATCTGATGAAGACAGAGAAGGGAAAAAAGGTAACAGCAGCATGTGAGCAGCTGGAAAGCAGGGGAAAAAGAGGCTGGAGGGAGCCTGACCCCAAGTCAGTGGCGGGGAGACCTGCCAGTTGGCGTGACCCCCGGCCGAACCCGTAAACAGCCCAGGGATGGGCAGCTCAGGGACTTCTGGACCTGGGGGGAGGGGAGCAGTGAGACCCCCCAGACCCCCTCCCTTGCTTCACATTTCCTGGAGGTTGTCCCTCCACCACCTGGCAGAGATGCAGATTTATTTTCTGGAGAGAAAGCATGTTCAACAGAGTTTCTCTGAACTGAAGGACAACAGGTAGGTTGAGGCAGAGCCCTATACCGAACATAAAGATGTGGAGGGCATCTCTGCACAAGGCAGGTCAAGGCCATCCCCCCTGCCAGCTCTCAGCGCCAGGCTGCTATAATTACCAAACAACACAGATCTATTATTTTACAGTTCTGGAGGTCAGAAGTGTGCAGTTGGTTTCAGACTAAACTATGGTCAAGGTGGCAGTAGGGCTGTGTTCCTTCTGGATGCCCAAGGGGAGATTCTGTTTCCCTGCCTTTCCAGCTTCTAGAAGCTGCCCACAGTCCTTGGCCCATAGCCCCTTATCACTCTGACCTCTTCTTCCATAGTCATATCTCCTCTTTTGATTCTGACCCTTTTCCTCCTTATTATAAGGATCATTATGATAAGAGTGGGCCCACTGGATAATACAGGTTAATCTCCCCATCTCAAGATCCTTAATTTGATGACAACTGCAAAGTTCCCTTTGACGTGTAAGGTAACATACTCGCAGGTTCTGAGGATTAGCACTTGGACATCTTTGGGGGACCATTAGTGTGCCAACCACACACGGCACTGGAAGTATCTTCTCTGGAGAATCTCACTAGTTCCAAGAAGAAAGAAGTAGAAGGACTGATGATAGGGGTTCCCAACCCATGGCTCAGCCAGCTCTCCCTGCGGCGGCTTTCACACTGGCAAACCCCACCTGCACGTCCAGCCAGCCTTTTATCTCCAGTTCTTAGATACTGCCAGACAGCTGAGGAGAGCCTCTAGCATAAAAGATGGAGACCAAAAGAAACAGAGAAAAAGGGCTTGGAGGAGATGGAGTCCATGGAGGGAGTAGAAAACATGAGAAAAAAAACTTTCAGGGAAATTGCCCTCGTTAGGAGAAAGATAAAGTTGAGGAGATCTCCTGGGAAGTAGAGCAAAAACAAAACCAAAAAAATCTCAAGGAAATGGAAAGTATGAGAGAAAAGATAAGTAAATTAGAGAAGACAGGAGGTTCCATACCTAAATAATAGGAATTCACAAAGAGAAATCACAGGAAATGAGTAAGGACATCATCAATAAAATAATTCAAGAATATTTCCCAGGATTGAAGGACATGAGTTTTCCGATTTAAAGGCCCACTGAGTGCCTAGAAGAGTGGATGAAAGCACATTTGCTCGAGGCAAATCACTGTGGGATTTCACAACACTGGGGACAAAGAGATCTTACAACTTTCCAGAGACAAGTGAGAACCAGACAAGGGATGAGGGATGTGAAGGTCTTTGCTTTGCTCAATGGCAGCTCTGGGAACTGAAGACAGAGGAGCAACGCCTTCCAAATTCTGAAGGAGTTACTTCCAACACAGAACTCTACGTGAGAGTGTGGGATAAAGACATTGTTAAATACTCAAGACTTCAAAGCATTTTCCCCTCCCACGTATCTTGTCTCAGAAAGCTAATGGAGGATGTCTTCCCCCCAAACAAGGAAGTAACCAAGAAAAAGGAAAAGATGCGAAACTGGAAATAGGGGATCCAATAGAGGAGACAGGAGAAGGGGGAGGCCAGGAAGGCAGCAGTGTGTCAGCCGTAGAGGAGGACAGTCCAGACTAGAGGAGGTTACAAGGTCCAGGAGAGAATCTGCATCCTGCTCTCAGCCCCGCCTGGCCAGGGGCATGTAAGGAGCTATCTCCCTACCAGTAGATGAGTCTAGAGTTAGTTCTACTGCCAAAGACCCCTGGCAATGGTTTTCCAGGGTGAGCCCACACCTATGTGGCCTCATTCTCTCAGCCTTTCTCCATTTTCCAGCTCCCTCTTTACTGCTCTGCCTCAGTTTACCCTCCAGCATTCTAGGTCCCCGATGCCCCACACCCTACACATTTGACTGGGATCCTGCCTCCCTGACAGCTTTCCCAGCTTTTGCCAGGCTTTTCCTTGGGGAAGGTCTGGAGGCTGCTTCCTGGGCTCCCAGCCGTGTCTGGGCAGCTTACTGGGGACTGAGGTGTTGCTACTTGGGGCTGGCGCCGCATAGGCTCATCCACCTGCTTGCCAAGGAACAACCCACCTATCCTGACACCCTCTGGCTAATGCACGCTGGACTGGAGTCTCCCCTTCCCTCAAGATTATCCTCTAAAAACAAGTCTCCCCACTCATACTCTGCACCGTCAAGGGCTCTTCCTTCATCCCGTGATCCAGCATGCTGACAGGTGTGTGAGCAGGGAATAACACAGCCCAGGATGTTTGGTGCCAGAGCCTCTCAATGTAGAACACCACTGCCTTTTAGGCTTGGTATCCTCCCCCTGCTGGCTCCAAAACCAGGACCCGAAGATGAGGCTAAGCGAGCACATGAAGAGACTCAGTCCATTGTTGCCTGGCTATGCCTTCACCCTTTGCCCCCTACCAAAAAGTACATTTGAACACAGAGAGTGATAGTGATTTTTGTTATAGGGGTAAACTTGGATCTACTCTAATTTTAAAAAGCAAATCATTAGCAAATATCAATCGGATGGTGTTATGAGCTATCATTAGTAAAAGTTGCTTATGCATACTTCACTGCAGATCATGACGTACTAGTGTAAATAGTGGTCAATCACTGATTTCTCAGAAAGAGGCCAAACTCTCTTCCTCCTCTATTCCATGGTTTTCCCAGAAAGACACCCATCACTTGGAGAAAGGGTGGGGGGTCATAGAATGGTATTCAAAAGTGCTAGCGGAAATCAGTTTCAAGGAGCATTCATTGCACACTAGCCATGCACCAGACATTGAGCTACAGGCTTTAAAATACTCCATCTGATTAAATCAGGGAGACGGTAGCACCCAGAATTCTTATTATGAATTATAGCCACCCATAAACTGGGCATCATGCAAAAGTCCCTTGGTCACCCCTCCTTTTCTGCACCTGTAAAATGGGAATGACATTTTCCAGCCCAGCCTACTCTACGAGGCAAGGACCTTATCACCCTGCAGGAACCCTAAAGTGTCTCACAAGTATTGCTGCTGAAATGATTCTTCCTCATGAAACAGCACTTCACAGGTTTGAAAGCATTTCATATCGATTATGTATTTTATCCTCCCAACATTCCAGGGAGGTAGGCTGGGATTAGAACTTTTCTAGTATTTTGGTCAGTGCCATCAGAAAGGGGAAAGTATGGTGTTGACCCAGTGTCATCAGGATTTGGAATCTACCAGGTATGACTTGAGTTTTTTCAGTGTAAATTTTATTATTTAAAAAGTGTTCTACATAAGGATACTAACACATGAGTAGGGTTGTTCTGTTCTCTTTGGCAGACCACGGGCTCCCTACCAAGGACTGTGTCTCACTCAGCTCAGTGTCCCCAGAGATGAATCTAGCACCTGGAAAAGAAGACGGCTCAGGTGTGCCCCTGAATTAATGAATGAATGGATTCCCATCCATTTCGATACAGGAGATTGCCCTGGCGGCCAGAAAGTGCCATCACAGCCATCTGAGACTGGGCTGCCTCCCAATGTAATGAATACAAGATAAGAAGTTCCCAGAATAAAAACTGGAATTGTAAACTGGGAAGGGAATAGATTAAAATATATATGTAATTTAAACATATGAACATATGTTGTATTTAATTAAGATCAACAATAAGCAAATGAGAAGCTGTGTCTATGTTGACAACTCAGTTCTTACCATAATTTTTGATGGACTTATATTTCCTCATTATGAGTCTTGAGATATTAAAGGGGCTTTTTAAAGGGAGCGAAATCCTGAGAATTTGCAAGTAAAACAATAAACACAGCACAATTTTCCACTTAACGAAATTTAAATGATATCATTTTTACTTAACCAACTAAAGAGGAATCAGCTGCATTAATTAAGTGCTCAAACATGGAATGACCAATAGCAGCGTCAACAGACCCTTCCCCTACACTGCTGGTCATAACGGGCCTTTCAGCTGATTGACATTAGTGAGCATATAGCAAACAACAGCAAATTTCACTAAGGCCTGGAGGCTAAAGTAATTGTGCTCTGGACTTTTGGTCAGAAGATGTAAATAAAGAATCATTATTTTCACAAAAGTAAATTCTTTCCTGGACCAAATATTTTTCTCATCTATTAAACGGCAATGAATATAATTCAACACTACTGACAGTGAGGAGTTGCTCATTGAACAAAAGTTTTTGTGGAATCGGCTTGATGACCTTGAACAAGTTATTTATTGTCTCTCAATTTCTGTTTCCTCACCTGTAAAATGAGAATAATAATAATAATAATAATAATATCTGCTTACATGGGGAGCTCTGAGGGTTATGAATTTACAGAAAATGATCGGCAGACTTCTGTCATGTATTGTGTTGAGCAAATGTGGATATTATTTTTGTTATTCCCCTCCAAATTAAAAACAAATTCTAAAGCTTTTCCTATTGTTCAAAATTTTGGGGTTTCTTCTTTGGGAATAGCATGCAGGGGTCTCATTTCTAAGCCTCTCACAGAAACCTTCAGGTCTGCTACTCTTCTTCCAGCACAACCTCAAGGAGAAGTTACTGTCTTCACTTAGCCTTTCAGCACATTCACTAGATTTGGCCTCAAATGACTCAAGATTAGTTTTAAATTTCAACTGGAAAGGCCAAAGACTTGCCCTGACTGAGAAGCCTAGAACCAATGTTTTATTGACAACTTGGGGGTAGGGGGGACAGAGGAAGTACTTTCTAGAAGAAAGCTCTCCTTATCACTGGCTTTTATTTGACCCTTTGACAACTTTAGAAAAGCTAATTTTTTGCGTGTTTATTTTGTCTGTTTAGTCATACAGTAAATTTCTGCAGGGAGAAAAAGAATGGTAGTGAAAGATGTTAGAAGGTTGGAGACATGGAAAAGACACACTCTTTTTGATATTTGACATCTGATATTTGCATTTCAGGAATCAGATTTGGGAGAGTGGAGATACACAGATCTCTCGGGGAAAGGACAAGGAATACTCATGTTTCCCCTAGTCTGGAACAGGGTCTCCAGTGATCTTAACAGTCTGTTTTTGTAGTTTTGAAGCAGCCTTCGAATTAGACATGGGCTGTATGCTGGAAAGGAAGCTGGAAGGGGGCTGGAAGCCAGAAAGTTCTAGCCCTGTGTCTGCCCTCCTGTGGTGTGGTCTTTGAGCACATGTGTTCCCCTCTTTGGATGTCAGTTGAATTATATTTGTAAAATAGTGAGGTCCTTCATGCCCATCCTTTTCACCACCAAGGACCCTCTTTTCCTTATTTTCCCCACGGGACTCTATGCTTTGCTAGACTTTGCCTACTAAACAAACAAGATTGAGAAGGTGATTGATAAGGAGCTTGTGCAAGAGCAACTGGAGGCAGACAGATGACCTGGGAGGCAAATTAGCCTTTGGAGGGCAATTCTGTCCCAACGGCCGAGATAATCCCGATAATAATTCTAGCTGCACTGACTGCAATCATTTATTAGGAGCTTACCATGGGCCAGACACTCTCTACACATTATCTTATTTAACTCATACCACAAAGTAGGAGAAAGCTGACATTATTTCTCCATTTTACCGGTGAGGAAATTGAGGCTTAGGAGTTCGGTAGCTTGCCTGAAGTTACACAGCTAGTGAGGGTCAGAGGAGTGGCTCAGCTCAGGTCTAACTCCACAGTCTAAGCCCTTAACCACTAGACTCAACTGCCTCTCAGTTTCAATAGAATAACGTTGCCTGTGTAGGGCTTAGGTTCCCAAGTCAAGAAATATTCAGAACAGGGAGATCAGCTCGGTGCTTTGTGTCCACCTAGAGGGATGGGATAGGGAGGGTGGGAGGGAGACGCAAGAGGGAGGAGATATGGGGATGTATGTATATGTATAGCTGATTCACTTTGTTATACAGCAGAAACGAACACAACATTGTAAAGCAATTATACTCCAATAAAGGTGTTAAAAAAATATGCAGAAAGCCACATGGAGTTATCATTGCCCCTAAAGTCCCCTAAAGGCATAAGTGTGGCAAGATGCTCACACTACAACTTAGGCCAAATATGGAAGAATTGAACCCACTTCAGGTCTGCTCTGGGCACACCTTGTTAGCAGAAGGGTGGGCAGAACTGCTGCCTTATTTAAAATCTTTATAGACATTTCTCCAAAGAAGACATGCAGGTGGCCAATAGGCATATGAAAAGATGCACAACATTGCAAATTATTAGAGAAATGTAAATCAAAACTACAATGAGGTTTCAGAATGGCCATGATTAAAAAGTCTACAAATAATAAATGCTGGAGAGGGTATGGAGAAAAGGGAACCCTCCTACATTGTTGGTGGGAATGTAAATTGGTGCAGCCACTATGGAAAACAGTATGGATGTTCCTTAAAAAACTAAAAATAGAGTTACCATATGATTCAGCAATCCCACTCTTGGGCATATATATGGAGAAAACTCTAATTCAAAAAGACACATGCACCCCAATTTTAATAGTAATACTATTTACAAGTGCCAAGACATGGAAGCAACCTGAATGTCCATCGACAGATGAATGGATAAAGATGTGGTATGTATACACACACACACACACACACACACACACACACACACACACACACACAGTGGAATACTACTCAGCCATAAAAAAGAATGAAATAAATCCCATTTGCAGCAACATGGATGGACCTGGAGATTATCATACTAACTGAAGTAAGTCAAACAGAGAAAGGCAAATAGCATATGATATCACTTATATGTGGAATCTAAAATATGATACAAATTAACTTATTTACAAAACAGAAATAGACACACAGAGGTAGGAAACAAATTTATGATTACCAAAGGGGAAGGCGGGGGTGGGGGAGGGATAAATTAGGAATTTGGGATTAGCAGATACAAACTACTATATATAAAATAGATAAACAACAAGGTCCTACTTTATAGCACAGGGAACTATATTTAATATATTGTAATAACCTATAATAGAAAAGAATCCGGAAAAGAACATATGTATATATATAATATATTATATATACACATATATATATAGCTGAATCACTTTGCTGTACACCAGAATAACACATTGTAAATAACACATTGTAAATCAACTTCAATTAAAAAAACCTTTATATTATATATTATTTTTCCTTTCCACTTTTTTTTCCTCCTCCTTTTCTTTATTGAAACAGAATGTTAACAATAGTCCACGTAGGGTGGTAGGATTTTTTTGGCCTACCACACTGTTTAAGTTAAATGACTGCACGCTGGGATGACACACTATTAGAAGTATGTGCCACGTAAAGCTCCTACGAGTTCCATGTGCCCCCTGAGGGTAGGTCCCGGGATATTTCATCAATGGATCCTCAGAACCCAGCACAGTGTTTATAGTAGGTGCTCAATAAATGATGGTTGCATAAATAAATGAATGAACTGACAGAATGGAAACTTCTAGTGATGATCTCCCTGATGTTCCTTTTTTTCCTTGTTTTTTTTTTTCCCCCCTCTTTTGAAGACCAGCCATTGACATCAGCCAATATTAACTACTGTTAACATTATGTTTTACATACACATTCTTTCTTGAGAAGTGCTGTGCTAGGTCACTGAGATAGCCACCAGGGAGACAAAGACTTGTACTTAGGGTTCCAAGAAATAATCCAGTCCAGTCTAGTCCAATTCAGCCTGGCCCTTAGACCATGCTCCGGTGCTCAAGAACGGGACTATATCCATTCTGGAAGCATACGTTCTGCTTGTTTAACAATCAGCCTTAACTGTGTATCGCCACGCTTTAATGCCACCTTGGAAAACTCTACTTCTAGGAGTTTCCTCAGTCAGCAAGAAACATCTCTCCTGAGAAGGGACAGAGAGATGTTTTGGCTTCCAGTTCTGACTCCACACTTCTCTGGGACCTTTGGCAAGTTACTTGACCACTCTAAGTCTTATTTGTGCAAAGGAGACAATAATAATAATACCTATTTCATAGGGTTGGTGTAAGGATTTGATAAAATGAGATGTAAAAAATGCCAGCTATGCCACTGATTACTCCAGTCTTCATGGTGGAAGGGAACTTAGGGTCCGTCTGTCTCTCCACCAGATGGAGATGCCCTCTTTCTAATCTTCCTGGTAAGTGTTGGTTTGGCCTGTGCCTTTTCACTTACACTGATGGGGGCACCCTGCCTGGTGCACAGGTGGATTGTGGGTAACCACTGGTCCAGCAGTGCTCAATCCTTTTCACTGACATGCATGAAAAATCCCCAGTGAGGGTAGGAGTAATTACAGCAGTGGCGGCAGCAGTAATAACGATGATGAAAGTTAACGTTTATTGAGTCTCTGCTGTGCTCTGTACATACTAAGTGCATCATCTCCCTTCATCCTCCTGACGATCCATAGGGTACGGACCAAAGTTATGTTTATTTTTAAGATGAGGAAACTGAAGCTCAAAGAGGTTAAGAAATTTGCTCAAAGCCCCAAGGTCAGTACGTGGTAGAGACAGGATTAAAACCCAGATCTACTGAATTTCAGAGCTTGTAACCTCAGTTCCCGGGGTTTCACCTACCCTCACACAGAGGCCAGGCAGGGCATTTAGATGGTGTCCCAGACCAGCAGGTAAGACTAGGGTGAATTGCAAACCACTTGCCCTATTTAAATGGGGTGGTTGCTTGTCTGCTTCACCTCACGATGCTGGGGTGGTGGGTGGAGGGAGTACAGATACAGAATTGTCAGATCTTTTCCTTTTTGCAATAAATCCCAAGAATTTGGATATTTTAATGTGGTACGTCATGATTTCAGATGTTACCTCAAATTCTTGGAAATTGCTTATGACCTACCTAGCTTCTAACTATTGTCATTGCCCTTTAAATGCACATTGAAGCTAATGCCCTGAGGACTGTTACTCTGTCCCCTTCTCTCCCACGCAAGTTCTGCCATCTTAACGGAAGTGAGAGAGGGGACCTACTTGCCCAGAAAGCCCTGCATCTACTCTGATTATCTGTTATGCAGACATTAGTCCTGAATGTTGGAGCTTTAACCATTACTTGTGGTTGGTTGAGAGGCTAAGTGCTGGGGTTGAGGATGGGCTGGGGGTTAGGGTCAGAGGGGGATGGAAGGGGAAGGTAGGGGATGGATCGGGGGTGGGGGGATGAGGGTAGTGGCCCGTACAAGGTAGCAGTTCTTCAATTGCATACAAAGGCGGGAGGGGATGAAGGGAATCCTGGTGGTTTACGTGACCCCAGTAGCCACCAGGGATCCTCTGTGGGAGAGCGATCTAACCCTTTCTCCAAAATCTCAAGGCAAAATAAATTTCACAACCTCTTGGAGGAGGACCATCTCTTGGTCCGAGCCCAGCCTCCAGGCACTTTCCCAATCCTGCTTGCTGAGCAGTTTAACCTTGAGTCCACTCTTGGAATAATTAAAATAACTGTAAATGTGTTACTTATAGATTGACTTAAACCGTTCCTTTTTCCACAAAAAGAAGCTGAGGGGTCTAATTTGCACAGCAAGGACCACATACTGAAGAGCTTTCACAGGATTTCATCATTTAACCCGGACGACACCCTCGTTTTACACAGGCAGAGACTGAGGGTCAGAGAGGTTATGTGACTTGCCCAGGTCACTTAGTGAGTAAGTGCCAGAGCTGGAAATTCTAAACTGGCCCCCTGACTTTGTCACTGATGTGCACTTTCTTGTACTCAGCTCTGATGGAGTGAGGATTGAGCCCTGCCCCCCAGCATGATCAATAGCATCGGCCCCATACCAGGAACAGAACAACTGCAACCTTAACAGCCCTACTCTCACATCCCCCTGTTCTTATACAGCTCTCTGAAGGCAGGAATTTCTAGCAACACAATGTCACTGAGGATATATTCATACCCCACACAAACTTTCAGTCCTCTGCCCCATGTCTCATAAACACTACATCAGTGGCCTTCCTGGGCTACCAAGTTTGATTGTTGCATTCACTGATTTTAGAGTTTCTTGATTTATGTTTTATATAACTTTTCCCTCTAATAATCTGAAGATAAGGTGGATTTTGGATATGCTTTTAAGATATCCATGTAAAGGATTTTTTTTTTTTTTTTTTTGCTGCTTATGTTTTATTTTGCCTCAACTTTCTTGAGTTATCTACAGAACAAAGTTTCTTCTTTTCAAATTAAAAAACGTATATAGATCTCTCTGGAATTTATATTTTTATACTTTCAAAATTCTTAGAGCTTCTTACAAATGCATGTTATAGTAGAACTATCTTAAGAAAAGCAGATGAAGCCAGATCTAGGTACATGGTTGCTTACGGAGCTGACCCTTGAACAACATGGGTTTGAACGGTGTGGATCCACTTATATGCAGGGTTGTTTTTTTTTTCAGTAGTGAAGACCACAGTACTACATGATCTGTGGTTGGCTGAATCCACAGAAGCAGAGCTGCGGATACGGAAGGAGCAACTGCGTTAGTGAAGGAACCTCGGAAAGGGCAGAACCGTGTATATGGAGGGCCGACTCTAAGTTATATGTGGATTTTCAACTGTGCGGAGGGTTGGCGCCTCTGACCCCTGTGTTGTTCAATGGTTAAGTGTATATGGTCTTTAACAACTTTTTTAAAAGTATGCATAAGTCACATGTGATGACTTTGATGGAGTTTTCCAGTAACGCCTGGCTGGTAGAAAGACTGGGATCCTGGAGGTATCACAAAACTTATTAAAACATATTTAATTCTAAATGGTTCCTATTTTACAGCTGTGCAAATTGAGGTCCATCAAAATTAAATGACTTGTTTCAGGTGACATAGCAAGCTTTTTAGTCAAAAGCTGACTCAACTGTGAAACTGGGCTAGATGAGATGTCAGGGCCACCGCTAGGTACCGAGAAGAATGGCTTTCCTTTTAAACCACCTACTGCTCTCCCAATGCGGGTTGTGTTTCTGGCAATTTCCATCCTTAAAGAGGAAGGGTCCTACAGCAGGTAATCTTACTTTGGGGGGTAAGAATGGGATGGGGTCTAAATCTCAGCATTTTTGAACTTGGTTAGAGGTCACAAGGTCTCCTTCAATATTTTCCCCAGGAGGGCATATGTCCCTTATGCAAATAAGACTCTTTGTCTCCTCTGAGTTTCCTGGTAAAAGTGTCTCATAAGGCAATCAGTCATTCGCACACTAGTATGTTTTAATCCTCTCTAAAGAGGTAACTCTTTGAGGTTAAGACTCTGAAGGGGTAGAGGTAGGAGGTGGGGGAAAGTAATGCTTTGCTCTCTCATCTTCGTGCTGTGAAATCCTATTGATCTTTCAAGATCCTATGATTTGATTTGATTCAGTGAGTCAAATGTCATTTCTTCCAGAAAACCTTCCTTGATCTCTCTTGTTAGAGAGATTGCTCCCTTTTTGCTGCTTCAATTCATAACACCCTTTCTCATGTTCTGGCCTGGTACTTCTCATAATCTCTTCCATACATTTAATTATTTGTGGGTTCATCTTATATTCCTTATATTTCTCCCAGGACTGTGAGCCCCTTGAGGGCAGGGATACTTTTACTTCCTTGCCCCCATCTGTTGCCTAGTTTGGAAAAGGTAAGGTTATCTTCTGGTATCTTAAAGCTGTGAAACTACTTAGAAGTCAGATGCAAGGTGTTTATGTTCAGTTTTGCATAGGCTTCCTTAGCTCCTGGGTCATCTCTCTACAGCAAAGTTTGCACACTTGAAAAGGAGCCTTCAATCTCCTCTCCACTCTCGTAGTCTCGAGTCTCGTGGTCTCCTAGTCTGCACCATTGGTGCAGAACCAATGGTCCCCACTCAGTGTGTGCTGCCTGCCCAGCTGGTTTGAGATAATGCAGGGCAGATTCCTAGCTTCACGACCTTAAACAAGTTATATCATCTCTCTCTTCAGTTTCTCCTTTTATAAAACAGGCATAATACTTGCCTCTTAAGGCCTTTGTTCTGAGGATTGGGGATATTACATCTGCAGTACTTAACATGATGCTTTGCACATAGTAATCTCAACAAATAGTAGCAATTATTATTTTTTCAATGAGGTAAAGAACAAAAAAATTCTTAGGACAGTGTCTGGCATATAGTAAGGGCTGTGTGTAAGCTGTTATTTTTATTCTTGTCTTAGGAAAGCAGTAAAATGTAGCTATAAAGAGAAGGAGCTTTGGAATCCGTTTTGGGTCAAATCCCTGTTTGCTAATTGCTAGCTGTGGTATCTTGGAAAAATTACGTAACATTTCCAAGATCCGGTTCCTCCTGCCTAAAATGGGGGATTTTGCTATCTTATAGATTTGCTGCAATGATTCATAGGGGGACAAAAAGGATTTCAAAGGTCGTGGCAGATTGCATTTACCAAAGCCGTGAATAGATAGCCGTGAACTTTGGATTCATTGGTTATGCGGCAACGGTTACCAGAACAGAGTTCCAATAAAGCGCTAGTAACATAGTAGAGACCAGATAAAAGAAGCAACAGTACGTGTTATTAGAGCAGTTATTAGAATTATGACTAGCTCATGAGGGTAGTCCACCCAAGAACCCCTACTGTGCCCCCCCCAGCTGCCAGGAGAACTCGGCCCCTCAGGTTTCTGCCCCGCCCACCAGCCTCTCAGCCAATGAGAACCCAGCCTGTAAGCCTCCCTCTCCCCGCCCCCTCCTCCTGGTCGTTGGGGCCGCAGAGCTGGAGCAGGTGCTCGAAGCGGTTTTATCGGCGTCCTGGGTCAAAACTGCGGGAGTGTTGGGAGCGCTTCTTCCTTGTTTGGGCACAGCTGCGTGCCCTGCCCGGCGAGGGGGCAGCGAGTGCTCCAGCTGCTTTTGTGTAGGGCTGGCCGGCCTCGCCTGGGTGAGGACAGCCTCGTTAATCTCCCGTCCTCTGCCGCTGTGACACGGTGACTGGACAGGGGTCAGCTTCATTGGACACATTCTTTGTTGCAGTTAAGCCAAGCCCTTCAGCTCTTAGAATTGGTTTAAGCTTGATTAACTCGTGAGGAAAAGGAACATTTACATTTGGGGGACTGGAGAATAAGGTATTTAAGCTGCTCTCTTAAAAATAAATGCTTTCCATCTTGCTACTTTCAAAGCCTGATGCTCTCTGGCTTGCTCACTCTCTCTCTCTCTCTCCTCTTCCCTCCCTCCCCTCATACCCTTCTACCCCTTTACTCCCTTCTACTCCTTTTGCTCTCAAACTGGCTTTCTCTCTCCTTTCCTCCTCTCTAGTGTTTGCGCTCTTTTTCCCTCCCCCTCCCCGCTCTCTGTTCTCTCCCATCTCTTCCCGGTCTGTCTCTCCCTGCGTGTCTCTGGTTTTTCTGTCTCTGCCTGGCTCCTTCCAAACTTGAGGTGCCACTTTTCAGCACCTTTGCTCCTGAGTGGCAAATATGTGCAGCTGTCTTTGAAGCTGACACCAGTGTAGTCCCTAGAAGGTTACAGAGGGAAGCTGGGATTCTGGAACTTCCGCATTTAGCTCTGCTTAGAGGCCGAGCTTTCTTGGTGGAGAATGTGCCCAGCAATGTGTTGCACATCTCATGAGCCAAATATTCCTTTGTCAGCAGAGGGTTACTGCAAGCCGCCCTGGGGTTGGTGGCCCATCCATCAAGGCTCACTGGGATGTTTCCCAGGCTGTCCTTAGGGGACAGTCACAAGGCAGTGAACAAGGTGGAGATCTGAGGATGGTTAGGCCTCTCTCTGAAGGCTGAGGGAACAGCATTGGACTTGGGGAAAAAGATCTCTGGCCCCCATCAGCTGTGGGATCTCCGGCCAGTCACTTTACCTCTCTGAGCCTGTTCTCACCCATAAAATGGGTTAATGGCAGTTATTCTGCCTTCCTCAAGGAGCTATTAGGGGGCTCCCACGAGCTAATGAATGAGAATACATTTTGGAAAGTATAAAATGCTGTACAAATTTAAATGCTTTTTATTATTGTTGTTATCATGATCATAATTTTTATCTTCCACTAATGCTCATCTTACAACTCATCAGTGTTAAGAAGAATATCCTCTAAGTGGAATGAAATCTTGTTTCTCCCTCGTGCATGAATTTAAGGTGTACTTGTGGGAAATCAGTATTACTGTGTCAAGAGGCCTTTATCAAGCCCCCTGGTTCTGCCCCACCCGGCTCCTTTAAGCCTGGCGGGCCCTCCCCTACAAATGAGGCTGGAAAAGCCGGAGTTGGTCCTGCAGGGGACCCACCCCCTTTGTCCCACCCTTGCTCCCCACAGCCTGCTTCATTCCTGCATCTGCCTAGTGTCTCGTAAGCCCGGCACCCGTCCTTGTTCCTGAGACAGAGCAGCTTCTCCGAGGATAACTCAGTGCACCCCAGTGTACCTCCATCTAGGTATTCGCTTGGCCCTTCCTCTCCCCTAACCCCGCTTTCCCCCATCCTCAGCCTCAGTCTCTTGGGCTCCCCCTTGTGGCAGGTCCTGAGCAGGCCCACTTTACTGACCCTCCAGGAGATCCTATACCCCAAGAAGCCATAAATCACCCGTTTGGGGAACTGTGGCTCCTCTGACCTGCAGATTTCTACATCCGTGCAGGCTGCTGAGACCACTGGCCCCAGGTGCCTTTGGGAGGAGCAGGGGTGGCTCCAGGGAGAGGCCTCCATCTCACCACCTGTGCTCGATTTGGCAAGCTGCTTCGTCAGTAAAACCAGTCACCATAACCTTGTTCCCACCTGACTCAGTGTTCTCGTCAATTCTCAAACCTGCATCAGACTCGTAACTCTTGAAAGATGACGAGGGGCTTACAAGGTGGCACAGGAAAAAGAGAGGGGTGCATTCAGCAGAGTTTGGCTGCATTCACCGCTGGGCCTCACCCTGGGTGTGGGGGCCGCTCATCCAGCCCTGAAGCTCTGCTTCTCCTGTGGCACTTTGCCCCTTCTTGCTCCTCTCTGGGCCTCTGTCCCCTCTCTGAATCCTGGGGTAGGCTTCCACTTGGTTTCTCAATCCCAACCCCACTTTGGCTCCCACACCTACTCTCCAAGGAGCTATTGTTGCATTTTACAGATGAGAAAACAGAGGTCCAGGATATTAAATGACTTCTCTGAGGGCTGAGAGCTCTTGGAGTGGTGGAGCCAGAGGGTGACCTAAAGTCATGCTCATTCCATTACAATAGACTGCCTCCTCTTTGGTTTTACAAAAAAAATGATAGAGGCTAGGCCTCTGCCCTCAAGGAGCTTAGGGCCTAATGGAACAGCTAGGCACATAAACAAATACCTACTACAAACCAGGACAATAGGGAGATAATGGAGATATTTACCCATATCTCTGAAAATACAAAAGAGCTAGTTACTAATTTTGGTTGAAAAGCTGTTGGTGGTGATGGTGGTGTGGTGGTGGTGGTAGTGGTGGTGGTGGTGGTGGTGGTGGTGGTGGTGGTGGTGTGTGTGTGTGTGTGTGTGTGTGTGTGTAGTACAACTTTTAGAAGAGGGGGCTGGGGCTTCCCTGGTGGCGCAGTGGTTGAGAATCTGCCTGCCAATGCAGGGGACACGGGTTAGAGCCCTGGTCTGGGAAGATCCCACATGCCGCGGAGCAACTGGGCCCGTGAGCCACAACTACTGAGCCTGAGCGTCTGGAGCCTCTGCTCCGCAACAAGAGAGGCTGCGATAGTGAGAGGCCCGCACACCACGATGAAGAGTGGCCCCCACTCGCCGCAACTGGAGAAAGCCCTCACACAGAAACGAAGACCCAACACAGCCATAAATAAACATAATAAATAAATAATAAATAAAAATTAAAAAAAAAAAAAAAGGAGAGGGGGCTGTTGTGAAGCAATTTTGGCAGTGTTTTCCAGAGGTCAGAAACTCCAGAGAGCAAATATATACAAAGCTTGGGTGCTGCCACTTCCACAGCCCTGCCTGGGGCAGACATCATTAATCAATCCTTCCTCAGGAACCCAGGCATGTCTTCAGAATCCTTTGCAACAAAGTATCCAGGTGGCTTTACCTTTTAATTGAGGCTGGCAGGCAAGAGAGCATTTTTGGCTGTTCTGGAGTATTAGACAAAATGAGCGTTTTCTAGAAGAAGAAACAGGCTCAGAGAAGAGTGACTTCTCTAGTTCACTATTGTGCAAGAACACCTGAAATCCCAGCAGGATCTGCTTCTCTGAGTGATTTTTATCTCGTGTACATCAAGGAACTAACATTTAATGACTTCTTGCTAGGTGGCACCTTCTGTGACATGAACAGGGAATAGTACCTGTGTTACCTCTCATTCTCACAGCTATCTGTGAGGTAGTCAGGATTATTACCATTTTACAGAAGACAAAACTGAGGTTGAGAAATATAAATGACTTGTTCAAGGTCACACAGCCAGGAAGCTGTGGAACCGACACGTGTATTCAGGTCTGTCTCACTCCAAAGCCTATTTATTGTTTTCTTCTAAATTTATTACAAAATGTTTAAAATTTCAAAAAGGTTTCAATAGTGACAATACATGCCCTTATCACTATTCCCCACTTAGGACATGAAACAAAGCCTGTTTTATTTTTGCAGAATACCATATGACCCTTCACAACACATAAAAAAGGGGATTTAATAAAGTAATTGAGCAATGTTGAACATTTCTCAATGAAGCCTGCTTTTAGTGGAGTTTTAAAACGAATTTTCTTTATAAATTGAAATCATGTCTTTGGATAGTTCAGAAACTGCAGCCAGGGAAGTCTGCAATTTGCAGACCTGCTCGTCTGAAGGGTAATTTAATGCCACCGACATGGATCTCTATTTCTCTTTTTTACCTTTAATCAATTTTAACAAGCCAGATGGTCATTGCAAATGGGTCCTCTAGCATCTCCCTTTTCTAACTCTGAGGCTCTCGGGCATTTATTTAAATGTGGTTCCTGGCAACAATCTAATACCTTCCTATTCTCTCCTGTTCCTGGCTGCTGTGTGGGTCACTCCATAACTATGTCTTCCCCAGCCTCCCAATTGGAATTAACCTTTCCTGATATACTCTACAATCTCCCCCAGCACACAGTAACTCCAGTAAAACAGACCTATACCTTGTGTTACTTATTTATATGTGTGATTTCCCCATTAGACCCTACCTTGCTCATCTATAGTCAATGCAACAGTAATTATCATAACTGCTAATGCTTTGCAGTTTCCAAGTACTTTTCCTAGTCATAATATTATTTAATACCTACAATATCTCTGAGGTATTTTTAAAATATATTCAATTTTACAGATATGACCGTGGAGCCTCAGAGAGGTGAGGCAACTTGCCCCAAATCACAGAGCTAGCTAGCTGTAAGGTTTAGGAGCAAATTTAGCGTTCCTTCCCTGTAACTAGAATATTGAGTATTCTACATATAATTTTAAAAACTGAGATTTATCAAACTCTCACTCGTCAATTCTCTTATTCTATAAATATTTATGGAGCCCTCATGTACCAGGAATTATGCTGGGTTCTAGGGACACAGTAGTCAAAAAGACAAAGAAAGTCTTTGTTTCATGGGGCTTGCAATGTAGTAGAGAGATAGTAAACAAGTAATCAAATAAATAAACAAAACATGGTAGGCTGAATTATGCACCCCCCCCCCCCCAAAGATGCCCACATCCTAGTCCCCCAAACCAAACCTGTGGATGTTAGCTTACATGACAAAAAGGACTTTGCAGATGGGATTAAGTTAAGGATTTTGAGTTGGGGGATTAACCAGGTTTACCTGGGTGGATGGACCCAATGTAATAATAAGAGTCCTTAGGAAAGGGAGGTTGTAGGCTCAGAGTCAGAGAAGATGTGATGACTAAAACAGAGGTCGGACTAATGTGATTAAAGGTGGAAGAGCTCCACAAGCCAAGAAATGAGGCAGCTTCTAGAAGCTGGAAAAGATAAGGAAACATTTTCCCTCAGAGCCTCCAGAAGGAACGCAGTCCCACTGACCCATTTTAGACTTCTGACTTCCAGAACTATAAGAAAATAAATCTCTGTTGCTTTAAGCCATTAAAATTGTGGTACTGTGTTACAGCAGCAATAGGAAACTAATACTCAGGGTAATTACAGATTGTGGTCAAAGCTATGAAAGAAACATCTTGATGATGTAACAACTGGGGAAGGACTCTCTGAGGAGAGGATGAAAGTGGACCAGCCCAAGGAAGAGCATTCCAGGCAGAGGGAACGGCAGGTGCAAAGGCCCAGAGGAGGCAATATGACGAAGATCAAACACAGACCAGTGAGGCTAGACATCAGTGAAGGATGGAGAGTTAGGCTGGAGTCAGATCATACCAGGCCTATCAGGCCATGGCAAAGGGATTGGATTTTGGACTACAAGAAATGGGAAGCCCTTGAAGGATTTCAACCAGGAGAGAGGTAAACTGCCATTGCATTGTCTAAGGTTCCCAGAAGGACAAAGACCCTTCCTTGGGGCGGAGGAAAACTTAAACTCAGTCAAGACCAACCCATCCTCCAAATTAGTCCTCCTGTGCTCTACCAGGTTCTGAGAATGGGTCCAGTCTTCATTAGGAAGCACGGGGTTTTCTTTGTGCCAACCTGGCACTCCAGTTCTGTCGGGGGCAGGTGCCCCGATGTGAACCATGGGCAGCAGACATCGCTGTAAGCTTGGGTGTGGTTTATTACAGTGAGGGAGCGCTTACGTGCAACGTGGAGGGGAACTTAGCATTACTGAGCTTAGAAATGCCCCTGTCAAGGGGCAGAACTTATCATTTGAAGTACGTATATAATTATTTTGCTTCTGTCTTTAGACTGTAAGCTCTGTGAAGTCGGGGACCATCTGGACATTTATCCCTGTGTTTTCAGTGCTTATTCGCAGTAGGTACTTGACAGGCACTTGTGAAAACATGGATGACTGGAAGAAAAGGGCACCAATAATTTAGCTCAGCTTTTGTAGGAAACAGGGACTTGAAGAGGACTAATAAGCAGTAAAATACAAACATCAAAACAACCTATATTCGGTTCTGCTGAAATGCTTGTTTTGAAAGTAGGAATTTGTTCTAACGCAACTTATACGAGGGAACAATGTAAGCATACCTACTTTCCCCAGTGAAAAACACTAAATGAATGCCCAAATCCCAGCTGAACGGAGCCATATAAGACGCAAAATGCACACACGCATACACATCAAACACCCACCAGTTACCTTAGTTCACTGCCTGTGGTATGAGCCACAAGCATCCACATCTGGGTTCCAAATCTCTGTCCAGTTTCAGACAATTCTTCACAATAACTCAAGGTTCTGATGTCCGCCTCCACAAGCAAACCCCAGGTCTTTTTCAATGTAAAAGGCTATATTTATTGTAATATGCATTTAACCATTCAATATATTTTAAACTGTGCTGCCATTTTTAGTAAGGTCCCATTTTTTCTTTTTTTAAACTGTGTCATCGGTGAAGCTTTTGAATGTTGTGGCTTTAACTCCATTTCTACCACAAACCGGGGTTTTTTAATGCATGATTTTGGATAGCACAGTGATTTTCAGAACACATATGTGGTGTTATAGCAGAACTGACTGTACTTTCTTCTTGCAACACCAAGCAAACAAGAAAACACACACAGTGATTAGCAAGATGTTAAAATCAAACCACTGAGCACTAGGAATGATTCATAATGTCCGTCTGGTGTATAGAACACTCCTCATTATTTATTTATTCATTTTTCATCTATCCTTCCATCCAGTTATTTAGTCTAAAGATGTTTATCAAATGCCTATTATGTGTCATGTCCTGAAATAAACCCTGGTGATATAGCAGAGAACAAAATTAGAGTTTTAGGAAGTCTTAGCATTGGTAGTAAATAATAATGTATAAATAAAAAATGATGATAGCTGCAATGGTCCAAATGTTTATGCACCGCCCACCCCACCCCCCATTTCCAAATTCATGCGTTGCAATCCTAACCCCAAGCGTGATGTTATTTGGAAGTAGGGCTTTTGGGAGGTGATTAGGTCATGAGGGTGGAGCCTTCATGAATGGGATTAGTGCCCTTATAAAGGAGACCCTGAAGAACCCCCTTCTCCCTTCAGTCATGTGAGGACACAGTGAGAAGATGACCATTTATGAACCAGGAAGCAGTACCTTACAAGACACCGAATCTATCAGCACCTTAGTCTTGGACTTCCCAGCCTCCAGAAACATGAGAAATAAATTTCTGTTGCTATAAGCCACCCAGTCTATGGTACTTTGTTGTGGCAGCCCGAGCTGACTTAAACAATAGTAAATTCTATTGTAGGCTTACTATGTTCCAGGCACCATAATCTGCAGTTTAAATACATTTTACTTAATCTTTTCAATACTTGGTAGTCATTGGTAGGTGTTACCAATAAGTGGGGTAGGCATTATTATTCTCCCCGTTTTCCAGATGAGGTTACTGAGGCTTAGCAGTAAGTGGTAGAGCCAGCATTTACACCCAGGCAGTCTGACTCCAGAGCCTGTGCTCTTGAATGATACCGTTGACATCTGTCTACCCCACCTCTGCTTGATTATCTCCAGTGGTGCGGAACACCCTGCCTCTCAAAGCAGCCTGTTCCGTCTTTGGCAGGATATCAAAGGGGTGAAAACTACTTTAACAGCTGACACTAAAGTTCACTGTAGGGGAGAATTGAATCTGTTTAAGAAAATACATCAGGAAGCCACCACCCTTGGGGGTGCAGAGGAAGATGAGGGATAGTCTGAAACGATGCTAAGTTATACTGTTTTACTTAAGACTTTAATAGGAAATTGTGGGTTGGGGCAGAGCACAGGAAGATGAAGAAAACGTTCCATGCAACCTGGCATAGCACCGGTGCCCATGGGGAACAGTGGCCAGTGAGGGGTTCTTGTGGGTGGGTGGCTACAGGTTTTCAAAGGCTAGGGAGGCAAATGTTTTCATTTACATAGTTTGCCTTGCTGCAGATGTAAATACCCTTCCCCTCTCCCAGACCTCCATACAGTCTGGGGCACACCTGGGGGAAGATCAAAGCTGATGGATCAGGTGCCAGACTGGGCTGGAAAAGAGCACACCTGGGTAGGAAGGGCCCCCTGTACGTGCCCACTAAGTGATCGCCAGTCACTCCTGCTCTTCCTCTGTTAGCTCAGGGACTCGAGAGCCACTGGAGGAAATCAGAACCAGCTGTGCAGTGAACACCCAAGTTCCCGGGAATTTGCAGACATCCGGGGAGAGCTCAGCTAGAGGTTGGGGGAATACAGGTCTGTTTTTACGTAATTCTCAAAGGACTAGGGAACCTTAGATGGCCTCTGGGTTACAGCCGTTAGAAGCAAGGCTCTCAAATGGGGACTCTTGGGTTTGAATCCCAGTTTAGCCATTTAATGGGTGACCTTGAACAACTTAACCTGCCCGCCTCTCAGGTTTTTTCATCTACGGCTTGAAGATGGACTTTCTTACCTCGCAGGGTTATTTTGAGAACTGAACATATGTAGAATGTTTAGCACATGCTTGGCATAATGATCAACCAATGGTTGTACTTCTAACTCACTCTAATGGCGTGGTGTAAACAGCATAGGCTTTCTACTTGGTGGCATCAGGGTTGGAGATCCACTTCCATTACTTACTAGGTCTGTGTCCCTGAGCATGTGACTGAACTTCTCTGGCTCTCAGTAAAATGGGGAAATAAGACCTCCCTGGTGGGGCTGTGAGGATTAAATGAAAGAACAGAATCTGCTAACCACTCTGGTGGGCATACAAAAGGTACCCAATGATCAGCACCAAGGCTAATCCATAAAGCCTTTTGAGAATTAGGCTTTAAAGAAAGATGCCTTGGGGGCTTCCCTGGTGGCACAGTGGTTGGGAATCTGCCTGCCAATGCAGGGGACACGGGTTCGTGCCCCGGTCTGGGAAGATCCCACATGCCATGGAGTGACTAGGCCCGTGAGCCACAACTACTGAGCCTGCCCATCTGTAGCCTGTGCTCCGCAATGGGAGAGGCCACGACAGTGAGAGGCCCGCGCACCGCGATGAAGAGTGGCCCCCGC
Source organism: Balaenoptera ricei (assembly GCF_028023285.1). Classification (NCBI taxonomy): domain Eukaryota; kingdom Metazoa; phylum Chordata; class Mammalia; order Artiodactyla; family Balaenopteridae; genus Balaenoptera; species Balaenoptera ricei. The sequence goes on along the minus strand of NC_082646.1, from coordinate 55,859,199 downwards.
TCGCCGCAACTGGAGAAAGCCCTTGCACAGAAACTAAGACCCAACACATCCAAAAATAAATAAATAAATAAATTTATTAAAAAAAAAAAAAAAAAAAAAGAAAGATGCCTCTTCTGGGAGACCCAGCCCATACAGATTTCAGCTCCAATTCACCCTGGCTGGGGGCTTTTGTGCAGTGTGCAACTGGCAGATCTGTACAGTGCAGCCTGCCAATGATGGGCGGCTGTTATGACTGTGCTAATTATGATTCTTTTGCCCCTGACTTGCCCCCTATATTCTGGCTCAAGACTGTTCTAGGTTTGGAAGAAAGTACCTAGGCCCCTTCCTAATTTTCTCTCTCCGGGTTTCAGCTGCCCTCCTTCTTGTGACCTGGTTTCTCCACCCTACTCTCCCACTTCCCATCCTCCTCTCCTAGTCCTTCCTTCCCCCCATCCCAGGATCCTGACTCCCCCTCCCTGTGCAGCTGGCTTGAAGACCACTCAGCGGGGAGGCTGGATCAATGACCTCCCTACGGCCTCGCAGGCCCAGCCTGGGTTCTGGAACAGCCTCTGCCGAGATAATCTAGTGCTTTAATTGCCAACAGCAGTCAGAAGGAAGCAGATGATCACGGCCCATAAAGGGTGAGAATCCTCCGTGGGGAGCTGGGTTGGCTGCAGAGCCATCGAAGGCTATTTTTAGCGCCTGGCCACGGAGGTGCCAGGAGAAACTGGCAGCCGGCCTGAGGGCTGGGCTCCGAGGGGCCTGCCTGCACTGTTCAACCCCAGCTCTTGTGGTTTCTCTTCCTCCATGGCGAGGGCTCCAGGCATAGCTAATGGTGGCAGCCATCCCTCCGCTGGAAGCCAACGTGGGCCGGGAGGGACAATAGTCGCCGGTGCCCGGGTGGGGCTTTGGAGCCAGGTGTTAACTCACTGCTCTGGGGGCTCAGCTCTCTTGTGGCTCGCACTTTGCAGACGAGGAAACTGGGCCTCAGAAGTAAGGAATGACTTCCTTCAGGCCATTCTACTGTGAGTTCTCACTGTGGCTGTCTTTGTCCGTCCTTCCTCAGAGTGTTTAGTTGGTGGAGAGGTGAAGGGGTGCGGCCAGAATCCCTGCGTTTGCCTCCCAGCCTCGGACTGGTGTGTGACCCTGGATGAGTCCCCTACGCTCCCTGAATCCTAGGTTCTCATCGGTCAAGTGCAGGGAGGAGAGTGTCCCTGCATTGGGTTGTTGGGAACTAAAGAAGGGACAGCAGGGAGGGCTCGGACAGGTGTGCCTGGCCCGTCGGAAGTACTCTATAAACGTTAGCCGTTGGTGTGGTACCTCTGTTGCCAGCCCATCTGCCAGCACTGGATGTGCATCCCAGCTAATCCTCACATGGACTCAGCAAGGCATTTCAGCTCCATTTTTCAGATATGGAAACTGAGTCCCAGGGATGAACTGAATTCCTCAAGTGGGAAGGGTAGGAAATGGGCCTTGAGCTCAGGGCTCTGCCCTCCCAGTTCCAAGATCCTTCTTCCATGTAGGCTGGTACTTCCTGTGTGCTGTGTCTCTTGGGTATTTGAGCAGAGGGGATAGGTGTCAGGAGCTGTGGAAGTGTGACCCCCATGGGGTTACTCTCCCATCCTGCCCCTGCTAAGAGCACACCGAGGGGCTGTGAAGACCAGGGGCTCTCCCTTCCTGGCTGAGTCTACCAGAGTCCAGGTGGTGCCCCTATGGTCTGGTATCATGTATGGCTCCCTCAGCCCCACCCCCCCTTTGCTCTGCCCCTGACCATTCTGCCTCTAAATATTTCTTATATGCACCCTTCCCTCCCTAGCCTGCTGCCACTGCCCCCAATTTAAACCTGCTTCTTTCAGCTGGACCACTGCCACAGCCTCTTAACTGGCCTCCCTGACACAGGTCTGGTCTACCCTCAATCCCCAGGGGCTGCCCCAGAGGGGCCTCCCCAAATGGGAATCTCATGGGGTCCCCTCCTTCTTTACGTCTTTTCCCAAGCTTCCCAGGGCCACACCAATATCCTGATCTTCTAGCTCTCACGCCAGCCCCATCTGAGTCTCACCTCAAGCCCCAAATACCCAAGCAGTGAGGCTCATAGTTCTGAAAGGCGTGTCCCCAGAAAATAGGTTTTTGGATTATTAATGGGGAGGGGTAGCAAGGTAGAGCATTCCATGGGGAATTTAGTCTGGGAAAAATACTGAAGGAGGTTCAGCAGGTTTATTTGTTGTGGGACTTCTCAGAGCCTCTGCTATGCAAATTTATGACACAAAAGCTCTCCATTGGATCCCTGGCAAGGTTGCCCTGAAAACAGTAGGACTCTTAGTTTTAACAATAGCTGACACTAACATAGCACTTACTACATGCTACGCACTGGTCCCTGTGCTTTATTACATTAACTCATTTAATCCCCACAACTCTGGGAGGTGGTGCTACCATTATCTGCATCTTACAGATGAGGAAACTGAGGTACAGAGAAGTTAAGTGACCTGCCTACATTCACCCAGCTAGTCAGCAGGGGAGCTGGGACTCCAGCCCAGACATCCTCTGAAATCAGCAGTTGTGGCCACTATGCTAGACCCAAATTTTCAGGTCTTCTTAAGTACCTGGCATTGTGATGAGTGCCCTCGCTGTGTTCTTTCATTGAATCCTCACAACAACCCCACGGTTATTATCAAGGAAACAGAAATGAAGAAAGCACACATGGAGCCAAGAGGTGCCTGAGGTAGGACTGGAACCCAGGTCTTCCTGTGAATTATGAATCTCTAGCCTGTCTTGCCCTGAACAGAGCAAGACATCCTTTCATCAAGGGCCATCTTGCAGGGTCGGTGCTCCGTAAAATACCCACTGGGAAATGCTTCCCTGGCATTTACTTGGAAATACTCACTGTCACCAAATTATCTTATTTCCTGACACCAAGACCTTGTGCCCTTCCCTCTGCCTGGTGTGCTGGCTCTCTACTCAGTCCTCCTGACACCAGGGAAGAGCTAAAATAAGGTCACAGCTCTGGTTTTTCCAGACTTTTCCTTTCCAAGCAGCTGTTCCCTTATCTGCGCTGCCTATAAAAAAAATGTGCAATGATGGTCTGTTTCAGTATAGATTCCTTCCTTCATTCACTCTCTCCCTCCTTCACTCATTCTTTCATGCATTCACTCATTAAATATTTACTGAGCAACTACTAAGTGCAGGGCATTGTTTTAGGGCCTGGGGGTACAGAAGTGAACAAAATAGACACGGATGTAGACCCTCAGGAAACCTACATTGTAGTGGGAGAAGAGAGATATCTAACACAATAAATAAACTGCATTTAGTATTTTTGAAGGGATAGGGTAGGGGGCGCAGGGAGTGGGAAGGGACTGCAATTTTAAGTAGGGTGTTAGAGAAGGTCAGCCTGAGGCTGTGACCTTTGAACAAAGACCTGGAGTAGGTAAGGGAGCCAGCCACGAGGTATCCTGGAGAAGGGTCACAGGCAGATGGAGAGAGGGGACGCACAGGCCGCAGTGGGAGGCATGTTCCCTGACCAGGACCCAGGCCCTTGCGGCTGTTGTGGGGTGAGGGAGGGCAGAGTAGCAGAGGTGCTCAAGAAAGGTTTATTTGAATTGTTTCAGGAAAGTTGAAGATTTTCCCAGCACGGTTAGCGCCAGACTTCTCATTAGCATTTTCAGAAGAAGATATTTGACTAGGAACTAAAATGCGTGTAATCACTGAGTATCTAACCGGTCCCTCGCAGTCTGAGGGGGCAATGAGAACCCAGGGAGTTAGGGGCCTGCTTTGCCTTTGACCTTGGGCAATCCCCTCCCATCTTGGCCACTGTTCTGTCATCTATATAAGGTACCAGAGGATGTCTCAGGGTGCCTTCTGATTCTGGCTCCAAGCTGTTTCAGGAGCCTCAGTTCTCTTTTCTGTGAAATGGGGGTTATAATACCTACCTCCATCCCTCCTTTGGTTGTTGTGTCAAATCAGGGAAGGCTGTGACTTCTTTTTTTTTTTAAAGTAAAATTGGAGTCCAACCTAGATAAAGGCTAGTTTTAATAGAAATGCTATCTTTACGTGGTAGTAACCAAATCTCTCATTTCCGATCTTTAGATTACATCCTCCCATTGATTGTAGCAGTGAAGCTATGACTTGGGCACACCGACTGCATTTTATGGTTGAGGAAACTGTGCTCAGGAAGTCTAATTCATTTGCCCAAAGGCACAGAGCTAGTGAAGGGAGGACCCAGATTCAAATTCCAGAATGTGCAAAAGTCTCTGCAGATTTCCCGGCTGCACAGAAGCAAGGCTGAGGCTGGAGCTAAGCTACCAGAGAAGGACAAAACAGGGCCAAAGACTACATGAAACCAAAGGAAAATTCCCAGCCCTTCCTTACAGTTGCTGCTAGCCAGGAACAGGGGTACCCACAAGGTAAAAAAGAGATGGAGGGTGAAATGAATCGTGGGCCACTCCTAGGGAACAGAGCTTTGGACCGAGACTCTGGGCCAGGTCAGGATGAACTGTGACACAAGAAGCTACTGGCCAGTCCTGGCTGTGGCCACAAGCCTTGGTGAGCAGAGAGGGCCATGCCCAGGCCCCTGCCAGTGCATCTGTGGGTAGCAAAGGGCCAAGGGTGTCAGTCTTACCCAGTGGGATATTAAATACATTGAAATAAATACCAAAGACCCTACAAAACAAGGGGAAAGACTATACAGGGGAAAAAAGAGCAGAAAATTCTTTTATATATTAAAATAAATAAACGTCCTAAACAAAACTATCTTTATTAATATTTCCACACTGTGATAAGACAGATGGGTTGGAATTAGATCTGGAAAGATGTAATATTCTACAAAGGAAACTCTAGGGAGACCCAGGGAGTTACGAAGGTCATTTCTCATCAAGGGTGAACTTTTCTGTTCTTTCCTCCTCTGCCTTTCTTCCAACTAAGCCTCCGCCAGAGCCAGCAAATCCCCACTCCTTTTGTGTGCTGGAAACGGGCTGTGGCACCAAATGCCCCTTCAGCTCGTCCGTGCAAGACTATTTTTAGTTCTGCCAAACAACAAATGGGATTGTTGTCCATTCTTGGGTAGTGGAGTTTTTTTAAATTGTCTGTTCAGCTGCTCTGGAGTACAGGCAGCATATTAACTGCATCTTTTGGACACCTAGGACAGGGGAAGGTGATGAGCTTCCCTTGACTTGGACCACAGGAGAAGCAAAGTTGCCTGAATTTCGGAGGGAGCGGGCACCTTAGGAGAATGGTGGGCTTTGAGGTAGACCCGACCCAAGATATAGGCACCTTGGCTGTAAATGTGCATGGTAATAAGGAGGTCGTGTTGCTGTCTGTGAAGTGCCTGTAATGGCATCTGGAAAATTCAAGGAAGAAACACTTGCTCAAGGAGTGGATGGGTGTCAATATGGGTGTGGTCCCCAGCAGGGCAAATGGCTGTTGAATGCGTGAGAGTGCGCGTGAAGTCTTAGCAAAGAAAATTATTGCTGGGGAGCGCTATGGGTTGAATTGAGTTCCCCCTCCCAAAAGAAACATTGCATTCCTAACCCTAGCACCTCAGAATGTGACCTTATTTGGAGATAGGGTCTTTACAGAGGTAATCAAGGTAAGATGACTTCATTAGGATGGACCCTAATCCCAAAAGATTGGTGTCCTTAGAAAAAGGGGAAATTTGGACACAGAGACACACACAGGGAGAAGGCATGTGGAAATGAAGGCAGAGATCAGGGTGATACATCCCCAAGCCAAGGAATGCCAAAGATTGCCAGCAAACCACCAGAAGCTAGGGGAGAGGCCTGGAACCGATTTTTCCCTCACAGCCCTCAGAAGCAATCAACCCCATAGACACCCTGATCTTGTACTTCTAGCCTCCAGAACCGTGAAGCAGTAATTTTCTGTTGTTTAAGCTGCCCAGTCTGTGGTGCTACGTTAGGGCAGGCCTAGGAAGCAAACACAGGAGAATTAGTGAAATTATGTGCTGTGCTATGTAAATACCTGGCTCTGACCTGGCATAGAGCACAGATTCAATAAACGTTTCTAAAATGGATCCATGAGAAAATGCAGAGGAAATACCCCACACCGTATCTGGCACATAATAGATACTTCCTAATATTCGTTAGTTAAATGAATAAATGAATGAATGAGGTCATTCATAAAGCATGTACCCCAGCGCTGAACATATGAGCAGATGCTCGGTAAGTATTTGCTCGTTGGTTGGTCATCAGAGCTAATATTTATATATCACTTACTAAGAGTCAGGCGGTGCTCAAAGTGATTGACATGTATGTTACCCTCATTTGATCCTCACAACCACCCTATTATTGATCCCATTTAAAAGAAGGGGGAACTGAGGCACAGAGAGGTTCAATCACTTTCCTGAATTTACCCAGCTGAGTAGTAGAGGTAGTTTTTGGATCTGGCTGGTTTAGGATGAGGGTCTCTACTCTTAACCACTGTTTGAAATACTGCGTGTGAAGAGCCTGGCACACAGTAGGTGCTCAATTCCAAACAAGTAAGTAGATGAGGAGACGTGCGCCAAGCAGGGAGTGCAGGGTCCTGCCCCTGGTGGCCTGAGAGCTGAGAGGTGACCCCATTGTTCCTTCCTCTCCTAAATTCCCCCGGGGGGGGGGGTCGGGGCTCACATGTCAGCCCCACCTCCACTCCTGTCCCTCTACTGGGAACAGAGAAAGAAGCCTGCTTGATGCTAAAGAAGGGAGTGGAGCAGAGAGGACGTCAAAGACATGCTCCGTCTGTCAGCAAGGCGGCTTGGCTGTCAGAGGGACGGGGCACGAGCACCTGCCTCATCTCCATGACTCATCCCAAACCAAGTGCCCAGCATTGACTCTGCACTTCCACTGCAGGGCTCCACCGGCTGTTCACACACTTTCCCAGACTCTCCTGCCCTGCGCCAAGGACCAGGCACGGCGGTGATTTACGGCGTCACAGGCCAGCCTCTACCCTGACCACTGTTGTTGGCCACAGGTTTAATTATTTAAACAGATTTTACATTTTATGAGCATGCCCTCTGTCCTGGCAGAAGAAAGCCTTAGGAGAAAAAAAAATTTTTTTGCTTGAATGATTAAATTGAAATATGCAAGGACAGAGGACGGGAAACATTCCAAATTCCCAAGTGTGAGTGTGGTGTTCAGGCCCTTCTAAATTTTCCCCATTTTACCGGCCCCCTCCTTAGCAAATGCACATTTCTGCCTCACTGCAGAACAAAGCAATTCATCATCCTCGCAAGTCCACAATTTTGCTTCTGCTGGCCAACGTGTTTGTGATGCACGTGTACCATACACACACACACAAACACACACACACACGTTTGCTCATAGGATCTTGCTATGTACCTGTGCTTTGGTAGGGGATGCATTAGTGAGCAAAACACACACAAATCCCTGCCCTCATGGAATGTCCATTCTATGGCAGAAGATTTCCCTACCTCATCTTCTGAAGACCCTGTTCTCCCATGAGGGTCCTGCTAAAATGCTACTTCCTCTGGCCTCCCTGACCTTCCGGGTGAAATTAATGGCTCATGTGACACTTTGTAGTTGGCTACCAAAGCTCAAATTCACTGTGCTGTAACTGCCAGTGAACTTGATACTCTCCCTCTTTTTTAGACTGTGAGCTCCCTGAGGGTAAGAACCGTCAAATTTTGTTCCTATCCCAGGACCTGTCACAGTGTCTGGCACATAGTAGGTGCTCATAATATGGACGGCCATTGGAAGACTCTTCTGCTTCTTTTTGGCCAAGAGAATCTCCTGCGTGTTCTCTCTACTCTCACATTTTCTGGTTTGCTTTGTTGTTCATTCATTCATTCACTCCCTCTAATCATTCATTCATTCAGCATTTAATTACTGAGTACCACTAGGTATGAGAGCCTATTGTAGGTGCTGGGGATGTGCTGATAAAGACAGAAAAGGCCCCTGTCCTTGGTGTGTTCACATTCTGGTCATGGAGACAGAGGCTGCTGTTCTCTGGTTCTCTGGCTGTTGGCTTCTCAGATGGCTGTAGGCAGCCATCAGCCCTCAGGGCCCCGACACACCCAGGCTGGATGTGGGATGAACTACGCTAAAACTCAGATCGGGAGATGTCCGTGTCCCTCCTGCCTGGCTCAGAGGACAAGGCTGGAGCAAGTGAATTTCACCAATCTCTCTCATCTCAGCTCTCCACCTCTGTGTAAACTGGGGCCACTAAAGTCCTAAGCTATTAAAATAATAATGCAAATAATCCATACTTTTCATCTTAAAAGCACTTCTGGAGCGTCCGATTAATCTTTCCAGTCCCTTGCGTGTAGCTAAGTATAAGTTTTTGCTTCTAGAGGAAGAAAGTGAAACACAAGGTGATTAAACTACTGGCCTGAGGCTACAGAGAAAGCAAGGTTTTGAGCAGGGATTCGATTCATCAGTCCTTAATTATTTTGCACAATCGCAGACTCAAAGGCCCTTGTCCCTCAGGCAGCTGCTGGGGAGTGAAGCCAATTCGCCTTGGTGGGCAGGGCCGCTTGGTGGTGAAGCGTCAGGGCTTTGCAGGTGCCCAGACCTAGGTTTGGTTCCTGTCCCGGACCCCCACTTACAGTTGGGTGACCTTTGGCAAGTGGTTCAAGCTCTCTGTGCTCCAGCTTCCTCATCTATAAAATGGAGGTAACACCTGTGTTGCAGGATTAGGAGGGTGAAAATAAATGAGATTATGTTTGTGGAGTGCTTAGTGTGGTGCAGGATATCTTAAAGGTGTATTGAGACAGAAGGCTTGGAAATGGGCAAGGCGTTTAGAGCTAATCATCATCATCATCTTCATCTTCTTCATCTTCATCTTTGTCATCATTATCATCCAACATTGTTTGGGCACTTGGTATATTCCAGATGTAAAGATGTCCTAGCATAATTTCATTCAATGCTTGGTGGCTTTTTATGAATACCAGTTGGTCGTCACACCTACGTTATGTCATCCATCTGATTTCTTTCTCCATGAATGAATGCCAAGCCCCTGCACTACATGCGGTGTGGGATACAGAATTGCCTTGAATGTGAACCCTGCCCCCCGCCATTGGTCTGGGCCTTTTCAGTCCCGTTAGAGTCATGAACGCCCTGGGTTTACACCGCTAGTTTTACTCAGGTTGTTCTGAAGCCTTAGTGTCACCTGCAGGGGGTGTTGCACTTACGCTTCCTATAAATAGCTAACATTCTAGACATGCCTGGACGGTGCATTGTTTTTAATCCTCAGGTGTTTAATCTTCACACCAATCCTATGAGGCATGAACAATTCTCACTCCACTTCTGTAGATGAGGAAACCGAAGTGCAGAGAAGGAAGTAATTTTTCCAAGGTCCCGTAGCCAAGTCCATAGCTGGCCAGTTTTGAGTTTGGTATGCCCCAAAGGAGATCTGTGTCTGAACAGAGAGTCGAGAGGTGTAAACTAAAGCCAGACTCATAATCCAGTTCATATTAACTTGCTGTGCAGATTTCAGGCTGTCACCAAATTCTCTGTGCAAATTTACTTGACCATCAAGTATTTATAGGACCTCTGTTATTGGCCCAGACTGCGTTAGGCTCTGATGATGTTACAAGAGTGATAGAGGAGTCCTTTTTTCTTGAAGATATATTGAGACAGAAGCACTGGAACTGGACATGGTGCTCGGAGCTGTTAATCATCATCATCATCATCATCATCACCATCGCCTTCCAGCATCTTTAGGGCCCTTGCTATATTCCAGATATAAAGATGTTTGCTCTAGACTATCCCATTTAAGCCTCCCAAATCTCTGTGAAAAGGCATTATTCCTCCCATTTTAGAGATGAGAAAACTGAGGCATGCCAGAAAGCTCACAGAGGTTAAGTAACTTGGTTAAGGTCACAGAAGCCAGCAAATATGAGAGCTGGGTTTTAACTCACGCATGGCTGGGTACATGGGAGGGATTGCTGCCACGCCAGTAGGGTCCTGCGGGGAAAACCTCCTGTCTTATTTCCTCCCTCCGTGTTCTAGTCAGGTTTCTCCTCCAGCAAGAATGAGAATTCATAGCTCTAAAGTTGGAAAAGTCACTCCTTGGTTTACCCACTTTTGCAGGGCTGCCTTGGGAGGACACTTAACCTCTGTCTGTACCTCCACTTCCTCATCTCTAACATGTGCCTGCCTCCCGGGGGTGTGTTTGTATTATTAATGACGGTAAAGTGAGCTGAGCACACTGCACTGAGATTCACAAGACATGCAGAGTGCCATTCATCTCGAGAACCACTTGACAGGGCCACGTGGAGCTGAAGGACATGGGGACCCTGCTTTGTGCAGGGCCTTGGCATAAATGCTTTCACATCACTGTCACATCTGATCTTCTCCAAAACCCCACATGGTCGGCTGCATGGGAGATGGGTGACAGAATATCAGGGCTTCAGAGACTGATAGAACTGTGGGCAGGAAAAGAGATTTGGGGCCAAGGAGAAACGTGTGGCACAGAACCGCTAGCGTTCACTACTACCAGCTATACAAATTTCCCAGCCTTCCTTGCAGTTACGTGTGTCATGTGACTCAATCCTGCCAATGGAGTGTGGGTGGATGGGGTGTGTGCCACTGCCAGGCATGGCTCCTACACACCTCCCACGTGTGAACTTGCTCTCTTACTGCTAGAAGACTTAAAGGAGGTGGAGCCACAAGACGGAAGGAGCCTGGGTCCCTGAATGACAGCTGAGTCCCTGCAGACTAAGAACAACCTATGATGTGGGAAGTCAACTTTTACCACATCAAGTCACTGAGATTTGGGGTTCACCTATTGTATTCACTAACATTAATTGCCTAATAAATAATAAAAATAATGTGACTTTTATAGTGTTTATAGTTTTCCAATCACTTTCATATATATTATAACTGGAGGATCCTTGGGAGACCTTTGTGGTTTCAGTATCATAAATAGTTGCATGTTTCTGGAGAAAGTTATTTGTCTTCAACCTTAAGGATATCTTGTGGATGGAACATCTTTTCCTCTGATACCCTGGCTGCTAAAAAGCTCACAGAAATTGTGGCTTTGTGATCAGAAGTGCATGAGGTTCGAGTATCAACCTCACTACTGGCATCATTTTGCTTCCTAAGGGATTTGTTTTCTCCAAACCTCTGTTGGTCCCATCTGTAAAATGAGGATTGACAGAGGGCCAACTTGATTGGGTTGTGGGGAGGATTCCATCTGCCTGTATAGCTCACACCCAACTCTGCTGCAGAATCGTTTTCCAAAGCCTGAATTCCAGAACACAGGACGCGGAAGGAGGCTTAGAGATGACCACTCAAACCTTTCTTTCAGTGCTTCTCAAACTGCTAGGGATTGTCCGTGGGGCACTGGGAGGTGAAAAAGGCCACAGAATAAATATGGCACAATTTTGCTACATTTTAAATGTACAGAAATAAAACTTACAAATTTTGATGTGACGTATGCATACGCAACCTCAGGAAACATTTTCTGTGTTACCCAGTCTTAACGTTCTCCCCACCCCCACCTGAAAAAAACCTGAAAGCGGAACATTTTTCATATGTGCTAGTGAAAGAACAGTTTGCCACTTGGCTATGTTTAAAGTGCTACCAGGTGACCCCTGGCCCTGGCAGCCCTGGCACCCTACACTGCTGCCAGGTTGCTCTGTAGGACTAAGGCTCTGGCTTTGACCACGCTCCCCGAGAGCAGCAGCAACAGCTTTTTTATCCTTGCACGTCACTCCCTAATTTGCATGAAGTGCCCTATGTCAGGAATTTCCCCCTGACTTTTGTGTGGGAAAAGCATGTCCTGTCCCAAGGAAGAGTCCTGTGCTCTCCCGCTGCGATAAGGAGCCTGTGTAAACTATCAAATTCCGCCTTTCACCTCAGCAGCCTGAAAGCCCTGATGCCCATTAGTGTTCTCCTGTTTCATTTAAACTTAAATTTTTTTTTTTTTTTTCTCTCTTCCCCTGTCCCTTTTCTTCTGAAGTTTATTATGAATGCCTTTTTTGGGCAACTTTCCTCAAATCTTTTCTAGAGTAAGGTAGCATATAAATTAATTCAAGATATTACATAATGCCCACGAGGCCGGCCTTGTTAAAATTCTAAGTGGGCCAGATGCTTTTTTCTTCATGTCACTCCCTCCTCCTTCCTCCACGCTCTGTAGTCACTGGTCACCGCACAGACCTCATGCCTCAGCCCTCCGTTACCCTTCCGCCTTCCTCCCTGCCTCCTCATTCTTAATTACCCTGAGAAATAATGCTGGCAAAGCCACCAAGTAAAAGGAACTAGTAGCTTTGATGAAGTCAAAAGACATCCAAAGCTCCCCTTTAATGTCAGCCTCAACTGTTGGATGCCCCAGAGGTGGTGCAGAGCAATTAGGCTGAGGAATTGTCAATGGGAGCTCCCTGCGCGAGGGGATCTGCAGGGGAGGGGGTTGTCTGGTGGGAGGAGGGGAGGGCTGATGCTGGAAGCTGAGGGGTTAACGCGGGGAAGAGGGTGGTCAGGTGTATTGGCAGTGCTGAGGTTGCTGAGGAGCTGGTGTTACTATTTTTAAGTGGGTTGAGAAAAATCAGCTTTTTCCCCCGTGTGCTGGATTTTTTAAAAAATTGTAATATTGGAAAGTTGTGCTTAAAACAAGGCTACCGGAAACAGAGCCCAGGGAATTAAGCCTCCACCATTAAAAATCACTTTCGGGGGCTTCGGGGGCTTCCCTGGTGGCGCAGTGGTTGAGAATCTGCCTGCCAATGCAGGGCACACAGGTTCGAGCCCTGGTCTGGGAAGATCCCACATGCCACGGAGCAACTGGGCCCGTGAGCCACAACTACTGAGCCTGCGCGTTTGGAGCCTGTGCTCCCCAACAAGAGAAGCCACGACAGTGAGAGGCCCGCGCACCGCGATGAAGAGTGGCCCCCGCTTGCCGCAACTAGAGAAAGCCCTCGCACAGAAACGAAGACCCAACACAGCCAAAAATAAATAAATTAATTAAAAAAAAAATCACTTTGGATCTAAAAAAATCCACTTGTGAGCTTTAAATGCTTTTAATACATATGTTTAAAAGTTCTTGTCTTCTTTTGCTTTTTATTTTTTGGATTCAACGTCTTCTCCCTGCCTCCCACTTATGACATCTCAAGTTTTTTTGTTTTTACTTTTTTTTTTTTTTTGATAACCGGATCATAATTCATTTCAACCAGGTTCACTGTCAGGTAATCTTTTCCTCAGTGGTTAGAGAACAAGGGTGGAAAATTAGGAGCCTGATATCACTGCTACAGGGGCAATTCTGCCAAGTCCTGTTGACCCCATCAGTTTGCAAGACATGATTCTTGCCTGTTTGGGTTCCCAGACAATGAAATAGGACACAGATCCCCCTCCACTCAACGCATGTGGGTTGATGCCCTTATTATATGCTGGGCCGAGTTCAGCATCATCCTTGAGTTCAGAGAGGGGAAAACTGGAGTCCAGAGAGGTAGTGTGATAACCCCTAAGGTCTGAGAGCCTGTAAGAGGCACACCTAGTACCAGAGTTCAGGTCTCCAGACTCCTTGGTTACAGAAAGCCTGGGGCATTTGAGTCTAGGTGGAGGCACATGAGAAATAATATTTATTGAGCATTTACTATGTGTCAGGTGCTATGTTGAGTGTTTTACTACTACAATTACCACCACTGCCAATGTCAGTTATTTCTTGTTGAATATCTGCTACTTGCTAGACTCTATGCTAAGTACCCACTTGCATTTGGCCTAACCCTTATGGTACCCACGGGGCAAGTACTCTTCTCATCTTTACAGATGGGAAATCAGCCTAGAATAGCTAACTAAATTACCCAAGGACACATAACTAGGAAAAGTGGGAGCTGGGGTGTGAATGAACCCAGGGCTGACTCTAAGCCCGTGTTCTTTCTTGAATCTCTATCCTTTTCCCTCAGTCAAAAGTTCTCATTCGACTAATCCAGCCTCGGCGAAGTCCCATGGTAGGTGTTTGTGATCCAGTACGTGGGTAAAAGATGTCCTTTACTGAGACGTTTTCTTTCTCCTCTCTCTGCTGTGCTTCCTGCCCTCTGATCAAGATTCACACTCTTCGGGGGAACACGCATGGCAGAATGGGAAGAGCATATAAATGTCAGTTCAACCCCTGCTACAATTCGACCTGCCATGATATCAGGCAAGTTCCCTAGTTTCTCTGAACCTCACTTTCCAGTATCTTTTAAAGTGGAAATAATAATGTCTATGCTTGCAGGTCATGAATTTGTCTGACTCACAGGAGCTCAGAAGGTGATAATTCTGTTATAGTATCCCTCGCTAGTTCTGGATGGCCTTGCTCTTAGACAGACTGCCGAGAGAGCTCTCAAAGGTCCCCTGAAACCTGAGTCCTGTCTCAAAGGTCCCCTGAAATCTGAGCTCTTGTTCCTTCCCCTCCTGTGTGTGACTTTGAGCCTGGAAGTTCTGGGAGGGCAGGGCCGAGGGACCATCTGTGTGGGGCTGTTCTGGGTCATGAATCATTGCCAAGGGTGGGAACTCTTGGGTTCATCAGACTCATTTCCCAGCTCATGATTCCCACCCTCATTACAGGGTGATGAAAAAATTCTCACTTGTTCTACATGTAATATGGAGGAGGAGAAGAAAAATATCCCCAAAACATGGCTTGGGAGGAGGAGGCGTTCCCAGAGGTGGATGCCAGCCCCTTCCTGCAGACGTTGAGGCAGCACAGTGAATAAGAACCATGCGACTCAGTGGTAGAAGATTTCCTGGGTGCGTGCGTGTGTGTGTGTGTGTGTGTGTGTGTGTGTGTGTGTGTGCACATGCTCCCTTGACCTTGGTTTGAGCTCTTCCATTTCTGAGAAAGTTCTCTAGGTCTCTCAGAAGCTGCAGGCTTGGTCTGTTTTAACCTGCTCTGTGGGGGACAAACACAGGTGTGGTTGATCTCGTCACTAGAAGTACTGAGATCTAGCCTAGTGATTCTCAAACCTGGCTGTCATCAGAACCCAGGAGCTTACAAAACACCCTGCAGTGTCCCAGGCCCCCACCTCTAGAGAGCTTGATAAGAAGGCTCTGGGTGGGAACCAGGTATCTATTTGTGTTTTAAAGGGCTTTCCCTGTACTCCTGCTGGGTAGAGGCTAGGAACCGTGGTCCAGCTTATGTGTCGTTGGTACAATGGACAGGTCATGGTGTAGGAACCAGACCCGAGTCTGAGCTCCCATGACTAAGGACTAACCAGAGACCAGCACCTCACGCTGCATCATCTTATTTGCTTCTCAAAGCCTCTCTTTGTGGCATGTATCAGCATCCCCCTCTCACAGAGAAGGAAAAAGCCTTACCCCGAGTCAGTGCATTTTCTCGTCACCACTACGCCCATGGACTCATGGACATAAGGTATCCTGGCACTGACGGTCCTGGAGACACAGGGTCAGGCACACCCCTTCTGGCCAAAAATGGTCATTGACTTTAAAAAGTAAATTACAATTGGAGCATTTTCAGTGTGCAACAATAAAGAATAATTTCTCTTCCTTGTGCACAAGAGCTCCAATTATGATTTAATTCAATTCCGATTAACTATGCTTTGATGGCATTTCCATTACCTAAAACATAAACGTATTAGCCAAGCATAATGTGTTTTGACTATAGTTCTGATGCTAGTAAGGAGGCTGTTTGCTGGCTATGATCCCACACTTCATTCCACAGTTGTAAAGAACCAGAGAAGGGAGAAAATAAGGATGAGGCAAGTAACTCTGAGAAATCCCACACACAGAGGTTTTGTGGTTTGGGGGTGGCAGGGTGCTGTCAGCATATGCTTGGTATTCACAGGTTTGTTCTCTCAGCCGCTGCTCAAGATGCTTCGGGATGTGAGTGTGGGCAGGTACCAAGGGCTATTCCGCCCGTGAGGGTGGACTCCTGGGCAGGGGTGGGGCGGAGGAGAGGTGTGAAGATGGAGCTGACTAAACACACTGCATGTGGGCGTCGGCAGGCCTGTCCCCGATATGTCAATGACAATGGTGCCCCTCCCAGCTCTGGGACTTTCTCACAGTCTGAGTAGCTTGCAGCCTGTGCCTTAGCTCCTGGCCCCCGGTCACCTGGTCTCCAGCTGGACGGTGCTCTTCAGGTGTCTAATCACCCTCCCTCCTGCCCCTGACGCGTCTGTGCCATTACTAACACCTTCCCTGGGTCCGTGGTTCCCAAGCCTCCCTCCATTCCTGAAGAAAGGGACTGACCTGGGTGAGCCTCGGTCCTGACACTTGCTTTACAGCCATTATTCTCTCAACAACTGCCTGAGGTGGGTTTCTGTTCCTGTTTTATGGAAGAGGAAACTGTGCTATATCTGGGCCTATTTGCCCTCAGATTCATCTCTTGAAACTTTCTCTCTTCTCTCTTATATGGCAGGGGGTGCTGACCCCTGCTGGCTAGTTTCCCCTGGGTTTGGCCAGTGGGATGCACTGGCCTGAGGGTGGGGGGCTGGAGGTTGTGTTACTTCCTGGCACTGGCTTCCATCAGACACGTCTGCCCCGGTTCCAGCTTCTACAGGGGGACCCCAGCCCCAGGCTGTGGAAACACCAGGGGCTCCCTTTGACCTTGGGGTGGGCTCTTCAGCTTCTTGCTGTGGCTAATCTTTGAGTTGCCTCATTCTTCCCTGTTTGGCTTTTTAGCCCTCCATCTCCTGTGTATCCAGTTCCATACAATAAATTCCCTCTGTTTCAAATTCTCAGAGAAGTTTTTGTTTTTCTGGATGAAACAGAAGCTGCAAGAGGTTAAGTAACCACCCAGAATAATAGCCTTCAACACTTCAGTGTATTTCCTTCCAGGTTTGAAAAATGTGTATACTGTTTAAATCTTCTCTTTGGAGTCTATCTATCTATCTATCTATCTGTTTGAATAACCAAAACATAAATGGGTCATACTCTATGTATGTTTTAATCTGCTGTTTATTACATTGTGAGAATTTAATTTTCTCATATAAGTTCAAAAATACATTTACTGACTACTTAATATTGTTTTAAGGATTACTTATTTAAATAATCTGAGCATTTAGATTCTCCATGTCTTTTCACTTACATAAATAATTACAAGGAAGTTCTCTATCTAAGGTGGCAAAATGAAGATAGTTGAGCAATTGCTTTCCTCTGGCTCTGACTAAATGAACAATAGAAAATAAAAATCTGCTCACTTTCTCTCTCCCACCAAATCATAAGTAGCATCAAAAAAAAAAAAAAGGGCTTCCCTGGTGGCGCAGTGGTTGAGAATCTGCCTGCCAATGCAGGGGACACGGGTTCGAGCCCTGGTCTGGGAAGATCTCACATGCCGCGGAGCAACTAGGCCCGTGAGCCACAACTACTGAGCCTGCGTGTCTGGAGCCTGTGCTCCGCAACAAGAGAGGCCGTGATAATGAGAGGCCCCCACTTGCCGCAACTAGAGAAAGCCCTCGCACAGAAATGAGGACCCAACACAGATATAAATAAATAAATAAATAAATAAAAATTAAAAAAAAAAAGCTCATAAAGTTATTCATTAAAAAAAAAAAGTTCCCACGTCACGCCATAAACTCCAAGGAAAGCTTCTGACCCTGCTGGTGTGTTTCCTAGTCCAACCCCCTCAAGTCAGAGGCCAGACTGGGGAGATGAGATGACTGAGCAAAGGTTGGAGGCTTCTCACTGATCACCCCACATCTGGAGAGAAGCAGAGAAGGATGCGGGCATGCCGTTCAGAGAAAAGCCTCACACTGCCTACTCACTATCACTGGAACTTTAGGATCGAAGCCAGCATGGGCAGTCTGCCCCAGCTCATCACTTTTCTAGGATATTATGTTCATGCTGTGAAACATGTCAGGAAGCACTGTCTGGGACCACCAAAAATGCCTAGTATTGCAATACCATGGCTATTAATGCAGAGCTGGAAAAGGAAGAACCGATATCACATGTAATGGGAAGGGATTTGAGAAAAATTTAATCGTATTTCATAGAAATAGAAAGACATGGATAGTCTGAACTGCCCAAGTTAAGCATGAGAAAGATGAAAAGAAACCATGTAGAAAGTAAACAACCAGTTATAGTCCCCACCCAACCTAGAAGTAAATGAAAAAAGACAAATAGATAAAAGAAAGTGCATTTCTTGCAAAAAAAAAAAAAAAAAACCCAAACCCCCAAAAAACCCCAAAACAAATGAAAAACCCAACCTGAAAGAAAACATATCCCAAGAAACAAAGAAAACTTCCAACGTATATTTTGCACTACAGAGGAATTTACCAAGAATCTGAATCCAATAAAACAAGGATTCAACAATGAGAAATTAAATACAATAAGAAAAACTCTTGCAACTCAATGCAAGAGTTTTTCTTATTGTATCTTATTTCCGTTTTCAATATTAAGAAATCTCAATACAATAAGATTAAAAGAAGTTCACAATGCTAGGAAATTTAAGGACTCACACTACACTATTACAGAAATTATAAATTATAAATAAAAAACTAAATCAGACGGCTGAAAATTGTATTTCTGACATAGAGAGAAGGTTTGCTGCAATAATGATGAAAGCTGACAAAAAGGAGAGAGATTAAGACAGAATAAAGCTAATGCATGTGAAGGACAAAGTTGATTCAAAAAAAAAGGATAATCTCTGCTGAGGAGAACCCACAAGTGGAATAGAAAATACATTTTATTCTTGATAAACAGGAGAGAATATCTTGATACTACCAAACTTGAATCATGAAGAAATAATTCTTCTGGCATCTAAACAGAAAAAAACCAGTCACCTTCAAGGAGAGAAATCAAGCTGACCTCAAACATCTCCACAAAGATGTTCAATGCCGGAAGGCAGTAGAGCAATGACTAAAGAGTTTTGAGGTAATGACAAAGGAACTAAACACGACCATATGTGACCAAATTATTGTGGAAGTATAAAGGCAAAAGGTAGACGTTCAAAAAATGAAATAGAGGGACTGACCATCCATGAACCCCTCCAGAGAAACCACTCAGTTGAAATTCAGCCATCGATGGCATGAATGGAAAAGATACGGCAGAAAAGCTAGTGCCACACTCAAAGGCAGAAGATGGTGGAGCAATGCCCACAAGATCCAGGGGGAAATGTGTGACCCATGATTGCTATATTCAGCCAAATTACCTGTTATAGATAAGTGCAACAGAGGAGTACTGTATTTTCAACTTTTAGGAACTCAGAGATTATAAATATGAGCCCTCTGTTACAAAAATCAAAAATGCTGGTTGATGACTTTCAGTTACCATAAGATGAACCAATACCCAGAACTCCAGAATGGGGATGCTAGAGTTAGCATTAAATCAATTTAAATAAAGAAGAAATAAAATAAAGACTAAACAACTACAGGGAGCATAGTTATATAAGAGAATTTAAATATTACAAATGTCGATAAAGTAAAATTACTAATAGACCCCTCAAACTGGAAAATACGGCAGGGGAGGAGGGAGTGTTATAAACGTCCTAACTTTCTCATCTTTCATAGCAAAGGGTCTAGCAATACTACCTAAAATCAGGCCCTGGAGATAAAAACATAATGAATCAAACTTCATATGATATTTTCAGAATTTTTCTTAAAGGAAATTTTTATTTCATTTATATATTCCTTATGGGTTGAATTGTGTCTCCCTAAATAGATACATTGGAATTCTAACCCCTAGTATCTCAGAATGGGACCTTATTTGCAGATAGGGTCATTAGAGAGGTAATCAAATTAAAATGAGGTCACTAGGGTGGGTGGGTCCTAATCCAGTATGATTGATATTCTTATAAAAAGTGGAAAATGTGGACACCGGGCTATGCACATATAGAGAAGATGGCCGGGTACAAGCCAAGGAACATCTGAGGCTACCAGAAATTAGGAGAGAGGCCTGACACAGACTCTTCCCTTGTGCCTTCAGAGAGAGCATGGCCCTGCTGACACCCTGATTTCAGACTTCCAGTCTCCAGAACTGTGAGACAATACATTTCTGTTGTACAACCTAGTTCGTGGTACTTTATTAAAGCAGCCCTAGAAAACTAATACAATGGTTTAAAATGCATTGTTTTATAAATGAAACACTCTTATAGTAAAAAAAAAAATTGTCTAACATCTAATAATGCCCCAGTTTTACTTCAATTTCTTTCTTTTTTTTTTCTGTGAACTAAGTAAAATAAGTGGAATGGTCTGTTTTCCTAAAAATAGTATTATATGAGACTATTTCATGAAATTATTTCCATCCATCCAAACACTTACCAAACAATGTGCCCTATTCACCTTTCTCTGTACAGGTTCAGAAATGTATCTGGAATGTGGTCACCTTATTTTAATGATGGTTATTACTAGGTAATATGATTTTGGTTGACTATTTTGCTCTCTTTTTTTGTGCTTGTTATTGTTTGAAATATTTTTCAATGAGCATGTGTACTGTATTTTAAAATCCTAATACCGCAAAGAAAAATCCTTGTATTTCAGTCCATGTCTACATAACTCATTTTTTAAAAGCTATGGACTCTTAGATGGAGTTTGAATATTTTTAAGGCTCATTGATACCTGTGGTTAAATTTCTTTCTGGATTATAACAGTTTAGAGTCATACAAGCAATGCATTACAATTCCTACCTTATTACACAATTGCAGCATTGAGTACTCTTATTATAGTAAGAGTTTATTTATAGTAATTTGATGGGTTAAAAATGGCATCTCATGTACACTAGATCCTTTAATTACTAGAGAGGTTGAACATTTTTTGCAAATCTAGGGGCTACTTGTATTTCTTGTTCTGTTCGTGTTTTTGTATCTTTTCTGTGGTTGTTTCTTATTTATGATTACATTACTCACACACACATTCTCACAACCATCTGTCCTGTTCACTGGTAATATTCTCTTAATCTGTGCTTAGCTTTTTAATTTTGTTCTTCATGTTTTGAAATGTTCATAGATTTTTAATATTTTAATCTGATATTTTATTTCCCTCTCACTTCCCTCATTGATTTTGATTAATTAATTTTTTGACATGTTTTATCCTTTTTTAGGAACACATCACATCCTCCTAACTCTGGTTATTCCTTGAGGCTAGCATCTCTCACCACTTCCCTATGCATTTTCTCACCATTTTAACCACTTTGGTGCAATTCAGTGGCTTTTAGTACATTCACAGTATTTCCAACGATCACCAGTATCTAATTCCAGAACATTTACATCACAACAAAAAGAAACCCATGTTAATTAAGCAGTCATTTCCCAGTCTCCTGTGCCTCCAAGTCCCTGACAACCACAATTCTGCTTTCTATCTCTATGGATATGCCTATTCTGGATATCTCACAGAAGTGGTCATACAATATATTGTCTTTTGTGTCTGGCTTTTTTCACTTAGCATAATGTTTTTGAGGCTTATCCATATTACGGCATGTCTCAGTGCTTCATTCCTCTTTATGGCTGAATACTATTTCATTTTATGGATATACCACATTTGTTTATCCATTCATCAGTTGATGATTCTTTGGGTTGTTTCCACTTTTTGGCTATTATGAATAATGCTTCTATGAACATTTATAGGCATGTTTTTGCTTGAACACTTGTTTTCAATTCTCTTGGGTAAATACCTAGGAAGTGAATTGCTGGTTCACATGCTAATTCTATGGTAAAGTTTTTAAGGAACCACCAAACTATTTTCCACAGTGTCTGTACCATTTTACATTTCCACCAGCAATGTAGGAAGCTCCAAATTTAATCACATCCTCCCCAATACTTGTTATTTTCCATTAAAAAGAAGTTATAACCACCCAGTGGGTGTGTCATCTCATTGTGGTTTTGACTTGCGTTTCCCTAGTAACTAATGATGCTGAACATTTTTCTTTTATTTTTTTCTTCCAGTTTTATTGAGATATAATTGGCATATAACTTTGTATAAGTTTAAGGCCGTAGTGGTGATTTGATACACGTATATGTTGAAAAATGTTTACCACAGTAATGTTAGTTAACACATCCTTCATCTCACAAAATAACCTTTTCATTGTTGTTGCTGTTGTTATGGTGAGAACATGTAAGATTTATTCACATACCAACTTCCAAGTATATAATACAGTATTATTAATTATAGCCACCATGCTGTACACTAGATCCCTGGAACTTATCTATCTTATAACTGGAAGCTAGTACCTTTTGACCAACATCTCTTCATATTCCCCAGCCCCCAGTCCTGGGTAACCATCCATCTACTCTCTATCTGAGTTTGAGATTCTTAGATTCCACATATAAGTGAGATCATACAGTATTTGTCCTTCTATGTCTGACTTATTTCACCAAGCATAATGTCTTCAAGGTCTACCCATATTGTTGCAAATCACAGGATTTCCTTCTTTTTTATGTCTGAATACTATTGCGTTTTATGCATATACTCCACATTTTCTTTATCTATTCATCCATTGATGGACATTTAGGTTGTTTCCATGTTTTGGCTATTGTGAATAATGCTGTAATGAACATGGGAGTACAGATAGCTCTTCAAGACAGTGATTTCATTTCTTTTGGATATCCAGAAGTAGGATTGCTGGATCATATGGTAGTTCCATTTTTAATTTTTGAGGACCCTCCGTACTGTTCTCCATAGTGGCTGCACCAATTTAGATTCCCACCAACAGTGCACAAGGGTTCCCTTTTCTCCATATCCTTGTTGGCATTTGTTATCTCTTATCTTTTTTTAGTTGTTGTTTGTTTAGTGACTGGGAGCCAATTTTCTAAAATCTGTCTTGTGTGGCCACTGAATTCTGTTCTGATAACTTAGTGGTCAGCTAGTGATTCAACAGAGACTGCCTTAAATGTCAAGGTTTAGCTGTTTGTTCTTCCTTTCTTCCTTTCTTCCTTTCTCTTTCTCTCTCTCTCTCTTTCTCTTTTTCTCCCTTTCTCCCTTCCTCCCTTCCTCCCTTTCTTCCTTTCATTCATTCTTTTGTTCTTTCTTGAGTGAAAACAGATTTATTCAGGGAGATACACACTCCATAGACAGAATTTGGACTGACTCAGAAAGTGAGAGTGGCGTAGCTGTTATTTCTTCATTCAGCATTTGCATAGCTCCTGTAAATTTTTGATTAGTTTCCTGAGTACTGATAAAGTTGATTCTTACAGATTTTGCCAAGGTATTCACTGCTTTCGTAGAGGGATTGGCTCTTGGAATTCCCCATTCTACCATTTTTGCTGCTGTCACTACTTAGGTAGTATCTTTTTCATGATTTTATTTGCTAAATGAATGAATAATTACAACTCTTTATTGAGTACCTACTACATGTAAGAAACAGTAGTAAGGGTATTCATATATTATATAAACCTAAGGATGCCCTTATAAACTAGGCAATACTATCACCATTTAGGTCTCTTAGGTCAAAAACATATGACTCTGTCCTTGACAGCAGGGAGGAGAGGGCTTGAGGATGTCACCATGGGATACCTTGATATCAGTTGCATAAGTGCTTGAGATTCTGGTCAGGGAGGATGAGATTCAGCCTTAGATGCCAGATTCTCACTTTTGCCAGTGAAAGTGACTGTCAGGCCCCAGAGAGCTGACTACAGGCAGACCTCGGAGATACTGCAAGTTCGGTTCTAGACCACCGCAATAAAATGAATATTACAATAAAGTGAGTCACACAGTTTTGTTTGGTTTTCCAGTGTGTATAAAAGTTGGGTGTAAACTATAGTCTTCTGAGTGTGCAATAGCATTATGTCTAAATAAACAAAGTACATAAATTAATTAAAAATACTTTATTGCTAAAAAATGCTAACCATCATCTGAGCCTTCAGCGAGTCATGGTAGTAACTCAGTCACTGATCATGGATCACCATTACAAATACAGTAATAATGAAAAGCTTGAAATATTGCGAGAATTACCAAAATGGGACACAGAGACACAAAGTGAGCAAATGCTATTGGGAAAATGGCTCTGATAGATTTGTTTGACGTAAGGTTGCCACAAACCTTCAATTTGTAAAAAATGCAATATCTGTGAAGCACAAAAAACCCCACAAGATTCGCTTGTACTTGCAGGGAACCTTTGAGGTGATCTCGTGCAATTCAAGGGCCATAGACTTCTAAATCTGATTAACCTGAGTGCTCATGACAGCTTCGCTACTTTCCTAGTTCTTGTATCTTCACCGTTTTGAATCCCCATGTTCACACCTTCAATATGGCCTTTCAGTGAAAAAGCTCCTCACAATGGGCATGGCTCAACAAGTGGGGAATTTCAGTTTGCTCTGGCTGAAGGAGGACGAAGTTTATGTCCTGTGGAGACTGTAATGATCTAGGCACTGTGTTGGCACTCTAGGTCCCAGGCTGTTATCTACTACACTCCTAATTCTATTATAAATTCATCTGGTTTTGCAGGTCTAGCTGTTGGGCCTTTTGTGGTCTGTTTTCCTCCATATTGTGCTTCTGTTGCCAGAGCTGACACCAGATCCTTGCTCAAAACCTGCCAACTCCCCTTGAACAGAAATTGACATACATCTTTAAGTCACAGGGTCTGGAGGCAAAGAAAGGAAGCTATACGAAGAGAAAAACAAAAACTAAGTAAAACCAGCTAGAACCAAAATGGCGATGAATCTGACCTCCAACAGACACTGAATCTCATTTTATGTTGATTTTACCACATTAGCGTACTAAATGCCACACCAAGACTGGAAGATGTGGACCAAAAAAGGTTAAAAAGAGGGTGGCACCCCATTCCCTCAGAAAGCCGTGCCCCCTCCCTGTAGACTAATGCATATGCCTTCCCATCATTAGCCTCACTCCTTTCCCCATTGCCCTAACTCTTTAAAATCAAATCCCTCCTGCCACGTGGGCGAGAAGTTGATCTGTGAACTAAGTTCTAAGTTCCCGCTTCTCCATTCTTTGGCCATTGAATAAAACTTACACTGCATTGATCTCAGCTTTGGTTTTGTTTTTTGGCTTCATGAACCTGAACGGAAAAAGAGCCTATGAGCAGGGGCTCCCACAACTTAATTCGCTAACACCTCTAGTCAAGCTATACTTCCACCTGAATTCTGTTCTTCTTTTCATAGCTACATGTGTCAAAATTCCATCAAGGTTCATATTCAGGGTCACCATTACTGGGAAGCCTGTCCTAGCTCTTCAACTGGAAGCCAATCCATCAGACTCTGAGCTTTCGCAGCGCTTGGTCCAGAGCTTCATGTTCTCCCATCCTCTCTCCCTCTATTGCATCCACAGCCTTCCTCAAGTATGAGAGTTACAGGCAGTGAACAGCCGGTGAGCCAGCCACTGAACGTAACCAAATTATAAATGCCCTCATCAACAAAGAGTAATGCTCACTGATGCCCTGATAACAATGAAACACTACTGTGTGGTTATGAAGTATGATTTTCATGGTTAATTTTTATAATATTCTTTGTCATCATTTTTTGGTGTGTATATAAAACTTTGGTTATTTTGGGGAGGACAAGGGGCTCACCCATGTGAACATCATTCCTTGAAGTGGAAGAGGCAGGAGAAACACTTCCCAGGAACATGAGCTCTGCCGTCTGGATCCAGACTTAATCCAGACTGTGTTTCCAGCCCTTTGGCATCTTAGGCATAAAGTCTATGCTCTGGGAACATTGCAGAGTTGAATTTATCATATTCCCAAGAACAGCTCTTTTCTCTCTGACTCTTATCTTTGTCTGACTTGTAGCATTTAAAAAAAAATGAGTCAGGTCTGTATATTTCAGTACGTTTAGAAAATGACTTTCCTATTCTTTCTCTCTTTCTTTTCCTTCTTTCTTCCCACTGGCATAGAAATATCTCATTTCCGTAGTAAGTGTTGAGATGGAAATTTAAATTTGAGGGGATTGCTTGTCAGGTTCAAAAAACAGTCACTTATATTAGGATCTTACACAAACCCCCTCTCTTCCACCTACTCCCAAGGCTAACTTCTCTTGAAGGAAGCCTGAGGGGGGTCCAGTCAGGGATCTGCCTCCAGGAAAATACCAGTGGTCCCTTGGGCCACCTACTGTCTGAGCACTGCCAAGGTGGAAAAACCACAGGCTTGGGAGTTGGGATAGCCTTAGATTCCAATTCCATTGTTTTACCCAGGATTTGTATTTCCTTGGGCAAGTTTCTTCACTTCTCTGAGCCTCAGGATTCTCACTGTAAAGTTGGAACCATAATATCTCCCTCATAGGATAATGATCAAGGTTAGGTGGGTTGCATACATGCTCGCTGAATTCATGAGTGAATAAATGAGTGAATGGTGTCCGTCATCACATGCTGGTGCCCTGTAGTTGGCCTAAAAATTCATTGACTTAGGCAATGGCTTACCAAAGAATATGATGGGAGCAGAGAGCCCCTGGGGGGGATATTTCATCATTGACATTGTTTGGAATTGCCAGAATTTGGGGATAATAAAAAGCAGTTTGACTTCTGCTTCCATCACTGTTTTTAAATTCTCTACAGACTGTGTACCCTCTTATGTTTATACCGCAGTTGGACTGTTCCCCGCCCCTCCTTCCCCAATGCCATTGGAATCAGGGCTGCAAATACAGTCACTTCACTTGAGATAGGGCTCCAGGATTATGGAGATAGAAGACTTGGCCCTGGCTATCCCTCTGAGCCCATGATTGCAGATTCTGAGCTATTTCTGAAACTCCTTGCTGGTTCAATCTGAAAAGTAGTTTGCAATGGAAATTTCTCCCCCTTGAAATCCTTGTTAATCTAATTGCAATTGAAATGCATAAGTGAAATGACAAAAGCTGCATTTTATCAGCAATTATAGCAATTTTCTTTTATTTACTGGAGTCTGACCTCTGCTGTATTGATGAATTGCCCTTTTTCAAGGTCTATTTTCCCATCAGCAAAGTCAGGTTGTTTATAAAATGATTGGCACAAAATGTCGTTCTCCCGTCACCTGTTATTCCCCCCATATTTTAAAAAATGTGTTCCAAGTCTGAAGAAATTGACTAGGAATTTACGGAGCCTGGACATTTCTATCTGAGTGTATATTTTTACAGGGAAGTCTAAAGCATCCAACGACAGTCTTTTCAATGCCGAAATCTGAAAAATACGCAGCATACAGCATCTTGCACCTCTGTCTCCTTCTGAGTCCTTAGAGATTTGCTGTGTGCAATCTGCACCCATTATCTTTTCAATCAGCCTTCTAATTGTTCCTTTTCAAGGTCACATTATCAGGAAGTCATAGGAGTTTGAGACGAATGAGGGGCCGTGCCCCTCTCCCCATGTCCAGGCAGTCCTCAAGGCCTACTGACCACACCTCCTTGAATTTCTCCCTTTCTCTCCATCTCTACTACCACTGCCCACTCTCAGGCTTTTATCCCCTCTCCCCTGGACCCCTGCAACAAACAGCCTCCGTACAGATTTCACTGCCTCAGCCTCAAAGGCCTTACCTTGCTCCTTTTCCATCCTCCCCACAGCTGTCAAAATGACCTTTCAAAACCACAAATCAAGCTGCTATTGCTCTGCTTAATCTCCCCAGAAGTGCCCCATCACCTGCTGGAAAACATCTCACCTCTTGAAGATGACCTGTAGGGCCTCAAGTGACCTGAATCTGAACCTCTCCATCTTTCCCCAGCATGGACCACCTCTCCCTGCCCTGCCCCTCGCCCTACACTCCAGGGACCCAGAACTGGCTCTTGTCATCTTCTCTGTGTGGTACCCGCCCTCCTCCCCTTTCTTTATGCTGTTGCCTTTGCCTGGAAAACCTCCTCCCCCCTTTTTCTTCACCTGGCTAACTCTTACTCCAGTTTTGTCATAATTTATCTCTCACCTTTTCTGTGAAGCCTTGATTTCTTTTTTTTTTTAACATCTTTATTGGAGTATAATTGCTTTACAATGGTGTGTTAGTTTCTGCTTTATAACAAAGTGAATCAGCTATACATATACATATGTCCCCATATCTTTTCCCTCTTGCGTCTCCCTCCCACCCTCCCTATCCCACCCCTCTAGGTGGTCACAGAGCACCGAGCTGATCTCCCTGTGCTATGCAGCTGCTTCCCACTAGCTATCTATTTTACATTTGGTAGTGTATATATATGTCCATGCCACTCTCTCACTTTGTCTCAGCCAACCCTTCCCCTTCCCCGTATCCCCAAGTCCATTCTCTAGTAGGTCTGCGTCTTTATTCCCGTCTTGCTCCTAGGTTCTTTATGTCCATTTGTGTTTGTTTGTTTTTTAGATTCCATATATATGTGTTAGCATACGGTATTTGTTTTTCTCCTTCTGACTTACTTCACTCTGTATGACAGACTCTAGGTCTATCCACCTCACTACAAATAACTCAGTTTCGTTTCTTTTTATGGAAGCGTTGATTTCTTTGATTTGATTTGTGTTATGCATCCCTTTATCAAAGTACTTACTACTTTATATTGAGATGATCTTCAGTCAGATGCTCCCCTATCAGACTGTGAATGTGTTCCTTGAGGGTAGGAAAAGTAGCTTAGTTAGCTCTATAACACTAGGGTCTAGTGCAGGCACCCACTTACACACGATCTGTTAAATTTTGCTACCTAGTAGTTGTTCAATAATTGCCAATTTCCTTTCCTACTTTCCTCATTCCTTGGAGTTCTGCTTCCCCCCATCTGTAAACTGTGTATGAAGTTACTTATCTCACCTAGCTCCATGCATTGCTTTGTGGTTCAAATGACCTATTGGCTATAAATGTGTGATGTAAACTTGTAAGTATATCCTAGTGTTAATTTTTTCTATTACTGCTCCTCTTTGGCACCTCCATCTAACTCTCCAATCATGCCCCTGCCACCATCAGCAACTCTGATTGAGTAAAATATTTCAGATGACCCCTGACAAACCAAACACCATAAGTCAAACAAAGCATAACACCAAGTGAAGTGGATCTTGACTAATCTAGGCTGTTGACTTGTACTGGGGGCTTATTCAATGTTTGCCCCTTTCCCCTTCAAACCATATATATGTCCAGGCTTGTGATAGCTGCCCCTTCTTTTGTCTCCCATTTCACACTGTAGCTCTCAATTCCTTTCTCATGGACTGTCTTGTATTCTCAACAAATGATAGTTAACATTGTTAATGATAGCTGACATTAGCATTCACTATGTGTCAAGTGCTAAACTGAATGGATCGACTCATTTAATTCTCCCCCAAATCCTTGGAGGTGGATACTCTTATCATCTTTTACAGATGAGGAGAGTTTGGACTGGCTAAATCCCTTGTTCAGTAGCTCCCCAGTTGCTAAGAGTTAGAAGGGAGTCCAGAAGCTGCACACTTGACTTTCACCCTCTACTGCCTCTCAAGGCTATATGTCAAGTTCTCCCTCTGGACTGCAGTTTCTTGGATCATAGCGGCTTAGTCAGGTATACACTTGCCCCTCCAGGCTTCCAGAAAACATTCCTCTGACATGGAAATACTCCTATTGGAGGTACTGTACTGTCAGGGAATAATTTCCATGGAGACAGAAAATCCAGATTAAAAATCCTGACTTCATAGCCTTAAAAGTGAGCTTCAGTTTCCACTTCTGGAAGATGGGAAGAAAAAGAAATTGACCTCGTAGATCTGTTGGGAAATTGAAGGAGGCGTTGCAAGTATAAACACGTAGGCAGTGACTGAGTTACAGGAGATGCTTGGTAAATACTAGTTTGAGCCTCTTGGAGCTTCATTTTTACCAGTCATGGAAGGGTCTTTTCTATATATTATTGTGTTAAAGCTTACATCAACTCTTTTGGTGTGTGTGTGTTTGTGTGTGTGATTGCCATTCCCATTTTATGAAGGAGGAAATTGAAGCACAGAGAAAGGTTGATTGGATGTCTCCTGAGCACGTGCCCCTGATGTGAGAAGCACGGTTACCCTGGCTGTCCTGGAATGCCTTGGGCCATTTAGGAGCTTACTGCCGTTGCCAGGCTTGTTGCAAGTCCACTTGGATGACTCTCACTCTCTTTGCTTTGTGCAGAGTCTGGTGAAATAACTGTAAATGATTCTGTTGTATCACGTTTCTCTGAAGTCCCTCAACCAAGAATGTAAGATGTTGTGACTAACCAGGTAGAGTTAGATCTTTGACTTGAAATCAACCTAAGGGGAATCTCTTTGATTTCATTCTGTTGTCCTTTAATTTTTTTTTTATCCTGATAGTTGTACCTTAAGTGCCTTTGACCATGAGAGTACCAACTGTGCCATCTAGGACTGAGTGGCTGTGACAGAGCCCTCCAGCACAGATGGGGAAGAGCCAGTTGGTTTTTACTCTCAAGGAGGTCCTGGACAGCAGGAGAGAACACATGTAAGCCAGGATTCCAGAAGAGTCATGTAGAATTCCCCAGGATGGACATTTGGTATGTTTTTCTGGCTGGAGGTATCAAAAGTGGATTTGAAGCTGGCCCTGGAAGGACCCGTGGTAGTTTACTATGAGGAAAAAGTGGGAAAATACAGTTCTGGTGGAAAGATGTGTGGGCAAAGGCACCCACCATAAAGGTCTAAGGCAAGGAATCAGCTCTCTTTCGGGGAAGTGGTAGAGTCAAGTCTGCATTATATTTTGAATCTGCAAAGCAACAGGTGGGTAAATATTTCAAGAGGGACCTCCTAGCCAGATGAAAACAGGATCCATTGGTCCTGGCCCTTCCCTTTCCTGGGAGTTTATTTCCACACTTGTCATCTTAGCTCTAACAAATATTTAAAGTATGAATAATGGGGACCCATGGTTAGGAAATCAAAGTCTGATATTTCTCTTCATTGAGATTAATGATTGTAATTTTCCCTGTGGTGGGGCGGGGGGAGTGGGGAGAGCTGGGTAAGAAGAAAGGATTACTCCTTGAGGAGTGTAGGCCTCATACAAGGCTTAGCTTGACAATTACAACTTTGCACAGAGCTACACGGAGGAACTTGAGGCAGCAGAAGTAATCCCGGGAAATGGCTGGCCTCATGCGCAGCCCAAGCCAAGCAAGTTTCTTTCCAGGATCCCAGCTGACCTGTGCCCAGCCTGGTATGGCTTCTTCAAGCTTTATTCTGCTTCTGTGCCCTGTACAGTGCCTTATACACTCAACACACAATTGACAAACTCAGCATAAAAACAAGATCTTAGAGGCAATACAGCATAGCAGTTAACAGCAAGGAAGACCCAGGGACAAATGGTGGCCAGCTACTTGCTAGCTCTGTGAGGCAGGTTATTTCTCTGAGGAAACTTCACGGTCCTCATCTGCTGGTTGAGGGTGTCATGAGGATAGTCTGGAACATACTAGAAGTTTAGTAGGATCATTTCCTCCTTTTCCCTAGATATCTTTACCCTACCCCATGTTCTCCTCTGAGGCTCCCGAAGGCAACTGGAGAAGTTGCCAACTGCAAGTGTGCTGTTCAGAAAAAGCACTGGGTATATAGGGTCCAAGCCTTAGGAAATCCGAAGACAAGACATTCAGGGGCATTTAGCATTTCCCCAACTCTGAGTGTGCTCCTTCTCCGAAAGACATCACCAGCTTTCAGGGATGGGATGGACTAAACTATGACCTGCCAACCAGAGATGATAGTAGGATCTGTGGTTACGAATATCACCTCTGGTACAAAGCTGTGTGTTCAAATCCCATCCTTGTGACTCCCTAGCTTAGTGTTCTTGGGCAAGGGATTTTACCTCTCTGAGCCTCAGTTTTCCCATCTGTAAGATGGAGATAATAATAAGACTTGCCTTAGGGGCTGTTAGTTCAGTAACATGTGTAAAGTTCTTAGGTTCTTGGAACAGTGCCTGGTGCATAGGAAGTACTATGCAATTGTTTGTTATCACTCTTTCCTTTTAGTGACTCTTGCCCCAAGGTTTTTTTTCCTAATTAAAAATTTTTTGATTGTATCAATACTTTAACATTCCCCCTCCTTGGGATAAAAGCCCATCTCTGTCTTTCTGTCTTCCTGCTCTCATCTTTGTGTGGGTGACTTGAGATGCCAGGGCAATGAAGAGAAGGTCATTTTGTGTGTGTGAATATTGATCATTGGCACTCAAGACTGTTGCTTTAGGAGACATAACACCCTAAAACTCCTAGAAGAGAACACAAAACATTCTCTGACATAAATCATACCAATGTTTTCTTAGGTCAGTCTCCCAAGGCAATAGAAATAAAAGCAAAAATAAACAAATGGGACCTAATCAAATTTATAAGCTTTTGTACCACAAAGAAAACCATAAATAAAATGAAAAGACAACCTACAGACTGGGAGAAAATATTTGCAAATCATGAGACCAACAAGGGCTTAATTTCCAAAATATACAAACAGCTCATAGAATTCAATAGCAAAAAAACAAACAACACAATTGAAAAATGGGCAAAAGACTCAGACATTTCTCCAAAGAAGACATGCAGATGGCCAATAGGCACAAGAAAAGATGCTCATCATCACTAATTATTAGAGAAATGCAAATCAAAACGACAATGAGGTACCACCTCACACCAGTCAGAATGGCCATCATTAAAAAGCCTACAAATATCAAATGCTGGAGGGGGTGTGGAGAAAAGGGAACCCTCCTACACTGTTGGTGGGAATGTAAATTGGTACAGCCACTGTGGAGAACAGTATGGAGGTTCCTCAAAAAACTAAAATTAGAGTTGCCATATGATCCAGCAATCTCACTTGTAGGCATATATCCAGACAAAACTATAATTTGAAAAGATACATGCACCCCTTTGTTCATAGCAGCACTATTTACAATAGCCAAGACATGGAAACAACCTAAATGTCCATTGACAGATGAATGTATAAAGAAGGTGTGGGGCTACCCTGTTGGCACACTGGTTGAGAATCTGCCTGCCAATGCAGGGGACACGGGTTCAAGCCCTGGTCTGGGAAGATCCCACATGCCGCGGAGCAACTAGGCCCATGAGCCACAACTACTGAGCCTGTGTGTCTGGAGCCTGTGCTCTGCAACAAGAGAGGTCGCGATAGTGAGAGGCCAGCGCACTGCGATGAAGAGTGGCCCCCGCTCGCGGCAACTAGAGAAAGCCCTCACACAGAAACGAAGACCCAACACAGACAAAAATAAATAAATAAATTTATTTTTTAAAAAAAGATGTGTTATATATATAAAATGGAATATTACTCAGCCATAAAAAAGAATGAAATAATGCCATTTGCAGCAACATGGATGGACCTAGAGATTATCATACTAAGTGAAGTAGGTCAGAAAGAGAAAGACAAATATCATATGATATCACTTATATGTGGAATCTAAAATATGATACAAATGAACATGTCTATGAAATAGAAACAGACTCACAGACGTAGAGATCAGACTTGTGGTTGCCAAGGGGGAGGGGGATGGGAGAGGGAAGGATTGGGAGTTTGGGGTTGGCAGAGGCAATCTGGTATATATAGAATGGATAACAACAAGGTCTTACTGTATAGCACAGGGAGCTATATTCAATATCCTATGACAAACCGTAGTGGAAAAGAACATGGAGAAGAATGTATATATATATATATATATATATATATATATATATGTATAACTAAATCACTTTGCTGTATAGCAGAAATTAACACATTTTAAATCAACTATACTTCAATAAAATTTTTTTAAAAAGATTATTGCTTTAGGGATCCAAGCCCTTCCTTCTGCTTCCCTCCTTTCCTTTGATGTTAGAGGAACCCTGCCTCATAGTGAGAAG
The DNA here is from genome assembly GCF_028023285.1 of Balaenoptera ricei. Lineage (NCBI taxonomy): Eukaryota > Metazoa > Chordata > Mammalia > Artiodactyla > Balaenopteridae > Balaenoptera > Balaenoptera ricei. Next base: position 55,825,752 of record NC_082646.1, on the reverse strand, counting down.
TGGAAAAGGGGCAGGAGAGGGGAGTCTACCTTTGACAAAAGAGAAAACTAAGGCAACCCTTAACCCGTCTGAACCTCTGCTTTCACATCTGGAAACTAAGCAGTTTCAACTAGATGGTCTCCAAGGGCTCTGTCAGCTCAAAATTTCTGACACTAAGACAGCAGGAATTTAATTCATCTGAGAGCAAAAAAGAGATTGAGGGCACGGTGCAAGATCCATTCCACATAAGAAAAATGCATTTCTAAAAACAATGGTACATTCATGTGGTTATTTTTAAAAAATCTGTATTATCCTGTTTTAGCAAAAAAAATATGCAGTCTAAGTCTGAGCATGATGGGAGATCATCTTCCTGATAATTAAAGTCCTAAAATGTATTGTTCCATATCCGAGCATAAATGCTATTACTAAATAATCTTTGGATATTCAGAAGAGGGGCGATGTCTCCCATAGAAATAACAACAGTCCCATTAATTACAGGGCATTTCATGATTTTAATTAATTTCTTCTCATTGTCTTTTGGCCCAGGGTGCCATTGGAAGTGCACATCATTAATTCCAAGGAGCAGTGTTCTCTCATTTCTGGTAGGGGGGGGTGGGGGGACCTCTCCATCCTATGATTAACAGCACTTTTGCATACTCTTAAGTTCCATTTTGCTAATAGAAAGTAAATTGGACTTGGCAATGACTCCCGTATTGGTTTAAAAAAAGTCAGTCCTTGTAAAGTGACACACAGGTGTCTACCTTCTGGTCATATCATTGTTAGAGATGGCTGTTCCCTAACACTCAGCAATCGCAGGTCAAGTTAGTTTAAATCTCCTTCCCTAGTAAAACATCCCAGTAAGGCATTTGGAAACAGTAGATAAAACATTGTAGGGGAGCTCATGTTGCTTTCTGATGCAATTATCCAGTTATTTCTGGCACGATGGAAGCTTGATGCTGGGGGAAGGACCCTGGGACACCAATTCAGGTTTTATGAATGACTTGCTGTGAGACTTTTCACCAAGCACTTAACCTCTCTGAACTTTAGTGATCCCAACTGAAAGATGAGAAGAACAAGATTCACCCTTTTCCCCTCCCAGGGCTGTTTTGAATATCACATGATAACTATGTGGAAGTACTTTTAAAATTCTGAACTTTTATAGTCAAGTAATTAAGAGATAGTGATGAACAGTCAACATAATATTGCTTAAAAGGGGGTACCAGTAGTAATTCTCTGAAATAATACAAATTTGATCTGGCTCTGTAAAATTTTCTAAATATCGAAGGTGTTTGGCAGAGTGAAAACTAGTGATTACATGTTGATCAATCACCCTTTAGTTATAAAGTCCCTACTATGTGTGCCTTGTCTAATTCTGCTAAGTTCTGGGGGGAATGCACAGTAGGAAAAGAACTTGCCCAGCTTTCTTCGTTTTTGAGGGTTAAACGACCTCATCTACAAAATATTTTTTACCTTCCTTCCTCCCTTCCTCTAACAGATGTTTATTGAGCGCTCACTATATGACAAGTATTATTTAGGTGCTGGAGATAGAATTGTGCACAGATAGAAAAACTCCCTGCCCTTAGTGAGTTTACATTCCAGTGGGGTTGATGCACAGATAAATATGTAATATCTGGTAGAGATAAATGCTCAGGAAAAAAATCAAGTGGGAGAAGAGGAGGGAGAGTGTCTGGGGGGTTATTTAAATAGGGTGTCAGGGAAGGCCTCTTTGAGGAGATGCCAAGAGCAGAGACCCGAAAGAATGGATGGAGTGAGCCATCTGAATATCTGAAGATTGTGCAGAGGGAAGAGCAGTGCAGAACCTTTGGAAGATGGAGAGCGGGGAGTGTCCTCTCTGATTATGTTTCAGAAGGCCCACTCTGGCTGCCAGACGGAGAGCAGACCGTGGGATGAGGGGAGAGCAGGACCAGGCAGACAAGCGAGGGGGCTCTTGGCCTGGGGCGGGAGGAGCTGATGGTGGCCCCATGTGGGCCAGCAGTGATGGAGGACAGGAGAGACGGTCTGATTCAGGGTATACGTTGAAGGGAGAACCAACAGGACTTGCTGGTGGAGGCTGTGGGGAGTGAGAGAAACACAGGGATCCAGGAGAGCTCCAGTGTTTTTGGCCTGAGCCCTTGAATGGAAAGAGTTTCCATTTGGGTACACATGGGAGACCATGGGTGCAGCAGGTTTGTGGTCAAGGAGCAGGAAACACAAGTGCGCTTTTGAGAGATGCTTTTTGTGTATTTTAATGGAGATATCCTATACACCACTGGATATGTGAGTCAGGAGATAGATTGGGATTAAAGGTACTGAATTCATCCAAACATTCCCTAAACACTTGTAATATGCCCTTTGGGTAGGGTTTTGTCTAATCACAGCTTTATCCCTTACTGTTTGCTTAGTATAGAACAATCCCTCGCATTGGCAGTTAGGTGCCAATAGGTATTACCCTTGACCTGCCAACCTCGGTGTTGAGGATGTACAGACCAGGGTAGGGAGGTCCCTGCGAATTCTCCCTTGGTGTCCACTGCCCCTTTGCTGCCGCTCAGAGCCCTCAGAAGTCTCGAGAGGGCCAGGTCTCTCTGACAGTCTTGACTCTACATGCGTCAGAAGGAAATACTGATTATCCTGTTTATTCTGGTTTCTAATCATAACCTCCGGATTCAACTTGAGGACAGAGTCACAGATTGCACACCAGGAGCCCCCATCAGTCTCCCCCTGGTTTCCGGGCATCTCGCTGGGACTGCAATGTGTTTTGCCTGAAGCTGTGGCTATGTGTGGAGAACTCACATTTGGGGGAAATTAAGAAGTCGTGGCAGACAACTGCTACTGGTTCATTAGCTGACTGGAAGCTGTCACCCTGTCCTTCTTCCAGACTGAGAGAAATAAGCCTGCTTCAGAGCAGGGAAAAATGTCAGCACCCTAAGCACCTACCTAAGGGGGAGAGAACTCCATGCTGGCAGTGTCTAGGCAAAGACTGCAGCCAGGGTGGTGGAGGGAGCCCTGGGCTGAAGTCAGGTGACTTCTATTCTAGTCCTGCCAGGAGTACTGTTGTGCTGTGTTACCTTGGGTAAGTCACGTTTCCTATCCGTTCCCTTATGTGTTCATGAAGAGGTTGAGTTACAGGATGTCTGTGGGTCCTTTCAGCTCTCAAATACAGTGACTCTGAGTGGGAGAGTCAACAGGTGACTTTGCCACTGTACTTTCCTCTGCTGGCTTTCCTCTGTCTTATCTCCTCCGTGTCAGGTTCCCCAGGTGGACTCTCCCACCTGCTTCTCCTCTCTCTGCACACTCATGATGGGCGTGCTCTTGCCTGGGCCAAGGCAAGAGCTACCACCCGTGTGACGAGGACACTGGTGTCTCCGGCTCTAGAGCCAGCATCACGCTGAGAATCTTTATCCAGCTGTCCACAGATCCTTTAATATCAAGATGCTCAGAACTGAACTCATCACTTTCCCTTCCAGAACTTTCTCTTCCTCTTGAGTTTTGTGCCCTCATTAATGACACTTAGTCTCCAAATTCAGAAATTTGAGTCCGCCCTAGGTCTGTACTTCTTATCCGATCAGTCACTGAGTCCCGTCGGTTCTATTCTGTTGCTACCTGTTCTATCCATCCCAGCTACCCCATACTCCTTGCCAGTGTCCTGGTCTAGCCTGATACCATCTGCCTCTCCTCGCAGCCTCTGGCTGCCTTTAATGGTGTTCTTCTATCTCCGGGCCTGCCTTGTTAATTTCTTGCTTGAACCCTCCAATGACTTCTTACTTCAAAGAATCAATGTTTGCTCAAAAAAATGAAAGTTCATTTTTAAAAATAGCAGTGGTCATTGTTTATTGCATTGGGCTTAAAACTTTATTTTCATTATCTTATTTAATCTTCATGTGTGGAAGACATTTTTACCCCCACTTTATAGATGGGAATGGAGACTTAAAGAGGTGAATTCACCTGCTTGAAGAACCCTTCTGGCAAGTGGTGGGGCTGTCAGTGAAATCAAGGTGGAGTCAGACACTGAAGGTCTGTCTGTCCTCTCTGTCCTGCTCCTGCAGGGGCCTTCACAGTGGTCTCAGCTTAGTCTTTCTATCTCCCACTGCTCTCTTCATCTCCTTCCAACACATACCACTTGTCTGTTTTTATTAGAGTATCTACTACAACTCAAATCCACCATGGACTTTCACATCAGAACGCTTATGCTTTTGCTATTTTCTCTGCCTGGGATGCTATTTCCATCCGGCAAATTCCTACTTCTCTTGGGGGTTCCATTCTAAGAGCATTTCTGTAAAAACTCTTCTCTGTTCCCCAGGCAGAATCTATCATATTGTCTGCTCTGTCAAAGCGCCATACTTTGCGTTCTTCCGTGGCATCCACCATTCTGTGATTGAATGGCGGCTCACTATGAGTACACCAGAAGATGCCGAGTTCTTTGATGGCAAGGACTGTATCTTTTTCTATTTGTAGCCCTTTGTATCATTTGTCAATGCCTAGGTAAGTGCCTGATGCATAGGAACAGCTCAATAAATGGCTAGTGAATTGAATAGAGCCCAACCTCAAATATCATGATAGCAGTGGACGACGTCACTGGTAATGGCAGCGTTAAAGAGAAGAGTAATGTAATTCAAGTTACCATACTCCACAGTTTTATTGATCATTGACTGTGTATCCTGCTGTGTGTTTCAGTTTGGAGGAAACCAAAGATAGAAAAGGCACAGTTATCATACTGGTTACCATTAATCCAACACTTACTATGTTTCCAGCTGTGCTTTATGTGTAGTTTCTCATTTAATTTTCAGACCAGGCCTATGAACTACACATTGTTTTATTCCTATAAAAAGAAAGAGTCTATAAGAAAGAGTGTCTAACTTGATTCAGAAGACAGAATTCACATACTGAAACATAAATTATAATGTGTATCCTAATATTATGAGATGCAGCAGAAGTACAGGAGAATGCATTAAACTAGAGATCAAGAACTTGGGCCCTAGACCCAGTTATGCTGTTCATTTACAGTGTGACTTTGAGACCTCAGTTTCTTCATCTGTAAAACCAACAAAGGGTCAGACAGACCCTTTTATGTCATGGGTCATAAAATCTCAAAAAGACTTGTAGCTTTCCATCACTACTATCTCCAATGTTTGCCACAAATTTGGAACTTCCAAAATAGTCATTACCTTGTGTTTTGGGTTGAATATTATCTCTCCACCAAAGTTCATGTCTACCTAGAACCTGTGAATTGACCTTATTTGGAAATAGGGTCTTTGCGGGTGTAATCTCATTAAGATGAGGTCATACTGAGTTAAGATGGGTCCTACTCCAGTGATTGGTGTCCTATAAGAAGAGGGAAATTAAGACACAGAGACACAGAGAGAAGGGTACCATGTGAAGACAGAGGCAGAGATTGGATTGATACACCCACAGGCTAAGGAACACTGAAGATTGCTGGCAACCACCAGACTCTAGGAGAGACTCCTGGGACAGATTCTTCTCCCGGAGCCTGCAGAAAAGAACCAACCCTGCCAACACCTTGATTTCAGACTGCTAGCTTTCAGAACTCTGTTAGAATAAATTTCTGTTGTTTTAAGTCACCCAGTTTTAGTACTTTGTTGGGCAGCCTCAGGAAACTGATGTATATTGGATGGTGATTTTGGTGACAACAATCGTGATAATACTAGTAATAATCTGTAAAAATAGAATTGAATTTCCTTCTGTGGAAGCATTACTGCATAAGTTTAAAATACCTGCGTGCATCTTGACCAGTTTGTTTGGGGTGGTCTGGCCGAACATGTAAGGCAATGTGTTTGACATGCACTTAACTCGGCTGCCTTTGAAGGCTCCTGGAGGAGATAGACAGTCACCCTTCAGGAAAATCCCATGTAACTACTGCTTGGGAGAGGTACGTCATATATCTTGAAACACCTTGGACAGAAAAAGCAAATAGTGGTTTACAGCAACAGGGCAAATAGAAGTGCCCAAGGACAGACACTGGACCTGCAGGCTCTGATTTGTGAAGGAGCTACTTCTCACAAGGACACCTCTGTGTACCTGCCTTCCAGGTGAGAAGCAGGAGGTGACTGATTTCAGTGTGGCTAATGATTCTTCAGCCTAAACCTAGGGAGGCCAGCTGGCGCTTTAGAAGAACCAACCCTTAGGGAATCCTTACTCTGTGAGATACACTGTGTGAAACACATGACAGCATCTCATTTAATGTTGAGAACCACAATCACCCATATCTTATAGAGGAGGAGACCACGATTTATTAATAGAAAATCCAAGCAGTTTTCCCCAGAGCACAGGATTTGAACCTGGGACTTTGATTTTGGGGCCTGAGTTCATAATCACGACACTTCACTTGATGAATCCCTCCCATTTTTCTGACAGAAGAGAATTGCCAAAAGCTGGTCAATAGTGTTCAAGGTTAAAGGTCCCATTAACTACCCCATCTATACACCCCACTGTCCAGGATGAATGAACAGTTTCTTCTATGAAGTTCAAAACATTTTGTCCCAACAAGTTCAAAGTATGTTATCTGCCTTTTCTTTAGCGCACCTTTCATCCTGCGCTGCATTTTAGTTGGTTTTATACATAACCAAGATGCCAGTTGAGGCTGGACATTCAAGTTAAGTTGGCTCGAACCCCATTCATGGGGAGTGGGAGCCCCAAAGACTACCTCTCTGAGGACTTTGAGTGTGTGTGTGTGTGTGTGTGTGTGTGTGTGTGTGAGAGAGAGAGAGAGACAGACAGACACAGAGAAAGAGACAGAGAGAAAGAGAGAGAGAGAGAGAAAAGAGAGAATGTGGTTTTCTTAGTCCCTTCTGCCTCCAAGGTTCTGTTTCTGTTTAACACTTTCAGTTACTGGAGCATCTCACCATTCCTTCAGTCTGTCTTGGTTCTATATTTCTACAGATGGGGAAGAGAACCTTTGAAGCCATTTATTGGCCCAGGTTGCTCTGCCGTATTCCCCGCAGGCTTTTCACCTTTTCCAGGCTCCTCTCTACTCAGTCCCCTTACTGCTCCCCACTCCCACCCCCAGGCTCTGAAAGGCCCACCTTGCCATGTCCAAAGACTCAAAAATACGCTTTGCTAAACAATGAGCTATCTACGCAAGCCCTATCATTTAGCAGAAGTAAAAAATTGGCAGGGACTTTGGAATTTGGGTTCATGCCTCCCCTGCTTATCTCAGTGAGGGCAAGGGAGCAGTTTAGGAATGAGATAATCCCAGTACAAACAAGCAGAAGTGGCTATTGTTAATTTATGCTGTAAATTGCAGTGATATTTTTCCCCTCCTCTTGGTCAGTTGTCTGACTTCTCCGCCAGACCACATGCTTCCTGGGGGAAGAGACTGGGTGACATTATCCCTGAGTCCTTCTGGGGACCCACCATAGTGCCTGTTACAGCAGAAGGGCCCAGGAGGAGCTGGTGGAAGTGGATTGCTTCTCTAGGTGGTCATTTTCTGGGGACGTCACAGTCAGAGAATGTAATTTCTTGCCTCGGACTTTTAAAGAATGGGAAGCAGAATATACACACCTGGGACAGTGTTAAATGGGGAGTATTGTGGGGAACGCTCCCAGGGTTACGACTGCTGGCTTCTCTTATCTCTGCCTTCACAGGGTCCAGCATCCTGGCTCCTTTGTTGGAAGCACTGCTCGATCAGGGTGCCTTATTTGGATCAGTGGGGATCCTTCTCCGTGCAAGAGAACTCATTCCCTGCAACCGCGGGTGGGCCTGAGTCAGGCACAGTGGGGACAGAGCGGGCAGTTCCCGTGCTGGGAGGTCTCTGTGTTAAGTGTCCAACTAATTAACACTGCTCAGTGGAGGGACATCCCTTTGATTAATCACAACTTGCAGAGAAGTCAGAGCCTGGAAAAGCAGCACCTTCACTGATGTAGTACCTGCTACGTACTAGGCGTCTATGTTGAAACTTTACCTCTAAATCAAAAATGGTTTCTTTAGGCAGTTACACATGAACTCGTTGCTTTTTAAAAATCTACTTAGAAAGTTTTACATAATATGGTCAGGGAAACAAAACTAACCGAACTTAGAAGTTTGTCTTAGAAGAAATTTTTCTTAGAAGTGTGAAGTCTAGGGTTTTAAGAATAAGAATTTCTGAGTTCAATCTCTAGCTCTCTGATGTCTGTGACACCCTCTCGAGACTATAGGTAGAATCAGACTGTGCATGTAGTAGGTAGTAACTGAAGGATTAAATGGAAGAATCAATGGGACAAGATCTTGAGATACTGGTAGGCGGGGCCTCTCTCCTCCCCTGAAGCACTGATACAGAGGGAGCACGCACACGCACACGCATGCACGCACACACACATACACACACACACACACACGCAGAGGGCATCCAGGGATGTCTCAGAGACACAGGGCTCTTCGTTCCCAGAGCATATCTGTGTCATCTGGAGTTGGATGGAATTTTCCATTGCTGACACTCTTTCACCAATCACAATATGCCTTATTTCTAAGATACACAGATATTAAAGAAGCATTGTGCCACAGTTGAATTAGTGGAATTTTTTCCTTTATTCATGTACATAGGATAGTTGTGAGTCCTTGGTGGCATTTTAGATTTGATGAAATATATAGTACACAGAATCACTGTTAAATTGGATTTTTATTGATTATTTTGTTATTATCTAAGTAATGATTGGCCCTATTTTAATTGTTATTTCTGCCCTCTTAATTCTTTGTTGTCTCTGAGTCCTTTTACATCTAGGAAGAAGACAGAGGTGACAGCTGGGCTGCAGTATTTTTTGACATACATCAGGGGGCTCCAATCAAAAGAAACTGGAGTAAGGACTTCTGCCCCAGCCCAGGGTCCCTATTCAGAGAGCCTGTGCCATCTCACCTTATTCCTCTGTCTGTGTCAGACATCACTAATGAATCACCACACTCTTTCCTGTGGAGCTCAGACAGGGGTCACAATCCTTCTTACTCTACTGCGTGTGGCAGTCACTATCAATCACCTGGGCTTGGCATTCAAGAGAAAACCTATTTGACATCGCAAGCACTCTAGATCCTGTTCCTGGATCAAGCCAAACCATCAGAAGGCTTTGCATTTTATCTTATTTTCTTTGCATTTGGCAGCTATACCCTAGGCTTTTATTGAGAAATGACAGAAGATTTGCCTTATGAAACTGTTTTCTGCATTTCTGTGGGGAAGCTGTTAAGGTCACCATTCACTACATCGTTTGGTGCACCTCATATGGAATTTTTTAGAAAACTATTAACTGCTAGGAAATACTTAAATACTTTCTATCTCTTGAGAAACAGTTCCACTTCTTTCTCTGACGATTAAGACTATAACCAACCGGGTCTCCCTTTGGTTTCGGCTGCCAAGAAGCTCAGAGCCAGATCTCAGAGATCTTTATAGATTTGTTCAGCATTTATATTTGTGTTCTTTCTCAAGCCCCAATTTTTGACTTTTAGCCTTTATGTATTTATGAATTCCTCTTTTATGCTTCATCACATGCTATGTAATTCGTTGTATAATATGTATTTTTATTGTAAGGCTTCTTGTGGGCTAAGGTGAGCTAAAGAGTTCAGTTGGGTGTTTCAGTCTATCGGGGCAACAGGAGTTGAGACGAGAGAGTGGCGTGGACATATATACACTACCAAATGTAGAATAGATAGCTAGTGGGAAGCAGCCACATAGCACAGGGAGATCATCTCAGTGCTTTGTGACCACCTAGAGGGGTGGAATAGGGAGGGTGGGAGGGAGGGAGACGCAAGAGGGAGGAGATATGGGGATATATGTATATGTACAGCTGATTCACTTTGTTATAAAGCAGAAACTAACACACCATTGTAAAGCAATTATACATCAATAAAGATGTTTAAAAAAAAGAAAGAAATGGCCAAAGTTTTCCTGGAGGAGAACAGGCATGCTCATAATGAGATGGGAATGCTGACCTTTTAGATCTGGGTGGCTGGGTAGGAAGCTTCTAAAATGGTTCTCAGTGATTACGGCCTCCTGTTCTTCACCCCCTGTGGAATCCCCTCACCTTTACTGCAGCCTGTCAGAGACCCTGAGCCAAACGACCCGGCTAAGCCACAAAAACTGTGAAATAATAAACTTCGTTGTTTGAAGCCAATAAGTTTGGGGGTCCTATTTTTTGGGCTGTAACAGACAACTAAAACAGTGATGCTTCACGGCTTACGCAGGCCTGTTATTGGATTCACATGTCAACACTTACAGGTGGTGTCATCCTCACTCAGAGTCAAGCAAGGTCATGATTAAGTTCACCCAGATAAAGGTGGAGAACGTGAGATTGGGTTGTCTGATTCCAAGTCCAGGGCTCTGCTCCCCAATAGTGAGTTTTTAACTCAGGGTACATATGAGCTCTGTTGTATGGCAACTGACTGCAATTAAGTTAAATTAAGTGAAGTATAAGTTGCATTGATGGAACTTGACAACTTCCACCTGTATTCTCATGCTGTTGCTATAAGAGCACATCTTATTGACCGTCTGGAGACTCCTTCATTTGCTGAAGTTTTAGTCTTCACATACAGAGTAGATTGGACAGTGAATATCTTTAGTAATTACAATTTTGTAACAAGCATATATTGAGTATCAGTGTGTCAGTTACTTTTACACCTGCTATCTCATTGAATTTATGCCACTGGAGCCTCACAGCTGCCCATGAGGTAGATTACAGATAGGGAAATCTGAGGCTCAGAGAGGTTGAAGGACTTGCCCAAGGTTACCGAGCTAAGAAGTCACAGAGACAGTGAACCCAGCTGTGTCCAAAGCTAAATCCCGAGGTTTCTTTGCCAGGAATCAGCAGCCTTGCTTGGATTCCTTTTCTGTAGCTAGATTAATTCCAGAAAGCTGGCAAGAATTAAAGTAGGGGGAAATTTCCATCTAAAGTTTTCTCTTTTTATTAGTGGAAACAACGTCTTTTTGACGAATCCTAAAACTCTAAAGAACAAATTCATATTCCTACTGCTACCACTGTTAGAACTTAGGACTCAGAAGCCACAAAATCCCCACTGTATTAAAAGACATCTTCTCGTCCTCAAAGTAAAAAGAATAAAGACATTTTGAAATTGGTATCAGCTTCGTCTTTAACAGAGCCTTCTCAAGGACTTTTACATGTAAAGAACATCATTGAACACTTAATTTGACATTTATTACCTTTAAATATTCATAAACCACTGAGTATGGGAAACACCTACTGCACCGTTCAAGCCTGGCTGAGTCTCTCAAAATATGACGAGCACGTGAATTACCTTCAGGAACTGTGGGGAAACTTCAGGGTGCAGCTTCTCCCCTGAAACTTTCATGGCGCTAATTTTATGAATTGTCTTGTTTGCAAACAAGGTAGTAAACCTAACAGAGCAACCCATATCTATTTCATTACCCATGTGAGTAAAATTCCGCTTTCCTGTGAAGGAGTTAGCAGAAAGACATGCACATTTTATCTCAGCCTGTCCTCCCAGGCTTTTCCCTTCCCCTTGGTGAACCACCAAACTCTGGAAGGATTGAATTCTGCCTCCTTTTCAGCCCTGATAATTATGACCAACATTTGGAATCAGTTCTAGAATGTGAGATGGGAAACCAACTTAGCCTGACAGCAGTGAGAAGGAAAAGGCATTCCTATTACACTGCAAACACTGTCCTGTGTAGATGGGGAAATAAACCAATACACCGATACACTGGTTAAATTCTGGCTGTGACTTGTTTTTCCCTCTTGGATATTGGAGTAAAAAATATTACTTGGGCATGAAGTCAGAGCAGTAAGAATCTGCCTAAGGATGTAGAGGTGGTAGGGATGAGGCAGGTGAGAGAGAGAGATCTATTCTCACCTTTACAATTCCTCCAGGGCAAAGTCACACCATATTGTTGATGCTGTAGTTGTCGGTATCAAATCTCTTTCATGTTGATCATAATCATAATAATGACCATTATACCCATTTTATAGGTAAGGAAACTGAGGCTCAAGGAATTTGAAAGATTAATTCAAGGTCACATAGCTGAGATTTAAACTCAGCTATTCTGACCCTAAGTTTAGTACTCTTTCCACTACAAACACCTAATTTTAAAAGTTCTGCCCCCATCTTTTGGGATTTCCCAGCACCCTTTGAAGGAGCTAGAGATTAAGAGCATGAATCAGAGAAGTCCAAGGGGAGCTATTCTCTCTGTCTTCAAGTAGAAGGGCAGATGGGAAAGGAATTAGGCCTGTTCTGTGAGGTTGTGGATAACAGGGTTAGATCAATTGGTGGAAATTCAAGGAAGCAGATAAAAGGAAGAATTCTCTAGCTGTCAACACTATCCAACAATAAAATAGGCAACTGTGGTAGGTGTTGAGCATCTTGTTCTGAAAATGCTCCAACAGAGGCTGGCTGGCCCTCTGATTGGGATGCTGTGGCTGGGATTCCTGAGCTGGGCGAGAAGTTGGAGTAGAAGGGGTTCGGAATTTGTGGTATACTTGATTGCTGAGAACAGAGGTCCCTGTTACAGCTGCCTATGACATCAGCTCAATTAAGTGCACTAATGTAAAACTAATGTAGAAACCTCAGAATCACACAGAGGTGCTGCAGAGTCCTCCAAATGCTCAATTTGAATTTGAATTTTTTTAAAATTTAATTTAATTTATTTATTTTTGGCTGCATTGGGTCTTCGTTGCTGCACCCAGGCTTTCTCTAGTTGCGGCGAGAGGGGGCTACTCTTCATTGCGGTGTGTGGGCTTCTCATTGCGGTGGCTTCTCTTGTTGCGGAGCACCGGCTCTAGGTGCGCAGGCTTCAGTAGTTGTGGCACGTGGGCTCAGTAGTTGTGGCTCATAGGCTCTAGAGTGCAGGCGCAGTAGTTGTGGTACACAGGCTTAGTTGCTCTGTGGCATGTGGGATCTTCCCAGACCAGGGATCGAACCCGTGTCCCCTGCATTGCCAGGTGGATTCTCAACCACTGTGCCACCAGGGAAGTCCCCTGGAATTTGAATTTTAAAAGTTTTATTGTTTTCTAAAGAAACAGAAAAAGGAGACCTTGAAATAGAACCTAAACAGATGAAAATTTATTAAGTAATTAAAGGTGGCATTAAAAAAAAAGGATAAATTCAATAAATATTTTGGGACAAATGTCTAGCCATTAGGACAGAAACATAAAGCTAGACGTCCTTCCTCATTCATTACATGAAAATATATTCCAGGTTAATAAAAAATTAAACCTTAAAGATAAATATTTAGGACTTCCCTGGTGGCACAGTTGTTAAGAATCCTCCTCCCAATGCAGGGGACACGGGTTCGATCCCTGGTCCAGGAAGATCCCACATGCTGCGGAACAACGAAGCCCATGAGCCACAACTACTGAGCCTGGGTGCCGCAACTACTGAAGCCCGCACGTCTAGAGCCCATGCTCCGCAACAAGAGAAGCCACCACAATGAGAAGCCTGCATACCACAACAAAGAGTAGCCCCCGCTCGCCGCAACGAAGACCCAATGCAGCCAAAAATAAATAAATAAATAAATTAAATATTTACAAAATATGTGTGAATATACAGGCACATACACACAGACATGCACGTGTACAGCACACACGATAGATGAAGGACTGATTTCCTTCGTCTATACAGAGATTTTAGTGCATACTTGGAAGTTCTTGCATATGTGTCATTGATCAGGCCAGTTGCAGCTCTGCATTTTTTGGTTGTTAAAAGTCAGGCTTGGGACTTCCCCGGCAGTCCAGTGGTTAAGACTTCACCTTCCAATGCAGGGGGTGCAGGTTCGATCCCTGGTCAGGAAGCTAAGATCCCCCATGCCTCATGACCAAAAAAAAAAAAAAAAAAAAAAATCAGGCTTGTGCATGTTGTTCATGGGAATTTATTAACTCTCCAGCCCGGGTCTGCTGAAGAGAATGCTGTGACCTATTCCCAGCAAGGCTCCTGTGCCTCTATTCTCGGCTCCATAGACCAAACTGCACAGTTGAATAAAAGTAGCTCCATAAGAACAAAGTGCACAGTTGAGTAAAAGTAGCAATCACATTTTAAATATTGTATTTTGGGGTAATATTGAGTTAGGAATAGTTTTGTTGTTTATTGTAACTTTGGGGGGATTCCCTTTCTCTATTTCAGATGTATGTAAAAAAATACAAGGTGCTGCTGGAGGTCATTAGTGATTCAAGTTTGAAAACGGTTTCCTGCTGCTGCTCTTTGGAGCTGTTGGATCAGATGATTTGAGGAACATCCTGAGGCTGCAAGACAAGCCATTAAAAATGTGTCATTTGTAGCTACGTATGTGTGCAAAGAAGGGTATTCTGGAGACTGGCAGAACTACACAATGTAGAGAAGTAAAATGAATGCGGAGGTTGATGTTAAGTCTGTAACTTCATAACCTCATTATTCTCATTGACTTTATAAGTCAATGTTACATTTTGCACATAAGAATAAATTGAAGCTAAATAGACTTTTGATTTTCTTATTGGGGCTCTTGATAAGATTTCATTGGGGGAAAATGTTTTTCACTCTTAACATGTTTGAAAATCAGTGACTTAAGATGTGCTTTTTTTTTCTTAAAAAAGCCTTCTTGGCTTCCCTGGTGGTGCAATGGTTGAGAATCTGCCTGCTAATGCAGGGGACATGGGTTCAAGCCCTGGTCTGGGAGGATCCCACATGCCGCGGAGCAACTAGGCCCGTGAGCCACAACTACTGAGCCTGCGCGTCTGGAGCCTGTGCTCCGCAACGAGAGGCCGTGACGGTGAGAGGCCCGTGCACCGCGATGAAGAGTGGCCCCCACTTGCCGCAACTAGAGGAAACCCTCACACAGAAACGAAGACCCAACACAGCCAAAAAAATAAATAAATAATAATTAAAGGTGCTGCTGATTAAAAAAAAAAAAGCCTTCTTCTTTGATTATCATTGACTTTACTTCTCTCTTTTTTGCCTTGGCCACAAAGATGCTCAGAACTATGATGTTTTCAACTACAATAGTGCCCATAGCTTACATTTTCTAGGATAATTATTTCCCCTCCCCCCATCATTATTCAAATTCTTTCTGCTAAGGATATTTGTTTTTCTACTCTCTGTAGATTTGTTGCCTACTCTTTTTAAACAAAATTATTTCTTTTTTTCCCCCTGGAGGCAGGGGGTTATATTCATGCAATAAATATTGAGTTTAACAAATATTTATTGCATGTCTACTATATTTCAAGTACATTTCTAGGTGCAGAGACATGAATAACAAAGCAAAATCTCTGACCTCATGGAGTTTACATTCTAAAAGGTTGAGGTAGACCATAAGAAAATAAATGTATAACATATCAGGAAATGATGAGAGCCATGGAGAAAAAGGAAGCAAGGTAAGGGGGCAGAGGTTGAAGTTTAGAGGAAGGGTCTCATTTCACATCACAGATGGCCTCTTTGGGAAAAGGAGATTGGAACAGGGACTTTAACAGTGAGGGAGCGAGGTATGGTGACATCTGAAGAAATAGCCATTCAATCTAAGGAAACAGCAAAGGCCATGAGACAGGAGCAAATCTGATGAATTCAAGGAAGAGCCAGAGGACAGGGGCGGCTGGACTAGACTGTGCGAGAGGCAGAGCAGTAGGAGACAAGGGTAGAGAGGTAATAGGGAGCCTTGGACACAGTGTGTACACATCTATAAGTGAGAATGCTAGGGGTGACTGCATTTTCTCCTTATGTCAACGGACAATGACTTGGTTTGGTGGGCTGCCAACTGTATCCCCTCTCACACTTGTTTGCTTTTGCTGCCCACTCGCTTCTGTGGACGCTCTTAACCAGGGCAACAACAGAGTCCTTCTAAAGAGCTCAGATACTACAGAATTCTTACCCCTTGGGTTCTGCCATTTTTCAGTTCCCCTTCTCTATAGACAATGATGTCTTCAGCCTTCTGGCTGAGTCCTTTCAGCTCCCAAGCTGGTCCTAGTCAAGGGCTGACCCAGAAGTGAAGAACTAACCTTGATACTTTAGACCTGGCATCTTGGCTACCAAAATGATGATGATGACGATGACGATAATGATAATGATGATGGTGGTGACAACAGCAGCACCTACCATTCATCAAGCACTTACTCAGCAGTAGTCCTGACAATATTGCAACCCTCCCGTTCTGTAAATGAGGAAACTGAGGCTAAAAGATGACAAATACATCACCCTAGAGCTCACATCTTGGGAGTGGTGAGCAGGTGTTTGAACCCAGGTCTACCTGACTGCAGAGAATGAGTTCTTTCCATAACGGGTACCTCTGAGGGAGAAATCTGGGCTTCTGTGTGGTCACTAAGAAGCAGCCCACTCCAAATGCAGGCCTCTTTGGCTTCAGTTCAAGTTTAAGGTCTCTTTCACAGTTCCTGATGAATGCTCTAGCCATCTGCTGGAAGAACACTTTGACTGCTATCTTCCAGAATCTTGCCTGGGATGATGGACCCTAACCATCATTACCCAAGAACCCCCCAAAATAAGTCCTCTCTAAGTTTTATGGACAACTGTCATTTTCTGAACCTTGGACATCACTGCCGATAGGCATTTTGGCTGTTACACTTCAACCGCCATGAATCAGGCCCAGCTTTGCCGTATTTTTTTTTTTAGTCCATATAATTTGAACTTCAGCTTTCTTGCTTCAGGGGCCAGTCCTCTAGCTAGGGATTTTCTTTAGCGTGAGTTCCAGACAGACCCTGCATGGCTTACTCTTCTTTCTCAGGCCCCCTGGGTTATGATCCTTTTCGTTGATGTGAGAGCATATTCTACAAATGCAGCACTATTTTGAGCATTTTTACCGAGATTTTATCCCCTGTGTGCTCACTTTTCTTGGGATACGGTCCAAAATAATTTTTTTGCAGTATAATTTCTGATGAAGGAGATTACTGTGTTTAAAACCTGATATTTTAAGGGCAGATGAAGGTTTTTTCAAGAATTAAGAAAACACTTCGTCACTTATTTCTTTGGCAGAGTATCTGCATTTGTTTCCCTTGAAATCCTCAAAAATTAAGACCATACTGCATTCATTTTCAAATTACAGAAAATAAGCTAAAGAAGGAGTGAATAGAAGAAAAGAAAGACAAACTTTGCTGAAAGCAGAGTTTTCTTAAACTGCTTCATCACATGGATTCATTTATTTGTTTAAAGCAGGAACTGGCAAACTTTATTTGTAAAGGGCCAGATAGTAAATATTTTAGGCTTTGTGGCCATACAATCTCTCATAATAACTTAACGCTGCTGTTGTAACATGAAAGCAGCCATAGACAATGTACAAGTGAATTTGTATTACTGTGTTCCAGTAAAACTTTATTTCTAAAAACAAGCGGTGAGCCAGATTTGGCCTGTAAACTGTAAATTGCTGACTCTTATCATCTTATGCCAGCAACAAGACAGAAACAAAGACCATCAGAGCTGGAAGGACTCTTACAATCCAATTCCAAGTGTTTGATTGTATCTATGAGAATTTGTTGATTACTCGAGGTTACACAACATCTTAAGAGCAGCATCAAGGAAGGAAAGAAATGAACATTTATTGACTACGCACCATGACAAAGATCGTTAGTTGTCACCTAATATCCAGTTTCTCCATCTTCCTTAGTAACGGAACCCAGATTTTTATGTGGAGTAATGGTCACTAGAATTGACTATATTTCCCAGTCTCCCTTGCCTTTGAGTGGGTCATGTAACTGAGTTCCACTCAGTGGTTGTATGCTACTTAAAGCAACTGTTCTTAAAGAAAGGGAATGTGCCATTCTTCTTCCCTTTTTCTTTTCTGCTGGCTGGAATGTAGATTTGATGGTTGAAGCTTGAGCAGCTTCATTATGATGAAAGCATTATGATGAAAGCATTGCACTGAGAATGATGAAAGCATTATGATGAAAGCATTGCACTGAGAATGATGAAAGCATTATGATGAAAGCATTGCACTGAGAATGCTGAATCAATAAGAGATAAAGACGTCAGGTGCCTGACGCTATGGAGTACCACATCTGGAATGAACTGTCTCCAGACTTATTTTAGCTCTGTGAAGATGTTATTCGATTGCCTTCTGGTTTGGATTGCATCTGATGAGAAGTCTGCAGTCATTCTTATGTTTGTCCCTTTCTGTGTAATGTGTCACTTTCTTTCACTGCTCTTAAGATTTCTTTTTTATTGCATATGTTTAGCAATTTGATTTTGATGTGCATTGGTGTGATTTCCTTTGTGTTTATCCTACTGGAGGAGTGTAAAATTCTTGGATTTGTAAAATTTTAAGCCATTATGACCTTAAAAATTCTTCTCATCCCTTCATCCAACTCCCAGTTTCTGAGACTTCAGTTACATGCGTGTTGGATGACTTTTATTGTCCTACAGGTCATTAAGGCTCTGTATTATGTTTATAGTTTTCTTTCTCTATGTGACCCAGTTGGATAACTTCTATAGTCTTGTCTTCAAGGTTACTGATTGTTTTTTTTCTGCTGAATCTAATTTTCTGGTAAGCCTATCTGGAAAATTTTTATTTCAGATATTGTAATTTTCAGCTCTGGAAGTTTTATTTGTCTTTCTTTTTAATTGTTTCCATTTTTCTCTTCCTTATGTTCATATTTCACCTGAAATCCTCAAAAATATTTGTTATAGCTTTTAAAAAACCTTCCTCCGCTAATTCAAAAATATTGATAAATTCTGTGTCTCTTTCTATTGATTAATTTTTCCCCTTGTTATAGATTACAATTTCCTGCTTATTCACATGTCTAGCAATTTGTATTGGATGCTAGGTATTATGCATGCTATGTTTTTGAATGTCTAGATTTTATTGTCTCTTTGAGGGTTGAGTTTGATTCTGGCAAGCAGTTAATTTACTTACAGATATGCTGTTTTTTTGAGACTTTAAAAGAAGTTTTATTAGGGCAGGTCAAAAGGTTTTACTCTAAGGATAATTTAGTTCTCTTCCTAAGATGTGATCTTTCTGGAGTCTCTACTGAATATTAACTGAGTGTTCAATGTGTTTCAAATTCTGGAAGTTGTTCGACTTACAGCTTTCCCAGTTATTCTCTTTCTGTTATTTATTCTTTGCCTGGCATCATAAAGTCTTTTTTTTTTTTACTGTATTTTTTTTTAAATTTTATTTTTATTTATTTTTTATTTTTGGCTGCTTTTGGGTGTTCATTGCTGCACGCGGGCTTTCTCTGGTTGCGACGAGCAGGGGCTACTCTTCGTTGCAGTGTGCAGGCTTCTCATTGAGGTGGCTTCTCTTGTTGTGGAGCACGGGCTCTAGGCATGCAGGCTTCAGTAGTTGTGGCACGCGGGCTTCAGTAGTTGTGGCTCGTGGGCCCTAGAGCGCAGGTTCAGTAGTTGTGGCACACGGGCTTAGCTGTTCCGTGGCATGTGGGATCCTCCGGGACCAGGGCTTGAACCCGTGTCTCCTGAACTGGCAGGCGGATTCTTAACCACTGCGCCACCAGGGAAGCCCCAACATCTTGTAGTCTTATCCTACATATGTGAAGCTTAGTGTTAAGTCTAAAACTCAAGGAGATCCCTATGCTGAGTTTTTGGAATTCTTTTCTTGAATAGTTCCTTCTTCTTTGGTATAATACTCTGCATTTCAGCTGCTTCAGCCTCCCTGAACACCCTATTTTTGCAAGATTGTTGTGCTTTGCTTCTTTCCCTCCCTGTTCCAGGGGGAAAGCCTCCAGGTAGAAATCTGGGGCACTCATTAGTCTCACCTTTTTTGTTTCCCTTATTTCAGGACAGGCACTGCCTTTTATCCAATGTCTAAAAATAGTTGTTTGATATAGTTTGTTCAGCTTTCTAGCTGTTTATGGTAAAAAGGCTAGTCTAGTACCAGTAATCACATCATAAGTGGAAATGAGATTATGCTCATGTGTAAAAGAAAGAGAACAAGAAATGTCTACTTGTATCTTGTTTAAACCAGTGTAATTTTCAGTTTTTCTGCTACTTGCAGCCAAATCCAATCTTCAGTACTCCAATATGCCAAGCACAAGCTAAGTGTTTCATACACATTATTTCATAGATCTCACTTTAATGCCATCAAAATCTCATAAAATAGTAGTTATTGCTATTCCCATTTTACCGATGAACAGAACTGAATTAGAAATTAAGAGAAAATGGAATTAAGGAGTCTCCTTAAAATTCAATTAAGCAGGGGGGTGGAGTCAAGATGGCGGACTAGGAGGAAAAGGAATTCGCCTCTCTGCACAACTAGGGCACCTACCAGGCACTGGTGGGGGACCACGGACACCTAAGGGGATAACAACCAAAGTCAAAAGGCAAAAAAAAAAAAAAAAAAAAAAAAAAAAATTCAACAAAGCAGTTAATAAGGGTATCACAGAGAAAATGAAAAGTAAGTTACCTGAAAGACATTGGAAAGATAGAATTAGTTGATATTAATAAGTGATTAATATGGAAAGAGGAAGAAACTGTGAGTCTTGGTGTTTAGAATAATAGCAGTATCCTGATATGCACCAGAAAGGTTCAGTGATGGTCACTGTGCTCACTGAGGCAAGATGAAGATTGGTGTTGTTGCAAAAAAGAAGTTCACAACTCAAGGCAACATATACTTATGTTATATTGCTTATGACATCATCAATTAGAAACCCACAATCCTCAATTCTTTTGAGATATATAACTAGAGTTTCACTCTTCGGGATTTCTGGCCATCAAAGGGGACTTCTGTAAATTTGGGCCCAGTGTGATCAGCACAGTGTAGAGTGGCTTCTTCCTAGACTAACCTTACGTACTGGATGCCTCTTGGGGTTCACCTCAACATTCTCAAGGCCTAACTCCTTATTTTAGTCACTGCTCTGATGACCCATTTTTTTTGCAGGTTTTGGCTGCTTTGTGTAGGTATGATTGGACAGTACCTTGCCTTGGGCCTCATGCCATGTATCTTACACTCCTTCCTTGGGACTTCTCAGACACCACAGGGTGGGATACCTATAGAATCTGCTCTACTCACATACAGCAATTAGGAAGTTCAAGGGAGATAACACCTATGGGGCCAACCTGACTAAAGAGGATGCCCAAAGGATAAGTTCTCCCTCTCATTCCTTAGGCAGTTAACTCTGAGTTGCTTTCATAAGATTTCTGGGAAGGTCCTGGCAGGATTGAGAACCAGTTGCTTTTGTGGTGACTAACTCAATGTCACATCCTTATTTTTGCTTCTCTCTTTCTCCCTTCCCTGGGATCACATTCCCAGATGTGACCCACACACATGGTCTTAGACTCTGCTTTGGGAGGAGCATAGGCCAAGCCTCCCTACAAAGAGGAGCAACTCATAGGGAGCAATTTTGAGAGCACAGCAGGTCAGCATTTTGGGGTCAGTCTCCTAGAGAAGAAGGCACTTTTGGGACTAGAAGAATAGATAGAAAGAGATGTGAAAAATGAGAGAAAATTCCAGGAAGAAAAGGAAGGTAATGTCCTCTATCATATGAAATACTGGATCATGGAATTTAGAGATAAGTGAGCTCCTTAAAGTTTCTCCTGTGACCAGTTGTCTAGAAATCAACTTAGATTTATGAAGAGAAATTGGAAAAAGCAATTTAATTTCTTCTTAAGATGGCCAGGTAACAAAGCGGGAAATTAGTATATATAATCCTGTTCACAGAGACTTGATTTCTTTGGATCCGGGGGTCAGGAGGCAATGAAGGTCAGGTGAACTGAACTCTTGATTATAAAGTTGACTAAACACTTCTCTAATAATAGCCCCTTTACTGGGATCCCCACCTCTTGCCTCTTCGTGATGCCCACAATCAGTTCTACTCAACAGCAGCCAGAGAACCATTCCTAAAGCTCAGCAGTGGTAAGATCAGCCCTCCCCCTCACAGACCCTCAGTTGTTCCCCATTGCTTACTTTAGCTTTCAAGGTCTACAGAATGTTCCCAATTTACCCCAAATTTCAGTTAAATTGGACTACTAGCATGCCTTGAATACCCTCCATACTTTCCTGTCCTCAGGCTATTTCCTTTGCCTGGAGTGTCCTGACTTAACGACACCTGTTGCAATTACACCCATCATTTGAGACTCTCTCCCAAGTGCTACTTTCTGGAGGAAGCCTGAACACCCAAACAGAGTGACTACTCCCTTCTCAGAACTCTGTGGTATTTTGTGTTTCCTCTCTAGGGCTTATTATAAGCTGCCTTGTATTAGAGCTATTTGTGAAAATGCCTGTACCACATTTAGGGTATGGAATGTCCTTCTCCATTCATAGGTGCTGAGTTGAATTATGAAATGGATATATAACCAAAAGAGGTCCTTAGGAGACTATAAAATAAGAATCCACATTCTTCTGACTTATATAGGGTTAGGTGAAAATGGAAGGAAGAAAGTAAGGAAAAGATAATTCGTCTTATGGCATATTTACTAGGGTGCTTTCCAAAGTCAGCTCATTTTCTGAGTCTTCACAACACCCTAGACAACATGCAGTATTGTCCTCATTTTACAGAAGGGAGAATGTGAAGCTCAGAGAGGTTGGATGAATTACCACAGAGCATAGCTAGTAAGTGGTGGAGTCAGGATTGGAACCCAGGTCTCCATGACTTGAAAACCTTTGCATATTCTATTATAAATAAGGGACATGTAACTTATCATCCTAATAGGGATGCTTTTGAAAGTGAAAGGGAGTGCTATCACCAATTACACTGAGGTAACTGGAGTAAGCTGAGACTGTCCTAAGCAAACTGGGTCCTATGGTCACCCCAATTAGAAACCATCATTGCCTCTTTGCCTTGAGTATTAAACTGGCCTGAAGCAGAAAACGAAACTAAATCTCTTGAGATCTTAATTCTCTCAGACAGGATAACTTTTGAAGAAATAATTTGGTGTGGGAACAAGTTTCCTTAACTGATAATTGGAAAGAAATCCATATTATCCAAAAGAATAGATGAGGAATCATGTCTTCTCATGCTGTTTTAAGAGTTGGGAACACTCTTGTCCTTTTTACTGCCTTCTCTAAAAGGGTTGGGAGTTGAACAAACCATCTACTGAGGCAGAGTTGGATGAGTTCACAGGAATCAGGCAGACTGGGCCTAAACCTGGCTTGACTACTTATAAATAGATGATAATAATAATAGCTATCTTTATTGAGCTTTTAGTATGTACAAAGCATTTTATAAATGCATTATTGTAACCCAGCAGGGCCCTTTGGGGCCTTCCCAGGACAGACCCCTCCCCCATATCCTCTGCTTTAGCTCCTCTCTGAAGTACCTAGATAACGGTTTCTGATGCACATCTCCTGAGTTGTTTTATAGATGCTAAAACCACCACCACACGGAAGAAATTAACTACTTGATGATCATGAGAACGTAGCCCCCAGACCTTCTGGCACCTAAGGATTGATAATGTTACCACTACGACATCGTCCTGTTACCTCACCATCAACCAGTCAGAACTGTACGTGAGCTGATCACATACCATGGGATACCCCTCCCTCACCTGGCCTTTAAAAATACTTGGCTGAAACTCATCAAGGAGTTTGGGCTTTTTGAGCACTAGCTGCCCTGGACTCCTTGTTTGGCACCTTTCAATAAATGCTGCACTTTCTTTCACCACAACCTGGTGTCAGTAGATCGGCTTTACTGCATGTGGGAGAGTGGACCCAAGTTTGGTTTGGTAACATTATCTTATTTGTTTTATATACATTTTATATATTTTCTCCTTATCTCATTTATTCTTCATGATAAGCCTGTAAATTGGGTTCTATTTTTACCATTTTATAGATGACAAAATTAAAGTAGAGGGTGACCAACTGAGTTACCTAAAGCCACTCAGCTATTGAAGCTGAACCCAAATTGTTTGACTGCAAGACCCAGTCTCCTAAATACTGAGCAACGTGGACCCCCATAAGGGGATCATGGTACCAAACCCATAGGGTTAGTGGGAGGATTAAACAGTAGCACATTTATAAGGCTCTAAGCACTATGCCTGGTAGTAGGTATGTAGTCAATGAATGGCATATGCAATTAGTATTTTCAAACCCAGCTACATCTTTCAAGGAAAACATGCTAAATACCTGTTAGTATCCCATGTCTCTCTCTGACACCCCCTCTTTGATTCTACCATAGAATCACAAGAGGTTATAAATGCAAAGAAAATTCACCATTTAACAAGCCAGTGCTAGGTCCTGGAGACAGAAAACCCCAGTGTCCTATCTTGTTGAAGTCACATTCCAGCAGAGAGGACCGACATCTAGGGTATGCAAAATAGTGCTTGATATAACAAAGATATGCTCATGATGCCCTGGGGTCATTCATTCCAGAAACATTTGGTCCACAACACACTAGACCTTGGAGATATACAGACTATGGAAGCACAGAGTCAAGAGTGGCTAGTTCTACTGAGGGCAAGTCAGGGGCATCATGGGGTCAGATGGTCCCTGCCAAGGTGCCGCTGATACCTGGACTCGTCATCTCTGCATAAGCAACCCTCTGCTGGGGGTTAGTGCAACATCTGCCCTCGCCCATTTGCCTAATTTCTAGGTCAGGCTTTGGAAATGTGTGTTTTGTGGCTGTGCTCTGTCAGGGAGGGGAGTGACAATCATCTTTCCTTGGGGGGTTTGGCACTTCACAATTAAGACATGCACAGATCACATCACACCCTTTTTGTTGGTGTTTGGGCATGGCTCCCTTATGGTAGCATTTCCATTATGGCTTCATGCCTTTTTGTTCAGCCTCCATGTTGCTGTTGTCAGTACTCAAAACACAAGAAGAGGTTTTTTTGATTGGGGAATGTACAACACAGAAACTCCCCAACATATAAAAGATCACAATTGAGGGTATGGAAGACTTTTCCAGAAGCCAGTGAATGAATGTTGGAAAGTGGCTAAAATAAACAGATTTTTAATTTCCATTTTGGTGTTTGAATTGCCCTCATGAACCTTTGTAACTTTAAGGAAGTTATTTGGACTGCTGTGGAGGAGTGGGGGATGAAACCCATTTATTGAGCACAAACTATTTGCCCAACCCTGTGGGTAAAAAGACTCAGCTCATGTAACAGGTACTGAGTGTCTATACCACAGTGTTAGGAGCCGAACTGTGTCTCTCCCATGTTCATATGTTGGAAGTTCTAACCTCTAGTACCTCAGAATGTGACTATATTTGAAGACAGGGTCTTGAAAGAGGTAAAGTTACACTGAGGCCCATTAGGGTGGGCCCTAATTTGATATGTCTGATGCCCTTTGAAGAGGTTAGGTCATGGTCACGGACAGAGAGTAGATCATGGGAAGACACAAAGAGAAGACGGCCACCTACAAGCAAGGAGAGAGACCTTAAGAGAAACCAACCCTGCCAACACCTGGATCTCGGACTTCTAGCTTCCAGAACTGTGGGCAAATACATTTCTGAAAATCATCCAGGCTGTGATGGTTTGTTATAGCAGCCCTAGCAAATGAATACATCAGGGGTTGGCAAACTTTTCCTTAAAGGGTTAGAGAGTAAATATTTTAACTTTTGCAGGTCACTGTTGCACATCCTCAACTCTGCTGCCGCAGAGCACAAACAGCCCCAGACACAATGGAAGCCAAGGGCCAGAGCTCTGTGCAGCCCTGTCTGTCTGGGACACTCGTTGGGGGAGGGGAGTTGCCTGAGGAAGGTTCAGCTCTCGTAAGAGATTATTCTTCCTGACAGCTTTTATCACTATATTTTTTGGGGCGAGGCATTCTATTTTCTCTGTTTTTAAATTTGTACTACACACACACACACACACACACACACACACATAATCGCAGAATATCTGGAAGATATTAAAAATTGTTAGCAAATAGGAACACTTACTATGACCTCATCTCTCTGAAATAATCACTATATATGTGTTGGCATATTTCCTGCATGTTGTTTTGATAATTAAAAAAAACGTAATCGAGTTGTTTTTAAAAATTTTTATTATTATTATTAATTAATTAATTAATTTATGGCTGTGTTGGGTCTTCGTTTCTGTGTGAGGGCTTTCTCTAGTTGCAGCAAGCAGGGACCACTCTTCATCGCGGTGCGCGGGCCTCTCACTATCGCGGCCTCTCTTGTTGCGGAGCACAGGCTCCAGACGCGCAGGCTCAGTAATTGTGGCTCACGGGCCTAGTTGCTCTGCGGCATGTGGGATCTTCCCAGACCAGGGCCAGAACCCGCGTCCCCTGCATTGGCAGGCAGATTCTCAACCACTGCGCCACCAGGGAAGCCCCTCGAGTTGTTTTTTTAATACAACTTTGAAATTTACTTTTTACCCTTTAATATTATAACCATTTTCCCATACCATTATAATTGTCCAACTCCCATCTTCCTTTCCCTTCGCTGAGTCTCAGGTTGCCTGAATAAAGCTTTCTCTGGGCAAAAAGCAATCCATGAACCTTGGCCGGGCAGTAGGAGCCCTTGGATGGGCACCAGGAGACCCTGCCGTTGACTTGCTGGTGAAGCAGATCTGGTCTCGCCCATTCACGGGCCCTCAGTTTCTTCATTTTTGTGGAGAGGTCTGGTCTGTATGTCCTCCGAGGTATTCTCTAGCTCCAGGGTGCTGCCCTATGCCCTGCTCTTTCTAGTAAAGCGCCTGGATAGGTTTGCTGATAGGGAGTTAAGAAAATTTCCAAACCAGCTTTCCTCAAACACAACATTACTTTGAACACACTGACTGAATTAGGCGTGCTTTGTGCAATTAAAGAGGATAGATTGCCCTATAGGGGCAAATAGCCGAATGCATAAATTAGATACTGTAATTCAAGTCATGCCACTATCTAAAAATATTTTGAAGGTGGGGAAGGGAGGGTGAATGGTGAGAAATAAGCCTTAATTAGGAGGGTCTGCAGCTGATGATTCTCTTTCAAATGCCTGGCTGGCCCTTTTCCTCTTCTGTGGTCCTCAGGGTTCACCCTGGGCCTCTTCCTCTTCCTTTGGTAGAACTGAGAGTAAAACATATTTTTTAATACTATACTCCCCTGAAGCAATGGGGTGGGAGAGTTTGGATTTTACTCCGAAGCTAGAAGGGAGCCACAGAAGGGTTCTGATTTACCTGAGTGTCCCCTGGACTTTGGAGGGGCCCTCACCTGGATTTGAATCTTGGCTCTAACACTTTTACTTGTGGGACTTTGGGCAATTGCTCTGAGTCTCAGTTTCCTGATCTGGGAAATGCACATGGTAATATCAAGCATGGTAGAATTGTTGAGTGGAATACATGAAACAACACACATGCTATATCTAGTACCAAGTTTAGGAACTTTATAGGGAGTCATAATTATAATGGGAGTGGGCTTGGTAAGCCTGTGTATGTCATTTATGTCTTAAAGAATGTGATGCCTAAAATTCCCAGATATAATTCTCAAGACATAAACTACCTGTGGCCTCTAGCACGAACGCATGCATTCTCTGTGTACAGGATGAATAGTGAGTGAAATTCCTTTATAATAATCCGATAATTTTTCCTTGAGCAATGACAGAATTTTAAAACCTTTCCCTGGGAGAGATTTTGATAAGAGCTTTAGGTTGATTACTTTTCATATCCCATGTCCTGTTTGGCTGATAAGCTCCCAATCTCTGCATTTCACATTGTTTTTATCTTCTTGGGCTGTACTCATCTTGTCACTGTCATCTTTTCAGTTGTCGAAATGAAATTGAGGGAAGACAGAGGGGGAGTGAGGCATTGGGAAGGGGGTGGCTAAGCCCCCAGGTGAGGGTGACAGGTCAGTGTGTCCTCAGAAATGGCTGTTCTGGATGCAGGAATTAAGGAGGTAATCTCCAGGAGACAGGCCCTGACTAATCTGGTGTGCAGAGTCTGGCTTTCACGTGATGCTGAAGCCCCAGGGCCCCTCTTCCTCTGTCTCGGGCTAATGCAACCCTGGATGTTTGCCACACCTACCTCCTATCAACATGCTTTCTTATCCCACTGTCATTTCTGGGGAGCTAAAGTGTTTTGAGAATCATAGACTTTTAGGGGACTCAGAAAATGTCCAGTTTAGGGAGACAAAGCCTAAAGGAAGAGGAGGTGCTTCCCCAAGTCACTCAACAGGTTCCAGATGGCATCGCAGGATATGAGCCCAGCTCCCCTCCGTGGGTGGGCTGGCCCTTGAGTGATTTGCAATTGCACCAACTTATTTGTGCTTAAGCCATCCGTTAATGAGCTCTGGGTGGTTCCTTCCAGAGTATGGGTTAGGTTCTCAAGAAATAATTCCTTGAGCTTATAAAACCTTGATTTTATAGGATACCTTTTGGGCGCTGTTAGGGAGAGAGACCCAAACAATTTTGGAATCATTACGCCAGGACCTCATTTGGGAAGCCTAGAAAACGAGTGGATCGTATGGAATGGAATGAAGCCCCAGGCTGTATCTCCTGACTGAGGACTGTGCTGGATACTGGTTTGCTCTACATCTATTTCAATTCTCCTTCTATCATGTCTGCCTACAGTGTAGAACCTGGAAAGCTAAAAATGGTATTTCCCAGAGTGCTGTATGGCTGGGGTCTACATGTGATTTAGTTTTCCCTATTAAGATACACCCATGCACAGTGGAACTTCTTGCCCTGGGCTTCTACTCTTTTTGCTGGCACGGAGAGTCACGGAGGCTTTGATTTTCTGTGTGGCTTTAGCAGAGGTCCCTAGTGGGACAGCATTTCTATCAGCAAAGGAGGCACTGCTCTGGAGCCAGCATATGCAGTGGTAGCTTCCCACTCTGTTAGGCAAGTCCCTGTTTCTACTGCTTCCTGATGACAGCATGGGCAGCAGCCCTCTTGGAAGCTCAATTCTGCTGTGTGGCTTTGAGGGTTATTCCTGGAAGCTCAGCCTAGAGTCAATTTCTTCAGCTCTCTCAGTGGTCCTATAAGCCAGGGGTCAGTAAACTTTCTGTAAGGGACCAGGCAGTAAATACTTTCGGCTTTGTGAGCTACATGGTCTCTCTTGTAACTATTCCACTCTGCCTTGTAGGATGATGGTAACAGCCATGGGTGTGGCTGTTTTCCAAAAAAAGAAAACAAAACTTTATTCACGAAAGCAGGCGGTGGGTCAGATTTGGCCCATGGGTTGCAGTTTTCTGACCCCTACGTGATATATCCCTTTTTACTGAAACTTGGCAATAACCTCTTCTTTTTGTGCTGTGCTCTCCAGTTTGCCAAGTGCTTTCACATGCGCTATCTCACTTGACTCTCGACACCCTATGAAGGATGTGAAGGGGGTAGAGTTGGGAAGTCTTAGAAGCACTCAGGTTGTAATTTTCTCAAGTCACATGGCTTGTGAGGAGGGGAGGCAGAACTTGAAGCTAGGCCTCCTGACTCCCCCAGTCCAGTGCTCCTTCCAGGGTTCCGTTACAGTCTCAGGAGCTCTGGACCGATGCTGGGGTAACCTTCAAAGAAGAGTTTGACAACGTTTGGGATTCCACTTGTGGAAGTTTGGAGAGCATTAAGGGACTTTGTGCAGAAAGGTCTGGTAAGAACTATCTACAGCTTTGCTACTCAATGTGTGGGCCATGGACCAGCAACACCTGGGAGCTTGTTATAAATGAAGACCCTCAGGCTCTACCCTGGACCTACTGAATAAGAACCTGCTTTTTAACAAGATCTCCAGGTGATTCTCATGCACAGTAAATCTTCAAAGTAAGGTAGAAAGGGGCACATTCAAAAGTTTAATGCTTGTAACTGAATTGTCAAGGTTTAGGAGATATGCAGTAGAGTCAAAAGTCATGGGGAGTTTGAATAACATTAAAGGGTGATACTAAGATGCTCTTGTTATGCTATTTGGCTAGGAGATCCAGGGATACCCGAATCTTCCTTGATCAGCCACTTCTCCTCACTGTAAACTTACAGTGAGTTGTATACTCAAAGGAGGAAAAACAAAACAAGATAAACCCTAAGGCAGAACTGGAGTAAATATGTTTCATATAAAATATTCTTTAATTTTGCATTTTCTCATTTAATATTACCCCACTGACCCTGTAAAATAGGTGCTATTATTTTGTTTTCCATTTCATCATCACCACCACTACCACCACCACTTCTACATAGCTTGTATCAATGTTCTAAGTCATCTGCATAGATGACTTAATCCTTGCAATAACTTTATGAAATAGCTCCATATTCCAGATAGGAAGACTGAAGCATAGAGAGTTTTAAGCCACTTGCCCAAGGTCACACAGCTAGTATGTAGTAGATCTGGGATTGAAGGTCAGGCAATCAGGCTTTAGACTGCATGCTTGGAATCACTACACTATACCCTTTTGCTGAGCAGAACAGTCAACCAGCCCAAGATCATACAGCTAACAAATGGCAGAGGCAAGGTTTAAACCAGAGTCTCCTTCCAGACCTGTGCTCTTAACAATACATGGTGCTCCAAAGCAGGGTGAGATTCCTGGTATCCATGCTGGACTTCCTCAGTCTCTGGTGAGATCTGTCTGTCTGTCTGTCTGTCTATCTATCTATCTATCTATCTATCTATCTATCTACCTACCTACCTACTATTCTATTGCTCAGCTCTGGTCAGGCAGCACAGTGCTACACTCTGTCTCTGCTGAGTTAGCCACATCTGTAGTCTCTATGGGATGTTAGTTTTTTAAAGACATGTTCTGTGTCTTATTCATCTCTATGACCCCA
This sequence comes from Balaenoptera ricei, assembly GCF_028023285.1. Lineage (NCBI taxonomy): Eukaryota > Metazoa > Chordata > Mammalia > Artiodactyla > Balaenopteridae > Balaenoptera > Balaenoptera ricei. The sequence continues at coordinate 55,795,303 of NC_082646.1, read as the reverse complement.
GTCCCCAGTGCCTAGCTCAGGACTTGCCTCATAGTAGTTTCTCTATAAATGTTTGTGGTTTGAATCGAGTTGTGTATTCCCCAGGGGTCATCACTCTAGGGCAATGGTTTCCAAACATTAGTATGCACCAGCATCACCTGGAAGGTTTGTTAAAAGACATTACTGGGTCCCACCTCCAGAGTTTCTGATTTGGTAAGGCTCAAGAATTTGCATTTTTATCAAGTTCCCAGGAGATGCTGATGTTGCTGGTCCAGGGACCATGCTTTGAGAACCACTGATCTAGAGAGTCTTCAGAAAGGAGGAAGGATTGAGCCGGGCTTTGAAGGATTTGCAGGGAACACAGACAAATGAGGAATGTTATCATTATACTGTTTAAAGTTCACATTTCAAGAGATGAGTCACCATACCCTCTTATAAGTACACGACCCTGTAAATTAAGTATGGGAAAAATATGACCTCTGATAATAAATACTTTGAGACAATGTGCCTTTAACTAGATCATATTCGTTAATGTGAAGAAGTGCAGACATAGACTTCAGCTATCATCAGCTGATTGGGAATGCATGGTCAATCTTTTCATTTTCTAACAATGCATTATTGTTAGAAATTCATCACTACAGGGTAGAGTGATATTACTTGGTTATTGATTTGAATGTAACACATTTTATTAAGTCATATTTGGGTCAGAAATCAAAAAAGGAACCCTTATCTAAAATGGAAACAGACAAAATGAATGGGTAAAAACAAGCTACATGATATTTGCTCTTATTGTTTCCTAGCAATGCAGAGTGCAGACAGCTGGTTATGGAGGCCAATAGCAGTGCTTGTGTAGACCAAACCAGAGTACTATCTAGGAAGGGGGTTAGAATTTCTAGTCCTCATGGTCTTCTCTGGTTAAAAATTTTATTCCAGTGATAGAGACATGGGATGGAGCAGAAAATGTTTCTCTAAACTATCCTTTCTCCTCCCCAATCAGATTCTTCCAGGAATTACCTTCAGAGAAAGACAGATAAACAGGAGCCACCCAGAGGATGGTGGCCAGATTGGTGAGGGGCCTGGAAAAGAGGGACAGGAAATTCTTCCCAAAGGAGGGAATGTTGGGTGTGGGTGTATATGATTATGCTCCCTTCATAGGGTCAACCCTCATATCTTCTCTCGAAACTCTAAACATTCTTGGTGTGTTGCTGTTTAACAGATCAGATTGTAACCTACACATTTGCTTACCTACCTGTCTCTCCTGTCTCACCATGAGTTTTTTGAGGGACTCAGCCTTAGTCATGCCTAAATCCCTAACATTAACTATAATTCCTTGAATAGTATGGAAACTCAATAAATGTTTTTTGACTTTAATTTAAATATTGTATTGTTGGGAAGAGGGGGCACACCTGGTTTGTGTGACTCCAGATAACAGAACTGGATCAGGGTGGCTATGGAGAGGGAAATTTATTATGGTCTATTTTATCAGGTTTTGCATCTATATTAATACATGGATAATAATGCTACTTGTGAAGAGTAAATGAGATAATTTTATAAAATGCTTAGCATACTGCCTGGGGCATAGTAAGTATTCGAAGTTTTCTGTTACTATTAATATTATCAAGTAGCCCTTTTAAATTCTATGTTGTAAGTTTCCATGGATGCCCTAGCTTTGGTCTGAATCTCTTCTTTCCTGTCTCTTCTCCTCGGCTTTCTTCTTTCAACTACCACTCATCCTATCTTTTTATTGACTTCTTATCCATTTATCTATCCAACCACCAGATGTTCATTCACTCATCCTCTTGTCTACTCTTCATCTATTCATACGTATATTACTTACTTACTTAACCCATCCATTCATCTCGAATTGGGTGGCTGTGGTGTAGTGGGAAGTGCCTGCATGTAGTCACATCCACACCCTATGAGTTGAATCCTTGGATGACATTGGCTGTAACAGAGAGTAGGGGGCACTGATACTGGTGTTTTGAGTGGCTGAGAAGTGGACTGTGGTCCCCGTCCAAATGACTTTTCGTGGTTACTTCTGAGATCCATTGAGGTCTGTAGTCCCCATCAGGGCACTGAAGCCATTCGAAGTAGTGGGATCTGAGCGGCGATATGTACATTTACAATTAGATGGTATTATTCATCACAGGAATATTTTATTTAAAGAAACCAATAAAGCAGATGAAGATTGTGAAGATGTGCCTATTTCAGCTGGCACGTTTGTTCAGCAACTGGCACAACGAGAGAGGTGCAGAAGAGCGGATGAGACGAAGAACACCAATTATTTTAATTTTCTTGAGGAGGGGAACTGAGGTCACAGTTTTGACCTTCACAAATCTGAAAATTATCTGGAATCTAGGTAATTCAAGATGATCATGGGACACTTGGCAGAGCAGGAAAAAACTGGCTGTAGCTTTTATGTTTGACTCTCCTGTGCAGCTGAATTAATTGAAGTGAAATATCTAGAGGAATAGGAGTGATTCTGGTAATATAGTAGAAAGAGCATGGGTTTGGTGTTGTTCAGATGAAGGTTTAGATTCCTGCTCTTCTACCTACTAGCTGTGTGTGCTTGGCAAATGGTTTAATGTTTCTGAGCTTCAATTTCCTTATTGGTAAATGGTATTAGTGACACCATTACATTATTCAATGAAGATTAAAATGAGATAAAGTTGATAAAGCAGCTGGCCGAATGCTAGATCCAGCTCAATACATATCGTTCCCTGTTGGTTCCAACATTGTGTGCTGGTTAAGAGACACCTGGATATTCTGTTCCTTTCTGCTCAAATGCTATAAGAGTTTAGCATGTGCTCTGAAGAGTGAACAGGATGATGAGGGACTTGAATCCATGTTCTGTGTTCTGAAAGGAGATGAAATGTCTAATGTGAAGAGCAGATACTCAGGGGAGACAATATTGGGGTCTTCAAATACTGAACAGTATTGAGGAAAGAGAGTGAAGCCTTATTGTATATGTTCTCTAAGAGACTGAGGAGTGGAAGCTACAGGAAGATACACTTTAGCTCAAATATGAAAAAAGAAACAAAAGACTTTCTACCAGTGAGTCTAACTGAAGGAAAGTGGCAAGGCTCCTGAGAAGAGGAGAGGAATGAGCTGGGTCTTCAATGTGCAGGGGGTCCTAGAGAGCCTGGGGACATTGGTGGTGTTGGGGGGGGGTCACCCCAGACAGAGGAACATCAGATTCGGAACATCGTCATGCGGGGCTGAAATGGTGTGATGTATGGACATTTAGCCGATTCTGGAACATGGATTAGGTGGACGTTGCAGTGAGTGGCAGGGATCATGGAAGATTTAGAGGTTTTCCTGAGATAATCGAAGGCTTTTGACTGGACAACAATGTGATCAGATGTGCTTATTAGAAGAGAATCAGTGATGACAAACAGGACAGACACGACAACCCTGCCTAACTCTGCCATTGAGTATGTGATCTTGGGCAAGTTATTTCAAGTCTCCAAGACACACTAGGAAAATGGAGCTAATAGTCTTGTCTTGCTTCCTTCTTGGGTTTACCCGAAGGCCAAATGCATCATGGAAGTGGAAACACATGAGAAAAATGCAAAACGCAACAAAGGCATTTTATTGCAATTTTCCCCATTCCTGATGAAGGTGAGTGGTGTGACAGTGGGTTGAGAATATGTGTCCCTTTGAGATCTTGGCTTTTTTTTCCTGCATTTTTTTCCCCTTGACTGTGCTCCAACAAACCGTAGCAATGCCCTGTGTCCCCACCTCATTTTGTAGACCAAAAATGTTCTGGCCCTTCCCTTGCTCATGGTCTCTGTCTATCCCGGCTGCGCAGCTGGGACTTGGGCGCCTGGGCTGTGTAACTGTGAAGTGCTGTCACCTATCAGGCTGCTGATCCAAATCTCCGTTAGAACATCAAACCCATGGTACCAAAAGTGGGGCCTGAGGAAGATCACAAATAGGCTAAGGTTCTAGTTCTTTCATCTTTAAGTTGGGAATCAAACTTCTGACTTACAGGACTATTGGACGGTGTGCATATGTACTATATAGCCAGGGACTTCTGTTGTTTGAATAAGAAATAAATTTAAGAAAAAAGAAGCACTGGATGCACCTCATTTCATCCTGGTGAGAAGACCTAAGTGCTTCCTCGACACTGAGGCAGGACTCAGTGTTGCATTAGAATATCCTCCGGTCCTGACTGTTATCTTGTTTAGGTCAAACTATAGCAGCAATTTGGATGCACAGCCTCTACAAAGGCGTGGAGGTGGGCCTGGCAGCCTGAAGAGCAGCAACACAGCTTCCAACCACAGGTCGTGGGTCAGGATGTCAGCTTCTAAAGGCTCCTCATAGTTGGGCTGTTTTGTTAAGCTCTTGATGGCTTTATTTTCTTGCAAAAATGTTGTTATTGTATCATCTCCATTTGCTCCCCGCTGTGGACTGGTGTGAAATTCAAGACCAGAACCTCCCTTCCCCCACCTCCAGGTGCTTGTATTTGGAGATGGACTTTGAGATTCCACTTTTCCATAAAAATGGCTGCTTATCTCTCCGGAGTGGTCCTGCCAGAGGCAGAAGCTTGGCCCTTGTAACTGTGACTGGGCTCTTCGAGCTCTGATTATGAGTGGCTGTGTGGTGGGGCTAGGGGACATCCCTCCGAGGGGTACTGACTGCTTGCTTCTTCACAGTGACTTTCAGGGTATCCCCAGCTTCAGCTTATAGAAATGGATTTGAGGGCCTCTCCATCATTAGCCTGTAAAAATTCTTACCATTTTTGGAAGTATTTTACCCCTGAGCAATTCTGATTTTGATAGAATTTATGAGTCCAGTGGTTGCTTCATTATTAATAACAGTATCATAATAGTAAGAGTATTATATAGAGTGATTTTGGTAATTAAAGTTAGACCAGCGCTGGAGTCTGGAATCTACTTCTTATTAAATTATGATTCTGGGAAATTCTCTTAACCTCTTTATGTCTCAGTTTCCACATCTTAAAAACAGGAATGATCACACCAACTTTTCGGAGTTATAGTTTGTGAAGGGTAATATGACTTGCCTGAAAACCAACCCCATCTTAGTGTCATATTTCCAAAGGGCATTAAAAATAATTGATAAGTGAGCAAGACAAATATATATGATATCACTTATATGTGGAATCTAAAAAAATACAAATGAACTTATTTATAGAACAGAAACAGATGCACAGACATAGAAAACAAACTTATGGGGAAAGGGGAAAAGGGGAGGGGAGGGTTGTTAGGAATTTGGGAATAACGTATACATACTACTGTATGTAAAATAGATAAACAACAAGGACCTACCGTATAGTGAACTGATAGTGATAGTGAACTATGTAGTTCACTAGTATGAACTATCATACTGATAGTGAACTATATCAATATTTTGTAATAACTTATATGGGAAAAGGATCTGAAAAAGAATATATATATATGTGTATATATATGTATAATATATATATACATATATATACACATATATATATCTCTCTATATATATCTATATCTGAATCACTTTGCTGTGCACCTAAAACTAACACAACATTGTAAATCAATTATACTCCAATTTAAAAAAACTGATAAACCACTTAACTTTTTACCACAGACCTCTCTCAAATACAGTAAGTATAGAGTATGTTCATAGCACACAACATTCATTAAAACATTTCTTTCTCCATCAGTTTATTTTCAACATCTTTCGCACACTGCAGTTCCCACTTTCTCCTTCTGGACGCCTGTAGTGTCCAGGCTCTCTCATAAAAACCAGCCTGTGTAAGCTCTTTGGTTGCCCTTTCCTCCGTTCCTGCCTTCCCTGGCTTCCCCCAGAAAAGGAAGGCCCTGGGGCTGATCCTGCAAACTGGAATCCTTCCACCTTAGGAGAGGGGGAGGGAGGAGGGGGAAAGGCTACAGATACAACTTGGGTAACCGGCTGGAGAGTGGAGGGTCGGCTACTGGGATGGAAAGCTGGGAACAGTGGGGTGAGGGGACCAGATTCTAAGAAAAATGATCAGTGGCCACACATTCTGGCCTGACCTCCTCCCCCGCAGCTTGAGAACTGTTGAAGCAGAAGACTAGGAAGATGGGGAAATCCTTCCACCGCGAGTCTTTAGTCTAGCCCATGAACAGGCTGAAAGAACCCTCCGCTGAGGACACTGGCTGTGAGAGGCTGTGAGGTGGGCCACACTGGAGGGGAGTTGTGTGTAGGGGGGCAGGTTTGGAAGACTTTGGCCAGGATGTGAACTTCTTTCCTGGTCAGAGAAACAAACACTGAAAAGATCTCCTGCCCTAGCGCAGCCCCCTGAAGAACTCTCACATGTGCCCACAAGAGAGCCAGAGTTTGGATCTCCACCATCAGGCAGATGTTGTACTTAGCCTGAGAAGCTCAAGGCGGAGGTGATGACGCAGAATCCAGGTAAGTAAGAGAAACTTGCTTCATCCCACCTTCCGTTCCCTACTTTAAAGTACAGGTGTGTGAACCTGCCCCTTACCTCCATAAGTCACTTAGGCTGGAGACTGGCTAGCCCTGGTGGAGATGAGATGTCAGTAGGGTGTAAGACTGAAGTTTCAAACTAGGTGGGACATTTTTATACCCAAATGCAACCAGAAAAATACAGAATCTGTCAAAGGTGTCATTAAGGGCTGGGAAAGGGACATTTGACAACATGGTTGAAGGGAAGGATTAGAGAGAAAAAAAGACAAAAAAAAAAAAAACCTGTTTGTATTTGTGCCCTGCTGAGTTCAGACTGTTCAATAAGCCAGTTATGTCTGATGAATTTTCCTTTATCCCTGATACAACAATATAGATGAAAATGTCCTATAAGCCGGAATGTACTATACAAATATTAGTTATGATTAGTAATCATTACAAATAGGAGTAGAGAAATAACATGAGGGTTTTCTTGAATTATCTCAATGTTATTTTAGAAATCTAAAGTATCAAAGCATAATTCCTGGTCTGGAGTGAGACGGAAATCAGCAGTGTTTCTAGCACATGGCCACAGGGGAATAGGGCTAGATTTCTGGATTTGGCTCAGGGTTCTGGCAGAGCAGGGAGTGCCTCATTTCGCATCCTCCCTAATGACACCACCATCCTGCAGACACCCAGGACCCTCTGACTATTTTTTTTCTCCTATCACTTACCCGAGAGCAGTAGTTATACTTTGTAATTGTACTTGTGAAATGTTTTCACTCTGAATCCTCTCTCTCCACCTCTATGTACAGAATGAAAACACCTCAGTGAGTGTCAGATACTATTTATGCCTTATCCCACTCACCTTTCACAGCGGCCCCATGAAGTAGGTACTATATTATCCCCACTATACTGTACAAAGGCGAAGACTGAAAGTCAGAGAGGGACAGTCACTTATCCAAGCTCACACAGCTAGTGGGTGGCAGCAGGCAAACTTGACTTGGAAGATTCACCTTAACCCAGGTACTCTATGTGCACTTTCTCCATTTTCATTCATCCTCCACCCTGCTGCCAGGGTGCTCTTCCCAAGTCTTGTGCTGTCCTTGTCCTGATGAAAATCCTTCCAGGGCCCTTTAATGCCCATGGACAAATTCCACATCCTCAGCCTGGTGGTCCAAGCTGTCCAGGAACTGCCACCAATCTCCTTCAGGCTCCATACTCCTTGGAGCCCTCGGACCCCGTGGTAGTCTCTGATGGGCCGTCTCTCTCCTTCTCCAAGTGCTGGAGCAATACTGTCTGAACAATGCCTGACCCACAAAGGCCTCTCTGGTTCTCTAGCAAGAAGCAGTTGTGTGGGATGGTTAAAGCAGAGCTTCAGGAGAAGATGGATTTGGGTTCTTACATCAGACTCAGCCTGTTCCTAGCTGTATGAACCAGGACAATTTATTTAACCTCCATGAGTTTTGGTTTCCTCATCGGTAAAGAACGGTAATTATGATAGAGGTACATGAGGATTTACTCAGCTGATACAGGCAAAGTGCTTAGCATGGTGCCCAGATCATTCTAAGCCCTTCGTTCATTCCTTCCACATATGTGGAGCATATTGCGTGCCAAGGGTATGCTAGCTTCTAGGGATACCACGATGAATAAACCAAGTCTAGTTCCTGCCCTCATGCAGTTTATAGTTTAACTGGTGAGACGGACATTAACATACCAAACATAATTATTTGAGGTGCTTTCTGAGAATGCTCCCTGAGATGTGGCTAGGTGGTACGGGGGTTACCCTGTCTTACATAACGTGTGACCCTGGGAGGTGAGCATTGCTAGTCCCACTTTACAATTGAGGAAACTGAAGCCTGGACCCATTAAGAGATTATCTCAGGACCAGCCAGACAATATGGAGTGGATACAAGTCTGGAACCAGATTCGTCTAACTTAAAACACTAAGCTCTTTCTTCTATACCTACTTGCTTTGTGTTATTGATGGGAACCTCGACTGCTCTTAACCAGTTTTCCTAACCTCTTGCTCCTGAATGATTAGATGACTAAATGAATGAATGACTGAATGAATGAATGACAAAGCATTAATTGGTTGAAATTATAACAGAAGACCTCACAGGCTAGTGAAGGAGAGTCTTACTTTAAAGTGGAGGTGCCCAGTCAGCAGTGGTCCTTCCCGATCCCCTGGGGGTGGGAGGCAGACTTAGGCCAGCCGGCACGTAAATATTCAGGAGTGTTAGTAAACGTCTTCTGAATAATGGATAAATATATCAGTTTTTGTGAGTTGGCAGCTAAGGAGTTAAAAATAAAGACACTGCTTTGTCCCCTCTCCCCTACCATCTAGCTTCAATCTAACCAAAGCAATACTACCATCATCAATTTCATACTTGGGGTGGGGGTGGGGGAGTCCCATGAAATATTTCTTTATAAATAAGAACTCTATGCTTTAACAAAAGATATTTGGAAACCACTGCTCTAAGGGATCAGCTGCCGCAAGATGGCTCAGGAAGATCCCCAGATTTCCAGACCTATGGAGGGAGGGCGGCTGGCAGCTGCTGTTTAGCTTGAATGCTACTATTCCTCCTCCATCTCAGTACCTTCTTACTCAGAAAACACATCCAGCTTACGTCTGGGGAGTGCTTTAGAGTTTACAGAAAGCTTTCACATGCATTATCTCAGCTGATCCCAACAATGACTCCTGAAGAACTGGGGTCCTCTCCAATTTAAAGAGGAGAACACTCAGGCTGGAAACCATGAGTAGCTACAAAGTCGCAGAGCCTGGGCTCTGAGAGTTGTGTCAGGCCTCTGTGGGGCTGCCAGTCTCTGTGGTCACTTTACATGAAGCAGATTCCACTTTGCTATTTTCGAGAAGAAACACAAGCCGGCCATCTTGCCTGGTCTAGGCTGGATGTGGTCTTCTTTCAGAAGCATGTGTGTGAATCGGCGGTGGGAGCCCTGGAGAAGAGGGTCACCAGACTGTGGGGCTCAGGTGGGGGGGCGGTCATTTCATTGCAGAAAAATAACCCATATGTGCAAAAATCCTTGCGCCTCTGCCAGACAAAGTAGCTTTAAAGGGGAGGGAAAGGTCTAGTCCATTGGGTAACATGTCTTTCTTGGGAACTGTTTCTGTCTGGACAGCTTGGCATTTGTATGGCTACATTTCCATGGGAACCCAATCAACCAAGTCTCTGAACAAAATATAGGCAGAATGTTCTAGAAGGGGGAGCACTGGATGGGAGTTAGGGAGCCTGGTTCTCACATTGCCTCTACCACTGAACACTTGGTAGCGTTCCTCCCACAGCCCTTTCTTCCTCTGTAAACCATTCTAAGACTTCTCTTCCATTCCAGCAGCCTCCTGCCTTCCTTCTAAGCTCTGTTTCACTTGGTTGCAATTCCCAGACTTGAGTCCATTTGATCAGGATGTTTGTCTGAGCTGGATATAAGCTCACTCTCCTGGTCCTTGGCTAGTCAGGCTTGTGCCTGGGTCTGAACTGCCATATGTCATGGAGGATATTTGCTCCTGATGCAGGCTCTTGGAAGGCCAGTTGAATATGTTTCTATATGTCTAATGGGCTCTTTCATCTCCTGCTCATGAGCTAAAGGAAGTCATGTGACTTCCTTGTCCAGAAGGTTAAGACCACACCTCATCACACCAGACCATTTCCTATACACAGGATCAAATCCAGCTGCTGTAAATCACCTGTGCAGTCTCTCTCTCTTTTTCTCCTAGGCCGTCTGGCACTGAGCTCAGAGCAATGACTAACTTCAGGGATCAGATTCCTGCTGCTAGGAGGTTGATTAAAATTTCAGAGCCTGAGGTGGCTTTGCTTTCCCTGCTGGGTAGGAAGAAAAGGGGCTAAATGCAATTAATCTAGCCCTCCTTCCATTCCTTTCCCAGGTCTCTCTGACCCGGAAGACAGGTTCAGATGAAGGCAAAGGAATAACAGGGTAAATGGGAGAAGTTAAGAGAGGGAGAGAGAAAATAAAGACAAGAGTGACCTATGCTCGATTCCTTATGCTCTGTTGGTGAAGTCCACACTGGAGCAATGTCACTTGGAAAATAACCTGGCCTTGAATAGCAAGAGCTTGAAAACTGTTCATGTCATTTGATCAGTAATTCCGCTTCCTCAAATCTGGCCTGAGGACCTGATCAGAATTGCAAATAGAGCTTTATGTACATGAATGTTTATCACAGGGCTGCTTATTATTATAATGAATGTTGTTAATAATCTCAATGTCTGATCTGGGATTAGTTATGTAAATTATGACTCATCTATATAGGATGAAACATCCTGTAGTAATTTAAAATGATGCTTACATAGGTATTTTCATCATGCTTATGACGTAATGTTAAGCAAAATCAAGCAGAACAAATTTTGGAAAAAATATCAATAATAATATGTAAAGATAAAATATGCTTAAGAAATATTCTGGGAAGAATTTGCCCACATGTTATCAGTGGTTGACTCTTGAATGGGATAACATTTGCTTGAATTTTCTAATTGTTTATAATGATTACGTACTTCTTTTATAATTAAAAAACAGGGGTACAGTGAAAGAGAACTAAAGAGCTATTTTCTCCCTTGAAATCATGAATGCTCTGGATGTCTGTTGGGCCCTTGGTTCTGTAACTTTGGCTTAAAGGCAGCAGGCTCTTGGCACCAATAGCAACCAAATCAGAAGAGTCCTTTATTTAAGTCCTATATTTAAGGGCCAGATAAAGATGGTATCAGCAGTGATATTCTGGAAGCTATAGAATCATCTTCTCTAAGAAGCCTTTCCTGGCTCAAGTCAGGAACTTCTTCCTGTGCTCTGTTCCCTCACATGGCCCAACTGTGCTTTAGCATCTAAAGGATTTTGTGGCATTTTAGGGATGAGCAAGATCTTAAAGATCATTTAGCCCGTTCATTCATTCATTCACATATTCACTCATTCATTCTATACTTAGTGCCTAGCCGATAAACATTTTCTGAAAGACTTCTAATTGATCCTGATTAGTTCCAATACAGTCAATATTAGAACTATTCTGGGATTTGTTTTCAAGCATAGCTTTCCAGGCAAATTGCTCCTTTTGGGGTTGACTCGTGCCCTGCTGGCTTTCCTGGACTTTCCAGGCAGGCTCTTCCTTGCTTACTCCCATGTTGCACCCTGAAAGCCAACTGTTGCCCTGGTTTCCAGAAGTCATACTTAGCCTGCCAGACTCAACTTCCTCCCCACGTTCCTGCCACATTGGTTCCTTCCTGGGCTAGTCCTTAAATCCATCTTGTCCAATCTGCCCGTCTTCTGTGGCAGATGCCTTACTTACCGTTCAGAGAAATGACCCAACGAGCCGTGCACGTGGCTTATCCTGAAATCCAGGCCCGCTATCTGGAGAAGCCAACACTGCTAGGATGTGGGGGGCCGGGGTGGGGGTGGGGGTGATAATGCTGAGCGATGGGGGGTTCACACCACTCTGATTACTTCGTTCCTTACGAGAGTAAACAGATCAGGTGGAGCCTTCAGGAATGTATCTACCCAAGTTTACCTAGCTCTGCCTGGTCATGCTTTCCCACGTCTCAGGAAGTGAAAAATGACACAGCTGATCAAGCTTGGACAACCTGGAGGGCTCTTCTTTCACGCCATCCTCCTTCTCTACCCCAGCACATGGGCTGCCCCTTCTCCTGCCTGTCATGGCTCTTAGGATCACTCCTGCTCTAACGCTTACAGGAACCTCAGTCCTGAGCCTAAGCCCAGCATCCTGGCAGGAAGTTTGCCTGGGAAAAGGGGCCGAGGAAAGAATGGAGAGTACTGGGAAGAACTGGGGCTTGGAGTCAGGCAAATAATGTGAGTCCCTCTCAGTTGTGAGACCTTAGGAAAGTGACCACCATGCAACCGACTTTTTTTCCCAAGCAATTTTGAAACAGGAGGGGAGGGTGCAGGGCACAACTTTTAAAAGAATGACTTAGCCCTAGGACATGACAAAAACTGGTTAGAACCAACTAGGTCCAAGATGGTGGAAGATTTGACTAACAGTGGACCTTGAGCCTCATCATACGCTCATTGTAATACATTAACATAAGCTAAGTGACACACCCACCAGCACCATGATAGCAGGGGCCGACCAACAAAGATCAAAAAGTGGGCGGTGGGGCTTCCCTAGTGGCGCAGTGGTTAAGAATCCACCTGCCGATGCAGGGGACACGGGTTCAAGCCCTGGTCTGGGGAGATCCCGCATGCCGTGGAGCAACTAAGCCCGTGCACCACAACTACTGAGCCCGCATGCCGCAACTACTGAAGCCCGCGCACCCGGAGCCCATGCTCCACAACAAGAGAAGCCACTGCAATGAGAAGCCCACGCACCGCAACGAAGAGTAGCCCCCGCTTGCCGCAACTAGAGAGAAAGCGCACGCAACAAGCGCGCAACAACGGAGACCCAACGCAGCCAAAAATAAAAACAAACAAAAAAAAGTGGGCGGTGGCCCAATTCCTGGAAATCTCTGCCCCTTCCCCCAAATAGTTGGAATAATCCTCCCACTCATTAGCCTATGAAATTACCCAGCCCATAAAACCTAACCACCCCATATTTTGGGGCCTCTTGCCTTCTGAGATGGCCCACACGCCGTGGAGTGTGTATCTCTCTAAATAAATCCACTTCTTACCTATCACTTTGTCTCTCACTGAATTCTTTCTGCAACGAGACATCAAGAACCTGAGCTTCATTAAGTCCTGAGATCAGGTGTGTGATTTCAATTAAAAGACCGTGGGTTCAAGTCCCAATCTGGGTTTTAGATGGGTTTGAGTCCCAGCTGGTAGGTTCAAGTCTCAATCTGAGTTACACCGTTTCCGTTTCCATTTACCCTCTTTTTGGTAACTAATATTCTGCAGTCAGCTACCATGTGTAGGTTTATTTCCCCCATACCACTAAGCAATTTTCCGACACCAGCTGGGTGTCCTACAATTCAACTCAATTCTGACACTATCTACTTAGAAATAGCATCCGCTTCCACAGGTAGAGGGCTGAGTCCCAGGCGATACTGCCCTTCCCCAACTTCAAATGCCAATCACAAGTCCAGTTTGTCACCTGTGCTTCTGACTGACTGGCTATAGATTGGAGGTTTCAATGATCTCCTCTTTGGGTTCTATTTGTTGGCTAGAGCTGTTCACAGTAACTCAGAGAAACACTTTACTTACTAGATTACTGGTTTACTTTTAAAGGATGTAACTTGAGAATAGCCAGCTGTAAGAGAGGCACAGGGCAAGGTATGGGAAAGGGCACAGAGCTTTCCTGTTCTCCCTGAGTGCCACTCTCCCCAGATCTCCATGTGGTCACCAACCTGGAAGCTCTCTGAACCCAGTCCTTTAGGGTCTTTACAGAGGCTTTGTTACATAGGCATGATAGATGAAATCATTGACCACTGACTATTAATTCAACCTCCAGCCCCTCTCTCTGCTCCCAGAAAGTCAGGGAGTTGGGACAGAAAGTTCCAACCCTCTAATCACAAGGTTGATTCTGCTGGCAGCCAGACCCCATCCTAGATTCAGTCCAAAAGTCACCTCATTAACATAACAAAACACACCTTAATCACTCCCATTTACTGAGGAAATTCCAAGGGTTTTAGGAGCTGTGCACCAGAAACATGGATGAAGACCAGATACATATTTCTTATAAATCACCATACCACAGTAAAGGCCCCCTGACTCTCCCCTGCAGAACTGCTCTCTCCCACACCGTTCACCAAGGATGGAGCATAGGACTCAGGCCAGTCAGCCCAGAGACTTCCTTGGATCACCGTCCTGGACTCAGGGAGGGGCACATTGCACACTCTGAGCCTCTGAGAGGAAGTGGGAATTTTGGTAAACCTTTTTGGAATGAGAATCTGTTTTTCCCAAGGTCCTGAAACTAAGAGAAGGCAGGAGCTACAGCTGTTACTGCGAACCTGAAACTTAAGACTGATGTCAGTTCAGCAAAAATGGATCAAGAGATGGAGAGTCAGGTCCCAACAAGGAAGACACGTGAGGGATCTCTTTCGAGTCAGGGTCTAACAGGAAACAGATGGTTCACCTGAACTAGATGATATGAGCAAGGTTTACTAAAGGGACCATTCACTGCAGGCAGAGATGCAGGGTGCCGGACCACGTAGTGCAAACATACTGCAGGGACCCAGGGCCAGTCGCAGTGAACTGTTACCATTTCTAGGTCCAAAGAGATGTGGGAGGGGGTAGTTTCCAGAACCTGCAAGGAAAAGGGTCATGTAGAGAGTGCTACCTTGAGAGAAACCATGACCTCGAATTGAGGGACAGAGCCAGCCTGGGGTGATCCTGCATGGGGGGAGCCCGAGGAATAAATACCTTGGCCTCCCTTCGCTCTCTCCCTTCAAACCTCTGCCGGCCTTTCCCATTGGCTACCCTGGCAGCCAGAGGTTGCGGAAGCCCCGTGGATATGGCTCAGGTAGCACAGGCTCCGGGGACAGAGGGCAGGGAGAGGAAGGGTAGCAAGTAGATCTGCAGGGGGAAAGGGAAATAATCCTGCACAGCCCTGAACCCAGTCCTACCCCTAGACTGCTCAGTTTATGTGAGCCAGTAAATTCCCCCTTTACCTAAGCCAGCTGTACGGGGCTTTCTGTCCTTTACATCCAGTAGAATCCCAATTGACACAGTGGCCTAAATGAGCTTCATTTTCTCCCTCTGTATCTGTTTTTTTTTTTTTTTTTTCTCTTAATATTTATTTTTTTATTGTGGTAAAATATATACAACATAGAATGTTAACCATTTTAACCATTTAAAATTTTAACCATTTTTAAGTGTACAATTCAGTGGCCTTAAATCCATTTACATTGTGCAACTGTCACCAATTTCTTGTTCCAAAATTTTTTCATCACCCCAAAAAGAAACTCTGTACCCATTAAGCCATAACTCCCCATTTCCCCTTCCCTTTAGCCCCTGGCAACCTCTAATCTACCTTCTGTCTCTATGAATTTACCTAGTCTAGCCATTTCATGTAAATGGAATCTTACAATGTCTTTCCTTTTGTGTCTGGTTTCGTTCACTTAACATCCTGTTTTCAGTTCATCCATGTTGTAGCATGGGTCAGAACCCTATTCCTTTTTATGACTGAGTAATATTCCATTGTATGGATATACCACAGCTGGTTTCTCCATTCATCTTAGGATGCTTTCACCTTTTGGCTATTGTGAATAATGCTTCAATGAACTCTTCCTGTGTATTTTAAACGCCTACCATCAGAAGAAGAACGAAGGAGTAAAGGAGATAATGGTAATAAAATGCATGGAGCCTTGTGGCGGGAGCTCACAAAATGTGCTCAGAGCTGCTGCCATTGTGTGTCAGGGCACACCTCCCACTCAGGAGCCAGTCTCCTCTAAGACTGGCACCCAAGCACACTGTGCGGAAGTGAAGGGGGTGAAAGAGAGAAGCCATTGACTTCTGGAGTGTGGAGGCCCGTCGACTTAGGGTGTTATTTTTAAAAATACCAGAAGCCCACAGTAACCTAGTAATTAGAGCGGTGCTGTTGCCGGCGTTTGTTTAATGGTTGAGTGATCAGAAGTTTTCTTTCTTTTTTTTTTTTCATTCTCCTGTCACCTCTGGCTGATTAGAAAGGCATGTGAGTCTTTCCTTACACATAATTTTCCAAGTCTGAAGTTAGAAATTGAACTGAACACAATTACAGCAGCTGATCTAATATACTTAATTGCACACAGGAGCTAGGAATTTGAAGGGTTCCTTGGAGGATGGGGTGAGTAAAGTGGACTTGGAGTTACAGATGTCACATCTACCTGTGGGCGTGCACGTGGTCTCTAGGGCACCCAGGCCTCACCCAAGCACAGGTCTGTGTGTATACACAGATGAGAGGCAGATGCTCTAGGAGCATGTCCTCCAAGATGGTGGCACTTCCTGGGATGGTTTGGCTTATGAATTGACGATGGTTTTCAAGTGCTAATTCAGAAGCTTGCAGCATTTTTAAAATGTCCCCCCTCCTCACCCCACCGCCACCGAGCAACTCTAAGAAAACTAATGAAAAGAGGTGAAACAAAAGAGGAAATTTGATTGGAGGGCAGAGCCTGTTGACCAAAGAGGAAACAATGAGTAGGACAGGTTGAAACCACCACGCTGTCCCTTAGCAGCTGTCAATAGCAGCAACACGGGGTCCCTGAGAACTACAGGGCACTATAATCCATACAGCAGCCCCACTCTGAGGAGCTAGAACTCCTCATAATAATGACCGTTTACTGAGTACTTCCTGTGTGCTGGATACTGTGCCCCTGCTTTTCACACGTTACTTTCCACCTTCAAAACTGTCCTGCACGGCGGGTGGTATTGTCCTGGTTTTACAGACGAGGACTGCAAGGGTCAGAGTACCCTGCCCCTTTGTACAAAGACTTGCTGAAGCAGGATTAGATCTCAGGCCTGAGCTAAAGCCAAGGATTGTTGCATTACGTCCCTGTGTCACATCGTAGCTCCAGAGTCTGTGGCACAGAGACTGCCAGGCAAGACAAACATTCGTCTACCTGCTCCCCCTTCTTCCTCTTCCCCGCCCTGCCTTCCGCTTCTGTTCTCACAATCTAGTCTCCTCATCCTTCAGGTTCCCTGCTCTCGCATCTCCATCCTTCTGCCAAACAATCCCCCATTTCCCTTCTTCCCTCCCCATTCTCATCCATTTTTGATCAAGAACTGGTCACAGGGTGGTCACTCTGAAAACAAAAGAGGGAGCCCCAGGAAAGAAAACTTTCCTTTGACATCATTGTGAGCTGGGAAGTTGGCAGGAGCTGCCGAGGGTGAGCCATGAAAGTCTGAAGGGCAGCAATGAACGGACGGAAGGAGCCCCTGGTCCATACCTGGCATCTGCCACCCTGCTCCCATCCTCTGACTTGAGCTGTAACTCATCAAAGGGGTGGGAGAAATGTCTTTAACTTGGAGAGGTAGGTGCGGCCCCAATCCAGGGCCTGTGTGGAGTTGAGCATCACGCGGTGGGAGATGGAGTCGAGTTGGCTTGGTAAACAAGGAGATAGCAGCCACAGGGAAGCAGGCCATCGAGCCAGGGAATGGAAGAGCCAGGGAGATGTGAGTGGTGAAGTCACATCAAAGCCAGTCAGCAGGAGGGTGGTTCCAGGTGAGCCCGGGCTTGCTGCCAGTGACTAGCTCTGATGTGCCCGACTCACCTTGGCATGAGGTAGGGCCGGCCTGAGCCACGTCAAGGCCCGGGAAGAAGGTTGCTGCTATCTGCTCTATGACCATTAACACTGTTCCTTACTGTTCGCTTTGGTATACTTCAGACCCACTTTGGTGAGTCTGACCAATGAGGTCATCAAGGCAAGGACCACTTACATGATTATCCTATTTCTATAGATGATAAAACTGAGAGTCACGGGTATCGAGAACCTTGTTCAAGGTTCCAGAATTAAGAAGTGAAAAGGCTGAGGTCACACGTGTAAATTCTTCCCACTTGCCCAGGCTGCCCAGTGCCCTGTTTGAAAGCCAGGTGGAGTGGTATTTGGATACACGCACAGGACTTGCGATGCCCCAGACCCAGTCTTGAATCTTGACTTCAAAACTTATCTGGTTACGTATGGATTTCCACTCTCCATGTTTTTCTGCTATACCAGGCTCTCTCTGTGCTGTGGTCTGCTTTATACAAGCAGATACAACAGAATTCAGAGGGAGAACTGCTCGTTGGGGCACAAATGCTTGGTCCCCATTAGCCACTCTGAGCACACAGAAAGCAGCCTGACAGCATGGACCTTGTGGGAGGGAAGCCTTAATCCTGCCGGGAAAAGCCTAATTATCCCCAGAGAATAACTTTCACCTGGTGGGATCCGGGCCTCCAAGGATGCATACGTGTGGCAAAAAGCATTTTCCAAGTGAGAACTTGGGTGCTGTAAAAACAAAATGGAATGATTAGGGAGTTGCTGGACCGTGGGAATGTCTTCCTTGAGCAAGTCTTTTAACCTTGTGGGAAAGCTGACCCTCTCTCAGGCACTGACAGCCTTTTTGGAGCACAGGGAACAAGCTAAGTCCTTTTTAATATATATTAAACTGAGCCTGTTAACCTTGACAAAGTCCCTTTAAGTAGATGGTCACTAAGAGGACAGCCTGCCCAGAAGACACGCTCCAAGGCTGTGTAGATGGCACTCCCTCCCACGATTTAGGCTGATCAAAATCTTGCTCTCTCCCTCTCTCCCTTCTTTCCTTTCTTCCTTCTTAAATAAAAGCGACCACCAGTTAGTGATCACATGGTCCAAAACCTGTGCCAAGGACTTAATACGTATTCTCTGATGTAACCCTTATAACACTCCTATGAAACAGGTTTTATTTTATTCTCATTTTACAGAAGAGGGAAGCAAGACTCAAAGAGATGCTGTGTCACAAGTTAATAGCTTCTAGTAAGTTAGTCTGACTTCTACGCTTAGGCTCTCCCTATCTTTGGATATTATTAGCCTAACAAATCAAACTCTTTCCACTTGCTATGTGTTCTCCCCGGCTTCCAAGCCCATGTGTATACATAATCTTTACATAATTGAAACTTTAATTATTGTAGAGCTATGCTCTGGTATTCTTTTAAGATTAAGTTTCATTTTTATCCAAGTACATCTTTTAAAAAGCCACATAGTGTAAAATGCATGCCTTAGAAAACATCAATCCCAGGTCATACTTGCTCTCTTCTAGTTGTTGTTCCTGACATTGATCTCCAATGACTAAATAATATGTTTATGCGGCAATTTTTATTTTTTTGGCCACACCACACATCTTGTGGGATCTTAGCTCCCTACCAGGGATTACGGAACCTGGCCTCCCTGCAGTGGAAGTGTGGAGTCCTAACCACTGCACCTCCAGGGAATTCCGCTATACGGCTATTTCTTGATTGATCAGTTTTAGCTGTTGACTTCCTTGAGTGGTAGATGAAGATCTTCTCTCTCCCTTTTCTTGCCTTCCCTACCACCAGCATGGTTATATCATTCATTGATCCCTAAGTCATGAGGATTTCTATTATGCATTTGTGGATATTGTGCAGGGTCAAGTTAAATGGATTATACTTTGGTTTTTGAAAGGTAATAATTACTTTGCTTGTTATTTCCATACTTTCTTCTACTCTATCTCTAACTTTCTCTATATGTTCCCATATCTGGGTCACTCACCTATCAGGAATTTTTCTATAAACTCAAACATACCAATTCTAGTTTTTGGTTTTTCTTTTCCCTAGAGATTATCCCTCTGGAGCCATCTGTCCTTCTGTTCCAGTGTTAACTGGTTGCTATCCTGGATGGCTGCACAACTGGTGCATGGGATCTTCTTCTGATTTTCATCCTGGGAAGTCCTTCTGTGGCTCTCTTGTGTTCATTGCTCATTTCCTGCAGCCCATAGCTTCCTATGTTGTGATTCACTTTTCAATTTACTTTCCTAAGAAAGAGTATATGAATTATAAAATTTTTTGAGTCTTTGATTGTTCTATTACTCAGTTAAACTTATGTGATTGTTTGGCTGGGTATAAATTTCTCATTTTAAATTAATAATTTTCTTTCAGGATATTGAAAGCAATTCTCCATTGTCATCCAGCTTCTGGTCTTAGTATTTAGAAGTCTGAGACCGATTTGATTCCAACTTCTTTGTATGTGACCGTTTATCCGCTCTGGAAGCATCGGGATATTCTTTTTATCCTTAGAGTTCAGAAATTTCATGATAATGTGATTTGATGTAGGTCTTTTTGCATGCATTGCACTCAGAGTTTGATGGATCCTTTCAATTGGAGACACATGTTGTTTAGTTCTGGGAAATTTTCTTGTTTTACATTGATTTCTGGTGGAAAGATTCCCTAAAATTTGGCCTAATCTGTTTTACTCTACACAAAAGAATGGAAGTCAATCAATGTTTGAACAGCTACTATGTGTCAGTCATTGAAATAGAGACTTTTCATGTGCTATTAACTGTATCCTTATAGAAAATTTTCAAAACAGCTGTTGGCATTGCTATCTTATAGGTGAGGACTCTGTGACTTGGAGCAGTGGAAGAGTTTGCGGACAGATACCCAGCTGTTAAACATCACAGTCAGAATTCAATCCAAGTCTGGACAACTCAGTCCACTACATGAGCAATTCCCCAACGGTGCTCCTTGGAACACCAGTGTCTCATATGTTCCTGTAGTCTAATATGTTTAGGAAATTCTGGGACTCAGTTACAGGATTTCTCAGAGTCCTCGACATCCTAATTTGCATTGTGAGCCTCTGAGGAGGAAACTGTAAGGTGCCATTTCCCAAAGCAGATGGATGTGGTACTGAAGCTGTGCCTTGAAGGGTAGGTAGAAATTGAGTGTGAGACATTAGACCTGGTTGCTGGCTAGCTGGCCATAGCGGCGATGGACTCTGTGGGCCTGCCTGTGACACCCTGCTCTCCTTGATCCTATTCTCTCTTGTCTCATTCCCATCTCCCATAAGCCCATCTTGCCCACTTAACACCAATCACAGGGCCCTTTTTTTTTTTTTCAGTTTCTTGATTACTCAATAGCCATATTGGCTGTCTTTCAAATGAATGGAAGACTCTTTCTGCCTCGGGACTTTCTGGTACACTGCTCTCTGCCTGGAGTACTCCTTCCCTTCCTCACCTCACTCACACCACCTCATCTTTCAGAGCTCAGCTTAAAGGCAGCCTCCTCAAGGAAAACTTTCCTAAGCATTCTGATTAGGTTATGTCCCCCTACATTATGTTCTCAAAGTATACTGTACTTCTATATCATATCAATTATCACATCATTTGCATATGATATACATGTCAATTGCAATCATATAATTTTATGGTTTTATTGTTTGTTCATTTGTCTACTGTCTTCTTTCTGTAGATGGTAAGATCCTTCTGGAGCAGGGACCATGTCTGTCTTGCTTATTACCATATGCCTGGAGTGAGTGTAGTACCTAATGTATGCTAGGTGTTCAGTAAACATTTGTCAAGTGATTGCATGAATGATCAAATTCATGAATGAAAAAGCTACTTCATTTGTCATGATCATTAATGATGATGTTAATTATTAAATTTTCCTTTTATAATGGTGGCTCTTATTAGAGTTCCAATAGCCCAATTCTGTTTCACAATTGATCTGCAATGAGACAAGGAAATAATGCAAAATATAACCTTGAATGTGATGACTATTCTGTGAAACAAAATCCTAATTAAAAAGAAAAATGTTTCTGTGCATGAGTTATTCTTGCCAACAGGTATCTCCGCATGAGACTACCTCTACCCCAAAATACCTAGCCTCAAAAGCATATTCAAGTAGTTCTTCATGAGACCTGTAAATCAAGTTCTCATCAGAGTCAAGAGAGCAGATGAATATTCTCTTTTAAAGTGTGAAAAAGCAAATGCTTAGAATAAAGAGAAAGAGTTGGGTTGGATATTTTTAAGGGCTCACTTTTCCAGCCTTGGATGGCTAAGCAGGTAAGCCTGACCCAGAGTCCTGGACCAAAGCCTCCATCTCCCATGAAATTTGTGATTCCACTAAGATGGGATATTCTGGTAGCTGTGCCTTCCATTTTACCATAGAGGGCTTCTGGGAAAACTAAATAGCATAATATCCCCCAGTATCTAGCACAATGCTAGTTCCTTACCCTTCCTCTTCCTCATCTGGCCGCCCTCTGCCCTAACTTCACTGACAGATGAATTAGCTCTTCCTGTAGGTACCTCCAGCCTAGACAGTAGACACTTGAACGCAGTAATAATGTCTTCTTATTCATCTTTGCACCTGCAGCCTTCCTGCAATGTCTGGCATACATGGGACACTCAATGCGTATTTATTGACGAGGAGTAAATGATCCCATCAGCAGCCCTGCGAAGTGAATGTGGGACCTTGTATCATCCCCCATCACACAGTGGAGGAAACTGAGTCTTGGACAGTCCATGCAACTTACTCCCTTGAGGATCCCACTGATGATCCCCAACCTGTACACACTCTTAATGAAGGATGACATTCACAGTCTTGCATGAGCTGGCCCCTGCCTACTGTTCCAGAATTTTCTCCTGCTGTTCATCACGTTATTCTTTTCTCTCTAGTAAAGCAGAAGAGCATGTGACTCTACACCTGTACGCTGACTGATCGAATAAATGTTGGGCGAATGCTTTTTGTGTGTGGCTGTCCCCTTGTTCATTTCGTCCTCTCCGTCTGGCAGGTCCTCCTTTTATTTACCCTGCAATCCTCTCTCGAGGCATCGCCCAGGGAGCCTTCCATGCATAGCACTTCCCTGCTCTGGAGTAGCTCTCCCGGCTCTGTGCACTTACCATCACACCTGCAACGTGTGATGGTGATTGTTTACTGGTCCGTCCCCAACTGGAATGTGAGCTCCTCTGGGGTAGGGGACGGAGCCCACTGGGGTTAATGGAAGACATGCTGCAGAGTGGAGCTCAAATCTTTGTGAAGAACAACCAGGAACACACTGGGGGACCCAGCCTGCCCTCCCGGTCCAGCGCTCTCTCCCAGACACCAAGCAGCTCCACACATTGCATAATGTGAACATCAGGAGAAAAAAAATAGGTCAAGTGGCAGCACAAACCCAAACTGGCAGCCCTCCTCAAGATGCTGAGAGGTCGCCCATCTGTTCTCCTCGCGTTCTAAACCCACAGTTGTGCCCTACAAGCTGAGAGTGCTGGCAGCAGCTGGCCCCTTGCTGTGAGTGAAGAAAGGAACAATTTATGACAAAGGGCCCTCTCTAAATCAATCTTCGAATCTGCCCCACGGGCTGAGAGCGGAGGAAGCTTGCAGGCAACGTCCTGTTCCCGCTACCCATGCCTCTGCATTCCAGCCACATTTGGCCAGAGCCTCACCAGGGCTTGAAGGAGATGCTGCTATTCATTTCTGGGAGCAATTTTAGGAAATCAGAGATTAGAACATTTGATCCTGGCATGTCCCAGGGCTGTAGCCACCATGGCTGGTATCTGGGTGATATTCATGGTGCTGCCCGATGGCTTCTTATCAGTGAGGTCTTTTGTGGAAACTGGCTTTCATTCCCGATGCCTCCAAGTATCCAGTGATGTCTCTGGCAGCCGTATCTGGGGATTTCTCTTCTTTGGGAATCACTTACAATATTCATATCCTCAGTTGGGACTTGCAGGCTGGATCATGACCCAGTACTCTGTAGGAAGTTAGCCTGAAGTCAGAGGTGAAAGTCAGCCCTGATGGGTCAACATGGATCTTTTCTAGAGTCAAGCTTGCTCTGTTTGGAGCCCAAGCTGAAGGTCATGGCCCTCTATATCCCTGAGTTATATATACAACCCTACCCTCTGGACAGCGCTGATTGAAATAATTAAAAGTAGTCAATCTACAGGCTGGTGTGTGACCCACAATGTGGTCTGGTGCTAAAAGGTCAGCTGGGCCAATGCACTTACTGTCTTAGGAATGAGAACTAAGGTATCCCCAGGGAATGAGGCTGTTCATTTCTGGGAGCAATTTTAGGAAATCAGAGATTAGAACATTTGATCCCTTTAAAACATTTGATCCCTCTACCACCGTACAGCTGAAGCTGAAATGTCAGATGGAGAGAGACCGGAGGGGAGGGGTATTGATGGGCTACATGCAAGCTGAAGTCAGACGCGAGCAAAATGATGAGTGAGTAGCAGCCGTGGTACAGAGACACATGGGCAGAGGGAGAGTGAAGGAAAGGATGGGTCAGACGTGTGCAGAAGGGAGGCAACCTGATGAGAGACTGCAGACCCTGCGAGGATGCCTGTTCCACGAACTACAAAAGCCTTACTTATGCGTTTGTGCATTGAACAGACCTACAGCAAACCCTAGACTAACTGCAGGGATACAGGTGTGTAAAGGGGCAATGACACAGCTCAGCAGCGAGTAGCAAAATGCATAAATGTAAAAGGTGACACAGGAACAGAGGGAGGAACATCTCCCTCCAGCCAGGTAGGGGGAGGGTGGGTACAAATTCCAGGCATTTGAAATGGATTGTGTAAAAGCCTGAGAGCACAGTGTGTCTCTGGAGATCTATAGGAAGCAGGGAACTGCTGGAACATAGCTTGAATATTCATTCAAAGAAGAAAATCTAAGAGTAGGTAGTTATGATGAGAAGGTAAACAATGAGACAGCAAATTCGTCTTCAGAAGAACAGTATGGAGGTTCCTCAAAAAACTAAAAATATAGCTACTGTATGATCCAGCAATCCTACTCCTGAGCATATATCCAGAGCAAACTCTAATTCAAAAAGATATTTAGCTGGCCAAAAAGTTCATTTGGGTTTTCCTTAAGACGTTACAGAAAAACTTGAACGAAGTTTTTGGCCAACCCAGTACATGCACCCCAGTGTTCACAGCAGCACTATTTACAATAGCCAAGACATGGAAGCAACCTAAATGTCCATCAACAGAGGCATGGATAAAAAGGATGTGGTGTATATATACAACGGAATATTACTCAGCCATAAAAAAGAATGAAATAATGCCATTTGCAGCAACATGGATGGACCTAGAGATTATCATACTAAGTGAAGTAAGCCAGACAGAGAAAGACAAATATATGATGTAACTTATATGTGGAAACCTAAAAAAAAAAAAAAAGATACAAATGAACTTACTTATAAAACAGAAATAGACCCATAGACATAGAAAACAAATTTATGGTTACCAAAGGGGAATGGCTGGGAGGGATAAATTAGGCATTTGGGATTAACATGCACACACTATTCTATATAAAATAGATAACAACAACAAAAAAACACAAAAAAATTAGTCTTCCACAGCAAAAATCACAAACTTAGAGAGATGGAAGGAAACTTCGAGATCATCTAGCCCAAGTGTGTTATTTATCCATGAGAAAACTGAGGCCCAGAGAAGGGAAGGCACCTGGATGCTCCGTGGAGCTTTCTGGAATTGCCCAAGGAGTTTGGGGGTGGCGTGAGGGCCGGGACAAGATGGGCCACCTGAGTGCTGGTTCCAGCCTCTGTGTAAACCGGGTGGCTAGAGTGTTGCAGTGGCTTTTCCACTTCAGCCTGATGCTTCGTGGGGGGAAGGAAAATCCAACTGACTGCTCCTGGACAGAAGCACTGAGAGCCCAGTGTAGCCAACGCGGACACAATACACTTTGACTCCGTGAATAAAGGCATAAGCGTATGTTTGGTTCCAACGCTCACTGACAACCTGGAATGCCCTCTTGCTCTTCTCCAAATCCTGTCCTCCCCTCAGGATCTGGCTCAACTCCCTCCTTCTCCAAGAAGCCTTCCATGACCACGGAGAGCCCATAGTTCAGAGGCTTCTCTCCTATGGTCCCTTGGGCTCTGACATTCACAGGAAACTCACCTTCCCTTCCTGTTGCTATGTGAGTTTCCTGCTCATCTGTGTGATCATTTCTCCAACTGGAAGCTCCTGCCTGGTGGAGGGGTTACCTCGCATACTTTCTTGTACTCTATAACACTTAGTTGAGTGTCCGGTGCAAAGAAACTAATGGACTATTTTAGACTTTACAAAATGATCTTTTCTGCCTTCCCTCATACCCTTCCAAAGCTAATTGGACTTGTTATACTGTCTAGTTTATACTGTTGTCTGCCAGGGATTCCCCATGTTTTCTTAGCATTGAATGATGAGTTTAACATCATTTATATTCATCTGGAGCTTCAGAGTTGAAAAATACCTTGCCACACACGTGGAGATCGAAGGTCAGGAAAGTAAAGCCACCCTCTAGATTCTGGGCGTGTTGCTGATCAAAGTGATGGATGAGTTCCAAGTCACACTTAGGCTGACTAAGGGCTAACAGGAGCTTAAGGAGAACCACTGATTTAAACACCTTCAAGTAAGTGGGAGTTTTTGAAGAGGCACAGGATGTAGAGACCACCCCCTTCTGCATCTCAGAGTTTTCATACATGAAATGATCCAAGTGGACAAGCTGAGGAATCTCTCACCTCTGACAGTCTGTGATAACGCAATAGTTGCTGCGTGGGCTTCATACTCATGGCCCAAATACTAGACCCATTTATTTACCTGCTCTTGGGTGTTTATTTTGTTTTGACAGGTGAGATGCTTATTCCCATTGTCTGATAAATTCTAAAATACAGCTTTTGCTTCTTCCTTCTTTCCACATCATCTTCCTCTTAATTTACTGCATATTCAGCCTCTGGCTCAGTCACATTAATCACATGCCCAGTGTACGTCAAAGGAGGTCACTATGCTGATATATTTCATTCGACCCCCAGATCCAGTTTCCACTCTCCTCTACCCTGCCTGTACTCACAGAGCTGTCCCCCCTCCCAAGGACTACATCCGTGGGCTCTCTTGACTCTGGTGTTTTACTGGGTTTAGCCAGTGGGAGGCACTGGCAGGAGGTCAAAGGGTGGGAGGAGGGTAGAGGTCAGGGCATCAACTCCCCTGGCTCCCATCCTGCTGGGTCACTGCAGAGCCCTCCATTAGAGACCACAGCTCCGGTCAGGGGCCACACAGCCGCCTTTTCTGGTTCTGGTAATTGTCCCTTTGGGTCTGGGGGCGATAACAACTCCCTGATGTCACTAGTCATGTGGTTTATATCCTCCCTTGTAGTTGCCTTAAATCCTGTCCAAATCTTTGCAAATAATCCCTTTCTTAGGGTCATCAATTATCCAATTTGAGTGTGTCATCTGTTTCTTGCTGGGACCTTGACTGATAGTCACTGTAATAAAAAAAAAAAAAAAAAAAGGAATGCTTCCACTTATATGAGGTACCTAGAATAAATAGTCAAATTCATAGAGACAGGAAGTAGAATGGTGGTTACCAGGGGAATGGGAGTTATTGTTTAATGGTTACAAAGTTTCAGTTTGGGATGCTGAAAATGTTCTGGAGATGGATAGTGGTGATGGTTGCACAACAATGTGAATGAATTTAATGCTGCTGAACTGTACACTTAAAAATCGTTAAAATGGTAAATTTCATCTTATGTATATATTACCACAATAAAAAAAATAGGGGGAAATAAAAGCTGATTGCTCATTAATGCTTGGGAGGCTAGAGCCAAAAACATATCTTTTTTTTTTTTTTTCCATTTTCGATATTCTAGAGGAGAGACCAGGCTGGGTCAGCCCTTGCATTGACTGGGGACTTTTTATTCTTGCCAAACAGTTTATTATGTTCAGGACGCTGTTTAGTTTATTTGGGGAAATAAGATATGTGCTGCTCTTGGTCTGGGAATAAAGATGGTGCTGGTACCTAATACTGACAGGTAGTAGCCTCCTTTGGCCTTATCCTTAGTTCAAAGCCCAGCTCATCTCCACTTATTTCATGGAACTTTCTGGGATTGCTACAACATGCTGTGTTGCTCTTCTCTTCCCTGACTCTGAACTCCAACAGCTCTGTGCCTGCTTGGTAGAAGTTAGCCTCTTATTTTACTTCTGGTTCTATTTCCAGACAATCGTCACGGAAAGATGCAGAGCTCCTTGAGAACAAAGATCACGGCCTTACTGTCTTATTCCCCACACAGCTAGATTGACGCTGAAGCGTACTCCACATATGCTTGGTGAATGAGTACAGGCTTACATACATGGTATTACGCAATTTACATAATGAAAATACCACAAACCAGAACGTGTTTCTCTCTGGGTCTGATATCTGCTTGCCAGAAGACTAGTTTTCTTGAACTTATACACAGACCAGACTCTTGACAGCAGTTTGGCATCCAGAAGAAAATGATTGTCTTGGGTGCTTCCCCCCATCCTCCGCTTTCCTTCAGTTTTCCACAGCCTCTGAGCCAGAACTTTGCAGAACCAGCTAAGATCTTCAAGGAACCGTGAACTCCACTCCAGGAACCTCAGAGGTGGGCAGCACCAACAGGGCTTCCGTGTCACCAAAGAAGAGCCATCTGTTCTGCTGGAATTGCTCTCAGATTGTTGTCGCATCCTCTGAATTTCTCTTTCTCTCTCTTTTTTAAGTGGTAAACTACATGGTTTATTTATATCACGATCCTTGTGTTGTTTTTAGTGTGGCTTTTTCAGTAGAAGGGGGAATTTGGTTTTATTCACACTATAACAAATGCTAGTAAACTCCAGTCCCATTCATGCGCTTTCCTCACATAACCAGACATTTTAGAGACTTGGCCGGGAAGCCCTGTCACCCCAAGGTTAAATCTGCTCCTGTTCTCTGACTTGAAAACTGTAAAGTCCTCAAACTTGGATGTGAAGATGCATTAGAACTGTAGTATGTGCAAGTTCTTAGCTCTTTTATTTATTATAACCTCTTTTTTTTTATTGGTTTGCATAAACTCTTTGTACATTAAAGATAATAACCCACCGTATGTCAAAGTTATCACATTTTTAGATTAGTTTGTTGTTGATCTCAATTTTATTTGTGGCACTAATGGAAACTTCATTTTTATGTAGTCCTTATATATTAGTATTTGTTCTGGCTGGGTGTTTTGCTCCATTGAATTGTCATTTTCTGTGTTAATACCATGTTTAATGCTAGTGAATTAAGTGGGCATTTTCACGCCCTTTTTTTTGTGGGATATAATTGATCTAACTTTTCAGGAAAAGCAATTTGCCAATAGATTTCAAGAACTTAAGACCTGTTTCTGTTTTTTTTTTCCGGCCGTGCCACATGTTTTATGGAATCTTAGTTCCCTGACCAGGGGTTGAACCCATGTCCTCGGCAGTGAAAGAACAGAGTCCTAACCACTGGACTGCCAGGGAATTCCCCCTGAAACCTGTTTCTATCCTTTGACCCAATATTTCCCTACCTAGGGACCTATGCTAAGGAAATAGCAAGAAATATAAAATATTTATGCCCTAAGATGTTCGTATTAGTGTATTAGTATTATTTATAGTAGTGAAAAATTGGATCTCATGTCTGGAAATAAGATTAGTATGTTTATCATTAATAGATTATCATGTATCCATTAACATTTTCAATTTTAAGACCCAAGAAATGCTCATGATATAATCAGTGATGTGCTTGCTAGTAAATGTTTAACCACAGGCTGTCTGAAAAAATAAAAACAAAACAGCCCTGCTTCGTAGTGTCTGCCAATTTCAGTGGTGTAAATATTCCCACTGTGGCTGATTTCAAACTACCAATGAGCTGTCACTGAATTCAGAGTTGGAAAGAGATGAGCTTTGGCTCTCGTGAACAAGTGCAAGCCAGATACCATGTTACTTGACAAAAATAGAATGCAAAGGGTGTATACAGTATGATCTCAACAACATAAGTAATCTACTTAAAAAAAAGGCTGGAAGAAGAGAGGTTACCTTTGGGTAGTGGAATTATGAGGAATTCTTTCTGCCCTGCACCTCAGTATTTCTCTGAACTTCACAGAATGTTGATAGAGAGCCTAGAGGATTGTTATGACCAGAAAAAACAACTGATGCTTGTCCTGCTTCCCTCCGCCCCCAACCACTCCCCGTCACGGAGCTTGGCTTCTTTTGCCATTCCACGGACTCCAGTAACAGTACTACATTGGGGCCTTTGTGGGAGTCAATCTTGGATACTTGCTTGATCTTTCTCGAGGCTTTTCTTTGCTTCAGAATCTCCTGTCCCTACACTTGTCTCCTTTTTCATCCTCCACCAAGAAGGTGCTTCATTATCCGGGCACAGCAGGCAGAGGGATGAGAAACACATACGTGGGTAACCCCCCAGCATAGCTTATGTTTCTGCTACGTGTGACAAAAGTGTGCCTCCTGTCACACGAAGTGGGTGGGAAACCCTCACTCTGGAAGGAGTGAGTCATCCCACCTCATTGTCAGATGGGGAGCATAAGGCCAACAGATTGATTTGAGGGCCCACAATGAGCGAGTGGCTGGGAACCCAGGTCTCCTGACTTCCAGTCGGCTGCAGTATTCAATGGAGCAGTGCCAAAGGCAATGATCCATCTAGAACTTCCCGTGTATAACAGAACCTGCCAAGAGAAGGCGGTCTCTTCATATGCCCTCATTCTGTATTTAGACTCGTGTGGACATCGGACATCCAGCGCTGTCGCTGGGCACTCTGCCTCAGCTTGCAGGGCGGTGAGGCCGTGCTGGGGAGACTGCAGACCTTACTGTTCTCTGGCAAGCAGCCCCCCCCTTTGCTTTCACAAGTGTACTTTTGGATGTGGTCAGTTAGACACTGAGAAGAGGACATGGCAGGTGCTTGGGGGCAGTTCAAGCACCTGCACTTCCAAAGCTTCATTCCGATAAGCAGCAACTTTCCAGGAAGTCTGTTAGTGCACAAGTAGGCACAAGGATGGATACATAAATAAAGGGGAACTTGTTTTTCTATGTCTAGGGCACACGTGAAGTGGCAGCTCAGCAGCTTTTCTCCGGGAGCAATGTTGGCCCCTTGAAGTGGGGCCTCAGTGAAGTCTTCTCCACTTTGGAATTCTGAAATACAGTGTCCTTGCTTGACTCTCCTGCGCATTTTCTAGGATGCGGCACTCCTGCCCGGTTCCCCATCTCAGAGAAGCGGGCACTAGTTAGAAACCTCGTCCTCGCTTGTGCACTTGTCCTGACGTGCCCTGATATTCCTTCCTGCTCAGTCGCATGATCCTCCAATCCATCACCGAACAGGCCACTTCACTCCCAGGCAGCTCCGGATTCGCTCTATTTGCATCTGTGTCCCTCGCCCTGAGCCATGCTTCCACTGCAGGTTGCCTGGATACCGCAGGAGCCTCCGTCCTCGGCCTTTCCGCATCCACTCTCCCTTCCAGGCCGTTCTACACACAGTAAGGCAGCCAGGGTTGTCTTTTCACAATGCCCTTGGGTTCATGTCACTCTGACTATAACCCACTTCTCTTAGGATAAGAACCAAACCTTCCCCATTGCGAAGTGCCCGGAAGCATCTGTCCTGCACCCCATTCCTGTCTTACCCTGGCTTTCTGGGCTCTGGCCCACTTTCAGTTCCTTGACTGTGCTGTGCTCTCTCCTATAGGGCTTTTATGGGCTGTACTACAGCTCTTAATGCTGCCACCCACGCCCTATAAAGCCCGTCTCCCCCCTTCCCCAGCTCAAGCATCCCTTCCTCAGGGGATCTTTGCTGCTCCCACACCCCCTCCCCATACCTCCTTCGGTGACCAGGTCCCTTGTCATATGCTCTCAGAAAATCATGCCTCTTTCCTTCAGAACACTTCTCTTAATTTACAGTTACACATTTACTGATTAAATCCACGCCCTGTCTTGACTGTGGGGACCATGATAGCAGTGGCCACGTCTTTCACTGTTCATGACCGTATCCCCAGCATCTACCACCGTGCTTGCTCACAGCTCGTTAAATGCCCTTTAAATGAATGGCTGAGTGAACGACATATGACTTCCTCTGTGAACACTTCCAGACTGCCCCTTGTGGAGCTGGTAACTCCTGCCTCTGTGCTCACCTGGCACTTCTTCGTATCCATCTATCAGTTTCCTCATCTGTAAAATGGGGCTTACGATACAGCCCAGTGCTGAAAGGAAGGTGAGTTATGTTGATGGGTCTGGATATACTACAATGGCTGCCATAGAGTGGGTACTCAAAAACTACTTGCTTTCTTGACAGTCATACTTGTTTCTTTTGATCATGAGCACTTTAGAGGTACAGGCCTCACATCATGCATCTCAATGGCCCTCACAGGGACGGCCTTGCACACAGCAAGTGGGCCCCCATGAATGCCTGGATATGTTTGAACAACGGGACTGAAACATTAGCTTACATGGTCCCTGGCTGCCATTTACATGACTAAACCCTTAATTACCTCATCTTCCCCTGAAGCATCTTTTCTGATCCCATAACTCATGGCACTGTCTGGCTAATTCATTTTTGATCAACTGGATTGCTCTACACTTACATTCCTCTGTAACGTCGCCTCTGGAGTTCCCCTCAGCACTGGAAGGCAGTCTGGCTCATTTGAACAAATTGCTTAACATGTTAAATTAGATTCAACCGTCCTTAGGAAGAAAAATTAAAAAGAAAAAAACCAAGATGAATATCAATTGTCCTCATACCCACGATCTTCCAAAATTGCCTTATTTTACCCCTGACAGCTCCCAAGGCATGTTTGCTTTGTAATCGTGCAGGAGGTTTAAGTAATTTTTGCCGTCACCAGCCAGCACTCCCTGAGAATGTACTGACGGCTTGGCACCAAGCTCACAGCATTATAGAAACGTTGCTGACCTGACGATACGCCTGCTGCAACTGGGGTAATTCATTCCCTGATTGTTAACACCATTACTTTGTCTAGTCATGCTTCTCTCTTTCACCCAGCCCAATCCACTGTGCACCTGTTGAACTCCTATTTATTCTCTAAAGCCCGGCTCAGGTATCCCCGCCTCCCAGAAGCTTCTCCATTCTTTCATAAAAAAATTAATCCTTCCTTTAAAGTGGGCTAACTCTGTATCTTGAACACACTTCTCACACTCAACACTGTGTTTCTTTGTTCAATGTTTCTCTCCCTTATTGAAGTGTGAGATACTTAAAAGTAGGTTATTAGTGTCCTCAGCACCTATTATGGTGATTTGGATATAGTACATGCTCAATAAATGCTTCTGGACTGAAGAGATAAATTCATTCAGCCAACAAATATTTATTAGACCTACTATGTGCTAGGTGCAAACAGTAGCTTCTAGATCCTGCCCTCTAAATGCTTGGAGTTATTTTTGGAAATGACAGAGACATATATAAAACATAAAACAGAGCGTCATCAATGAAATCACAGAGGTGGGTGTAAAGTACTATGAAAGCCCCGGGGGTGGGGATGGCTACCACATACATAATGAATAGACACGTAACCACGAGGCAGTAAGTCAGTACTTAGAAGTGAACCACTAATAATTTAGAGGAGGGAAAAATTAGTATGACTGGGATGATGAAGGCAAGATTTGGCCTAGTCCTTTGATATTTGGGGCATGATTTGATTATACAAGCAGTAGTTTCTTTCACCATGATCAAGTGAAAATATACAGTATTTATCCACAATAAAGAGGATGGATCCAGACTGAAGAGTGTGTGAGGTCTGGGGCAGCTGACAGCCAGCTGGTCTCGATCGAGCACCATGACAAGTGTCCTATCAGGGCTTGCCTTCTGAAACCCAGTTGGCTGAGTTTTAGAGCTTGGACGCTAAAGCGTACATAACTAATTACAAATAAAAGAATTCATCCTAGATGTAAGCTTTTGAGTTGGAACCTGGTTTATCAAGTTCCCATAGTGTGGGAAGGCACACACTTCACTGGGCACCAGGCAAGGCCACCTGCCCTCAGAAGCAGCCGCAGTGCTAAAGCAACAGGGGGAGCAGTTCAGGCCGTGGCCTCAATCCGGGGAGCTGGTTGCACTGGCCTTGGGCAGCAGTGGCGACTTGCATGCTGTCCCCGACTAGGGAAAGGACTCTTGGTGGGGATCCAGCGCTGGGATGGTGGTGAGCTCGGGGCGTGGGGGTCAGGTGGCCTCTGGGAGGTTCTAAGCACCCTCCATGGACAGACCACCATGCAGAGAGGACAACAGCCCTCAGGACCCCCCCTCACCCCAGGCGAACATACACATTCACGGAAGCTCCTCCTTAAAATGATGGTGTTAGAACTACCTGAAGCGGCATCACATAAAAATCAAAGATGGGAAATCAGGAGGCGTGGCTCCCAAGTCTGCCAACCTGGTAATACGGCAGAACCACGTGTGAGTTTCGGAAGCTCCCCAGTCATCTTTAGCTGCAGGTCTGGACAAGAGGACGGCATGGAAGCCTGTTGCTTGACCCCTTTCCTCCAATCCGGGCCACATTTGGGTTCCTCCTGAGCTTAATAACGCATCACTGTTTTGTAGGGAAAAGTGAGCGGGAAGATGACTCAGTCCTGTGCCTTCAAGACCTAGTTCAGAGCCGCTTAATCCACCCTGTCTGTACTTCTTTTCTCCTCTGCTCTGTTCTGGCCCTTGTAAGGGCAACGCTGTGCCCGTCTTCCCCGCGAGCTGCCAAGGAGGGAGCTCAGACAATCAGGAAGACGAGCCATGCAGGGAAGACAATCTAGCTTCAGTCCAGTTGCTTTTATGGTCCCTTTCTGCCTTTCCTTTAACATCCCACCTTGTTACAAGAGGCTTCACTGTGTGCGCCTGTGCAGGGCACTTCCGGGCCCCTCCTCTGGATGGGGAAGAGGCCTTGGCTTCCCCGGCGCCTGGAATGTGCCAGCAATGGATGCCCGGGCACGGAGCAGGGTTGAAGGAGCACTGCAGGGCACAGCTCTTCCATAAAGCGCCGCTTCCGCGAAGCATTTACCGCTTGTTACTTTTCAGTCCTCACAACAGCCTCAGGAAGATAGCATTAGCATCGTCTCACGGATATCGGAGTGCAAAGCTCAAGAAATAAAGTGAGTTGCTGCGGTTACCTCTTTACTGGGATGAGCTTGCTTGCTGCAAGGAAGACACCAAAACTAAGTCTTTGTGAATAAACCCACGTGGGGACCTGAAATGGAGCCACAGGCTGGTGGAAAGAAAGGCGGCTTCAGAGAGAAAGCGTTCAGGCTTTGCATCTGTTTCTTTTTCATGTAGACTTCCAGGCTCTCTGCCCACCTACCCCAGTCTCCCCTCATGCTGACTGGCCAGCTCTTTCCACTCTCCCCATCCATACCCAGAGGGGCCAGTGGAAGTAGCTTAGCCATTGCCCCTTCGCCAGTTGGGCAGAACTCAGGTGCTCAGATAACTCGTTGGGCTTTGAAAACAGTGACTTGCACATTTGGAAAAAAAAAAATTCATTATTGTAAAAAGTATATTTTACATCATGAGTAGGTACACACACACACATATACATATACACACACACATCATGAGGTAAAGATATAAATTTATATGTACTACTTACAAAAACACGCAGATATATAAATATACACACGTACATATATAAGCCTATATGTTTGTTTTAGAAACATATATAACTGAGAAATATTTCATCAAACCACACTATATACAAAGTACTCTGATATTTTCCATTCTTTTTTTTATCGTATTAGAAAAAATACAGCTCATTATCCTCCAAATTGATTTCATGATCCACTAATGAGTAGAAACCCTCCCTTTGAAAAACACGGATCCAAAAGTTGGAAGGCCTTGGGGCTCAGTCCTGGCCCCTCTTCTGTTCTCTTTCTCACACTCTCCTTTGGTGACCTCCTCTAGCTTCATGATACTGATGATACCCAAATTCACACCAAAGCCTGGGCCTCGTCCTGCATCCCCAGGCTCCTACAGCCAATGGCCTATTTGACATCTGTACTTGGATGCCCAATGGCATCTCAAACCAAACTCCTGTTCCCATCCCAAGCCCACTCTTCTTGCAGCCTATCCCACATCAGGAGATTGCAGCTTCATTCTCCCAGATACCCAGGCTCAAGCACTTGGAGTCATCCCTTATACCACTCCATTTCCAAACCACCTGTAGGTACTCTTGGCTTCAAACTATGTCTAGAAATGAACAACTCCTACCACCTCCACCACCACTCTCGCTTAACCACCATCACCTCTCTCCTGGATCACTGTAATATCCACTTAACAGATCTCTTGTTTTCATTTCAGCCAGAGTCATCCTTTAAAACTATATCAGACCATGTCACTCCTCTGCTCAAAAGCCTCCAGCGAATCCCCATCTTACTCAGTGTGAAACCCAAAGCCTTTCCACGGCCTTCAGGGCCCTACAGGTCGGACCCAGTGCCTCTCTGACCTCAGGCCTTGCTGCTCTCCACCCCACTTCCCCTGCTCTCATGGTTTCTCTGCCACACCAGCCACACTCCTCCCTCGAGGCCTTTGCTCGCTGTTCCCACTGCCCGCACCTCTCCTTCTCCTATTATCCACGTGGCTCACTGTGGTAGTCGGGATTCTGAATACAGAACCAATGGGATGTTTATATGTATAGAAAGAGATGTATTACAAGGAATTGGCTCCTGTGGTTATGGAGGCTGATGAGTCCCAAGGTCTGCAGTTGGCAAGCTGGAGACCCAGGAGAGCCGATGGTATAGGGGGCCTACATGCTCATGACCCAGGAAAAGCTGAGGTTTCAGTTCAAGTCTGAAGGCAGGGAAAAAAATGATGTTCTAGCTTGAAGGCGGCCAGACAGGAGGAGTTCTCCTTACTGGAGGAAGGATCAGTCTTCTGTTCTATTCAGGCCTTCAACTGATTGGATGAGGCCCACCCACATGAGGGAGAGCAATCTGCTTTACTCAATCTAATAATTTAAATGTTAAACTCATCCAAAGACACCCTCATAGAAATAACCAGAATAAAATTTGACCAACGATCTGGGCACCCCATGGCCCAGTCAGGTTGACACACAAAATTAATCATCTACTCCTTCCTTCACCTTTAGGTTTCTGCTCAAATATTGCTTAACAAGACTTCCTTCAGCCAGTTATATATAAAGATACTCCTTCCCTCTCTCATGGTCCTTCTAATCCCCTTACCCTGCTTTCTCTTTCTCCAAAGCACTTATTACTAACCTGACTTATTATATATTTATTTATTATTATTTTAAAATTTATTGTTACCTACCCCAAACTGTAAACTCCATGAGGACAGGGACCTTGTTTTCTTTTCACCCATCTTTCCAGTGTCTAGAACAATGCCTGGCATATAATCACTGCATGAGTAACATTTTTTGAATCAATGAATGATTCTCCAGATAGACAATGAAGAACTCATTCTTGGACTAGGTACTTGTCCTGGGCCAGTCAGTGGTCACTTCTTGTAAAGAACAGTTGCCTTTGTTTCCTGAGCTGGGGGCAGTGGAAGGACTGAGTCAGTTAGAAGGGGTCTCTGGGCATGGTAAGCCCACATATGTTGAACTGGTGTGGACTGTCAATCAGTGTTTTTGTCCGTATGAAGTCTCATGGAAAATAAAGTTACAAGAGTCACAAGAAACTTGAAGACGTTATGCATGTTCAGAGAAGGGGGGATTGATTCTAGCTTGTGGAATAGAGAATGTTGTTGGAGGAAGGGTATCTTAACTGAGCCCTGATAGTAAGAGCCAGGATTGGAGATGGGGCTGAGCAGGAAGGGCAGGAAGGGCAGATCAGGTTGAGGGACAAGCATACACACAGATAAAGGGGTGGGAAAGTATGTCTGCATGCAAAACTGAGTGAGAAGTTTTGCCTAGCATCGTGTAAGGACCAGCTGAAGACAAATCATTGTCCTGGGTGTAAGAACACTGGCACTTTCAGGTGAGATACAATTCAAGCCCCCAGGTTTCATTTTCCTCTGCAGTGGTCAAATGACCTGCATTACCCAGATCACTGCTTCTCCTCTCCCCTCTGGTGGGCTCTGCATCAGTGCAGCAAAAGCTTAGAAATCCCCTGGCTGTCCTGTTTAGGACACTTTTGATATTCAACAAGTACAGGTGAGATCGTGGTAACTCCAAGAAGTGATGGGAATTTGTACTTGCAAAATGCTTGTCTCCACTTTTGGAGTGCTTAATTAGTTGATTCTCACACCTTCCACTGTGCAAGGGCACCGGGAGAGTCCTCATGACAGCATTAGCTTTTTCTACAGATCAGGAGCAGGAGGCGGGGTGGAAAGGGTGAGTATTTGACTGAACAATTTGAAGCTTGTCAGAGCCATGATTTTCCTCTCAGTTTTCAACAGTTTCAGAGCTGCTCCTGATTTATTCAGACTTGCCAAAGACCTGTATTCTTTTTCACCTGCCTCTTTTAAAAAATCACCAACTTTTCATCATTTTAAGGACCTCTTGGGAGAAAGAAGAAAGATGAAAAGATGTTCTTAGCTTCTAGGACTCTGACTTTCTTTTTCTCTTTATTTTTTCTTCCTGCCTGTCTCTGTTTCTGTGTCTGCCCCTTTGTCTGTCTCCTCTTCTCTGTTGTCTTTTGTCCACTCAGTCTCTCTGAGAGGCAGTACTGTCTACTGCACAG
Organism: Balaenoptera ricei; assembly: GCF_028023285.1. Taxonomy (NCBI): domain Eukaryota; kingdom Metazoa; phylum Chordata; class Mammalia; order Artiodactyla; family Balaenopteridae; genus Balaenoptera; species Balaenoptera ricei. The sequence continues at coordinate 55,757,168 of NC_082646.1, read as the reverse complement.
GAAAGAATACTTGAGAAAGAACGAGAACGATTGGAATGTGTGCATCACCAGCAAGTGGCTGAACCTTTCTGAAACTTGGTTTTTCTGGACATATAATGTGGATTTGCCTCAGGATTAGGAAGGCGGGTTGGTGTCACCAAAAGCAAGCAATTGTACATTCTTTGTGGGTCCTGTCAAATACCAACTCAGTGGCCCTGAGCAGGTTCTTAACTGCCCCCCTCACACACACGCACACTGCATATCATGTTTCTCACTTGACAGAATAAGGACCACATGAGGCTGTGGGGAGAAAAAGAAGAGGCAGTGACCTATCAGGGAAAGTGTGGCTTCAAGCTCAGGAAGCCTGGGCTTTGATTCCCACTAATTACTAGCTGTGTGGTCTTGCATAAGTTACTTATTAATAATAGTTAATAGTCATTGTGCCTGTATCACGTGCCAGGATTATCTCAATGAGTCTTCGTAATCTGATAAGGGGGGGATGATATTATCATCTCCATTTTGCACACAAGAGAATGGAGGCTCTGAGAGGCTCATGCCATTGCTCAATGTCAAGGGCTAGGACCTGGCAGAGCAGGGAAGCAAGTCCAGCTCCTCTGACTCCAGAGCCCACACCCTTTACCAGTGGGCTATCATGACTCCAAGGCTTCACTTGGGCATTGCAAGTCCGCAAGTAGAATTGCTTATATGATAAGTACTAAGTAGTACTTACCTCACGAGGCTATTGCCAGGAGTAAATGAGATGCTACTTAACAAATGACTTATCACAGTGTCTCATATAATATAATCCTGTAATAAATGTCAGCAAGTATGTATGTACTACCTTACATATTTATTTTTGGACCATGATGGGGTAAACCCTGTATACTGCATGTATGTGAATAAGTGGCAATGTCCTTTTATGCACTCTACAAGTCACAAATCACTGTCGTGAGGACAATCGCTGACATTCCTTCTCGCTCTGGATTCAGACCTTCTATGACTCATTTTCCCCAGGCTCTATCAGCTCCAGTGAAAGTTCCCAGGCCACTTTACCCAGTGATGACAAATGGTTCCAGAACTCTTTGACTTCTGCATTAATTAAATGTGAGGAAACAGAGAGCTCCATGAAAAGACACCTCCGTGGTTTCTTTTTAAACCCTGTACTTCCACCTCAGCTTGCAGCTGCACCACTCAAAACCGCCTGCGATAGAACAGTGTTCTATTCATTCTGCCCAGTGAGTCACAGATCAGTTATCAAGACTGCACCTCATGTTCCCAAAAGAAATGATGCACCTTGAGAAGCAGGGGAGGAGAAAGGTGAGTCAAGGGGCTTTGAGTAGTTGGTGCAAAAGTAGCAAACACGATGCCAAGCTTTACCCACTCACTCACTCACCAATCATTTATTAAGCCCTCACTCGTTGCTAGGCACTAGTTAAAGAAACAAGCCCAGTAAGTCTTGCTTGCTGTCCTGGAGGAGGAAAAGGGAAAGGATTTCCCATCCATTGCTTGCTTGCTTTGGGCTGGGCACTGGGCTGGGAGTCTTACACTTAATCCTAACTATAATCCCCTTGAGATAGGCATCGTAATTCCCACTTTGAAGATAAGGGGATTGACAAGGGATTCACCCAAGGATCATACAGCTGGGAAGTGGTAGATTGGGACTGTTGGTTCTGTCACCATTTATACCATGCCTCTGCTTAGAGAAGCTCATGTCTAGCGGAGGACATAGACTTAAATCGTTACTCTACGGGATGAGAAGGTTCTGGAAGGTTAGTCTTGCAGGATGCATGAAGCCTGTAGCGAGAGTTCCTAGCAGCAATTGTGAGCGTCTCCACTCTCAGTCTTAGAGAGGGGCATGATGGATCAGATTCCTGTGTATTATCTCAAACCCTGTGTGTCCATCTCTTCAGTTCAACTGCAAAGGAAGATGGCTTTTTAATTCCCAAGAGACTATGACTCTAAAAGTCAAGACTTCTAGGCTTCAAACTAGTGGTTTTGAAACCCTTTGTAAAAAGCAGCGTAACTTTACCTTTAAACAAGACACCATGTAATCCCAATTTATAAAACAAGTAAAACTGAAGCAACTCTGGCTAATGTGCAGGGCCCGACTCTCCTGACCTTCCCTCAGATGCTGAGAAAACAGGTTGAAAACCACAGCTCTAGAGAATCCAGGTCCTTGGCTTTCTTTTGGCTGAGCAGATCTGAGCTGTAAGGCCCTGCTGGTCCAGTGCCTCCTTCTTCCTCTCTCCAGGCCCTGTACCCTGCACATCCAGGCCCTTTCCCCTCTCCTAAGACCCTCTCTGACCTTGGCCATGAAAGGTTAAGGATCCTACTTAAAGGATCCACCATGGTAAAATGGTGGCACAACCAAGAGTCCCAATCTACCACTTCCCAGCTGCATGATCCTTGGGCCAATCCCTTGTCAATCCCCTTATCTTCAAAGTGGGAATTACGACTTGCAGGTATGGCCCTGGCTCCGGGCCTGGCTCTGACTTTGCAAACTCTCATGTTGGGGCTCCTGCAGCAACTGACTTTAGTCTCCACTTTCCTGGCTCCTAGTCTCCACCTAGAGTCCCCATCAAGGCACTAGAACACTTCCCCCCTCTCCTCATCTTCTCCCTCTCCATTTGCCCCTTCATCCCTGGCCTTGAGAACCCCCAGTTTTGGGCAGTAACTCACATCTCCTGAGCACGCCCTCTGAGCCGGGCACAATGCCCATGTTTGATACCCACATCAAAGCTGTGAGTCAGGCTTTACTAACTGTACCCACGTCACAAATGGGGGCACTAAACCTCTTACAGGGCAAGTGATTTGCTCATGGTCACTCAGCTGAGAAGCTGCTGAGCTGAGCTCACCACCGGTTCTTCCGGGCCCTACAGCCCAAGTCCAGTCCACGTTCCAGGGGAGCCCATGCCTCCTGGGTCTGGACCCTGCCTTCCTCTTCCTGGTTATCCTCTCAGGCGACAGGACCATTCACTGCTTGAAGACAAACAAACTTCCTGCCTGCTTTTCTGAGTCTCAGCTGCCTCTGAATTTTGCTTTGTCTTAATCTGCTTAAATACTTTCACATTTATTAAGCCCTCGGTACATACTGGGCATGGATTTCAACACCTTACAACAGATATATGAGGTAGCCATACTTGTTATATCCATTTTACAGATGAGAAAACTGAGGCCCAGTGAGGTTGAATAACAGTCACACAACTATTAAATGGCAGAGCCAATACAAACCTGGGCCTCTGGCTCCAGAGCCTGAATTCCTGTATGTAGCCTTTTGACTGGGCAACTATGTCCTCCTTACCAGCAGCAGAGATGGTAAGACTCAATGATATGGGGACTCAGTGAGGCTTAGTGACTACCCCTCCCTAGAGGTGTCAGAATGGTAAATACTCTACACAGCTACTTTGTCACGGGACCATTTTTTATTCAAGCTAATAAATCAGTGATGAGAGCTTTGTGTGTGTGTGTGTGTGTGTGTGTGTGTGTGTGTGTGTGTGTTGGGACGGGGAACAAAGATATCTCTGCATATATTACTTGGTAAATTAGCGTTTCCATTTCCAGCTAGCTGCGTCAAAATATCTTGTTTTGCTTCAGTGAATGGTTGAAGTTCTGGGTTGACAAATAGATTTCATCTCTTGTTCCAAATTTGGTCGATTTATTGTGGCTGCTTGGAACCATGAATTGGGAAGGATTCTGCAGTCACATTTGGTCTCAGCAGGAAAGAGAGTCATGATCTATTAATAATGTCTGCCATGTGCAAGGGAGGTGAAGGTGATGCATACGAGTCATTTACCTGATATCCATGGACTGATTTCCTATCCTGGCTCATTCTTATCTGTTTTATCCTCAATCAGTGAAATGGGGGCAGGCCTATCCTTATCCTTAAGATGTGAGCTGAGCTTTGCCAGGCTCTCCATCCACTTCATGTCTGGATGACCTCGATATAAACATGATGCTGGATGGGGAGATGGGAAGATGGACAGAGGGGTTTACAAAAAAAGTGTTGCTTGAGTGTGCTTTGTCTTGGCATTCCTTCATAATTCAAATACAGCATAGAAATGTCCATTAATAGCTTGGAGAATCAGAAAAGAAGATCTCTTTCTATTCAGTTATTGGGCTCATGGCTCTGAGATCTTTCCCAAAGGCACTATTCTGCATCTTATTTTGCTGAAAGTCACAACAATAAAAACAGCAGCTCCACTGTTCTGGGCTCAGTTTCCTCCCTCAGTGCTCTTGGACCAGGTCGTGGTAGATTGTGAGATCTGCAATATTTTCCCTCAGGTCTTTCCAGAGCTGATTTTCCCTCATCTTTCAAATTCTAATTCATATGACCCTACCTTAAAAAGGCTCTCCTTCAGCACCCTATCAAAAGTCTTCCTTGGCCATTCTCTATTGTATTATTTTATTTTCTTCATGTCTTGCTTCACTGGCTTGACTTGTTTTTTACTGATTTGTTTACTTGTTAAGTGTCTGCCATGTAAGCCCCATTTCTTTTCTCTCATGTTTGCCATGTGAGACCCATTGCTTTTCTCTTGTTCACCACTGTATCACCTATACCTCTGAAAAGTAAAACAAAAACCAAGATTGATGCTAGAAATTCCATGTGTGGTCTTCTCTGAGGTGAATGATAGCTGGCATTTCAGTGTTTGCCGGTGGTTTGGACCATCCAGCGCAGGTGAGACAATCTCCCTTGTAGCAGCCTGGATCTCTGAAGTTTCTTATAATCCAAATGCCTCTCTACTCTTGATGATCTTTTCCCATGGTACACACCCAACGTACCCTTCCAGCTGGCCTCCAGCCTGGGGTTTCCATCAGATCTGTCAGAGGCTAGGGATATCAGATATCTGGTAGTTTCCATTCGGAGAGTGAATTGTAGCTCTTCACTCACCCAGCCTTCTTGGACCAAACCCAAGAGTTTCATGCAGGCTGGAAGAGCCCGGGTGCCCAATTTCTTCCAAAGTGGCCTTATTAATACATTTCTTTGGTCTTATCCCTCCCACATCCTCTCCAAAATCTCTAGTGGCTCTCCAATGCCCATAGACCAAAGTATTTAGATTAAGGCATTCAAGACTTTTCAACTCTCTGTCTCGTCTCTTGATTTAAGTCAAGAATGGATGTTGGTTTGTTCCCTGCACAGGCCTCGGGCACACTCTTTCCGCCTTGTGGTCCTTGCCCAGCATCACTCCTTGGGCAATCTTCCTGGTCTCCCTCATCTTTGCAATGGATGACGTCTCTATGGGCCTGCTAGCGCTCTGCACTTTTCTGCATTGCTGCATGCTGACACGTGATTTTGAAATATATTTTTACATGTTATCCCAAATAATAAGCCTATATAATAACATTTTAAACTGTTATCCTAAATAATAAGCCTGGGGATAAGTACTACCTCTAATTTGTTTTTGTATCCTTAGTACACCTAGCAGAGTGTCTAGCCCAGATTACAAAAGAATGAATAGAATCACATTTTCATTTTTATGAATGAGGGGAAAAAAGATCAGAGCATTAGGGTCTTGCCCAAATCCATGCACCTGGTTGCCAGGGGAATCAAGATTTGAACATCAATCTCTTATATTTAAATCATATGCCACACACTCAAAAGTCCAAAGGGACCAGGCAGATTACATAAGCACCAAAGCATGTGGGTGAAATACAACCTGAAGTGGGGGGACCTGTGTATCCAGGAGGAAGGCACCAAACAGCTCAGATGACAATCGTCAGGTGAGCATGGGAGTCCGGTCTGCAGGTTCCACAGAAAGTTGAAAATCTGATCTGTGAGTGACATCTCACAAAATTTTGAATGTTGCCAACTAGTTCTAATTAAAAATACTGCATGATTCAAACACATCCCCTCTGTGAGCCAGATGAGGCCTCAGCCTGCCAGTTGGTGACCCATGCTCTTCATCCCTGTGATGCCGCCCTGGAGATGGTACCATGGGTCAAGTGGCTCAGACTTGCAGAGCAAGAGGCAAGTTCCAATTGCCTTTGTGGTCAAATTATTTAAAGCCACTGACATTGGGCTGATTTTGGGGCCCTCAAGGTGAGTGGGATGAACATCCTTGAGTTTCACATGGGTGCTTTGAAGTTGTGTCAACTCCAAATGATGGTTTTCCTCATCATTGAAACTGACCAAGATCTCCAGTGATGGTCTGCAAATGGGCTTTGCTGTGGATAAATGCAAATCAATACAAATTATGAGAGGAGTCCCTTGTTGGATTGGCTGGCTGTCAAGAAAGATAAAATACTGAAGAACCATTGCAAAAGGGGTATCCGAATTCCTGGCTCTTGGGAAGTGGAAGGCAATTAACTATGTAACAGTTACATACATGGGGTGGGGCTAGTGCTCAGCCTTAGAGAAAGCGATCAGCTCTGTCTTAATACAGGCAGAGAATTAGGCAATGGGAGTTTTGGCCATTGACTTGAGCATTCATTTATTATGACAAAATGAGCCAGTATTGACCTGGAGGCCCTACTGCAGGGTATCAGCCTATTAATAACAGGCTGTTACATGCTCCGTGTAAAGGCTGGGGATTGAAATGTTGCTGTCTTTTCAAATATGAAGGAAGCAGTGTCTTTTAGATTTGGAGGTTACCATGACCACATGCGAGTTGGAAACTGGGGAATACAGGGGGACAGCATGGAGTCAGCATGGGCTCACATGTCAATTCCAGTCCCCACTGGCCTTATAACCTTGGGTGCGTTGCTGAACCCATTTTCAGTCTCAGATTTATCATTGCTAAAATAGGGATGATAACGCTTTCCTCTCAGGTTGGTTGGGCAGATGATTTTGTAAACGTCCTTTGCACAGTGCCTGGCACAAACTGGATGCCGTGTGCATGTTTATTTCGCTTCCTTTCCCAATTTCCACAGCACTTTATCTGAGTCACTTTCGCGACTTGGTTGGCTTTCTATCTGAATTTTATAGTCTCTCTGTCCATGTATTTTCCTCTGTTAGGCAATGGATTCTTTTTGAGCCGAGTCTTCCACTGATTCATCTGTACATCTTTCACAGGGCCTGCCCATAGTAGGTCCGCAATCCCTATTTGTGGCACTGATGGATGAATGACGCAGGAATTGCAGAAGTCTGGGTCCATCACACCAGTCAGCATCTTCTTCATGTCAGCCATTGCGCCATATGCCTCAGGATGAGCAGACACACCTGCTGGTCCTGCTGCTGCATACGTGCTTTCCTAGATCATCACTTGCTTCAAGTACGGACCGATGGCCACTGAGCACGGAAGGAGAAGCTATAATATCTGTGACTGAGGGTGCGAGGTAGAACCTAGGAGTCTTCCTTGAATACACGACTTTTGAAATGGGCTGTGGGGGATCAGGGAAATTTTTCTAGGCAGAAAATGAGGAAGGGCATTCTAGGCAAAAGAACCAACCTGTGCAAAGTTATGCAGGTGTGAAAATACAGGATGTGTAGCTAGAGGAGGAAGAGAACTGGACTTCATGAGTACCTACTACATGCAGGAGCTTTATATCTGTTACTGCATTTCATGCTCTCAGTTGTCTTGCTAGCGAAGCATTGTCCTTCTTATTTTAAGGGGAGGAAAAAAATAGGGATCAAGTCTAGTAATTTGTTCAGAGCGCAAAGCATGAAAGTGGCAGGGCTGAATCTGGGGCCCATTCTCACACCCACGGCACATGTGAGGGGCAGGGAGCACGGGCTAAGGGATTGATATTCACTGGCAATTCCCAGCACACCTTCATCAACCTTAACCCTGAGGGTGAACACAGTGTCTGCTTCTCTGAAACTGTACTCTCTTTCAGTTTTGAACATTTCTGATGAGTTGAAAAGTGATCCTCAAATGTCTAGCAAGAAGTGGTTTGGGCATGTGCAGAGACAGATCTGTCTTCAGTCATAGGGTTTGTTTCATTTTGCAAGTTGTAGCCAAATTGCTTGAGCTATTTTTATACTTGGATTCCAGACAGCTTGCTGAGATTCATATTATCTGATTTGGGGTGTTTTTGTGCAAAGCTTTTTTATTTTATCAGGTGCATTTCACTCCACCACAGCCCAGGCTAATCACCCCCGTGATGCCTCGGGAAATTGGGTTGGCAGCTTGCAGAGGCACTGGAGACAGGCATTTATTTCCATAGGCGTTGTTAGTCCAGGTGCATAGGGGCTCCTGATAGAGCGTCTCTGGGGATGAATTTGGGAGACCTCCTTCTATCTGATGTAATCATCTTTTAGATTCCGTGGGCTTCTGGGTTCCGACGGGCTGGCAGGCTGAGTTGTCACGCTATTTTTTCCTAAGTTGAGTGCCATCCTCGGTGTGACTTTATTAACTGGATGTGGACATTTCTTTCAATAAAGGTGTGTAAATAGATGGGTACTCAGCAAACCATGTAGAGTCAACAGAGGGGTCACCCTGTTCAGGAGCTTAGACTTTGAGGGTCACACAACCTGGACTTAGAATCCTTCTCCTCCCTTTACTAGTTGTGTGACTGCAACAGGGAAGAACAAATCTGACTCCACATTGGATACTTTTTTTTACTTTGAGCCTTTGTATTCTATTGCTTTTGCTACAAGTTAAGAATGTTGGGCTTCCCTGGTGGTGTAGCGTTTAAGAATCTGCCTGCCAATGCAGGCGACAAGAGTTCGAGCCCTGGGCCAGGAGGATCCCACATGCAACGGAACAACTAAGCCCGTGTGCCACAACTAAAGACCCAACGCAGCCAAAAATAAATAAATAAAAAAAAAAAAAAAAAAAAAAAAGAATGTTGCCTATAGCCTGAAATATACAGGATAGTCCATTTTCAAGGCTCTGACCTTTAAAGGTATAACACTTTCCCATTCCTATAGAGATAAAAAGTTGCAGAACAGAGAATAAAATTTGTCTTTTTGGAGATTTACAGGAACATCATGACCTGACCTATGTGGACACCTGCAAAAACAAAGGATTCCAAGAGTTTGCAACAATCAACCACACACCCTCTCCCCTTTTAGTATAAAAGAAGCCTGAATTCTAACTTGGGTAAGATGGTTTTCTGGGACATTAGTTCACCATCTTCTCGCTCTCCTGGCTTTCCAAATAGTCACTATTCCTTGCCCCAACAAATTGTCTCTCAATTTATTGGCCTGTTGTGTGGCAAGCCGTATGAGCTTGGACTTGGTAACATGACAATGGGTGAGCATTTTAACCACTGCACAACTTAGTCTCCTCAACTAAAATATGGTAATATTAATACCTTTCTCCTAGGGTTGTTGTGGGAATTATACAAAATGGCATTGTAAAGCTCTAAGTACACTTCCTGGCATGTACCACCCCATTCCCGAATCCCTGATTGGGAAAGAAGTTAAATAACTTAAGTGATAAGTAATCAAAGTGTTATTTTTATACCAAAACAAAGACATGCTTTAGGTAGTAGATATCAAAATTTACATGACATTTTAAGATTTATAAAGGAAACCTCAAAGAAATTTGAAGCTTCCGGCAGTTGCCTTGAGCTAAGCTTGCAGATCTCTAGAGGGAGACAGTTTTGTCTATTGTAGAGATTTGGTGGAAAAATTCAAGTACAGATCAGGTCTAGTCTTCCAACCATTGAAAGAAGAGTCTAATCACCAGCCATAGATGCTGTTTACACATTTAGTTGCCCTTTTCCTAGCTGGAATGTCAAAATTATCTCTGTGAATAGTTATACAATCACTTCCTTGACTCGCAGAATTATAGAGAACTCAAAGAGAGATTTTTTTATGCCACATGCACCTCACTCTACTGGCCACTTGCCATAATTGGTCCAGGACAGTTCTGGAAATAGGCTTTCTGCTCGGCAGGAGACACAGAGAAAATTGTTTCCACAGGTGGTGATAGTTCAAGTGCAAGGTGGCTCCTGGTAGAACTTCTTTAGGGACTAAAGGTAGGACCGGAGACAATGGAATTTGCAACATTCTTGGTGAACATGTTGGATTTTCCATAGGATTTAGAATGAGATTTTGAGATGTTAAGGGGCAGGAGACCACCAGAGGACCTCTTGGTCACACAGTGTTTAATAGACTGGCCAAATGTGGAGGCTTGGGAATCTATGTCTGAGTGCATATCTCAGATCTGGACGCCTTGGCCAGTCACTCAATCCTTCTGAACCTCTGTAAGGTAGGCCTAATGTTAGTCGTCACCTTGTCTGGTTGTGGTGAGGATGAAATAAGAGAAGCACGTAAAGCTCATGGCATGGAGCTTGGCCCAGGATTCAGCCCTCAACAAAAGGTAGCTTACACCTCCCATCACTACGGCTACCACAGCTAAGCTAAACAGTCATACATGGCTGACTGTGATCTTCCACATCTGTAACACACTGTCTATGCTTCTTTCATGATTCATGTTGCTTTCTCCCTTGAATTAGCAGGATTTGTGTCCCTGTCATATCTCCTGTAAGTCACCTTGAGCCCAGTGACCTCAGACAATTTATGGCTGCGTCCTTCCAGCATTCAGCTCAGGGCTATGTCTTGGTTCAGATCCCCAGATAAACCCCTTTTGCTGCCTATCTCCCCGCCCCCACGAAAAAAACAGAACACTCTGCAGTGATGCTTTCTTTCTCTGTCACTAGGTGTTCTCTGACTTAGTTGGAGCCTATCGACGTAATATCTGGTGCTGATGCAACAAATTATATTGCAGTCATTTGAACGTAGGAAAAATACATGTTGAAATGTTAGTGAGGAATTGACTTTAGCTCTATGTTTTCATGGAGTTGAGTTTACTTGTATCTGGGACATTCAGTCCTGATGCCTGAATGTTTTTACAAAGAAGAAAACCACACCTAGGCCTCCCATGAATAGACAGGGTGTTATGGCCACCTTTCTGAGGCTGCTTGAGCTGTTAAGATGTGCACCAGATCTGAGCGCTGGCTGTTGCCTCAGAGTCAGCCCTCAGCAGTTTCCTTCCTGCTGACAGTGTACTGGGGACGAGCACCTGCCAGGACACCTCCACAGCCCCTTCACTATTTTTTTTTTTTTTAACATCTTTATTGGAGTATAATTGCTTTACAATGGTGTGTTAGTTTCTGCTGCTGTATAACAGCCCCTTCACTATTGCAAGAGTGAGCAGTATGTGTCTTGAAGTGTGAAAAGCAAGATCCTTGCCTCTCTTTTCTGGCCAGAGAGCCTCCTTTTTTCCTTCTTGGGGCCTGGGGAAGACAAGAGGGGTTTTAATCCTGTGTTCTTTGTGCAAAGCCCTTTATTTAGAAGAAAAAAAGTCTGCATCTCAACTTTTATCTGGAACTAGAAAGTCAGTTTCTGATGGGACAGATACAGGTTGGCATGTAGTAGTACTCAGTGATGGGTTTGACGACCTGGTATTGTGGAAAGGACATGAATTTTAGAATCAGGCAGATCAAGATTTGGATTCCTGCTCTGCCACTGACTAGTTTAGGCAAATCACTTCCTAAGCCTCACTCGCAAAATAGGGAAGATACCATCCACCTCTCAGGATTGAGAGAATTTAATGAAATCACACATTAAAATCACCTAGCAGTGCTTGCTTGGCCCCCAGTGAGTGCTAAACAAGTTAGTCTCTTTTGTTCCTCTTTTCCTCTGTGGAAAGGAAATAGTTAATGTGGAGCCGGCACTGGATGCCGGGGTAAGGGAATTCTGATGCGGGCTCAGCCATAACTCCTGGTGCACCAGGGGATGTAGTAACCTACCTTCCTAGATGCCAGTGTTCTCATTTTTAAAACAGATGGTAGGGAATTTGTCCGTCTAGCGTTAGCAACCTCGATTTGACATAGACCTTCTTTAAGGACAAACTAGCAGTCTGCTAAGAAGAGCCCACTTCTCTGCTACTCCACGGCCACTTGCTGTTCCCTCTGCTACACCAGCCAGATCGCAGGTGTCCAAGTCGGTTTTCCCTCTGCTGTGTATCATTAACAAACCCAAATCAATTCAGAAATCTGCTGCCTACTTATCTCCACAGTACAAATAATTCTTTTCAAAATGATGAAACTGGGTCTTCTGTCCTATGCGGAACAGAATTTTGATTTTACCCGATTTCTAGCACAGAATCTTCTATTAACCTCTAGTTAACTATGATGTCATTCCCTCAAATCAGAGACACGTAGCACCCTCTTGCTCTGCACATTCTATGTGGACAGAATCTATACCAAGAAGTAGAACGTTTTGACAAGAACACAGAGTTTGTTTTCCAAAGCTGATCCAAAATGTTCCCTTTCATGATTTGTTGGCCCTGGGACAGTGGGCAAGTCAACACCTCCTGAAGCCTCTGTGTCCTCACCAGGAAGATGGGGACACAGGAAGATGACACCTTTCGGATCCATCTCTTAAGGCTACTCAGAAGATTAGAGTAACACCATATACGTAAATGGGGCTTTATGAACTATTTTTATATGTGTGAATTCTCTTTACCCTTCTGAATCTCAGTTTCCTCATCTGGAAAAGGGGTTGGTTAAGTTATCCTCAATGAAGATGCTTAATGTAGTAGTTGACACAGACGGGCACTCAGAGAATGGCAGCTTTTAATAATCAGTGCTGAATCGCATGATAACCCTTGAAAACTGAAATAAGAGTATAATTCCATTTTACACATAAGGAAAGAAAAGTGCTGTGTAAAAGTTATTGTAATAGTACTCATCACTACAATGATTATTTTTAATGTTTGGGAGCCAACCAGAGCTAGTTTATACACATTGTCTGTTCCTCTTCTTTAATATCAGCACCAGGGGACTCAAAGCATGAAGCATGCTTATCAGCAATTGACAGTTTACTGAAATCAAGGAGGAATCGGCAGAGAACCCACTTCTAAGAGATGCTGTCAGCACCCACCATGGAGGACCCCTTTTACTGAGTGTGTGTTGCCCTTAGGGACTCCCGGCTGCTCTGGGGCCCAATCCTCGTCAGTGTGGTTTTTGCTGCTTTCTCCATAAAAAGTAACATGTGACAAGCCTTCCGGGGGCAGGAAATAGTTTTGCACTAACGAGTTTGTGCTTCACTGATGCTTTCGCATTAAAATCATGTTAACTGTGACCCCCTGATTATCATCCCCAAATCAGTTTATTAATTAACTCATTTTGGGAAATCGCAGTTTAGCCAGTGCTCTCCAGCTCATTAGCATGTTACCAGGACAGAGAAAATAGATGTCATTGAAATCCTTCCTTACGTGTTTAGCTCATCAGGGCACAGAGTCGTCTTCAACCCTGTTGGTTTGCTCATTCACTAATTCATTGGATAAAGATTTATTGAAAGGGTCCCATGTGTCTGACTATGCCTGGTTTGGGGAGAAAAGATGCAAGGCACAGCCTCTGCCTCAAGACCATCAGAAGGTTGGGGGAGTGAGACTTGTGATCGGACACAAGTGCCAGGGGCCTGTTTAGGGTCCTGCAAGCTTCGACGACCCTTAAACCAGGCACTGTCTCAGGAGCAGGCATCGCCTTTCAAAGTCACTTCTGATTCAATGGGAACTGGCTAAATGAGTTTCTGTAGGGAGCTCTGAGATTATACAGCCCAATCTCCATCTTTATAATAATGAAAATATTAGTAGCAATAAGAGATAACAGGGCTTCCCTGGTGGCACAGTGGTTGAGAATCGCCTGCCAATGCAGGGGACACAGGTTCGAGCCCTGGTCCGGGAAGATCCCACATGCCATGGAGCAACTAAGCCCGTGTGCCACAGCTACTGAGCCTGCGCTTTAGAGACCGCGAGCCACAACTACTGAGCCCGAGTGCCACAACTACTGAAGCCCGTGTGCTTACAGCCCGTGCTCTGCAACAAGGGAAGCCACCGCAAAGAGAAGCCTGCGAACCGCAACGAAGAGTAGCCCCCGCTCGCTGCAACTAGAGAAAGCCCACGTGCAGCGACAAAGACCCAACACAGCCAAAAAATAAATAAATAAATTTATATTAAAAAAAAAGAGGTAACATTAATTGATTGATTACTGTGTACTAGGCACCATCCTAAGCATTTTCTATGCAGTCACTCAATGATAATGACTTAATAACTCATTTAATCAATGATAATAATTGAGTTAGAAATTCATCTAGTCTTCACTAGAATCCTATAAGGTAGGTACTAATAGTCTCTCCATTTACAGATGAGGAAACTGAGGCAGGTTACACAGACTTTAACCCAGGCAGTTCGGCTCCAGATTCACATAAGGAAATGAGAACCAGGACAGGAAGTAACTTGCCCCAGGTCACCTAGTGAATAGTGAGAACAGAACTTGGGCCTCCCCTGTGGCCAAATTGACATTCTTTGCACTGTTATTTGTCCTGCTATTTGCTTTCAGAAATTCCTACTTCTGGATCAGGCCACTGTCTCCTGAAGGTTCCCTGTAAGATATAATACAGACTCTGTGTGTCTTGAGGTCAGGGTCCAGGTCTCAATTGGACTCTATATCTCTAGCGTCTGGCGTATAATACTCACACAATTGATATTTATGGATTGGTTATATGAATGTGTAAATATTTAGGATTTAGTCATTTGGTAATACAAAGATCTGATCCTAGAGAAGCTGCAACTTTCCAGCTGCGTCAGTGTGAATTCTTTCTAAGCCTCAGTTTTCTCATCTGCAAAATAAACCTGAAAATAACTTCCCAGGGGCATTGTGAGGTTAAATGAAATGAAACTGAAAGTGTCTCATGACTAGTACCTCACTAGGCCAATGTCAGCAGAAGTCACCCTCCTTATTAACTTTGCCATTTTTGAGTGTCAGGATGGTCCTCACTGAATGGCCTGAGGGCAGCTGGGGGCCAGAGTACCTGAAAGCTGTTGGCCATTCCTTTTGCTCACCAGCCACTCGAAGGGCAGCCCTGGCATTAGCAAGCTTGCCTGCAGATGCTGGGATTTCCCTGGATGCCTTTGCCCACAGAAGGTCCAGCCATCAGCTAGCTGCCCATAGGCCATTAGAGCACATGGGACAGAGAGGAAACAGGCCAAAACTTCTACCTTGCTCCACTTTCTTGGTTGAACTCTTTCTTCAGGAAGAGAAGGGCTGATGCTTGGGGCTGGGCAAGCTTCGGTCCTGGTGGGGAGTGGAGTCATTCACACAGCCTGCAGCCATCACCGCAGCTGCCACCTCAGCCCCCCTTTGTGCCCATTAAACACCCACCTAAATTTTCCTCCTCATGTGCATGTGGTTGACTGTTCTGCAATCATAAAAAATATCAGGAACTGTGGAAAAACCACCACCACCAGCAACCACAGGGGTAAGATATGGTATCTGGATAGCACTGAGGTTAGGAATGAGGGCTCTCAAAGTAGACTATCTGGTCCACGTCTCAGTCATTTACAAGTTAAGTGACCTTGGGCAGATTATGCAGCCTCTCTGTGAGCTAGTTTTCTGATCTTAAAAGGGGAGTAAAAACAAGGACCCACCTCTTAGTGATGCCACAGAGATTAAATGAGTGCATTCATGTAAAGAACTTGAGAACAATGCTTGGCACTAAGTAGGAACTCAATATATAAAATGTTAGTGACTACTGTTATTATTCTAAGTTTCCTGCCCCCACTGTGGTTGGTAAGGCTGCCTGAAAATTGCATCACTAAATAGAAACAAAGGTTCCTGGTAAAATAGCTATAGGGTAGACAGTGAACTTTCTTAAACTCTATGTCCAGCCTTTGGGACTGGGCTCCATCTGGTCTTTGCTGCTAATTCCAGTTTCTGGACAAGGAAGACCTGTACCCATGGGGAGGTCATGAGTGGGTATCAGCCTGAGGAAATGCTATGCCATCATGGTTTGTGAGAAAGGAAAGCTTGATTTGAGCCTGGAGAGTGAAAGTGAAATTTAAAAAGTACTTTTAGGGCTAAGAGGCAGGATCCACATAAATGTGAATAAATACTACATAAATAACATGGAGTTGCCTTATTTTATTTAATGACTTGCTAGCAGAGCCTGGGGAGATTTCCTATGAGGGAGATGGGAGAGACTCAGCTTTTGCTGCCAATAGATGTCATCTGAAGATAAGGGGGTGGGGATGGTCCTAAGAGGTAGACAGAAGTTCAGGTCTCTTGGATTCTACAGCAGTAGCTTTCCAAGTTTTTCTTGTGAACACAAATTTTCCTAGAAGCGGCATTCTACACAGAAGACCAATATGTAAAACCACGAAGAGAGGGGAATGGGTGTCAGAAGCCACCATACTCAACTCCTCCCCTCTCCCACAATGACACAAACCAATACTTCTTTGCAATGTGAGTGACCACGAGCCTCCTTAGTAGTGGAGACTTTCGGAGTCCGTCCTTCTGCAAAGGCTTAACAGCAGGAAAGTTGATGTCACCCAAGCCTGAAAAGCTATGAGGTGGTAGGACCAGGTGAGGGATCATCTATTTCCTATTAGATCTTCTTCAGGCATTTCAAGGGAACTCATCCCCGGTTAGCAGGACTCCTCTAAGCTTTGTAAAGGAGAGTTAGAGCCATCAGTACAAAGGGGAGTTCTGCCTACATCTCAGAACCACTGAGTATGAGGAAGGACCACTCAAGTGACAAGATTTTCAGGGAGCTGAGAGGAGCCTGAGAGATTATTTACTCCAATCCCACTCACTCTTCTTATGATGAAACTGAGGCCCAGAGAGGAAGGAAAGCTTTGAGTGCTGGTGGCTAGCCCAGCCCTGGCCAGGCCCAGAGCTAAATTAGGTGGGGATGCCATGCTGACAATGGCTGCATTTTAATGAGTAGCTGCCGTTTTCTGATACCTTGTGCACTGCACCTTGACAACCTGACCCTATTTAATCTTCACATTTACACTATGAAGCAGGATGGTAAAGACATTGCTGTGTGTTCATCGTATGTCTTCCCAGACACAAGGAAGACATTTCCCATCCCAACGTGCAGTTATGTTGGGGCCCATACTACTATGTTCTAGCCAATGGGATGTGGGTCAATGTTATATCTCCTCCAGGCTTGATGTAAAATTCCCTGTTTAATCCTCCAATTCGTTCCTTCCCTGTCACAGCAAACTTGGAGGTCATATGTTCATACAGAGTGTAATGAGCCACTGAGGTTTGGGGGATATTTCTTGCTGCAGCAAAGCCCGACCTATTCTGACCAGTGCAGATAGTTTTTATTATGATCCCATTTTACAGATTATGAAATCAAGGCCTAATGAGGCAGAAGAGCTAGTTATGGGCAGGGTCAGCATACAAATCCAGGTTGGTATGACAATATAGCTTGTACTCTATCATACCATGACTGAGATAGATAGAGAGGGTGGTGAGATGGAAAAACAGCAAACAAATAGAAGACTTGCACCTAGATGTGTAACTCTGGACAGGTTTCTTTAGCTCTTTGGGTACTGTTTGCTGGTCTGTAAAAGAAAAAGCCAAACATTTCCCATCAACTTTGGATGCTGACCAAGATGTTGGGTGGTGGTGAAGAAAACAGCATGGCACTGGGGGTCATGAGGTCTGGGTCCTCCTACCGACCATTCACTTGTGGGTCCTTGGACCCCTATGGACCTCTTTCCCTCTGTGGGGCTCTTCTTTATAATCTGTAATAGCAGGGGACTGGACCAGAGAACCTGTGAGGCAGGTTTTAGCCATGAAACGAACCTGACCTACCTTGCAGGGCTCCCGTGAGTGTCAAATAAGAGGTTACAAGTTCAAGAGTTAGTAAATTGTAAGCATTATGCAGAGGGGAGGGAAAACCCTGGTGACATCCGTTCAGGAGCTGCAGAATTTCTGATCTGATGCCTCATTAATAGGAATAAATGATTCCTTCTGGATTGTGTCAGACAAAGACACAGAAGTTTTGAAGGTTGCTACTAAGAAGCTGGCACGCCACAACATGGGCCAGGTCACAGAGATTCTCCTTGCCATGGATGAACAGACGGTGGCCCAGGCTTATCCCAACTCAAGAGGAATAGTGACCCCTTGACTCCTTCCCTCTCTTCCTCCCTTTCTCCTTCCTCTGCTTAAACACTGTCTTTCAGTCCGGCCTTTCCTGCCACCATTTACTGTGTCTCCCTCACCATCTTCCCCGTAGCCTACTTCATTTTCTTCCTGGCACTCAGGGGCTTCTGCCTGTGTACTGTCTCTTCTCCTACTAAGATGTGAGCTTCCTGAGAGCAGGCACTTGTCTGATTTGCTCACTGCAGCAACCCCACTTCTAGAAGACTGCATGATGCCTAATAAAGATTTGCTGAATAAGGTAAAGGAACCACTGATTCATCTTATGGGTGGTTATTCCCCCACTCTTGCAAAATGCGTCCAGAAAGAGAATTCCCAGAAGAACAGACCCTGAAGGCACGTGCAGGATCAGGTACCCTGAGCACGTCACTTGTCAGAGAGGAACTAGGGGTTCTAGGGAGAGGGGGGACTTAGAAAAGAGGGGAAACCCTTTTCTAACAGCCACAGCTTAGACTTGACATTTGGGGCCCTTCTGAAGTTGAAAGCAGGCTGCTGTGACTGCAATCCCAAACTCAGGTATGCTCTGGGCTGTGGACTGAGAAGGCTGAATTGCGGGAAGAGGTTGTGTGGCTTGGTCCTATCTTCAAAGTTCAGGTGCATCAGAGACTTAGTCTCCACAGGCAGGGCCATGACTGATCCATATCCTGTGGTCCCAGCAACCAGCAAGGAGCCACCCCATAACGGTCAGTCGGTGTTGAAAGAGTGCACAGAGCTGAGAATTTCCTTTCATTTCTGGTGTCCCTGCTCTGGGTCCCAAATTTTCACACTCTGTTTCAATTCTCCTTCTCCACCACCTCCTCTCACCATATATACAATCATCTTAAACTTCCCCTTCTTCTCTGTTTCTCCCAGTCCTGCTAATAATTCGTATTTCACACCCATTTCCTCCATACAACCCCTGCCTCTACTTAGAATTTCTTCTCTCTTTTTCAGGCATTTGGGTTTTTGAGGGCAGGACCTCTGTCATTCATCACTTTATTCTCAATGGCTCATACATTACTTGGAACCAAATAATGATAATAACAATGATGATAATGATAATAATAATAATATAATCATAGCAGCTGTCATTTATTGAGCACTCACTCAAGACACTGTGCATTTTACCTGATTCATTTCATTTACAGCCATGAGTTGGTGAATTACCATTCCCATTTTACAGAGGGTAAACGTTAATGAATTAGTAGGACTCAGACCTCAAAAGTCATAATAGTCACCCAACTAAATATTAACTGGATTAAATTGGAGGGGAGGGGGAAGGATGAAGCAGATTGAACTCTTCCTTCTGTTCTCTCCGTCTGTGTGTGTATGTTTTCTTTCTTTTTTTCCCCTTGAGCATCAAGAAAAAAGAATCCTATTTCCTAGAGCTCCCAGGCAGGCATGCGCATGAAAATGAGCCAAGCCCGAGGAGGCGCCATGATACCCATCAGGCCTTTGGAGGCTGATGAAATGAGGATTTTTCTGTGAGGCTCCCGTTTCCCTTCTTGGAGAAATCTGTGACTCAGCACCATCCCCTCTTCCCTCAGATGCAGGTGGTACCTGGACTCCGATCCCATCCCCCACAGCAATCATGGAAACCCAGTTGAGTTGTAAATTAATATGCAATTATGATCTTGTCACGTGCTCCAAGGAAACCCAAAAAGGGCTAAATTGTGTGGCACTTTCCCTTGTGCTCATCCCCAGACAAATGGGACAAAACACTTCTGATGAGCTCCGGCCTCAGACAGCACAGGGGAGGGTGTTGTGACCTCTGGGGGTGAAGGGTGCTGCCATCTGAGGTGTAGTGATGGGAATTCAACCTGACAAGTATTTGCTAAGCTTCAGGTGAAATTCACACCTTTAAGGAACTCAAAACGTAGAGGAAGAGATAGGAAGAAAACAAAACAATACAAAACAACAAACTGGACTACAATTAAAATCAAATGTCCTAAGTCTTCCCAAGTAGGATTCTTTGGAACCCTGTCAAAGGCTGGGGGTTCAGCCTGTGTGGGAGAAGGTGGAGAAAGGCGGCCCAGCGTTAGTGCCCCACAGTGTTAGTTTGAGCTGTGCAGTGTAAATGTCAAGGTCAAGACCCAGGATTGAGATTATAGGGAGGCAGCTTTAGACTCCACCCCAATAAGCAGTATTCTCATGAATCTCCTACTTCCCACCATACACAACAATAATGTCCAGATGCATTAAAGATTTAAATGAAAAAAGGAAGGAAATTAGCAGAGTATTTGTATAACCTTGGAGTTAGGGGAAACTTCTTCAACAAGACAGGAAATTTAGAAGCCTAAAAGGAAAAAATAAGTATATTTGAATATATAAGCAGTGAAAATGTGTGCATGTCAAGACACCATAAACAAAGGCCAAACCCTGTACCACCCTTCCCGCCCCCAAACCCCAAACAACAGTCTGCAAAAATATCTGCAAAGCATATGAAATAAGGATATAGGGTCCTAGGTTAATGTGCCTGTAGACAAAGTGCCTTTACAAGTTGATAGAAGAAAGTCAGGCAACTTAATGTTTTAAAATGGGCACAAATTATACACAGCAATTAATGGAAGAGAACATCTAAATGGCCAATAAGCATGTGAAAGATGCTCAATCTGGCTAGTAGCCAGAGAAATGGAAATTAAAGCCACAGTGAGACGCCACTTTTCACCATCTAGGCTGGCAAACACCACAGATGGCAAAAATCCCTATTTACACAGAGGATGTGGGGCAGTAGCCCGTCTCACACATGGCTGGTGGGAGTATGATTTAGTGATAGTTTTGGAAAGTTACCTGACAATATCTTTTAAAATTAATATCACACAAACCATTTGACCCCAGATTTGGAAATCCATCCTACACCTAAAAATATTGGTATGTAAGGATTTATTTTTAACAAATTTTTTTTTTTTTTTTTGCAGCAAACAACATAAAACATTACCAAAGAGACCTGGAAACAATATGAATGCCCATTAATGTGAAAACTGTGAATAAATAGTAGTACATTTATACTATGGAATATTACACAGTTATGCTCTATGAGTTCGTTGTGTATCTTTTTATAAATTTTGACCTGGGGCACTCTCACATGGTACTGCTAAATGAGAAAAGCAAGCGTAATGTATATGTTATAATTTTGAGGGTAAAAACAAATGACAACAACAACACTCTTTGCACACATACGTATATTTTTATGGCTATGAAGAAAGGTGTGGAAAAGGGAGTGAAGCGGGCGATGAATATTAGATTTTCACTTTTTCATCGTTAGTTGGAATGCACACAAATTGTTTTCATAATTTAAAAAACCTGAAATAATGGGAATACAGAATGAGAACGAATGAATAAATGATAATAGTTAGCAAACAGACCCAGGGAATGGGCTGGCCACTCAGGAAGACAGCTGGAAGAGACTGGTGGATTGCAAGTCAGGATTCCCGCTCTGGTTGGGGGATTTAGTTGAAGACATCTGAATGCCCCTCTAGCTCCAAGAAACCTTGGTTAGGTTAGAGGCAAACCAAGACAGTGTAAGGGCACAACAAAGTGATGATGGGGGGACTTCTGAAGCGGAAGTGGCTCAGGCAGAGGCTATGCCACAGTGGGGGCACGAGGGTCAGGCTCCGGGCTCCCATCTTTGATGAGGAGGTGGTGACTGGTGGCCTGTAAGGTAGCAGCTCTGGACGATCTGTAAGAGCCCCTGGATGGCAGGAATTGTAGCGGGGAGGAGTATAACTCACCGAGTCCGCAAGCTCTGGGCTGAAAGGTCGGTGAGAGATGGTAGCCAGGCGGAGGGAAGGTTTAGGCTTGGACACACCTGAGCTCCTTCACAGAAAGGGTGCCGATGTGAGCAGGTAATCTACTCAGTGAGGTGTGCTAAGGGGCTGGGGGTGGGGTACTGTGCACAGTAAGAGAGTGTCCGAGTCTGGCCTGGGGGCAGAGCACTTGATCTCTAAAACAAGACAGCAGGAAAGGGATGAAAGGAAGGATTTTGTGTTGGATGGTTATCATTTCTGGAGACAGGCAGATCCTGATTCACGATCCAGGGGACTAGCTCTGTGGTCCTATCTGTCTAAGCCCTAGTTACACTTATTAAATGGAGACACTTAATGCCCACTCCTCAGGCTTGTTGTAGATATTCGGAAAAAATGCACGTCAGGACTGGCCCATGGTTGGCACTGAATACAAGAGAACTGCTCCTACTGCATAAGAGGCAGCACAGCATGGAGGGGAGGAGGCGGAGCTGGGAGTCAGACAGACAGGGGCCAGGATCCAGGCTTGGACGCTTGCTAGCTGGTGACCCTGCAGATGCTAAGGGAGGCTGGTCTCCTCATCTGTGATGGGAGCTCTGCAGGTCAGGTTGTTGTGAGGTTCAGAGAGAATGTTTGGCGAGTAACACGCCTGGAACAAAGAAGGTGCTTAACACACAGAAGCTGTTATTGTTTGTTTTTCTCATCATCCGTCTCACGGCAGGTGAGGTCATGGGGTGACGGTCTTCGCAGCCCATTAGGAACACTTTGAGAAATTCACAAACAGTTTTCCCAGTGGCAGAGAGGCCCTGCTCTGTGAACGTGATATGCTCTAGCTGGTCTCGGCTTCCTGGGCGTGGGAGTGGGCAAGGAGACAGAAGATGGGGAGCGAGAGGAGTAAGGAGAGGATGAGGCTGGCTGTCCCCTTTTGATCACCACCCCCTACTCTTTCTTGTAACTACACCTCTTTGTGAGCATTTCTCTTTTATTTATTTAATTAATTAATTAATTAATTTTAACATCTTTATTGGAGTATAATTGCTTTACAATGGTGTGTTAGTTTCTGCTGTATAACAAGGCGAATCAGCTGTATGCATACATATATCCCCATATCCCCTCCCTCTTGAGTCTCCCTCCCACCCTCCCTAGCCCACCCCTCTAGGTGGTCACAAAGCACAGAGCTGATCTCCCTGTGCTATGCAGCTGCTTCCCACTAGCTATCTATTTTACATTTGGTAGTGTATATATGTCCATGCCACTCTCTTACTTCGTCCCAGCTTATCCTTCCCCCTCCCCGTGTCCTCAAGTCCATTCTCTACATCTGCGTCTTTATTCCTGTCCTGCCCCTAGGTTCTTCAGAACCTTTTTTTTTTTCAGATTCCATATATATGTGTTAACATGCATTATTTATTTTTCTCTTTCTGACTTACTTCACTCTGTATGACAGTCTCTATGTCCATCCACCTCGCTACAAATAACTCAATTTCGTTTCTTTTTATGGCTGAGTAACATTCCATTGTATATATTTGCCACATCTTCTTTATCCATTCATCTGTCGATGGACACTTAGGTTGCTTCCATGTCCTGGCTATTGTAAATAGAGCTGCAATGACCATTGTGGTACATGACTCTTTTTGACTTATGGTTTTCTCAGGGTATATGCCCAGTACTGAGTGGGATTGCTGGGTCATATGGTAGTTCTATTTTTAGTTTTTTAAGGAATCTTTGTGAGCATTTTTGACGTGTAAAGATTTCTTTGCGTCTGTGTGGTATTATGTGGAACCAGCAGGAGACAGGGGTCCAGATGGACCTGCAGTTTGCTCAGTTGATCGCTTGCTTGCTGGATGATAATGAGCAAGGGGTTTTAGGAGCTTCAGACTCTTGTCTGTAAGATGTCTAACGATTCGCACTTCGAGATTACATAAGCGTGAGCTGATACCGAGCCGGGCGCAGAGTAGATGTTCAGTAAATATAAAGTTTGTTTCTCTTGGCTGCTAATGAGGGCCATTGTCCCATTCACCTCTGATGCTTCACAGCCAAGCATGAGTCCTGACCCAAAGAAGGCACTGACACAACAATTCACAAGTCAATGAATCAATGAGTGAGCAAATGAACTACTGAAGGCTTGTGGGGACCATGTCAAAATGGATGATCCCTGCAGGTATGGGTCCACTGTGACAGAGCTGTGTGGTTCTGGTCTCAGGAAGTACGGTACCTAAGAGAACTTGCTTTCTGCTATCAGAGGCAGTGACAAATGGTAGATTATTTTACGGCCAGCAGTAATTAGACAAGAGGGTCATTGGAGTCTCTCAGCTCTCTGGGAACATTTACGGGGCTCAGAGGGCAGCCATTTCCTGCCGCCCCTGCATCTGTGCTGATGCCTGTATTTGTGGGCCTCACGGACCCTGTGCTGGGGGAGAAGGCCAGGGCAGGGCTGGCTGTCACTGCCTACCGCAGCACATCCTAGGCCCGCCAGATCATCTGAGCAGGGTCCCGAGTTCCCAGACAAATAAGTAGGAATTTATTAGCTGTATAAGCTTTGCCAGGTCTGTCCTCTTTCTGGTTCTCTCTTCAAAAAAATGGGAAGTTTACCTTAAATGACATTTAAGGCTCTTTCTACTTTCGAAATCCCATGTCTCTATTGATCTTTTTGAAGCAAGTATAATGTTTAGCTTGATTTTGGGTCAGGAATACCCACAAGAGACAGTGCCTGTGCAGGTTTTCTGAAAGTCCCTTCTGGAGCCCTCAGATGCTTATGGGTGCTGTACTTACTTTAACAAGTTCAGCTGGTGATTAAGATTACATAGAGCAGAACTAATTCTAAAAGGAACCCCTGTGGTCTTCTAGTCTAGAGCTTACAGTCTGATGTATTACGGGCCAAGTTTGGCCACGGAAGGGTTTTGTTTGGCTGCCCTCATTCTTAAATGTTTTAAAATCCCATATTATCTTAACATGCACCCTGATTTACTAATTCTTATTGCCAATCTGCTCCTCAAGGCCTTCGAGTCTGTGACTCTTGAAAGAAAGTTTTTTTTATTTTATACACAAGTTATCAACTAAGAAGGAGGGAAGGTAACTTCAACAAGGGGCTTCAACAAGAACTTCTGACTCTTGACCCCAGGCTTCTTCTTCCACAGCGATCTAGAGATACAGCTCAAGTGTGTATGTGACAGGGATGGGCAGGCCTTTGACATAAGCTACCCTGCGGGGTGTCTGATAGTAGAGTTCTCCTTGAAGTAGATTTCAATGGGAAGAACAGAGACTTAGAACAAACAACATGTCTCGGATGGTACTGGCCTCAGTTTCCTTCTCTATAAAAACGGATGCTCCTAATCTGCTCTCTACCTTGAAGAGATTTGAGGGCTTTAAGTAAAACAGTGCCTGGAAAGTAGCCTCAAGGTGCTCAGGATTGAGGGACATTTTCCCTGGAATTGCCTGAATATGGCCAGTGGGTTGACTGGATCTTACTGTTCTAATCTCCCAAATTGAAATCATCACACGCATTCTTGCTTTCAGGACAGGGCAAAGGTGGAGAATATGGGGGATTTATAGGAATATGCACATGAACACGTTGAGCTCTCTACCAAGAGAGACTTGGGAATACCAAGGCAAAAGCCCTCACGGCAACCTCAATACCCACCCTCCCTCCTTGTGGCACCCGTGCCTGAGACAGCCTCCTGCTAGGATGGACCATGGGCTTGACTCAATTTCCCTGCATTTGCATACTGCAAAAAAGCATTTATTTTCATAGTCCTACCCTCTCTAGGCTGCGAAGCATTTTCCTTTGCGGAAAAGAGCCATTGCAGATGCATCACCATACTGACAACTCATTCTCTCACCCAACAGATTGGAGTGATCATTTAAAAGCTCTGAGTGAAAGCTCAAGCTTCTGATTGATCCGATCATATTGTCTCATTCCCATTTTAAGCTACTTGTTCTTTAAATTGCATATAAAAATACAGTCCATGCAATATTAATACACTAATGAATAATACACTAACAATTTGAAGCGTGCCAACCCACCCAAGGATTTTTCACCTCCTGTATGTTTCAGCAGAGACACTTAGTATGTACGGAATAACTGTTAGGATGATGAAAATGATAATAACCATGAAATAAATATAGAGGAATTTTACCTGGCGGGGAAAAACATGAAAGGCAGTTCTCAATTAGAAGTGAGAAATGGACGCCTATGATCCAGGGTTGGGTCTCTGCTTTTGGTGTATCACAGGCAAGGGCAGCTGCAGCTGTGTGGGAGTATATGTATAACACAACCTCATGTGTCTAGTGTTGTCAGAGGAGGTGGTATTGCACAAAAATGGAATTTCGTGACATCAGAAGTAAAATGGTGAGAGGCAGAGGACAAGGACTTTAGGGACAGCTGGCCCTGGATACAAGTGCTGGGTCAGTCACTTAATTGCCCTGTGAACTGTTTCAGGCTTCTATTTCCCATCAGGAAAACAGGATAATGATTACCCCACAGGATTATGGTGAGGATTAAATCATCATGTATATGAAGATGTCCGGATGAGGGCTGGAGACCTGAGAGGTGTTCAGCAAACTGTTTCCTTCCCCAAAGCCCGGTGGATGGTACCTGCAGAGGCTCCACAAACCTTAGTTCCCTTTCACTTACACCTGAAGCCTGAAAAATCCAGAGGCTTTTTTCTTCTTATCTGTGAGTTTGAGAGTACGTCTCAGACTATTGGGGTTTGGGGATCTCTGATCTCTAAATAGAGAGGTGTTACAGCCCAACTACATCCAAATATGGATACAGAAGCATGGAAGGTGTGCCAAACGCTCTATCAAGAAGCGACCCCGTTGACAAGCATTATAAACTTTTTTTGAAGCAGGAAGTAGACTTTAAAAATCCATGATTTGGAGGAAACAATTTTAAATGGGATTTATTTTGTGAGGAGTTGTGGATTTTTTTCTCAAAATAAAAAAATAAGTGCATTCATTCATTCATTCTTTACTGAGTGTTGACGGTGGGCTAGTCACCATGCTGTAAACACCTAACCCAAGGAGGATGACAGACCCATAAACTAGCTGACTAGTTAGACATAGTTAAAAGCTAGAATAGAGGAGAGAATGACTGGTGAATTCTGACACCTGTGCTGAGGGACTCCTGGGAGGAAGTGGTATTTAAGGTAAAGAAGGTTGGGAAGTGCGTTGGGGCTTCTGGCATAGAGTTAAACTGAGAAACGCATAGGGTCCTCCAAAGACTTTGGAGAAGGGTAAGGGTCGTAAGGTGGTGTCAGGGCACAGGACGTGATGTGCTGTGTGCACATATATGTATGAGGGTGCTGGTTGGGTATGATGCTAACACTAGTCTTCTATTAGTCATTGGCTGCCCAGTGTGTCCCAAAGCACTTTGCAAATCAGTCGCCCATGTTGTCACCTTTGGGCATCATAACTACCCTGCAGGCTACGCAAGGTTGTCCCCATTTTGCCTTTGAAGAAACTGAGATTCAGAAAGGTAATGACTAGGCAGTGCTGTACTTGGAATTCCATTCCATCTTCCTGGTTCAAAGGTTGTGTCTGAGCTCTACTGAATTCCAAGGCACTGTTTTAGAGAGGATGCAGAAGTGGATAAAACAAGATCTCGCACCCAAGAAAATAGTTGTGAGAGGAAGACTTAGATGTGAACAGAAATTTTAAGATGCGATCAGTTTCAACCTGGAGGCAGGTGAGCTGCCAAGTTCATGGCTGGGGTGAAGTTTAACAGAGAAGGGGCTTTTTGAATGAGGTCTTGAAATAGGGTTAAGGCTTTAGCAAACTCAGAAAAGGAAAGGGCACACAGTCAAGGGGAACAACAGAGTCTGGGAAGCACACATCTAATTCTGGTTCAGAAACAAATCAAGAGGAAGACGATGTGAGCAGGGAACAGGAGTAGAAGAGACTGGAAAGACCTTTTAAACGTGGCTCCAGGACACCAGGAATTTTTTGCCACTTCCTTTTTTGACTAAATGTGACACCTTAATTAGGCAAGGCTTTTGACCTTCTTTATTTAATCTTTTTTCCCTCAACTGTCAAGAATGGTCTTAAGAACTGTCATGAGGTTAAGTCTGACTCTATGAAAAAAGCAATCAGAAGTCACTGATGGGAAGGCATGCTGTCAGACTGGGGAGTTATATTGTAATGAATAATAGCAGCATGGCCCAGGGCAGTAGGTCACCATGGCAGGGAGAGGGGAATGAACTTGACTCTCACGTACCTACCAGAGACACTTCTGCATCAGGCAGCAGACACCTAGCCCAGTCCTGAAACTCACCTCACAACAACCGAAACTGTCACTGTTTAAGCCTTTAGCAATCTAGGGAAAGTTTTGGGCCATATGACATTAATAGAACACTTTTTGACCAAACCAATTAAAACGTGGATATGCCACTATTTGTCCTTTGTGATTCAGGTAATGCTGTTTTGCCTCCCTGGATCTCAGTTTCCCTATCTGTAAAATGAGGGAGCAGGAGATGTTCCGTAAGGTTATCTTCAGATATAATGGTTTATGACAATGGAAAATGACAATTCATCCAGGGTTACCTGTGCATGGTCAACATTTCTCAAAATATTGTTCCATGGATGTTAATATGTATCAAGCAAAAGTCAGAATGAAACAAATAAAAGCAGACAAAGGAAATATTAAGGAGGAGGGATTCTATGGTCAAATTGGGTTAAACAAAATTAGACAGGGCTCTTTACTGTCTAACTTATTTATCTACATATCTAAAACTTATTTGTCTACATAATCATTTTCTCCCAGAGCGAGTGTACAGCAGATCATACTTGATGAAATAATACACTAGGCTTGACCTAATGAATTCAAACCCTTGGTAAGTCTTTCTGAGGCTCAGGACCAAGCGTGATGCAGTAGAGAGGCCCTGGACTGGGTGTCTGGGTCCCAGGGGGACCCATGTTTTAAGTCTAGTTCCGTCCTCCTTCCTGTTGTGTAACCCTGGGCAAGTCATTGCCTCTCCTTCCCTATAATTAAAATGAACGGGATGAAATGATCTCTGAGGCCTCTTCTAGTTCTAATATTTTATGAATACATAGTTTTCTGTGGCTTATTCATTCATTCTTTCATTCACTCAGCAAACATGTGTAGAGCACAGGATGTGTGCTCGCGACTGGAGATAAAGATCAAAAAATACAGGGCTTCCCTGGTGGCGCAGTGGTTGAGAATCTGCCTGCCAATGCAGGGGACATGGGTTCGAGCCCTGGTCTGGAAGATCCCACATGCCGCAGAGCAACTGGGCCCATGAGCCACAACTACTGAGCCTGCGCGTCTGGAGCCTGTGCTCCGCAACAAGAGAGGCCGCGATAGTGAGAGACCCGCACACCACGATGAAGAGGGGCCCCCGCTCGCTGCAACTAGAGAAAGCCCTCGCACAGAAACGAAGACCCAACACAGCCAAAAAAAACACAAAAAAACAAAAAAACAAAAAAAAAATCCACTACCTGTCCAAGAGGAAGTCCCAGACCAGTGGGGGAGACAGACCCATGCCCAGGCAGTAAGAGTCCAGAGTGATCAGCGCTTGTGTCCAAGGGTGGCTCAGAGATGGCATCTCACCAGCCTGGGGGAGGGGATGGTTAGAAAAGGCTTAGTGGAGGTAATGTCACTTGAAGGATGAATAGGAATTAACCTGGTGGTGAAAGGAGCTCTGCATGAAGGGACATCATGGGTAAAGGGATGGAGGGAAGAACGAAGGCAACACATTTTGGGAACAACAAGAGCAACGTCATCAACAATAAAAGCAACAATAACAACAACAGCAACAGCAGGTGTGATATTTCAAGCAAATATTAAGTGTCAGGCAAGAGCTAAATGCTTTGCACTCAGTAACCTCCAATTCCCACAACCGTACAAGTATCCCGATTTTTTTTATCCCGATTTTACAGGTGAGGCAATAACAAACAATTCGTTTTGCTTTGTGGGGATTTTTTTCCCCCAATACAGTTAACTTTCAGCGAATCCCAACCGATCCATCCACTTCATCTATTACTCACGTCACTTTCAGTTCAAGACTGATCTTTTCCTTTCATTTAAGTTACTTCTGGCTGCTTCTTACCAACTCTACTGAGGACACAACGCATAACCCCCTTTCAATGTTAGCTTAGGCAAAGCATTAAGATGCACGGGGAACATGATGCTTTTTCAAACCAAAAATAAATGATTTGCAGATTTTTCAAGCAACAGCTCTCCCTTCCATTGGGGTGGATCATTGTGATGAGGGCTTAATTAATTCAGTTGTCCTTCCTGAAGGAAAGGCTTGGACATTTTTTATATTAATGCATTCATTCATCAATCACTTATTGAAAACCTATCCCATGCCAGACAGTAAATAAGATACTCTGGGGATTACCTCAAATCCCCCGTAATTCAGTGCAGGTGGTACATTTTCCAGGAAGTCTTTCTGGCTCCACCTTCTCATCCCCCACCCCTGCATAAAGCTGGGTCAAGAGACTTTGTGCTCCCAAACTGCCCTGGACCTTGCTTCATCATAATACTGGACAACTGTCTATTTGCTTATTTGTAATTTTCGGCTTGGTGTCTAGGTTATAGTCTACGAGGGTGGGGATGGTGTGTGGTAGATTAACTGCTGTATCTCCAAAGCCCAGCACGTTGCTGGCTGCATTGTAAGTGTTCAACAAGTAGTAGTTGACTGAATGGATGGCCTTTCAGCTCTAGCAATACTGAGACTATGTCTAATGTTTTAAAAATCCCAAGTGCTTACAAAACTGCGTGGAAATAGTAGGGGCTCCTTAGACATTTGTTGAATAAAGTGAATGAGTACAAGGTAAGAGCTATGCTCTCTATCCCAAGGAGACTATTATCTAGCAAGGGAGATAGATTACTTGTTGTTGACCAGCATCCATCTTCTCTGGAGCAAGAGGACTCCATCCTTCCCTACTTGCGGGCCAAGTTGTTTGGATGGGGATCCACCCCTGGCTGCGGAGAGAGAGAGCTCAGTCCAGAAATTGATTCACAGAGAAAATATGAGCCCTAAGTCTCAGTGGGGAGAGTGCTGGAGGGGACCCTGGCTTGCACGGCCATTGGAAGGAAGCATATGAGACTTGGAGCTTCTGCTACTATGAGGGCAGCAGGCTGAGAGTGGAGCCAACCCAGAGGAAGGACAGCCAAGAAATTGCCCTCAGCTGAGCTCAGGGCCAGCGTCGTTCCCTTTGTTGCTGACAGTGGTGTGAGTTGGAGTTATCAGTCATTTGTAACAGAGATTTCCAACTGATAGAGGCACGGGCCCATGACATTATAAAGGAGGAAGATTGTAGAGAGATGCGGAGAGAGTTCAGGACAGTGATCACTTAGCAAAGGGCTCAGGAAGCAGGTGGAAATGCTGACCTCATGTGCATCACTTTGAGCACTCAGGTCAGACTCAGTTGGAGATGTTTGTGTCAGGCCTTGAGAGATAAAGAGGATTTGTCCACCAAGTAGGTGAAGCAATTCCAGAAGAGGACACAACAGGAGCAACGTTATGAGCCCAGAGTATAAGGAATCGTTGGGGATAAATATCTGGGCGGATCCTGAGATCCATCATAGGCAGGGGCAGGGGAGAAGCAAGGACAGGTGGGCAGGAGCTGGCTCACAAAGCCCTTGGATGGCAGGCACTGCAGACGAGCCCTGCAGCAAATCTGAATTTCTCTTCCTGGGGAGTATGGCATAAAGAGGTACTGCCCTATGGAATGCCCATGGCTTGTCTGCCAGGACCCACAGAGAACCCTCTGAGTCCAGCCCAGACTCTGGGGATTAGAAGCAGAGCCCAATCTGCCTCTGCTTTATGACAGATACATTTCCCTATCTCTTTCTTGATGTCAAGTGCATATTTCTGACTGCCTATTTGTTAGGACTGGGAGGGAAGAAGAAAGTGGCCAGGTACGCATGAAAAGGCCCTTTTGAAGCCACAGATCTCAAGATGAGAATTGCATCCTAAAGATATATTGCCTGACAATGGGAATGAACCAAAGGAAAGGAGATGAGGAAATAATGAGAAAAATAGTGCTGTGAAGTTCCTCTTCACTTGTCAGGGCTGGAAAGGAGGAATGGGGCCTTGGAAAGTAACACTTCCAAACTGGCAACTGGGCACATCTCTGGAATTCCACTCCTATCTGAGGCAGAGGATGGGTTTTCATCTCCTCCCTACTCTGCTGCCTGGACCAAAGTGGGTGTTTCAGGCTGTTTCTACTCAGCTCAGATTCAGTGAGAATTTAGGCAAAACGAGCCTTCTATGGAAGGTCAGCTTCACAAGCGTGCAGTCTCGTGGGCCCCATGCTTATACGGACCCCAAGCTCGGTTTAATGTTCTGTTGGCACCCTCTTGAAATTCTTAGTACTTTTTGAACAAAAGGCCCTGCATTGTCATTTTGCACTGGACCTTGCACATTGTGTAGCTTCCTTTGCTTCTATTTCTCTGAGAACAGAGGAAAAAGTCAGAGGTCACTGATTTGGATCCTCTCCTTTGGCCATCCTGGGTGGCAGGAACCTGCTTTCCCCGGGAGGTCTTACATACGCCAGCACCTGCCCTTCCCTCTTCCTTTTCTCTATTCTCCCTCCCTTAGAAAGTGCAACCTCCACCTCAGTGACTCTAAAGCCTCCCCACCTCTCAGGAGCAGGTAGAAACGATACTTCCTCCATCACGTTTTCTCTGATTTCTCTTTTAGATGTATTTCCTCTTTCTTTGTCACCTTACGTTGAACTTTTGTCACTTTTCTGTTGTATTATGGTTACTTTTGCCACGTGAGATGAAGTCAGCATAAGCTTTCAGAGGGAAAGTCCTGGTTGCAAATAAGTGACCCAGGACATCACAACCTCTCTGAGTCTCAGCATCTTCAGTGGTAAAATGGGAGGCAGAACGGTGCTTTGTTGAGGGTAACAATACGTAATTGACATACAAATAGAGGGCTGCATCTCTGGTTTGACCAGGACAGTCCTGGTCTATGCCAGTCACCCAGATGTAAATATTAATCGAGCCCCCTTTAGCCACAAATTGTCCTGATTTAGATGACTAAGTTCGATGGCTCCCTTGTTTCACATTTAAAAGTGCCCAGCTAGGCATCTGACATATTACATAAAGATGCTCAGTACAAGTTTGCTGAATAAGAAGCTTAAAAAAATGTTCCTTTCCCTCTGCTGTGTGTGTGTTAGCATTTTTGCATCTCTACCAAACTTTCCAGATTTATAATTAATGAAAAACTGTGCAGAAACTCAAACAAAACAACAACTCAAAACACCACATGATGGAAAAAATGACAATGGCAGCACTTATATCGTGCTTCTGATTTTCCAAGTATGTGGTAAAGGGGTCCTGCTGATCTTTTATCTTATCTCCATTCCAGCAGCCCATGTGTTTGTCAGTCAGGGGCCCAGTGGCAGGGGAACTGTGACTGATTTTATTTTATATTTATGCTGAATAAATTGATGCTAATGCAGACCACACTCCTCCATCTCCCTTGGGGAGGTCTGGAGACTGGGAAGGGAGCCCCTCTTTGTGCAACTCTGAGCTATTTAGTGAGTATCTACTGTGTGTCCAGTGCCAAGACCAACCCTTTATACCGGCTACAGTGGGGTCCGTGTCCCCTTACAAGTGCTTCTGGGGTAACTGGCTTCATGGAATTTTGCTTCAGCAGGTACATTTCCCTCTCCTGCCATCCAGGGAACATCTGAACTGTGGAGCTGGTTGGCATGACCTGCCCAACTCTCTGGCCAGATCCCTCAAAAGACTCCGTTATAGGGGCTTCCCTGGTGGCGCAGCGGTTGAGAATCTGCCTGCCAATGCAGGAGACACGGGTTCGAGCCCTGGTCTGGGAAGATCCCACATGCCGCGGAGCAACTAGGCCCGTGAGCCACAACTACTGAGCCTGCGCGTCTGGAGCTTGTGCTAGGCAACAAGAGAGGCCGCGACAGTGAGAGGCCCGCGCACCGCGATGAAGAGTGGACCCCGCTTGCCACAACTAGAGAAAGCCCTCGCACAGAAACGAAGACCCAACACAGCCAAAAAAAAATAAAAATATAAATAAATAAAAATTTAAAAAAAAAGAAATAGGAATGGTGGAAGAAAATGAAAACATTAAAAAAAAAAAAAAAAAAAAAAAGACTCCGTTATAAGAGAAATGTATCAGGAAACGGAAAGCAGGGCATTCTGATCTTGTTTTTTGGGCCTGAACACTTTGCCTTTGCTGCTTTTTTGTTTTTGTTTTGTTTTACTTTTTTAATTTATATTTTAAAAATAAAATTTGTATATATTTAAGGTATACAACATGATGATTTGATGTATGTATACATAGTGAAATCAATACTACAGTCAAGCCAATTAATATATCTATTTCATCACATAGTTTTATATATATATTTTTGCTTCTTTTGTGGGGAGAGCACTTGATATCTACTCCCTTAGCAAATTTCCAGTATTCAGTACAGTATTATTAACTATAGTCATTATGCTGTACATTAGATCTCTAGACATATTCATCCTATGGAACTCCAACGTTGTACCCTTTGACCAACATCTCCCCCAGCACCCCACCCCTGGTAACCACCATTCAGCTCTCTTCTATGTATGTGACTTTTTTTAGATTCCACATTTAAGTGAGATCATGTGGTTATTTTCTTTCTGTGTTTGGCTCATTTCACTTAGCGTAAAGTCCTCCAAGTTCATACGTGCTGTTGCAAATGGTAGGATTTCCTTCTTTTTTAAGGCTGTGTATGTATATATACCACAATTTTTTTATCCATTCAGCTGTCCATGGGCACTTAGGTTGTTTCCAAGTCTTGTCTATTGTGAATAGTGCTGCAGTGAACATGGGAGTACAGATATCTCTTTGGGGGTACTAATTTCATTTCCTTTGTGTGTGTATATATATATATATATATATATATATATATATATATATATATATATATATATATATATATATCCAGAAGAGGGATTGCTGGATCATATGTTAGTTCTATTTTTAGTTTTTTGAGGTGTTTTCCATAGTGGCTGAACCAATTTACATTCCCACCAGCAGTGTACAAGGGTTTCCTTTTCTCCACATCCTTGCTAATACTTGTTACATTTTATCTTTTTGGCAATAGCCATCCTACTAGGTGTGAGGTGATATTTTATTGTGGTTTTGATTTGCATTTCTCTGATGATCAGTGATGTTGAACACCTTCTCATGTACCTGTTGGCCATTTGCATATCTTCTTTGGAAAAATGTCTATTTAGGTACTTTGTCCACTTTTAAAATTGAGTTGTTTGGTTTTATGATATTGAGATGTATGAGCTCCTTGGATATTAACCCGTTATCAGATTCATGGTTGACAGATATTTTCTCCCAATCCATAGGTTGCTTTTTCATTTTGTTGAGTGTTTTCTCTGCTGTACAGAGCTTTTTAGTTTGATGTATTACCACTTATTTATTTTTGCTTTTGTTGCCTAAGCTTTTGGTGCCATATCCAAAAAAATCAGTGGCAAGGCCAGTGTCAAGAAGCTTCTTCTCTATGTTTTCTTCTATAAGTTTTATGGCTTTAGGTCTTACATTTAATCCATTTTGAGTTGCTTTCTATGTGTGGTAGAAGATAAGGGTCCAATTTCTTCTCTTGCATGTGGATTCCATGCACAATAAGTGGTGGATTCAGAACACCATTTATTGAAGAGCCTATCCACTCCCCATTATGTATTCTTATTATATGTAGTATGAGAATGGGTTGGAATGATTGGATTAGAAATGCAATGGGGCTGACCTAGATTTTAGTATGATCCTGAAATGTCTGACAGGTATTATACCTTACTCATGAATTAACTAAACAATAAACAAATCGATTAGTTTCTTATCTAATTCATAATGAATATCACTGCGGAAAGGATCAACTTTAAACAAAACTGATGGCTGTCAAAATTGATTTCCCCACAGACTAGATTAGGCGCGTCTTCTTGACACTCTCTTGAAATTTGATGCTTCACCAGCGGTCACACTGCTTTCTAATATCTGAGCTTATGGTGTCTCTCTTGCCAACAAGACTGGAAACTTACTGAGCAAAAATTCTTCTTTTTGTGTCTATGTCCAGTTCCAAGCAGTATTAGTCCAGAAGTCTAGGACTTGCCTTACCTAGGGAAGGTGAAACAACTTATCCATCAGAACCTTTACCTCCATTTTAATTTTAATTTTTAAATTGAAGTATAGTTGATTTACAATGTTGTGTTAGTTTCTGGTGTACAGCAAAGTGATTCAGTTATGCATATATATTATTTTTCATATTCTTTTCCATTATGGTTTATCACAGGATACTGAATATAGTTCCCTGTGCTATACAGTAGGACCTTGTTGTTTATCTCTTTTATATATAGTAGGTTGTATCTGCTAATCCCAAACTCCTAATCACCCCCAGTTTAGAATCTGCTTTGTGTGTGGAGGAAACAATACAGAGCCTTGTAAGTCACTGTGAGGACCTTCACTGGATTTTATTTTGAATGAGCTGGGAGCACTTAGAGGGCCTGGAGCAGATGAGTGACATGAACTGACTTATGCTTTACAAAGAGGGTCACTCTGGCTATTGTGCTGAGAGTAGATTGTTGGGATGGAGGTGCAGGAGACTGGTTGGGAGGCTGTGTCAGTCATTTAGATGATGTATGATGGTGACCTGAACCAGGGCAGGTGTGACGGAGTGGTGAGAAATATTCAGAAGTGTTCTGTATTTTGAACACCAGGCTGATGCGACTGGCTGTTAGAACAAATACGGGGTGTGACGGAAAGAAAGAGGAGCCAAGGATGAATCCAGTGTCTCTGACCTGAGGAACAGAAGGTAGGAGTTGCTATTACTGAGCTGGGGAAGAATAGAGGTGGGAGTAGGTTTGGAATAACGTCCCCTCTAGGATGGGAGAGAATTGTCGTCATTGGGCTTGTTCCCAGCCTTTCCCAGCTCCACTTTGCTGCCTTCGGGAAACCTCAGTCCTGCTGTGGCTCCTAAGACACCAACTTCTGACTCCTGTCTCCTTCAACATCCCTTTACGTGCTGCCCTTTCCCTGGAATGTCCTCGTGTCTGTCAGATGCAGCGGGAAGGAAAATCAGGTTCTACCCAATTAGCTCATCTTAAGTGGATTTCACTGTGCATTTAATTAAACCTGTTATAATCTTGAAGGGTATTTTCATACATGGTACTTGATACAGAGTAATTAGACTACTGTGGGCATGCACATAAATATCTTTGGGCTGAGGTTTTAAGCTGGGCTCTGCTGCTATGGGTTTGTATGAGCTACCCTGCCGATAATTTCAAAGCTGATATGGTTTATACACTCCAAAGTTTGCAGGCTTCTCAGCCCTTCTGGCTGGTGGAAGGGTCACTGGCTATGTTTTTCTCTGGCTTTGGGGAAGGATTCCTGATCCTATCACCCTCCTGTCCGAATGATTTTATGGCTCCTCACGGAGTATGGAATGAGGTCAAAACTCCTTGAGTATGTGTTCTTGGCCACACACAATTTAGTTATCCACTGCGTTTCCAGTATAGACTGTCTGAACAACCCGTCCATGAGATACCTATACTGCATCTGCCTCTAAGCCTTTGCTTCAGTGGTTTCTTCTACTTTGGGATTCTTTTGTCTCATATTCTATGTCTGTCAGAATAGGCTAGGTTATGCTGCAGTAACAAATGACCCTAATATCTCAGTAGCTTATGATATCAAAGGGTTTGCTTTTCCTCACTCATTCTCTACGGCCATTGCAGGTCAGCTGCAGCTCAGCTCCATTGCCAGTTCTCAGCGCAGAAGGAAAAAGAGAACATGGTGAATCACATACTGATCTTAAAGCTTCTACTTAGAACTAGAACATTCACTTCCACTAACATTTCCTTGGCCAGATAAGTCACATGACCAAGTCTGCCATCAATGTGGTAGGGGGAGTATAATCCTCCGAGGCAGAGACAGTGAATGTTTGGGAGTGACAATACAATCTAGAGCTGTATTACGGCTCTTTCTAAGATGACCCCTCATTTTTATTTCCAAAGCGGTAATCACCCTGTACTTCCCATTAGAGTTTTTTGTTTGTTTTGTTTTGTTTTTTTAAGTTTGTGCTTTCCTCCTTTAAGAGTCAGTGTGTAGCTGGAGGGCAGGGCCATGTTCTTTGTCATCTCTCTTATCTATTGTGCCTAGAGAGTGCTTTTCCCCATTGGACACTCAACACATGTTCTATGAATTAAATGTTGCATTTCAACAATGTATTAATACCACCCAGGAGGCAGCACCTTGAATTTGAGAAGCCTGAAAAAGCTAGAACTGCTTCCCTTAGAAATACCGAGGAGTCTATTCTGTGATCATTTTATCACATTCAATCCTGTGTCAGCCTTGGGATGTTGGCACTATTTTTACCTCCATTTATACCTACCAGCACCTGGAGGCCCAGAGAGATATGGCCATGCTCACCATCATAGTGAACTAAATTACTGTCAATTTAGCCCCACCTTTGAATTTAGAATTATGTCTACAAATGGTTACAGTTTCATGGCCAAAGGGATAAGCCCAAGCCTTCTGCCTAACAGGAGAATGCTTTTGCTAATACATATGTCCTCTGAGTTCCAGGGAGTGGGGGTGGGGGAGAATCACCCAGTAACCCTACAAGATTCAGACAGATTCACTTAATTGTTGGAGTTTACTCTGTGAGTTCTTTTTTTTTTTTAAATTATGTAATCTCTTTATATTTGCCAAGATCTTTACTAGCTTCTAAAAACTTACCCTTTATATCTTTCTTCTTACATTAAAAATTGTGGTTCCCAGCAACGTTAGTATTAGCATTATTCTATAATACATAAAATAAATAAAATAAAATATTACTCTATAATACATAAAATAGTTAAAGATAATCAAACTAATATTATTACTAACAATTGGACTACCAAATGAAGTTTAAAGTTTCTCTCCAGCTTTATTTTTAATTAAAAATTTGTGTGTGTGAATTCATTAGATTATTTTGTTGCCAGAGAGTGAAAATGGATCCTTTGGGGTGAGAGTGGAGAGAAGAAAGAAAAAAAGAAGAGAAGAATGGAAGGAGTCAAAATATGAGTGGAGACGTGTTTAAGAAAGTAAATTTCTGAAAGAAATAGTCTTTACGTGATTCATTATTTAGTACTATCAATTGCCAATACATGTGCTACGTATTGGAGGTACGGAGATGGAAAAGAACTAGTTCTTGCCCTTGAATAAGGCTTCAGCCTGGAAGGGGAGATCCCTCCTGATGTAGGGCAGAGTCACAGCCATCCTGCAGGAGGCCCACACCAAACACACTGGCAATGCAAGCGAAGGAGGAGGGGAGGGAGCACAGCAGGGAAATCTGCTGACCCCAGCTGTGTTACTCTAGTCCAGGCGGCTTATAAAGCAGGTTGTCAATAATGTCATGGTAAATGTTTCTAATGTTTTTTTCAAAAGCCTCCAAGCATTTTATTGCATTTGACCCTTCATCTGATAAAGCTATCTTCCTGCACCAAGTGGTGTCGGCACGCCACTTAACATGAGTGGCCCAGTCCATTCCAAGACTCACGAGGGTGCAGGGGGAGACTGCGTGGTCCCTCCCCCACCATATGTCTGGCCCAACTCACACCCCAGGGCAGTCTGAGCTGTGTCCTGGCGTGTGCAGGCCAGTCCCCCCACCCCAAGGCAGTCTGAGCTGTGTCCTGGCGTGTGCAGGCCAGTCCCCCCACCCCAAGGCCTGTCTGAGTTACATCCTGGGTGTGTTTGTGGGTCCGAGTTCCATGCATGACACCAACAAGCTGTTCCTACTGGAACAGCTCCAAACAGCATCAGCCAGGAGTGTGGGCTCTCGAGCCAGCCAGCATGTCTGGGTTCACGTCCTGCCTCCACCATTGACCCTAATCTCCATGGTGAGCACCAGTTTTCTCATCTTTAAAATAGGAATTGTGTGGGGCTTCCCTGGTGGCGCAGTGGTTGAGAGCCTGCCTGCCAGTGCAGGGGACACGGGTTCGAGCCCTGGTCTGGGAAGATCCCACATGCCGCGGAGCAACTGGGCCCGTGAGCCACAGCTACTGAGCCTGCGCGTCTGGAGCCTGTGCTCCGCAACAACAGAGGCCGCGATGGTGAGAGGCCCGCGCACCGCTATGAAGGGTGGCCCCCGCTTGCCGCAACTAGAGAAAGCCCTCGCACAGAAACGAAGACCCAACGCTGCCAAAAATAAATAAATAAATTAATTTAAAAAAATGAAATAGGAATTGTGACCACCTGCTTGCCAGCTTCCTGTGGTTACTGTGAATCTCTCAACATTTCTCTACTACTGGCCCTGCCACCACCGGTAACTCTCAATACTTAATGAAGACTTGCTTGGTGCCAGGCTGGAGGCTGGACACTTTCTGCTCAGGATCCTATTTAACCTTTACAATGCCTTTGTGTTAACTGTGTCTTTACCTCATTGCATAGATGAGGTAAGTGTGGTTAGGGTTAGGGTTAGTTATCTCAAGTAACCTGCTCAATGTCACACAGCTATTCAGTGGCTAAGGCAGGACTTGAACCTAGATTCATCATGCTACCAAGATAAACCTTTATGATCACACTCTACTCACAAAATAAACAGAGAAGTCACGCCCAAGCCAGGCTACATACATTACTTGGGAAAATTACACCACAAAACACACACACACATTCTCCCACCACAGCAGATTCTGATTCTGTGCATCTGGGGTGAGGTCCGGCAAGATGGTCCAGGTAATTTAGACAAAGACGGCACTTCACACAACTCTTGGAACCAAAATTTGACTTGAAGGATATCTTGTTCAACTCATCTCTGATACCTGAATCTGATCTATATCCTCAGACATTTTTAATCTCGCTGGAAGGTCATCCCTCCATCCACTGACTCTGTGTACCTTTGTGCTGGGCATTGGTGACAGAGGTGGGAGGAAGGCACAGTTCCCAGTTTGGAGGCACTCGTGGCTCAAGTTGTTCCTGTGTTTACCAGAACTCTACCTCCCTTCCACTTCTGGGCAGTAGCTCTGGTACATGTTCTGGAGGCCTAGCAGATGAGTCTTTTGTTGGCCTCCAGCCCTTCCTTGGTCCTTTCTTCTCTGGGTACAGTACCCCCGAAGGAGAGGATGGAGGGAAGAGTGGTTTGTAAGTGTGGATTACATCTCTCAGGGCTCACTGTCTCTCTTCAGCGCTCCCTCACCGGCAGTTGGCTTGGTGAGGACATGTGGTTGCTTTGTCTACCTTCCTGCTGCATCCCAGCAGATCCCCAAGATAAGTATCAGCAGCCAGAGGGGGACCTACCCAGTCCCCACCCTCAACAGCTCAGGAAGGGGTTCGGCAACTTGGAGGTGGGATGGGGAGGGAAGCAGAGCCAAACCAAAGGTTCCCCTGGGGAGTCATGGATGGGTTTTGGGGGGCCCATGAACCCTTGAAATAGTACACATATGCCTTCTATGCATGGCATACGTGTGGTGAGGGGACGTCCACGATTGGCACTGGGTTTGCAAAGTGTTTGTGACTCTCGAAAGCTTGAGAGCAACTGCTATCCATTCCCTCAAAGGGGGTAAAACCCTGTCTTCAGAGAAGAGCTTCCACTGGGCCTCATCCCTTCCCTCAATTTCTTACTAAAGAGTCTTATCTCGTTTGATCTTTGCCACCATCCTGTGGAGTAGTTACTAGCTCTGCTGAATGATTGGAGAGATGAAGTTTTCTCAGTTTCAGTAAAACTGAGGTTGCTGTTTCAGACAAGAACTCGGCCCATGACCCACAGCTACCAAGTGGAAAAGGCAGGGCCCACACCTAGGTCCAGCTGCCTCCCAGCCCAGGGGTCAGGCCATGACATCACTCAGGCTTGCTCTCTGCCACCGTCTCCTGCTGGCCAAGGCCTGAGACCCTATTTAACGTGGACAAAGTCATTCATTCCACTAGAAGAAATGAAAAGTTTCTCAGTTGCTCTCAGGAAGAATCTGAGAAGCAACCACTTTAAATGAGTAATGGGAATTCAGTACCCCCTTTTGAGTACCTACTGTATGCCAGGCACTCATAGATATTATTTCACGTAAAGCACGAATGTATATTATTTCATTTACTTTTCATGAGAACTCTGAAAGTCCAGCTTTCTGCTCTACAGATGGGGAAGATGAGTCCCAAAGAGGCTGGAGAAAATGGCCCAAGCGTCCCCCTCTGGAGTGCCGGGACTTGAACCCATGTCTATGGAAGTCTTCACAGTTTACAGTTTTGTTTCTTTCTAAACCTTCCCCCCCAACCCCCAACTGTGACTTATGGGATCTGTGTAGGAAGTAGCTGGCTATTGGCAAAAGCAGAGAGTTGAGGGAAGG
Organism: Balaenoptera ricei; assembly: GCF_028023285.1. Taxonomy (NCBI): domain Eukaryota; kingdom Metazoa; phylum Chordata; class Mammalia; order Artiodactyla; family Balaenopteridae; genus Balaenoptera; species Balaenoptera ricei. Next base: position 55,715,327 of record NC_082646.1, on the reverse strand, counting down.
GAATGGAAATGGCAGGCTACTAAAGCTCTCTGAACCTCAGTTTACCTCATCTGTAAAATGGAAGTAAATCACATATTGAATGGTGACTGCAAAGACCGAGTGTGGACATGCATTTGTGAGCCTGACACGTGGTAAGGCCTCATTGCCTTTAGCTGTTCTCATCGGCTGGGAAGGAGAAGCACAGGCTGCCAGCAGTTAGGCTGCGTCTCCTCAGGTCTCGGCTGCTAGCAATGACTTCCTGGCCTCCTGTGAGGCGGAACCAGCTTTATTAGAGTTTCTCTTTTTTATCCTGCCGGGAGATTTGAGGAGTTAAAAACCGTCTTTCACAATACGTTTTGACATTTAATTATACACATCCTCCTCTTTAGATATAACTTCCCCTGTCATGTCTGCAACAAGCAGGGGGTTTTGATGTACTAAAGCATCACTCCTGCCCCTCCATGACCAGTTCCCTGCCTTGAAAAATTAGTAGTCTGAACATCGAAGTCCAAGCACCCAGGTAACTTAATTATTTCCCCTTCTCCTTCCCTTAACCAAGAAGAACCAGCAAATCACACATTGGTTTATCTAGGATTTTAAAAATGTGACATTAGACTGCACAGGGGAACCAGTGACCCTTCTCTCAGACCACATTCAATTAATATGCAAATGAGTTAGACCTTCTGGGTCAGTATTCAAGGAGGGGTGGGGAAGGAATTAACCCTATGCCCTCTGAGGAGTTTCAGACAGAGAAGAGAGTTTGAAATCAGATCAACCAGGATTTGAATCCTGGCTGTACCATTTACTTGCTTTGTTACCATGGTCATGAGATATACCCTATCTGAGCCTCAGTTTCATTAACCTTAGAATTGGGATAATAATTTTCTGTCCCCCTCTGACCTCACAGGTTGGGACGACATTTGCCGCCTGGCTAGATGTCTGCCCCTAGGAGAGCAGAAACTAAAGTTTCTGTCCTTTGCTTTCAGGGGTCATCATTTGCTTCTGGTGCAGAGGTTGTGAACTCAAAGGCCTCCAGGTGTCAGGTAGGCAATGCAAATGAGTCACGTGGGCCAGGGTAGCACGAGGACATGGTAGGGAGTAATGCTGCAAACTAGAGTGCAGGCCCCACACAGACAAAAGGCGGCAGCAACACCCCTGCTTCAGTGCAGCGGACCTGGCTTGTCACAACGTCTGCTCTCTTGAGACGAGCCTGCAATCTGGATTTTACGTAACCTCTCCCTGTGTGCACTGCGCCTGAACACACGCAGCTGTAGGCTGCCTGTGGCTGGGGAGCATCCAATGTGCACTAGTCTAGTACACTCGGGGAGCAGAGGCTTGGCTCACTTTTGCTCAGAGTCGGTGTACCTTGTAGCCAGCCTCCTTCTGCACCACCTCCCATTTTCCTTTTTGCCCCTGAGACCCCCCCCCCCTCCCACTTCCTATTTTCCTTAACCACTGGAGAGAAAAGTAAAAAATCCTGTTACTTTATCATGCACAGCAACTTGGCTCTCGCTGGCCACCTAAAAGCAAGCTCTGGAACTTGTGTGTTTCCACCTCAGAAGGTCTATTAGCAAGCTTTCCCGAACAAAAGAGCCGTGTTCTGTGAGATGGGATTCCCAGGCTGGAGCAGGGAGGAGGGGTGGAGACCTCTGGACACAGCCTCAGGACCAGGATTCCGCTTCTTGCTCTACCACAAGGCAATTGGGTGGAAATGCTCCTGGAGATGTTTGCATCTTAGTATTTTCATGTCCATGATAGGAATAATAATAAACACTTCCCTCCCTCCCTAATACTTTAGGAGAGTTAAAAATCCAACAATAATTTAAAACATTTTCTGAGTGCCTGCTCTAGACCAGGCCCTGTGTAAGAACATGGAGTCGCTTAGATGGATGAATGAGACCAACCCTGTTTTCAACAAATGCAGAGTCTAGTGGAAAAGACACATGTTAGCAACTGCTTACTATAGGGTAAGGTGACCGGACCATGGGAGGAATGTGCCAGAACAGTGGTAAGAAGGAGGAAAAAGCCTACAAGTCTTCTTGGGGCAAAGACACCAGGATGTGTTCCATAAAGAAAAAGAATTTTTATTGGTTGGGTGAGAGAAAATAGTCAGTGTATTCTGTCAAACAGCAGTGATGTTATAGAAAGATATTGGAATTTCATTTGGTTTGTTTACTGTTTATTAATTTATTAATTTATTCAACACATTTACTGAGTTCCTAGGAGTGTAAATCTCAGTGCCTCACTTTAGTCATGTTGCTAGATCTGTTGACTCCACTCAATGAGCTGGTATCTGTATTCTCAGCCCTTAGTAGAGACCACTGAGTATTTATTTAAAGTGAGCAAACATATGAACACTTTTGATGCAGTCCAAAACTTTAGAACTGGTCTCTACATGTCCTTGCAAAGATAAATTTTTTGTGATTCTACTAATTTGGGTCTATTGCTGTCAAATGCACTGTGTTTGGGAAGAACAAGTCTTGCTCAGAATTCTTGAGTTCCTGGGGCTTTAAGAAGAATGCTTGTCCTATGCGACCAGTTTATCATCTAGTTCAGGGGTGCCCAACCTCCTGGCCATGGACCGGTACCGGTCTGCGGCCTGTTAGGAAGTGGGCCGCACAGCAGGAGGTGAGTGGCGGGCGAGCGGAGCAAAGCTTCATCTGTCGCTCCCCATCGCTCCCCATCACTCGCATTACCGCCTGAACCATCCCCTGCCCCAGCACTGTCCATGGAAAAATTGTCTTCCACGAAACTGGTCCCTGGTGCCAAAAAGGTTGGGGACTGCTGATCTAGTTAATGCACTTCTGCCTGGGAAGGACTCAGGGACACGGTGGTGTGGAGAAGTGGGAGCCGGTATCGGCAGGCTTTTCTCTCCTGCTTCCTTTGTCCAGTCTTGCTTCCATAGTGGAAGGGGTACCACTGTTCATTTTGGTCCAGGGCATCAGATTGTGCTTTGATAGACAATGGGGTGTGTCTCACTGCATTCTGGAGCCAGGTGGACCTCCCAGGAGAGTAGAACAGGACTGGTACAGGCAAGGGAAGAGTAGGGTGGGGATTGAGGACCGAGGAGGAGGCTGGGGAAGGTGTGAACTCCCAGGGATTTGGTCTGAGCTTGTGGACACCTCGAACCTTCTTCGTGCAAATGTTCAAGGCCTGCTGGGTATAGCAGCATGGCTCTCCTTTTGACCACAAAGCAAACCCTTTATCCATCCATCTACTCACCCACCCACTGACCCATCCACTCAATCTATGCAACCAATCATTACTGGCAGGCTCACTTCTAGCCACTGTGTGTACAGAGATGAATAGAGAGCTACGGGCACATGAGCAGGTAAATTAGGTTACAATATACCTAAAGCAACAGAGAGATGCTGAGAACACCCAGAGAAGGAAACAACTAATGTGGTGAGCAGGACTCAGAGAAGGCTCTGCAGAGGAAGCACTGATTGGCTGGGGCTAGAGGAATACATCTGAGACTCCCAGGACAGGTGATGGTGGAGACTTACGCCAGGAGCCGGAAGGGGCCATTTCAAGGGCATGCAGGCGAAAAGAGTGTGAAATATTTGGGGAAGTGTGGCTGGAACCCAGGCTTGTGAAGTTCACAACACATTTCGCAGGGCTGATTGATTTTTCGTTTGCTGAGTTTTCAAGAGCTGACCTTTGGTGGTACAAGCCTCGAAGACATCAAAACGCATTTAATATCAAACAAGACTAGGTTAAATGCCCAGCTCTGTGCTCTCATATGTGTGTCCCCTGTATGTCCCCGTTTGAAATGCCAATTGCATGTTATTTCTTCTTTTCATTTGTTTTAAAAAACAAATGTTTATTATGCAAGTACTCTGTGCCAACAAAGGTGCAGCGAGGTTAGTTTTTCCACATTTACCCAGCTATGTTCACCATAGTAAGTGTCTCCTCATGGGTCCCTTCTGCCCTTGTATATCAGTGAACAAAACAAATGAAGACTCCTCTCCTTGGAGAGTTTAGGATACCGTTAAGTCCCCTGCATACGAACGAGTTCTGTTCCGAGAGTGCGTTTATAAGTTCAATTTGTTCGTAAGTCCAACAAAGTTAGCCTAGGTACTCAACTAACACAATTGGCTATATACCGCTGCTTTTAAGCTTGCTTCCAGACACCCTGGGCTTGAAATAAAGATACTGTAGTACTGTACTCTATACAGTACTGTACAGTAAAGTACACAAAAGCACAACCGCTCGTAGAGGATGCACGCACGTGACAATGTACGCCAGATACGTGAACTAACTTAAGTGATTGGACATACGAATGCACTTTCACATCTTTGAAAGCTCACAACTTGAAGGTTTGCATGTAGGGGAGTTACTGTACAGTGTAAATACTGGAAATTGCCTGTTCAAGATGGCGTTGATTTCCAGACGTCAAGAGCAATGAAGCCTGTGGTTATGTCTCTCTTATTCAATGATCCGTCTCAATACAGTGCCTGGCACACAGTAGGACTGTGATTTTTTTTTCTTTCTAGTCTGCCATCATGATTACGGTATTAAATGACAGTGGGCAAGCCAATTCCTGTGGGGCTAGTCTGGTGTCATTTTGGAGAGGTCTTAATGAGGCCCAGCATCGGCTTCATTGATATGAGGATTATCAATATTGTGGCTCAGACCCTGTGAGGAGTTGTGTTAGGTTGTTTGGGCTTTATAGAAAGCATCTAGAACCTAGAGACAGGAGGCTTGAGTTCTAATCCTGGCTCTGTCACTTGTGAGCTGTGTGATGTCATCTTAATTACTTAGCATCTCTGGGCCTTGACTCTTCATCTATTAAAAAAAGAGGTTGGTCCAGTCATTTCTACTCTTCCCCAGCTAAGTGCTCTCCTTTCAATTTCCACTGCTAATGAATTAATTTAGCCTCTTTCGGGTAAAAACTGCTGCTATTGACTAAATGTTTATGTCCCCTCCATTCAAATGTATTTGGAAGGGAGGTCCTTTTGGAAGGTGATTTGATCATGAAGGCAGAGCCCTCATAAATGGGATTAATACCCTTATAAAAGAGACCCCAGAGAGCTCCCTTCCCCCCTCCTTCCACCATATGAGGACACAGCAAGAAGACAGCCCGTCTATGAACCAAGAAGTGGGCTCGAATCTGCTGGTGCTTTGATCTTGGTTGGACTTCCCAGCCTCCAGAACTGTGAGAAATAAATTTCTGCTGTTCAGAAGCTACCTAGTCTATGATGCTCTGTTATAGCAGCCTGAACAGACTAAGACAACTGCCAAGCCTCCACAGCTAGTTCATGTACAAATTAGAAAACGGTGATCCATCTGGGCATATGAATTAGAAAGAGCTGACTTTCTTCTGTGACTGGACCAGGGGCTTGATTTTGACCCTCAACTCCCCCGAGGTAGGCACTCTAGCACACTGTACAACCTGCTCCAACATCAGCTGTGGCCCTGTCCTCACTGGTCTCCCAGCCTCCAGACACAGCTATTCCATTCCAGCCCTTCCTCCACACCCTTCCAGGAAGTCACTCTCAAACTGCATCTGATAGTCACACGCCTTCCTGCTCAAACCCTGACTGGGGCCTCATGGTTTCAGGGTAAAACCGAGCTGCCTCGCCAAGCCTCACATAAGCGCTTCATCTCTCTGTGGGCCTCAACACGTACATCACAGTCATGGCTCCCTGAACATGCAGTGCTTTTCCTCACTGCCAGGCCTCTGCAGGCCCCCCTGCTCAGAAGGTCTTCCCCAAGGTCATCCTCTCCACTCTTCATCTCAGCTCATGCCCAGAGACCCATTGAGACTCAAGCGTCATCTCTGGTAATCTTTCTGTGACCCCCCAGCCCTCAAGACAGGTGGGGGTCCCCTCACTGAGCCTTTGCACAGCTGACCCTTTGCTAATAAGAATGAGAACACCAGGAGCGGCATCACTTACTGAGAACTAACTGTGTGACTGGCACTGACAGCCCCCTGGTGATGGAGGCATTCTCATCTCCAGTTTACAGCTGAGGAAGCAAAGGTGATGAGTGACAGCTCTTAGTATAGTCCCCAGTCCTACAGCATTGGCTGGAAACTTGGGAGAAGTGCAGAATCTCCAGCTGACCCCAGACCTAACTGAATCAGAAATTCTGGTGGTGGACTCAGAAGTATGAGTTTAAAGCCCTCCAAACAATTCTGATGCATGCTAAAATTTGACTTATTGAGCACCTACTCTATGCAAGGCAGTTTGTGAAACAATGGCCTAATATGCAGCTGGTAATGGGTGGTGCTAAGCTTTAGAACCATATGAGTGACAGTTGAAAAAATTAATAAGCTTGTGCTTTTAACTTCTATGCTCTGAACACCCTTTGCTCAGGGAGGCCTCTCCTGGCCACCTGATTTAAAAATCACAGCTCCTCCCCTCCTACCATCTATTGTCAGCATTACGACCTCCTGCCCCTTTACTCCAGAGCAGTTCCCACCAGCTGGCATGCTATACACTTTTAAGTTTACTTAAAGTCATTTATTTACTGTTCCTCTTTCTCTTAGCTTGGGCTGCTATAACAAAATACCAATGACTGGATAGCTTAAGCAATAGGAATTAATTTTCTCACAGTTCTTGAAGCTGAAGTCTGAGATCAGGGTGCTAGCATGATTGGGTTCTAGTGCGAGGTCTCTTCCTGCATGCACGGGAGCCAGAGAGAGAGAGAGAGAGAGAGAGAGAGAGAGAGAGCGAGCGTGCACACGTGCACGAGAGAGCACATGGCTCTGGTATCTCTTCTTATAAGGGCACTAATCCCATCATGAGGGCCCCACCTCATGACCTCATCCAACTCTACCTCTCAAAGACCCCATGTATAAACACCATCTGGTTTAGGGCTTCAACATATGAATTTGCGAAGGACACAAACATTTAGTCTGCAACAATCTCCTACTACCTGATTGTAAGCACCAGCTGGGCAAGGGTTTATCTGTTTATTTCATCTGTTAACTACTAAATTCTCAGTGCCTAGAACACTGCCTTGCATATAGTAGGTGCTCAACAACTGTCTGTGGACTAAATGGTCACACAGCTGGTTGGGGACACAGAGGCAAGGCTCACTTGGCTCTGTTTATTCACATCCCAATATATTTCCTATGCTCCCCCTTCCTTGCCTCCATTTAGTGTTCTGATTAGCACTCCCTCCTTCCTAGAAGGGTCATTTTCCAGAAACATTCCTTTACCAATCCTCACTTGCAGGAAGAGAATCTTTTCCCAACAAGGCTTGCAGAGAGGTTACCCTAGGTATGATTTAGCTCATTTACTCAGTGCTTTGTCTTAATGGTTCACCAAGTGGAGATTCTTTCAGTAATGACAGTAAATGCGTTTGAAATGTAGATATCGACCCAGGCAATGCTGCATATTCGGCTCATCAAATTTTGATGTTAAAATTAAAACCCTTTTTTTTTTTTTTTTTGGTGGGAAGGGAGAAAGCTAAGTGTTGATTCCAATTCCATCACTGGCATTTTTTTTTTTTTTCCAATGAAAGGAGAACATTTTAATCCTCTAGCCCTCCCTTGGCTGCTGCCACATAGTAGGAGATGATAACAAGAGAGAGGCAAAGAAACCAGATGTGTTTGGACATCTCACGTTCTACTCATGGTGCTAAGCTCTACACAGGAAATGTACATGGCATGCTTGGCCTCGCCACCCTCAGGCAAAAGAAATGCCATCATCACTCCATTCTTTCTCTCCAATGAAATCTTTCCAGAGCTCCCAGCTGCCTCAATCATTATCAGAGGTCCCCCCAACTGCTGCCACATGATTAAAACAATCCTCACTGTATTTCATCTGATTTTTCTCCTCCTCAGCGTAGCTTTACCCACCACCTCTTCAAGTAGATAAGCTTGTTCTTCTCTATGACATCCTCCTAGTGTATATCATAATCCACAACTATTTTCTTCATTCATTTTTTTTTTTAAACTAGTTTATTTTCCTTTGGTTTGTTGTCTACTTTTAGGAGAGCCAAGACTTATGAAAACATAGCTAGCCTCTCTTTCCTGGAGGAACACTAACATATTTCCTATTCATTTACCCTCCTACCTATAGGGTCCTGACTTACTGCTTGCAACAGCAGGCTGAGGTAGGACACAGCATGGCTGCTTTGTCAATGAGGCCATTGAGGCCAGAGCAGTTAAAGGGAATGACTGGTGCAACACAGATCATGAGTGAGGGGACCTCAATTACGACCAGACCCACCCAACTCCAAAGCAGAGACCAGTGGCAGAGCCTGCAGGCTCTGAAGCCAGTGAGTAGGTTCAGATTCTGGCTCTGGCACCTGCCAGCTCTGTGCAGCTCTCTCAGCCTTGGGTGAGTTATGTAAGCGCTCTGTGTTTTAGTTTTCCCACCTGTGAAATGGGAATAATAATGACATTTCCTTCATGAGGAGGCAAAGGTTGAAGAAGTAAAAACATGAAGGGCTTTGAATAATATCTGGCACATGGTTGCTATTCAATACATTTTAGCTAGTGGTTCAGCTTTGCCGTGCTGGTAATTCATGATTTCTCACATTTGAATAGGCTTTCACAAAAGTCTGAATTAAGATAGGTACTCCCCCATTTTTCAGATGAGGAGAGTACGGACCAGAGATTTCTAGCCACTTGCACAGACCACAGAGCTAAGAAGCTGGTAGAATTAGGACTAGATTCTGGGCCCCTGGCTCCTTCTCCAGTGGCTGCCTTTTCAGGCCAAAATTTACATGGGCTCTAGGTTTCCAGGTTGCATGTGTAGACTTAGGGTGCCAAAGCTTTCCTAATTCCTTAAAGGGACTGACAAAACGCATAAAATGCAGCGAGGTCTCTCTCTGCCAAAGCAATGTTGTGAAAGGGATATCCAAGCCAAGGCTTTATAAAGAGTGGCTGGTGGGCCTGTCAGAGTAGAGATCTGGGCACCCTGTAAGTTTTCCCTGATGAGCAGGTGAGGGTCCTTCTGGCCCTGCTGGCATCTCCCCATCACAGGCCTTCGATTATCCTTCATGGCAGGACCTCAGCGCTGGCCAGAAAGACTGGTGGTTGCCTGCACGGGGTGATTGGAAAAATTCCTCTTCTGTCTAACATATCCAAAATAATCTCCCCAGACAGACGGCCAATTCTACCATTCAAGATACTTCTCTGGGATAAAGTACTGCTCTTCTAGCCTCTTGACCACAGGGCAGGGGAAAGTTTTCAGGGTCACTTCTGAAATCTGGCTCTCCCTGGTTTTCCTCCAATCTACCTGTCAAACAATCCTAGCAAAAGGGAAGGAGCCTCATATTTTAGCTCGGGCAGCTTCTATGTTCCAGGAACAGGTAGCCTCTTCTGCATATACTGTATCATTCAACCCTATATCAACACTGCAATATATGTAGTAGTGTTTCTTTTTGATGCATAAGGAAACAAACTCAGAAAACTTAAAGAACTTGCCAGAACTTACTTAGCTCATAGCGATGGGCCTAAAATTCAAACCCAGGCATGTGCAGCTCTGAAGTCTCTGCTGTTTCCATGACAGCAACATTTCCGAGGTCATGAGCTCAGCAGCTTGGCTTTCTGTGTGACCACGCACGTATCCATGCAGACTTTTCTGCCTTATTGGGCTATTCAAGATGGCACTATTGGAGTCCCCCTTTTGAAAACCTGAGTCCATTTTCTCGGAGGCTAGGGTTCATGCTGAAGTTCTGGAAATCTGTTTTCCCAAAGTCGAGAAGGCATGAGGGCTAATGCTAGATTAACCTGGAAATCTCAACCTAGTTTTACTCCAATATGGCAGTTTGTTGTTACCAAAACTTATGTCTCATGGGCCTCACCATCAATGATTCAGTACCACTCAGCCCTGAGGAGGGTGCCTAGGAGCAATGCTTCTTGTGGCTCCCCCGTTTTGAATATAAAATGGTCAAGAAAAAGAATGTGTGGGTGGTCCTCCCCGCATCCAAGAAACTTCTGGGGAGTCTGCTATGGCTCAAGCCTGACCCAGTTCTGGGTTCCGTATTAGAGTGACCTGTAGGTGAGCAGCGTGTATGGTTGGCAGCTCATTCCCGAGACAGTATCAATTCTGTGTCTTTCTTTTCTTTTATCCACAGCCCAAATGCTTTATCTCACATTTCCACCACACTGTGTAGATGTCCAGCTTGGTAGTCCAAAGCCTTCATCTCTCCCCTCATTAGAGTTTTTTTTCTTCTTCTTCTTTTTTTTTAATAGCATATCTCTTTCCACTGTTATATTACAGTCATTCAACCAAGCCCACCAAAGCCTTCAAGTGGTATGTGAGTTCCTGGTATACACTCTTAAGTTTTCTTTGTTTCCTTCCCCTACTCACAATAACAAAGCGTAGACAGCTGAAGCCGTACATAAGGTACTGAACAGAAACTTGTCTCTTGTCTCCTCCATCCTTGCACTACCGTATATCCTGTAAATCCAATCTTTAAGGAAGGGGAATTAACATGCATGGAGCATCTGCCATACGCCAGGCACCACTTTCCCTCATATTGTCTTAAGTACACCTCAGAGCAACTAAGAGAGGCAGGAGTTTTCATACCCATTATATAGATGAGAAAATTGAGGCTCAGGGAGGTTAAATAACATGGCCAAACTCAAACTCTTGAGGGTCTTCTTTCGACCGTCCTTTGCTTAACTTTGAAGGCTAGGCCTTTCTAGTACAAAGCACTGGCTAGCTAGCACTCGAGACCTTCAGCTCTTCTGACGCGTTCTGCTTTCTGGAGGAGCCAGGTATTACAATATGCTGTTCTTTGTCACTTGTGGCCAGGTTGAAAATTAGAGCAAGGCACGTCAACTTTACGCCTCACTGGTCACTCTATAAAGCAACATGAAACACACACATATCCGCAAACAAAATCTAAAGAAACCATGACTTTTTAAAAGGTGTTTTAGAACCTACAATCAAAAAGCCATTTATTAACAGTCCCATCTACATTCACCAGTTAGGTGGCCCTGTCATTTATCTGCTCGGACATCAAGCAGGTCGGCAACTATTGTTTTAATTAATTAATTCAACCCTTTATCCCCAGGGCAGGCCCTGGGAGACACCTGGCTTATTTTCACAGCGGTCCCTGATGTTCAGCTGTCAAGCCACATCACGACTGGCAGTATGAGCTTCATGCAAGGCCAAGCACTTAATCTCTTTAAAGGAGACCTGTCATCACTTTCTTTCACTCCGGTGCAGCCCCAGTCTATGTTGAGACATAACGTCTCATGCACCTGTCTCTCCTTTCCCAACCTAACAGCCACCAACTGGGTTTAGACGCTTCTCAATTCCTCTCTGAATCATTGTTCCTACAATTTGAGTGCCTGCTCTGGGCTGGGCACCATGCTATGTGTTTCATATTCCTCTTCTCCCATTCACAAGACAACCATGCAACATAGTATTGTCATCCCCAGATTCCCCCAAAGGAAATGGAGTCTTAGGAAAAGGAAGTGACTTGACCAAGATCTTGTAATCAGGAAGTTGCAAAGCAAGGATATGAACTGAGTTCTGTAATGACTTCAATAATTACGTTTCTTCCACACTTCTGTATTGCCTCTAGCCCTGCCTTTAATCTCTAAGATCTGGGAATGAAAAACAGGTGCTAGCTAGACTATATCCTGCATAAAAAGGTAAAATAGGGGCCCCCCAAAAGACATGGCATTGAGAGGACCTAGGGGACTTAAGAAATTTCAAACAAACTTTTAAGCAGTCTTCTGTGGAAGTGCCACGTAAATTCTCTCCATTGTTTTGTTTGTGGGTGCTTCAGTAAATTTCACATTGCTCCTGATATTTATGTACAGTATATTTATTTGGTGGTGGGGGTGAAGCTGGTGTCCAGGGCTAAGAGGAGAAGGAAGAGACAGTAGACACTTGGAGTACACTTGGCTTTGTCATACTGGCTGAATTAAAAAAAAAAATAGTAGACGAAACAGGGTATTGGGGTGTAGTGGTCCTCAAAACCTGAATAAAGGAGAAGGATATTTCAGGTGAGGAAATAGCTGGTGCGAAATTCCAGGGCTGTGACAGGGCCCACATTCCACAGCCACATGTGTTCCTGGGGGGATAATGGCTTTCAGAGGGATTCTTTCTGCATAGAAGATGCTGAGCTTATCTACTTATCTTCCTGACCAGCCTTCCATGCCAAGTCATCCATAGTTTCAAAAGTTCCGACTTTCACATTTTCCCCCCTTGCTGCTAAGCATTCAAAAAGAAGAGGAAGGAGGAGGAGGAGGAGAAGAAGAAAAATAAAATCCAGCCATTTCATAACCATTGCTTCTTAGCTGCCCTGGGGGTGCCACCTCTAACCTGAAACCTCCCATAATTGTCTGGGGCACATGGGTTCTCCCAATGGCACCTTCATTTAATGCCATTACAGTGGGCTCCAGGGTCTTAAAGCCTGGTACCTGCCCTCTCTGGCTCTTGCTACCAGAAGGAATTGCACTTAAAAGCTATCCCTTATGTGACTAAATTGCCTCTTTCTATTGCATCTTGCATCCAGGTAAGATGGTGGGACAATTAAACTTCTCATTCCCCTGGTCATGGAAGTAGTTTGAAGCAGGTCTGCTGAGCGCTTCCCAAAGCATTTCCAATAGAACACTCGGCCCATGATTGTGTCTTCAAAAGGTAAGTTTAGCGATTGAATATTCTTGGGAAACACGGCACACTCTATCTGAATCTTGGAGACCCCTAATGCATATTGGCAGATTAAAGGCACAGGGAAGTTCTGCAATAGGAAACCTCTTTAACCAGGTATTTCCTAAACTTATTTGGTTAAGGAACCAAACTTTTTGCATTATCCCTACACCCTTTGAGAAGGGCTGCTCTAGAAAATAATAACCCCTTCCTGGTGCATGTTATCTAGTATTTTACATTCTGTTAGAGCAGGAAGTGCGGAAGGCAGTATGATTTGCATTTTACAGGCGATGGCATTGAAAGGCAGACGTGTAAGTGACTTGCAGTAGAGAAAGCAGCTGGTAGGAGGCAGACGGAATCAGGGTTTCTGATCTGAAGGGTGGGGATCTTGCTGCCAAGCTGCCTGGTTTTTTTGTTGAGGCCGTCTGTACCCCTTTAATAGCCGTGTCTAGACCACACATACAGAGCAAAGTGAGCTTTGTAAATAGGTTATTACTGTTTGAAAAAAAAACCACAGAGGGGTAGTTGGGGAAAACTAAGTAAAGAAATACTTGTTTAGTGCATAGAGGGTGCTGGGTGCTTTGCCTGCATTACCTCCTAAATCCTCACAATAATCCTGAGAGGTAAGTGTTATTATCACCATTTTACAGGGCAGCACACTGAGGCTCAGAGAGATTAGGTAACTTGCCCAGGGTCAGCCAAACTTTACGTCCACACTTAATTGCAAAAAGCGTTCCCTGTCCTCTTACCCCACTACCAGTTTTTCATAAATGGCACCATCTCTGTGATCCTAGAGCCCAACAGAGACAGCTAGATTTATCTGGATGTCTCTGCGGACTGGACCCTGTTTGTGTTCCAGCAGCTTGTTTAGACAGGACTGGTTCAATCTGGAGGTTCAAGAATAAGAATATTGAGAATTAGTAATTCTGCACTCAAAGGAGATCAAAGGGAGTTTACGCTTAAATGGTTTGACAGTGTTTTGTCCCACGCTGGAAAGTGTATTGGGGATTTTTATCCCCCAAGCCAAACAAAATTGTTGATGTCTTCTTAGGGCACTGAGTGAAAATAACCAAGATAGATTCTGGAGATTCCTCAGGCTGAGAAGTTGCTTGTAAGCAAACAGTGGGGGGCAGGAAGAAGGCCACGGTTCTATTCTGGCCTATGCACCCACAGAATGTGTGACCTTGGCAAACCTCTTAAACCCACTTGGCCTCAGTCTGTCATATATAAAAAACAGGGGTGTGAGAAGATGCCCAGAGGTGATAATTACTGTGAAGGATAAGGTCTGTCTGGAGGTCAGAGGTTACCACTTCTCTGACCTGGATGGCATCCTCTCACCTAGTTAGTCCTGCAAAGAGAGGTCATTTTAGGTCCATAGGATGGGAGAAGTTTTGGTGCCCTCATCCTTCCCAAGTGAAAATGAGACAGTGTCCCCTACTTTGTACCTTACAGGGAGGGCGCTGGGAACCACAGGCCTCGGGTGCTTCCTTCAGTGGTTTCCTGGTTACCTGAGCTTGTGTCCCATTTGGGGAACCTGTAGACGGCTTGTTTGTAGTCTATCTGTTTGGGGTTGGTTGGCGTGGAGGTGCAGGGACCCTACTGCTTCAAACCTTCTACCGCCAGGCTCGGGTGAGGAGGGCCCTTAGGGGTGGAGAGGGCTGTGGTAGTGCTATAAAGAGGGAAGGAAGCCAAAGGAGGCCCAGGGGCTCGTGAGAGGGAGAGGAAGGAAGCCAATTGCTGACCTAGGCCTGGGCAGGGCCCTGAGCTGAGCAGTAGAAATTTCCAGAGGCTCCTACGATAGGAGGCTGGTTTAGGCAATTCCTCAGCCCCCTCCCAGATCACACTTCAGGTGTGATTTCATTTCCCTGCCTTACCCCGCTGCAAACGAATGCCTCGGATGAGCTCAGACTTGAGAGTGACTCACAAAAGAGCATCGGGGCTGCCAGCCCTCAGAGGGCAGATTATGATCGGCTCCTCTGTAGGTCCCTGCGCACGTGAGGCCTGCTCCAGAGGAAGCTCTCTGTCTCCTGTCCGGGTTTCCATGGGCAAACACAGTGCACAGGTGTGGCTCAGGCCCCCGCGGGGGACCAGCTGGGTACTGCATTCCAGACGTTCTTGGGGCCTCCCGGGGAACAACGCCAGTTCACCCGACAGAAACAAAGATCTTAAGAAACCTCACCTCCTGGGTCCCTCAACAGAGGAAAAGGAGGGGGAGCTCTGTTACTATTCGGGAGAGAGACACAAAGGCGGCCACGCCTAGATTCCAGAGTGTGGGCGGAGGGATGTCATCAATACTTCAGTAGCACCAGCTGTCAGGACCCAGCCCCGGGCTTCCCCTCCACCCCTCCTTGCAAGGCTCAGGGTCTTCCCACCAGAGAATGTTGGCAGGCTCTTCCAGGCTGGGGGCAGGAAATGATGTCAGCAATGCCGTGAAGGTGAAGCTAAAACATGGCACCTCCAGGGGGCAGCCAGTCTGTGGGTCGTGGCTGAGTGAGTGGCTTGGTGTGTGCAGGCTCTGTGAAGGCAGGGACAAGGCTTGCAGAGTCCCTGACCGCCGTGGTCCCTTAATAAACAGTTGTTGAATAACTGACAGAGAGGGGGTAAAGTGAGGATTATTGAGGGGTCTTAAAGAGGGTCACTGGAGAGTTTGGGAAAGCAGAGGTCTCCAGGATTTGGGTTTGGAGAGGGAAAAGGGAGAATTAGGGAGGAATCGAGTACTGACTCTGTGGCACAGACATTGTGGTTGGCACTTCACATGAGTTACTTCTTTTAGATCCTACCCAGGAGTTATTACCCTTCTGTATGAGGTGAGGTTTGTGAGGCTATGTGAATTGCCCAAAGATAAATCATCTGTTAAGTGGCAAAGGCAGGATTCAAACCTGGGTCTTCGGATTTATCTGCCTTCATCTTGTTAGGTCGTGATTCCCCCCATTTTATACAGAAGAAGACTGAGGCCCCGAGAAGCCAACTCACAGGTAATAGAAGGTGGAGCAAGGATGAGAACTCAGAACTCCGACCTCATTCTTTCCAAGCCCTTCGTGGCCTGTCTGATCTTCTCCAGTGACAGGTCTCCCTCACTCCAGGTGGCACTGAATACATTGCACAGCTCCGCCTGTCCCCGAGGGGGCTGGGACGCCCCTCATCCCGCAGGCTGCATCTTCTCCCTCATCTGCTCATTGCAAGTCAGGGAATCCCTGGCAGCCCCTTTGGGGAGGGCAGACATCTGGCTCACAGCTGGCCGAGGTACGGCTCATGCAAGTCTGTGGCAGAGAATGTGGGCTTTGTGTGTGTTTATTTTTCTTTTCTCTGTAGACAGTAAAACTGGATAATGAGCCTGATGAAAGAAGTGCCTCCAGAGACTGGTCAGGAGTCCTGGTTCTAGCACTTGCTAGAGGTGCCAAGCTGTGCCCCTGGAATGCCCTCTCTGGGTCCCCAGGTTCCCATGTGGAACACCAGAAGTTGCACCAAATGACACCCCAGCTATTCTCCCAGCGCTGTCTTTCTAGACATCTATTTGAAACAGGTCAGCATGCATAGACCAGAAGAGTCAAATACTCTTCCTTATGTAGCAAACTCTAAAATTAAACACACATAAAATATTTTGATGTTTAAATCAAATCTTGGCATTTTCTATTCTCTTTATCCTTTTATCCTTGTATGAATTTTTAAAAATAGTCTTTATTTTATGATAAAAGTATATTTTCCCTTCATAGATGCATAGAATTTCAACCTCTTTTTGTTGTTTGCATGCATTTTTTTCTAAAACGTAATTAAGAACCACAGAAATTGGGGTGGCTACAGTGGTGTAAATATAAAAACTTTCTGGGGTCCCTGTTTATCTACATCTTATGATGGTTAATTTTATGTGTCAACTTGGTGAGGCTAGAGTGCCCAGTGGTTGGTCAAATACTAGTCTAGATGCTGCCATGAAGATATTTTTAGGTTATGAATAGCAGTTGTAATCTGTTGACTTTAAGTAAACCAGATTACCCTCCATAATGTGGGTGGGCCCCATCCAATCAGCTGAAGGTCTTAAGAGCCAAGACTGATGTTTCCTAGAGAAGAAGGAATTCTGCCTCAAGATTCACATGGAAATTGGCCTGTTGGTTCTGTTTCTCTGGAAAGCGCTGACTGATATGTCTGTTAGATTCAAAGATTCTTCCACCAGAAATGTCATAAAATTCATTGTTGTTAGACTTTTTCCAGGAATGCTGTCTTCACTCTCTGGCTATGTTACATCATGGTCATGAGTTCGGGACTCAAGCAACCTGAGTGTGACACCAGCCCTGCTGCTTACTAGTGCGGGGTCTTGTGTGGGCAGGGCTCCCACTGGGCCTCAGTCCCCTTACCCATCAAACAGAGGCTGGGGACCAGGGTGTGTGATGGTAACCCCTTTGCTCAGGGCTTGCTGGGAGGGTCAGATGAGTTGATGCATTAAATCCTCTGAAACAGAACATGAACTTGATAAAGAATAAACACTACTAACCTAATGAGTATGACTCCTCCTCCTTTTATCAGCATTATTAACTGGACTCAAACGATATTTTTGGTGCACCGGCTGGCAGCCACATCCTATGCTTGGGAGCTGGCGACGGGAGATGAAAGTCAATGTCCTCCCCCTTCAGGAGTTCAGGGTTGACTGAGGGGGGAAAGCTCTGTGTGCTCCATGAGCCACAAGACAGGAGGGCATAAATCATAGCTCTCCCAAGCTTTCAAGGCCCAGTCCAAATCCTATCTCCTTCACGAAACCTTCCCAGATCCCCCTCTTAGAAATTAATCTCCCAGCTCCCATGTCCCCAGGGCCTCTGGCTTGTACCTTTCCTGTGGTACTTACCACTATTTACCTTGTATTAGAGTGATTTATGCACAGGTCAGCCTCTCCCCCTAGAATGTGAGTTTCTGAGGACAGAAATATTTATGAAGGGCCTTTCCATGACTTTGGCTCTCATCTGAAGGACCAACATAACAGCATCAATAATCTGCCTCACATTTTAAAATGACTTTATGGCAAAATAATTAAAATGGAATATCGTTTTGAAATTATTTTCACATTTTTATTCTCATAATCATCCTCTCTTTTTTGTGTGTCCATTTTATAGGTGCTGTGCAGAAGGCAGAGAGCTTGCCATGAGCTGTACCAGGTCACAGAGCCAGTTAACAGCCAAGCTAAGCCTAGAACCTGGACTGTCTGTGCTCAGCTGTCTAAGGCTGGCACTTAGTTGAGACGACTGTGTAGCATATGCCTGGCCCTGTTAGGTCACTCTTACCGACTAATTCCACACCCTGCTATGCACAAGCAGTTTGGTGTCCTAGCCGTGTGAGTTCCCTCCCTGTTTAGACAAAATGAAGCCGGATGAAAAAAACTGCATCCTTTAACTGCCTTTCCAGTCTGGTTGTGACTCCTGCCCTGACAATTTTCAGGTTGGCCAAGACTGGTCTCCAGCAATTTCTCCAACAAAACCATGTGGCTTTGGAGTGATTAGAGCTGGGCGTGCTTGCCCAGTGATCCTTCCACTCTTCCTCTCTCGGACTTCTCAAGGCCTTGTGACAACACTGAGATAGAAGCTCAGTTATCTGCTACTGACAGGTGAGGACCCTGAAGCTTGAAAAGATGGAGTGAGTTACGTGCCCAAGGCCACACATAGCCAGGGTTCAAATCCATGTGTGTTCTGATGCTAAAGACTTTCCATTATGCCCACACTGGATTCCTTCTCTAATTGGGGGGTGACTTGGAAAGCAGAGGCTGATTCTCCTATCTCTAGCTGACCAACTTTATGAGATGAGTGAAGTTGGTCAGCTAGAGATAGGAGAATCAGCCTCTGCTTGGAAAGCAGAGGCTGAAAATCACTAGAGAAGTGATTTTCTTGGAGAATTAGTCAAAATCATTTGATGATGACAGAAACCCAAAGAATCACTTTAGAGATTGGTACATACTAATAGAAGGCTGATTATGATTCTTTTTTCATCTCCCAGTTTGGAATTTGAACACATTAATTGGCAAAACTTTCCACTGTGATTTTCTATTGCAACCTTCCTTCCTGCAGCCATATCTGACTAATGAGAACACTGAATAAAACCCTTCATCCTCTCACCCCCATGCCTTTACTTCTGTCGTGTTTCCCACTTGGAATGTCCTTTCTCCACACTTATAACTAGGCTTCCTTCCCTCCTTCAAGATCTGACTTGATTGGGCCTATGGACTGACTGAATTGAATGAATGCCAATTTTTACCTTGGTGTGAGACCAGCTTTCATGCAATAAATAGTAGGGGAAGAGTCAAAAGTAAAGGATAACTAATAATTGGAGGCAAAGTAGGGACGTTGGTGAGGCCACGTTTGGTTAAGAAGTTTGCACTCCCTCTGTTGAGTGGTGGGGAGCCATGGAGCAGAGGGGTGGGCTACGTGAAAGGACTTATGTTTTGGGAATGTAAATCGGGTAGGAGAAAGTAAGTGTTTTCACTTTTACTACTCCATAGTAGACTCTTAGAGTAGTCTAATTATATGGTGATCAGAGCCTGAGCCAGGGAAGTGGCCGTGGACTGGAGAGGAGGGAGAGACAGGAGGTATTTCGGATGGGTAAACTAGAGTTATTTCCCTAGTGGAATCTTGAAAAGAGGTGGCACAACACAGAAGCAGGGATATGGGCTCTGGAACGAGGCAGGCTTGGTTTTGAATCTCAGCTCAGCCACCTGCAGGCATGTGGCTTTGGCAAGTCACATAAACTCACTGAGATTCAGTTTCTTCATCTGTCAAGTGGTAATACTGTTGAGCACTCATAGGCTTTTGTGAAAATCAGCAGAAACAACAAAAACACAAAGGTAGTCACACGGTAGGTGATCAGTTAGTGATCGTCTTTATAGGCGACAGAGGACATCCTGGCTAAGACCTGGGCTGGAAGCATTGCTCTGCTGTCCCTTGTCAGCTGTCTGAACTTGAGCGAAACTGAAGCTAGGAGAACTAGGTAAAGTGGAGATAATAATGGCTCTCACAGGTCTGTTGTAATGAACTTTAAATCCACTGGGAGAAATGTATGTTAAGTGATGGGCCCAGAGGAAGTCCTCAGGTAGGAGGGAGTTGTTATCCTCAGCATTATTAGTGCCCCATGGACACTGCTGGCTGGTGACCCAACTTCCATTCCCACCCCCTTCCCTTTTTTCCTCTCACATGATAGAATCTACAAATGCTAAATACTCTTTTTCCCAGCTTCCTTTGCAGCTAGGGTAGCCATGTGACTGAGTTCTGGTCAATAGACATGAGCACATGTCTGCTGGGGGGATCCTGGGAATGCTTTTACTTCCATGATTAACAGAAGACACCCAGTCAGGATGGCCCAACACCACTCTGCCCCTGATTCCTGCTTTAAATTCAGGGATGATGTCTGAGGCTGGGACTGCTAACTCGCAACCATGAAGAAAAGGCTAAGAGAATGACAAAGATGCCAGCCAGCCCAATGCTGGGGAGCTGCCAGTGTACACCAGTGCCAACAGCTATTCATTTATCCAGAGTTCTTGTCCTGTGAGGAAAATAAACCCTTACGTCCAAGTCACTGTATTTGGGTTTCCTGTGTACTTGTAGCTGAATGTTGGCCTAACTGATATAAGAAGTAAGGGAAAGACAGCAGGAAAAGTCACTAGGTGGTTTCGAGCAGCAACATTTCAGCTAAGGAAACTGTTCCATGTTTTTCATATAGGCTCTGTGTTTCCCTCCTTCTGTGCTTTCTCTTACAGGAATCTCCCTGCTCTGTGTCCCCAACCCCCATCTCTGTGTGCATAAATCTTCCCAGCCTCAGCCTAGTGCCACCTCATCCACGAACCATCTCCATCCCTCCATGTACAATGAATCTCTCCTCTTTAAATTTCTGTTTGAAGCACTTTAGGTTTCTACTTTTTAAATTACATTTTCAAACACTACGTAATAATTTGTTATCGGTGTTCATATCTTACCTCTTCTCATAGAAACTAAGCGCCTTTACATATATTATTTCTAAATGAGATTGTGCATGAAAAGTGTTTGGCACAATCTTATGAAAAGTTAGGTATTATTATTATTATTATTATTTTGTACTTCCAATGTTTGGTCTAGTCATTCAACAAGTATGTAGTAAGAATCTACTTAGTACAAACATGTGATGACGATCTATGTGTACCATCAGGATTAATAGCATCTGCTCTGAGGACAAACCGTTTGGGCTTCATGGGACAATTTTCTCAGTTTCTTTATATTTCAAATAGGGATAATGGTAGTAAAAGAGGTACTATGGGGAATATTGATTTAATATATGCAAAGCATATAGAACAGTGCGTGGCATGCATCAAACGGAATATTATTATTTTGTTATTATGATTACTAACCATGCTATTAGTCTCAAGGGAGATACCTAACATGCTTTTTACCATATAGTAGGACCTCAATAAATATTGAACAGATAACTTGTGAATAACGTGTGTATGTAAAAAGTTCCAAGTAAGACTAATTTAAATACATATATAGTTAAGTATATTAACGTTCATGAATAATTCACTTAACAAATATGTGTTTTTAAATTGATTTTCTTTGGAGATTACATTAAGCATTTCACAACAAATCTTGAAGTAATTGGAGAAGCACTGGCAGATACCACAAAGCCAGAAAGAGGAATGACTCAGGTCAACTAGGAAATTCACTCATTTTTAACCTCAACAATTGTCTTTACTCTCCCTGCTTCAGCTCAGCACCTGGGGAGAATTCTACCACCTAGGTCTCCAGAGTGAAAGTCAACCTTCTCCTCTGGTTCACAGGTAACCCCCCAGGCTGAGCCCAACACTCAAGATCAGCCTTGTTTTCAACCCCTTGTGGAGAGTCTGGGCTCTGTGATCAGAATGCCTGGGTTCATCCTCTTATACTTTTGGTGGGAATGTAAACTGGTGCAGCCACTATGGAGAACAGTATGGAGGTTCCTCAAAAAACTAAAAATAGAGTTGCCATATGATCCTGCAATCCTACTCCTGGGCATATATCCAAACAAAACTATAATTTGAAAAGATACGTGCACCCCAGTGTTCACTGCAGCACTATTTACAACAGCCAAGATGTGGAAGCAACTTAATGTCCATCGACAGATGAATGGATAAAGAAAATGTGGTATATATATACCATGGAATATTACTCAGCCATAAAAAGAATGAAATAATGCCATTTGCAGCAACATGGATGGACCTAGAGATTATCATACTAAGTGAAGTAAGTCAGAAAGAAAAAGACAAATACCATACGATATCATTTATATGTGGAATCTAAAGTATGACACAAATGAACATATCAATGAAATAGAAACAGACTCACAGACAGAGAAAACAGATTTGTGGTTGCTGGGGGGTGGGGAGGGGGAGGGATGGATTGGGAGTTTGGGGTTAGTAGATGCAAACTATTATATAGAGAATGGATAAACAACAAGGTCCTACTGTATAGCACAGGGAACTGTATTCAATATCCTGTAATAAACCATAATGGAAAAGAATATGAAAAATAATGCATATATATATATATTTATAACTGAATCACTTTGCTGTATGGTAGAAATTAGCACAACATTGTAAATCAACTATAATTCAATAAAATAAATTAAAAAAAAAGAATGGCTGGGTTAAGATTCTTGTTCTGCTACTTGCTAACAATCCCTCCGTGCCTTCGTCCACCATGTACAAAATGGAATAGTCAGAGTATCCCTCATACTGAGTGACTGGGAAGCTGAACTGAGTTAATCCGAGTAAACTGGTGAGCGCCGTGCGGAGCAGAGGGCGTGTGTCAGTAGGTTGACTCGCCTCATCGCAGTTCCTCAGCAGTGCAGCCTCTCTGAGTTGTTCCCTGGGTTCCTTCCACACTCCACAACTTTGCACCCACCCATCACACATCATTCTTTTTCTTGTTCTTCACTGGATAAACGCCTATTGATTCATCCAGACTCATTACAAATGGCACCCTCAGGGGGTATATGACATGACACGAGCATGCATTCCCGGAGTTTATAATCTCTGGGGGGAAACCAACAAGTGAACAATAGCACTAACAACAACAGATAATTTTACGAGTGAATCACTTAAAGGACCCCTTTCCCAAGCACCCATAGATCCTATTAGTCCAGGACATTTGACATGTCTTTCTATTCACCGCTTGATGTAAGAGAGTGCTAGGAAACACCTGGGAAGACAGTCCTGTTCCCTTGAATTGGGGTAGAATATCCCATCTTTGCTGATCAGGGAGGGGACTGGTTATTTGCGGAGTACCTATCATGAGTTGGCCCTGCGGGAGTACTTCTTATGTCCTCATCTTTTTTTTTTTTTTTTTAATTGGAAGCATTGAAAATCTATTTAATTGTTCAACGATATTACATCTTGGAAATATCAGACACAAGTTCATGAATGTCTTCCCTTTAAGAAGCCTCTAACATTTATGAGATTTATACAAACCCTGTTGGGACAACTGATCTCATTTTAAAAGGTCTAAGAACTTTTAATTTAAGAATAATAAAATGAATTTAAATATAAAACATAAAACGCTTAAACATGTCCTTAAAGTGTGTTTTAGTCCAAACATTGCTAATTCGTAGGAATCAACAGGCAAAACTCTTGCCGTTGAAGTAAAGTAAAAATGAAGTTGTCTGATCTAGCTTTCGTCTTAGTTATTTCATTCAGTTCTGAAATTCCTGTAAGAGTAAAGCCACATTTTGATAATGTACTTACACTTGTATGTCCTCATCTTTAATCTTTACTATCACCCTACGAAGTAGACAGTGTTACTCATTTTAAACAGGAGGAAACTGAGGCACAGAGAGGTCGTATGACTTGCTTGCATTGACACAGCTGTATGCTGGCTCTGGAATTTGCATTCAAATCTCTGTGCTGACAGAGTCATGTTTCTCTGGGTTTTGCTGGAGAGGAGATGGAGCAGTACGGGATTAGGCGAGCGGAGGGAGAATGAATAGAGAAGTTCAGGCAGGCAGGAAAGCCAGATTTTCTACCCTTGCCAATCCTATTAAGGGTGGATCCTGACCAAAATCCTGCCAGGTGTACATCAATAAGAGAGGAAAACATTCCTGCGTAGGCTCATTTTATTTGCAGAGTGGGAATTACTGGGCTATGATCCCCAGAAGTGCTTCGCTTGGAAACCAAGAACTTTGGCCATTGTATTCTTCTGAATTCATATTGAACTACTCATGGTGTGTTGGAAAGCCTGCTTTAGAATCAGTCGTTCTTCACTTGGGATCTGGATTCTAACACACAAGTTGTCAGACTTCAGGCCAGTGATGTGACCTCACTGAGCCTCAGTTGTCTTGTCTAAACATGGGATTATTGGAGATACCAACTCAGAGGTTGATAATGAGAGACTATAAATGACGTGTGACTAGGGTGCATGTAAAATGTATTGTTCAAACGGGGACACTGTGTGGGGAGAGTCCTGCTGAGAATTATGCTGGGACAACAGGGGTAAACTGGTGCCGTCTTGAGGAAACTGCACAGTATGGTCACACCAGGTGTGAGCTGTAAGAAGTGTCTAGCCGAGGGGCTGCTACCTGGTAAGCCCCTGCAAATGCTCTTCCCTGCCAGTATTTTAAGCACAATTCCAAAGTCAAGCTACATTGCAGCACTTACAATTTTCTGACCATATTAGACCCACAGGCAGAGATAGCTCAGCCTGGCTCCTATCAGTCATCAGTTAGTCATATTTTTAAGTCTGATCGACCAGTGAACGTGTGGAGACTCATCAGAACAATGTAAGAGGCTTCTCAGTGTAGTTAGGACAGGACAACGGGAGAGAGTTTGTTTATAGGGAAGAGGAAGGAAGGTGTGTGCTGTAATCTATTTAAAAACAAACAGAAGACACACCAGCTTCAGAGCAGAAGATGAGAAGGGGGGATGTAAAGGAACAGGGGGAGATAAGTTAGAACACTCTGTTTAGTCACCTATATCTGCTAAGGAGCGAAGATGGAGTGGCCAACATATTCCAGCAAGGTGAGGCATCTTTAGCAACTGCTGGACAATACCTGGTGGAAATAGGAGAGGAAGGCAGAAATCCTAGGATTTCGTTCTTCCTGACACACAGTGGATACTTAATACGTGTTCAATTTCTTTCCTTTTGCTTCTTTTGTGCTAAGGATTTGTAAAATAATCTGAGAAGGTGATTTACAGTTTACACCCATAGCCTAGAAGCTGATGATCACGAATGCCTGCGTGGTCATCAATTTCTCTTCCTTTCCTCCCTATCCCCCACTCCCTCTCTTCCCTCCTTCTCGCAATTTACTGAGCCAGGAATTGAGGATATGAGGGTGAATAGACAGGTTCATATTTGTCAGAGAAGACAGACCCTGAGCAGGTAATTAACCACAACTGTAGTTAGTGCCCTGAGATAGAGTCTTCTCCTCACCCCAAACCCTTGACTTTTACTACAGTTGACATGCCCATGTGGCTTTAACGCTGAACTCACGGTCTTCCTCCCACATCTGGCTCTTCTTCCTGCCTCCCCTGTCAGAGTTGATGACATCACTAACCCTCAAGCCCTTGTCTTTTTACTACACCGCAGTGCATAGTTCACTGGAGCAGAGTCTTGGGGAGAATGTGATTTGAGTTTTCATAGAGACCTGCAGAAATCTCACGGGAGAGCAAGGGTCAGGGGGTGCAAATTCTGACCACTAACTTTGGGGTTGCATTAGAGATGAACGTGTGTGTGTGTGTGTGTGTGTGTGTGTGTGTGAGTGTGGCAGTGGGGGCCTATGTTGGGAGTGGGAGAAGGGATCTCTGAGTCGAGATAACAATCCTAGCTCTGATGAATCCAAGTTCATCATGGATTGAGGAATGTATATCTCCCCTTCCCCTCTGCAGTCACCCTCACCCCTTGATTTGTCATTTTCACCATCAACAACAAAAAACCCAAAATACAGTAGGAGAGAGCCTAAGTCTCTGTTCAACCTGCGTTCTCAGAATAAAAAAGACTCATTTACTAACCGCCCTCTGTGACAAGAAGACAGCAGCTCCTGCGGAAATCTCCACCCAGACACTCTCCACCCCCATCCCTCCTTATCTATCATCTATTTACCCATTTGAGTAATGGGAGGAAAAACCAGCTTCATAATCAATCTCATTTTCCCCCAAGTGCTCTGTTAAAAGTCATTTGCATTTCGACAATGGTCCAGCCGTTTCTTATCCCATCCATCAATGTGAATGATAAATTGGCTGCCCGGTTTCCATCTGATCTTTAAATGAATAACTGCATGTTATCAACATAAATTTGCAGTTTGGCCTAGAGCTTGTTTTTCATGGGGGTAGGGGGGGATTTGCTTCTTTACTAAAGCGATTCCAATTTTAAATTTATATTATGTCCACATAGTAGTGTGTGGTGGAGAGAGAGAGCAATGTGACGGGCTGGGGAAGAGAGAGAGTGAAGGGGTGAAACCACAGACATGAACACCACTAATTAGAATGCGAAAATAAAATTCTTTCACTTGGGGCCGCAGGCAATGAATGTTCCTTAAAAAAAAAAAAAAAAAAAGTGAAGCCCCTGATACTTACAGATTTGCAACCAGGTAATAACTTTGCAAAACGTGACTGACAGTTACCAGATTATCTCCTTTATCACACCTTTATTTCTATTAAGCAGGGCTTATGCTCCCAGCAGGTTTCAAACATGTGTTAATGCTGAACATCCCATGCAAGAATCAAAGGGCTGTAGTGACTGGAGCTTTGTGGAGGGATTCTACAAATAGAAACACCCAGAAAAAGGGGCAGAAAAACCAGGGCAGAGCAACTACAGCTTCAGTCTGCTCTGGCTTAAACAAATATCTCTTCCCCGCAACCAGCGCAGACCATCAGGGTCTTCGGAGGGAGGTGACAGGAACGTAGGGGAAGGCATACAGATCAGCAATCCTGCAGAAATTCTTTTTTTTTTTTTTTGGTCTCAATGAAATCTTAGGATTCTAAGAGTTGGTTGTTTTAAAGGACTAATTCCCATAAGACATAATTAGCATTTATACGACATTTTATCATGAGTGTTCTTTTTCTTTCCATCCAAATGTCTAACTGCTCTGAATAGTGAACCTGCCAGTAAACCCTCAGCAAGAGAGGAAAGTGATCAGAGTCCCAGTTTGTGGTTTAAAACTGAACCCCTCCTGAGGTCCAAGGTAGTAGTTACTGGATCCTCTTCCCAGGAGTTTGCACAGAAGGGGCAAAGGGAAGTAGATGCTAGTGAAGGATCTAAACTAGGTACTGCGTATCTATTAACTCAGTCAATCCTACCATCTGCACTGTAAGCTAGGTATTGTTATCCCATATTAGAGATGAGGAAACTGAGCCCAGAGAGATCCATTAACTTGCTCATATTTAGAAAATCATAGTTAGGATTTAAACTCAGATCCTTCCTCATTAGCCAGCTAAGTGGATGGAAAAAAAGAGCTCAGGACGGTCTCTAGGTCCATCCATGTCTCTACAAATGACCCAATTTCATTCCTTTTAATGGCTGAGTAATATTCCATCGTATATATGTACCACATCTTCTTTATCCATTCCTCTGTTGATGGACATTTAGGTTGCTTCCATGACCTGGCTATTGTAAATAGTGCTGCAATGAACATTGGGGTGCATGTCTTTTTGAATTACGGTTTTCTCTGGGTATATACCCAGTAGTGGGATTGCTGGGTCATACTGTCATACAGAGTGAAGTAAGTCAGAAAGAGAAAAACAAATGTCATATGTTAATACATATATGTGGAATCTGAAAAAATTGGTATAGACCATCTTACTTACAAAGCAGAAATAGAGACACAGACGTAAAGAACAAGCGTATGGATACCAAGGGGGAAGGGGTGGTGGGATGAATTGGGAGATTGGGACTGACGTATATACACTATTGATACTATGTATAAAATAGATAACTAATGAGAACCTACTGTATAGCACAAGGAACTCTACTCAGTGCTCTGTGGTGACCTAAACGGGAAGGAAATCCAAAAAAGAGGGGATATACGTATAGCTGATTCACTTTGCTGTACAGTATAAACTAACACAATATTGTAAAGCAATTATACTCTAATTAAAAAAAAAGAGGGGGCTTCCCTGGTGGCGCAGTGGTTGAGAATCTGCCTGCCAATGCAGGGGACACGGGTTCGAGCCCTGGTCTGGGAAGATCCCACATGCCGCGGAGCAGCTAGGCCCGTGAGCCACAACTACTGAGCCTGCGCATCTGGAGCCTGTGCTCCACAACAAGAGAGGCCGTGACAGTGAGAGGCCCACGCACCGCGATGAAGAGTGGCCCCCGCTTACCGCAACTAGAGAAAGCCCTCGCACAGAAACGAAGACCCAACACAGCCAAAAATAATAATAATAAAAAATAAATTAAAAAAAAAAAAAAAAAAAAGAGATCAGGAGCTGTTTGGAGGTTTTCTCTCTGGATCCCATTTTGAAGGATCTCTGCTTCCCCTCTGTTTTGTCTTTTAAATTTCCTTCCAATATCCGAATGTGTGCATGTTTTCCATTGGCTCCTTCATATTCACTCTTTTCTACCCTGATCTGTGCCTCAGAGAACAGCCACCCTTGCACTCTGGCTTTGAGTGGTGTTTGGCCAAAGGGAGGACCTGGTGGCAGATTGGAGGGAGGGAGAGGATGACCTTGGGTCACTGCCAGGTTGCAGTGGTGGTTTTCCAGGTCCTGCCAGGTGGCCATCTTCACAGTGACTCTCTCCAAATTGCAGTCACCCAACAGTTCCCAAATGTTTTGATTCAGGACCCCTTTAGACTCGTAAAAATTGTTGAGGATCCCCCAAAGAGCTTTTGTTTCTCTCTCAGTGTTTACCACGCTAGAAATTAAAACTGAGAAATTCTCAAACACAAGAATCCACAAGCATACATTCCAGTAAGCCATCAGGGTGAGGACACCATCATAAGTCATGTAGCCTCTGGAAAACTACAGTGAGCGCTCATGACAGGATAAGAGTGAAGGAGGCAAAAAAATATCTTAGTATTACTGGAAAAATGGTTTTGACCTTGTGGACTTCTGACAGAGTCTCAGGGACCCCACAGGTTTCCAGCTTTGAGAACCACTGCTCATACTGCCCCTTCAGACTCACCCTGGGATGCTTCCCCAGCCCTTGTTAGATCTCTCACTCTGCCTGTGCCCTCAAAATTACCCCCTTATTCAACTTTCCTCCATCATTCCATTTTGACTATGCCCTCTGTTTCCTACCGGAACCCTGACTCATCACGGACTAGGGTATGACTGGAAATTCACCTTGGAGGTAGGGCTGGGGCCAGAAGTGGCTCAGGAATGCCAGCAGCAAAGAAAAATATTCCTTCTACTTGCATTGACCTTTTTCCTGTGAACTTTGATTCATCTTTTAAATTGTATTTATTAATTCCTCACTGACAAAAGGGTGTATCTAGAATCAGAGAGATGACCGTTTCTCTTTCCTAGACTCAGGCCAGAACATAAGAGATCTATTTCCTGTTAGAGGTGTAGACAAACTGGACCATCTTTAGAGGAGACTCTGGAAACCAAGTTCGTAAGGAAGAAATTAAGGAAAGTTTTCTCTGAAGAAAAGGAGCCTCAGAGGAACTTGGCCATTTTCAACTATCGCTTCATCCGGTGGCCTTTGTTTCAGGGAAGAGTTCTTCATCCCTTCTACTGGGGTCCCATTGAATTTGTACCAGATCTCAATTGTCCCATATCACTTTATATTGTCATTATTTGCATATTTCTCTTTCCCTTTCTAGACTGCTAGCTCCTCAAGACAATTTCAGTCACCAAGGCAGTTCCATCTCCAGTGTGTGATAAATGTTTGTTGAAGGAAGGAGTAGAGATGGCACTCTTTTTCATAACCGCCATTTTGTTTCCCATTGTCAACGGGAGACAGTTCATGCTTAGCTGCAAAGACCCGTTTTTTTTTTAAAACAGTCTTCTAGGGGTATAATTGATCTACAAAAAAAAATGCACATATTGAAGATGTATAATTTGATGAGCTTGGACATATGCAAACACCCATGATACCATTAGCACAATCAAGGACATAACCAATACCACCCAAACTTTCCTTATGCTTATGTCTCTTTTTTAATTATTGTTTTCTGTGGTAAGAACACTTAACATGAGATTTACCCTCTAATACTTAAGAAATTTTTAAGTGTGAATACAGTGTTGTTAACTGAGGGCACTATGTTATACAACAGATCTCTAGAATTTGCTCATCTAGGTTAGGTGAAACGTTTTACCTGTTGAACAGTGACTCTCCATTTCCCCTTCCTCCAGCCCCTGGCAACCACCATTCTATTCTCTGCTTCTATGAGTTTGACTATTTTAGATATCTCACGTAAGAGGAATCATGCAGTGTTATTTTTATAAATCACATAGGAAGTCATTCAATATGCCTGCAGAAACAGAAAGGGAAGCCCCTGAAATGTTTATGCAGGTCTTGTGATACCTTGGGGATGCGTGATTGGACATAAAAAAACCTGAGTTTCCATCCCAGCCCCACCACTGACTAGTGGGGCTGCCTTTCACAAGTCACTTCCTTCCTCTAAGCCTCATGTCCTCAGAATGAATGGTTTGGACCAGAAGAGTGAATGCCAACTTGTATGCATGGTTCCACATCTCAGGGTGCCGTTGCAAGGGATCTGGAATCCACAAGGGTAACAAACACTGTTGGATGCCTAAAAAACTGGTATCTCTGGTGCGTATCTGAATTATGTCTTCACATATATGGAGCTGTGCTTATAATTGATAAAATATAAGACTCTCAAATCACTCTTGAAATTGGTATGTATATTTTGACTCTTTTCCAATCAAAAGATAATAAAATTATTTGGTGTGTCATATTCTGACTCTAGAAAGAAGCTCTTGTTCTTGGGAAAATCGGAAATCACTGAGCCTCAAGCCTTGGTTTTGCCTCTGAAGGCTGTGGATCCGATGCAGGAAGCAAGAACAGGCAGTTTTTCTCACCTGCAGATAGGAAGGGCTCTGCTAACCATAGTTATCAACACCGATGTAGGAAATATCTGGCAAAAGTCAATGAACATGTTTTCTAGCTTTCTAATTTATTTCCTTCTCCACAGACAGCATCCATGACATAAACACAGGCCCCATACTATGAGAAGAGCCTGAAAGTGTTTAAAGCGTGTAGAGGCAATAAGATCTTTTTTTTTTTTTTTTTAAACAGACAAAACATTATTTGCTCTCACTTTCACCCATGCTAATCTATTATCATCACTCAAAAATATTTTAGAAACTTCCTTCCTCTAATGGACGAAAGAGATTGGGGGGAGAATTAAAGCTATGGAATAACATGTCTGGGGAGCCACTAAACAGATTAAAAGAAATTTGTTAACTTTCAGGGATATTTGTCAATGCCCAATTCAAGAAATTCAGTGACAACTGAATGGGAATTGTCACCTCTTATAACCAATGAACTAAACAATCATGCTTTAAAATTTTTCGATAATAATTCTTTTCTATATTTCTGCTACCAAAATAATACATATCTATTGTAGAATTTCAAAAATATAGAAAGCCTCAAAAGAAGAATACATAAACTACCATTAATTTACATGCAGTATTTTATATGCTTGCATATATCCCTAGCTCCATACTTAGATATGGTTAATATTATTAACCATAATAATATGGCTTCATATTATTTATTCATGCTGTTTGATAACTTACTTTCTCTTAAAAATTTTTGTTACATACTATTAGACACATAATAAAGGACTGTAAATAAAGTATGTATAAGTTATAAAGCATGATAATAAAATGAATAACCATTAAGCTACAATCCTACTTACAGATTCAAATATCACCATTATTGTTGAACCTATCTATATGATTCTCCTCAGTTCTCCTGACTTGAATGCAGATGTGATGCTGGAGCTATAGCAGCCATACGGTGGTCATGAGGAAAAGGCTAAGAAATTTATGAAAAGTCTGGCCTTGACAGTTCTTGTACCGACCTATCTACAAATTTCTGCTTATGTGATTTTAAAATCTGGTTATATGATTTGCTTAAGTACTATAAATCTGATTTTATGCAAATGAGAAATGAATATAGTCCTGATTGAGATGGCATCTTTCATCCACTTAGTCCCCAAACTAGATCCTCACATTCAACAGCAACCAAAAAGGTAGTGAAGAAGTTCCACAAGTAATTTTTCTAAATCAGAGTACACATTTCTTAGTGAGGCTAACATGGTCTGGCCACTCCCTGTTTTCTCAGAGTGTTGTTATCACTCTGCCTCATGCATTTGGCTTCACCCACTTGACCTTTGATAATTTCCAAGAAAATACTAAATTCTTTCCAGTTTCATGTCCTTCAAGCATTCTATTTCATTCGCCTGGATCCCTTTCCCCCTAAGTTACCTTCCCATTCTAAATGAGCCCCACCTGTTACTATCTCTTTGTAAGCAAGTCACTAGGCTTTGAGTTCCACTAGAGGAACCTCCATGTCAACTTTGTTGATTGTACACCAAGCAGAGCCTAGCACAGCGCAGGAAAGATTATAATCACTCAAAAATATTTTGTTAGATGAGAGGTGAATACGTCGTGTACTAATCAAGTGTCAAATGATGCCTATCCCCAGTTGTTCTTTAATTTCCCAATCTCGGGTTTTTCATCTTTGAGATGGGTTAATAATCCTTCCCTCTCAGTGCTGTTTGAGAAATAACTGCAATCATTGTGTGTAGGGGCTTAGATAGGGGCTTGAAATGTGGTTCATTTGCCTCGATAAGGGGACTCTTTATTTCCCAATCGACAAATTTTCCTTCCAACTTCTCACTTTAAAAGTAATACCTGGTAGAATTATTATTACTGATAATTATAATCCACTCCAACACATGCTGAGTGCTTGCTCATATACTTTACATGCCAGTATGTTATATACATTATTTATTTTTGTGATGTAGCTTCTGTTATTATCCCTTTGTTGCAGATGAGGAAACTGAGGCTGAGGCTAAGGACAAGCCTCTTGGGGTGCTTGGCCGCTGCCTACAGACAGACACCTGCAGTTGGGCTTGGTCAGAAACTAGCTAACCAGAGAGCCTGCTATTTACAGGATGTGTTCCCTGCACTTGCTTCATTTTGTTCTTTTCCTGAGAAAAAAGGCAAAGCAGAATAAAATGAGCTGATATCAAATTTTTTTTAGAAAAGCACCTTCCAAAGACTGCTCTGAGGTCAATACGGATTTTCATTCCAATCTTCTCTCCTCCTAGATCCACAGGCTCTGAGATGAAAATTGATGCTCAAGCTGGTGACCCCAAGGCAGGATCCTCAACCAGAAAACAATGCCTGAGTCAGGCCTGGTGCAGCATAACTTTCCAGGTCCAGAAAGCAGATTGATACACATTACAGAGATTTTGCGACAAGAATTGATAGCAAAAGCCGTTTGTTTTAACCAGAGCTCCGTATTTAGAACCTTATATGTAGGAGGTGTTTAATAAATGCCGGTTGAAATGCATTCCATGGTCTCATGTTATAGTGAGATTTTATGATTTTAATATAGTTTATTCTGCATGTCACTCAATTTAATATAGCAACCCACGCTCTTCAAAACTTGCCCCAAACTTGCCTTCCAGTTTCTTAACATTCCAGCTCTTGCACTAGTTCTAATCACACCTGAGTACTGTTTCCTAAATACGCCCTGGCGTTTAGTTGCTCTGTGCCTCTGCTTGTGCTGCTTCCGAGAATTCCTACACCCCAGCCCCACCTCTTTTCATAAAACTGGCCAACTCATCCTGTAGGTCTCTGTTTCAGTGACTTTTCCCCCTTGAAGTCCATCCCAGGTAAGACATATCCATACCCATGAGGTTTCAAATTTTCTAGATATAATTATAGCAATATTTTCCATCTGGTGGCACAGCGTGGCTGGCGGATAAAGCATAGACTTTAGAGTTGGAAATATCTGGTCCCAAATCCCAACTCTGCCACATCAAAGTCATGCATCCTGGTGTGATTTACCTAAATGTGAGCTTCCATTTCCTCTTTGGAAGTGAGGGTGCTATGACTTGCCTGTTAGGGCTGTTGTGGGAATAAAGGGGGAGAACATTTAAAGTTCCCAGCACAGATTTGGTTCGTGGTCAGCAGCTGCCTCGTTCTGGTTATTCAGGTTCTCAGCTCAAATATTCTCTCTTGAGAATGGCCTCGATCTAATATCCCACCCCTCCACCCCACTCCCTTCTTTAAGCTTTGGGCCCAGGTTGTCCAAGTTCAAATTCCAGCTCTACCACTTATGAGTGTGGGTAAGTTACTTAATTCTGTTCCCTCACTTTCCTCATATGTAAAATGGGGCTAATAATAATAATGGTCTCATAGGCATGTTATAGGGACCATTGGAAGGCTCAGACGAGTACCAGACAAAGAATAAACTCTACATGTTCCTGTATTGTTCATTTCTCTATCCCTGGGGTACACATTAGCGCCTGGCCCAGGGAGGTACTCATTTCGTGTTTGTTGAATGAATAAGTGCACACTCTCTGGTTTTTTTTCTCCTTCCCTTGCATCCTATCCTTGGTTCTTAGAATAGAATGTGGGCTCTTCTGGGGCAGGAAGAAGGTGCCATTGCTATTAGGTGGTTAGCCCCCAGCACAGGGTCTGGCACCACGCAATGCTTAGTCAATTTCACGGAATTGAAGGGATGTTTTCCATGGCGTATTCCTGCTGCATTCTGTTGGAAGTGAGTTCATTAGCATCAGCTGGCAGAACAGTCAGCACTCTGCCCAACACTCAGCAACCTCTTGCCATTGCTTATTCAAGCACACTTAACAGAGGGTGACCCAGGGACGCAAAGCCCCTTCCTCTCTGGCATGACAAAGACCCAGACCATTATCTCTCTTGACTGGGTACAAGCTTTACCTTATTCTGCTGGCAGATGTATTTAGATGATGCCCTGTTTGGCTGGCAGCAAGGGGACTCTTTTCATTTTTTATGGGTCTAATCCCTTGAATCAATATTTGTTCCCACCTCCCCCAGTTTACAGATGGAGACTGCTGGGCTGAAATGGCATCTCTAAAGTAAGAGGACAAGCGTGGGCCAGGAGGGGAGAGTCTGGGAAAGAGAAGGAAGGGTCCATTCAGAGGGTATTTCAACAGGTCAGGGGCTCTGCTTTCCAGTAAAACCAGTCACTTCCTTGGTGAATTAATCTAACCTCTTTGCCAGCTTCCCAAACGAGGTGGCGTCGGAGGAGTGGAGGGGCAGCCAATTAAAATTAAGTCTGACCAACAAAGAGAAGTAGGCCATGGCTGACTAACAGGGAGGCATTGACTGAAAGAGGCCCTGGCACCAGGAGGCCACATGCTTGAATGTTCCTTTCTTCCAAAACAAGAGGGCCTCCCAAAGCATGGAGTCACACTGTCCACGTCTGGGGTTTTAAAGTGTGTGTTTCTCTCATGCAGAGCCCGAGGCACAATCTCTTTGGCTCGCTTGCCATTCCCTCCCTTCCTCTCTATGGAACACAGACTATTTTTGTCCATTCTCGATACCGTCATCACTGAGTTTTCCTCCTATTGCCAGATGTAATATCTCTGCATAGCTGCAGGCAGAGTCTGACTCTGTTAGCAGACTGATGCCATTTCATCACACATGCACTCTGAATGTCAACACGAGAGCCTTTCCCAAGTCCTCTGCTGGCTGATCACTTTTTAGGTCAGATGGGAAGAGAGAGGGCGAGAGGGGTAAAGAGAGAGAGGGAGAATGACTGACCGAGGAAGCCAAGGGAGTATGAGACTTGAAATCTGTGACTTTTAAACCAGATGTGATGGAAGCCTGCTTGAGAGAATGGCATACCCTACTTTCATTTGTGTGTCCTTGAAAATGGGTATGAAACCCGCAGCAGGAGAACGTCAATCAAAAAACTTGTAGAATAAGGACATTCCTTTAAAAGCTAAAAGTCATTAAACATTCACTAACTTATCTTACTTTTTAGACATAACAGTTGACATACAGTCCATTCATTTCATATGTAATTGTTAATTTGGCTCTTCTCTTGCACAAATGAACACAAGCTGGAAAGTTTCAGCCCAAAATGGGTCCAACTGAGGCCAGAGTTTACTTTTTGGACAGTCTTAACATTTGCCGTCCTTGACTCAGTTGTATTAAGGTAACAAGACCGGTTTTACTTCCTGTAGCTGTCACTTAGCTACTATAACTGTCCTTACTGTTATTCTTGTCACAGATGAGGGAGGGGACACTGCTGTTGTCTGGGGGTCAGCATCTCCATGTTCACAGTGTTTATTTCACCAACTGAATGACAGCAGCGCATGAAGTGGAAAAGTCCTGATTGCTAAAAAGTCAAATGTTAAATAGTCAAGAGCCATCTGTGGTGGGTAAAAAATTGGGCTTTGTCAACAAAGCAGGGCTTGAATCCCATTTGCTGGTTCTGAAACTCTTTCCACAGTGTCTGCGGTCCAGAAGACCAGGATATGCCTAAAGGTCAGCACTATAAATATCGTCATCATCATGAGCTGAAGCCTGATCATGGGAGGAATAAGGAGTCAGAATAAGAATAAGCCCTATTGTCAGCTAGTAGTGAAATTTATTTGCCCTGGAAGGGGCTGGCCAGTTTTAACACTTGGCGTCTCTTTTGTCTGTCAGCTCCCCCGAAGCCACCCAAGCTGGGCTTCCGTCCTTTTCAGCAGAGCACAGTGAAGGTCATAGACTTGAGAGTCCCAGAGCCCTGGCCCAGATCTAGGCTCCTCATCTTCTGCATGAACTTGGGTACATTCATTACAACATCTGAAATTTCATTTCACTTATCAAATGAGAATAGTACTGTTTATATTAACTCTTAGGAGTGTTATGATGTTTAAATGGATACACATATAAAATTATTAGCACAATCTGACACATAGTGAATACTTACACTGGCAGTTCTCAACAGAGGGTATTTTGCTGCCCAGCAGACATTTGGCAATGTCCGAGACACTGTCCCAATTGTAGGATTGGGGGCAGTAGATACTACTGGCATCTAGTGGGTAGATGTCAGGGATGCTGCCATACATCCTACAATCCACAGGACAGCCTCCCATAATAAAGGATTATCTGTCTCAAGACGTCAACAATGCCAAGGATGAGAAACTCTGGCGAGGTAAATAACAGCCATTATGCGTCAGGCATTTTCCTGTACACGTCTGATCTCTTTCAACGCTACAGGTTCCAAAATGTGGATGCTGAGTTATAAGGCTGATAACAATGACAACATCTACTCATTTATGAAGAAATTCCATATATATATATATATATAAAATTTCATTTGATTTTCAAAAGGACCTGTTTATAAGTATTATTAATGCAATCTTATTTTACAGGTAGACAAACTGAGGCTCAGAGACCTTGGATCACTCAGCTGGTAAACAGCAGCCCAAGTTTAGGACACTGTTCTCCTGCATTCAACTTTTGTGCACCATCACATGCATGTAGCATGTTCAGATAACATGGAAGCTCAGCTTTGAATAGTTTGGGTAATCCATTCAGCCGTGAAATGGGACAAATCATACTGATCTTTGGGGAGCAATCATTGCAAGGAGAACATGAAATGACGTACACAGCAGGCACTCAAAAACCAGAGCTCTATCGGCGTCTCCGATTGCTCTTGATGACTGGGCAACATACAGTCCTTAACCCCCATGTGTAAGCCAAGAGACTCTCAAGGCCAACCAAGCCTTCGTGTGTTTTGTCGGGTCCCCCGGCATAGCCTGTGCAGGAGCCTCGGGCTTCACCAGGCCCCACCATCCACAGTTGCTTTGTTCACTGAGTGACACCGCCTGTCAGGCATCACCCTGTGCTGGTTACCGAGGCTTTGCAAGGGCCTCCAGTCCTTCTGGCGCCCAGTACCCCGGAGCTGGCGCCTTGACAACTGCGCCACTGCTCTCTCATTACCTATCAGGAGGGTCACCTTTCTGACAGACAGCTCTGAAAATTCTTTATTAAAGATTTTATTTTAGTAGAAAAGACAGATTACTTTATAGTTCTGACATGCTCTACTTATTATGACATGAAACAACGTTCTTGTTTCTTTTGCTTGGGGACGTGTAACTGCTGACTTTGGCTCGCGTGGCGTGTCGCTGTGATGTATTGGATATTTGGTCAGACCTTCCATAACCTTTACATATGCATTCATTCATACATTCATTCACTCAACTAGGCATTTGAATTTCTGTTGTGAACCTAACAGTCTGCTAGGCATTTCCTGGATAAAAAAAATACATTTCTATTCAATCCTTGATCTTGAGGACTTCTCAGTCTAGTAGGCAAAGCAAGGGTGTAAAGAAGATACATTTTTAAAGTGGTAAATGAAACAAAAGAGGTATGTATTGTACCTGGCAGGGTGGAATTCAGAATTAGTAGTGGATCTGTAGAGTAGGGCACCTGGTCCACTCTGGATGGTGATGGTAGGGAAGCAGCAGAGGCTGAAGACTGGATTTGGTTGCAATATGCCGTAATCTGTGTACAGGGGATGGAAGAGGACTGAGCATCCACAACTGAAGTAAGCTGATGATACTTTGATCCGGAAGAAGGCCCGGAAGCCCATGTTTTGGCCCTGAGTGACTTTTAACAGCCATGACATATACCTGATGAATGATATCTCAGAGGCACCACTGAGTATCTGGATGTATTAGCAGAAAGCTGTAGAGGAGGGAGTTACTAACCCTGCCCCAGAAGATGTGTTATTTAAATAGGGCATAAAGTATTTAGAGAGGCTCCTCTTGTGGGGAAGAGAAGTGAGGGCTTTCTGGGCAGAGCAAGTGTGAAGCTGACACCCTCGGAGAAGGGTGATAATGTGGCTGGAGCAAAGCACGGTGAGAGGGAGTGAGGAGTGAGGTGGGGGGCGGGGTGGAGGTGAGGTTTGAGGGCCCTTTGGGCCATTTGAATGCCGGGCCAGGGAATCTGGGCCCTCTGTAGTGGGACTTGCTGAGTTGTGGCTGATTTATGCAGAGAGGCGGTTTGGTAGCATCTGCACTGCTGACGCATCTCCCTGGGAGTGGTAGGGGACTGTGGGAGGCTGGCCCGGCAGCTCAGAGACAGGAGGCAAAGGGACAAGTCAGGCGATTGCTGCAGCCACCTGAGAGAGACTGTGAGCTCTTCCTCAGGTTTCATCCGACAGAACAGTCTGTATCCCTGCCCAAGCTGGTTACCCATGAATCCCACCAGATGCCCCAGCACATATTCAGAGAAAGGAACAGGGAATAGGCCAAGAATGAATGTCTTAAACAAAAATTTAACAGACAAAAGTAAGATGTGTTAAATACTCCAGCACCTCATAGAATTTGAAGTGCACATACTTGATGGAATAATTGCATAAAGACATGAGAAACATGGAAGTATGGAGTGAGGGTGAGCGTCTAGTCAAAGGGGCTCTGAAAATGTTGTCGGTTAGCTTTCCGCGGTGCTAATGTCAGTCTCATGCCCCGGCAGGTGTAAGGCAGGGGTTAGTGATTTGACTCATCCTCTCCTTAAGAACCGCCGCTCTGAATTGTGGAGGTGCCGTTATGGTTCATCGTGCATGATGCTCAGGGTACCACATATACCGTTTCAGTTCATCTTTATAACAACTACAAAGCAGGTTTTATTGGCCCTGAGGTTTAGAGAGTTTAGGGATTTGCTCAAGGTGACAGCGTTAGTAAGTGTGAAATTGTGATTTGAACTCCAGTCTGTCCAGCTCTAAAGCCTTCTGCATTAGTGATTACGCTACTGAGGACAGCAGATCCATTATGGTAGGACGAGAAATGCATGCAAGTTGTTAATATCATCTCCCTTTCTGCATAGTAAAGACCCTGATTCAGAGCCTTTAGATACCAATGTGGACAGAAAAAGCAGATTTGGGGTAAGGGAGGAAATGGTGGGAAAGAGAAAAAGAAGAATAAAATATCTACCTCCAATTTTTGTTTTGGGTTTGTGTAAGCTCATTATCCCCTTTGGGTCTGAGATTTTTCTTCAATAAAATGAAGTAAATCAACTAAATCATATGCAAGCTATATTCTGCCTTAGCAGTCCTGGGAGTCTATGCCCTGAGCTGAACTCCTTACCATGGAGTGGAAAGCAACATCATGAAATATGATGGTGTTGAGTTTTTTTAAACCAATCTGAAGATAAATTAGGAAATCACTGGGTTCAGTTTCAGAAGAGAATGGAAATGCAGAGTTTCCAGATTTAGCAAATAAAAATTCAGGGTGTTCAGTTAAAGTAGAATTTCAGACAAGCAACACATATTTCCTTAGTATGACTATGTCCCATGCAATATTTGGGATGTAGTTATACTAAAAGTTTTTCATTATGTACCCAAAATTCACATTTAATGGGCTGTCCTGAATTTTACCTGGCAAGCCTAAAACCTTGACAAAATAAAAATCATGGATGATTAAAGCCAGAAGGAAAGGTTGAGGAAAGTATAGAGGAGTTGGTTTTCTTATCTCACAGAGTAGCAAACCAGTTGATACCACCTATAGTGAGGGTTAAAGAAACAGAGGTTTAAATTTAGTATCTGCAGTTATAAAGATAACCAGTAGAAAAACTGATCAGGAGAGCATAGTAATAATAATAAAACCCCCAGGAGGCTGGGAGGGCAGGAGGGAAGTCATACAAGGGTACCAAATGCTTCTTTTAAAGAAAGGAGCCCAAGATATAGTCTGCAGTGGATGAAACAAAAAGTAAAAACATAAAGGTATTATTTAGCAATATGGCGGTAATTGCCAAAGATCTGAAAATGAAACAATTAAAAATGGCTTTTTCTGGGCAGTGGGGTTTGGAAAGTGGGTAAAGAGAGAGACAGTTAATTTTCATTTTATTCTACCCTCATTGGATTTTTAAATTTTTTGCCATGGGTAACATTAGATTAAAAATAAAATAGTTATATTAACCATTATTACTGCCAACCATCATTCAACAGATTATAAGGGTTTTGCTCATGTTTACTCTCATGTTCTCAATCCAAAGCTTTTTTTTTTATTTGCCTCTACCATCTTCATTTGGTATAAAACCATTAACAATCAGATTTATGAACCCAAAGGATGCACAAATATCTGCTATTGTTTTGTGACGTGTGGCAAAAATATTTCCATGTTTTCTAGTATAAAAGATAAGAACCTTCAAGATAAATAAACATGGTTCATTTAATTTAAAACAAATATTTGGGGAGAGGCACTCCCCTAGCATGCCTTTAATTGTGAGTTGCCATACATTACCCTTAATACATACTTGCAAATGAATTAAGCTTTCATAAGCAGGAGTCAGAGTACCAGCCAGAACAAAGTTCAGTTGACTTGCTCAGGATTTGATTGTTCTACCTTAGAAATATATGGATTTTTGTTGGACACTCCCATTCAATTGGAAGGAAGGTATACGAGTTCAGTTGGGGCTACCAGAAAAAGTTAAGTATTAAGAAGTCGCTTGATGTTGAGGCCTGATCGTGTGTGTGTGTGTGTGTGTGTGTGTGTGTGTGTGTGTGTGATACATAGCATGCCTAAGAAGCAGATGGTTTGGACCATAAAAAAGTTGCTGATTCTAAGGTGAAGTCCCATTAGGAGAATGCTTGTTAAGTACTGTAAAGATGTATAGCTGTAGCTTGTGACTAACGGTGCTTCCACCCAAAACATTACTAATGCATCCTGTAGCCCACAAACCTCTAGTTACCTTACTTCAAACCAATCTTTATCATCCTTAAACTCTCCTACCATCACCAGCTTGTTGTAGACCCTTTATATGAACTTTATAATGTGTTCAGGTACACCATATTTCTAAGGGCATTAAAGACCCTCCCCAAGCTTGCTGATCTCCCAAGATGGAGATCAGTATGCAAACCATATTCCTAAGCAGTGCTCGTGGAGACTTTAAAGGGACCCCCACAGCAACCAAC
Source organism: Balaenoptera ricei (assembly GCF_028023285.1). Classification (NCBI taxonomy): domain Eukaryota; kingdom Metazoa; phylum Chordata; class Mammalia; order Artiodactyla; family Balaenopteridae; genus Balaenoptera; species Balaenoptera ricei. The sequence goes on along the minus strand of NC_082646.1, from coordinate 55,673,929 downwards.
ATTTTGGCCTGCTCTTCTTCTTACTTTGCCCTGATATGGAATCAAACCTTCCTTTACAGCCTGGCCCAAAGGCCACCTCTTCCAGAAAGACCTTCTGTCTCCCTCCAAATCAAGAGCTAATATCTTCTTCTCAACTCCTTTCAGAGTTATTCTGAAGAATAAATAAGATGATGGTGGAAGCTTACTAAGGAACTGAAGATTTATATTATGCAGAAGGAAAAAAAGCCAAGGCCTGTCTGGTTCCAGGGCAAACGACATAAGAACTTTAGAAGTAACAATAAAAACAGCAACAACTACTACTGCCACAATTTCCATCACTTACTGAGTACCTATTATGGGTATGTTAGGGTTTTTATAGTTTTCATCTTATTTAATTCTCACCACGGGATGGGGCATTATTATCCCTCACTTCAAAATGGGGAAAATAAGGCACAGAGGAGTTAATATCCAAAATAAAAAAAACCTGTATAACTCAATGGCAAAAACTCAAACAATCCAATTAAAAAATGGGCAGAGGAACTGAATGGATATTTTTCCAAAGAAGACATACAGATGGCCAACAGACACATGAAAAGGTGCTCGTGTCATTAATCATCAGGGAAATGCAAATCAAAACCACAATGAGATGTCACCTCACACCTGTTAGAATGGCTATCATCAAAAAGATAAGAAATAAGAAGTGTTGGCAAAGACGTGGAGAAAAGAGAACCCTTGTGCTCTGTTGGGTAGGAATGTTAATTGATGCAGCCATTATGCAAAACAGTATGGAGGTTCTTCAAAAATTTAAAATTAGAATTACCATATAATCCAGCAATTCCACTCTGGGTATTCATCTGAAAGAAATGAAACATTAGCTCAAAAATATACCTGCACCTCCACATTCATTGCAGCATTATTTATAATAGCCAAGATAGGGAAACAATCTAAGTGTTCATTGATGGATGATTGGATAAAGAAAATGTGAGAAATATATACATACATATGTGTATGTATATGCACATACACATATATATGTATACACACACATACACACACAATGGAATATTACCCAGCCATAAAAAAGAATGAAATCTTGCCATTTGCAACAACATGGATAGACTTTGAGGGCATTATGCTAAGTGAAATAAGTCAGAGAGAGAGACAAATCTTGCATGATCTTATTTACATGTGGAACTTTTAAAAAGGCACAGACAACAACAGATTTGTGGTTGCCACAGGTAGGGGATAGGGGTTGGGCAAAATGGGTGAAGGGGTACAAACTTACAGTTCTAAAACAAATAAGTCCTGAGGATGTAATGTACAGCATGGTGACTCCAGTTAATAATATTGCATTGTATAATTGAAAGTTGCTAAGAGAGTAGATCTTAAATGTTCTCACTGCACGAAAAAAATATGTAACTCTGTGTGGTGATGAATGTTAACTGGACTTATTGTGGTGATCATTTAGCAATATACACATATATTGACTCATTATGTTACACACCTGAAACTAATATAATGCTATATGTCAATTATATCTCAATAAAAAAAATTAAAGAAAAAAAGAAGGCATAGAGAGGTTAAGTATCTAGCCTAGACTCACAGAGCAGAGAAGCTACAAAGACATAATTCAAGCCCGGGCCTGTTTCAATGGGAAGCCCATGCTATAGACTAGTCCATGGAATTGCCTCTCGGCGATTCAGTAAGAAGGCTAAAGGAGAAACTCATACAAAATAGCAGAAGCAGTTTATAAATAAGCACTGACAAATTTTGTGTGTGGTCCACATTAGCTATTTAAAATCACATGCCTAGAATCCCTTTCTAGGTCATCCCTCCACCCAGAAGTGTTCAAGCCTATGTGAACATGCACTGAATAAGGAGCGCCAGCGGTACATACGTGATGGCGCATTACTGCCCCATGACGGTGGCACAGAACAGAGGAAAGTGTGGGCTGCGGGTCACACAGCCCCGAGCAGCTGCTGAGCAGTGATAAACGTTGAGATGCAGCCCAAGTTTTTGCCTGGACTGTACAAGCCAGGCAGCAAATGAAGCTGATCAGATACTCCTTAGGGTGTCTGTTGCTGCGGGGCCCCAGGGAGATTGTGGCCACCTGAGAGGGCTTCTGATTGCAGGGAGGGGGTTTAAGAGCATGCAACAACTTCTGAAGCACTAGATAGGCATCAGTTGCTCTACAGAGAGGCATTTCCATTGGCTAGTTTACAGCATGACTTCATATTGAAACTGACCTGGGTTTGAATTATGCCTTGCAGCTTATTTTCTCTGTGATTCTGGCCTTGCTAACTTAACCTTTCTGCGCCTTATTTTCCTCACTTTGAAATGAGGAATAATCATGCCCCATCCTGCGGTGAGAATTAAATAAGATAAAAATTGTCAAACCCCTGATATACCCATAGTAGGTACTCAGAGATGGTGGAAATGCTGGGGGTAGTAGTTGTTGCTGTTTCACTGTTACTTTTATAATGCTTATGTCTCTTGCACTGGAACCAGACAGGCCTTGGCATTTTTTTTCGGAATCCAATTCAAACTTGCCAGTCACATGGCTGGCCTAGTAAGAGTGGACAAGTTGCTTCCTGCTTCCTATCTCCCTTAACAGAATATTTACTGCACCAAATACTGTAAATATACAAGATGAAGGACTATTTCCTAGGGACCTGACAACACCTCAGGGAAAAAATTGTCTGTAACTATAATACGGGATAGGCCATATTAAGTGCCATTCTTAAGGTGTTTTTTTCATTCAGGAAATAGTTTTTTTTCACCCCTTCTAATTACCATGCACTATGCTTGGCACAGATAAAATTCTATGGGAATTTAAGAAGGGTGTAATTGCTTCTGGCTAGCCAGTGGCCACCAAGAGGGCAATATTGGTGAAAATAGAACATTTACCAGAGATAAATGTTAGGCTGTTATCAGAAAGCCCTATTCCTTTACGTTTAGTCCTCTATTGGCCAATAAAATAGGATTTTCTGCCGATACTTCTGGTCACGTGGAAAAGCGTCTTCTCTCCATTCTCTTATCTGGTGTTACCTATGGCCGAAGCAACTATCTCATCACACACACACACGCACACACATGCATGGACACCATCTCTTCCCCTCTGTCTCCTCTGTATCCCTCCTGTTCCCTGTGACTTGCTCTTTTCTTTTCCTTCTTCCTGTTTTTTTTTTTTCAGCAGTGAGTTTCAGTTTTATTTGGGGAACTTACTGACGACTATAACCCAGGAGACAGCCCCTCAGATAACTCTGAGGAACTGTTCCCTTCCTTCTTCCTTCTCTCCTCTGTTTTACTCCATTCATTCATTCTGGTAGCTTCAGTTGCCATGAGTGGTCCTCAGCTCAGAACGCTCGCTGACTTCAAAGTGTTCAGCAGGGACATTTTGATCATGAGATATTTCCAACAACTACATGTTTCATATCAGGTGTGTGGTTCTGTGAATTATTATTGTTCATTCATTTCACGGAGTATTACGGAGGCTCACTTTAGCCAGATCTTTGCTTAGTTGCATCTCCTCAGACAGACTTCCCCTCAGACAGCACGCTAGCCTCTTACCCTGCCTCAGTCTCCCTTACTGCCCTTACAACTTAAGTGATCCTCTTATTGTGTGTCTCCTCCACAGCACGGCAAGCTCCCTGAGGCCAGGGGCTTTGTCTTCTCTACTAGGCATCTGGCAGATGTTCAATAAACATTTCTTGATTGAATGGATAAATATAGGCATTATAATTGTATAGCTGCATAATATTTAATAACATGAATTTTCCCTTTCTATTAAGTGAAATGGTAGAAAATTATGCTATACCATCATCCCAATTGCATAAGATATACGGCAGAGAAAAACTACGGAATGGAAGGATTTGTGTTCACTGTGCTTATCTCTGGGCGGTCATATTTTCCTTAGATTGATCTATATTAATCTGAATTTCCCTGATATCTTCCAATGAGCACATATATTTTTTAAAAAAAATTAGCTTCCTTTAAATAATAGTGAACGCTGCTGGCTCAGTGCAAAGATTTTTGTGGCTGGGACAGACTGAGGGATGTGAAAGCGACAGAAGGATCAGGGCATGGTTGGGAAGATAGTCAGGATCTAGCTGACTCATTGCCCTGACCAATAGCTGATGATTCCTTTGACTGCCCGTGATACGTTTAAAGTGAATGTTTTGATGACATCGTGAAAATGAAGAAGTAGAATCAACAGGCTCAAGATTGTTTTCAGGGTGTTAGAGCTGAAACATAAAAGAAAGTGAGGGTTTGGCAGAGCCCATGTTTTGATGGGTGCCAAACCCTAAATGATCAAAAACTGCTTCAAGATGTTGATGAAACCTCAAATAGAGGTTGTACACAGGCCACTCATTCGGTCTTAATGTTTTGCAGCCCCAGGACAGACTGAGATGGAAGGTCACTCCTTTGGCTGAGCAGATTGAGGGAGGCTCTATGGAGAAGGATTTTATCTGCCCTTTCAGCGTTTTACTTGCTGCCACTGGTGGTATGTCCTACCCACAGACTCAGCTTTCTTCTTCTCTGAGCACATCTTCCTTCAGAAGAGCACATTCAAACTCATCCAGTAGAAGTTCAAAGAAGTCTTGCTCTCTGAATTTTCATCCATTCCTTCAACCGTTTATGGAGTGCCCACTATGTTCCAAGCACTGGGCTGGACTCTGGGAAATACGTGCGTTAATAAACCAGACAAAAATCTTTGCCCGATGAAGTTTACATTATAGTAGTGGGCGCATAGTCTAGTCTTGAGTGCTTGCCAAGCCCCAGTTTTCTCTTATTGCTTTTAGAAAAATTTCTGGATTAGTTTCGGTTTTACAGTGGGATGGTTGCCTCAGTCCCCCAATTAGCACGAGTTCCTGGAAGGAGCTGGAAACAGCCTTGGAAAATAACTTTGGCTATGACCCCGACGCCCTGCCTTGCTCCTAATTTTCCTCAGCAGATCTCCTGAGGAATCTGGAGTTGTGCTGCCCCCTGAACCTTTAGAGCCATCTAGAGTTTGGCTTTGAACCAAATGTTTAACCAGAGCAACTACTCTGTTAGCTGTTCATCCTAATAAATAATAATAGCTATCATTTATTGATCACTCACCACGTGCCAGAAATGTGCTAAGCTTTTTCTTTCATTGTCTCATTTAATAGTCACAATGTCTGTGAGGTTTCTGCTTTCAGTATAGCCAAGTAAACTCCTACCAGATCCTACCCTTCCACAGGTCACATCTGTAAACTGTAGGCTAAATACAAAAGCAAAAACGAAAATCAAAACAATGATGTGCAGGCACTAGAAAGTGACAAAATAGCAGGTGGATTCTGGAGGGCAACAAAAAATTTGAAAGAAGGGTGTAGTCTGGGGTATGGGTTTTCATTTTTACGGCATTTAACCTGAGGACAAGCCAAACTGATGTTATGCTGAGTGGGTAAACCTATGATACAAAACATCCAGTCCTTCCAGCTTGAAGAACAAAGTAAAAGAGTTCAGGGTGACCACAGCCCCTGAAAAGTGAGAGAGGAATCTCAGAAAAGAGAGCCAAAGTGTGTTTATAAACTCTGTCCAAGTCTCCGGCTTATTCCTACACGTGTGGGGCAAGCTGAAAGTAGCTTGTACTTAAGGCTTAAAGAATGCACATCTACTACAAGTGTGCAACTTTGCAGTGTGAGTCTAACCAAGTGTGATGGTTAGTCTTAGATGTCAATTAGGCTAAGTTATAGTTTGCAGTTACTTAATCAAATACTAATCTAGGTGCTGCTGTGAAGGTATTTTGTAGACATGGTTAATATCTACAATGGATCGACTTAAGCTAAAGGAGATTACACTTGATAATGCTGATGAGCCTCATCCCATCAGCTGAAGGCCTTCAGAGCAAAAACTGAGTTTTCATGGAGAGGAAGGAATTCTGCCTCAAGACTGCACAACAAATCCCACCTGAGTTTCCAGCCTCCAGCCTCCAGATTTCAGATCTGCCAGCCCTGTAATTTTGTGACCTAATTCCTTAAAATACATCTCTTTTATCATAATCATATGTATTGGTTCTTGGGAGAACCCTGACTGAGACCCCAAGTTAATTGCTAAAGCAAAAATATCAGCACTCTTCAGAACTGTAACTGAATCTAGAGGTTCCACAACATAATAATCACAATGACCAGAATAAAATCCAAAATGACTTGATGTACCAAGAACCAGAAAATTGTAGCCCAGTTGCAAGAGGAAAGACAACCCACTGAAATCAACTCTAAGATGACCCAAGGGTTGGAATTAGCAGACAAGGGTTTTAAAGAAGCCATTTTAACTATGCTTAGTGAAGTGGAGAAAATATGGTTGTGGTGAAGGAAAAGACACACAATCTCAATAAAGAAGGAAATGAATCTAATAACCAAATGGAAATTCTCAAAGTGAAAAATACAATCTGTGAAATAAAAATTCCCTGGGTGGACTTAACAGAATGGAGATGATGGAGGAAAGAGTCTAGATATTATCTGAACTGAGAGTAGGGAGGAAAAAAATATTGAAATAAATGAAAGGAGATTCAAAGGAACTAGGACAATAACAAAAGGTTTCCTTCTGAATATCCAGAAGGAGGGGAAAGAAAGAAATGGGCAGAAAAATTACTTAAAGATATAATGGCTAATGGGATGGTTAATATCATGTGTCAACTTGACTGGGCTAAAGGATGACCAGATAACTGTAAAACATTATTTCTGGGTATGTCTGTGAGAGTATTTTCAGAAGAGATTAGCATTTGAATGGGTTGACTAAGGAAAGAAGATCACCCTCCACAATGAGGGTGGGCATTGTCCCATCTGCTGAGACCTGAATAAAAGTAAAAGGTGGAGGAAGGGTGAATTTGCACTTCTTTCCTCAGCTGAGACATCCATCTTTTCTTGCCCACAGACATCAGTTCCTTGATTCCTATGTACTGAATTATACCACCGTTATTTCCTGGCTCTCCAGCTTACAGATGGCATATCATGGGACTTCTCAGCTTCCGTAAGCACGTGAGCCAATTCTTATAATAAATTTCCCCTTTCTTATACCTCTCCCTCTCTGTCCTATTGGTTCTGCTTTTCTGGAGAACTCTAAGACAGCTGAACTTTTCCAAACGTTGAGAAAGACATAAATTTACAAATTCAAGAATTCAGAGAACTGCAAGCATGATAGATATAAAGAAAATCACATCTAAGGAAATCATAGTCAAACTGCTGAAAACCAGAGATGAAGAGAAACATTTAAAGCACCTTAAGGAAAATGACACATTACATAAAGGGCAATAACCACGCAGAATATTGCTGACTTCTCATCAGTAACCATGGAGCCCAGAAGCGGTGCAAATATCTTTAAAGTGCTAAAAAGAAAAACAACCCAGAATAAGAATATCAACTGATATTTTCTTTCAAGAATAAAGCTGAAATAAAGACACTTTAAAATAAAACAAAACTAAGAGAATTTATTGATTGAAGATCTGCGCTACATGAAATAATAAAAGGAGGTGCTTCAGGCTGAAGGGAAGTTATACCAGATGGAGACTTGAGTCTTTGGGAGGGAAGAAAAGGTACTGGGAGTTGTAAGTATCTGGGTAAACATAATAGACTATATTTTTCTATTAAATCTCTTATTTAACATATATATATATATATATATATATATATATATATATATATATATAGGACTCACTAAAGCAAAAACTATAACATTGTCTTGTGGGAATTATAACGTATGTAGTTGTAATAACAGGGCAATTATAACCCAAAGGAAGGTGAGAAGAGATAAATGGACCTATGGGGTTGCAAGAGTTCTACATTTTATGACAAATGTTGCAAGATTAACTCTAAGCAGAGAGGAAATTTAAGAATGTATATTGTAATCAATAGAGTGGTCACTTTTAAAAATGCAAAGAGATATATTAAAAGGCCAAGAGAGAAAATAAAAATTGAATTCTAAAAAAAATTCCAAAGAAGGTTGTAAAGAAGAAAGAAGCAAAAACAGAGGAGGCAAACAGGAAAAAAAAATTAATAAACTAGTAGAGCTAAAACCAACCATATCAATAGTTACAATAAATGTGTATGAAGTAAACACTCCAATTAAAAATCAGAAACTTGACAGAAGGATTAAAAAAAGACAAGGACCAACTATAGATGCTGTCTAAAAGAAATGCATTTTAAATATAAAGATGCAGATTGGCTGAAAGTATTTGGACAGAAAAAGATAAATCATGCAAATAGTAAACATAAAGAGGCAGGACTTGCTTGATTTGATATCAAACAAATTACACCTTTTGCCAGTAAATAATTTATTGTTTCTTATCTCCAAATCCATCCTCCTTGGCCTGCTTTGTGATGTTGGAGGTGGACCCTGTAAATATTTCACCTTTGCCGGTTCTGTTAACTTTTGTCAGTAGAGGGCGCTGTAGGGCCACTGCAGGAGGAAAAGGCTTCTCTCCGTGATTTGTGTGCTTTTCTCCTTACTCTCTCCCAGGGCATGTGGTGGTCCACAGTGTGTGTGCAGGACCTCCAGTGGTGCTCACTCCCCAGGGACTCTCCTTGTGGGTGGCTTCTTAGCAAGTTGACACCAGCACCCGAGGTGGCAATCCAGTGACTCTTGCAGGTGCCTCCTAGGCACCTTCCCCGTGAGTTTCAGAGAAGCAGCCTAGCAGGTGTCTTCCGGGAGCATTCATTTGGTGCCTCAGAAGGTAGCTTTCAGTGAGTCTCAGTGATACCTCAGTAGATAATTTCCTAGTGAATTTCATCAGCTCGCTAGTGTGTTCTTTCCTACATGAGAGCTGCGGTCTGTGGCACCTCATTGACCTTCTCTGCCACCAGTTTGTCAAATCACACACTTTCCAGCAAGGTCTGAGTCTCTTGCTTAGGGTCCTCTTCCTTGGGTACTGTTCCTGTGCCCCAGAGGCAGTGGCTGCTCCTTGTATCAGCTATTATTGTGTTCCTTAGAGGTCTCTTTGCCCCTTAGTAATTGATTCTCTGTTACTAATTAATAATGCTTTACATGAAACTTGCTCTTCAAATGCTGTGTGATCTCTGGACCCTGCCTGATACAGACTTCAAGACAAAGAGCTTTATCAAGGATAGAAAGACCCTTTGTAATGCTAAAAGGACACTGGTGAGAAGACATTTAAAATTGAGAGAATAAATAGGTAATTCCAATTATAGTTGGAGACTTTAACACCCTTCCCTCAGAAACTAGAAAAAAAGAAAAGTAAAGACATAAATGTTCTGAACAGCACTGTCAACCACCTTGACCTAACTGATATCTGTACAACACTATACAACTACAAAATGCTATTTTTTTCAAGTGCACGTGTTCATCAAGATAGGCCATAATTGAAAAGGATCAAAATCACATAGAGCTGTTCTCTGACCTCAGTGGAATTAAATTGAGGTCAGTAACAACACAATATCTAGGAATATCTAAAATATTTGATAATTAATATACTTCTAAATAGTATATGGACCAAAGAAGAAATTAGGGAAATTAGAAAATATTTTGATCTGAATGCTAACAAAGATACAATATATCAAAAATTTTAGGATGGAACTAAAGTTGTGTTTAGAGGGAACTGTTGATTTAAATGCTTGTATTTAAAAAAAAAGAAAGCTTAAAAAAAATCAATGACCTCTTATTTCACCTTAAGAAACCACAAAAAGAATAGCAAAGTAAATAGACAAAAAATAAATAAATAAATAAGTGTAGCAATCAAGGAAATAGAAGATTGGTAAGCAATAAAGAAAGTTAACAAAATCTAAAATCCATTCTTTGAAGAGCCTGAGAAACTTAGTAAAAGTCTAGCTAGATGGATCAAGGAAAAGGGAGAGAATGGAAATTACCAATACTAGGCATAAATGAGGGATAATTACTACAGATGCTGCAGACATTTAAAGGACATTCGAAGGATTATCCATAACTTAAGAATTCAACAAATTTCTTGAAAAATACAACTTAGCAAAACTGACTTGAGAAAAAACAGATCATTTGAATAGTCCTATATCTAATAAATTTGAATTCATTATCAAATACTCCCCCAGAGAAGATTCTAGACCTACAAGTTCTGACTGTGAATCTTATCAGATACCAAAGGAAGAAATAATATCCTATCAGAAATGAAAGAAAGAAGTTAAGCCAGTTTTAGATAAATTATTTCAGAAAACAGAGAAGAAAAAACTTCCCACTTGTTTTATGAAGCCGGAATAACTATAGTACCAAAACTTGACAAAATATTTTAAAAAGTTAGACTAACCACTGTTGCACATAGATGCAAAAATACTGAATGAGAGGTTAGCAAATTGAATCATGGAAGGCTGTTTTAACATTTAAAAATCAATTAATATTATTTGCCATATTAACACAGTATAGGAGATAAACTACATAATCACTTTAATAGATGCAGAAAAAGAAATTTACAAATTTCAAAACCCACTCATGATAAAGAAAAATTCTTAGAAAACTAGGAATAGTTGAGAATTTCTGTAACCTGATGAAGCACTCCTACAGAAATCCTACAGCAAACTTCATACCTAATAGAGAGTAACTGAGATACACTGGTAAGGAACAAGCCAAAAAAAAGGAAAGAAAGAAAAAAGGGAAGGAAGATGATTGCAGTAGAGTACAACTGATTGTATTTTCACATATATAATCATTTACATCGAAAATCCAAAGGAAACTACAATACATACGTCAGCCCTAATAAATGTAGTTAATAAGATAGTAGGGTACCATATTAATATGCCTAAATTACTTGTAGTTATATGTCCTTGTAGCTAATATGTAAAAGATTTCATTTAAAACAGTGTTTGTAAAACATAAAGCATTTTGGAATAAATTTAACAAAATATGTGGAAAATCTCTATGCTGAAAACTATAAAACATTGCTGAGAGAAATTAAAGTAGATCTAAATAAGTGGAGGAATATACCATGTTCAGTTACTTAAGATGGAAACTCATCCTAAATTGATCTATAGATTCAACACAATCCCAGTCAAAATCCCAAGAGGATTATTTTTTTGGTAGACATTCACAAGCTGATTCTAAAATTTATATGGAAATGCAAAGATATCCAAAGCAATTCTGAAAGAACAAAGTTGGAGAGCTAACATTACCTCATTTCAAGACTTGCTCTAAAGCTACAGTATTCAAGATAATATGGTTTTGACATAGAGATCAAGAAATAGATCAATAGAACAGAATAGAGAGATGGAAATAGACTCCCATTTATACTGTCATTTTATTTTTCAACAAAGACATCAACTCAATCCAATAGGAAAAGACTTTTCCCCAAGTTTTAAAAATTTGTGGTAAAATAACACAAAACATTTACTATCCTAAGCATTTTTAAGTGACAGTTCAGTGGCATTAAGTACATTCATACTGTTGTGCAATCGTCACTACCATCCATCTCCAGAACTCTTTTCATCTTGCAAAATTTAAACTCAGTACCCATTAAATGTGAACTTCTTCTCTCTTCCCTCCAGCCCCTGGCAGCCACCATTCTACTTTCTGTCTTTATGGATTTGACTACTCTAAGTACCTCATATAAATGGAATCATAGGGCAATTTTTTTTTTTTTTGGACTGGCTTATATCACTTAGCATAATGTCCTCAAGGTTCATCCATGTTGTAGCATGTTTCAGAATTCCCTTACTTGGGACTTCCCTGGTGGCGCAGTGGTTAAGAATCCACCTGCCAATGCAGGGGACACGGGTTTGAGCCCTGGTCAGGGAAGATCCCATATGATGTGGAGCAACTAAACCTGTGCACCACAACTACTGAGCCTGTTCTCTAGATCCTGTGAGCCACAACTACTGAGCCCATGTGCCACAATTACTGAAGCCCGCGTACCTAGAGCCCATGCTCCGCAACAAGAGAAGCCACCGCAATGAGAAGCCCGTGCACCGCAACGAAGAGTAGCCCTCACTCGCCGCAACTAGAGAAAGCCCGTGCACATCAACAAAGACCCAACGCAGCCAAAAATAAATAAATAAATAAATAAATTAAAAACAGATAAAGAAAAAGAATTCCCTTCCTTTTTGAGGCTGAATAATATTCCATGGTATGTATACCACATTTTGCTTATCCATTCATCTATTAATGGATACTTGCTTCTACATTTTAGATATTGTGAATAATGCTGCTATGAACCTAGGTATACAAATATCCCTTTAAGATCCTACTTTCAATTCTCTTGAGCATATATCAAGAAGTGCAATTGCTGAATTATATGGTAAACCTATTTTTAATTTTTTGAAGAATAGTCATACCGTTTCCCCACAGTGCACTATTTTACATTCCCAACAGTGCACAAGGGTTCTAATTTCTCTACATCCTCACCAGTTAGCAGTCAGAAAGAAAATTTTTATTTTTAGTTTTTAGTTGTACCCATGGCTAAGACATTATAGTGACATAGTAAAGGACACACAGCTGGATCATAAGGGAAAAGGCAGGCAGGCAGGGTCTGGAGGAATCCACGTGCAGGTTTCCTTATGTTCTCTCCCTTCCTTGAAGGGACACACAGAGCACACCTCTCCCCCAGCACTGAAAATGCAGCAACATATGTGCAATGTTTTTGCCTAGGGAAGCCCATTAGAGACTCAGCACCCAAGATTTTTACTGGGAGCTGGTCACATAGACACCAGAAAGGAAACATTTTTAACAAATGTGCTAGAAAAACTAGATGTCTGTAAAAAACAAAAAACCCACTGTGACCCTCCATCCTTACTTCTCACGATATACAACATTATTTCAGATGAATCATTTAACTCTCTCTGAGTAGCCACGTGCTTCCCTGCTAGGGAAGTGGGGTCTCAGAGCAATGAAGCCACTCTAAGATTACACAAGTAAACGGCAGAGTCAGGTTCTGAAGCCCGATTTCTCCGTCTCCCACACCTGCGCTGTTCATTGGTCTTCAAGTTCCAACCTAGAGTTCTACCTAATCATCTTTTTCATCATTGAACCCCCAGGGACCAGCAGCTTCTGGTTCCCAGTAGACACCTTGTAAATCTTTGTTGAAGAGATGACTGAATGGTCTCTAGGACAACCTGCTGCCCATCTGAGCGCCACCCCCATCACAATATGCAGCACACACCGAGTAGCCAACATCTTGCCTGGCTACCTCCTCTGGAAGGAGCTTGGCTGTCAAGCTTCATGCTTAGAGATTGTAGCCAATTTATGAGAAAGAGAGAGAGAGAGAGAAGATCACTATAGGCCTATACACCAGAACAGAAGTAAGTTTTACGTAGAGAGTTAGTGACATATGAATTTAAAGTAAAATAAATTTTAAATATTTGAGCTCAAAATCAACATCGTTTTCCCTCTGATCCCATTTAGAGAAAATTTAAGATAACTCAAGTTGCTTATCTTTAAAATTAAGAGGGGGCCATCAAATTCTATGTATGATGTATTGCAGTTAGTGGAGAAAGAGGGCTTGTAGGAGAATGGATGAGGCTGGAAGATGAAATAGAAAAAATGTGGAAGGGAGAGTAGGGGGAGGGAAAGCACATGTAGAGGGAAGGACCGTAAGGGAATATTCTGCTCATTAAACAATGCATGGAATCTGGCTCAGTTTTAAAGTATCTAAATGGCCAGGACTGTGTCCTGGTGAGATTTTCCTCCCCTGTGGGTTGTGATCCCCGATGCCCCCGGGGTGATCCTGGTTCCCAAGAGTATAATGTTCTGCTTTTGAAATCTAGCCTCAGAGTAGAGAAAAGCCTGTGTGTAGCTGTGTAGTGGAGCACATGACGTCTCTCAAATTAACACTGACAAGCACTCACAGAAACCCCAGAGGAAAATAGGGGCACCAGAGCCACTGTTACATTCACAACACACAGATTTCTGCCTCTGCAGGAGGGAAGCCCAGGGATACCCAGGGACTCCGGCCTGGCTTCCTGCCTTCTCCGCTCCAGGTCTGCCTCTCCTGCCACCATCACTTTATCTCTTGCCCCTCAGGTCTGTCTGCAAGAGTCCACGTCACCTTCCCGATTGAGGTCTCCAAATCCCCATCTTTAGTTCCCTTGAGTAACTTGTACCCAGTTTCCTTTTCTCTTTCTGTCATGAAGAAAATGACTCTTCCACAGTCCTCAGTCACCTGCATTTATGGACATACAGAGTTTACAGGCACTTGCTCAGAAGCAGCCTTTTATGATTTGCTTGGGGTTCCTTATTCATTCATACAATTTATCAGTCAAACCTGGATACTTCTGCAAGCTAAACAGAGACCTGTTAATACTTACACGGGGACAAGAGGCACACACAGGTTGTTTGGGGCTGGATGTATGGTTGCCCTAGTCATAGACTCACAGTGAATAGATACTCTAACCCCAAGCTGTCCTATTACAGTTTGTAATACAAATCATCACACAAACAGTAATCAACTTATTTTCTTCCAGAGAGAAAGAAAAATAGAGGGAGAGAGTCATACACATAAAACTATATAGGAGGGTGAGAGGAAAAGGGAGGAAGAGAAAGAAGAGAGAGACATTGTAGGTAATTGTCTCTAGACAAGAGGGGGGTAATTGGCCCCCTCTTAATTTTAAAGATAAGCAACTTGAGTATCTTAAATTTTCTCTAAATGGAATCAGAGGGAAAATTATGTTGATTTTGAGCTCAAATATTTAAAATTTATTTTACTTTAAATTCATATGTCACTAACTCTCTACGTAAAACTTACTTCTGTTCTGGTGTATAGGCCTATAGTGATCTTCTCTCTCTCTCTCTCTTTCTCATAAAGGTACTGGAGTGAATGCTCACAGCATAGGTCTTTTTCTGTGTTTATACAGAAGAAATTTGTCCTTTGGAATGTTAAATGCTCTATTTCCTTAATTCTAAGAGGGACACTTTTTCGTATTTTAATGATTCTGAAATCTGAATGTGTATTACAAGGGAAGCCAGAAAGAACTTTTTCACTGCTCCTAGGAAGAGGAACAATTTGTGACAGAGCTGTCATTGCCTGTATGCATATGAACTCAGCAGTGGGTAGAAGGTAGATCTGTTCAGACATCTTGGGTGAGATATTTGCAGTGGTAGCACCCCATTTTGAATTTTACATTGAATTTTGATATATACTAATTGTTTCAAATGTCCCCAGAATGGTTGTACTCTGATGTCATATTATAACAAAAAGTTACAACATGCAGAGAATGATCTGCACTTTCCAGGCAGTGCAATTAAAGGCAGTGGAAATCACCAAACCTCAAGTGATTCACAGAATTTTCAAATTCAAAGTCATGTTTCAAGAAGAACTACCACTTAGGTGCCTGTTGTCTACCTCTCAGAGGCTAAGGCTGACTTTTAAGAGAAATCTCTAGAGATAATTAGTTCAATTAAGCAAAAAAAAAAAAAAAAGCTATGAATTTAACCATACAGCTGATGTAGATCAAACAGTAGTCTCTTTCCATTTGCTGTGAAATCACACTGTCCTTTGCAAAGGTGTTAAAAAGGACGAAAGCTAGGCTTGCCCCGTGATGCAACGCATGACTGCTCATGGCCAAAATATTCCAAAGAATCGCAAGTGTTAAGAAGTTTCAGACTCACATTTTCACGATGACACTTAAAATAAATGGTGTGTATATGAGTAGATAAATTGATGTTGTTATTATGTTTTCTAAAGTTAATTTGCACGTAAATAAGTGTGCACTCCCTGTATACCAATAACTACCCCCAAACACTGTACCTGAATTAATGGTCCATTTCCTAGTTGATTCTGTTTTAAAGTTAAAAAAAATATGATAGTTGCCACCTCCACACCTGCCTTAATCCTGGTCTCTGGAGACTCCATTATCAAATGGTTAAACTCAAGTTGCCAACTCTGGTGGGAATCACTTAAAGTTGCAAGAGTAGTAATTAGAACCCTATGTCTTCTAGAGCTGAGAGATATCTGACCAAGAACTGGGTTTATCTCTGAGATGAAAAATTTGTATTCCTGATATTGGTATACATTTTAAAGCTAGAAACCAGTGGTTCAAGGTGTCTGAACTAAGAAAAATATATTGAGCATGTGATAGCAACACCACTGCAGAATATTTTAGGATAATTTAATTTTGATCGCATTCATGTTGCATCAGTACAAATTTAAAATATTAGCCCACCTGAGTGGCAACTGGAACATTTAACATTAAAGGTAAATGCCAGATGAGAAAAGATTTATTGGTCCTTAATCCCAAGTTAGTAAACTTTAGCCTTAAAGTGAAACAAAATATTCACTGACTGTGCTTTTTAGATGATTTCTCTTAGATTTTAAGAGCCTTGCATGGGAAAGTTAGAATCCACCAGAGCACTGAAAAACCTGAGGAAAAAGGCCTAAACACATCATCGAAAAGGGTACTCACTCTTGTGGTACTATTATCTTTCTATTGTTTCATAGAATATTTACAGAAATATTTTTGTTGAGATTATGGACAAATTATTCTATCCAGCTTGCCCTAGAAGTAAAAACTGACTTCAGGTGAGGTTAATGTACAATATTATTTCCCTGTTATATAAATATTTACACTAAAATATTTGATGCTCTGTCCTATATTAATGTTAGCAACTGAACCAGATTCAATAGTATTGTAGAGATGAAAATAATTCCCTACAGGTGTGTTGAGGGACACACCAGAAAAGTTCTTCGCAATGGCATTTTGGGATTTTAAGATGCACACAATATGTTTTTCAAATGTAATTGAAATTCTGATTTTGTTTTTTATGATGTTAAAAAATGAAAAAGTTTCAAGTACGCCAATGTTTTCAACAATGTGCCAACAATCCAAAAGTGATTATATTGTACTTGGATGGGAAAATAGAAATGGAATTGGCTTAGAACCAAAAGTAAAAATAGTAAGGCATTTGTGATATGTGGTGATGGGAATGGAGGAAGGGATGGAGGAATATATGATCAGGTTGGTAGAAGGAATATAATGACTTTATTTTCTGAACCAAAAATCAAAACGCAAGGTCTAAGACTTCAAATATATCAGTGGGATCAAGGATAGAAAGTTATGGCTGCCCCAGAAAATCCAAATATTATTGCTTTAGGAGTGCATGAAGAAGCAGTGAAACATTGACAAAGTGTTAATACAGGGAAAGAAAACCACAAAAAGAACCAATTAGGGACTTCCCTGGTGGCGCAGTGGTTGAGAATCCGCCTGCCAATGCAGGAGACACGGGTTTGAGCCCTGGTCCTGGAAGATCCCACATGCCGTGGAGCAACTAAGCCCGTGCGCCACAACTACTGAGCCTGCACTCTAGAGCCCGCGAGCCACAACTACTGAGCCCACGTGCCACAGCTACTGAAGCCCGCGCACCTAGAGCCCGTGCTCCGCTACAAGAGAAGCCACTGCAATGAGAAGCCTACGCATCGCAACAAAGAGTAGCCCCCACTCGCCGCAACTAGAGAAAACTCGTGCACAGCAATGAAGACCCAACACAGCCAAAAATAAATAAATAAATAAATAAAATTAAAAAAAAAAAAAAGAACCAATTATTGTAAAGTGAATTAGATCTTTCAAATCTGCTTCTGTTTTCCCCAAATTATTGCTAGTAGTACAGGCAAAATGTGTGGGTATAAAAAAATGTGTTATGTTAACTGTGCCTTCTGAGTACATTTATTATTCCCAATTCACGCATCAAAAAAATATCTTGCGCAAAAAGCCAGAAACAACTTAGTCTCCAGAATGCACCCTTTTCTTTATAGAAACAAGACAAGCTTCTTATCATACACTTCTAGGTGCCTCCCAATAAACAAAACTGCAAATCAACCTCCCTCAAAAAAAAAAAAAGAACAAAAAAAAGAACAAAAAACAAGAACAATATCCCAATCATTCAAAAACTATAAAACATGCTCTGAAGAAGAGACCAAAATAGGTAACATGTCTGGAAATATATTCTGCTCTTCCATGGGAATGTAGCTAATGTGGAGGTCAGAATTCTTTTCAAGCAGTTTTGAAATATCTCATTTTAATATCTACCTTTTGATTTTTCTCAATCTGGGGCAAACTCTGTATCTTGTCATCAACATTTCAACAACATATCAAACCAAAGCAGTTATGACAGCAAAGTTTCATTGCTGAACAGAAGATACACTTCCAGTGTGAATAAATGATCACTTGTTGAAGAAGACAGAAAAGGAGTGATTGTTTAATTTTTCAGATAAAAATTATTTAATTTGTCATATTTTAACAGGATTCCTTTGAACATCAAATTTCTCTAGAGGATGTAAATTTTATATTTGCTTCACAAACATTTGGTTTATACACAACTCTTCAGCAATGCACCAGTGGCCTAAAGAAAGTTTACCTCTAAAGGTGTATAGAATACCTATATGCCTAGCAGAGTATCCAAGCTACAAGCCTGGGAGGTTTGAGAATCATGAATACAAAAGGACTCAAGAATAAAAAGTACCAGTCAACTCAAGCTCTGACCACAACGTAGCTCATGACCAAAGGTGACCAATGGGAAATAAAGAACCATATAACTCACCAACACCACCGTTATCTGGGTAGAAGGACCCCGTGACAAATCCAAGCTCTATCAATGACAGTCCTGTAAAGAGAAAGAGGAAAGGAGTGTTATCACTTCTGTAGAAGTGGAGACATCTATGAACAAGGAATACAGTTGACCACATTTTGATGGAGCCATATTGCAAGGCAGACTTGGGTACATGATGGGAAGGAAAGGGAGACCGAATATTAGAACTGCCTTGCTGCTACTTCTTCAACACAAACCCCATATGTCTACTGTACATCCCTCTGGCCCACATACTGAGGCCAATTCCAACCCTCAGCAAGAAGTAACTAGCAAGGTTTTGATTAATACCTTCTTAATGTACCATTAAATGCACTTTTGCTGGTCTTTCTAAAATGCAGATATCATCAAGGTACTTCTCTGCTTAAAATAGCTTCCCACTTTGAGGGTCAGGGCAAAACTCCTCACCAGGATTTATAGGGTCCTTCAGGACCTGATTTTAGCCTCCTTGCCTTCCCAGCTTGCTGTCTCCTTCCCAGCCTTACTAACTCATTTGCATCTTTAGAAAGTCAAGCAATCACCCTCACCCATAGGCCTCTGAGTATGAGGACCCCTCTGCCTTGAAAAATATGCCTCCCCAGTTCCCATAAAACCTCTTACCAGCCTGACCTCATTCACGCTCAGAATTCATTCAGTTATCGTCTCCGGAAAGCCTCTCCTGACCACCCAAAGCTGATTCAAGGGCACACTTACCATTGTTCCTACACCACCTTATTTCTAATTCTACCTTAGCATTTAACAGCTTAGATTGTGACGATTTATCAAAGAATCTGGTCTTTATTGTTTTGTATTGTTATATATCTTACTTATTGTCATACTGTCAGTACCTAGCAGAGTTCCTGGCCTATAATAAGTGCTCAATATGTGTCTGATGCATAACTATACAGACTGAATGAATAAACATATGACAAGCAAATAATTTAGTCACTGTTTATCAAGTACTTATATACCAGGTACTGAGCTAAATTCATTACATATATTCACTCTTTGTTCTTGTCTAGATTCTGTCTTCAAATGGTACAAATGATTTGTCTTGATTCTCTAAACCTATTCTATTCTCAAGACTGTTTGTTATTCAGCCTTCTAGCTTGGGTTCCTGGTTTAACTACCAAATCTGGAGTTTGCCTGAGGAGACCTGTCTTAGTGGACTTTCTTGAACTTGACTCTTAGGATCTCCCAGAACTCTTCTTAGTTTTGAATGAGGCTTTCAGTTCTTTTCTTACAATAAGAGCTTTGAAGCTATTAAAGGCCAATAGCCTATTTGGTTTAGTTAGGCCATTTGGTTTAGTTTAAGAGGTTGACAAACTATAGCCCATGGGGTAAATCCAGCTCACTGCCTCTTTTGATAAATAAGGTTTTATTGGCTCACAGCCATACCCATTTGTTTACATATTGCCTATGGCTGAGTTTGCGCTACAACAGCAGAGTTGAGTAGTTGGAACAGAGACCGTATGACCTGCAAAGTCTAAAATATTTACTATCTGGCCCTTTACATGAAAAGTCTGTCACCTCCTGATCTATATCTTCTCATCTAAAGATGGCACCTCCCTCTACAACCTTCCTGAGACATGGTTATTCAGTCTTTTCACTAAAGAGAAGTTTTTAACTTGTTTAATTATTTATTGGAAGATCTAACACAGAAAGATCTCCCTTATGTTAAATTGAATCTCTATGCTACAAAAGCAAAGAACAAGACAAGAAGGAAAATCCAAAATGTTAACTTTCTTTGGTCACTGGTATATTTGAGTTATAGACTTAAAAAAAAACTTTATTTTTCTAGACTTTTTAATGTTTTTCTTTAGTTATAAGTGAAAAAAAATGAAATATGTAAAGACTTTTACCCATTTATCCTAGGTCTATCTACTCATTTGAGCTCTTTATGGAGGTTATAGACTCTTTTTCAAGAATTTCTCTGTAAAGGGAGATGGTAAAAATATCAGGGTGAACAGAAACTCTGGTCGTACAAATAAAACTATCAGGGGAAGCAGATAGCTTCTAGATTGCGTTGGTGGCTTTAGTAGGTCTAGAATAGGAAGACCATGAGGTTAAAGAGGTCATTGAGAGTTACCCTACGAAAAAAGAGTCATGTGAGTTCTTCTCCTTGGACTTCCTGTCTTTAGTCTGCTTTTCCTAGAGTTCTTGAGACCACCAAGCCTCACGGCTGGCTGCAAGGAACTTTAAAGTTCCTTGGTTCTCCCTTGATCTCCCCTGTCCAGTCCTCCAGACTCTTCTGCATCTCCATCTCTGCAGACTCATACCACACATCTCTAACAATGGGCACCTACTTTCTCCAGAGGTAACACATTCTGCTCCTGAGTTATAAAAAACATTCTTTGACATCTCATGTTAAGATTGATCCTCTAGCATCTTCCATTCATTGGTCCTAACTCTTTCCATGTGACCCTACACACCAGTCTACTCCCTTTCTTCATGGCAACCCTTGAGAAGTTTGAATCCCTGAGTTTCTTCTTCTTCCAGTTGGATATCCCCAGTTCCTCTAGATTTTCCTCGTGTGACACTATTTCTGGTTCCCTCACCATCCTTTGTGCCTTCTCTGAATATACTCCAGTTGGTTCCTATTTCCAGTGTGGTTTTCCCCAAGACAGAGTGGCACTATCTCCTTCCTACTTTCAGATACTGCTTTTTACTGAGTCAAATGTTACATTATGCCTGATGTCATGCCCTTGCTTACAGCCTTTCAATGCATGGTTATGTATAAGTTCCAGGTTTTTACATGGTTCTCACATCATAATTTTAGATCACGTTACCATATTCTCTCTGGGAAAGACCATCCATTTATGTGGTCAGTGTTCTGATATTGGATATTTAGGTTATTTCTATATTTCTTCTATTATAGACAATACCACAGAAAGATTACTTCCCCCCCCCCCCCAATAACTCTTTCTCATTCTTAGAACTATTTTAAAGATTTTCTTCCCAGATAATTATTCTTCATCAATAAATAATTTTTGATTGAAAAATTGTAAGATAATAGAATATAAGCACATTTTAGAGATCACTGAATCCAGTCTCTGATTATAAGTAAAGTCACTTGACTGGGAACAAATAGCAACTTAGCAGAAGAACTCATGCACCAGACTTCAATCCAAAGGATGTTTTTATGACTTTCCTTTTCTACCCACCCCCTATGAGAACTACTATCTCTGTCCATTTAATGAGGCACATAAAGTCCAGGTGAGTAATGTGTATACGTTCCAAATAAACACAGTGATTAAAACATAACAGAAAATAAAACAAATTAAGAACCTCTGCAAAGCAAAAAAATATCCCCCAAGTAGATATATCTTGAAAATATTTCCATTTCAATGATTTAGATTACTAGAGGAAATAATCAAAGGGGTGTGGATTTTTAGAATATGAAGATTTCTATATAGAGAATAGTCTTTAATTATTTAAAGCTTGTGGAATTGCTCAGCTTTTCAAGCTTGCCTATATGAGAAAGGCTCTTCCATTGCAAACACATATATTTTTAAATATGCACAACTTCTTGGATTATGTGCAGGATTTGCCTCAAAATCTTTAAAAAGATTTCTCCAAGCACTAGTACCACTTTCAAAATCCTAGACACTGAAAATGCTTATCTATCCCTCACTGGAGCAAGACTGGCAGAGAATATCCTCCCATGTTATCTCTGATATGTTAACCTGGGAAATATTTCCCCTCATTTCCTTCCCTTCATTTCTTACTCTTCTTTTTGTACCAGTCTGGGTGTGTAATGAATAATACTTTCCCCTTGAAGTTTCTGCATCATGTAATTGGTAGATCTCCCATTTCCACTGAGTTCCAGGCACCATGTTTGGCACTAAGAATACAGCTATGAACATGGGTGTGGTCCCCACCCTCATGGTAGTTACTGCAAACTCCCCTTGGCAGTTTCTGCAAATGATCACTGTGATCTTTAAGTTTCTGATTCTGGCTTCACCTTCCTCATTGTCAGCAGACTGCAGAAAAAAAGGATAATTTGATGCGGGGAAAGTACCAGACTTATTTCAGTGTCTGGTCAGTTTACAATGATCTCTCTTTAAGCCCACTCCTGCTTCCATAGAGTAGACTCGTAGAGGCCACTCTGAATAAGAATACAACCTCCCTGGCCACAGTTGCTTGGACCAAGTGCTGCCATCTTGCTACTCAGAGTTCTTTCTCCAGCAGTCGGGAAGGTGGACCAAGACAATTAGATTTTTTGAGGTGGCTGTATTGTAATATATACATTTAGAAGCTGGAAATGACCATGTCTTTTTCCATGTGTACAAGAGACCAGAGAAAGCCAGTCGTTGGGGGAGAAGAATAAAGTGGCCATGCAGAGAGGGGCAGAGATGACAGATGGAGAAAGCCCAGGCAGCGTTCTGAGCTTCAACTCCAATCCTGACCTTGTTTTTCATGAGAGAATTTTTTTCTTATAATAAATCCCACTCTTTTGCTTAAGCTACCTCAGGCTGCTTTCTGTAATCTAAAATCAAGTGGTTAAACTAATATGCTGGGGGTGGGAAGGTGGAGAAGGAGAATAGGGGTGTCCCCTCAACAAATCCAAGTATAATGGTCTCACAGCGAGGGTGACTAGAGTTACTGTGCGGAAGAAGGGGAAGTTATATGCCCAAACTTGATGTAAGTTAAAAGGAAACCTGAAAATGAGAGGTAATAAAAAATCAAGGCTGTCAGAATTTGAGAGTTGGCACAGAGTCTTCTTCATCAGAGAAAGAGAAAGAGCCTTGGAGATGTAGATTAAAAAAAAAAATAGAGGTGAGTTTTAGGTATAATTCAAGATACTGGTTTGCACACTGGTCTTGTATTCAAAGTAATGAGACTGATTGCTTTAACAGGAAGGCCAGAATCTAAACATAAAAATCATCCCTGACTCATTAAAATGGTCACCTAAAAAGGTGGGATTCCTATTCCTGTAAAGCTGTGTAAAACAATTCCAGAACGCTGGTTGTTTAGATCCCATGGTACACAATTAAAGAGTGCTTTAGACAGACCCCAGCTGGCTACACAATTACCAGCTGTGTGACATCAGGAAAGTCACAGAACCTCTATAGGCATTAAGTTCTTTCATCTGAAAAATAGAATGATGTATATGCAACTTAGAGGATTTCAGTGAGAATAGATGACATACAGTAAGTAGCATAAGGCCTGGTGTAATATCTGCCACTTAATATATGTTTGCTCTCTTTGTTTTTGGCTTGTGACGATACACTTATGTTTTTGGTCAAGCCAAAAGGTGTTTGGAAGAAAGACTAGTAAATACAAACAAAGTGAGAAAGTGTTTAAAACAAGGTGAGATTGTCTAACAGATATTTATTTAGCATCTACTGCTTGCTGGACCCAGTGCCAAACTATCAAGTAATAAAACCTATTAACTTCTCTCATATTAACTTTACTGAGCATAAACTTTTATTTTCTTCATCTTAATTGACATTCCAAATGAGGACAAATCATTCAGTAGAGCACAACTATTTCACAAAAACTGGAGCCCATGACTTCTTATTCCCGCGTTGCGTTTCCTGAAATGGCAAACCAAATGAATAAACAGTTTCTCGCCTAGCACACAGTGTCATGATGGTCTGGCTTCTTGTTGGAAGGCCTGGATAGACTATAAGCTTCGTAAGATAAGCTTACTGATCTTTTCTGCCTGATTAAATTCCCAATTCTGAGAGCGCTGCCTGATTCACAATAGGTAATGTAGGAAGGAAGGAAAAACAAGAGAAGGATGGAATGAAGGAGGAAAACAAGGAAGGAAGAAAGGAATTTTATATCTATAAAATAAGGGAGTATGGACTTTAATAAACTTTAGGGTCTTTCTACCATGACTCCTTTAAGATTTTGTAAGTCTATTTCTAGAAGACATATAGTAGCAGAGGACTGCTTAGACTTCTACCCTGATGCCCCTACCAGGAAAATAACACAGAGAGTCTTGTGCTTTTTATAACTTATCAGGAAAGAGTCAAAACATTTTCCCCAGGAAGCAAAATTCACAGAGAAGCCCTAGTTGCGAGTTGAGAGTTGGAGCAGAAAGGACAAGAAATCATCCGTACAGGTCCAGCTCTACTGACTGAAATGTACAGATACAACCCCAGGATGGGAATAAAGTCCTAGGAGGGCAAAGCCCACGGGTAGCACAGTGCTCAGGGGAAAGACAACATCCAACCACCCCTACATGTGAGTGAGCACACTCACTTCTTGGGCAGATCTAATTTTGGGGTGAATTGGAGAGAGGAGAGTGATATAAGTTCCAGGATGCAACTTTGCCACTGAGTCTCTGGGTGACAGTCTGATTCATTTATATATGTACATTCAATTAATAATTCAACTAATGTTTACTGATCGGGAAGGCCAAGTTATATGAAAGTACTTGGGAAGAACCATCAACCTAGTCTGAGACTTTAAGGAGGTAACGTTAAATGTTAGGAGGTAGCATTTCAGATGAGAGAACGGATGAGTATGAGCTGGTTAGCTGAAGAGTAGGAGGAAGGATATTCCAAATAGAGGAGACGACATACACAGATCTCTGGCCATTACAGGGAACCTGGTATATTTGGGGGAGTTACAAGGAGTTCAGTATGGCTGTGGCATGGGCAAAGAGGGGAAAGGCAAGTGGTGGGGCTGGTGTCTCGAAGGGGCCAGGTCGTGAAGTGTTTTGTTTACCATGCTAATGGGGGCGTAATCTTTGGAGAGCAGTGGGAACCATTGAAGGGAGCCTGGGGACCAGTTAGAGGGCTGCGGGAACAGTCAAGTGAGAGATGATGGAGGCTTGAATTCCACAGTAATGGCTGTGGAAAAGAGAGAGAAATGGACAGATTAGGAGATAATTAGGAGGTAAGAATTTTAAGTCTATCTTTGGTTTACAGATGGTTCAGGTCATGTTTTCTCTGTGGTTTGGGTCCCTCATTACAGGCCTGGGTGTAGACTAAGCGCCTAACAGAAGAGCCATCATCATGACATGGGTGCAAATATATTGTCATTGCTTTTGAATGTTGGCCAGGGTCAGGCCCTTAGCTCTGCTGTGATATTAGCCAGATACTACATGTAGCCCGGGGTATATTTTTTTATTTTTTAGCTTGTCAACACCCAAGGTCAGGGACTCTGTCTGCTTCACTTCCTTGAAGCTATAAAACCACAGCACAACTAATGTAACACAACAGACCAAAGACCGACCTCAGTTTTCCCATTGATCTGAAGGCCCTGAGGTCAGCTCTTCTCAGGGATCAGGCTTTAACAGAGTGGGGGACCTCTGCTCTTTGGTACCACCCCTGCCACATGCATGCCACCGTTAAATGTGCAATTTTAAGAGAAGTGAAATGGGGTTCAGAAAGTGGTTGCTGAAGCTGTGGGTATCCGATCCTGTTACTTGGGTGTCTGTGGGTGGTAGAGATGCACAGTCTTAGATTCCAGGGCAGTCAAGGTGCTCTTGCAGCCTCAGGGATTTGGATGACTGCCCTTGTCCCAGCTCCTCAAGGTACGAGTACATACATTAATTGTTTTGTCTGTTGTCTGTTCCCTCCTACTTCCAGTAGAATGTAAGCTCAATGTGGGGAGGGTTTTTTCTTTTTGGTCTGCTTTCATACTGTACCCCCAATGCTTATAACAGTACCTGGCACAGAGTAGGTGCTCAATTAGTATTTGTTGGATTATCACATTAGCTGAATGAGCTTGTGGAAAATTATTTGAAATCCTGCTTGAGGTTGATTTGTATTTCAAATGGGATTAATCATATATGTCTTATATCTCTTTCAGGGCTCTTTTAAAAGTAAAATGAAAATGGAAAGGCCTCCTAGGTGAATGTTCAGCTGCCATCTTTTGCATTTTACCTAACTTACAGTGTCTTTCTGTCTAGCTGGCTATCCATCTATCCATCCATCCATCCATCCATCCATCCATCCATCCATCCATCCATCCATTGCTTTAGTTTAGTACCTACTACGTACCTCTGTAGAACATCTACCATTATTCCAAACCAAAGATTGTCTTAGACACGACATCCACCATCTCTAATGTTTACATCAGTATTGCTGTGTAATCATCTGTATCTTCTTTTTGTAAATGAAGAAGCTGAGGCTTAGCAAGTTCACACGTATGGAAAGTGGCAGAGCAGACATTCGCATTCCATGTCTGTCTAATTGGCTTTTGACTGCTGCCTCTACTATTTCCTCTCTCGAGTTTTCTTCTCTGCCTGCTTCACAGGACACTATGCATATGCCTGGCACATACACAGTAGATTATATAAAGCACTTGCATGGCACCTCACCAGTTGCTGCTGTTATAGGTATTCCCACGGGGCTCCCCTAATGATGATCCTCATGGCAAATCACACTCAGTGCTCTTTTTTGATTACCCGCATGTCATTCATCATTTATGGCCATTTCGGCAGGAAAACTGCATGATGTTGCAGACTCCTGTGGATCGCTAGTGTGTGTTGGCACCTAGGTGTCCTCTGAGCTTCAGAGATTCTTCCTCAGCTCTGTTTTTTCTCTTCTCCTGGGTAAACTTTCACTCCTGAATTCAGATGCAGGCTGTCTCTGGAGAAGCTCCAGGTGTTTTCTTATGGCCTCTCATCAGTCCGTTCCTATTTAATTCCGTGAAAAAGGCTTCTCTTAAAGAATCCATTCAGTAAACAACGACATTTGATAGGAATAGTAAAAGTAGTGCCCTGTGTATTGTTTATACAAAGCTTAGAAAACAATATTAAATACTAAAAAGAATACAAATATTTCATTGCCCCCTATTAACTGTGGCATTTGGGGGTAGTTTCTTACAATATTGAGTATCAAGGCCTTGTTTGTTATGTAGAGAGGCCTTCTGATAAACATAGGCCCAAATCCAACCCAGCTCTTTCTAAGAAAGTAACCTACTGTGTGACTGTGCGTTAGACACAGAGTCATGCCACCCTGGAAACTGGTTTTCTCTCTTTAGGCTTCTGTTTCATCATGGCAAGGAGGAGAAGAACGTTATTTGAACATCGTAGCAGCTAGTTCCATACTCAGATCACAGGGGAGCGGAGGGCTGAGAAATCAGCTACTGGCTGCCTGCAGTGAGCCAGGCAAAGGTAAAGGTGTTTTACATGTATCTCATGTTATTAATTTTTCACAACTCTGCCAGGCACATGATCCCATTTTGTAGGTGTGAAATCTCAGAGATCTAACATAATTTGTCCACATCATACAGGATTACAGCTGGAAATCAAAGCCAAGCCTCTCTGACTCCAAAGCTGGTACTCTTTTCACTCCACCCCGATACTTAGCACTGCTCATTTTTACTTCTGTGCCCTATATTATTTGTGTGTATGGCTTTTATCCTCCTTTGAAAGTGAAAGTAATATCTTCTTTTTTTCTCTTTATATTTTGTCTTGTCCTCTACCACCTAGAGCATTATGAATGCTTAATACATGCTGCTTTCAGAACATGTGAACATGATTTGCTTTAATTATTTACTATTAACTCCATGCTCCAGACATGAGAATCAGACTTATTCAACTTACATCTTTCTGTTGGCTTTTTTGTGGGCATCCATGCTCAGAACTGTCTTGGAGATTTTGCCCTTGAAAAATGGAATTTCTTTTTCCTTTAGTTATGAGAATACAATAAAAATCCCCAAACTAATAATGTTTTGATTTTTTTTCTTAGTTGCCTTTTTAAAACTTCTATTACTTATATAAAAATGGCAAGCTGCCTTCTTTATTGCTTCAAATTACTTTTTGTTAAAACACTTCTGTACTGCCAAGTTTCAACCTGAAGCCAATGTTCATATCCAAGTCACAAATAGGAATGAAGAATATGTTAGGGTACCTTTCCCTACGTTCCTTTTTAACACCTCAATCCAAAGTTTCCTCTATGGTAAAACTATATTTCTGTTAACATTTAAAGACATTGAGATAAGAGTATTTCTTTCCAATGATTACATCTGGAAAGAGTTTGACCCTGCCTCTTTTTATATGAATTTCAATGGAAGCCAAAAAAAAAAAAAAAAAAAAAAAAGAAAGAAAGAAAGAAAGAAAGAGACTGTACTGTACTCAAAGGAACAAGAAGTCTGGTGACATGCAGGGCCCTGGTGAGATCAATGGTATCGGTCACAGTGCAATGCTTTGCTCACTCAAAACTCCCTCCTCAAAACAGAAATAATCCTCAAGAAACAGAAATATGGATTAGAGGAAATGGCGACCTCAAGGAGATAACCAAGCTCTCATACTAATGGATGGAGTATTTTTACAGCAGAAACAAAACAATTCTTGGCTTATGATGGTTCATTCTTTCTATTCTATGCTGGGAGGGTACACGTGTGGGGTGTACCAATTTCTTGGAGCATGCTACCGGCTTCCAACTTTGGAAAGCAACAGGAAACCATAGTGGGGTCCAAAGAAGGAAAATGGAGCACCTAGTTCTGCCTCTAGGTTGTATATTGAGCAAGCATTAGATGTCATTATCCCCTCCTCCAGAAGATCTTACCAAGATTGCCAGCAGGGCATGTGGGAGAGGGCCTGGGGCTAAAATCTTGGGGGAAGTTGTGCTTTCTTCAGGCATATACAGAAACCAAGCATAGCTGCAGAAGGTGGCTGGATGGGGATGTATCTTGGTTACCTCTCCTTTGGACACGACAACTGACAACTTGATTTCTTTGACCCTTGGTTTCTTCATCTATAACAAAGACATAAGTATTGTTGTTTCCTGATGAATGAATTGGGACAGATGATGGATGTGAAGTTGCTTTGATAAGGCTACACTGATCTGGAGTCAAATTGTTGGGGTTTGAATCCTACCTCCAGCATTTACTCGCTCTACCATTTACTAGTGTGGCCTTGGAAAAGTTACTTAACCTCTCTGTGCCTTGGTTTCCTTACCTGTTCAATGGATACGGAGTTCTTGTGAGAATTAAATGAGTTAATAAACATAAAGCACTTAGAAGTCTGTCTGGCATTCAGTAATGTTAGCTCTATCCTTGTATAAGTCTAGGGTAGTTAAATAGCATATCCTAAGCTAGTAGTGCCTGTGACCCTGGGGTATTCAAGACTTATGTGGGATAATAGAGTATTTTCTATGTCTATTAGAAACATGAGTTGTGGATTTATTCACTCTATCAACAAACATTTTTATAAACATCAACTATGTGAGGCATTGAGTTGGATACTGAAGATACAGAGACATATGAGACACAGCCTCTGCCCACAAGGAATTCTGAGTCTAGAGGTTGAGACCAATAGATAAACCAGAATTATGATAGAATGGGAATTCCATACTATAAGAACATAGTGGAGAAAGCATTTAACTCAGACTGTTCAGAGTCTGGAAAGATTTCAGAGAAGGGGGAAACAGCATTGCAGGCAAGGAGAAGAGTAGGTGCAAAGGCCTAGAGATGAGAAAAAGCATGGTGTGTGTGTGTGTGTGTGTGTGTGTGTGTGAGAGAGAGAGAGAGAGAGAGAGAGAGAGAGAGAGAGAGAGAGAGCCAACTCCATCCCCAGATAGATTCTCTTTGAGAATCCCAGACTCCCCCAGTCATGGGAAGGGGGGTGGGGAAAATGGAGGTAATTCTCTCTTTCTGCTTCCCTGCCTTCCCTAAGACACACCTCTGATCCTCAGTTTCCATCTCTTCCATATTATCCACACTGAGCTTCATCCAGTCTCTGGAGCACTCATTGAACTCCCTGGTCCAGGGTCTTTGTATATATGTTGTATTCTCTGTCTTCACTACTCTCTTTTTTCTCTGTCTTTTCAGCTAGTTCGTTTCCACTCATCCCTCAGATGTTTACTGGCTATCATGTCCTTTTAGGAGCAGGAACTCTTCTTTTATGCTTCCATGGCCCCTTCCTTTACCTGTCCTAGCATTTGTCTTTGAGCTTTACTGCTCTAAGCCTCCAGCAAGGGGCCTGGCACATAGTAGGCCCCTTAGTAGTAACTTTGAGAATATTTGTTCAATGACTACATTGAAGGCACAAGGGATTCTCCTTACAGACTTCCTCTACTATTTCCCCTTCTTTCCTGGCCAAATGCAATTGATCACCAAGCTTTATTCTCCTAGATGTCCCTCCCTTGTCTCCTCACTTGTCCTCTCTTACCTGGATCACTGCCAGAACCTCCTCATGTCTCCAGAGGCATCCCTGCTACTGGACCCTGTAATTCCCCACTTAGAATCAATCTGTGGCTCCTTATTGCCCCATATTAACATCCAGCGTCTTGGTTAGCAGCCAAAGCGCTTTCCGTTGTATTACATAGGTCCCCATGTCTGTTTAAAAGCCTCTGAGGTCTTCAAGGGCTTGTCCTAGATCTCCTGATAGCTAATGCCCAGCAGAGCATCTGAAACACAATTTATGTTCAGTAAACATTTGTGTAAAGAATAAGTCAGAGTTATACGAATCTAGTGTAGAAAAAGATGGTTTTGTGTGTTAGGCTAAAAAGCTCTTCAGCAGGGCAATTAGTTTCAAGGGAAACGTCCCAACAAGGAAACAAGAGTTAAATTCAGCACAGCTGACTGTTTAACAATGCCATTCGAGGACATAAATGAAATTAACTTCTCTTGTCACATTTACTAACAGGGCTGGTGAGTAGGCGCTCAGGGAGGCTGTCCGCATCGGTTACAGAGAAAGCTCCTGCAATGGGAATCACCCACAGTGAACCCAAGGTACGCTGAACTCCTAAGGTTCATGCCTTGCCAATCAGCTGGCCTTCATGACTTTTTCTTTGGGAGTACAACTTTTCTCTCCCTGTTCCCTTTCCTTTATTCCTTTCTCCTGCACTGTGGCCTCCCCCTCAATTCTTTTGCAGAAGATGTGGTCTTGGCAAGCAACTTATCAGAAAATCGGTTTCTTCCTCTGAAAATCAGCACCTTGCTCAGACTCTTCTTGTAACAAGTAATAGTTCCATTGTTATCAGTGGTAGAGAAGATATGAGCCGATAACATTTGTCCATTGCATACTCCATGCCAAGCACTGTGCTGAGAGTACTTTTAGAGATTCCTATTTAAATTAAAGAGATAACCCCAAGCCCCTAAATTCTTAGCATGGTGCTTCTTGGCACAGAATACATTCTCAAGAAATGTTAGTCATTATTATATTGTTTTCATTTAATCCTAACAACTATTTTCTGAGGTCAGTGTAACTTTTATATTTTTTCTGTGTTTTGATAGTGAGGAGTCTGAGGCTTTCAGAGGGTAATAATATTTAAGAGTGAACTTGGGGTCCAGACCTAAGATGACTGTCTACCAAGGCCATGCAACATAACAGGTATAAAAGCACTTTGTGAGACGTAGGGCTGTGCACACATGTTAGCTGTTATCACTACATTCAGGAGGTTAAGTAGGTAAGAGGTCAGAGCCTATAAAGAGGCAAGTAAAACACTGAAATAAGATGGAGACACAATTATCATCAAGTGAGAAATTTTATCTTAGGTCAGAGGAAGAGTGTGTGTGTGTGTGTGTGTGTGTGTGTGTGTGTGTGTGTGTCTAGATGCATATTCTTGGAAGATTTTTTAAGGATCCAAAGGGCTAAGTTCTCTAGGAATAGAAGGTACCAGTGGGGCTTCTGAAATGACTGACATCTCAAGTTTTCAGGCTTCCATCTGGGCTCATGAGGCTCCTCCAGGGAAATGGCACGGGAAGAGACAAGCAAGGCAGGTTTCCTCTCTATGACCTCCATTAAAACCTTGTGTCCTGTCACAAGGCACACCAAGTAGGAATTCTCATTTTACAAATGCACAAATTGATAAGCAAGAGACCAAGAAACCCGCCTGAAGCCTTCCTGTTTGCTACTTTAGTGTTTCTGGCCAAAAGTTTCCTGACTTCAAACACCATTCTCTTTCTTGAGCAAATCACTTAAAAATTCCAACTTTTAATAAACCAAAAGTTAAATCAATTACAGCAGGCTCCTCTCCTCAGTATTTGGGGACATACGGGCACTGAATAGGTACTCAGGAAATCCAGGTCTCAGTGTTGGCTCTGCCATAAGCCTCTCCATGACCTCAGTCAACCATCTCTTTGGTTGTGTTTCCTCATCTGTGGAGTGAGTGGGCTGAGTCAGAGGATTATGATTTCCAGCTTGAAAAGAACAGGATTCTTCTGAGTGCAAAACATGCTTTTAGATATACATGTTGTTAGACATTAACACTTATATTTTAACTTATAAAGAATAGAGTTTAGAGATCAAGATTGTGGAGTAGGAGGACGCTGGGCTCACCCCCCTCACGAACACATCACAACTACAGTTACATATAGAACAGCTCTGGCTGAAATTGACCTGGGGACTAGCAGAACAGCTGTTCTACGGTCAAGGCTGTAAAGAAAGATCCTCGTGGAGTCTGGTGTGAAGGGAGGAGGAGAAATCTGACTGGGACCTGTATCCCTAGCGAGGGACACAGAAGAGGAGGGGGATATCACAAGGCCCAGGGTTCCTCCCTGGGGAGTGATGGGTTGAAGCTCCATATTGGGCACCCCAGCTCTGGGGTCTGACACCAGAAGATGAGCCCCCTTAGCTGGTTTGAAAACCAGCAGGACTTAACTGAGGGCTGTAAGAAACCAAGACTCTGCTCTTAAAGAACAAGACACAGACTTACTCACTCTCAGTCACAGTGCAGAGGCAGCAGATTGGAAACTGCCTGGGGCTCTGGTTGACCTGCCAGGACCACCCCAGCGCATGCCCCAGCCCTCACCGGGCTCCTGCTCCAGCCCCTCTTGCTCTGGCGCTGCTCCCCGCTAAGGTGCAGGCTGCTGTTGCCAACGTGAGTGTGTACACTTGGGAGGAATGGAGCCGGCTCAGAGCCTGGCCCTGCCTCTGACCAGGGCAGAGGCAGCCATTGCCAGCCCATGCTGTGGTACACACAGTCGAAAGGGAGTGAGGCTAGCTCCAGGACAGAGACGGCCACTTTCAGATCAAGCATCACTGTGCACACTTAGCAGGAGGCAGGGCCAGCTCAGTGATGTGGCACCAACTCCTCTACTTCCACCCAGCCGCTGGCCAAGGTGTACATACTGGGGAAAAAGTGACCCGAGCACAGAAATGCAGCTCCAAGCCCTGAAGCCACAGCACATCCCAAACCAAAGCAGAAATTGCCGTAACACGTGGAAGAAACCCAACTCCTTCAGGGCACCTGCTCCAGCCCCTTGGATCCTGTCCTGTGATTAAAGCAATAATGTCCACTGAGCATAGGAAAAACCCAGGCTTGTACCTGGCTCTGGCTCTAGCCCCTCCAACTCCAGCCCTACCTCCCACCAAGGTAGTAGCTGCCAGCATCTTCTGGGGGAAGATGCAGCCTGTGTTCACTTCAGATCCAGCTCTCCCGTCAAAGCCATGGGACACACACAGAGTACATAGGAATGATTCCACACAAGGACATTCCTTCAAGACTGGGATAGGTAACTGTTCACCCAATTTCATAAAGAGAAAATTAAACACAACGAGAAGACAGAGGAATATGTTTCAAACAAAAGAATAGGAAAAAACCCTGAGAAAAACCCTAAATGAAACAGAGGCAAATAATGTATTTGATAAAGAATTGAAAGCAATAGTAATAAGAATGTTAACTGAACTGAGGAAAAGAAAAGATGAACAGTGAGAATTTTAACAAAGAACTAAAAGTATAAAGAAGAACCAGTCAGAGCCTAAGAATGAAATAACTGAAATAAAAAATACATTAGAGGGAATTAGCATCAGATTAGGTGATACAGAGAAAGCATAAACAATCTGGAAGATAGAAGAGTGGAAACCACCCACTCAGAAGACAAAAAGAACAATACATTTAAAAAAATGAGAATAGCTTAAGGGACCTCCAGGATAACAAGTATAATAACATTTATACTATAGGGTCCCTAGAAGAAGAAGAGGAAGAGAGAGAAAGGGGTAGAAAATGTATTTGATGAAATTATGGTTGAAAACTTCCTGAACCTGAAGAAGGAAACAGATATCCAGGTACAGGGAGCACAGAGGGTCCCAAACAAGATGACCTCAAACAGACCCACACCAAGACATATCATAATAAGATGGAAAAAGTTAAAGAGAGAATTCTAAAGGTAACAAGAGAAAAACAAAGAGTCACATACAAGGGAACCTCCATAAGGCTATCAGTATATTTTTCAGCAGAAACTTTGCAGGCCAGTAGGGAGTGGCATGAAATATTTGCAGCGCTGAGAGAAAAAAAAACACTGCAACCTAGGATACTCTACCCAGCAAGGTTATCATTAAGAATTGAAGGAGAGAAAAAGAGCTCCTCAGACAACCAAAAACTAAAAGAATTCATCAATACTAAACTATCCTTACAAGAAGTGCTAAAGAGTCTTCTGTAAGTGGAAAAGAAAAGGCTACAACAAAAAGCAAGAAATTATAGGAAGGGAAAAATCCCACTAGTAAAGGCAAACATATAATAAAGCCTGTGTATCACTCAATTAAATAAGCTAGTACAAATGTTAAAAGACAAAAGGTGATAAAACTGACTATAACTACAACAGTTAAGGGGTAGACATGAAGATATAAAATATGACATCAAAAACACAAAACATTGAGGAGGGGAGTAAAAAGTGTACAGCTTTTAGAATGTGTTGAACTTAAATGGCTATCAGTTTAAAATAAGCAGATATGGTTATAGTCAACATATATGAATTCCATGGTAACCACAAGTCAAAAACCTACAAGAGATATACAGAAAACAGAGAGAGGGGGGAGGAGAGAAGATGGCGGAAGAGTAAGACGCGGAGATCACCTTCCTTCCCACAGATACAGTAGAAATACATCTACACGTGGAACTGCTCCTACAGAACACCCACTGAACGCTGGCAGAAAA
The DNA here is from genome assembly GCF_028023285.1 of Balaenoptera ricei. Lineage (NCBI taxonomy): Eukaryota > Metazoa > Chordata > Mammalia > Artiodactyla > Balaenopteridae > Balaenoptera > Balaenoptera ricei. Next base: position 55,638,674 of record NC_082646.1, on the reverse strand, counting down.
CGTCCGACCTCCAAAAAGGCAAGAAACTCCCCCCGTACTTGGGTAGGGCAAAAGAAAAAAGAAATAACAGAGACAAAAGAATAGGGATGGTACCTGCACCAGTGGGAGGGAGCTGTGAAGGAGGAAAGATTTCCATGCACTAGGAAGCCCCTTCGCGGGCAGAGACTGGGGGTGGCAGAGGGGGGAAGCTTCGGAGCCACGGAGGAGAGCGCAGCCACAGGGGTGCGGAGGGCAAAGCGGAGAGGTTCCCGCACGGAGGAGCGGTGCCGACCAGCACTCACCAGCCCGAGAGGCTTGTCTGCTCCCCCGCCGGGGTGGGCGGGGCTGGGAGCTGAGGCTCGGGCTTCAGTCGGATCGCAGGGAGAGGACTGGGGCTGGCGGCGTGAACACAGCCTGAAGGGGTTAGCGCACCACAGCTGGCTGGGAGGGAGACCGGGGAAAAAGTCTGCAGCTGCCGAAGAGGCAAGAGACTTTTTCTTGCCTCTTTGTTTCGCGGCGCGCAAGGAGAGGGGATTCAGAGCGCCGCCTAAATGAACTCCAGAGAAGGGCACGAGCCGCGGCGATCAGCGCGGACCCCAGAGACGGGTGTGAGACGCTGGGGCTGCTGCTGCCGCCTCCAAAAAGCCTGTGTGCGAGCACAGGTCACTCTCCACACCGCCCCTCCCGGGAGCCCGTGCAGCCCGCCATTGCCAGCGTCCCGTGATCCAGGGACAACTTCCCCGGGAGAACGCACTGCGCGCCTCAGGCTGGTGCAACGTCACGCTGGCCTCTGCCACCGCAGGCTCGCCCCGCCTCCTCTGTACCCCTCCCTCCCCGCGGCCTGGGTGAGCCAGAGCCCCCGAAGCAGCTGCTCCTTTAACCCCGTCCTGCCTGAGTGAAGAACAGACGCCCTCAGGCGACCTACATGCAGAGGCGGGTCCAAATCCAAAGCTGATCCCCAGGAGCTGTGCGAACAGGGAAGAGAAGGGGAAATCTCTCCCAGCAGCCTCAGAAGCAGCGGATTAAAACTCCACAAACAACTTGATGTGCCTGCATCTGTTGAATACCTGAATAGACAACGAATCATCCCAAATTCAGGAGGTGGACCTTGGGAGCAGGATATATTAATTTTTCCCCTTTTGCTTTTTTTTGTGAGTGTATATGTATATGCTTCTGGGTGAGATTTTGTCTGTATAGCTTTGCTTTACAATAGCTTTATTTTACTTAACTATATTATAGCCTCTTTCTATCTTTCTTTCTATTTTTTCTCCCTTTTACTCTGAGCCATGTGGACGAAAGGCTCTTGGTGCTCCAGCCAGGCATCAGGGCCGTGCCTCTGAGGTGGGAGAGCCAACTTCAGGACACTGGTCCACAAGAGACCTCCCAGCTCCACGTAATACCAAACGGCAAAAATCTCTCAGAGATCTCCATCTCAACATCAAGACCCAGCTTCACTCAACGACCAGCAAGCTACAGTGCTGGACACCCTATGCCAAACAACTAACAAGACAGGAACACAGCCCCATCCATTAGCAGAGAGGCTGCCTAAAATCATAATAAGGCCACAGACACCCCAAAATACACCACCAGACGTGGACGTGCCCACCAGAAAGACAAGATCCAGCCTCATCCACCAGAGCTCAGGCACTAGTTCCCTCCACCAGGAAGCCTACACAACCCACTGAACCAACCTTAGCCACTGGGGACAGATACCAAAAACAACGGGAACTACAAACCTGCAGCCGTGAAAAGGAGACCCCAAACACAGTAAGATAAGCAAAATGAGATGACAGAAAAACACACAGCAGATGAAGGAGCAGGGTCAAAACACACCAGACTTAACAAATGAAGAGGAAATAGGTAGTCTACCTGAAAAAGAATTCAGAATAATGATAGTAAGGATGATCCAAAATCTTGGAAATAGAATAGACAAAATGCAAGAAACATTTAACAAGGACCTAGAAGAACTAAAGGGGAACCAAGCAATGATGAAAAACACAATAAATGAAATTAAAAATACTCTAGATGGGATCAATAGCAGAATAACTCAGGCAGAAGAAAGGATAAGTGACCTGGAAGATAAAATGGTGGAAATAACTACTACAGAGCAGGATAAAGAAAAAAGAATGAAAAGAACTGAGGACAGTCTCAGAGACCTCTGGGACAACATTAAACACACCAACATTCGAATTATAGGGGTCCCAAAAGAAGAAGAGAAAAAGAAAGGGACTGAGAAAATATTTGAAGAGATTATAGTTGAAAACTTCCCTAATATGGGAAAGGAAATAGTTAATCAAGTCCTGGAAGCACAGAGAGTCCCATACAGGATAAACCCAAGGAGAAACACGCCAAGACACATATTAATCAAACTGTCAAAAATTAAATATAAGGAAAACATATTAAAGGCAGCAAGGGAAAAACAACAAATAACACACAAGGGAATCCCCATAAGGTTAACATCTGATCTTTCAGCAGAAACTCTGCAAGCCAGAAGGGAGTGGCAGGATATACTTAAAGTGATGAAGGAGAAAAACCTACAACCAAGGTTACTCTACCCAGCAAGGATCTCATTCAGATTTGATGGAGAAATTAAAACCTTTACAGACAAGCAAAAGCTGAGAGAGTTCAGCACCACCAAACCAGCTTTACAACAAATGCTAAAGGAACTTCTCTAGGCAAGAAACACAAGAGAAGGAAAACACCTACAATAACAAACCCAAAACATTTAAGAAAATGGGAATAGGAACATACATATCGATAATTACCTTGAATGTAAATGGATTAAATGCTCCCACCAAAAGACACAGGCTGGCTGAATGGATACAAAAACAAGACCCATATATATGCTGTCTACAAGAGGCCCACTTCAGACCTAGAGACACATACAGACTGAAAGTGAGGGGATGGAAAAAGATATTCCATGCAAATGGAAATCAAAAGAAAGCTGGAGTAGCAATTCTCATATCAGACAAAATAGACTTTAAAATAAAGACTATTACAAGAGACAAAGAAGGACACTATATAATGATCAAGGGATCGATCCAAGAGGAAGGTATAACAATTGTAAATATTTATGCACCCAACATAGGAGCACCTCAATACATAAGGCAAATACTAACAGCCATAAAAGGGGAAATCGACAGCAACACAATCATAGTAGGGGACTTTAACACCCCACTTTCACCAATGGACAGATCATCCAAAATGAAAATAAATAAGGAAACACAAGCTTTAAATGATACATTAAACAATGGACTTAATTGATATTTATAGGACATTCCACCCAAAAACAACAGAATACACATTTTTCTCAAGTGCTCATGGAACATTCTCCAGGAGAGATCATATCTTGGGTCACAAATCAAGCCTTGGTAAATTTAAGAAAATTGAAATCGTATCAAGTATCTTTTCTGACCACAACACTATGAGACTAGATATCAATTACAGGAAAAGATCTGTAAAAAATACAAACACATGGAGGCTACACAATACATTACTTAATAACGAAGTGATTACTGAAGAAATCAAAGGGGAAATAAAAAAATACCTAGAAACAAATGACAATGGAGATACGACGACCCAAAACCTATGGGACGCAGCAAAAGCAGTGCTAAGAGGGAAGTTTATAGCAATACAAGCCTACCTCAAGAAACAGGAAACATCTCGAATAAACAACCTAACCTTGCACCTAAAGCAATTAGAGAAAGAAGAACAAAAAAACCCCAAAGCCAGCAGAAGGAAAGAAATTATAAAGATCAGGTCAGAAATAAATGAAAAAGAAATGAAGGAAACAATAGCAAAAATCAATGAAACTAAAAGCTGGTTCTTTGAGAAGATAAAAAAAATTGATAAACCATTAGCCAGACTCATCAAGAGAAAAAGGGAGAAGACTCAGATCAATAGAATTAGAAATGAAAAAGGAGAAGTAACCACTGACACTGCAGAAATACAAAAGATCATGAGAGATTACTACAAGCAACTCTATGCCAATAAAATGGACCACCTGGAAGAAATGGACAGATTCTTAGAAATGCACAAACTGCCAAGACTGAACCAGGAAGAAATAGAAAATATGAACAGACCAATCACAAGCACTGAAATTGAAACTGTGATTAAAAACCTTCCAACAAACAAAAGCCCAGGACCAGATGGCTTCACAGGTGAATTCTATCAAACATTTAGAGACGAGCTAACACCTATCCTTCTCAAACTCTTCCAAAATATTGCAGAGGGAGGAACACTCCCAAACTCATTCTACGAGGCCACCATCACCCTGATACCAAAACCAGACAAAGATGTCACAAAGAAAGAAAACTACAGGCCAATATCACTGATGAACATAGATGCAAAAATCCTCAACAAAATACTAGCAAACAGAATCCAACAGCACATTAAAAGGATCATACACCATGATCAAGTGGGGTTTATCCTAGGAATGCAAGGATTCTTCAATATACGCAAATCAATCAATGTGATACACCATATTAACAAATTGAAGGAGAAAAACCATATGATCATCTCAATAGATGCAGAGAAAGCTTTCGACAAAATTCAACACCCATTTATGATAAAAGCCCTGCAGAAAGTAGGCATAGAGGGAACTTTCCTCAACATAATAAAGGCCATATATGACAAACCCACAGCCAACATTGTCCTCAATGGTGAAAAACTGAAACCATTTCCACTAAGATCAGGAACAAGACAAGGTTGCCCACTCTCACCACTATTATTCAACATAGTTTTGGAAGTGTTAGCCACAGCAATCAGAGAAGACAAAGAAATAAAAGGAATCCAAATCGGAAAAGAAGAAGTAAAGCTGTCACTATTTGCAGATGACATGATACTATACATAGAGAATCCTAAAGATGCTACCAGAAAACTCTTAGAGCTAATCAATGAATTTGGTAAAGTAGCAGGATACAAAATTAATGCACAGAAATCTCTTGCATTTCTATACACTAATGATGAAAAATCTGAAAGTGAAATTAAGGAAACACTCCCATTTACCATTGCAACAAAAAGAATAAAATATCTAGGAATAAACCTACCTAAGGAGACAAAAGACCTGTATGCAGAAAATTATAAGACACTGATGAAAGAAATTAAAGATGATACAAATAGATGGAGAGATATACCATGTTCCTGGATTGGAAGAATCAACATTGTGAAAATGACTCTACTACCCAAAGCAATCTACAGATTCAATGCAATCCCTATCAAACTACCACTGGCATTTTTCACAGAACTAGAACAAAAAATTTCACAATTTGTATGGAAACACAAAAGACCCCGAATAGCCAAAGCAATCTTCAGAACGAAAAACGGAGCTGGGGGAATCAGGCTCCCTGACTTCAGACTATATTACAAGGCTTCAGTAATCAAGACAGTTTGGTACTGGCACAAAAACAGAAATATAGATCAATGGAACAGGATAGAAAGCCCAGAGATAAACCCACACACATATGGTCACCTTATCTTTGATAAAGGAGGCAAGCATATACAGTGGAGAAAAGACAGACTCTTCAATAAGTGGTGCTGGGAAAATTGGACAGGTACATGTAAAAGTATGAAATTAGAACACTCCCTGACACCATGCACAAAAATAAACTCAAAATGGATTAAAGACCTAAGTGTAAGGGCAGACACTATCAAACTCTTAGAGGAAAACATAGGCAGAACACTCTATGACATACATCACAGCAAGATTCTTTTTGACCCAGCTCGCAGAGAAATGGAAATAAGAACACAAATAAACAAATGGGACCTAATGAAACTTAAAAGCTTTTGCACAGCAAAGGAAACCATAAACAAGACCAAAAGACAACCATCAGAATGGGAGAAAATATTTGCAAATGAAGCAACTGACAAAGGATTAATCTCCAAGATTTACAAGCAGCTCATGCAGCTCAATAACAAAAAAACGAACAACCCAATCCAAAAATGGGCAGAAGACTTAAATAGACATTTCTCCAAAGAAGATATACAGATGGCCTACAGACACATGAAAGAATGCTCAACATCATTAATCATTAGAGAAATGCAAATCAAAACTACAATGAGATATCATCTCACACCGGTCAGAATGGCCATCATCAAAAAATTTAGAAACAATAAATGCTGGAGAGGGTGTGGAGGAAAGGGAACACTCTTGCACTGTTGGTGGGAATGTAAATTGATACAGCCACTATGGAGAACAGTATGGAGGTTCCTTAAAAAACTACAAATAGAACTACCATACGACCCAGCAATCCCACTACTGGGCATATACCCTGAGAAAACCATAGGTCAAAAAGAGTCATGTACCAAAATGTTCATTGTAGCTCTATTTACAATAGCCAGGACATGGAAGCAACCTAAATGTCCATCGACAGATGAATGGATAAAGAAGATGTGGCACATATATACAATGGAATATTACTCAGCCATAAAAAGAAATGAAATGGAGGTATTTGTAATGACGTGGATGGAATTAGAGTCTGTCATACAGAGTGAAGTAAGTCAGAAAGAGAAAAACAAATACAGTATGCTAACACATATATACGGAATCTATGGGAAAAAAAAAAAAAAAGGCCATGAAGAACCTAGTGGCAAGACGGGAATAAAGACACAGACCTACTAGAGAATGGACTTGAGGATATGGGGAGGGGATGGGGTGAGATGTGACAGGGTAAGAGAGTGTCATGCACATATATACACTACCAAATGTAAAATAGATAACTACTGGGAAGCAGCCGCATAGCACAGGGAGATCAACTCAGTGCTTTGTGACCACCTAGAGGGGTGGGACGGGGAGGGTGGGAGGGAGGGAGATGCAAGAGGGAAGAGAAATGGGAACATATTGTATATGTATAACTGACTCACTTTGTTATAAAGCAGAAGCTAACACACCATTGCAAGGCAATTATACTTCAATAAAGATGTTTCAAAAAAAAAAAAAAAAAGAAAACAGAGAGAAATGAATACAAACATAACACTAAAGAAAATAATGAAACCCCAAAGGAAGAAACTAAAAGAAAAAGAAAAGAACAGGGAAGAACTACAAAAACAATCAGAAAACAAATAATAAAATGGCAATAAGTACGTAACTATGAATAATCACTTTAAATGTCAATGGACTAAATGCCCCAGTCAAAAGACATAGGGCGACTAAATGAATAAAAAAGGCCCATCTATATGCTGCTTTCAAGTGACTCCCTTCAGAGCTAAAGACACACACATATTGAAAGGGAGGGAATGGAAAAAGATATTTTATGCAAATGCAAACGAAAAAAAGCTAGGGTAACTTTAAAACAAAGTATACAGTAAAAGACAAAGAAGGGCGTTATATAATGAAAAAGGAATCAATCAAAGAAGAGGATATAACATTTGTAAACATATGTGCATCTAACATAGAGCACCAAAATATATAAAGCAAATATTAACAGACATAAATGAAGAAGTTGACAATAATACAATAATAGTAGGGAGCTTTAACACACCACTTACATCAATGGACAGATCATCCAGAGAGAAAATCAGTAAGGAAACAGTGATCTTAAATGACACATTAGATCAGTTGGATTTAATAGATAATGACATTTTCATCCAAAACCAGCAGAATACACATTTTTTTCAAGTGCACATGGAATGCTCTTCAGGATAGATCACATGCTTGGCCACAAAACAAGTCTCAACAAAGTTAAGAGGACAGAAATTATATCGAGCATCTTTTCTGACCAAAACAGTATGAAACTAGAAATCAATTACAGGAAGTAAGATGGGAAAAACACAAATATGTGAAGACTGAACAATATGCTACTAAAAAACCAATGGGTCAACAAAGAAATCAAAGAGGAAGTCAGAAAATACCACAGGACCAATGAAAACCAAAACATAACTTTCCAAAATCTATGGGACACAGCAAAAGCAGTTCTAAGGGGGAAGTTTATAGCAATAGAGGCCTATCTCATGAAACAAGAAAAATATCAAATAAATAATCGAACCTTCCATCTAAAGGAATTAGAGAAATAAAAACAAACAAAGGCCAAAGTCAGCAAAAGGAAAGAAACAATAAAGACCACAGAGGAAATAAAATAGAGACAAGAATAAGAGAAAAGATCAGTGAAACCAAGAGCTGGTTTTTTGAAAAGATAAACAAAATTGATAAAACTTTAGCTGGGCTTATGAAGAAAAAAAGAGAGGACCAAAATAAACAAAATAAGAAATGAAAGAGGAGAAATTACAAACAATATCACAAAAAAAAGAAACAATCATAAGAGAATACTATGAACAGTTATATGCTGATAATTTGTACAACCTAGAAGAAATGGATACATTCCTAGAAACATACAATCTTCCAAGATTAAATGAGGAAGAAATAGATAATATGAACAGACCAATTACTAGTATTGAAATTGAATCACTAATAAAAAAAAAAACTCTCAACAAACAAAAGTCCAGGACTGAATGGCTTCACAGAGGAATTCTACCAAACATGAAAAAGAGTTAATACCTATCTTTCTCAAATTATTCCAAAAAACTGAAGAGGAAGGAACATTCCGAAATTTATTCTACAAGGCCACCATTACTCTGATAGTAAAACCAGACAAAGACACTATGAAAAAAGAAAATTACAGGCTAATATATCTGATGAATATAGATGCAAAAATCTTCAACAAAATATTAGCAAACCCCATTCAACAATATATAAAAAGGATCATACACCATGATCAAGTGGAATTTATTCCAGGCATGCAAGGATGGTTCAATACCCACAAATCAATCAATGTGATCCATCACATTAGCAAAGCAAAGGATATAAATCACAAGATCACTTCATTAGATGCAAAAAGAGCATTTGAAAAAATTTAACATCCATTCATAATAAAAACTCTTAATGAATTTGGTATAGAGGGAACATATCTCAACATAATAAAGGCCATTTATGAGAAACCCACAGCTAATATTTTACTCAATGGTGAAAACAGAAAGCTTTTCCTCTAAAATCAGAATAAGACAAGAATACCTACTCTTGCCATTTCTATTTAACATAGTAATGGAAGTCCTATCCACAGCAATCAGAGGGGAGGAAGAAAGAAAAGCTATCCAAGTTGGAAGAGAAGTAGTAAAACTGGCACTATTTACAGATGACATGGTAGTATCCACAAAAAACCATTAGAATAAGTACTGGGTTAGCCAAAAAGTTCATTCAGTTTTAAGTAAAAATAAAAGACAAATTTTTCATTTTCATGAAGAACTTTATTGAATGTATTTACTAACCAAATGAACATTTTGGCCAACCCAATAAATTCAGTAAAGTTTCAATATACAAGATTAACATACAGAAATCTGTTGCTTTTCTATACTCTAATAATGAACTACAAGAAAGAGAAAGCAAGAATAAATCCCATTTACAATTGCATCAAAAAGAATAAAATACCTAGGAATAAACTTAACCAAGGAGGTGAATGAACTATTCTGAAAACTATAAGACATCGATGAAGGAAATTGAAGAAGATACAAATAAATGGAAAGATATCCTGTGTCCATGGGTTGGAAGAATTAATATTGTTAAAATGTCCGTACTACCCAAAGCAATCTATAGATTTAATGCAACCCTTATTAAAATACCCATGACATTTTTCACAAAACTAGAACTAATAATCCTAATATTTGTGTGGAACCACAAAAGACCCTGAATAGCTAAACAATATTGAGAAAAAAGAAAAAATCTGGAGATATCAGGCTCCTTGCCTTCAGATTATACTACAAAGCTACAGCAATCAAAACAGTATGGTACTGGCACAGAAACAGACACATAGATCAATTGAACAGAATAGATAGTCCAGAAATAAAACTAAGCATACATGGTCAATTAATCTCCAACAAAGGAAGCAAAAGTATATAATGGGGAAAAGACAGTCTCTTCAATATGTGGTGATGAGAAAATTGGAAAGCTACATGTAAAAAATGAAATCAGAACATTTTCTCAAACTATATACAAAGAAAACCTCAAAACGGATTAAAGACCTAAATGTAAGAATGAAAACCATAAAACATGTAGAAGAAAACATAAGCAGTACACTCTTTGACAAAAGTCTTAGCAATAATTTTTTCGGATCTGTCTCCTCAGGCAAGGGAAACAAAAAGGAAAATAAACAAATGGGACTTAACTAAATTTGAAAGCTTTTGCACAGCAAAGGGGACTTAACTAAATTTGAAAGCTTTTGCACAGCAAAGGAAACCATCAACAAATGAAAAGACAACCTACTGAATATGAAAAAAATAATTTCAAACATGTCTGACAAGGGGTTAATTTTCAAAATATATAAAGAGCTCATACAAGTCAATATAGTTTAAAAAAAAAAACCCTGATTTAAAAATGGGCAGAAGACCTGAATAGACATTTTTCCAAAGAAAATATGGAAAGATGCTCAACATCACTAATCATCAGGGAAATGAAATCAAAATCACAATGAGATATCACCTCACACCTGACAGAATGGCTATTATCAAAAAAACAACAAATAGTAATTATTGGCGAGGATGTGGAGAAAAGTGACACTGTTGTTGGGAATGTAAATTGGTGCAGCTACTATGGAAAACAGATGGAGGTTTCACAAAAAACTATAAAAATAGAACTACCATATGACCTAGAAAATTCTACCCCTGGGTGTATATCTGAAGAAAACAAAAGCACTCATTCAAAAAGGTATATGCATCCCAATGTTATTGCATTATTTATAATAGTTGAGATAAGGAAGCAACCTAAGTCTCCATCAACATATGAATGGATAAAGAAGATATGGTATAGATATACACAATGGAATATTACTCAGCCGTAAAAAAGAAGGAAATTTTGCCATTGGCAACAACATGGATGACCTGGAGGGTATTATGATTAGCAAAGTAAATCAGACAGAGAAAGACAAATACTGTAAGTTTTCACTCACTGGAATCTAAAAAAAAACCAAACTAATGAATATAACAACAAAAAAAACAGACTCATAGATAGAGAGAACAAACTGGTGGTTATCAGTGGAGAGAGGGGTTGGAGGAGAGGCAAGATAGGGGAAGGGGATTAAGAGGTACAAACTACTAGATATAAAATAAATAAGATACAGGGATGTAATGTACAGCACAGGGAATATAACCAATATTTTATAATATCTTTAAATGGAGTATAATCTATAAAAATATTGAATCCCTATGTATATGCCTGAAACTAATATAACACAGTAAATTGACTATACTTCAATAAAAAAAGAACAATAAATTCATACATATATAGTGAATAAAAACAATAGAGTTCAAAAACATTTATTTTTCACTCAGTGCTGCTGCCACTGCTTCCCTTTCTTCTCTTTTTCCTCCTCCTTTTAAAATAAGCCACATTCCCCTGTCGTCGTCTCCCTTCCGAATGGCGTTTGGGTGTTGATCCATCCTGCAATCTGACCTGGGAGGGCTCCTGACGGCTTGCTGCCTGGTTAGCTGCTGGCCTCCTTGCTAAGTAGCTCCTCACTCTGTTCTGGAGCTGTGTGAGAATGAGCTGTGGGATGGACCAGGCAGGCAGGGCTGTGAAGGAGGGCAGCAGCACCGTCCAGGCCTCCCTCTAATGTTGGAGTGCTATAAATGCTTGGTGACCCTCCGTCTTATTCCATTCACTCAGTGGATCACTCAACGTGATCATCACTTTTGTCGAGCCTGGCGCATGCTTTCCCTCCCAAACTGAAGTGATGGACAAACGCTTGAGCAACAGTCCAAAGCAGCATCTATCATTTGTTCTATCAAACCCAGTGGAAGCCCTTGTCCCCCGTGTAGCCAGACTGTGATTTCCACATGTTGGTTGCTGCTTTCTCTAGGCTGGGGCACATTTCATGAAGGTGGTCTCTGCAGGCATGAAAACATATACTCAGAGCCCCTTTCTTACTTTCACATATGCCTTCCTGGATTAGTAAAACTTGTCTGGAAGCTGGACCAGGAATTTCTGGTTCTGAGTGTTTGTTGTCTTTAAGTTTCTCTGAATCGACTGAAGGGGTCTCAGTTGCACCAACAGATGTAAATGGCCCAGAGGAGAGAGGCAACAGAGAGAATCACCATGCTGTCCATCAGATCGTCAGAACTTATCCTTCTTATAACTGAAAATTTGTACGGTTTGACCTTCATCATGCCATTTCCCTTTCCCCAGCCCCTGGTAACCACCATTCGATTCTCTGTTTCTATGAGATCAGTGTTTTTCTTTTCTTTTCTTTTTATTCACATATAAGTGATATCATCCAATATTGGTCTTTCTCTTTCTGGCTTATTTCACTTAGCATAGTGCTCCCCAGATTCATCCGTGTTGTCTCAAATGGCAGGCTTTCCTTCTTTTCTATGGCTCAATAATATTCTTTTGTGTGTATAGGTATTTTATTTACCCAATTATTCACTGAAGGACATTTCAGTTGTTTCCATATCTTGGCTATTGTGAATAGCACTAAACAGAGCTACAGTGTACATGGGTATGCAGATATCTCTTCTGTATACTGATTTTAATTCTTTTGTATATATACCCAGTAGTGGGATTCCTGGATCATATGGTAGTTAAATTTTTAATTTTTTGAGAAACCACCATACTGTTTTCCATAATGGTGGTACCATTTTACAGTCCCACCAACAAATATAAGGTTCCCCTTTTTTCCATATCCTTGCCAACATTTGTTATCTCGTCTTTTTCATAATAGCCATCCTAACAGGTGTGAGGTGATAGCTCACTGTAGTTTTGATTTGCATTTCCCTGATGACTAGTGATGTTGAGCCCCTTTTCATTGGAATTTATGTCTTTTTTTTGGAATACCTCTTGGCCATTTGTATGTCTTTTTTTTTGAAGTATCTTTCAACTGCCCATTTTTAAAAATGAATCAATTGTCCCAGCCCACTACTTTATTGTTGATTTCGCAGACTTCATCAAATAGATGTGTATCCCTCATTTTAGAAGCCCTGTACCAGGAAGCAAGAGACTATGATTTTGAGACCCATCCTTGACATTTCCTAGCTGCATCATCCTGGTAACAATAATGTTGATAATAACCGCTTCCTTTTATTGAGCACTTACTATGTGCAAGGAATTTTATATACATTATTTGTAATACTGACAATACCATTAGTTTCAACCAGGGGCAATTTTGCCATACAAGGGATTTTGGGCAATGTCTGTTGATTTTCACAGTTTGGGGTATGGTGGGGCTACTGGCATCTAGTGAATAGACACCACAGATATTGCTAAACATCCTACAATGCATTAGACAGCTGCCACCACGAAGAATTATCTGGCCCTAGATGTCTATAGTGCCAGGGTTGAGTAACCTGCAATAATTGTCGGGTAGATGCCACCCTTGTTTTACAGAGGGGAACCTAGTGGTTCAAAGAGGTGTAGTGACATGCCCCAGGTGTACATACAGCTAGGAAGTAGTAAGCCAAGATTTAAACATAGCTTGGTTTTGGCTCTGAAGTCCATTCTGGTAGCCTGCAGATATAGTAGAGATTTATAGAATATCTCCAAGTAGCTGAATCCTTTTGTAGTCATGCAGAACCCAGGCTGGGCTCTTGAGAGTCAGAGCTCAGCACAGGGGTGAGTTGGATGTCTTTGTAGGACAGAAAGTCAGAATGTAAGCTCAGGGTTAAATCACACTAAACAGACAGCTCTGCTGAAGAGCCAGTCCAAGTAGAGGTATCTGGGCATAAACTGGAGTCTCAGAAATAAAACAGAAAGGTTTGGAATAGAGCATGAGAGACCCCACAGAGAGAACCTGTGTGGCCCTAGGAGTAGAACCATAGGGGTTTTTGATAGTAGGTGTGAGGCTGTGCTCCACAAGGGGAAGGGACTGTGTACCAGAGTACAAGACAGATGAGACCTAGAACAAGTCACTTACTATCTATAAAATTCCATTTCCTTTTCTGTGCAACTGGGAAAAACTTCCTTACCTATGTTGTAAGGCTCTGCAGAGGGGATGGATGTGAAAGAGATCTGTAAATGACTGCTGTGATTTAGACCACATGTATTCTAATCGTGATGTTCAAAGGCTCTTTGTCTCTTTCTCCCCAAATTATACCACATTCTTGGCTCCCTGTTCTTAGGCTGGTGCTAGCTCTGTGTGTATGTAATGAAAACAACCTGAATTTGTTCCTGTTTTCCCAATACACTGTCCCCAGTGGTCTGCAGTTTGTCTATTTACCTCCATCACCGTCTTTGTTCTACACTATCTTTGTGCTGTTAACATTATTTGTCAATAAATCATTGCCTTTTCCTGTGTTTGAGTGCCCAGAGGCCATTGAATTTGGGTTCATCTTGCAAATCCAAATAATGTAAGTAAAAAGTATAAATAATAGATCAGCTGCTTATTCCCCAGGGGTCTTGGCAGGCCTGTTCACAAGTGCAGTTTCTCTTAGTCTCTGTCTAGCTCAATTTTAAGGTCTGTGGGAACAGTGCTTAGATGTGAATAAGAAAATATTAGTGTGGTAGATTCTTTTTCCTATCAATGATCTTCTTAAGAATTATGTGTGCAGAAGAAAAGTGTGAGGATACATGTGATCTGAAATAGACAGAATTTGGCAAACATCAGAATTCCAGCTTTTTTTCCCCTCACATTTTCAAGATGGGAGGAGGAAGAAGCGATGATAACCCTTGTGAAATTGCCACTGATATTTCAAAATGATAATAATAATAAAAATCTTCATTAAAATAGGAAAATTATCCTGCTGTGAATTTAACACATATTAGCCTCAGGCTTACTTCTATTAATTTGCTCTCATTTATTTAATTATTTTTCCTCTCATACTCTTTCATGCAAAAGGAAGGCAATCAATGAAGGCACTTAACACAATTCTTTCCTCCTCACTCTAAGGGAAAGCTAACATGTCCAAGTTCTTATTCCTTAGATTTGCACAGAAAGCTTAGAATCTACCGTACATATTCACTGTGCCCCTAGCCTCTCTCCCTTTAAAACTATCTTCCCCATAATTATCCAGGTTCATTTCTTAAGATATACATTTTTTACTCCCCAGCTGAAAAATATTCAACTGCTCTCCATTGACTGCATTAAAAATTAAAAGATAAAATGTAAACTCCTCACCTAGTGTTTAAGACTATCAAATTCAAATCTGTGGATTCTGGCCAAAGCGGAGTAACTGGGATGAGTATAACATTCTGTCCAAAATAACTAAAAAAAAAAAAAGCTGGGCGAAGTATAAGAAACAACAGTTTTCAGACATTGAACATCAGGGAGGCAGTGCTAAAGAGTGACCCCTGATAGATGGAATCCAAAAGAGGGAATCCCTACAATTGCCTGACTTTACTGTCTGGAGGGAGGTTCCAGGTCACAGCACAGGGAAAGGGCTTAAGGCAAAGGACCAAGAACAGCTTGAGTTGATAGAGAGTTTATAAGGCAGAGTATCAGAAAAAAAGCTTCTCAGAGAGAAAGCACCAGACAGTTACAGAAGGTCCTTGAATGTTTATCTGAGTACTGATCAGAACATGCATGTGGGAAAACTACCCAAGGACAGGGGAAGTACTACCCCAAAATAGGAAATAATCACTTTAGCTCACATAGGTCTGGAAAGAGTTCTTGTTCCCACTAGCTAGAGTAAAAATTTCTCTTAATCGGTAAAATAGCAGGTAGAGTACTTGGAAGAATTTTGCCTTGGTAGTGAGATAAAATTAGCACTAGCCTAAAGCCTCTGCTGGTCCTGCTTGTTAGGCAAACTAGAAAGGATTAGGTTTGTGCTCAAGGAATTTAACTTTATTCTGCATCCCAGAATAAAGTTCAAGAATATTTATAGGAATATAAAACATCCAGCACCCAACCAGACAAAATTCACAATGACTAGTAGCAACCAATAAAAATTAACATGCCTGTAAAGAAGCAGGAGAACAGGACTGATGATAAGAGAAAAATCGATGAAAACTAACACACATGATAGGAGAATTACAGAAATTGCAGAAATCACACTGTAGAATTAGTAGAGAAGATGTTAAAATTGTATAATGATATTCTGTAAGTTCAAAAAGGTAGAAGAAAGCATGAAAATGTTAATGAGACATAGAAGATATAAAAAACTCAAATATAATTTTTAGAGACAAGTAAAACAATGTCTGAGATTTAAACACACACACACACACACACACACACACACACACACACACACTCTGAATGGGAATAACAGAAAAATAGGCAGTTCAGAAGAAAAGAAAATTAGTAAACTTGAAAACATAGCAATGGGAACTATCTGAAATGAAACACAAAAAGAAAGAAATACTGAAAATAACATGAACAAAGCATCAGTGCTGTGGAACAATTTCAAGTGGCCTGATATATGTGTAACTGCAGTCCTTGAAAGGGAGCAGGGCAGAAAGAAATTTGAAGAAATAATGCCTTCAAATTTTCCAATTTTGATGAAAACTATAGACCGTAGATCCAAGAAGTTCAATGATCCCCAAACGAATTAACTTGAAGAAAACTACACTAAGATGTAGCCTAATCAATTTGCTGAAAACAAAAGATAAACAGATGGTCTTAAAAGGAGTTGCGGTGGGGACCATTACATACAGGTGAACACTGACATGAATGATCTCACAGGAGAATGGAACATCTTTAAAGTAGTGAAATGAAAAACTCATTCTGAAATTCTATATCTAGTAAAAATATCTTTCTAAAATGAAGGCAAAATAAATATTGTTTTATTTTTTTCTGATATAAAGAAGGTGAAATAATTTGTTACCAACTGACCTGCACGATAAGAAATGTTAAAGCAAGTCTTGCAGACAAAAGGAAAACTATCCCAGTAGAAATCTGCATCTATCAATGAAGAGCACTGGAAAAAGTGCTTTGCTCTTTCTTTTTTCCCTACTTTTAAAATCCTTTAAAGCATAAAAATAAAGAAATAATAAATAAATACATAAATCAATCAATCATATATAAGGTAATATATATTATACTAGGTAAAATGGTATATTACTTCAAGAAAGACTGTGATAACTTAAACATGTATACTATAAAATCCAAAGTAATCACTAAAATAACAGGAGAGAGTTATAGCTAAGTGAACGAATAAAATGGAATCACAAAATATTCAATTAATCTAAAAGAAGGCAGAAAAAGAAGAAAAATGGAGTAAGAACAGATTAGACAAATAGAATACAAATAGCAAGTTAATAGATTTAAACCTAACCAGGTCAATAATCACATTAAATGTCAATTAAATGGCAGAGATGATCAAACTGGATAAAAAAGGGAGGCCCAACTATATGTTGCTTAAAAGAAATACACTTTAAATTTAGAAACACAAATATGTTACAACTTAAGACATAGAAAAAATGCAATGCTAATAAAAATCAAAAGGATGTTGTAGTGAAAGTATAGTATATACTAATATCAGAAGAAGTAGATTACCAGAGATAGACTGCGACTTTTTATAATGATAAAGGGGCTGTTTCATCAACGGGACATGAGAATCCTAAATATTTATGCACCTAAGAAATGAAGCTTCAAAATACATGAAGGAAAAAACTAATAGATAGAACTACAAGGAGAAATAAACAAATCTGCAATTATTGTCAGCTATTCCAGCACTCTGCTCTTTGTATTTTATAGAAAAAGTAGAAAGAAAATCAGTAAGGATCTAGTAGATCAGCCTACTGTAAACAAACTTGACCTAATTGACATTTGTAGACTCACTATATGACAAGAGCAGAATACACATTTTTTCAAGTGTACTTTTTGCAGTATCAACCATATTCTAAACCCTATTACAAGTCTCAATCAATATAAGAGGATTCAAATCATACCATGTATATTCTATGAGTACAATGGATTAAATTATAAATCAATAATAAAGACTTCTGGAAAATCCCCCCATATTTGGAAACTAAATAATACACACCTAAATATCCCATGGGTCAAAGACTATATCAAAAGGACATAAAAATATTTTAACTGAATAAAAATAAATACAACATTAAAAGGTTATGGAATGCAGCTAAATCAGGACTTAACAGGGAAATTTATAGCAGTAAACACCTATATTAGAAAAGAAAGTCCCACACCAATGACTTTAGTTTCCACCATAGCATATAAAAGCCTTCATAATCTGAATCTGCATATTTTTATAGTGACATTTCTCTCTGCTAACTACCAATCAATACTAATACCAGTGTCAGTAGTAGTTGTAACCTCAATTGTTGTAACAGCTGCTGCTAATTTCTTGGGCACTTACATGCCAGATGTTTTTTTCATACATTACCTCATTTAATATTCCAGTAAATATCACATGTCTGGTCTCATTTATTCCTTACTATAATTCCATGAGTCAGTATTATTATTATTATCTCCATTTTAATGATGAGAATACTAAGTTTTAGGGAGATTGTAGAACTTGTCCAAGGTCACATAATCACACTGCCATTGAAAAAATGAAAATCTGCTATGTGCAAGGCTCTCTTCTAAGTACAGAGCTAATGAGTTGCAGAATCAGGACTTAACTTCATATCTGCATGGTTTCCAAACCTATCCTCTTAGCCATCTTGCTTCGTTGCCATTTATATACGCCCTGATTCTCTGTACACTTTCTGTGAACTTCAGAGGCTCAGTATAATGTTTGGAACATAGTTAGGATACAGGAATTAAGAAAGGAAATTTCATAATTCATTAAATGATTATTTTGTAACAGATCCTATGATTGTCTTTTACATATATTATCACCTTTATTCTTCAACAGGCCTATGTGAGCTTGGTATTATTATCTGCATTCCAGCTTTCAAATATATTTGATTCTTTCCTCTTTTCTACATCTTCTCTACTAGCGTTGTGGCCCAGGACACCATCATTTCTTGTCTAGACTACTGATACAGTTTCCTAATTGGTTTCCCAACTTCCATTCTTGCCTCTTAAAAACCTGTTTTCCACAAAGCAGCAATACTACTTTAAAAAATAATATTTAAAAATTATACATCAGACCATGTATCTCCTGTACTTAAAAGTCATCAAATGCATTTAGATTAAAAGACAAACTCCTTAAGGTGGCAAACAAGGATTGACATGATCTGGTTCTTGTTATCTTGTGAATCTCATCCCTTTCTACTTAACTTCTGGCTGCAAACAGCCTAGCCATACTAGGCTTTTAGTCTTGGAATATACCAATCCCTTTCCCATCTGTAGCTTTCACATGTGCTCTTCCTTTTATCTGGTGTATATTCTTGGATAATTCTATTCATGCTTCATATCCCACTTTGTATATTATTTCCTGTAATTTTTTGACCCTCTTCCAATATCAATTTGCCTCATTAATTCCTCTGATAGCTTACTGTTCTTTTGTTTTGTAGCTCTTACCACAATGTCAAATCATATTTTTATTTATGGCACTGAGATTCAGCAGAGATCTAGACGTTACACAGTCAACAGTCAATCCTCTATCTTACTCTATTTGCAGCAGCACTTTCCTCCCATTGTTGTCCTTTTTCTATTTTTGAAAAAAATTTCTTCTTTGGCTCCCATGACACCACTCTCCTATGTTTTTCATCCTCCTCCAAAGGCACTGCTTCTCATTTTTCTTTGCTAGAGCCCCCTTCTCTTCCAGAATTCTAAATGTTGGCAGGCCTTGGGTTCAGTTGTAGATGATGTTCTTTTCTCTATCTTATCTTTATCTCATATCTCATCTTTATACATGGCTTTAAATCTCAGTCATGCACTGATTACCACTTGCCTACTCGATGTCTCTACTTGGATGTCAAACAGGCATCTCAGACAACATGACTGAAGCAGAGTCTTCACATCCCCCAAACACATGAAACAGATTCTTTCAAGCCTTCTCCATCTGAGTAAATTGCTACATCATCTATTCAATTGCTCAGAAGAAAATATTTAGAAGTCACTCCAGATTGCTTTTTCTCAGACCTAATTATTAATTATTCATAAGTCCTGTTGACTCAAATTTGAAAAAACATCTGACATGAGATCTTTCTCACCATCTCCACTGCCACATTCCTAGTCTAAGAGCCACCTTCTTGCCTCAACTGGACCCTGGCATTAACCTGATAACTGATATCTCTACCTATGCTCCTGCAGCCCTTGGAAGTTTCTTGAAAATGTGGACTGCCTCTGTTACTCTGTTGCTTTAGAGCTTAGAAGAGTACTTGGCTCTTAATAATCAAATATTCCTTGACTGACTGCCTAGATTTTCTCTGCTGAAATTGTTTGTTTGGGAAGACCTCAGTGATCTTTTAATTGGATGCCAGAGATTTAGAAATATTTTTCACGCTGACCTGAACAGCTAAACCCCAGTTAAGGCAAAAAGTTCTGCAAGAGGGAAGAAATGTGATGACTCACCCAAAATATAGATTGGTCCTTTCCCAAGCTGGGAGCCCCCCTTTGAAATCTCAAAGGCCTCCCAGTGAAACTAAAGCATCATCTAAAGAGGGGAAAAGGGACCAATTTCAGATCAGGAAGCTGAGGTCAGCTTAGGTTGGCAACAATTAGTTTTATTAAATCTCCAGCTCTTTCCAAAATTTAAACATGATTGCAACATCTTTGTGATGGAGTTGAGGTTTTAGAAACTAGCTGGAAATTTGACAGTGAGCTTGTATTTGCATACTGACTATATTCTATTTTGTACAAGCCTCTGCGAATACAAAGAGAGAAAGACAGGGAGGGAGATGGATATATCACAATCAATCCCAGTGCAGCATAATCAGCACTACATCAGAAGAGGAGAGAAGAACAGGTGCATAAATACTGGGGAGTCAGTAAGGATCTACGCAGAAGGTGACATTGGGAGGGCAAGCAACGCATTCACCTGGCAGACCAGAGAGGAAGGGCATTCAGGAAAAAGCAAGCATTTTGGTGAAGCTGGGTGGTTGGATGTTTCAGTGAGAGTGGTAGAACATGGGGCAGACTAAGTCGACTCACAGAAGGTCTCAAACAGGCTAAGGGGTGTGGATTATGATCTTGAAAAAATAATAAGCTGAGTTACGATGGTTTTGAAGCTAAGACAGAGGGAAGGTGATGACCTCCAGAGAGTCAAAGTTGGACTTCCTTAGTTTAGAGATAGGGTGGTGGCGCCTTCATTCTTTATTTTTTACCCTAAAAATGTTCAGATAGATATAGTAATGTTCAGGCCCATTCCCAGTGTAGGATGGGGACAATTCTGAAGTAGGAAAGGCTAGTACTTGTTGTAGGTATGGAGCGTTAGAAGGAGGAGCCTTTGAGCAACTACTCTGTGTATATATGCACATACACGCACACAGGGACGTATACACACACACTCACACACACATACATATGGTCATTTTCCTTTTTACATGAATGTTCATGGAAACTTTATTTGAAATAGCCCCCAAATGAAAGCAACCTAAATGTCCACCAATACATGAATGGATAAACAAACCCTGGCGTAAATCTGTACAATGGAACACCACTCCTGACAAAAGGGAATGACAGCTAATACATGTACAGACAAGAAGAAATCTCAGAACACCCAAGCTGAGAGAAAGAAGCCAGACTGAAAAAAGAGCACATTTTATGTAAGTCCATCTATATAAAATTTTTGTTTAATAAATTTATTTATTTTTGACTGTGTTGGGTTTTCATTGCTGTGTGCGGGCTTTCTCTAGTTACGGAGCGGGGGCTACTCTTCGTTGTGGTGTGCGGGCTTCTCATTGCAGTGGCTTCTCTTGTTGCGGAGCATGGGCTCTAGGCACGTGGGCTTCAGTAGTTGTGGAGCGCGGGCTCAGTAGTTGTGGCTCGTGGGCTTTAGAGTGCAGGCTCAGTAGTTGTGGTGCACAGGTTTAGTTGCTCCGCGGCATGTGGGATCTTCCCGGACCAGGGCTCGAACCCATGTCCCCTGCATTGGCAGGCAGATTCTTAACAACTGCGTCACCAGAGGAGCCCTAAACATTTTCTAAATGCAAACTTTTTTTAGTGAAAGAAAGTGTACCTGTAACTGTCTGGGGTGTGGCCCTATTTTTAACCTTACAAGAACTGCACAGGATAGGCCCTATTATTATTTCCATTTTATAAATAAAGAGACGGTGTCTGCAGTGGTACATTGATATTCTGGGAGTCTTTCTCTGACACCAGACCTTAACATTGTTTTAACCTTAATATGATGTTAGTATTTTAATGAGTTATCATAATAACTTTTACTCTTCACTTTTTATAACAGCAAGATTTGAATTGGTTTTCTGCTGTTTATGGTCTGTAAATACCCCAATCTGGCAGCACATAAAAATCACCTGGGGAACTTTTTAAAACAGAGATTCTTACTTATCCTAGACAAGTAGTTCTCAAATGTTAGCGTGTATTAGAAATGTCTGGGAAACTTGGTAAAAATAAAGAGGTAGGATGTCTGTATTTTTGTAATAGCACTTCAAGTGATTCTTATTATTACTGAAGTTTGATAATCACTGTCCAAATAAATTAGTATGTCCTGGGTTGTGGTTTGATATTTGTATTTTTAAAAGGCCTATCAGATGGTTCTGCAACCAATCCATGGGAGAAATTTTGGCTGTAGGATAAAATCTAAATTCATTATCATCTTGTATAGAATCCTTCAAAATCTGGCTGCAAACTACTTTACCAGTCTCATCGGTCACTCTCTTCCAAACAGCATACATTCCTGCCAGCCTGAACATCTCACAATTCCTCCTAGTACCATCCAGTGGAACGTCCACCATGTAGAAGGCATTGTTCTTTCACAACTTCAGCTCTTTCCACACCTTTTCTCAAAATGCTCACCCCCTGTCTCTTTTTTTTTTTTTTTTTTCTATAAAGAGGAAATCTTTTTTTTTTTAATAAGGTTTATTTATTTATTTATTTTTAAATTTATTTATTTTTATTTTTGGCTGTGTTGGGTCTTCGTTTCTGTGCGAGGGCTTTCTCTAGTTGTGGCAAGCGGGGGCCACTCTTCATCACGGTGCGCGGGCCTCTCACTATCGCGACCTCTCTTGTTGCGGAGCACAGGCTCCAGACGCGCAGGCTCAGTAGTTGTGGCTCACGGGCCTAGTTGCTCCGTGTCATGTGGGATCTTCCCAGACCAGGGCTCGAACCCGTGTCCCCTGCATTAGCAGGCAGATTCTCAACCACTGCGCCACCAGGGAAGCCCCCCCCTGTCTCTTTTTACAGAGTCATTTATTAGGTAAAATTCTCAAAATATCTTCCCCTCATCAAAGCCTTCTCTGATATCCCAGGCTCCTTCCTCTATGATCTCTTGGCATTTTGGAATCATCATTTATCACCTAAACTTGTATGTTCTCTGTTTACACACTTCACTGACTGCATCTGAAGTCAGGAAATCTAATGAAAATCACACAGACGTTTAAATCCTATGGATTTGTGTACATTCCCAGCTCTGACACTTAGTAGCTGTGTGAACTTGGTCAAGTTATTGAACTTCTCTATACCTCAGCTTCCTTCTATGAAATTACAGTAATGATTGGATTTCTTTCATAGAGCTTTTCAAAGGATTGAAGTGGTAACAAGTAGAAAGCATCTCCTAGAGTAACTGGCAAATAGTAAGCGCTCAATGTAGGCTGGTCATTATTAATGTTTAGGATAATGCATTGTCTTATTTACCTTCATATTTCCAGTACATGGGAGGCTCCAACAGGTCTGCTGGATGAATTTATCTTCCATATAACATGAGTACACAAAAAACCTTCTGTTCTAGGAAAGACCATTAGAGACAACTTTTGCTAAACTACAAACCATGATTCTGGCAAGAGACAGGTCCTGATGCAATGCAGCATCTACATCACATACGACAGGTACACTAACTCTGGGCCTTGTTCAAGACTTGCCACACATGCCCAATTGCAATGCTCATGCTTATGAAGCTTGCAACTCAAGCATAACTTGTATACCTTATGTAGATCACCACATTTTCCAGAAACATCCTGGAATAAGCCATTCTTGGCTTTGGAAGTTTGTGGCCATGGAAACGACTCTCACACTCCCACATTTTATTCCAGGGAAACTGGGCGGGAAGACTTCTATGAACACACACACAGAAGTTGCTTTGAAGGAGACAGCACACAATCTGGTGGGGTGTTTTAACAATGAAGCCAAGGCTAATTACCAGGAATCTCCAGCAGTCTTTACAGTGAAAAGAGCAAGCGTTGTAGGAGAGGCAGAGGAGAAAATGGGCAAGGGTGCTGCTACTCACTGATTTCCAGGGTCTGGATTCTATTTATCTTTGGGGCCTGCCAAAGTAGCAGTGAAAAAAAAAAAAAAAAAAAAAAAGAAATAAAATGCAACAATTATCTCTCCAGGCACTTTGATTCCTTTTGGAGTTTTACTGCCAAACGGCTGACCCTCTGAATTTCTGCACCGATGATTCAGGTGCATTAAGGAGTAAGAGCAAGAAGGGGGTGAAGTAACACAGTCCTAATTGAAGTCCTCTGGTGATTAATTTTGCCACTGCTTCATTCCATCCTCCACAAAGTCACCAGCAAAGTATTCCTAAAATCCTAATCAGATGCATTCGCTCTTGACCAAAGGCCTTCGATAGCAACCCACTGTTTACAGGATAAAATCCAAATTCTGTAACAGAGAATATGAGTCCCTTCATATCTGGCCCCATAAGTATCTGTTACCTCATGTTCTCCCACATTTAATTTTATGAAACTGTTCGTCCCAGAATGAATAATGTTGTTTCCTTCAAATCCATGCCTTTGCAAAGTTCTCTTCTTTTTTTAAAAACGCCCTTCCTCATTTGATCTACTTAGCCAACACCTATTCATTTTTTAAGACCTTGCGTTATGCTTTCTTTGATCACTCCTACCTTCCCCGTGCTTCCCTCCCATGAGGTGACTATGTCTGTCCTAACGCTACTAGCTCTAACACATATCCTTATCCTAATACTGCAATGCAATTAGATATTGACATGTCTCCCCCATTGGACTGGCCAGTCCTTGAAGGCAGGACCTGGTGTTGGAGGAGGGACTTTCCATACTTCTGCCCCCTTCTACCTCCACAGGCCCCCCTCACTTTGGACTTGCACCCTGTATCCTGCTCATGTGTGTGGGCTGACACGAAAAGAGAGATGGCTACTAACATTTTGAGTTGGGTAATGGAGAGAGTATTACAGAAAGTAATACTTCCTATGTGCCAGACATCATGGTGGGAATATGAGGCTAAATTAAACAGAGAGCTTCCTCTTGAATTTTCACTTCTGCAATAGCTATCATATTTATTAAATTGTGAGAGCTACTTTAGTATGTTATCTCAATTAATTAAACAAAACAACCTTAGAAGATAGGTCCAATTGTTATGCAATTTTAGAAATGGGAATAAGTGTTAAATGGCTTTTCCAAGATCTTACATCTTATAAGAGGTCCAGAATGGGAACCGAGTTACAAGGTGAAGAACATTCTTTAAATAATTAAATTTCCGATTTATTAAGCATCTGCTGTTTTAGGAATTAAGTTCCATACTATATTATCACTAATTTATAATAAGCCATTATGATAATCAGGATTGCCTCCATTTTGTTGATAAGGAATCTGCTACTGAGAGAGACAAAGTCATTTTTCTAAGAACACAGAATAGGCGAGAAGCAAAATCAGTATTTGAACTTGGACCCAACTGACACCAAAACACCAAACTTCCTAAACCCATGCTTGTTGAAATTTTTACTTCATGGTCACCCAATTCCCTTGTATTATTCAAGAGCTCATAGAAACCCACACAGAAAGTCCCCTAAGAGAATGAAAGTTTAAGCAGTCTCTGTAGGATCATAGTAAGGTAGAGGGAAAAGGTCATCCCTCTGAAGAGGTAAATAAAGGGGTTTTGGGAATCTCTGTGCATGCATAGAAAGAATCTATTATTAAAGGCTATTTTAGGAAGCAAAAATGGAAGAATCTGCTTCTCTCCTTTCCTGTTTTCTGGTTCTTATATATCCAACAAGGAATCCATCCAATGGGCCCTTTGGTAAGAGTTGGGATAATGTAGATAGTGAATGACCAATATGGTGAAGACTCAACACCACACTCTTTGAGGGGAATTTAAAAGAGCATGGACATTTTAGACAGGAGAATGAATGATGAATGATTCAGCACATGTAAGAGAGAACTCTTCAAGTATTTAAAAAGGAAGGAGCAAAAGGAAGATAGAAACCCCCAGGAAGATTAAATTTCCTCCTAGGGTCCCTATGTAGAAACAACCAAGAAACATGTTTCTTCCTAAATGATATAAGTGAAGAACTTCTGAAATTACATCAGGGAAGGTGGTAAGCTGCCCATCATGGGAGATGCTCCAATAAAGGTGGCATGACCGCTTGGTGGGGATGTTGTAGAGAAAATTCAACAACTGTTAAGGTCTTTAAGTTTCTGCCATTCCAGGCCCCTCTGATTCTGAGAGCTGCATTGAATTCAAATGAATAACACTAAAGTCATATTTACCATAGGCATTATCGTGTCTCTAGCCGTGTGAGGAGATGGACGTTGTCTTTGTTGTTTAGATGGGAACATCTAGTTGGGAATAGAATCCAATCACAGTAGGTTCCAAATGGACCAGCCACTGGGGTATAGCAAATCAGAGCCCCTTAGGGGAGAAGATGAGTCACAGATTCCAATCATAGCTGGTGTCGTTATACTCTCCCGGGTCCTGTGCTACATGGCATTGAAATAGGCTGAAAATATTATCTACTTGGGGTGATAAAATATTCCTTGGTAAGCATGCAGATTCATTTTCCTAAAACAAATAAATCATTTGCACTTTTCTTCTCCTAGATTTTCTATTAGCAGGGTTAGAATCCTGTCTGCCAAAATTCTGTCTAAAAATAAGTATAGTTTTTCAGAGGGACTGTATGAAGAGTAAACACATGAAAGGTCCCATACCAGGGGTCAAACTTGGTGCAAAACATTTGCCTATTTTGATGGGAGCTGTCTAATCAGGACTACCAAAATGTACACGTTTTGTGAAGAGCTCAGGGGCCTAAATTCCCAGTAACATCTAATTTTCATTGAAGTCATATACTGAAGAACACAAATGGCTTTAGGTATTGAAGGGAAAACTGTTGCCCAAACCATAAATTCTATCTAAGAACTCAAACTTCTATTGTTTTCCCCTTGAGTTTCAGTATGCTCAGTCTGAAATTTGAATGCTAAATCTAGGCCAAACGGAACTTTCTTAAAGAATTCCCAGTCCTGGGGACTTGGAGGTTGTTTTGAAAACACTTGTAATGGGAGTATTTTTGCAGAGGTAACACATACTGAATTTACTCTTTGAAAAGTTACTTTTGAGCACTATCTCTGTGTCAGGTATTCTGCTGGGCATAGGAGTGGGCAGTATGATTAAGACATAGTTCCTGCCCTGAACAAACTCATAATTCAATGGTGGGGAAGACAGATTTACAAGTTTATAATGCACAGTATTCTAAGGGCTACGTGAGAGGTATTTATAAGGAATAATAGTGATGTAAACAAAGGACTAATTGACTCTGCATCCCGCGTATGGGGGTTGCGTGGGGGGCGGTAAAGAGTGTAGGAGAAAGTGTCTCAAAAGAATTAATGTGCAACCTGAGAGCAAGATGTTGGAGTTACCCTTTTCCTATTTATGTAAAAGATGAAAGGGAATTCCAGAGAGAAGGAGGAGAATCTGCAAAGGTGCCAAGGTGTGGCAAAGCATGGCATATTTAGAAAAACCTGAATATGGCCAGTAGGGTACCAGTAGAGTTGTACAGGAGATGGGGCTGGGAGACAGCACAGAGCAGAGGAAGTGCTAGCCTGTGCAGATGTAAGCATCCTTTGTCTGTGGGGAGCCAAAACATTTCTAAAGAGGGAAGTGACATGATCAGATTTTATTATTTTTAAATGTATGCATCTATAATATAAAGATTGGACTGGAGGGGAAAGAGAATGGAATCTGGAAGCACAATTAAAAGTTGATTACAAAATTTCTAAATTTGATAAAATCTAGTGGTGGTAAGCCTCTGGGGAAACATGCATTCTCATACACTGCTGGTGGAATTGTAAATTGTGACACTTTTTTTAGAAGACAATTTAATAATATGTAGCAATTACATTTCTAGAATTTTTCTTATGGACATATTCACACACATGCATAACAATATTTGCTATGAACAATTGTGAATAACCTAAATGTCCATCAAAAGGGAACTGGCTAAACAAAGCAGCATATACTTATACAATGTAAAGGTGTATTGTTAACGGAAAAGAAATGAGTTGCAATACAGGCGATAGCTAGCTAGTTAGATGAGATAGATATTGGTAACCATCCTGTTATGAATAACTAGCAAAGCTAAACCCAAACTAACAATATAGTTTGAAGGAAGTGGAGTGCTACAAAATTATTATAGGTCTAAGATTCAGGAAAAAAAAGGAAATCTGGAGAAATGAGCCCAATATGTAGGGTAGTTTTTCTACTAGAAGTGTCTGCTGATTCTGGATCAGGCATCTAAGAAGCTGAGAAGTTGTATATACAGATTCAACAGATTCCTAGAACTAAGGGCAAAAAAATGAAGTTTGATCTTCCCAAGCTACAAAGCATGATTCTGATAAACAGCTTTATTTCCGGTTGAGAAGTTAAAGGTCTACACCTAGGAGTAATGGTGAAGCAGAAATATATTTTCCCTCCAAGAGAATGAAGCCTAGCTTCAAAACATCTTAATCTCAAATTGGACAGATCCAGGATAGCTACTGACACTAATGAATCTGCCCAAAGTCAATGTACGTATTTTCTGGAGGAATATATATTATCCTAAGTTTAAATTAAATACACAATTTTATTTTATGTAAAATGACCAGAATTCAGTAAAAAATAACAGGGCAAAAGAAGAGATGAGAGATAGGACTGAAAATCAGTAGATGTAATACACAAAATAAACAAGCTTATGGGGGATGCAGATAGTGGAGTGTAAAATAGAAACATTTAAAATAGCTTTTCTCTGGGTATACTCTCTGTAGTGGGATTGCTGGGTCACATGGTAGTTTCATTTTTAGTTTTTTAAGGAACCTCCATACTGTTCTCCATAGTGGCTGTATCAATTTACGTTCCCACCAACAGTGCACGAGGGTTCTCTTTTCTCCACACCCCCTCCAGCATTTATTGTTTGTAGATTTTCTGATGATGCCCATTCTGACCTGTGTGAGGTGATATCTCATTGTAGTTTTGATTTGCATTTCTCTAATAATGAGTGATGTTGAGCATTTTTTTCATGTGTTTGTTGGCCATCTGCATGTCTTCTTTGGAGAAATGTCTGTTTAGGTCTTCTGCCCATTTTTTGATTAGGTTGTTTGTTTTATTGATATTGAGCTGCATGAGCTGTTTGTTTACATTCACCCTAATGGTCAGCACTAATTGCAGCACTATTTACAATAGCCAGCACGTGGAAACAACCTAATGTCCATCAACAGAGGAATGGATAAAGAAGATGTGGTACATATATACAATGGAATATTACTCAGCCATAAAAAAGAACGGAATTGGGTCATTTGTAGAGATGTGGAACCTATCATACAGAGTGAAGTAAGTCAGAAAGAGAAAAATAAATATTGTATATTAACACATATATGTGGAATCTGAAAAAACGTGTATAGACGATCTTAATTACAAAGCAGAAATAGAGACACAGACGTAGAGAACAAACATATGGATACCAAGGGGGAAGGGGGGGTGGGATGAATTGGGAGAATGGGATTGACATATATACACTATTGATACTGTGTATAAAATA
Source organism: Balaenoptera ricei (assembly GCF_028023285.1). NCBI lineage: Eukaryota > Metazoa > Chordata > Mammalia > Artiodactyla > Balaenopteridae > Balaenoptera > Balaenoptera ricei. Next base: position 55,608,995 of record NC_082646.1, on the reverse strand, counting down.
GATAACTAATGAGAACCTACTGTACACAGGGAGCTCTACTCAATGCTCTGTGGTAACCCAAATGGGAAGGAAATCCATAAAAGAGGGGATATATGTATACATATAGCTGATTCACTTTGCTGTACAGTAGAAACTAGCACAACATTGTAAAGCAACTATACTCCAATAAAAATTTTAAAAAATTAAAAAAATAAAATAGCTATGCTTAATGCATTCAAAGAAATACAAAGATAGTACTAAGAATTCAGCAGAAAATTGAAAACTCTATAAAATAACCAAATGAAAATCCTAGAACTTTATCTATATCTATATGATAAAGAGAGATGGTATTTCACACACTTACACATTCACAAAATTTAAAATCCTCTTTAAGGGTATTTAATCTAGTTCTTCCCCAATTCCTCACCCCTTGTCAGCCTCTGAAACTTGAACTGCTTCGACCATGGCTCCATCAAGTGGATTTTCAGATACTGCTTGAATTCCTCTAGTGATGGGGAAGTCATTATGTCCCAGGGAAGCAACACTCAGTTTACGGCTCAGCAACAGAATTCTGAGAGTTAAATTATGAGAATTGGATTTAATAATGTTTGAAAATAATTTGACTGTAGGATTACACGTTCTTATGCATACACACACATATATTACAGCAATAGAAACAGTGTGAAGAAATAGGTAAACACTGATAGTTTATGCTCACGAGTAGTGTAAAACATGCTTACATGAAACTATTCAGAGACTTGTTGACATATTTATACATATCACATAGCATCACTTACTCATCATTTTAACTATGTCAGAAAATGAGAATATTTTGCTCTTTTCAGTGAGGATAAGGCCATTTCCTATGCCTTGAAGAGTTACAGAACAAACCCTTATTTAATGGGTCTCACAAAAAGATGTGATGATAATTTCCCATTGTATCACTGCTTACAATGGTGGCTGGTCCGCCCTGACCCTCTGCACACAAGATTTTCCCTTCGGTAGGCCACAGGAAGACACCTGTGTGAGGAGAGGGTTCAGGTGGAATTTGGCATCTTGGGATAACCTGCTTTTTCTCGCTGTGCAATGAGTTATATCTATTCCTGTTCCTTCATCTGGAACACCATTATCTCATATCCTTACCATTCATCACCTTTTGGGGTCAAGGGCTGAATAAAATGAAGACTGAGGTATAGAAAGATGAAGTGTTGTACAAGGTTCCATAGTTAAGTGATAAAGGCAGAATCTGAACCCAGGTAGTTGGGCCCCAAGGCCCATGCCAAGGATGGCAGAGCAGAAAATGAGAAGAGTCTGGGTCCCTGATAGCATTACCGGGTGCCAAAACCAGCCCCTGACACCTTGATCAGGTTACATTCAGAAGGCAAATCTCTGACTTGTTTAAGCCACTGCAGCAGGGGTTTTCTTGCAGCTAATTCAATCCCGCTTCCGTTTGGCTTGTTGTGATATCAGGAGAGAGCCCTGGGCTGGGTGCCAGTTGACTTTGGGTTGAGTTCAAGCTCAGCCTGGTAACTAGCTGTGTAACACTGTAAAAGTCACTTCCACTCCTTGGGTGCAGCTTCCTTGTCTTTGAAAGGAGAGGACCAAATGAGATTCCTGTCTAAGCCTTTCAGTCTCCTCTTCTGAGATTCTTCCTGTTTCTCATGGTTGCCATTTCATATTTTCTGATATGTTAATTGCAACATCATAGGATAGACTAGCACTTGGCAAGTCCTTTGCTTTCAGAACAGCAAATGCAGAGATGCATCTGAACCTGGCCCTTGTCCTTTACCACCCTGCTGGTTAGTAGTTCATAAAAGTCACTTGAGAAACCAACACATGTTGAACTTAATACCATCAGAGACCAGCTTGCCTTATAGTCTTAATATCTCACCATTTCCCTCTATAATTATCCACCAGGCACAAGAATTTCTATTTAATTCTGTTAAAAAAGCCTTGCACAACCCTGGAATCAGCAATAGCTGGAGTTAATGAGAACAGTTTATCCAAGAGAAGACAATTTTGTCAGGCCAACTACACATAGTAACTTAACTTTGCTCTTTCTTGGTCATTCCTCGGAGATGTTGGAATCACTCTAAATCATCATTTTAGTTTCAGTATGAGAAATTGTCTGCTTTCACGAAATGTCAACAAAATAAAACAAAACAACCAAAATCCCGAACACAAACACAAATAAGTTCTGGTGATAATACAGCACAAGGTATCAATATAATAAACACTAAACCTGTCTTATTCATCAGCTCTCAGGCTTTTATTGCCTGATCATTAAGAAAAACACTACAGGAATGCAGTTTTCTGATGGGCTTTAAGGACATACAGAATCAGGGGCTAATTAAGCAGGACTGGAGCTTAAAGATCATCTTGTCCAAAGTTTTTCTCAATTTTTGCTGCACGTTAGAATAGCCCAGGGCTTTTTAAAAATCCCCAAGTCCAGGCTTCACCCTAAACCACTTAAATCAGAGTCTCTGTGAGTGGCACACAGATAGTGCATTCTAAATCTTCCAGGTGGTTCTATGTACAGCCAAGGTTGAAAACCACTGATCTCAGTCAACCCCCTCCCCCACCCCCGGCCCTCCCCACCCCTCGCCTTTTATTCACATGAGTGGCTGAGGCTCAGTGGGGAACCAGCTTGACCAAAGTCTCATCATCATCTACAAACTGAGGTCTGTGATGCCTGTGGTTTTTGCTCCCTACCATCTCAGAGCCACCTCACACCCTGGGAATTCTGGTCTCAGACAATCTCAACCACACCGCCAATTCCAAAGCCCGTGTGGAACTGTAATTGCAAAGGCATGGAAAAGAACTTTGACTCAGACATTTTGAGAATCAACCTGAAACATTTCTTGCCTACAAAAATCCATTATGAAGGGAGACAGGCTACGTAGCCCAGGGTCTACGGAATGATCATGCTGTGTAGCAGAGGGGAGCCATGGGGGCTGGGAGAGGGACAGTTAGAGCGAGGGAGAGGAAAGAAGCAAGCTACATCTGCTGGGTGCCTACTTCTCTGAGCAGGGGCCAAATGCTAAACACTTTACACAGATGAGCTAATTTAATCTTCAAACCCAGGCTCTTTAGCTGGTATGTACAGAAATAGCAGTACTGGTTGTTAAGATACTCAAATAATTCTATTGAGATTGGTAAATAGCTGTTGCTCCAAGACAGCTGATTGCTACCCCCTTTTCCTGGCCCCCTGTTTCTTCTTTAGGACCCCCTAACCCCTCCTTGATTCAGCACCCAGAGTGTTAACACATGGCATGGCGGATGCGTTTGGACCCTGCTCTAGGGCTAAAGTCCCAATCCTTTCTGATTACTCAGTTCTCATGCTTCGTGAACTGTTAAATCTTTTAAGTCTCACCTCTGTTCACGTCCTCCCTCCTCCTATAGCAAGACAGTTCCATAGCTTTACAGATGAAAAAACAGATGCTCAGAGAGGGTGCAAGACTTGCCCAGTCACACAGCAAATAACTGGCAGTCACCCCAGCCACTTCCTGCACTTGAGTCTTTAGGCAGTGCCTGTGTTTGAAGAATGATGCCTGGTAGGTGCTCTGGGATCAACGGTGCATTTAATTCTTTACCTCCTTCTCTTTAAAGCCTTCGCATGAAAAGAAGAAAACTATACCGGCTCTGCTTTACTTGTCTCAGATACAACATGTACTAGGATGACTGCAGTGAAGATATCAACATTGCCTGTGGGTATTTTTTTTTAAACAAACAAACAAAAAAATTGATTTAAGGGGAAAAGAATGACAGTTTTAGGTCCAGCCTGAGAACTTGTCTCCAGGATTGGAGTCTGGAGTAAATCAAGTAACCACATTGCCTGTATCTACCAACTACCCCGCTCCTCCCCTTCCTCATTTCAGAATCCCCACCCAGAGACTTCAAAATAGTAATTAACACTCTCAGGTACTGCCAGGGCTGTGTGGGCATTACTCTGTAATGTGGGAGAAGCACTTACACGCAAAGAGTGCTCAGTAAGTAACATTTACTGCCCCTTTACCACCACTTTTCCACAGCACGAATAAATTTGGAAATCATTTTTTAATATTGCAGAGCGGGGCTATTTATTCTGCATTGAACTCCACTTTCTTATCCTCCTGAGACTTGTAAAGAATGTTAATAAATTCTGTAAATTGTAGACTTTCATCAGCAAAAGAGAGAAGATGATCCAGAGTTAGTTCTCATTATTCGAGCAAATGCTTGGACGCAAGACCACGGGTTCAGGGCTTACTTCATGGCGGGCACAGCGTTTGGCACGGAGAAGGTACTCCGTGAAAAGCTATAAATTCAATGTTTAGATTTTTTTTCCAGAAGAGTAAAGGACGAAGCATGATTCGATGTCTCATTTCTAGGTGTAGGTGCAGTGGCCATTTCAGACTGCATTAAGTCATATTTTTTTTAGTCACCTCCCCGTATTCTAGAGGATTCTCTCCTTTTTTGTTACATTAGAACAAATTAACTTTAAAGCAGGGAATAAGGTAAAATCTAGCCTTTATGAAAGAAAAATCTAAATTTTTTATTCAGATAATTTCTGTCATTGCTTAACTGATACCAAATAACCCATTTGAAAAGGAAGATGAGAGTTTCACAAAGAACTTCTAAGTAGCGATGCAGTACGATATCACAGCCAGTTTTTCATGGGCAGACAGAGCTAGATCCCAGTTCCTGCCTGGCCATTCACAAGGGATGTGACCTTGGACAGAAAGCTTAACTTTTAGAAGCATTGGTTTCATCATCTTTCACAAGGATTCTAACTCCCTTCCTTCCTTCCCTGGGTGCTGAGAGGATTAAAGTTGATGGCAGGTGTAGCATTTATGGACTGGGGCTGAGAACATATTAGGTTTTAGAAAAACACTGGTCTTCTTTCCCCCACTGATTCAAGGTCTTGGGATACACCAAGAGATGCTGACAAAAAAGTCATATGATTTTGTAGTTCATGTGTGTTTTACCACACAAAAAAGAGTTTGAAATGGTTAAAAGAAGCTTTCCCATAAGAAAATTAAAGGACCTACAATTAAATCAAATTATTTATGACTGTTTAATTTAATAATTACAATTACTCTCTTCTTTTCCTCAGCTAATTTACAATTATAAAATCATTCATAGTTATACTTTTCTTGGAATATTGTGGTTTAATATTTTTATTTTTCCAAAAAGTATTATAAAATTTGAGAAAAAATAGTTTAAGTACAATCTAAGAAAAGTGGATGATGAATATTCACTTTTCTGGATAAAATAAATGAATGAATAACTGAATAGCATAGCAAAGGAAAAGGATAACATTATCAATCCCACTGCCTTGCCACAGCTAAGAATGATTATTTTTACTTCATATATAAGGAAGGTGGCTTCGTTCTACAAGGTCAAGTTCCTTCTCTAAAACCATACAGTCACAGTTGAAGAGCTGGCATGACCTGAGCTGATCAGATCATAGCTGGACGTCTGAACCTGTGAACCAGGCCAATGAGATTCTCTCTTTCAAGAACTTGGAGCTAGAAGGTGTTGGGCACTGAAACAGTACTGTTAAGATGGGGTCCCAGTCGGTACTTCATCAACCCAAAGCCTTGTGAAGGCTGATATTCTAGGAACCAGGGGTTAACAGTCTTACCTGGGGAGAAGAAGAATGAAGGAGAGGAGAGGAGAGGAGAGGAGAGGAGGGGAGGGGAGGGGAGAGGAGAGGAGGGGAGGGGAGGGGAGGGGAGAGGAGAGGAGAGGAGGGGAAAGGAGGGGAGGGGAGGGGAGAGGAGGGGAGAGGAGGGGAGAGGAGGGGAGAGATTTTCTATACCTAGGTTCCAGGAAATCCCTCTCTATCTATTAAAAACAAATACAGGACTTTTAAAACAAGACTTGAATGTGTTTCTGTTCTTTAAAACAAAAGTTCTCTAAGGCTGGAACATTTACCACAGAAAAAAATATTGTGCTGAGAGTGGTTAAGAGGTTAGAGAAAAACAACCTTTACATCCCCACACCTCCCACCACGTGTAATTATAGCTGTAATATATAAATACGGACAACCTACTTTCATGATGCATTCTAAAACAGAAAAAGCCTGGGGTGTCAGTGAGCACTGAGCAGAGCTTGACTTCTCATACTCCAGCCCAGCACTCGTGCTATGGGAAACAGTATTAGCTAGAGCTGTATTACTGCACATGAGAAAGGCTCTGTTACTTAAAGTGAAAACGTGGGCAATTGAAAACAGGAAAGAGAATTAGCTGTAACTGGTGTACAACCTTAATGCCAGAATGGGACCAGTCCACGGAGGTAAGGAAAGAGATGTTCACAGGCAAGGACCAGAGAGGAAGATCAACTATAATAGAGGATCAGGATAGCACAAGGGTAATGAAAAAGAGAAAAGGGACTCATGACTTGGCTATTTCCGGGTAAGGATTTTTCTAGGTCCTTAGTGAGAAGGTATTGAGGTAATGTCAGACCCACATGATATATTATTTGCTCTTTGTTGTACGTACTATGGTTTATGTAGTTTTTTAAATGAACTTTACGTAGTTCATTCCATGTATGATAGTAGGAATAATAGCTATTATTGATTGCTGTCTTGCTATATACCTGATGTCCTGCTGGGCATTACACAGATCCACATTTCCCTGCTCACGTGACCCCCACATCCATCCGTTCGAGAGTGGAAGACGAGCCCTTGCTGGATACTCCCTAGGCTGAAGGAGTGGCCGTGGGAGTCTCTTCCTGTGAAGTGTGGACGAGCTCGGACCTGTGGGTGGAGGTGTCCACGTGCTTGCGAACTGAGTCCCCTTGCAACACGGATAAGAGACTGTGCATGCTGGGTGCTGGGTCTACACAGCCACAGTCCAGCATGGAACCCTGAGAAGCCCAAGGATTCTAAGGTGGAACCTGGCCATCTGGGTTTTTATGAAGTTAGATTTGTTACAGGTGGAGGACAGAACATATTTAACAGCTTGATTTTTATAACCTACAAGTATTTAGCCATAGGATATGTGGTCCTCCATGGGGGCTAAGCCTCCTGCAGAGCCTGAAAATTCAGGGTCAACCTGGTGCCCAGTATAGAACTAGGCACATAATAGGCCTTCAATAAACATATTTTGATTATTTGTTACTATTTTTAAGGCTTATATCTGCTTAGTAGGGCTTTGAGTTATATACAAAACAGTGACTTGTGTGTTGGATGGGGTTTTGAAATAGGCAACAATTAGATTCTAGAATTAATCATCCAAACAGAACAATCCTGAATCCTTGAACAAGAAGGGCCTGGAATAATAACAGGTGGAGAGAGGCCGTTGAAGAGGACCAGGCCTACAATATCATCTCTACTCCACTAGTTGGAAGCAATTAGCTGGGGAAAAGGGGGAGAGGGTAGCACCAAGAGGGGAACAGCTGTTCCTGCAGCTGTTGGTAAGAACACAGAGGCTGAATGTGAATTAAAGTTCATCTTCATGCGTTGCATTGTTTCAGCAGCAGAGAGCGTCGGCCATTTGTAAGTTGCACAGAAAGGATGATCAATTAGACGTGCCCCTGACTGATGAGCTCCTACTGTACATCCTGCCCTGACAACTTAGTGACTGGGAGAACTTTGTCTCTGCAATAATAGAGAACTGGAACTCAACCTGCGCAAGAAGGAATAGAGAGGGGTGGTGGAAAGCACTGGTCTAGACTTGGCAAACACATCCCCGATTTACTGAATGTCTACAGGTAAGTCACCTCACCTCTCTGAGCTCCATGATTTCATTAAAAACACTAAAGCACTTAGCTTTATTCAATATACAATCATAGGTGAACTTTCGTGTCAGCAGCCGCTACTACTACTCCTGTTAATTATTTCTCCCCAGTGTAAAGTGGAGATAATATTGTCCTTCCTGCCTGCTTTAGGGGTAGTTGTAAGGATAAATGAAGTAATGGATGTAAAAGTGATCTGAAGGCTGCAGATGTTGCTCAGATGTGAGGGGTTGTTAATATTACATACTCCAGAGGAATGATCTACCTGACCCTCAATGGCCTATCTGACCCCTGATATCTGGTGTACAGAATTCTTCTTTTCAACGTATTTCTTTGATGTCTGGAATTCCTATATTCTTTCTGTCCGATAGAACTTTCTGTGATGATGGAAATATTCTATATCTGCCTTGTTTATGCTATCTGATGTATATGGCTAGCAGCCACTGTACTGGATACCACAGCCTTATGTGAATTTATTCCTAAAGAAGAAATATACATTTATAATATATTTCATTCACAGTTTACTTGCTATGGGTAAGACAACTTTGAGTTTAAACAACATCAAGAGTTATAATGATAGTCATATGAATACCTTCATAATCATATTAACAGATGTAACAGCTGATATCATGCATGGCATATTCATAGTCCTCTGAGTTTGTTGTTAATTCACATTAGGGAAGAGACATTGGAAGCTCAGAAAGATGAACAGATGATGTAATAATATAAAAAATAACAATGACAAGCTTTATTGAGTGTTTACTGGCCAGAAATTCTCTAGAATTTTATAATCATTATGTCATTTGATTCTTACACTAAACCTACATATTATTATTATAGCCATTTTGAGGAAACTGACTCTAAGTAATTTGCTTAAGATTACATAGCTAGGAAGTTGCAGATATACAGTTTTTACCTGGGATGTGTAATTCCTAAGAGAAACTGCCCTACCTGAGTAGGTATCCCTTCCCCTTTACTCTCAGCCACTGCTCCTTATTGGTTTTATTCATTCGTCTTACCATAGTTTAAAATTATGAATTTGCTTGTTTGTTTTATTGTCTTTCACTCCCCTTATAAACTCCACAAGAGTATAAAGCTTTTTTGTTTTATCCAACAATTTTAATCATTCCTATAGTAGATGCTCAATAAATATCTGTTGTTGAGTAAGCAGGTAGTGCCTTTTGGCTATCATCATAATTATCACCATCACAGTCATTGCTTATATTTAGACCTTCCATATGTGTTGTAATTTATTGGTTTATATCTATCTCTCCTCTCTTAAACTAGGAAATCTTTGAGGTTAACAACTCTTTTATCTTAGTATACCTAACCTGGCATACCGGAGGGCTTCACAAATATTAGCTGCACTGAATGGGATGGAATTAAACTTCTTCTGAGCAGAAATGGGAATCTGAGAAACTGAGACATGGAGTTAGAATGACCTCACGGTGGGAAGGACATAAAGGAAATAGAGAAGGGGCTCAAACAGCAGATACTGTTGGGAGTGTGAAGGTGGGTTGGAATGAGATCCCAGAGAAGCTGGGGCGGCAAATGAGCAAGAGGGAAGTCTCCTTTATTACAGTCATGGGGTACCCGGGAGTTGTGGGTGAATAGACCAGGAAAACGTTACTGTAAAAATAACCTCTTCAATACAGGAAGTATGTTAAAAGAACCATTGTTTGGCCCCTTTCTAGGTGGGAAAATGTGAAATCAAATGAAAATGAACATTCTTCTCAGTATCTTCTCTGAAATGCTGCCAGAACATGGCTTTTCCTTTCCTAATTATAATAAACAATGGCATTTGTTTAATGTCATTTCCTGATGGAAACCTTCCCTGACCATCTCTGGACTAGGTCAGTACACCTAGTCTGTGTTCTCAAGGCACAGTGTGCATTCTCTTTGTAGCATTGTCATAATTTTAGTTGATTAATTGTGCAATGATTGGTTTATGTCTGTCTCCCTAGTGGACTGAAGCTCACGATTACACGATGCACTGTCTTATCCCCAGCATCTAGTGTGATGCCTAGAAGTAATAGTGAGTGCTTATTAGTTATCGATTATTTATTGAATTAAAACTAACCATACTAGAGGAAGTGCTATGGCTAATTATATGGTTTTTACTCTCTAGGGAAGCTTATCACCCAGCCATCAGTGAGGCCCTCTACATGCCAGGCATTGCCTTGGACATGTTGATGAAAGTTTAGTGGTAAGAATATATATAAATCACCCAGTTCAGTCTCGGGCATATTGTAGACATCATGTGCATGTTAGGTCCCAGCTCTCTCTCTCTCTGAACTCTTTTATGTAAATTTTCAAATATAAAATATAAATAATGAATCATTATAAGCAAGGTAAAATACAATATATAAAATCAATTAAATTGATATTTGCATCTACATGTGCTAGGCGCTATAGGGAAGTTCCTGCCCCATGTCCGAGAAGTTCGTACTCTGGACCATGTTTTTCAGTAGGAATCACATGGGGAGTTTCAGCATTCAAATTCCTGAGCCCCCGTCTCTAGGAATTCTGATTCTATGTACCTTTGATGCATTTAGGAATGATACTCATACACACTACTATAAAATATATAAAATAGGTAAACAACAAGGAGCTACTGTATAGCACAGGAAACTCTACTTAATATCTTGTAATAACCTATAATGGAAAAGAATCTGAAAAAGAATATATATATACATATATATGTATGTACAACTGAATCACTTTGCTGTACACTTGAAATTAACACATTGTAAATTAACTATACCTCAATAAAAAAAAAAAGAATGCTGCTCAATAAAACTTTATGCCGCTCAGATTATTTCCCTCTTGTAATATTTCCTAAAAGTAAAATAACTGGAGGATTCACTGGCAGATGTGGAAACAAGCTTGTTGGCGCCGCTACCCACCAGATGTTAGGTAACAAGGATGGGTTTTCCCCTTGGGCAGGGACTGCACACCTGGCTGATCAGTAGTATCATCTGAGAGGAACATTTTAAAGACCAGGGGACTAAGTGTGGTCATTCTGATCAACTAGATCTGGGAATGGTTGAATGACTAGATAGAAGGGTTTCAAGTTCATACCAGCTGTTGCCTTCTACAAGGCCCTCTCTCACATCTCCCCATTCTGATACACCTACATGCAAGCAAGTTCCACCCTGCATGGAGTTCATGAGCCAGAACCTTGACCCCATCAGATCTCAGGCTTGAATAATACCTGGGCTATGGCTCAGGTAGCACAGGACTTTCCCTCTCCTCTCTAACACTTCCTGTTTCTCCTAGAACTGCCTCTACCCTGAGACCCAACTTACTTGTTTCTTAGGTCCTTGTAACTCCCACTCCCAGAGCTGGAACCTGCTAGATCCTGTGCTGCTTAGAAACAGGCATCTTACTTACGGTCTGGAGATCTGCTTAAGATCTGCTGTTATGCACCTGGCCTCACTTACCACCTGCTGCTTAGATTGCTGTTCAACCTATGGCCTCCCCCTCCTCTTCCTGCCTCTGTCCCCTTCTTGTGATTAATCTTTCTTGTATATAGACAGTTTTCTCAATGACATCCTTCAGTGGGCACTGAGCATTCACCTGCCCAGCTGCCTCTGTGAGGCCAAGTTCTGTGCTCACCCAGCATGCTTTGCACAGTCGCCAATACTGATTTTGCTAAGTATTACGGTATTCATTCCATGTCCATGTAAATCATTTTGCCTTTTTAAGAAATTACTTTGTTTTATGATGTGTTTGTGTGTGTGTGTGTTTGGCAGGGAGGGGTCAAATTAATTATGAATTTTCCATCCCAACAATTATTCATAAAGCTAGCATCATTTGCATTTTAAATAGTCTCCAGGAATTCAAAGAAAGAGTGCACCATAGTCACAATGATAAACTCAGTAATAATTAGAATTATTCCCAGGCTGTTAAGTAATGCAGACACGTTAAAAGATTTTTAGTTGAGCTTATTATGTTCTAATAAAATGAAAGCATGGCTAAAGGGCAATATTGGTTAGCAGCTTGTCCATTACAAAATCCATATTCTCTTTGGCTGTTTAGATACTGTCTAGGTGTTTACATAGGCTCACACAAATGCTTTAAAAAACCCCACCACCACCTCAAACCTATGGATGCAAAAAACAAAAACACAACAGAACAAACAAACCAAAACTCCTGTTTTCAATATAGCTACTTTTCAGTTAGAATTTTCACCACTTCCGATCCAATAAGTAATCCACTTAAAACTTTTGCAAAGCTTTTTAATGCACACTTTAGTTTTCAATATCATTATGCTCTACTTTATAGATATCTGCCAGTTCTGATTTTATTCTGTTCCATTCTACCCCACCCTACCCTATCTTATCCTATCCTGTCCTTCCTGTTTTATTTTTTCTGTACTATCCTATCCAATCCTAGCCTATTTGATTCTCTGCAGTTTAATACAGCAACCATAGAAACTTTGGGCAATCATGAAGAGATGAACAGGTTGGAGACTTTGCTCTCAAACTTTTGGCTTCAGAGTGGGGAGGAACTATGAAAAGTATACAAGTTACTATAAAATAGGGCAGACCTGTGATGTGAGGGGCCAGGGTGTCATGGAAAGACACATGTGACAATAGAAAGAGATTGGTGTGGGGTTAGGTGGGTGGAATGCCCTGACATCTGATGTCACATCACAGTGCTTCAGACAGGGAAAGGGCCTGGAAAGATCACCAGACCACTAAAAGGATATAAGATCAAAGTCAGTAATTCCAAAACGAAATCCACAGGCCTATTTGTTCTGTAACTCTTACACAAATGGTAAAAATTTCCCCCATGCCAAAAATAAACACAACAAAGCAAAAACTTGGAGCACCATGAGATGAAGAGCTCCACCTTTAGCGTGTCCTTAGCTGCCTGGGGTGCCTGCCTCTGCCTCCCTGCCCCCTCAATTTCCTTGCCTTTCCACCAAATCCTTTTTCCCTCCTTCCCATTATTGCTCATCTGGCTGAGTAATTCACTTGCTTTATCACATCTCATCCGTTCTTAGGAAGGATCATGTCTAAAACCTATAAAACACATGGGACCTATATGCTTCTCTTCGGAAACAGAAAAAATAATAGTGATGACAATAATAACATAAATAATAGCTGCCATTTCAGGAGCACCTCTCATGTGCCAATCATGATGCTTAGCTCTTCCCATGGTTTAGTTCTAGCCCTTATATCAACAGGTGAGATTGGGACTATCATTACCCCTAGATGAACATGAGATTAAGAGACAGTAAGTGACTGGCACAGAGCAAGATTACATAAACAGTTGTTACTCGAATGAACATATGACTAAATAAATGGGTAAATGGAGGGACTGCCCAAGGTCCCTCTGCAGTAAGTGGTGGAGCGTAGCCTTGAACCATGAGACCTGGAAACTGTTGCTCTTAACTACCGCAGTGTTGCACTGTAAGGGGCGTTAGGGCTTGGGAGAGTAGAGAGGTGGGGGGAGGATGGGGGCAGCCATGGGAGAGGATGATGGCAGATGGAATCCCTGCTGCAGACACGAATAGGGAGGCTGGAGAGGTGTCTGGATTTGGGAGGGGGCCCAGGAGCTGCCAGACAGAAAGGCCTGAGGCCTTCACTAACACATTCCTTCAATGTCAGCTTGAAGTGACCTTTTCTTTTTTTTTTATTTTTTAAAATTTTATTTATTTTTGGCTGCACTGGGTCTCCGTTGTGGTGTGCAGGCTTTTCACTGCGGTGGCTTCTCTTGTTGCAGTGCGCGGGCTTCAGTACTTGTGGCATATGAGCTTAGTAGTTGTGGCTCGCAGGCTCAGTAGTTGTGACCCATGGGCTTAGTTGCTCCGCGGCATGTGGGATCTTCCCGGACCAGGGCTCGAACCCGTGTCCCCAGCATTGGCAGGCGGATTCTTAACCACTGCGCCACCAGAGAAGCCCGAAGTGACCTTTTCCATTCTTCTATTTTCTACATTTCACACCCCCAATTCCTCCCTTTCACCTCTCTGGCAGTTTCCAGTTTCTTCTCCATCTCTGTCACCCTTCCTTGGCTGGACTCCATTTCTTTCGAGTGTCTCTAAAAATGCATATGTCTCATGATTCCAATTGCTGGTGATACTTCTTCACCCGAGAGATTTGAAGCAAAAGTTTGAAAAGTTTTAATTTTTTTATTGAAGTATAGTTTATTCGCAATGTTACATTATTTTCAAGTATACAGCGTAGTGTTTCAGTATTTTTGCAGATTATACTCCATTATAAGTTATTACAAGACAATGGCTATAATTCCCTGTGCTATGTAATATATTCTTGTTGCTTACCTACATTATACATAGTAGTTTGTATCTGTTAATCTCATACCCCTAACTTGTCCCCCACTTCCCTCTCCCCTTTGATGACCACAAATTTGTTTTCTACATCTGTGAGTCTGTTTCTGTTGAAAAGTTTTAAGTTTTTATTTTAACTTTAAGGAAGAAAACACTCTGCAGACCTACTTCAGGACGTTATCCAAACTGGCAAAATTTCAGCTCCATGCTAACACCCTACTGAAGATTACCAGCGAGGAAGACACCTACTGTGTGAAAGATGTGGAGGCCTGCCCTGCACTGGCCAGAGAGCTATAGGATGGCAACAAGGAAGACTCCAAACAGCTAGGGGTTCTCACCTAAGAAACGTCATAGTCCCTCAAGTAGAAAAACTGATAAGAGAACCAGGATTTTTATTCACCCTCCTGACAAGAAGCAGAAACTCCCACACAAATCATCTTATCCCTCACAATAGTCTTCAGAGCACCTTGTGCTATATCTATATATTTTTCCCTTCATCACAAACTCATTTGCAAGTGTCAGCACTAAGTTTCAAATGTGCCTCGAAGCGGCGAAAAATGAAACTTCAGATCGGTAGCAGCTTTCAAATAGCATTCACTCACAGCTGGCTTTCAACTTTTACTTGTTATTAGGAAGGGGGAAAAGGCAAAATTGGTATATTTTTTTATCGCTCTAATTAAGCCTTTAAGAGCTGCAATTGCACAGAAAAGAGACTGAGAATAGGGGAAAAACAACAACCAAACACAGGTTCTACTTTAGAAATAAAAGTGCCAACTTATAATAAAATTCACAGTGACAAACTCCGATGAAATTACTACTTTCTCAAACCCATGATCCTTGATCTGTGCTTTTGAAATAAGTGGGCGTGACTGCAGAAAGGAACTGTTTACTTTTTGGGCAAAAATAGGGCCCTGTGGTGGAGATGAGTGCCGACAGGAAAGAAAGAAAATGCCCTTTAGAGAGGGCCAACCTCATTCCAGAACACTAGAAATTTTGTCCACATTGCCTCATTTAATTCTCACACCTTTTCCTGGAGCCCATCTGAGATGAACATGAAAAGAATAAATATAGTAACAACTTAAATAAACAGTGCTCTGACTATGTGCCAGGCCCTGCTTTAAGGGCTTTATGTGACAAATCTCATTTAATTCGCACAGCCTTGTGAGTTATGCCCTATTTTTATCCTTTTTTAATAAACGAGGTTACTGATGAAAAGGTTAAGAAAGGGCTCAACATCCCATGTCTTGGTGGATCAAAGCTTTGGACCTAAGCAGTGTGACTCCAGGGCCCACAGCCCTCTCTACTGTACTAAGCTGTTGATAGGATGGGTCTCCTATTGAGAGAAGTACACATCAAGGCAGACAGTACTGGAAAAGGAAATAGTTCTCCACTGAGGCTGAAACCGGACTGGGTGTTACCTTAAGAACTACAGTGAAGATGCCGGGCTTTAGTCTAAGGAGGAGCCAATGAAAGTTTAAGCAGGGGAGTGAGAAGGTCATGTTTTCTTTCCTGAAATATTATTGACTTTGCAGGATGGAAGACTGGAGGGAGGCAGGCAAAAAGTAGGGAGACCAGTAAGGAGCCTGCTGTACAATCCAGGTAGGAGACGATGACAGCTGTAATAAGGGATGTGGCAGAAGGACAGAGGGAAGCGGAGGGAACTGAGAGCGAGATAGTAAGTAAGATACTGATACTAGGACCTGAGAGTGATTGACTGGATACATGTGTTTTTTGAGGGGTGGGGCTAGCGAGGAAGAGATTGGGGGAAATGTTGAGGATGTGATCAGAATATGAGGAGACAAAAAGAGAAAAAGATTTAATCTCTTTTGGAACTGGGATTTTGTAACTCTAGGGTAAGTTTCAACATTCTTCTCCCTCTACTCATTTCCCTGAGAAAGATGGAGGCACAACAAATTTCTGTATATTCCAGGTACTGTCCTGTGTACTTTAAGAAGTTGGTGTCTTCAAAAGGAAGAGAATATGCTTTAGCAGTTGGAATCATTTAGAGAATGATAAGTGGAACAGATTGTAGATTCAGAGTCAGGGAACTTCCTCAAACAGACAGAAGACTTCTAAATAAAACCTAAGTTTACCTCATACTTAATGGTGAAGACTAAATGCTGTCTCCCTATGACCAGGAACAAGACAAAGATGTCTACTCTCACCACTTCCATTCAACATTGTAATAGAGGTTCTAGCCTATGCAATAAGGTAAAAATTAAATAAATAAAAGGCATCCAGGTTTGAGAATACACAGTTACACTGTTCTATTTGAAGAAGACATGATCATCTCTGTAGAATATCTGTTGGAATCTACAAAAAAGATATGAGAACTAATAAATGAATTTAGTAAAGATGAAGGATACATTATCAATATAAAAGTCAATTTTGTTTCTATATATTGACAATTAAAAATAAGAAATATAAATTTAAAATATTTTATTTCAAGAAGTATCAAAAATGTAAAAGGCTTAAGGATATGTCTAAAACCTATATAATGAAAACTATAAATATGGAAACTATAAAACATTGCAGAAGTTGAAGAAGATCTAAATAAATGAAGGGCAACATTATGCTCATAGATTAGATAACTCAGTTGTGAAGATATCAATTCTTGCCAAATTGATCTACAGATGAAACATAATTCTAATCAAAACCTCAACAGAATCTTCTGTAGACATTGACGAGATAATTATAAAATCTATACGGAAATACATAATACCAATTATAGCCAAAACATATTTGAAAAAGAACACAGTTGGAGGAGTTCCACTACTCGATTTCAAGACTTATTATAAAGCAATGTAAATCAGTACAATGAATGCAGTGTGGTACTGGCATCAAGATATACAAATAAATCAATGAATTGGAAGATAATCCAGAAATTGACTCACACACATATGGTCAATTGATTTTTGACAAAAATGCAAAGGCAATTAAATGGAGAGAAGAGAGTTTCATCAACAAATGATGCATAACCATATGCAAAAAATTAAACTTTGTTCCATTCCTCACATCACATAAAAATTATCTCAAAATGGAACATAGATCTAAATTTAAGAGGCAAAACATAGAAATACTAAAAAATTATTGGGAACAAATATGTGCAGTTTATTATATTTAGATTATACTTCTAAAAGGAAAAAAAAACTTTTTGACCTTGGTTTGGTAAAGAGTTCTTAAATCATCAAAAGCACAATTCATAAAAGAAAAAAATGCTAAGCTGGACTTCATTAATATTAAAAATGTCTGCTATTTGAAAGACACTCTTAAGTGAAGGAAAAGAGAAGACAAAACTGGGAGAAAATATTTACAATCGTATACATTTGGTGAAAGACTTGTATACAGAATATACGGAAAAAAACTCTCAAAACTCAGTAATAAGTAAACAAACAAGCTAAAATTTAAAAATGGCAAAATATTTTAACATTCCTATCACCAAATAGGATATATGGATGGCAAATGAACACAGGAATAAATGCTCAACATCATTATTCATTAGGGAAATGCAAATTAAAACCACAAGGTTATACATATTAGAATGTCTAAAATTTAAAAGACTGATCCTACCAAAGGTTGGTGATGATGTGAATCAACTGGAAGTGGTGATGATATAAAATGGTACCAACACTTTAGAAAACAGTCTGGCAGTTCCAAATAAATAAATATACCCCTATCATATGAGCCAGCCATTCTACTCCAGGGTACTTAAGAAAGAGACACGAGAGCATAAATCCATACAAAGAGTTATACATTAATGTTCATAACAGACTTATTTGTAATAGTCCCAAACAAAAAGGACCCAAATATCCATCAGCAAGTTAATGGATAAACAAATTGTGGTATATCCGTACAATGGAATACTACTCACCATTAATGGAAAATTAACCATTGCTACATAGATCAACATTGGTGAATTTCAAAATAATTATGCTGAGTGAAAGAAAAAAGACAAAAAGAGTACAAACTGAATAACGTCTGAAAGTAAATCAGTGGTTTCCTGGGATGGAGAAATAGGAGGGAGAAGCAGGGGGGAAGAATTAGAAAGGGGCCCAAGGAAACTTTTGTAGTGATGGATATGTACATTACCTGAACTGTAATGGTGGTTTCATGGGTATTTATGCATTGCCCAAAGTGTATGCTTTAACAAAGTGTACTTTATTATATTTTGATTATTCTTTAATAAACTTTTTTCAAAGCTTATCTGTGCATAATTAGATTTTATTTTATATTCTGAGAGTCTAAGTTTCTAAGAATGTACTCTCAATCTGCATATATAACCCAGAGCATCTCTAGAAGTGATGGAGACCACCTTCTCAGATGCCAGTGGATTATCCCCAAGTGGGACATGTTCTATTGTGTAAGAAAATGGAAAATAAATTTCTTCCAAGTGTTTTTCTGGCCCCAAGGGCCTAGGAAAATATGTAGCCATGACTGATAGATGGAGAGCCAATTAGTACAGTAGCAATGTTTTTCCAGCTGTATTTCCTGTCTATTGAGGTGTCCCTCAGTTAAAGTGGTAATTGAACTAATATCTGTCATCATTTCTATCTTTGGGACTTCCCAGAATCACATTCTTCTGCCTCACTTGCAGAGAGGAGGAGCTACTTGCCCTTGTCCTAACTATTGTTTAAATGAAGAACACGAAAACTTTATTTCTGAGCCTCTTTTACGGATGTAGCATACGACTCTATTATGATTTTTAATGCAATTTTTTTGTTTAAAGTTTATATTTATGAGTTTATAATTGTGATAGTAATTATATATCTAGTTCCTATTGAGCTGTCTTAAAGTTGCATATTATCTCATTTAATCCTCAAAACAATCTTGTCGGTGGTATTATTACTGCATATTACAGATAAAGAAACTGAGGATTAAAAGGCTATTTGCCCAAGGTAATATGTATTACTTTTGGAGCAGGGATTTAAACCTAGATCCAGCTAAGAAGCCAGTGATTCAAACCACTTTTGTATTATGTCTCATTGATTAATTTATTAATTTTGTCTTTTCCCACAAAAAAATTGAGACATCTTATTATAAACACAATATGAACTAGTAAATCTTTCAGTTGAAATTACACCCCAGAGGAAGGTTCTTATAATGGACTGTGAGGGCTCAGAACACGTCCTTTTCATCTTCTTTTTCTTAATTCATGCATGATTTAATTTTTGTCTTCTTTTTTCAGATTACCAGTCTATTGCATCATATTTTAAATCACTTTTATAGAATTTTTCCTTACAACCAGGTCATATATTGTAGATTATTCACTAGTGTTTTCTTTTAATACTTATTTCCTTGTTTTACATTTAGATATGTAACCCATTTGGAATTTTTTCTTGTGTTTGGTGTGAGAATTGGATATATTTTCATCTTTATTCAATGGCTCTCCAGTTGTCTCAATACCATTTATCCCAGGTCCATTCAGTGACTAGCCCTGATAAAACATGAAGTGTCTAAGATTGAAATGTGCTATCAGCACATTAATAGATGGACATAACAATTGGATAGAATAGAAATTCCAGAAATAGACAAAACTACATGTAGAACTCTACTGTATGATCAAGACGGTATCTCAAATCTTTTTAGTCTTTTATCACTCGTTCTTGGCACATAGGGTTTATAAACTAAAATTTGGTGAAATGTATATTTTAAGAATCCAGGCTTATGGTTTATCCCAGGATATTGAATATAGTCAGTAATGGAAAAGAATATAAAAAAGAATGTATATATGTGTATAACTGAGTCACTTTGCTGCATAGCAGAAATTAACACAACATTGTAAATCAACTATACTTCAATTAAAAAATAAATTAAAAAAAAAAAGAATCCAGGCTTAGAGAACTTTGTTTATTGTTAAAAAGAAAAGGAGGAATTTTCTCATTTATAAACTTCCTAAGAAGAAGGGAGACTTTAAAAGTTAGAAGCAAGAAAGTTCACCACTTTGGCTTTAGATGGGTGTTAGGCCATTCCTATTCTGTTTGTCAGGAAACCTTAGTGACACTAGCTTGCCTACTGCATCAGGAACTGTGGAATATCAAGACAGGTCTGCAGGGATGAAAAAAAAGTTAGGATCTAATTATCAGGCACCAGAGTGGCCAGAATTAAGTCTCTCATAAAAAAAAGGGGGAGGCAATTGTGACCACAGGGCTGTCTCCGGGAAAGGCAAGAAATTCTCCCTGAGCTAGGTCACTCTTTCAGTACTGACTCAGCATTGGCAGTAATGGCTGAGGGGACGACACCAGATAAAAATAGCCATAATAGCTACACCCACTGAAATCTTACTATGTTGCAGACAGCAGGGCTAAGAGCTTTGTATGTATTGCTTCATCTCTTCCTCTCAACAGTTTGGCAGTGAATTTGTAGGTACTATTATATCTGCATTTTACAGATGATAAAACTGAGATACAAAACGTTTAAGTAACTGGCCCAAAGTTAAACAGGTAGAGGAGACAGAGCTGAGATTCCAGGCTGCACCCTTAACTTCTGTGCAAGAGTAAGGCACTAGAGGGACTCCGTGCTCATCCCTGGGGGAGTTGGTGAATGTCTCCAGGCAGAGCTGTGAAGCTGGATGACCACGTGGTCAGGAAACATTTTAGGATTATCATCCTGATGTTGACCAGCAAGAGTTGCGTGTTGCAGGGCTTGGGTATATTGGCCTCACCAGCATGTGTGAGCCCATTTCGACCCCCAAGTCTGGGAGGAGACTAGAGGTGGGTGGTCCTTCCTTCCAATGATTCACATACTATGGGTTTTTTTTTTCCTTAATTGAAGTACAGTTGATTTACAATATTGTGTTAGTTTTAGGTGTACAGCAAAATGATGCAGTTATATATATATATATGTATATTTATATATACACACATATATATATATATATTTTCAGATTATTTTCCATTATAGATTATTATAAGATATTACAATTAGAATCAGACCATGAGCCAAGGGAAGGAGGGTGGGAGGCAGGGAGATGTTAGGAGTTACAATTTTAGAAGAGAAAGTAAAAGGGGGCTGTAGTAAACCACACCTTTATCTGGCCTTCCACAGAACCCCATGTTTTCACTTATCTTTCACTTATCCGCAATTCATCATGAATTTGTCAAGTACCTACTATTTACCAGACACTGCGGTGTTAGTGCTTATTGCATAGTAATGATCTGTTTTCTTCTCTGGTCCCCAGCTGCCTGGGAGTTCTTGTTGAGCAGGCACTGCCTCTTTTATCTTTTTATACTCAGTAGAGAAAAAAGTACCAGGCACATATAAGGTGAATGAAGAAAGACCTGAATTTAACTCCTGGATCTGTCACTTACTAGCTGTGAAATCTTGGCTAAGTACTTAACTTCTTTGGATCTTAGTTTCCCTGACTGTAAAATGAAAAATTTCCATCTTATAAGTACGTAAAGGTCAAGGAATATCTGTGAAAGCACTTCATAAAGTGCCAAGTGCCGTATAAATGCTGCTCTTCGCTCTCTTTAGTTCCCTTTTCCTTCTTCCTTCCCTCTCTCCCTAGTTCTTCTTACCTATCCTCCTCTTCTTCCTCTTTGCTTTGCATACCCCCATTTTTGTTACTTAGTTAAATGTAACTTGTTTAAATTGATTCCTTCTGAAGTAGATCAGAAGCAAAATAAAACAAGGAGATAACATACATTTCAAGGACAAATTTTACTTTGAAAGAATACGCAAGTGGATCCTTCCTCATAATTTTTTCATTGCTCTTTCACCATCCCACTGCTTCTCTGTGAGAGGGCTGCAGAACATTCTGTTCTTTGTGACAGAGCTCTGAAGACCAAGTTCAAACAATGCAGCAGATTCTGAAGGTTCATCCCCAGAAGCTCTTAGAACCTCTTCACCTCCCACTCTGTAGCACTGTCTTTCAAAGGCTAGCCAATCCCAGCCCTGGGGCACACATGGACGGGGCACATCCTCCCTCCAGGGTCACACAAGGCTCCTGCAGCCCAGCTCATGTGGAAAGGCTCAGAAAAAGGTTGTGACCTTACTGTTGTGACCTTACCTCCGCAAGATGGCCTCGCAGAGCCATTCATGAGGAACAGGGCTCATCCAAATTTGGCCATCTGGTACAACATTCCTTCTAGAACCCCTGGGCATCCTGCATGTCAACCCCAGAACCAGAGCTGACACGAGAGGGGACTGCTTACCTAAAGATAAGTTCAGTCTCAAAGACAAAAATAAGCACCTGACTCTATCGTTTGTGAAAGTCTTCTGGAGTGATTTCTCTAAACTATCCATGTGCGAGTGATACCCTTTCAGTGCCTCCCGGTGCCTCTGGGCTCCAAGCTACCCCAAGTCCTTTGTTATCTAGATCCTGTTCTAGCTGCAGTCACCATTTAGCTTCTGCTAGAAATTCCCCAGGTTTTCTTTGATTCTTCCGTGCCTACAGTGTGCTACCTGCCTGGCATCTGAACCTTGGAGAATTCCAATAGATCCTTCAAGATCCCACTCAGACATGAAAGCTGCACTGGCACATCTCAGAAGAATGCACTGTTGAATGTTCCCACCATACTTTACCTGTGCCTCGGTTGTAAAACTCTTGTGGGTCTCTCCTCCACGAGGCTGAGCTTGTTGGGAGCAGAGAACCTTATCCCTCTTGGTTTCCCAGTGTTTGACAGATAAGAAATACTGTCTCTGGGGTGCACTTTAAAGCTCCTTTGGTCTCTCTCTCCTTGCCCTGACTTCTTTCTCTACCCTATGGAGGGAGGATCTTCAAATAGGTTTGCCAAGTTCCTCTGGTACCCAGAACACTGGACTTGGTCAACAGTTGTTGCAGGGGTTCTTTCAAGGTGTTAGTGGTAATGGTTGTAGCACAGCTATGGACTGTACTCTTTTTTCTCAGCCTCTTTCTCCCCTGTCCTAGTCCCTTCCAGGTATATGGCTAAAGGCTGAGTCTTCCACATCACTAAAGTGATAAAAGGATCTCTGGACTATGTTACGAATACCTTATTCTCCTTTGCTTGCTTTTTTTTCTCAAATGCTGGTAGATGTGGCCTTTTAGTCTCTCACTCTGGTTATACAGATAATTGGGTCTACACGCATGACCCAATTATTCTATTTTCATGCGATTGGGTCTTAATCGCATGAAAATAGAATAGGTTTAGGGTCTGCTTAGTTTCAAGGCTATTTAACCTTAACCAGTAGACTAGTTGGACTTATGAGGCCACAACCTAAGGAATACTGGTAGCTTCTAGAAGCTGAAATAGGCAAGGAACAAAAAGCTCTCTGTGTGGTCTGGCTTAGCTTACTATGTTCTGCCATGCGAAATTTGAGGCCAAAGCTCCAGATGATACTAAAGAGGAACTTTGTCCTCTTTTGCCTTTACACATCTGTTTATTCCAGGAAACTCAACATAGTGAAGGGTGTCAGGGCCAAGGCAGGATGTAGGTTTCCTGGACACCCATATTTTTGCTATCATACAAATGCTATTCCTGAAAAGGATCCCAAACACACTACCCCCAAAGAGAAGGAAATGGGGAATCAAATTAGCCCGTCTTCTGGGCTTACAGCCCCGATGTCATCTTCAACCCATCTTTTCATTTTGTCTTCCATTCAGTCAGTCCCTTAAGTCTTGTTAATTCTACCTTATTAATCCTTTCATATCGCACCCTCCTTCGTTTCAGCCCCATCTCTAGCATCACTGGCATACCTTAGATGCTCAGCATCCTGCATATGGATTCTTTAAACAGTCTCCTAACTGGACATTCTCAGTCTATCCTCATGGTGCCTCCAAATGGGCTTCCTAACACACAGTTAAAACCTTGTCTTCTCCTTACTTAAGAATTTAGGGGTTGTTAATCAACTGTACTCCAATATAAAATAAAAAGTTAAAAAAAGAACTTTAAGGGTGCATTATTCATATCAGAATCCTTGGGTTTGTGGCCAGCAGACCAAACCCACCTTGCAGAAATGCATTGTTTTTGGTTTAACAATTACACAAAGAAATATGTGAACAAACCTGGAATCAATATTCAAATATTGGGAAGTTGATTGTAAAGATCCATATTTCCAGATTTGAAAAATCAGAAAATATGTTGCCACTATACCAAAAGTCCCAAATAGCAACTGTCAGCTGGAGGTAATTTGGGGCTCTGTAAGTGATCGGTGTGTGCCCTTGAAGTCATCACAGTCTCTCCCCACACGATGGAGGCGTGTGTGCATTCACTGGCAAACTTTTCACTCACAGGCTGATTGCTACTAGTGAGATTGAAATGTCTCTCTTAAGAATGATATCCAGACTTCTTAATCGGTGTTTGAGGATTGACAATTGTGTAAACTAAATAATATCCTCACACTATGTCCATGCCCTTATCCCCAGAAGCTGTGAATGGATTCCTTTACACAGCAGAAGGCATTTTGTGGCTAGGATTGCATTAAGAGTTTTGAGATACGGATATTATCCTGTATTCTAAATGGGCCCAGGGTAACCACAAAGGTCCTTCTAAGAGGGAGGCAGGAAGAACACAGATCAGAGAAGAGATGCGATGGTGGAAGCAGAGATTGGACTTATGAGGCCACAACCCAAGGAATACTGGTAGCTTCTAGAAGCTGACATAGGCAAGGAACACGTTCTTTCCTGGAGGCTCCAGGAGGAACCCCTGTCTATACTCTGATTTTAGCCCTGTAAGACTCACTTCAGACTTCTGGCCTCCAGAACTGTAGCGGAATAAATTTGTGTCATTTTAAGTACTAGGTTGTAGTAATTTGTTATAGCAACAATAGGAAATGAATACAACTTACCCCAACTTGCTTTTCCAAATTTATCTTCTAGGGTATCTACCCAGAACATATTGTACACTCTTCTTCCAATGCTGTATCATTTTTAGATTCTTGTATTTTGCCTGAACATCTACTTGGATTGCTCATTTCCCCATCTCCATGAGTCCAAAGTCTCCCCAGCTCTCAAATGCCACCTCCTCACCACCATCTCTTGCTCCTTTCCATTCTTTTGGATTTTACTTGATAAGAATACTCCATCTTTCATCTTGTCTACAATTTTATGGAATTCCTACAATGTACCGTCCTCTGTATTTAAACTTCACAATCATTATCTTACATAACCCTTTCAAGGAGAGGGCCCTGCATGAGCATGCCCATGCTCGGACAACTCAGCCTGTGGGCCCAAGCCCTACCATATCCTCTGAAAATTCCTGTCCCTTGACCATCTTTCATACTGAAGGGGTCCATACACCTGACATGCAGTCTTGACTCAAGAAGATATACCAGAAGAGGCCCACACAGGCCCAGGAAGAAAGTTTTGGGCTGTGTTGGCAAGTAAGTTTGGGGTTTGGATTACACAGAGCATGGGCTAGAAGCTGGACATGGGTTCTGGGTATGCATGTCCCCTTGGCCTCACAGAATCCTCACCCTTTGAGGAAGGGCATAGCCAGATGAGGGCCAGAGCAGGACCCTCCTAGTACATAGCCTGGGTCAAAGTCCTCTCTTCTCTGGGTTTATGGGCAGTAAGGGTTTAAACATCTCATGTTTATAACTTATCTCCTCAACTGGTTCTGACTGAACCACAATCAGATGAGTGGGTAGAAGGGAGACTGAGTTTACTTCCTGCATATGGTATACTTGACACACATGTTCTCTTATCTGATCCTCCAGACCTTTGAGAATGATATTGAACCCAGATTCAAAAAGTACATTCCAGGTAGAATAAGTCATTTGGTCAAGGTCACATGACCAGTTAGTGGTAGAGTTGGGATTTGAACTCACACCTGTCAACTCCACCTGTCATGCTCATTCATGAATGCACTGACTCATTTAACCGTGTTTTATTGAGGATCTACTATGTGGCAAGTATTTCACTGACTGCTGGAGATATGATGTGAGAAAAATCAGATACTGTCCATGACTTCATAGAGCTTAAAATCTCCTAAGACTGTCATGGAAATGAGCAATGACATTTCTGTGTGACATTTGCTAATGGAAGGAGATGGTACAGAGTCCTTTCACAATGTCAACTCAAATCTCTAAAGGCAGACCTTAGGATGGTATGACAAGCTGTGGGAAAGAGTGCTCTCAAGAGTAGGATAGGACTCAGGACCTCTCAAACCATGTTAGATTGGTTTAGCCCCATTTATAGGACTACTCAAGTTATAGAAATATACAAGCAGCATACTCTCTGGAATAACCATAACCCTGCATTACAGAGTTAATATAGAATTTGCTTCTTGTATTCCTCAGAGTAGAATGGTCCCTATTAGAAAACTTGCAAGTGTTTGGTGGTGTGATAGGATTAAATTTATTAACTTACCGTGGCATTGAATTTGCTCGATAATTAGTACAGACTTGAAAGTTATATTCAGCATGCTACTTTGGAAGTGTTGGGGAATAGCGTTAACTACTTTAAACCCAATCTCAGTCAGGCAGGTTGACACCAGTTTTTGCACTGTTTTTGTTGTTGTTGTTGTTTATTTTTGTTTTTAGTTACACACAGAAGTGCGAAAATATCAGGTAAGTTGTTCAAGGTCACACAGCAAATCGAGGGCCAAGGTGGATAGGGTGGTAGAAGGGAGGGGTTATAAACTCCTGGCTACTGAATATGGGGGGTGTGTGTGTGTGTGTGTGTGTGTGTGTGTTCCTTCTCCACTCTGTCTTTCATTTAACATTTCACAAAGAAAGACGAAAAGGCTTTGAGGATCTGCATATAGCGTGAGGAGTGAGTTCAGTGCTGCTTTTAACTGAAAGCTCTGAGGGCCAAGCTTGCAGAGCAGGGTAACAGCTGTAGCACATGCCACTGCCCCATCACGCTTGTGTCGCCATAATAGACAGGCTTATTATTTTTTAATTAGGAGCTCCAGTGTTTTGTTAAACTGTAAATGTGTCAGGACCTGGGGATTTGGTTATACACTAAACCATCTTGCATTTAAGCTTTCTGGAAGCTTTTGGGAGACAGGGTCAGTTTGTAAAAGGCATTCTGTTACTGTGAAACAACAACAGTTAGCATTCGCTAAGCATTTGTCATTTTCCAGGCATTAAGCTGAATACTATTTGAATTCATTTATTTAACCAACCAACCAACCAACCAACCAACCAACCGATACATATTCCTTGAACTCATATCATGGCCCAGTGACTGTGTTAGGCATTTTGGTGGCTAGATAAGTTATGAATAAAGCCCATCCAGACTCAGTCCTCTAGGATATTATAAAAACGTAAAATATACATTTATATAAATGACATAGAAAATGTTCTCTGATAAGCACCATAAGGGAGGAATAGTTAAGTGTCTTCCTCATAGCTCACT
Organism: Balaenoptera ricei; assembly: GCF_028023285.1. Taxonomy (NCBI): domain Eukaryota; kingdom Metazoa; phylum Chordata; class Mammalia; order Artiodactyla; family Balaenopteridae; genus Balaenoptera; species Balaenoptera ricei. The sequence goes on along the minus strand of NC_082646.1, from coordinate 55,581,741 downwards.
TCTCCCCAAGTTTCCCCCATGTGGGTACAAGGACCTCTGTCCATTCACACACTAGCTTAGGGCACAAATGCTGTGGTCATTCTTGGTTTCTTCCTTTCCTCCCCCCTAGTATCACATCTATCACCAAGTGCTGCCTATCTGACCTCCAAAATATGCCTCAGAGTCATCCACTTTCCTCCTTCTGTCCCCCACCCCAACTTAAGCTTCTTGCCCGTACTTCCTTCAATAACTTCTCAACTGATATCCCCATTCCCATGCTTGCCCTTTCTAGTCCGTTTTTCACACCCTGACCACTGTGATTTTGCTAAAATACAGATCAGATTATGTCTCCCTTTTGCTTAAGAATCTTTAGTGACACCCCATTGCACCCATTAATGCACACTATAAGCCACTGGCTTACCTGTCACTCTTAATCATTGCTCCCCACCCCCCCCCCCCCCTTCTTCTGGCTCCTTCCATGTACCTCATGGACTTCCAAGGGCTATTCCTTCTGCCTTGAATTCTTTGCCAGCAGTAGCTACCTGGATGACTGCTACATGTTCTTCATTTCTCAGCTAGAATGCTCTTTCTCCATGGAGAGCTCCCTAGCTCCCATGTTAAATGTGGATATCCAGATGACCAACAGGCACATGAAAAGATGCTCAACACTGTTAATTATTAGAGAAATGGAAATCAAAACTACAGTGAGATATCACCTCAGATCTGTTAGAATGGCCATCGTCAAGAATTCTACAAATAATAAATGCTAGAGAGGGTATGGAGAAAAGGGAACCCTCCTACACTGCTGGTGGGAATGTAAATTGGTGCAGCTGCTATGGAGAACAGTATGGAGGGTCCTTAAAATACTACAAATAGAGTTACCATATGATCCAGCAATGCCACTCCTGGGCATACATCCAGAAAAGACAAAAACTCTAATTCAAAAAGATACATGGGGTTTCCCTGGTGGCGCAGTGGTTGGGAGTCTGCCTGCCAGTGTGGGGGACACGGGTTCGAGCCCTGGTCTGGGAGGATCCCACATGCCGCGGAGCAACTGGGCCCGTGAGCCACAACGACTGAGCCTGCGTGTCTGGAGCCTGTGCTCCGCAATGAGAGGCCGCAATAGAGGCCCGTGCACCGTGATGAAGAGTGGCCCCCACTCGCCGCAAGTGGAGAAAGCCCTCGCACGGAAATGAAGACCCAACACAGCCAAAAATAAATAAATAAATTTATAAAAAAAAAAAAAAAGATACATGTACCTCAATGTTCATAGCAGCACTATTTACAATAGCCAAGACATGGAAACAACCTAAGTGCTAATCAACAGATGAATGGATAAAGAAGATGTGGTATGCACATATACAATGGAATACTACTCAGCCATAAAAAAGAATGAGATCATGCCATTGTAGCAACATGGATGGATCCAGAGATTATCATACTAAGTGAAGTAAGTCAGACAGAGAAAGACAAATATCATATGATAACACTTATATGTGGAACCTAAAAAATAGTAAAATGAACTTATTTGCAATACAGAAACAGGCTCATAGACATAGAAAACAAACTTACAGTTACCAAAGAGGAAAGGGAGGGGAGGGCTAAATTAGCAGTATGGGATTAACAGATACACACTACTATATATAAAATAGATAAACAACAAGGATTTACTTTATAGCACATATTCAATATCTTATAATAACCTATAATGGAAAATAATTGAAAAAAGAATATATATATAAATATATATAAATATAAATATCTGAATCACTTATCTGTATACCTGAAACTAATACAATATTGTAAATCAACTATACTTCAATAAAATTTTTTAAAAAACAAGTGGACCTCTATTACTTCCCTTTCTAGCATGTTGCTTCTCCTTCATAGGATGTACTATGTACTGTAATCACATATGTTGCCATGTAATTTTTTGTACACTACATATTTAATGTCCATTTCTTGCACCAGAATGTCAACTCTACACAGCCTCAGTGCCTAGAACAGAACTTCAGTCATATTTGGCATTCCATAAGTATTTGCTGCAGGAATGAAAGAATTAATACATAAAGAGAGGGGATGAAACCTCTGTACATTGAGAGGAAAGACAGATGCCTTGCGCTAAATAGACTAGGTGGGGTATTGAGGAGGAAGTAGAATTTTAAGTTTGCTCTTGAAGGATCTAGTCAGACTAGAGTCAGGAGATGATTGCAGAGGGTATTCTAAACAGAAACTAGAGATGTAACTGTTTCATTCTTGACCCTATGACAGCCATGTGGTCTTCGTTGAATTAGGTACCTTCTCTCTGATTTCTTTTTTGTAAAATATTAATACAGAATATTTCTCCCTTTCTGGACCCTGTGAGAGTCCAATGAGATGTGGATTGTGAAAATCTTTTGCAGACCATCAGGCCATAAGGAGACTTAAAATATAAATATTAAAAATATTTCTTAAGATTTAGATTGTGCATGTTTTATTGGCAATGTTATCCACTGTATGATTTTTCTCATCTAGTGCCCCTCAAATCCCACAGGTTACTTTGTTTCACTGTTTTTTCTGTCCTCCCCTGGGAAGTCATTTATTTGGTGAATGCCATGGAAATATGTGGACTGCATCACAAGATTTCTAGATTTTCTTCTCTGATGCGGTGTTGCTGGCCAGGCTGCTTGCACCTGGTTATAGTCAGATTTTCCTTGTTTAATGATTATGTTTTTCAAAACCAAAGTAACTAGGCTCACATGGAGATGATTGTGAGTCTTCACCTAGTCACTAGGATCTGATAGCATTGCAGGGCTGAGAATCAAAAAGGAAAAGAAACTTAGGGAAGAAACAAGCTTTTCATTGGTCTCTGAGCATCTGTGTTGGGGCAGCAGTGTGAAGTGGGTTTGGGGGCTTAAAGACGTGAGCTAACATTTACTTATACACATGATGTACTGGGAGCTCTGACACCCTATAGAATGCATTTAATGTCCCATTATTACCTGTCTATTCCAACCACTACTAAAAACTACCATTATTTTAGCATCTCTTATGGGGCAGGTATCTTACAAGCACACCATTTGCATTATCTTACTTAACCCTCAAAAAAACTCTGTGATACAAGTATTATTATACACATTTGATGGAATATCTCTTAGGGCCGTGATTCTCACATTTTAGTGTTTATCACAAACACCTGGAGGGCTTGTTAATCTATAGATTGCTGAGTTCTCCACCCAGAAGATTTTGAAGTCTGAGGTAGGGCCCAGTATTTTCATTTTTAACAAGACCATTAGGTGTGCCATGGGGCCTGTGTATTTGCCTCTCTAACAAGATCCCAGCTGATGCTGCTGCTGGGTCGGGGACCACACTTTGAGAACCACTGTTTTAGAGGCTCAGAGTTTAGTGTCTGTAGCTAGTGCTCAGCCAAACCAGGAGTCAGACCTGCACCCACCTGATCCGAAAACTCATGCTCTTTCCTACAACATGACACTTGTTCCTTTCAGCAAAGGTTGGACTGTGAATTCCGTCAGAGGAATGAAGGGAAGACAGGAGGAAGAAGGAAAGAAAGAAGAAGAAATAGCAGACGGACGGAGGCAAACAACAGGGAAAAGCCCCAGCATGTTTGGAGATTACCTTGATGTACCTAACATGCCCACCTTGTGACCCAGAAGCTACTGAGCTCATGGACTGAAAGGCCATTATCCTTCTGAAGTATTAGATCATCAAAATGAGTAATGATTGGATGGTGACAGGACAGCCTTGCTCATGAAGATCATTTCTGAACGAGATGATATTTTTCTTTGAACCTAAAAACTGGTGGCTTCCCCAAGTACCATGGTCTTGTAAGTCACTTTACTTCTCTGTCAAATCTTTTCTGGTAGAATATTAATAATAATAATTCCCATCTAACAAAGAGCCCGCAAGAATCAAAAATGTAAGCGAGGGTGAATAGGAAAGTGCTTGGCTGATGTGAATTAACATGATCCTCTGTTAAATTCCGATGGGCTGGTAACAGTGACCTTATCAACAGCATTCATGATTTTGATTCATAGGAAGCTTTCAGTGTACTCAGAGCAGGACAAGAGGCAAGTTTTGGTTGGGGAGAAAGGGACTGGGACAAAAAGGTGAATACAGACCCTAAGGCCTCCTGAGGGAAGGGGAGAGGCGAGGAATTCTCACACTCTTAGTACATTGGCAATGCACCCAGCAACCCGGGACCAGGGACATTTATCTTTTATAAATGCCTCAGGGCACAAATGGAGAGGGAAAGTAGAGTGGCTAAGATTGGAGGCATTTATGACAGCTTGTGAGTATGCAAATTCCTTTCATACCACTTAATAGCTGTGTGATTTTGGGCAGATTGTTTAACCTCTCTAAGTCTTGATTTCCTCTTTTTCAGATTGAAATAATAAGAGAATATATAACATAAGATTTCTATCAAAATTAAATGTTAATACACATAAAAGGCTTGGCATAGTACCAGCTATGTTCCCTTACACACAGTAGATGTTAAGTAAAAATACTGAGAAAAAAATGAATAAATAAAACACACACACAGATCAGGAAACTTGCACAAGCCTCTTAGATAGCCTCATCCACCAGAGGGCAGACAGCAGAATCAAGAAGAACTACAATCCTGCAGCCTGTGGAACAAAAACCACAATCAGAGAAAGATAGATAAGATGAAAAGGCAGAGGGCTATGTACCAGATGAAGGAACAAGATAAAACCCCAGAAAAACAACTAAATGAAGTGGAGATAGGAAACCTTACAGAAAAAGAATTCAGAATAATGATAGTGAAGATGATCCAGGACCTCGGAAAAAGAATGGAGGTAAAGATCGAGAAGATGCAAGAAATGTTTAATAAAGACCTAGAAGAATTAAAGAACAAACACATAGAAGAATCAAAGAACAAACAAACAGAGATGAACAATACAATAACTGAAATGAAAAACACACTGGAAGGAATCAATAGCAGAATAACTGAGGCAGAAGAACGGATAAGTGACCTGGAAGACAGAATGGTGGAATTCACTGCTGTGGAACAGAATAAAGAAAAAAGAATGAAAAGAAATGAAGACAGCCTAAGAGACCTCTGGGACAACATTAAGTGCAACAACATTCACATTATAGGGGTCCCAGGAGGAGAAGAGAGAGAGAAAGGACCCAAGAAAATATTTGAAGAGATTATAGTCAAAAACTTCCCTAACATGGGAAAGGAAATAGCCACCCAAGTCCAGGAAGTGAAGAGAGTCCTAGGCAGGATAAACCCAAGGAGAAACATGCTGAGACACATAGTAATCAAATTGGCAAAACTTAAAGACAAAGAAAAATTATTGAAAGCAACAAGGGAAAAATGACAAATAACATACAAGGAAACTCCCATAAGGTTAACAGCTGATTTTTCAGCAGAAACTCTGCAAGCGAGAAGGGAGTGGCATGATATATTTAAAGTGATGAAAGAGAAGAACCTACAACCAAGATTACTCTACCTGGCAAGGATCTCATTCAGATTCAACGGAGAAATCAAAAGCTTTACAGACAAGCAAAAGCTAAGAGAATTCAGCACCACCAAACCAGCTCTACAACAAATGCTAAAGGAACTTCTCTAAGTGGGAAACACCAGAGAAGGAAAGTACCTACAAAAACAAACCCAAAACAATTAAGAAAATGGTAATAGGACCATACATATCAATAATTATCTTAAAAGTGAATGGATTAAATGCTCCAACCAAAAGACACAGGCTTGCTGAATGGATACAAAAACAAGACCCATATATATGCTGTGTACAAGAGACCCACTTCAGAACAAGGGACACAAACAGACTGAAAGTGAGGAGATGGAAAAAGATATTCCATGCAAATGGAAATCAAAAGAAAGCTGGAGTAGCTATACTCATATCAGATAAAATAGACTTTAAAATAAAGAATGTTACAAGAGACAAGGAAGGACACTACATAATGATCAAGGGATCAATCCAAGAAGAAGATATAACAATTATAAATATATATGCACCTAACATAGGAGCACCTCAATACATAAGGCATCTGCTAACAGCTATAAAAGAGGAAATCGACAGTAACACAGTAATAGTGGGGGATTTTAACACTTCACTTACACCAATGGACAGATCATCCAAACAGAAAATTAATAAGGAAACACAAGCTTTAAATGACACAATAGACCAGATAGATTTAATTGACATTTACAGGACATTCCATCCAAAAACAGCAGATTACACTTTCTTCTCAAGTGCGCATGGAACATTCTCCAGGATACATCACATCTTGGGTCACAAATCAAGCCTCAGTAAATTTAAGAAAACTGAAATCATATCAAGCATCTTTTCTGACCACAATGCTATGAGACTAGAAATCAATTACAGGGAAAAAAACGTAAAAAGCACAAACACATGGAGGCCAAACAATACGTTACTAAATGACCAAGAGATCACTGAAGAAATCAAAGAGGAAATAAAAAAATACCTAGAGACAAATGACAACAAAAACACGACAATCCAAAACCTATGGGATGCAGCAAAAGAAGTTCTAAGAGGGAAGTTTATAGCAATACAAGCCTACTGCAAGAAACAAGAAAAATCTCAAATAAACAATCTAACCTTACACCTAAAGGAACTAGGGAAAGAAGAAGAAACAAAACCCAGTTAGTAGAAGGAAAGAAATCATAAAGATCAGAGCAGAAATAAATGAAATAGTACCAAGAAAACAACAGCAAAGATCAATAAAACTAAAAGCTTGTTCTTTGAGAAGATAAACAAAATTGATAAAACATTAGCCAGACTTATCATGAAAAAGTTGGAGAGGACTCAAATCAATAAAATTAGAAATGAAAAAGGAGAAGTTACAACAGACACTGCAGAGATACAAAGCATCCTAAGAGACTACTATAAGCAACTCTATGCCAATAAAATGGACAACCTGGAAGAAATGGACAAATTCCAAGACTGAACCAGGAAGAAATAGAAAATATAAACAGACCAATCACAAGTAATGAAATTGAAACTGTGATTAAAAACATTCCAACAAACAAAAGTCCAGGACCAGATGGCTTCACAGGTGAATTCTATCAAACATTTAGAGAAGACCTAACACCCATCCTTCTCAAACTCTTCCAAAAAATTGCAGAGGAAGGAACACTCCCAAACTCATTCTATGAGACCACAATCACCCTGATACCAAAACCAGACAAAGATACTAGAAAAAAAGAAAATTACAGACCAATATCACTGATGAATATAGATGCAAATATCCTCAACAAAATACTAGCAAACAGAATCCAACAACACATTAAAAGGATCATACACCATGATCAAGTGGGATTTATCCCAGGGATGCAGGGATTCTTCAATATACACAAATCAATCAATGTGATACACCATATTAACAAATAGAAGGGTAAAAACCATATGATCATCTGAATAGATGCAGAAAAAGCTTTTACAAAATTCAACACCCATTTATGATAAAAACTCTCCAGAAAGTGGGCATAGAGGGAACCTACCTCAACATAATAAAGGCCACATATGACAAACCCAGAGCAAACATCATTCTCAATGGTGATAAACTGAAAGCATTTCCTCTAAGATCAGGAACAAGACAAGGATGTCCACTGTCACCACTATTATTCAACATAGTTTTGGAAGTCCTAGCCACGGCAATCAGAGAAGAAAAAGAAATAAAAGGAATACAAATTGGAAAAGAAGAAGTAAAAGTGTCACTGTTTGCAGATGACATGATACTATACATAGAGAATCCTAAAGATGCCACCAGAAAACTACTAGAGCTAATCAATGAATTTGGTAAAGTTGCAGGATACAAAATTAATGCACAGAAATCTCTTGCTTCCTATATACTAATGATGAAAAATCTGAAAGAGAAATTAAGGAAACACTCCCATTTACCACTGCAACAAAAAGAATAAAACACCTAGGAATAAACCTACCTAGGGAGACAAAAGACCTGTATGCAGAAAACTATACGACACTGATGAAAGAAATTAAAGATGATGCAAACAGATGGAGAGATATACCATGTTCTTGGATTGGAAGAATCAATATTGTGAAAAAGACTACACTACCCAAAGCAATCTACAGATTCAATGCAATCCCTATCAAACTACCACTGGCATTTTTTATAGAACTAGAACAAAAATCTTAAAATTTGTATGGAGACACAAAAGACCCCGAATAGCCACAGCAGTCTTGAGGGAAAAAAACGGAGCTGGGGGAATCATACTCCCTGACTTCAGACTATACTACAAAGCTACAGTAATCAAGACCATATGGTACTGGCACAAAAACAGAAATATAGATCAATGGAACAGGATAGAAAGCCCAGAGATAAACCCACACTCCTATGGTCAACTAATCTATGACAAAGGAGGCAATGGTATACAATGGAGAAAAGACAGTCTCTTCAATAAGTGGTGCCGGGAAATCTGGACAGCTACATGTAACAGAATGAAATTAGAACACTCCTTAACACCATACCCAAAAATAAACTCAAAATGGATTAGAGACCTAAATGTAAGACTGGACACTATAAAACTCTTAGAGGAAAACATAGGAAGAACACTCTTTGACATAAATCACAGCAAGATCTGTTTTGATCCACCTCCTAGAGTAATGGAAATAAAAACAAAAATAAACAAATGGGACCTAATGAAACTTAAAAGCTTTTGCAAAGCAAAGGAAACTACAAACAAGATGAAAAGACAACCCTCAGAATGGGAGAAAATATTTGCAAACGAATCAACAGACAAAGGATTAATCTCCAAAATATATAAACAGCTCATGCAGCTCAATATTAAAAAAACAAACAACCCAATAAAAAAATGGGCAGAAGACTTAAATAGACATTTCCCCAAAGAAGACATACAGATGGCCAAGAAGCACATGAAAAGCTGCTCAACATCACTAATCATTAGAGAAATGCAAATCAAAACTACAATGAGGAATCACGTCACACCAGTTAGAATGGGCATCATCATAAAATCTACAAACAACAAATGCTGGAGAGGGTGTGGAGAAAAGGGAATCCTCTTGCACTGTTGGTGGGAATGTAAATTGATACAGCCACTATGGAGAACAGTATGGAGGTTCCTTAAAAAGCTCAAAATAGAGCTACCATATGACCCAGCAAATCCACTCCTAGGCATATATCCAGAGAAAACCATAATTCGAAAAGACACATGCACCCCAGTGTTCATTGCAGCACTATTTACAATAGCCAGGTCATGGAAGCAACCTAAATGCCCATTGATGGATGAATGGATAAAGAAGTTGTGGTACATATATACAATGGAATATTACTCAGCCATAAAAAGGAATGAAATTGGGTCATTTGTAGAGATGTGGATGGATCTAGAGACTGTCATACAGAGTGAAGTAAGTCAGAAAGAGAAAAACAAATATTGTATATTAATGCATATATGTGGATTCTAGAAAAATGGCACAGATGAAACAGTTTGCAGGGCAGAAATAGAGACACAGATGTAGAGAACAAACGTATGGACACCAAGGGGGAAAGTGGCGGTGGGTGGTGGTGGTGGGATGAATTGGGAGATTGGGATTGACATATATACACCAATATGTATAAAATGGATAACTAATAAGAACCTGCTGTATAAAAAACATAAACACACACACACACACACACACACACACACACACACACACACTCTACATCAGATTCACAGTTTTGCTGGGAGATGACCCAGCCCAATGTCTCCCTGCAATATGCCTCCTTCACTCACTGAATGTAAACGTGGTTGTCCCCTGTCTCTTCCTTTCCTCCTATGAAGTGGGTCACCCTACTCCAGGGGTACAGGTCACCTGAGAACATGGATTCATCACCCCAATGGGTTTCCCCTTGTGGTCGCAGATAAATGGCTGGCTCCGGGAAACTGGATGGGAATGGTCGACAGAGGTGACATTAAAGTATAGTTGGAACAAGCACTTGTGTTCTCATTAAAGGAAGTTACAGAGAGAACCACTTGCTCTGCCTTGAAATTGCACAAGAAGGCATGGTGACCTCTGCTCTACATTGGGGAAAGAAAATAAGCAATTTACTTGCACATGGTTCATGGGAAAATAGCCTTGGGGGGAAATTACTTATGTAGTCAACTTATGTAGGGTTGTAAGACAAATTATACTATCAGCAAATGAGGTCAGAGGAACAGGGAGGGCTGAGGGTGAAAGGAGGGGCTTGCATTTGACAGGCTGCCTTAACTGTATGTGAACCTTGAAACAGCTGATGACATTTTTGAAAGCGCTGTGTTAAAAATGTATCACTTTTTCTGAAACCCCAAGAGCTAAAACTGGCATTTTATTTTGCATGTGTTTTATATTCATATATAGCCATTTTTGAAGTGTAACAGTAAAAATAGCATAACTAGACATTTTATTAAGAAGCAGGAACACCTGGAGACTTTTTCGTGTTTCGTATATACTGTGTATTATTGGTCTATTTCTGTGGGTCTCAAATTCAAATGCCGAAGAGGGCCAGGCAGGGAGTATTAATGACGCCAGCAGAACTAAATCGGGGATACAAGAGGGAATGGAGGGGGCTGTAGGGATATGGAGAAAAAACACCCTATTCAAAGGGGCAACTGCTTCTCAGCTCTAACCAGTGGAGGGCTTAGTGTTGCCAAACCTTTTGGCTTTCTCAAGAGACACTGGAAATCTAAAACCTTGTGTGATCTTGCTTAACGAATAGGGTCAATAATACTGTAATAACTTTTTATGTGGACAGATGATTACTAGACTTATCATGGTGATCATTTCATAATGTACGCAAATGTCAGATTACTACGGAGCACACCTGAAACTAACATAAACTAACTAAATACATCAACCGTATTTCAGTTTTTTAAAATTAATAAAAAAATAAAGAAAGTCAAGTGAAGAAAGGGATAGAAAACACCAGGAGTTGGAAAACATCACTGAAAATTAGAACAAATCTCAGTTACTTCCTGACCTAGGTCTTGGGAGCTTTTCTGCCATTACCAAGTAGGAGACCAGCAAGAGTCATAAACATAAATCAGCTCTGAAGTGTACCCAGTTGCTTTTGTTTTTTTCCCTAATAAAGTTAGGAAAATGTAAAAAAATAAATAAATAACACCTTGTGTGATATTGCCTGATTGTTTAATAGTGAATGAATAAATTAAAAAACCTTTATGAGTCAAATAAAACTCACTTTTAGGTCAAATCTAGCTTCAGGAAGTGACCTCTGGTTTATTTGGATGTAAGCATGCATCACCTCTGGACAGTGTTCCCAAACCTATAGTCTTTGCCCATGACTTTGTGCTTTTAAGCCAGGCTAGTTTTTCCACACACTGGGCAGCCAGTATCTTCTTCATTAGAGGGCGCTAAGGCCAGCCTAGCTCTGTTCTTGGGAAGCCTTCTGTGCACTGGTTTTTAAGTCAGACAGATCTGGGATTGAGGCCTGGCTCCACCACCTAATAGAGCTGCATGGCATAAGAGCCGGGAGATGAAAATTCAGTGAAGACTTCTTGAATGAGATGATGTCTCATATAGTCTTGCAGGTTGAGTAAGAGTTAATATTGACATACAGGTTTATTGAGCACTAAATGTGTGCAAAGCAGTAAACTAAGTGTTTTTACATGTCTTGGCTCATGAAATCACCATGTAAACATTAAAAGTGTGCATTATATCTTCATTTCAGAGATGATAGAATCACAGGATGAAAAGGTTAAATGGTTTAGCTAGGGTCAAATGACTAGTAAGTGGTAGATCCAGAATCTGAACTCCAGCAATCTGACGACAGAATTTCTAGTCACCATGGTGCACTGTGTTTAGGCAAAAGAAGACATATGGGAAGGTCATGCCTAGCAGAGGGAACAGCATGAGCAAAGGCATGGAAGATGGGAGGTACAAGCAGGTATTACTAGAACATAAGGTGCAAGGCAGGAAGATGCAAGAGATAATCTGGGGAGATAAGGAGGGTAAGGGCTTTTGATAAGGGGATCTTCCTCTAGCTGCAGTTTAAAAGATGGACCTAAGTATGGCAAGATTCCAGCAAGGAGCCTATTAGAAGGCATCTGTAATGGTCCAGAGTAAAGATAGTAGAGAGCAGGTGAGAGGGGAGAGGAAACCCTCAAAATGACTGGGCTGACTTTCCTGCCTGTTTGGTGGGATGACATCAAAGTCACATTTAATCTAACATTAGAAAATCTAACATTAGAAAATCTTACAGGGACGTCCCTGGTGGTGCAGTGGTTAAGAATCTGCCTGCCAATGCAGGGGACATGGGTTCGATCCCTGGTGCAGGAAGATCCCCCATGCCACGGAGCAACTAAGCCCCTGCACCACAACTACTGAGTCTGCGCTCTAGAGCCCGTGAGCCACAACTACTGAGCCCGTGTGCCACAACTACTGAAGCCTGTGCACCCTAGAGCCTGTGTGCTGCAACTGCTGAGCCCATGTGCTGCAACTACTGAAGCCCATGTGCTCTAGGACCCACGTGCTGCAACTATTGAGCCCGCGTGCTGCAACTACTGAAGCCTGCATGCCTAGAGTCTGTGCTCCGCAACAAGAGAAGCCACCGTAATGAGAAGCCTGTGCACAGCAAAGAAGAATAGTCCCCACTCGCTGCAACTAGAGAAAGCCCTCGCACAGCAACGAAGACCAAATGCAGCCAAAAAAAAAACTTTCCTTCTGGTTATTCTTGGTAATAAAGGTTGCTCTGATCACTTTAAAAAAAAAAAAAAAAAAAAGAAAATCTTACATTTCTGGCAAATGTAAGTGTGTGGAATAAATACACCTGTTCCACTTTCTGCCATTTTATACTAGTAAAATTCTTCTCCTGGGCATATATCTGGAGAAAATCATAATTGGAAAACATACATGCACCCCAGTGTTCACAGCAGCACTATTCACAATAGCCAAGACATGGAAGCAACCTCAGTGGCCATCGACAGATGAATGGATAAAGATGTGGTATGTATATACAATGGAATATTAGCCATAAAAAGGAATGAGATCCTGCCATTTGAGGCAACATGGATCGACCTAGAGAGCATCATGCTAAGTGAAGTAAGTCAGACAGAGAAAGACAAATATCATATGATATCACTTATATGTGGAATATAAAAATACAAATTAACTTATTTACAAAACAGAAATAGACTCACAGACATAGAAAACAAACTCATGGTTACCAAAGGGGAAAGGTGGGGGAAGGGATAAATTAGGAGTTTGGGATTAACATATACACACTGCTATATAAAAAATAGATAACTAACAAGGACCTACTGTATAGCACAGGGAACTGTACTCAGTATCTTGTAATAACCTATAATGGAAGAGAATGTAAAAAAAGAATATATATATGTGTGTATAATTGGATCACTGGGCTGCATAACTGAAACTAACACATTGTAAATCAACTATATTTCAATAAAATTTTTATAAAAGAAATTATTCATATACATTAAAAAATTCTTTTTTCTTCTTGTGCCCATAAAACTTCCATAAATTCTCTAACTAGAAAGTTTCAGGGACGAACTCATGGATTATGGAGGGAACAGTGTGGTGATGAGATTAGGGACCTGCAGAAAGGAAAGCGATGCATTAGTAGATGGCTTATGAAGAAGTGAGCATATCCTCAAGAAAATCTGATTGAACCTTGACTGAAGAAAGGAAACTGTAACAGATTCACCCAAATTCAACATGCTTGAGGAAGGTTATGGTCACTGGGGCATAGCCTCATATTCCTGAGCACACAACTAGACTACATTTCCCAGACTTCCTTGCAGCTAGATGTGGGCATGTGACTGAGTTTCAGCCAATGGAATGTGCCTAGAGCAGTGTCTGCCACTTCTAAGCTGGACCATAAAAATTCTATCATCCATGTTCTTTCTTCTTCTTCTGGCTTCAGGCGAATGGACATGGTGACCTTGAAAGCCACACGTTGAACAAAATAACAGGAGCCTGCGTCCCTGAATCACCACTTAGAGGAGAGCTGCTTACCAATCAAGTACTCTTTGCATTTTACCTATGGGAGAAATAAACTATTATGTTAAGCACCTAAGATGTGGAGGTTCCTGTTAGAGCAGCTACACTGACTTAACTAATATTAGTCACTGATTTCTTTTTTTAAGCATGTAGAGTGATTGTGAAATGTCAGAATCCCATCAGGATAAATTATACCCTGAGCTGGGAAGAGAGTCAAGAAACTGAACTCAGTAAAGGTAGATTTTTCTGAACTCAGAAAAGGTAAATATTAAGAGCAACTAGGATTATTCTATTGCTTTCTAAGCTTGGATAAAACTTTCTTCAGTGGCATTCAAATATCTTGCTCCATTGCTGTGGTTATTAGGCATTCTTCTGATAATCATTTGGCTTTTATAATATAGAAGAAAAACTATGGACTTTGGGGCATGAACCCTGACTTTGCTGCACACCTGCTGAGTGATCTTCAGTTCAGGTACGTCATCTCTTGGAACATTAATTCCATCCTCTATAAAATGGGGATACTAAGAATACTATCTGCAGAAATGGAAGAAGTAGGAGGAGAATAAAGTTTTAAAGGTATAGACAAAAGCAGGGAACAGACTGTTCCTAAAGACAGCTCTGAAAGGAAATCCCAATGGTCCCATTTACCATGCCCAACTCCAGAGTCCTGGGTGTTTCCCATGAGAAGTGAACAGCCACCTGCTGTGCACTCTTTTGATGGAAAGGAGAAGCTGACTGCTGGAGAAGCAGAGTGCAGTGGCTATGAGCTGTTTCCTCATCCATAAGACAGGGACAGTAAGAGACTTGAGATCGTTCAATGGGATACCCTATGGAATGTGGGTCAGTCAAGCCCTTGTCAGATAAACGATATTCAATATACACTAATTTTTCTTTTTCTTTCCTTAACACCAGGAAGGGAATGCTCTGGGTAGCAGAAATGAGTGAGTATGGGCTGTGGGTCCAGAAGACTTGAGGTCAAGTCCCATTTATATTAGCTCAAGCTAGGCAAGATTTTAAATCCACTAACTTCAGGTTTCTCTTATCTGGAATGGGGAAAGAAGACCCATTCTGTCTTCCTCCCAGTTCACTGTGAGGATGAAATGGGATTCTAATTTGGATAGTCCTTCCTTCAGAGGCTGCAAAGTTCTCCACTAAAAGTTAACTATTACCTTGTTCTTAATTACCAGAGACATATATGTGACTTGTGGATCATTTTTCATTCTTTTCTCTTCCCTTTCCTAATATCCCCCGAAATGTTTCTATGTCCAAACTGCCTAGTGCCGTTCCCAGAAACTTGAAACATATATCAGTGTTCCCTTTGCAAAAAGAAAGAAGCTGGGATGACTCAAGGAAGGCATTTCTGCCAGTGAACTGGGTTTCTGGCAGGCAGGAATGGTTAGTCCTCAGCATCATTAGGGTGGTTTACAGTGTGGGTTTGAAAGTAGAAATATTTAGGAGTAAATCCTGTTGCTCCACATTTACCAACTGTGTGACCAAGGGTAAACTGGCTCTTAGTTCCCTCGTATATGAAATAGAGATAATATTATTCCATCAGGTCACTGTAAGGTTGAATTAGTGATGCTGCTTGGCATGTACTGAGCACTTAATGCACTGCTTTGAGGGCGATTGTTATTAATTTTTCTGGCTCTGGATGTTCCACCTCCCAAGAGCCTCAAGGGCGAGGCAAGAAAGCCAGCCTGTAATTGCTGCTGGCACTGCCTTTACTTGTAATATTTAAATATCCCCTCTAATTCTATGTTGAAATGTAAACACTGAAAGCTGTTTGGGTTTTGTTGTTGTTGTTACTATAATGATATACATCTTGGAGAAGCTTTTAAAGCCTCAAGCCTCTCTTTCAGCCCAAGCCTGCCTCAACATAAAATGATGAATTCCTTTATTCGTTCACCTTGGCTTAATTGACAATAATGGCCACACTTTATATTTGCTTTCCCCCCCTTCTCTGTATGCCCTGTGAGGTGCTGCAGAGATGGAACATTTTTAATATGCACTTCTTCCCTTTCAGTTTCTTATGCCTCAGTTCACTCTCTACATACTGTAGGGGGAAGAGTGTTGGAGCCACTGACCAGATGTGAGGGACCTTGCAATATTATCTTCTTATCTTTGCTAGGTCGTATATTCCTCATCTCAAATGAAGAAGAGGAACAAAATAGTTTCTAAAGTCCTCATTCTGATATTTTAGAACTAAATGTATCTTGTATTTGCTCATTCATTTATTCAATGAGTAAGTATTGATTTCATCCCAGGCATAGGTGTTCATGGCAGTAATTAACTTGCTTCCATATAGTTGTTTGTTTACACCTCAGCACTGGAGACGTAGATATAAAATGGCAAGATCTCTGTCTTGAGGAGCTCACAGTCCTGTAGGGGAGGTGCAAGCAGATAGTTATACTCTAATATCTAATTACTGCAATAGAGGCTTATACAAGTTTCAGAAGAGAGTATCAGAGTGGCTGTGGACAGGAATGGGTGAGGGAGGGGCATGGCCATTGACAATCCCTTAAGTAAGCAAGTGAGAGGTTAATTGAATTATTAATGTATGGTCCCTTTGCCTCCCAGAAGCTCACGGTTTAATGCAGAAACACGGACAAATAATCACAATTCAGTATGTCAAGTTCTGTAATAAAAGAATAAAACATGTCATCTACACCCAGAGGAAGAAGCAACTAGTTTAACTCAGGCTACTATCCCTTTGAGCTGTGAAACTGTTTAATATAAAATAAATGTAGAGGAAATTAGCTAAGGGATATAGTTTTAAAATAATGACAAGAAATGATATGACTGTTTATTGAGTGTTTGTTATATGCTAGACATTGTGCTAGGCATAACGCAGTGCTACACAAGATACTTCTTCCAACTTATGGTGTTAGGAGGGAAACCAACACAAATGAAACTTAAACTTGTCAAGAATTTAGAGCCAGAGAACCAGATTTTTTTGTCCTAGCTCTTCCACTTATTAGCTGTGAACACAGAGAAAACCCCTTGACCTCTCAAACTCATTTTCCTAGTGTACAAAATGGGATAATACATACAAAAGAGAGTGGTATAACAGACAAGATTCAAATAAAATAAGGGTTTGTGAAAGTACTTTGTGCGCTGTTAAGGACTCAGCACATGTTACTGATTATCAAAAATGAGAAAGAGGTAATTGTTTGTGTTTAACCTGAGATGAAAGTAGGCAATGATTTCCATACACAGTGACTCATCTATCCTCGGGGTTTCAAGGCCATGTATACACTGATGACTCCCAATCTCTTTTTCCTAATTAGTCTTCTTTTTTCAGCTGCTGATCAATAACAATTGCCTTTTAGACTTCTCCACTTGGCCTTCCTCCTAGTTCTTCATATTTGACACGGACAAAATTTAACTTCTTCCTCTCCCTCCTCTATTCTCACTCCAAATTTCCCATCATGGTAAACAGCCCCCAAGCCAGAACCCTCACCTCTCTCAGCTCCACATCCACTGGTCATCAAGTCCTGGAAAATTCTCAAATTATTTCCATCCTTTATCTGCTGCTTCTTTCTGACATCATTAACTCTCCTCGGGCTATTGCAGTAGTTCCTTCAGTGGTATCACTGCACCCCTGAGATGCTACACTCTTCCCCCTCCATCCATCCATCCATCCTACTGTTGCCAGAGTTATCCTTTTACAATGATAACTTGACAAGTCACTCTTATTCTTAAAAGGCTTCAGTGATTCCTCATGGCCTACTGAATACTTCAAGCTTATAAGGAGAACCATAACAATCTTCATGATGTGGACCCCGCCTCCCTTTCCAGTCTAGGTTTATCAATACCTTATTTACCAAGCTATTTATATTGAACTACTTATTTCTCTTCTCTGCACATTTTCCATTGGCCCAAGACTCTCTGTTTGCAAATTACTCTTAATTAAATCCAGGTTTAGCTCAAATATCACTTCCAAGAGGTAATTCTTAGAACTCTTATGTCCTTCCCCATACACACAACATAGCAGTGTGTACTTCTAACATAGTCCTTGTCTCATTGCACATACAAATATCTGAGCATGGACTAGCTCTTACTCATTTCCATGCCCCAGCACATAGCCCAGGGCCAGATACGCAACAGCTGCTCAATTGGCTGGTGGCTATTCTGGATGCTATGAAGCCCTCTTCTTGGAGTCTATTGCTATATTTACACATTTATAGAAATACATTCTGATAAATATTTTCTACCAAAAGAGCTGGTTTTCTGATACTTTCAAAATAATAGAGCCTTGGAATTTTGAAGAGGAATGAGGAAAGCAAGGAAAAAGGAATGAGACAAGGAGGAAGGAAAAGGAAAAAAAGGAAAGAAAGAAGAAGGGAGGGCAGGCAGAAAGAGGTAGATAGAATAAATTATCAAGGAAACTTGTGAACATAGAAATGCATTTAACATCTAAAAAAGTGTCTGAAGGACTTGTAAACAGGGAATTGTGTATTTTTCCTTTGATCACAAAGCAGGCCCTTTGAAAAGATGCACTCTCACTTAGATCTAGTGCTTCTGATTTCCTTCTAATGCCATAATACCAATTTGTACTTGTTCCAATTTTTCATCAGTAATTGCTTAAGAAGCCTTCCTGATGATATCATCTTGCCCAATTGTGGAGCTGTGGGTTGCCCTATTCATCTGGCCACTGGCAATGGCATCACTGGGTGAAGATCTGCAAAAACAGGGGCTGAGAGAGAATGTGCTCTCATGTTTTGTAGCATTTAAAACAGCCAGAAGTTTTGTAAGCATAATTCAGATCTCACCAATTTAGGACTAAAATAAGGATATGCTTTTTTACTCTGATTTTGTGGTAGTTGTTGTTATTGTTTGTTTCTTTTTTTACCTCAAATCCAGGTCTTATGAAATCTCATTAGTTCTATGGCCTCCTCCCCAGTTGCCCCCCATAACTTCTGAAGTTCCCCAATAGTACCTTCCATGTGTCCACAACCAAATGCAATCACAGTCTTGGACCTTCTCTATGCATCTGTCCTCCTCTGGATCCCACTCATCTCGGCATACTGTCTGGGGCTAGATTCTAGCTAAAGAAGAAACAGTCCTCAGGAATAGCCTCTAATGCTTACAGAGAACAATGAACAATATTCGTTGTCATGATTCTGTTTATATGTTTATCTAGGAAGATTATCCTTCGTTAGCTTTTATGTTGGCGGCTGGTACCAGTGCAGGAGGATGGCAGATGTTTCAGAAAGCAAGCCTACTTTGGAACTTTTAGCACATTATTAGCTACTGATGGCACTGATGACTTCAAAGGAGGCAGAAGACATTTGTGGAAACAAGGGATGATTGTCTCTGACG
The DNA here is from genome assembly GCF_028023285.1 of Balaenoptera ricei. Taxonomy (NCBI): domain Eukaryota; kingdom Metazoa; phylum Chordata; class Mammalia; order Artiodactyla; family Balaenopteridae; genus Balaenoptera; species Balaenoptera ricei. The sequence goes on along the minus strand of NC_082646.1, from coordinate 55,562,461 downwards.
GCAGAAATATACAAGTAACCCAGCTTACTCACACTAAGCTAATTGTTGTGCTATGGTGATACATTAATTTTAATTTTGTCACTTGTGTAGACAGATACAATTATGCTGGTCAGCCATTTACTTGAATTTCAAGGAGAATGGATATATCTCCTGCTTTCGAATGAGTGCGATAAGTTGTTGTCTGAAAATTGCTGGCATTATTCTTAATTTGGTTCTTAGGCTTCACAACAGCATTAGTGGAGATTGAAGTTAGACATTAAGAAATACGCTCCCTGGCAGCACTGGAGAAATCTTTATCTCTGTCAATGTTAAAATGTTTCAGAAATTCTCACCTGTCCAAAATAGATTAGTGGCTTTTCTGCCAAGATTAGTGGCTATGCTACTTATGACATTTCCTCTGGCATTGGGACTTTATGATATTCCAGAAGATATCTTCTTATCCACTCCTCCATCCATCCACCCATCCATCCACCCACCCACCCATCCATCATTTATTGAACTCTCGCCAAGTTTAAGGACTTGTAGTTTTCAGTAGGGAATGAAAATATGAACAAAGAAACCCCTGCTGTCAAGAAACTTACAGCCTAGTGGTGGGAAACAGACATGTAAACAGAACTAGACATATAGGAGGAAGTGTTAGCCAGGTTAACTAGGTGACCGGGGGAGTAGAAGTGTATGAACACAGACATCAGAGCAGGAGAATGTAACCCATGCCAGCTGCTTCATAGCTGGACCCATGGTCCATATCATGGAGCTGAGAGAGGTGAGTTTGGAGACATTTGTAAGGACCAGCTGATGGAGACCCTTGTTTGACTTTGGGGCAACACTGTGAGTAAACCACTCAGTTTTCTCTTCAAGAGAGAACCTTCTGCAAGAAATACTAGCTAGCTGACAGTCTCCAGCTGCCACACTTTGGGGTTCACACTGAGGCCTTCTCCCCCAGAGATTCTCCCAGCAGTGTCTGAGCATGGCAGGCGTACAAGAGCTGGGCCATTTCTGTCCAACACAGGATTCCTCTAAATGGAAATCTTTGCACAGGGGCTCTCCAGTTGGCCTGGCCATGACTTTCTTAGAGCTGCCCTGGAGTCTCCAGTACTTCCTACTCAATCCTCCTTTCTTCCCTTCCCCCTACACAGGTGTCAAATTGGCACCACAGTCTGGAGCTTTCTCAGCCCATGCTACTTTCTCTTCCGCTTATCCCTCACAGGTATTTCCTTCCACCAATCTCTTACGTTTCTAATTCTCTCCTGGTATCTCCTTCCTGTGGAAGATGAACTGACTCAGATTAAGTAAGATGTTTGGATTTTGAACTGAAGCCAATGAGAAGGCACCTGAAGGGTTTTGCGCCAGGACATCACATGATAACAACGTTGTCATAGATTTTTCTGGGCATAGTGCAGAGGGCCAATTTAGGAAGAGTGAGAATTGAGTCAGTGAGACCCATTAGGAGCAAGAAAAAAATGAGGATCTTAAATGGGGAAATAGCAGAGGTGGGAAGAAGTTAGAAGAGAGACACTGGAGGTAGAAACAATAGTTCTTACTGATTACTGGTTGTCAACTGCAATAGAGAGGGAGAGTAAGCTTTATTAGTTTCCTAGGGCTGCCATAACAAAATACTCCAAACAAGGTGGCTTAGAACAACAGAAACGTAAGGTCTCACAGTTTAGAAGTTAGAAGTTTGAAATCAAGGTTGGCAGGGCCATGCTCTCCTCATTGAAGACTCTAGGGAAGAATCCCTTCCTTACTTCTTCCTAGCTTCTGGCGGTGGCCGGCAGTCCTTGGCTTGCTGCTGCATAACCCAATCTCTGCCTCTGTCATCACATGGCATTCTCCCTGTGTATCTTCGCATCACCTTCCCTTTGTGGGTGTCACTCTCTGTCTCTCTTCTCCTCTTCTTACAAGGATACCAGGCATATTGCATTAAGGGCCCATCTTAACTGGGCTTCGTGATGAGGTTAAGATGAGGTTAACATGACCTCATCTTAATTATATCATCAAGGACTCTATTTCCAAAGAAGGTTACATTCTGGTTCCAGAAGGACATGAATTATTCTGCGGGGACACTATTCAACCCAGTTCAGAAGCCCCAGGTAGAAGCTTACCAAGACTCTTAACCCTTCACTATGCCACCCTGAAACCCCAGCATTATCTTATGAGATTGTGAAAACTACTTTTAACAAGTCTAACTAGATTTAACATCTGGTTCTGGCTACAATTTCTTCCCACACCATCAGTGCCAGCACATGTGTCTTTGCGACCAGGCTGGAGCCTGCACAAACATTTCTCTTGAGGCACAGAAAGGCTGGGGTACAGCCATCTAAACAGGGCCAACTTACAGGTACCAGCTCAGATGGTGTAGGATTATCCCTTGATCTATCTAGACTTTCCCTCAACATTTCCATCACTTCTCTTCCCCCAACCTTAGCCAAGGCCCAGCGGGTTGGGAGTGTTGGGTTAACCTTTAAATTTCTTTTCTGCTGCTTGGACATTTATTTCCTTGAAAACATCTATCTTACTTGATCAAGCTTTGGTATTGCTATGGATGAAATGGAAAACTTTGATAATTTAGAGAACAATTTTTTTTTTTTTTTTTTACTTCTAATAAATCTGAATATGAAGATTATTGTCTTGTTAAGAACTTGGAACAATCTGAGTTTGAAACTCAGAAGTGAGCTGTGAACCCTTTGTTCTCAGTAATATCAGTCCTTGAGGAAGATATTGGCCCTGTGTCCTTAGCATCCAATCCTCACAAACTTCTCCTTTGCCTCCATCTAAGGGCTAGGTGAGCCAACTACTCACCTTCCCTCAGTGCCTTGCAGCCTTAGGTAGCCGAGGGATTCAGGTTTGGTCACCAACACATAGGTGGAAGTTTACCAGGGTACTGTAGGAAAGCTTTTGGTTGTCTTAATAAAAAAGAAAGATATGGCCGGCACCTCCTCCCCACTTCCTTCCTGAATTAAATAAGGATGGGATGCAGAATTCTGGAGCAGCAGTTTGGGGAACACTGAAGGAGAGGCCAACGTGACGCTATCAAACCAGTGTCAACACCATCCACTTCCAACTTCTTAGGTTAGCAAAGTCAACCTCTACACCTTCAGCCGCAGAAAATTACAAGTGCAGTAGATACATTCTTAACGGTCTTCTTGCCAGAGCAACAAATACACCTGATACAATTCATGAGGACCTCCAAGCCAAAGGACATGATGAAAACTACCTTGGCTTTGCATCTCCAAAATATTACTAATATTCTTATCATTCAGAAATAGGTGTCTTAGTCAAGACTGAACCTTACAACTTTGAAAACTCGATATGAATGTAACTGGGAAAAAGAAAAATGTAGATGGAATAAAGATATATTAGGATAGAATAGTTAATTGCTAAGTGAAATTTGAAGTTTTGAGTCTCTCTAAGTTGAACACTATTTATTTCAGGGACAATGTTCTTTTTTGCTTTTTGCTTTAGGATAAATTATCAGAATGCATCAGGCTTAACACTGGGATTTTCCAAGGTAGGTATTATATTAAAACCACAAATCAAATAGGCCCTTTAGTAATGCAAATGTGAGGCAGATACCCACCCTTTGTCTTGGGACAGCTCGAAGCTACCAAAGACCTGAAAGCAGCTGTTGCATTTGGGATCAAACACTGTGTCTTTAAGCTTGAACTGTGGTGAGAAGCTGCTTACTTATTTTCTCTTTCCCTTTTTCTTATGAAATTCTTGCAGCATATGAGTAGGAAGGAGAGGCAGAAAGTCCTAGGCAGACCCAGAAGTGTAGCACAGGGCTGGAGAGGGGGCCTTCATGTCACCTCTGGGCAGACCCTGGCACCTGTCCAACGTAACTGGGCGTGGCATCTTTAGAGCAACAGGACAGAGCACTCGTGCCAGAGACCCAGGTGTTGTGATAAAGCATATCCTCAGTAGTAGCAATAGAGGCTCTTTAGCTGGCTTCAAGAAGAGGTACAACAGGATGGATGCCACTGGTCTCACTATGGCAAAAGACTGGGCATGAGCACAAACCCATGTGAGGCTTTGGAGCTCTCAGAAACTTCGCAGGGTAGATTGGGGTCTGCCAGTCACATTACTAAAGTCTTTATAACTTGGAGTATTAATATAGAGATGACCTTGCTTTTTATTGCAGGGGTATATCTATCACAAAATCATTTAGAAAACATTAGTGATATTTTAAAAATCTCTCGTGGTGAATTCCAACGATGTTCCCAATTTTTTATGCTCCTTTATAAGCACACCCTTTGCCCATGTAACTTTGTACTTCCTTCCTTCTAGATCAGCCACCAGCCAGCCAACTCTTGGATATAGAGTGGGCCCAGCCAAGTTCAGGAAGGTCATCTTGTCAATCCCAGATGACCCAGGCACATGACAGATAAACAATTACTATTGTATGCCACTGAGATTTAGAGGTTACTTTGTTAGGCAGCACTAGTGTGGCAATTGATAACTAAAACATTCTTTAAAGTGAGTGGTACTGGGGATATCACATGGTATCTCTGAGTTTCATTGTTGTATTTTTAAAATCTATAAAATGGGCGGTGTGTTTTGGGTATTAAATGCAATAGTTCAGCATGTAATATCTTATATTCTTAAAATGAATATAATCAGTCTTTAGTGTTTCTAAGAATTATTATTTCTTAGAAACACTAAAGACTGATTATATTCATTTTAAGATCGCATTATGGGATAGATTTCTGTGTTTCTGCCCTAGGGACCATGTTCCAATAAATATTTCTGCATCCCAAGCCTCAAGGGTATGGGTGTACATGATGTTCTACAGTGTGTTCCCAGCTTCAGACGGTGACACTATTAGAGATTCTCTTGAATGGAATTCTAGAACTAGCTGAGTGTTTGTAGAATTGGTCATATAGATGAGCAAGGAAAAGGAGTGAGGAGGTAAAACGTCACTCTCAGGATGTTCAGTTGGAAAGGACGTCACGGAAAAGCTGGTAAAGTAGAGGAATAGTAGAAATGCCGTGAGCTTTAGAGCTGGGGAGAACCGAGTCAAAATCTGGGCTCCCTCATTTGTAACTATGAGATGTAAGCAGGTTATCTAATCTCAGTGAACCTTGGTTTTTCTACCCGATAAATGAGACTACAATAAGCACCTTGTAGAAATGTTGAGAATTTTAAAGGAAATGCATGCATTTAAGGCATCTGGGACAGAGTAGGTACTCTTGAAAGTAGATGTCAGAAATTCAAAAAAAAGAAAAGTGGATATCAGAAACCTTGGCCTTTTCATTTGGACTTGCAGCACAAGGACTTGGGGGAACACAGAGCCAACTGACATCATTAGCAGTTTCAGGTGTTAGGTTGTGAGGGGGAATTTGGATAAAGAAAGCAGTAGAGAAGTTAATCTTTTTTGTGTGTCAGTTTTAATGCATTGGATTTTTTTTTTTTTTTTTTTGCATTTCATTGCACTATATTTAGGTACAAGGTGGTCTGGAACAAAAGCTGGAATTTATTTTTAAATGTTCAGAACAATGAAATGACTGGTGTTCTATATATCAGCATGAAACACATGAAAAACTTACACTCAGTTACGAGCTTTTCACAAATATCTGTCGTGATGTTGCAGTCTGACCCTGCTGTAAGCCGCTTTGCAGATGTGACACTAAATGGTAAATATGATACTTTACATTTGCATAGTACTTAACAGCTTAAAAACTCTTTCCCAGATATTATTTTATTTTTAACCTTTTCAACAACCCTTTAGAGTAGCAATACTTATCCTCAATTTGAAGAAAAGGAAACCAGCTTTGAGCGGTTAAGTGGCATGCCCCAAATTAAAAAAAGAGTGGATGCTGGTAACTTGCAAATTTGGTAACAATGTGAGACATTCACTGAGATATTTCATGTGCCAGGTGCTATGCTAGGCTTTTTACTTTCAACTTTTCTAATGATCACAAAACACAAAACCTTCTGTGGCAGACCAACTGGGTACCTTCTCAGGAGTCACCGACCCACCCTCTAGCTTGCTCATGGAGCCCACATTTTTTTTTTCTCATATGTAAGTTGAGATGTGCTTAAGGAAGGAGGACTCCAATCCTAGTCCTAGAGGATAACCTATGGGTAGTCTAAACTGATCACAACAACCCTATTCTCTTTTGCCAAGGCCCAAGTCAGCTGGGACAGCTGGTCAACCCGGCAGTTGTCTTGCCTGTGTAGAGTTGGGCATGTGATCCAGTTTGGCAAACAAAGTGAAAGAGAAGTTTGCTGGAGGCTTCTGGAAAAGACTCCTCCTCTCTGCCGGGATAAAAAGAGAGTGAAGGATGCATAAGGAGAATGCCCAACACCTTCTTTCCTGCTTTGGGTAAGAAGCTGACCCAGAACCTGGATATCCTTGAGCAGCTTGGTTAATCAACCTGGAAAAGCTTCCTTTTGGAGTTAAGTGAGATAATGAAAGTTTCTTATTGTTGAAGTCACATTTAGTCACATATTCTATCATCTATCATTCTATCATTTTCAAAATGAAATCATTCTGGATGATACCTTCTCACAAACAGGTATTGTGGTCATTCACAGATGACAAAACTAAGGAACAAAGAATTTAAGGTGTCCAAGGCCACAAATGTAGAAAGTTTCAGATTTGGGATTTGAACTTTTATGTGTCTGATGTTGAAATCTCAGATCTCCTAAAATATGCTACAGTGCTGCCCACCCTCCCACGCCATGTATCTGCTGCTTTCCATTGGTCTATGCAATGGTGAAGTGGAAGGACAAAGAAGGGTCAGACATGTGTGTCCCTGGAACATTGGTGGATGTGTCCTGGGGAGGGAGAGCAATGTCTAAGAGGCGGTGGGCCATGAAATAAAATTGCCTACTTCACACTTTGACCTGACAATGGCCTTCTTTATTTTGTGCATCCCAATACTGGGGAAAGCAACCTGGGGAGATGGAAAGAGCAGAGGACTAAGAAGAAAAAATTCTGATTTCAAGTTCTGGCTTTACCATTTTGTAAAAGTGTCACTTTGGGCAAGTCCCTTGATCTCTTTGAGACTCAGTTTTTTCATCCATCAAATAAGAATAATAACCTCTGGCCTATTTTCTTCCAGGGTTATGGTGAAGATGACAAGAGAAAAGGCATGTGGAAATCTCTCTCCACTGCAGAGGATGAAAGATGCTTGTTATTAGAGAAGATGTCCTCAGGGTAGACATGGTTTCCTCATGATCTACTGTAGAGACAAAGAATATGAATGGTCCTTAACATTAGCATTACAATAATGTTATTGCTTTTGATAAATTTATAACTTGTAGGTTGTAAATTCAAACATTCTCCTCTCTGAATGCCATTCTGAAGGTTAATGAATGAAATACATGATTTTCAAATCCCAACAGTTGGTGTTAATTGGAAGCAAACACATACTTTCAGGTTTGATCTCTCATAACAAGACAGTCAGATAACCTCAAAGCCATTCATTACCACACTACTCAGAGCCCTAGGAAGATGGTAGACATTTCAAAGACTTTGGATGTGTGTATGCACGTCCCTGTCCCTCTCTTCATAAAAATAGTAAACTAGAAGGAAAACAGGGACCAAAAGAAATTCAGGAGAACTTGATGGAAGATTTTTAAATAACCTAAAACATTAAATCCATAGGATTTAATTAGAAACAACTCAAGAGTCTAATGGTTGCTAGTACTTGCTACTTATCCATAATGGCATATTTTGCAACCTTTAAAAAGCAGGACCTGGAAGACGACTTAAAGGTACAGGACTCTATAAACAGGGTCAGGCAAAGAGATAAAGGTGAGATGAAATGTATAAACATTATGAATCCAAGCTAATGAAATGTTTCACACACACAGCCCCCCTCCACATACATACATATGCATACACACACCTCCAGCTGGGAGGAATTACACAATCTGGCTTCCTGACAGAGAGAGGTCATCAAATTCAAAGTCACAGAGAGGGTTTTTTTTTTTTTTTTTTTTTTTTAACTAAAATGTTGGGTTTACCTCATTTTCCCCCAAATTATGTCCTTATAGGATAAGGACATAATTTTCAAAATATATTTTATAAGAGTCTCCACTTATTCTGTGTCTCACTGCATGCAGGCAGTGTGCTAGGCATATTATATATGTTTACCCGCTGGCATGCAGTGCCGGACCTCTGTGCCCCTGTCCTGGCTGCTTCTCCACCCTTCTTCCTCTTTCTTTCTCTTACACCAGGGTTTTTCAAATGACAAGTGAAAGCTTTTATGAAATAACAAATTTAGTGGGTTATGACCAGTGTAAAAAAAAAATAATAGAAAATATTGGAGTGTATCACAGGTAGTGGTAAAGGTAAGTATAATTAAAAATTTGTCTTAATTTTATGTATTTTTACATATAAATCTTGACTTTGCTGCAACATCTATTTCTTACATAGATTGTTTTGCAAAAACTGCTGAGGCTCCGTCACATGACACTTTCTATAGTTCTCTAAACATTCTAAGTTGTGCCCTTCCTTGGGTCTTTGTCCTTTGTTTTCCCCACCTCTGACTTATCCATCAAGAACAATAGGTATAATGTCTAGAAACCATGTTACTTTTTTGGGACTAACAAAAAAGCTTTAAGTAGAAGAAAAAAAAAGAAGAAAAAATTTAACAAAATCCAGCATAGATGATATTTGTCTTTATAGCAATGCAATCATAAAATATAATATTTAATATTTTTTTTAAACAGAGGACAAAACTCAAGAAGGCAAAAGAGCCCAGGGACTGTGAAAGTTATACTGCAGCCCTGTGTCCACCCTCTTCTTGGAAGGCCCATGGCCCACATAGAGAAGTAATGCTTGTTCTTAAAAATCTTGCCCAAGTTTCATCTTCCCTGATAGACCTTTTCTAGCGTTTTAATTAAGGCATACATTTATTCATTTATGTGTCTACTTATCTCTTGCAATGACAATTTCAAAGAGAGTAAAATCCTAGCCAAGAAAAAAGAACATTTATTATGTGTCAAATACAGTGGTAAGCACTTTACTGCACTCTTTTGTATTAGCCTCATACTATGGGGTAGACACTATTATTATCACCCTCATATTACATTTTAGAATTCAAAGCCTAAGAGATTTAAGTGTTCCTGTTTATAAGTGGTTGAGTGAGGGCTTAAACCCAGGCCTGCTAGCTCTGGAGCCTGGAGTGGCTCTGATGGTGGTGGGGCAGAGGAGAGGAACCCCTTCACTGGCTTCGTGACTCCAAGTGGGGGGATGCCAATTAGTGTAACACCTTTGGATTCTTCCTATACCCTACCCATGCCCCTGGGTTGTGGAATGACTGTGCAATGCCTAGCTCAGCCATTCTCCTCCTCCTCTTCCTTTTGAATCCACCTGTTCTCTAGTCTGTTCCCTACCATTAGAGAAGCTTGAAAGGCCTCCAGCTGTTCAGCACTTCTTTTGCATGTCTATTCTGAGATTTGTGAGGCTAACACACTAAACCACATCCTCAACTTCTCTCTCAGTTATGAAGCTACCACTTCAGTCAGCCTTTCATGTGGTTCCACATTAGGGCACAGTGGAGCAGTGATAGTTATTTGGGCCCCTTAAAATATCAACATGCTCCCAATCATAAGGCACAAAGATAACTCAGAGGAGGGTGTGATGAACTGTCTTGAAATGGTCAGGGAAATTTTTGGAGAGGGAGGAATCTGAGTTGAGTTATTTAATATCAATCTCCATGTAGCAGAAAATGTGCACTGCTTTGAGAGTAAAAGACTTGAGTTCAACAGCATACTGAGCTCCAGGTATACACTGACTAATTAACATCACTGTTGATGGTGGTAGTGAATCTACTTATTTAAAGTGGTTACCTTCTTATTCTGGGAGCTAACATTTTACATGGCTTATTTCATTTAACCCTCACAGTATCTCTTTGAAGTAGTAAACATCCTTACCTCTTTTTTTTTTTTTTTTAACAGATGAATAAACTAAGAACCAGAGGTGTGAAGTAGCCTGTCCAAATCATCAGAGCTATTTAATGGTAAAAAAAAATTTTGATGGTAATTGAAGATTCTACCAAGTTCATCTAGCCAAAATCTTTACGCCATTCATACAGTTCTTTCCCCCATCACTGTGCTTTGTACTTAGCTCCTGTAGAGCACTTATCTCTAGATATTGTAATTATCTGATTTTTTTCCCGCCTTTCCTATTAGAATGCAAGCTCTATGAGGGCAGGGACTGTGTCCTATTCCTTCTTTTATCTTCAGTTTTAGCATATTCCATGTATTCAATCAAATTTTTCTTGAGTTTTGCTATTTGCTAGGCACAACATACAGTGTGGGACTTGCTCTGGGGAGCAAGATAAACATCATCCCTACCCTATGATGCTGATAGTTTATCAGGGGAAACAGAAAACTCACAAGTTAAAAAAAAAGCAATTACAAACTATTATAAGTGCTGTGAGATAAGGAACCTATAATGGGATAGGGTGAGTAAAGGGAGCATAGCTTGTGGATTCTAAGCTAAGACTGGAAGGATGAGAAAGAGCCAAGTTCAAGGGACAAACATTTCAAGAGGAGGGAAAAGGATGAATGAAGGCCGTGAGACTGGGAAGATCTTGACCTATTCAGAGTTAGAACAGGGTGAGTGGCAGATGAGATTCACATAGAGCCTTTGGGAGGACTTTGGATTTTAGTTTAAGGGCAGTAGGCAAGCACTAAAAAATGATAAAGCAATGACCATGGGGATGAAGAAATGATGATGGTGTCAAAATTCTTTTGAAGGTAAAACTGATGAAGCTTATCCATGGTTGGATGAAAGGTGAGAGAGGAGTCAAGGCTGGCCTGAGGGAGGATTTCTATTTTGAGCAACTGGGTGGGTGGTGATACCATTTACTGGGATGGAAAAGACTAGGGAGAGATAGGTTGGAGAAGAGCCTTGGGAAAGATAGTAGAATCAACTTATGTTTGAGATGACTATTAGAAATCCAAGTGGAGATATAAAACAATGACGAATGACCACAGCTTATTTCTATTTTGTTACATTCTTATCATTTGCTGGTGAGCATGTTGTACACTTGGATGTAAAATGAAATAAGTGGGCAATTCAAAACAGACATACATGCCTTGAATGGTATTAAAACCAGTCAAATACTCAGCATGAAAATGCTCTCTTATCTTTTTGCACAAGGTTGCTCCAGGCTTTTACCACCAGTGTGAAAAATTAAATTTCACAAATTCCCAAATTCATACTTATATACAGTGTTAATTAGCAATTAAACAGGAAAAAAGTATTTCCACTTCTGCCATATATATATATATATATATATATATATATATATATGTACACACACACACACACACATACACACACACACTCACACACACGTACACACATATATATTTTATAGATAGATATGGATAGATATATCCCAAAGCAATGCACTTTTATTACCTGAATTAAGAATAGAATAATGGCTCTAACTTCCAAAGCTAAGAGCTTTGCCATGCCTGTCAGTCATTTTTACATCTTAAAATGTGAAGATGCGTAAAGAAATTTCCAGGTTTGCCTTTTTTCAAGGTTCAGTAAAGTAGACTTCCAGAAGGACTTAGGGGAATTTTACTTCCCTATTCTCCCCAAAGCCAGGATATATCCCTATCAAATGTTGGCCTGAGGCCATTTTAGAAAGATTTTCCTATAATGAAAAAATGCAATCATTACTTAAAGTAAGAGTAAATGTCTCATCCCCCGCCCTGTCCTACATTTATTTCGATTATAGCTCTAGAAACCTGGTTGGGACTGGAGTTGAGAGTGAAGATTAAGACATAAGTTTTGCATCTTCAGGACACTGCCCTTTACTCCCTAACATATACTCATTTGGACAACAGTAACCCAGCAGCTTGCAAAAGGGCAAGGCCACCTTCGAGCTTCTAGCAGGAACAAGGCATATGCAAATGAACATTTACTCTCCTGCTAAGCAAATATGGTCAGTTATTACAGTGCGCCAGTGGAGGAATAGTAAAAAATACATAACACTATGAAAAATAAACAGAATTTAAATGAGAAAAATATGAACCATAAAGTTAAGTCCTTGTTCTGGGAATATCATTTCAGATCATGGAGGGTGAGAAATACCATGATATATTTTAAAATAAATTATGATAGTTTCCATTAGATGTCTGTCAAGGGCACTAAAGATGCTCTGTTGAAAAACTGAAAGATTTTTATAAGGAAAATATGTTGCAATTGCTTTGGCATGATATTGATATGTTTGGCCCAATAGGTAGACTCATAAGACATGTAACATCACTTAGACAAAAATATACATCTTTAGACCTGAGATTTTTTTCAAGGCATCTCTGTATTACTCATAAAATATTGATAGGAATGAGATAACAATTATTATGAGAAATAACATAGAAATGCTCTAAAGAAAAGAAGGTTAAAGACTTGCAGTTGCTTTCCCTAGTCTTCCATCTCCCCTCTTCTGAAATCTTGTAGATAAGGCTCCTGTGTTTCCCAAATGCTCTGACTGGACAGTCCATAGGCTTCCTATTCCCAGTGCGCTTATCCCTGTGAGGACTCAGGAGCCCCTCGTGGCCTTGTGTAAAGAAGTCACCATTACCTGAGGCACTTATTTAAACACAATAATCTAACCCTGATACTCCCCTACTTAAATTCCTTTAATGGCTCCCCAATGTCCGCAAGATAGAGTTCAAGTTCCTTAGCAGAGTTGACGGACTCCTTAATCACCAGCCCAACCTACAGCCTCATCGTCTCCCTCTGCATGCACCTTACACTCCAGCTTGAGCTGCCCCCATGCAAATCCTGCTGTCTGTCGTATCTAGATGTTCCCTCAGCCTGCAACACGATGCTCCCTTCAACCCCACACCTGGAAATGTGTTCGTCACCTGGCTAACTCCTGCTTGCTCTTTTTTCTCGACTTAATTCAGGAATCACCTCTCTCAGAGAGCCTGTACCATCCCCAGCACTCTGGCATATGCCCACAACACCCTACACCTACCCCAGCACTGCACTTCATTGTGTTTCTAAAATTGTTTGTTTTCATGCCATCCATGTTACTAGACTGAGAGCTCCATAGAAGGAGGGTATTTTATTCACCTTGCGTCGCCGTCACCTAGCATATTTCCAGGCACTGAGGTGCTCAATATATGTCTTTGTTTTGTTTTTTGATTGAACAAAATAATTCAATACTAATTTCACTCTACTTTGTCCCAAATCTCCTTGCTCATCACTTGCAGAGACATCCCCAGCATTCGAAAGTAAGACTGTGTCATTTCAGGGGCAAAATCAATAGGCCTCTCTTAAGAAATGGGAAGTTGGGAATAAGAAAGGAGGATGTAGAGGGAAGCCCAGGGGGTAAGGGATGCCAGCCAAGGTCTGCCACAATGTGACAAAACATGTCAATTTCACATAGGGGGCCTCCCGGAGTTCCTGGAGAGGGAGTGGCATGGTCAACTGAGAGAACACAAACATCTAGTAATTCTCCTAAAGTTTCTGTTTCGATTTTGGCAGAATTGTAATTGACACCCCACACGGGAGAGACAATGTAAAATCTTTTGAGTGGAGATTCCTGGAAAGCCTAATTCATATGTAGGGACTACCGGAGAGACAGACATTGTTTGTACATATATGTGTGCGCACTCCGTTTTTTAAAACAGCATTTAGAAATCTGGCTAATAATGCAAGTAATAAGCCATGCTAGTTTATAGGTAAACTCATTAAAGATTTCTGCAGGCAAATTCACTGAAAATGCAGACAGTCCTTGATTTTAGATCAAACACATTCCTGAAGGCTGTGACTTAAAAGCCGACCTGGCAAAGTTATTCTTCCTGTGTATGAGCCATTGCCTTTGTCTTCTTTGTTAAAGGAGGATGGGAAAATAAAAGTTCCTGGTAAAGACAAGAGCAGAGCAGTTTAAGTGTCATGAGGTAGTGTCCTTGTTTGCAATGTGTTTCATTTCAGGTGGCTTCATGAAACATTTACTGTGCACCTACCATGTGCCAAGGTGAGGTCCTGGAGTTACAAAGATGAGCACAACACTGCCTCAAAGACATTTACTCTTCAGTAAGAGCCTGTGTTCCGTGCAAATTTCTACTATATCACAAAGTAGCCTTTAAATGCCATTTTCTCAAGGAAAGCTCACACCTCTCTGCTCTGTGTCCCCTCAGCACACTGAATCCCCATACTCTACTACCAAATGTTAGCGATGATTATTATAGCCTTTCCTCCATTATTCTCATACTGTTGGTTATTGTGTGTTCCTCCAAACTAGACTAGGAGATTCTTGGGGAAAAAAAGGAACAGTTAGGTCCAGGAACATGGACTTTGCCTCAGGACTACATGGGTTCAGATCCAACGTCTCCATTTATTAGTTGAGGGATTTTGGGGCAAGATACCTAGGATATCTGTGCCTCAGTTTCCTCACTTTTAAAATGAGATAATAATATTACCAGCCTCAGATGGTTGTGATGAGGATAAATGAGTTGACATATACAAAGGCTTAGAACAGTCCTGGCAGGGAGAAAGCACTCAGTAATATTAGCTGTTAAAATTGCTATGCATACACACAACTAAAATACCCAGACCCCGCTTTAGAACTGCCAGTCTAAACTGCTAGTACTTGCTTTGAGCTTAAGGTCTGACCTATAGTTGATGCATTTACATCATAGATGGTGTTTCCATTTGCTCCATTGTCTAAAAGAGAAACTTGGGGCCTATTCTTGAAAGCATCCTCTCCCTTACCTCCTACATCCAATCCAGCATCCTTCTTCTCCACTCTAACTCCATAATAGTCTTTAGTCATGTCTCTTCACTCCTACCACTCCCCGCTCTAGTCTGAGCCATCACCATTCCATTTTGAACACTGCCGCCATCTCCAAATTGTTCTCCCTCCTACTCTGATATTGTCCTGTTTATTTTCAGTGCAGCAGTCTGAGAAGTCCTTACAAACATAAAACAGGTCAAACCACTCCAGCATAAACTATTATTGGGTGCTTCTTAGAGTGAAAACCCAATCCTTAAGGTGGTTAAAGAACCAGGGTGTGATCCTGTTCTTACCTAGCAACTCAGCCTCACCTTGGGTCACACTTGAGTTTATCTCCAGTTCCTTGAAAGTGCCAAGGAAGTCTCCACTCTCTCCCTCCGCTCAGGACCTTCCATCTGCTGTCCATTTGCCTGAAATACTCTTCTTCCCACCCTTGACACCCCTTAGGGCTCAGCTTACAAGTCATTTCAGCAAAGGAGACTTCCCAGACCCTCCCTCCCCTCCCCCACTCTAAATGCTAGCCTCCAATGTAAGGTGGTTAAGGTCAGTGAAACTGGAGTCCCAAAAAGGAGGAGAACGGGGTAGCAGTAATAGTGGAAGAGATAATGGCAAAGAATTCTCCAAAACTATCAGTAAATATCAAGTCACAGAATCCAAAAAATAAAAACACTACAAATCCTGGCAAGGATATGGAGAAAATGTAACCCATGTGCACTGTTTGTGGGAATGTAAATTGATGCAGCCACTGTGGAAAACAGTATGGCGGTTTCTCAAAAAACTAAAAATAGAACTACCATATGACTTAGCAATTCCACTCCTGGGTATATATCCTAAAAAAACAAAAACATTAATTCAAAAAGATATATGTACCCCAATATTCATAGCAGCATTATTTACAAATGCCAAGGTATGGAAACAACCTAAGTGTCCAACAAGAGATGAAGGGATAAAGAAGATGTGGTATATATATATATATACGATGGAATACTACTCAGCCATAAAAAGAATAAAATAATGCCACTTGCAGCAACATGGATGGACTTGGAGGGCATTACGCTAAGTGAAATAAGTCAGACAGAGAAAGATAAATACTGCATGATATCACTTATATGTGGACTCTAAAATTTACAACAAACTAGTGAATAAAAAAAAAGCAGACTCATAAAAAATAAAAATTAAAAAATTAAAAATAAATAAATGAATAAATGCTATCCTCTGCTATTGTCCAATTTTTCTTCACATCCACCAGCACAATGTGTACACATATATATTTTCTGAGCGATTATTTGTTCACTCTTCACCTCTCCATCAGTTTCTAAGTTCCACAAAAACAGGTGCTCAATCTGTTTTATTTATCAATTTATCCTCAATGCTTAGCAAAGCTCCTGGGAAATAATTAGCTCAGTAAATAATTAGCAAACAAGTGATTGTCCAGTAACTACTTATTTAATAAATATATGAATTGCAGCAATGAATGAACTAGAAAGATCTGATGAACCTACACGGTAAAAACACTAGGGCCCTAATATGCTTTACTTATTTTCTTTTTTCTGCCCAATTTGACTTTACTGCCTAAGGGGCTGTATTATAAACCATCTAAATACAGAGGGAGGGCCATTTGCATTCTGAGGAAATTAAATGTATCTTTGATCTCACTCCCTGGAAGTTCTTATGAAAAAAACAACTTAAATCTTTTCTTGTAAAGGAGCTCTTGGCAGTGAGCACTGTACCTCATGTCTGGTCTTGCTGTGATGTATGTGTATGAATATATGTAGAATTATTTCCAGCCCTACAGAAACCATATATTAAGAAGCTTGTATAAAACACTCATATAATACTAATTCAGCCAATAATTATACAGGGCAGTGGCCTGGGGTGAGAAGGACAAGAAGTGGATTCGATTTGTAGAGATGAGAACACTGAGACCCTGAACAAGACTGAGTGAAAAATGAAAGTTACACATACATATGGAATTAAAGGCTGATTAGAGACTCCAAGAAGGTTAGAAATGACAGGAATCTTCATGACCATCAAGGAGAAAATAAGAGGGAAAGTAACATAGAGCTTAAGAGACATGCTTTAGACTCAAACAGACCTGTGTTCAAATCATCACTTTGCCACTTGCAGCTTGGAAATCTTAGCCAAATTATATAACCTTCCTTATTTGCAATTTATTGTCTAAAAGATAGAGGCAACAATACTTTTCTTAATGGATTTTTGTGTGAGTATATAACATAAGGTAGATAATATAATGAGTACAGAATAGTGCAGGGCATATCTTGAGTCCTCAGAAAAGGACTGAGCAAGGGTCATTATTATCTTTTATTATCTAAACCCATTATTTTATGGATAGAAAATACAGGACTCAAAGAGGAAAGAATTTGCCAAGGGCGACATGGCAAAGTAGAGATAAAGCTAGGACTGTTATGTGTGACTAATGATTCCCTGTTTGGTATTCTTCCCTCCCCCCTGCTCCTTTTCTCCATTTCCATCCTTCCCCACATGCAAGATACAGGAGCAGGTGGAGGGCAATGGCCAAGTCACTCAAAGGTCTTCCTGGTTTGGGTAATACGTACAGCAAAATATATAATTTGAGGAATGTCCTGTTATTAGCACTTCCTGTTATGGCACCTATACAACTGGAATAAATATAATAAAAAATCTTTTAAAGGCTTAAGCTGAGTTTGAAATAAAGAAAGATAATTCTTTGTTTCAAGAAATGAAGTGGGAACTAAACATGTAGTCTAAGAGAGCTGATAACGTAGCTGCCTGGAGTCAGGATACAGGTGAGAATGAAGATCGACTTCTGTAACATTTTATCACAACTTGGAGACATGAGATGATATCTTGGTCCTGCAGGAGACAGGCAGTTTTAACCAAGACTCTCGTATAAATCCAGGATCATCAGAGGACAGGATAAAAAAAGAACAATCTTCCTCCATCAGGGGGAGATGGCAAAGACATTGCATGCAAGTTCGTGTTGTAGTTTGTGTCTAAACTTTGCTTAAGAAAAGAAGACAAATATTTTAATCTTGGATCTGTGCTTCATATGGAGTTGCAGTTCAAATTTAAAATAGGGGTCAACTATATATCAGGAAACTCCAAGCTGAGAAATTAATATAAGATTGGTTCTAGTTTAGTGATGCTCCCTAAGTGCCTGGTAGAAACAAATGCAAAACATTTCTGGAGAGAGAATCTCTCAGTAACTGAGAACTTTGATAATAGAGGAGCTGAGAAAGTTGGTAAATTAAGTACGTTTAAATAATTATAAATATAAAAGAATAAGTTGAAAATATAAGTCAATAATAAGCAGGCAGATTTGATTAAAAAAACTAAGAAAAACTTGTAGACATGAAAAATTGAAATGAAAGACTAGTGAAATAATGGGTTGAACAAAATATTAGACATAAGTAAAGAAGGAATTACTGAACTGAAATATATTTAAGGAAATTATCCAGAATAGAGCACTTAAAGAAAAGAGATGAAAACTACAAAAGAGGTTAAGATATGGAAAATAGAATAAGAAGATCCAAAGTATGTCTAATCGTAGTTTGGGAAGATAAAACAGAAGGAATGTGAGAGTGTGGATGATGCAATATTTAAAGAAATCATTACCAAGAAATTTAAAAAATGGACAAAAAAATGTAATTCCTTAGGTTTAAAATCACAATGATTTCCATGTAGAATAAACAAAGTAAACCTAGACCTAGAAACATCACAGTAAAATTACAGAATACCCAAACAGAAAGAAGATTATTAGAACAGCAGGGAGAAAACACAGATCACCTAGAAAGAAATTACTCCTTTTCTGACATCACATTTCTCATTAGCTGCAAAGAGGTCAGGGAACAATAGAATGGTATCCTCAAAGGCTTGAGAAAATAAAACTATCATTCTAGAGTTCTGTATTCAGCTAAAGTATCATTCCAGAGTGAAGACAAATAGAGATTTTTAAATAGATATAAACTGAAGGAATTTACCACTTAAGAGATCTAGCTGAAAATACAACAGGATCTATCTGAGGAAGAGGAAAGCTGGACCCAAAATGAATGCATGGGATGAATGAAGAAGCAGTGTATAAGGAATCTGGTTAACACATGGATAAGTCTAAAGTAGACATTGATTATATAAATTGTGATAATACTATCTAATTCAGGGAGACTGAAAACAAGATGAAACTGAAACACTCGGTGACAATAACAGGTGATGTGGAAGGGGGTGTCTTGGGAAAAGTGTTTAAGGACCTTGTGTTACTAGAAAGGAGGATGACAATATTGATTAGCTTTAAAAATGTAAAGGTAGCTGACAAAATAGTAGACGGTAGAATGATAATTTCCTAGAAAACTGAAGAATCACAAAGTGTAGAATAAAGGAAATTTGATTAATTTAACAGAAGATAAGCAAAAAGGAAAAAAAATAGGAAGAGAAAGCATGTTAGACATAAAGCAATAATGAGATGATAGAAATAAAATCCAAATAAATCGTTAATAATCACAATCAATGTAAATAGTCTAAACTTGCCTTTTAACTAGAGACACATCTAAAGTATAAGGACCCAAGAAAGGCTAAGATAAAGGGGTGGGAAAAAGATATACTTGGGAAAAAAGATAGGCTAATCAAATAAAGTTGGTATAGATATAAAACACTGAATAAAGTAGACTTCAGGGCAAAAGCATTATTAGGAAAAAAGAGGGTCATCATATGATGGATAAAAGAATAATTTCTCAAGGAGCTGTACCAATTACAAATTTGTATAATTTACTAACATAGCCTTAATATAGGTAAAGCAAAAACTGATAGAACTACAAAAGTGACAACAGTTATAGTTGATAGATTTTAACACAACTATCTCTCGTAATAGATAAAAGATTAAAAGATATTAAAATATAGGAGTGATGAACATTAACAAGTTTGATCTAATGAGCATACTAGAGAACATATTTTCTTTCTGAACGCACATGTAGTATTTCAAAAAGTTGTCATGTATTAGGTAGGAAAGAAAGCAATCTCAATACATACCAATCAATCAATATCATTGAGCACATTCTCTTGCCACAATGACAAAAAAATGGGGGGGGGGGGGGTCAGTAGCAAAGAACAATTAGAAATTCCCAACAATTAAAAAAACATGCTTCTAATTAATTCATGAGTCAATGGAAAAAATAGAGTGGAAATTAGAATATATTTACAAATGGATGTCCATGAAAATAATACATTTAAAAATATATGATATATAGTTTATGCAGTTCTCAGAGTGAATTTATGGTCTTTACATGCTTATAGTAGAACAGAAAAAGACTGAAAATTAGCTGAGCGTACAACCTTGGTGATTAGGGAAAGAAACAAAAACAAGAGAGTAAAACGCATATAATAGAAAGAACAATAAAATATATCAACAAAAATGTATGAAATAGGAAATAAAGATAGAGAGGGTTAAAAAGCCCAAATTTTGCTATTTGGAAAGAGCAACAAAATAAATATTTTGCAAGATTAATCAAGAAACAAGAGAAGACACAAAGAAATAGATTAGTAATAAAAGAAAATTATGGATTTATCAGAAATTTTAAATCATAAGAATACGATTTAAAATACTTTATGCCAATAAATTAAAAAATTTAGGGAAAACAATTTTCTAGAAAATTATAATTTACTAAACCTGACTTAAGAAGCAATAGAAACCTGAATAAACTATTAACCATTAAATAAATAGAGTAAGTAGTTTAAAATATGCAGGTTTCCTGAATAACTCCAATTTCAGCGTATTTCTTCATAAGCAGAATTTCAGGAATGTCACCATTCTGATTTCTTTGCCTTGGCCCACTACCCATGTTTTGTGTGTCAGGGTAGGGGGGTGGTGGGAGGTGATTATATAAACAACACTCATTCTGTGCCAGACTCTCTTCTAGGTACATGTGATACAAAATGAGTCAGACATGGTCCCTGCCCTGGAGAGGTTCATACTCTAGTAGAAGTTCAGATAAATTCATCAATGATGTAAAAAAGCTAAGCGCATGTGGTAGTGTAGGTCATTCTAGATTCTAGTGTAAGAATGGCTATAGCTGTTCTTGATCTGCCAAAATGCAGCATAGTTTTGAAAGAGCAGGGGTCATACTTTTCATTTTCATTTACTTAGGATTTTAAAGTTCTTATTTGTAAAAATTTTAAACTTACAAAGTTAAGTTGCAAGAACAATACATGAACTCCTAAAAGGATTACATTAAATTCAAACCTATATAGAGGACTGAACCCAATTCTACATATACGTGAGGAGGGAGAACAGATCTTAAGAGAGTTTTCAGAGTTCAGCCCTCTGAAAAATGCATCCTCATATGTCTTCTCGACAGGATTGGGGAGGGGAAGGTGATTATCTTCTTACTTTAGGAAAATTTACAGCCCCATGCTATCTCTTGAGTCTATACTTCTCTGTGTCTGAGTATCCAGTTCCTCCTGATTTCAAAATTTTCTTAGCCCAAGATGTCTTTGGAAGTCTCCAAAAGGTGTCCTGTTGATTATGAAGGACTCTTTAGTGCTATACACAGTCAAATAAACAGGAAAGACATTTCTCTCTTTTTTTGCATTCGTTTTTAAACACCTTTTCCAACAAGTTAATTCTGGAATTAGTTTGATGCACAAATTCTACTCTAGCAAAAACGTATTCAAGGAGATTATTTATTAAAGGGGCCGGGCCACCCAGCCAACGTTGGTCCAAGGGAAACGAAGCAGTCAGAGAGACATTCCACTACTGTTTTCTCCCTGTTATGGGATGCCCTTAGGCCTCAAAATTAGGCAGGTCACCTTTCCTCCATTTCACTCTCACTTCCTTAGTGCATCCATTTGGCTGTACTATATGTCTTAAACTTTGGGCTGGATGACAGAAAAACCTGTATTTCTCACATACTTGTTCTCATTGCAGGCATTCCAGGACTTATTCTTTGAAAAGAAATATTGTTATGACAATGTTTGATGGTAAGAATTTCTCTATGAGGAATATTTTACAGACTAGAAGAAATATTTTAATTAAAGGCTGGCTGGCTATTGGTCATAGGAATGAGAAAAGATTGAACGGAAGCTTATTCGTAGGTTTCAACTCCAACCTTCCTATTCATTTCCTTAATTACTTTATTTTTGATTTTCTTTGATTGGAGATGTTGGACCATCAGAACCCCTTACATGAATAATTTTCCTCGGAGATTTTGAGTTTCTCTCACCTTTCAAATTTCTTCTATGGCATGAGCCCCTTTTGCCAATGGAGAAAAGGACCAGGTGCCAACTCAGCCCCAGATAATTTTCTCTTTAAAAATAATTAATACCAATGCCTGGACTGTTTAGGAACTTGTGGTTTTCAACCATCACTACACATAAAGGTCACCCAGAGAGCTGTCAAAAATCCAATACCCAGGCCATACCCTAGGCCAGTTAAATCAGCATTTCTAGGGGTGGAAACCAGGTATCAGTAACTCTTAATACTTCCTGGTAAGGCCATTATATCAGCGTGCAGTCAAAATCAATAACTGCTCTTTAACTCAGTGCTT
Organism: Balaenoptera ricei; assembly: GCF_028023285.1. Taxonomy (NCBI): domain Eukaryota; kingdom Metazoa; phylum Chordata; class Mammalia; order Artiodactyla; family Balaenopteridae; genus Balaenoptera; species Balaenoptera ricei. Next base: position 55,540,212 of record NC_082646.1, on the reverse strand, counting down.
CTTAAACTTGAATGTGCTTGTAGATTACCTGGGTGTCTTGTCAAAATGCAGATTCTGATTCAGTTCCTCTGAGGGGTGCCAGAGATTCTGTATTTCTTATGAGCTCAAAGGTGACGTTAATGCTGTGAATGCACACACAGATCAACTTTAAGCAGCAAGGTGCCTGTGGAAGCTGCGGCCCTTGCCTTCCTCAAGGATCCTGAACAAAAGACAGGGTATTGTCAATCTGAAAACTGGGTCTGTTCAGTAGCCGAACTGGGGCAGGCAGGAGTATGGCAGCCAGTCGGAAGCTCCAGCCTCTGCGAGCTTCATGGGACCCCAGGGCTCCAGGAGGTCCCACACACTTCGAGGGTGGAGCTGATGGGGCAAGTGAAAGTGATTTCCTTCCTTGATTCCTCAGAGTCAGGACAGGAGGTTGCCCACCTTTCCTTGTAATTCTCCCAAGATGCAGGATCAAGGACCTGCCGGAGGAGAAGTTAAGAAAAGGGTATTTTGGAAATTTTAAGACAAGAAGACTGGCATCCGATGTGTTTAATGAAAAATAAGCCCTGTTGACGTTGGGCCAGACCTGAGGACTCAGTGACTTCTTTAAATCAATGTTGCACAGAGGCAGGCACAGCTTTTTCCTCGGGGAGCAACTAGAGAGACTATGGGGGTTGATCCTGTCTGAGCAGAATGAAAAATATTTGTCTGAATGGTAGGACCTCGGCTGAACTGGCTCAGCCTTCTCCCTGGAGAAGAAGTTCAGCATTCCAGCCTCCCTTTCAGTGAACCTTTTAATGAATAATAATAAAAGTAAAATACTTCTTTACACTATTTACAGAAATAAGCCAATTCTTTATTTAAAACGAAATGCGTAACAACTCACAAGAGATGGTTATCAGATCCTCGTTTAACCTGCTGCCTCTAGCAGACCTCAGGAAAAACAAATGAAGTTCATCTCTCACTGGTTTCATAAGTGCTTCCTGCAGTAGTTAATCAGATAAGATGACCTTGCAGCCCCGTAGGATATAAAGGAATGGGCCTTTGTTTTGAAGCCACAGAAGATCTGGGTATGAACTGTGGCTCTGGTTCTTATTCACGGTGTGACCTTGGGCAAGTGTCTTTAACCTCTTTAAGCCTCTGATTTGTCATCTGTAAGATGGGTTCTTGTGAAGATTAAAGATTACTTCTTCAAAATACCAGATTCGTAGCAAAGACTTAAAGCAGCAGTAGCTAATAGTATTTTTAAATTTTGCCTGCTTGACAAGTTTTGTGGTTGTCTTTCATTAATTAAGCCCAGATGTAAAAGAATGTTAAAAAGATCAACCAGTAGCTCTGATATGTTTGAAAGTTTCCTGGGCTCTCTAAGATGCAGATTCTTCTGGGAAATGAGGTCTAAGTAGCAAAAATCTTGAGAATTTCACACGTAGAGAAGGAAAGGCACCTGGGCCATTCTTAGTTGTTCCTTCCTGTGTCCTCCTTCCATTGCAGGTGGGTTTAGGGGTCAGAGGCTCAAGCCTGGGGCTGTACGCAAGCTGTGTGACCTGGGGCAAGGCCACATGGTAGGCTCTAGCTGAGGGTGGGTGGCAAAGGAGCTTATCTCAGGAAGAGTACAGAGTGGGATCTCCAAGGAAACCAGAACATGATAACCCCTCCTCTGCACTTCCTGAGAGCAGAAAGAAGCTGGCTCTGGCTTCTGCAGGCCCAGCTTGTGTGGGCTCTTTTTCAAGGTACTCTGGGTTTTCTGTAACAGGTTCCTCAACAGATGAGTTGCATAATGTAATTATGTCCATGAATTTGCCACTTCCTTATTCTTAGGTTGAGTAGTTCATACTTGAGAGCATGTATAGAATGCAGTAACCTTGGGTTTATTATTCTTCCAGGGAGGTTACTTCTTAATCCTGAACATCATCTCACAGTTAAAATGATGAGGGTTTTGATCATTCCATTTAAACTTTGACCTGTGGCTTATTTTAAACCTGATGTACCATTAATTTTCAGATTTGGATCTAATTAATTTATATGTTTTAAAAGTGCTACTCTCTGAAAAAAAAACAAAACAAACAACAAAAAATTGTCCTTCATAAAACTTTAACCTCTGAACAAATGTCTATTTTTAAAGGACCTGACTTTAGGCTTAGTCCATCCCTAAAGAAAGTTCTGTTTTACTCAAAGAAGTAAAGGATCAGAAAAAAAAGATGAGAAAGAGAAAGTTAAAAATATATCCTTTGTCTTTTGGATGTTTAGCCCTACGTAGGATGGCTGGAATTTTCCAGACAGAAAGATATTAGCTTTGATGGGGTACCTACTATGTGCCAGATGTGAAGTTAATTTTTATTTATTATGTTGCAGGAATTATTCGAGACCATTTTCATAATTTTCCCATTTACTTTTCACAATTACTCAGGACAGAAAACATTAGTTACCATCTACAGAAATAAATGGGGGAATTGATTGTTATAGAGTTTCATATATTCCTCAAGATTTACAGCTAATAAGTGACTGAGCTGGAAATCAAACCCAGATGTGTCCCTCTGTTTACACTAAATGATACTGTGGTAAAAGATGGCTCCAAAGTTAGGGGCTTACACACAAAGGCTTTTCTCAGTCTAATGCCCCCTGCAGGTTGTCTGTGGTTCAGCATCACATCTGTGTGATCACATCACATTCTGTGTACCAGGTTAGAAGGGCAGCCCTTACTTTTCTCTTGGCAGAAAGAGAAGGCAGAAGACGGAGACACACAATGCTTTACTTCCTCATATAGTTCTTAGGCCAGAGCGAGTCACCTGGCCAAGTCTGCATCACTGTGTGGGGTTAGTGAGATGGCCAAGTAGATTTCACCCACAGGCAAAGTAGTGAAAATAGGAACAATAATACAACCTACTACACCAAGTATAGCTCCAAAGATAGTGTTCTTCCCATTCCGCCACACTGTACAGATGTTTTATAAACTGTCAAGTATTATACAAAAGGTGTTGTTCATATTATTGTTCACATATTTATGGAATCATGTGTTTCAATTTTGGTTTTTCCTTCAAAGACTGCTTATGTCAAAATTTATATAAAAAGAAAATATTATGGAGACTAATAAATCACAGGGCCTATGCGGATCCTAATTTCAGAAAGCCTATATATTTAAATATGTCCAAAGGTATTTTGTAATAGTCATCTTTATTATGAAAATTGTAATCAGTCAGAGCTGCATAAGTCGCTTGGGCTGAAGAAACCCACTTAAGTCTGGCCATGTTTACCCAAGTGATTCTAGCTAAGACAAAGATGTCCATACTACCTTCTCTTCTTGCCCCTGTAATCCTTCAAACCCAATACTAACACAACCTTACACTGGCATCATTCCTGCTGCCCTCTGACATGTGTCCCAAGGGTTCAAGAGAACATGCATACAATATATCAGAATTTAGGATTTGGTAGTCCAACCATCTTAATTTATTCATGTGGAGAATGACTTGGTATTGGGAGAAACAAGGTCACTGAGGAGTTCTCTCTCAGCAAAAAATTCAGTAAATGCAATAACATATATTTTAATTCAAAGGACTCAAAGTACTTCTGAAGACAGGAACAGTATTGCGGTGAGGGCACTAATATGGCCTTCCATTCTAGCTGCCATCACAACAGCACCAATCCTGCAAAGCCCCCTCCTCCAAAACACACACACACACACACACACACACACACACACACACACACTCACACACACACACTCATGTGCATACCCTGAGTGAATGTGTAAAACATTTCTCTCTCAGTGGAAAACACAACTACTAGTAGCTGTCTTAAAATGAAGATGACCCAAGAACAATTTCGTAAGGGAACCAATATTTACTGAGGTTTGTCATGTAGTAGGCATTTTTCTAGGGGCCTTGCATGTATACTGAAGACAGGTTATTTTATATTTCCATGCCTCTATTTTCCCCACGTGTATTAATAATAACAAAGACACCATTAAATTGCTTAATTTTCCTGATTTGCAATTTTCTCAACTTTAAAATAAGAATAATAATATTTAATTAGAGGGCCATTACAGGGTGTAAAGATATAAGATGCAAAAATGCCTAACATAGTTCCTAGGGCAGAGAAGCCACCTGTAAAGGCCAATTTCATGTGTCAATTTGGCTAGGCCCACAACCACAGTTATTCAACTGAAAACTAACCTAAGAGTTGCTGTGAAGGTATTGTGTAGATGTGATTAACACCTATCATCAGTTGATTTTAAGTAAGGTCAATTATCCTAGATAATCTGGATGGGCCTGTTTCAATCAGTTGAAAGGCCTTAAGAGCAGAGCTGAGGCTTCCCTGCAGAAGAAGATATTTCGCTTGTGGACTGAAATTTTAACTCCTACCTGAGAGTTCCCAGACTGCCTTTCCTGATAGCCTATGTTATGGATTTTGGACTTGTCTAGCCAGCTCCCACAACTGGGCAAGCCAATTCCTTGCAATAAATCTCTTTCTCCATAGATAGATAGATGGATGGATAGATAGTTAGATAGAGTGAGTGAGCTATGGCTGAATTAAGAAATGAATAAATGGGCTTCTTCATGAATAGTGAGCTCCCTGTCACTGATGACTGGGAGGGGAGGCTAGGAGGCCATTTGAGCGTGCTGTAGAGGGGGTTCAAAAAGCATGTTGTGACTCACTTTGAGGGTCTTTATGTTTTTTTCCAACTGAAGTTCTGGATTTCATTTTCCAATTGTTCCCATTAACACTACAGGGGTATCTAGGCTCAAAAGAACGTGGGGGTCAGGATACAAATATAAAACCATGGCTCAGAACTGTTAAGATTTTCCTGGAGAACCCAAATGCTGCCTTATCTTAAGAATGCTAAGCTCAGATTTCTGCTCCTGGCTGTATGGTAGGCCAGATACCCTCAAAGGTCCTACTTCAAAACTACTAGAAACTAGGTAAAATATTCCACTGAAAGGCATTTCTGGGTTCTCAGAAATTAAAGAGGAAACTCCCAGACCCCACCAACCTTTTTGTTCCCTTTTAGGGAACCAAAATCCAAAGTATTGTAACTTCATCTCTACTGAAATCACAGTGCTGTTTAGGGCCAGTGGCAGGTAGGGTAACTGCCAAGGATCTTGCAGAGGGAACCCAGCAGTCCAAGCAGAAGCAAATCAAATCCTCGCTGCAATAAAAAAATCCCAACAAACGCCTCCGAGATTTCCACAGATTAAGATCAATCAAATGTGGGCTCTCAATTGAAGATTACCAGACACCTAGAGAACTAATCCGAGGCCAGTTCTCTCTCTCCTGGGGAAGCTACCCAGAGTGCAGCAGAGAGACACAGGAGAAAATATGAAGAGAGGTACAGACATATGGAAGACATAATGAGTATATCTAATGTGCCCAGTACCAGAAGGAAAGAATAAAGAGAATAGAGAAGAAACATTTGAAGAGAAAATGACCAGACTTTACAGAATTAGTGAAAGATACAAATTCACAGATATAGGAAGTATAACGTTTATCAAGCTGGATAAATCAAAAGAAACACACTTATAGCCATAATGACATGAAAATAACACACCACCAAAGATCAAGAGAAGATCTTAAAGCAACTAAAGAAAAAAAGACAGATCACCCATAGAGGAATGGCAAACAGACAGAGAGAAAACATGATGAAAGCCTGAACAGGTGAAATAGTAATCTTAAAATGCTAAGAGGAAATAAACCTCAATGTAGACATTGGTAGCCAGGAAAACTACCTTAGAATAGACAGTTTCAGAGAAACAAGAGCCGAGTGTGCTAGTAAACGCTGAGCAACAGTCCTTAACTAAAAGAACTTCTCAAGTTGTAATTCAGTAGGAAAGAAAATTATTTTAGAGGGAAGGTGTGAGATGTAAGAAGAAATGGAAACAAATAAATGGTTAAATATGTAGATATATCAACAGAAAAACTGTCTGGATAAAATAAAATATGATTTTGGAGGCTATACAAAGCCAAACTAAAGTAGTAGACAATAATAACAGGTGAGTTGGGGAGGTTATCAAAAATAAAATATTGTGCAGTTCTTGTCTTCCTTGAGGATTAAAATAGTAACATTACATTGCATTAAATCTTCACAATAAAAGTTGACTACTTAAGATATATATGTCCCAGAGCATTGGAGGTTGAGGAAAGTGGGGTAGGTAAATAAATAAATAAAGCAACAAACAAAGTCCTCCAATCAAAGAACAAAAAGTAAGAAAAAATGAAGATCTGAAAAGCAGGACAAATGGAAAAAAAAAAAAAAGGTAAAATAAGCAGAACCCCCAACGAACCTGAACAAGGTAAAAGTTGGAGCTATCAAACTTTCATTTATATGTTGTTTTTAAGAGACAGACATTAAACATTAGAATGCAGAAAGGCTGAAACTAAAAGGATGAAAACACATCTGATAAACATACACCAAGAAAAATATGAAATATAAGTTATGGGGGAAATATTAAGAACAGAGAAGGTTACATAATGACAAAACTTTATTTGCCAGTTATATATAAAAATCCTAAACTTGTATGCACATAATAAAATATATAATATTGTATATATATATCTCAATAATTTTAGATATGTAAGGCAAAATTTAGTAGAAATACCCAGAGAAAATGACAATTCCACCACCATCATGAGAGAATTCAACATACCTCTCTCAGTTATTGATAGATCAGGTAGAAACTCTGCCCAAATAATAAAATTTAGAAGAACTAAATGATAATTAAAACCCTTGATTTAAGAGACATGTATAAATTCTTTTATCAAGTCTATTAGCAAATATACGTTTTTCTCAAAAACTCATGAAATATTTACAAATCTTACTGTGTACTAAAATAAACAAATGACCATGTACTACTATATAAAACAAATCTTACTGCATTAAAAGTAATTGATGTCATACTGAACATGGTGTCTGACCTCCACACAATGAAATTACAAGTCAATAAGGAAGTATATAAACATAAAATCCCCAGATATTTGAAATTTAAAAATTGAACACTTCTAAATAACTCATGGGACAAAGACGATAAAATGAAAAATTTTAAGAATATATAAAACACATAATATATATATTAAGAATTGACAAATAATTAAAATCTTATGTATAAAATTTTGCAGGTTGGTACTACAGGGATAGTTTTAGCCTCAAATATTTACATTAGAAAAGAAGGCTTAAAATTAACTAGCTATCTATCTACCTTAGAAGTTAGGAAAAGTATAGTAGAAAAAAATCAGAAAGTACAAAGATAGAGATAAGACAAGACAATATTCTAGAAAAGAAAATAAGAAAGACAAAGTTAGTTCTTAAAAAGATCAATAAAATAGAACTATCAGATTTGATCAAGAAAATTAGAAAGTAAGCACCACATCAAACATTATGAATGAAACCTAAGATATAGTTATAGATAAGGCATCATATAGGTATGACAACTTTATGATAACAACTATTCTCACCTCAGGGAGTAGACTTGGTTATTATTCCTAGTTTGCAGATGAGAAAGCTAACATACCCTTCATCTTGCGGACTTTGTGACTTGCTCCAGGGCAAGCAGAGAATAAGTTTAAAAATCAATTTACTTCCAAACCCAATTTTAAATTCCCAATTTTTTGCATATAAATAACAACCAACTTCTTAACTATCCAGCCCAAACACCTACAATGTAACTAAAAGAAGTTGTAAGGACTCACAGATATAGAGAACAAATCAGTGGTTACCAGTGGGGAGAGGGAAGGGGGAAGAGCAATATGGTGGTAGAGGATTAAGAGGTACAAACTATTATGTATAAAATAAGCTACAAGGAAATATAGTACAACACAGGGAATGTAGCAAATATTTTATAATAACTATAAATGGAGTATAAACTTTAAAAATTGTGACTCACTATATTGTACACCTGTAACATATAATACTGTGCATCAACTATATTTCAACTTAAAAAAAGGAAGGTGTAAGGAGGAGCATAGAATTACTGTTGGAAATATTTGAGCTGACATGGAGCAAGAGAAAGCAGGAGATGACTGGAGAAATGAAGCAGGAGATCTGCCTCACTTCATCTTATCTCAATAAACTTCTGAATTTCAAAGTCAAAGCCCTATAGTTACTTCTTGTCAAGTCCTCAGATATGGTCAATGCAAAAACACTCTTCTGACACCTTTCTCTCCAGTTTCTTTGCAGCCCACCTGGATTAGGTTTGGTGTTTGAAATTTAATTCTACAGCTATGTAAACAAGGCCTCATTTGGAAGTGGACACAGCAGGCAACTTACTGGAATGGCCCATCAAAACTCAGACACATTCCTAGTGACTGGAATGGCAGAAGGTACATTTGTCTTTGACAGGTCCATAAATGCACCAAAAGGAACAATAAAAAATGACTTTGGGGATACCTAATAACTTATTCCTTGCTGGGCAATCAGGTGATTCCTGTGAGAGAAGCTGGATAGAGACTGAAGACAAAGATGTGAACAACATGGTGGTCTTTTCTGAAGTCTGACTGGGAATTGCCAGGAGTTCAAGAAGTCTTGGTGGAGTACATCCCTGTAGATATTGGTTAATTCTCTAAGCATGCTTATCTAGAAAGACAATAACAAGGGGGAGGGAAGAGATGTTTGCTGAGCAGTTGCTATGTGGAAGCTTGTTATACCCTTGCATATAGGAACCCTTGTGGGGCAAAACCTATTGACCCCATTTTATGGGTAAGGAACGTTATCTGAATGCTGGATGCAGAGTACATTGCTCAAGGACTCAGACAGTAGAGTCAGAATTGTGATTTGATTCTGTCTTGAAAAACCATGCTCAGAAAATGACAGGTCCATTACATCACAGAACACATTTAAAAACTGACGCATCATCTCCTCCTCTCTCTCTTCCTTCTCCCAAGCTCCCGATCTGATCCTGATCAAGGCAACTCCCAATTCCGATCAAACTCCCAGACATCGAGGCTTTAAACCACCTTCTTTTCTTCTACATTCATGTCCCAAATTATTTCCATCCTACCTCAGAAATGTCTTTCATACTTGTCCTTTCCTTTTCATGCCTACTTTCATAAACCAGAGACACAGAACCTTTCTTCTGGATTATAGTGACCCTGCCCTTCTAGTCTCCCCATTAATTTCAAATGTCCTTGGAAAAGTCCTTCTATGAAAAGTCCTTCTATGACCATCTTTCACACCGAACTGGTAATTCTTTGTCATGCTGGGGTCATATCAGAATCATCTCAGGTGGGTCATATATGTCTGTGCGGTGCGGGTACTTTCACAAATTAACTGAGCCATTCTTCTCTCAATCCACAGTTGAGATTCCCTGACAGGGTCCTACCTCTCCCTCTGTTCCTGCTACAAGAGTTATCGTTGTAAGAAGTCTGTGATGCTGATAAGAGTGCTTTATGTTCTTTGGTTGTGTTGTGTGAATGAAGTTTGGAACTACTGCACTAAACAATAGAAAGAACATCTTCTATCTCCGATATCTAGTGCCTGGCACACAGCACTTGACATTCAACAGATGCACAAGAAGTATTTGCTTAATGAATGAACAAATCATTAACTTCTTCAAGGCAGAGGCACACTGTTTATTACTAAAACATCCAGCTAAGTGTGGCAATGTTGAGTTTTTACTGTTGACACTCAACTGAGAATTCCAAGATACATTAGAACTTTTAAAGACGGTAATGGGAACTGAAAATTATTTTCTACGTTCCAAAAAGGCTAACAAATAATACATTTACTCATATTAAGGTTAGTTAAAATGACAAATTGCTTTGCTTTTGGCTGGAATATATCAAATTAATGTGTGGTAATTTATTGCTGGCACATCATAAATTCTGATTGGCTGATATGTTTCTTTGATTAACAAAAAATAATGAGACAAATTAATTATTGCTAAATAAATGCAGGTTATTTGATACATAAAATCTTTAAAAGCATGGTCTCTTCAGCAAGAAACACATTAGAAGGGCATCTTTCCCTCCCCTCTCTTAGAGAGCAGGCATAAAAACAGATGAGGTGAGAAGTCTAGGCCATCTCAACCAGACTGATATACATATACACACTTATACACATGCTTATATATATATAAATGTATCTGACCTTGGATCCTGAGAACTGGCTTTTAGTGTTTTCCCTTAGATTTTGCAAATGAATTTTAATTAGTTTCCTCACTCTAAAACTCTCATAGGTAAGTTGTCTTTATTTCCTCTATTTCTGAGAGCTAATGGACCCAGGTAGGTTAGGTGACCTCACAGCAGATGTAGACCTCAGAGCTGGAACTGGAATTCACCCTACTCGGTCCCAAACCAACCACTTAATTCATATGGGATATTCTTTCTTCCTGATGTACCGAGGAGAAAAAAGATAATGATGATTATTCAACTATTTATTTAATAAATATTTCTTGTGCACACACTATGTGCCATTGGGGCTAAGAGAACTCCAGCAGGGAGGCTGGCAGATTATTCGAGGAGCTAAGAAGGGAGGTTTGAAGATGACCCCAAGGAATCTTGAAGGGAGACCTCTACCCACATTCACCTCCCTGGGTCACACCCTCACCCTCCTCCCCAAAACTCAAGGGCTCTTTGTGACATGGTAGACTTTTAGTCTGGTGTTTGGCGTTTCAGGCACTCCAGGATTGGGCCTGCCTACCCTCTCCTTCACCATTTCTTTACATTTCTTCATGCTCCAGTTACAAGGGGCTTCTGACTTTTCCACAACACTACATCCACAGTTTCATCAGTGTCTCTGTTCATGCTGTTTCTTCTGGTTAGAAAAGCTCAACACTCAACCTCCATCTATTGAAACATACCCATTTTCAGTAGAATGCTTTTCCCTGCTTCTGTGTGTGTAAGACTGTTCATTTTAGCCCTCCCTCTGTTTTAGTCACTTATTAGCCAGTCTCTCCCACTAGACTAAGTTCCCTGAAGCAGGGCCAAGCCTCACTCATCTGTCTACCCTTACAACATCTAATCTTTAATACTGACAACCTCCATAAATGTCATGTGTTGACCCTGACTCTGGGCTAAGCACTGGTACCTAACACAGTATTTATCTACATAATTCTCAGAGCAACCCACAGGGAATATGCTATAGTGCAGAGGCCCAGGGCAGTTCTGTCTTAGGACCCTTCTTCAGGACTCCAGACTTCAGTGTTGTCTTTTTCAATGGAGAGCAAAGCCCAGAGAGATGGGGCTCTCATTCTGTATCTGTCTGAGTTTTGTTGAGCGTTACTTGTGGGAAGGTAGAAAAGATCTAGTAGGATCTTAGGGTATGTTGGGAAAGGTGGTCTCATGCATGCAGCCTTTCAACACGCACTCAGTTGCATAAGAATGGGCCTTGGGTCTGGGACACTCCTAACCAAGAGATAAGAACCCCACACAGCCTGTGCTGGGCTTCTGCCTTGTGTGAGAATGTCTGTCCCTGCTTCAAACTTGATATGTTCTCCTCTGTTCTGCTTAAGTGCATGTGTCACTTGGCCCTCAGGCACGCCCCCAGCTTTCTGTATTTCAGACCCCCCAGGGGTGGAGTTGAGGTCTTTCTACTGCTGTATGAAGTGGGCTGTGTGTAGCTACATCTCCTGTGTTGGCTGAGGAGTGGATCTGCTGGCCATGGGGGACCAACGTGTTGCAAGAGACTGGACTGTGTGCACTCCTTCTCTCCTGCTGCTGTAAGTAAATGTTATACCACCTCAGCTAGCTGTGCATGTTTTCTGTTCTCAGTGACCTTGACTCATGCACGAGTCTCTTTCCTTGACTCATGCACTGGTGGCACTTACTTGCCTTTTACCCTTAGCTGCACAGCTTGGATCACCTAGTGAATGGTCAAACAGGGTACTTTCCAGATATACAGAGAACCTGGGTTCCAAAAGAGGTACACTCTTGGGAGATTCAAAGCAAGATGGTGAATTAAAAGAATGCAATATACAAACACGGTCCATACCTACCAAAGGAACCTTGGGAGTTCCCACAGAAGGATAAAAGGAAAGCATTTATGTTTCCTCCGATCTGCTTTCTATCTGTAATTCTGATGGACTCTGAACTTATCTTTGATTGTGATGGAACTCTGATGGTATCTGTGATTGTCAGAGATTGCTAAGTGGATTTATAATGTTTGATAGACTTCCAAATGCATCTGCTTCATCAGATAGTTTCTTTCCCTTGTCCCAGTGACCTGAGTGTTACAGGAAAGCAGACCAGCATGATTGCAGAGTGGTCACAGTGGCGAACGTCTTGAAAGAATCCAACACTAGGCTTTCTGCAAGGCTACTGTGTGCCTGGTGTGAGAAGACCAGACTGTCATCTTTTAGATGTGAAGTTACATTATTGACAGAACTTATGCCCAGTGTCAGATTTGGGAACTGAGGCACAGATTAGTTGAGTGATTTGTGCCTGGTCACATAGCTCATCACTGGGGATTGCGGTGCTGTGCCCTGGATTCCTGGATAAATGCCTGTGGGTTTGGGGGGACATTCTTTTTCCAAACTGTAGTCATAACAGAGGAAACGTGTTCAGTGTTCACTGCATAGCCCAGTTTTATTGCTAATGAACAGTGTTAGTTTTTCCTCCACTGTGATTCATTCTGGAGCTATCACACTACCAACATCTAGTTTACTGGTTTAGAGTAAATTATTCAGCTCTTAATTACCACATTATGAATGTTTAATTTTTGCCCTGATGTTGTCAAAGAGAAAACATGCCCTCGCATCAATGGGCCCTGGTCCCAAAATGTGGTTCTGCTTTTGTTTCTGCAGCAAGAGCAAACACTTTCACAGAGGCCCTGAGAACGTGCCGTCTTTGCCTAAGGATTCCCCAAAGCCACACACTTTCCTCCTTACCTAACTAAGAGCTGGTGATTAACATAGGCAATTACTGACTTCTGGCCTATCTAGGACAGCACAATTCTTCAAAGGATTTCCACGGAAATAGGAATCATTTCGAGAAAGAGGAACTTTGGCTTTTCATTTATTTGGAATACATATTAAGAAATCAGTTTCATTTCAATTAAGGTGGCCGAGAAATTTCACTGCAAAACAGCTAGATCTCTACTATTTACTACCAATAATTGTGTGTATCTGCATCAGTTTTATAAGTCCATGGTTCCTGCAGGTCTACCATCCACCCAATGAGAACCTAGGAATCATCTTAGGATTCTTCTCATCCAATTTTCTCCTCATGTGAACAACAATAAATTTCTCTTTTTTCTGTCTTCAAAATATTCCAATTCCATCCCCTACTCAATCATTCCCACTGCCCTTTTCCTCGTTCTCACTCTCGCCACTTACTACCCAGTCCATGGCACTAGCTTCATAGCAGGCTTTTCCTTTGTGGTAATCCCTCCAACCCATCTTCCACATAACCACCAAAGTGCTCTAACACCTAACACAGACCACATTAGTTTCTCCGTTTAAAACCCTCCACAACTCTGGATCCTTCAGCGGTGCCTCTTGAACTTTGCCATGGAAAAGTCCATCACGATGGAGAGGAAACATATCCCATGGGCCAGGATTGTAGTCTGAGCTGGCCTACCACCAACACGTACCATGTTTCTTTGTGGTCTCTTATCTTAAAAAAATTGGGAAGAATTTTGCATCCCAAGAATTACATGACTTTTAATTTAGAAATGATACCTTTGACCACCCACTAAAATGCTTTGAGTAAACTGGCACTCTAGAAAGATGCACCAAATCTATCTCTGGGCTTTGCAACCCCTCTGAAAGACCACCTCATGTTCTCATATTCCTGTGCCTATGCTCGTTTTAAAAGCTCTATGAAACCAGTCACATAGGATAGAATCTAAAGGATGAGGCAATTTATTGAGCCTTTACCAAATGCCTGGCACCGAGATCCTTTTCTTAAAGGGTCTCATTTGTTTTCTAACTACCCTGGGGGTGGGAGTGTTCTTCTTATTGTACAGATAAGGGAATCAAGGCTTAAGCAGACCTTGAACTTTGCACCAAAAAAGGACAGAAGGGAAATACAGCAAATCGCTAACAGTGGTTATGGCAGGGGTGGGTTTTTTTAAATATTTTTTTCTCGTTTCAACCTTTCCCTAATGACCGTGAATTGTTCTTCCTCCCAGAACTCATATAAATTATATGAAAGGCTCACATGAGATGGTCTGAGAGTTCTTAGCACAGTGCTTGGTATATCAATTTTATTTTCCTTCCTTATCATCTCTGTATCCATCACAGCATGTAGCACCCACACTTCTAATAAAGAGCCAATAAACCCAGGTTCCACCCAATTGGATTAACAATTCAACCAAGATCATTTTAATGTTATTCTTCCCCAGTAATAAATATACAACCATAAATTACATGCACACGGGTTAGCCTGTTAAAATATGTCTCATTAAACTGAGTTTAAGAGTTTGGGGGCTTCCCTGGTGGCACAGTGGTTGAGAGTCTGCCTGCCAATGCAGGGGACACGGGTTCAAGCCCTGGTCTGGGAAGATCCCACGTGCCGCGGAGCAACTAGGCCCGTGAGCCACAACTACTGAGCCTGCGCGGCTGGAGCCTGTGCTCCGCAACAAGAGAGGCCGTGATAGTGAGAGGCCCGCGCACCGCGATGAAGAGTGGCCCTCGCTTGCCGCAACTAGAGAAAGCCCTCGCACAGAAACGAAGACCCAACACAGCCAAAAATAAATAAATAAATAAATGAATAAATTAAAAAAAAAATAAAAATAAAGGAATTCCTTAAAAAAAAAAAAAAAAGAGTTTGGTTACCCAGTAAAGATATAATAATATCTCACGTTTATTAAGGTCTTACTATGCAAAAGATCTCACACTTTGTACTTAAAGGCATCACATCTTCTAGTTAGATCAACAACTTTATGACATGGGCAACACTATTATCCCCTATTCATGGAAAAGTAAACAACACACTCAAGGTTACTGTACAATAAATGGAAAAACTAAGATTCACACATGGTTGGGTCTGACTCCAAATTTCTCCTTTAAAATCCCCATGGTATTCTGCCAGTCTAATCCTTCTTGCCATTTCCACACAAGTATTTCTAATTTTAAACAAGCCCCACGTTGTTGAATATCAGACACTTTGATTCATCTTGTTTTATCCATATAATAAAAGTTACCTCATGGGGGTCCTTTTACATATGAGAAAACAGGTTAAACAATTTCCTTGAAGTCCCACAGCAAGAGGCAGAGCTGGGATTTAAAACCAGTTCTGAACCCAGAAGCTTCTGATTTTGCTGCCTCTGTGTTTGTGTAGGGCCATAAAGCCCACGATGTTCAACTTATACACCAGATCTTTAAACACACTTGTAATACAGCGCCAAGCCAAGTATAAGCACTAGATCTGCCTTTAGCAAAATTCAGCTTCGACTCTGCGCGCAGAGGCTTTCAGAGCCTGTAAAAGAAGGGCTGGACCCACTCAGCAGCCCTTCATTTGTCTCTGATCTCTGCGCTTCCATCCACTGCGTAGGTTTACGGGCTCCGGCTTCACCTTAGGGGCCGCTGCCCGCTGAGCAAGCTACAGCAGACAAATGGACTCTGGGCAGAAAAGAACACGCTGAGGCTTGGCTCCCCTATTGACATGCAACGCATCCCTGACCTAGAAAATAGTCCTGAATCCCAACTACAATTTATAGACCCCGGTTCCGCTGTGCTGGAACCGAAGATAAATAGGACTGCAGGAAGTTATTTGTTGGTGACTGGATTGCTGGACGCGGATGCTCACAGCTCTGGCCAAGCTCATGAGCCCACGCAGGAGCTGCTCTGCCTCCTGGGAAACTGATAGCGCTACGTAGGGGAGGATGCTGATTGAGAAGATTGGATGGCAGCTAGTAGGGAGGCAGGGAGGACTTAGAGGCAGACAGGCTTCTCGGTGAGTGAATCAGGCTTCTATCTGCCTGCCCGGTGCCTTTTCTGTAGGGTTCCCCTGAGATAAAGAGTATAGGCTCAGACCCACTCAGTCTTTCCTGAAGCCATCTGGAGTTGGAGGAGGGAGATGGATGTTGAGGAGTGGGATCTGGCATTTCTTGGCGTGCCCTTGACCTGCTTATGAGGGAAACCCTCAGCCCTGTGGCTGGGCTTCTGGCACAGTTCCCAACTTTCACCCTAGCTCTCTTGCTGGGAATAGAGCCCCACTCTGGACACAAGCATGCCCTGCTTGGCTCAGCCAGCATTTTCTTATGGCACAGCTCTCCAGGGAACTGTTCTGGTCCAAGCCAAACTGGCTACTTGGTCAGGAGAGTGACACTGACTTGTCTACAGGTACAAGGCTGGTTCATGCTTCCCACTGCCTCATCCTACCCCAAATTCTTAACCGTATCCCAGATCTGGATGTTTCTCAATTAACTCCTGACTTGCTACGTCCCTTTGAGAACTCTTTTATATTTTCACTTGCCTATCTGTTTAATCTTTTTGTGTCTGTTCCCTTCTTATCTTGTCTTTTTCCATTTTCCACCATATTTTTTCTTGGAGGACTAAGTCCTCCTTGAAGTTGTGGCTACAAAGTGATAAAAGTCTCCCAGGTAGTCTTTGAGACATTATGGGAAGAACACACCTCCGTGACATTTGAGTGTGGGTATATATATTCACACTTGCAGTCAACAATTATTGCATGAGCTCCTATTATGTATTTTACTTTGTCCTAGGCAAAGAAGTATATACAACTGATTCTTTCTTCCAGGAAAGAAACATACTATTCAAGGTGAATCAATGCAGCAACAGTGTAAACCAGTAAATATAAGGTATCTTCCTTTCATGGAGAAAATCTTGGATCAAGACTAATAAGACCTGAGTTCAAGTCCTGATTTTTCCAATATTATATGTGTGATTTTCTGCACACACACAAAAAATTAACTTCTGTAGCCTTCAGTTTCATCATCAATAAATATGGTGGAATACCCCTTTCTCTCACTGGGTTGTTATGAGGATCAATGAATGTAATAGTTGTAATACTTGCAATAACTGTTGCAAAAAAGGCTGGGTAAACTATGAATCCTATACAAATGCAATTTATGCATATTAGCCTTTCTATAATTGTAGACAACCGAAGTAGAATTATGAATAATAAATGCCAAAGTGTTCATGTGTTGAGGAAAACAGAATTAGATAGGTTCATTCATTCATTCAATAAATATTTACTGAATACCTACTAGGTATTCAATCCTAGGTACCAAGTCTCTCCTGTCAAGGAGCTTCTAATGGAGAGACTAGAGTATATTGGGTGGAGATAAATGTTACTGGAAGGAGGGTAACACCAGTGGGGGGAGGTGGTAGTGCTCTTTTACATAAGGTGGTCATGGAAAGTCTCTTAATTGCATTACATTTGAGCAGAAATTGAAATGACATGTGGGAGCAGGCCATGCAGATAACTGGGGGAAGAATATTCTAGGCAGAGCAAGGAGGAAATCAAAAGCCCTGAGTGAGAGGGGGCTTGCATGTTCAAGGTACTACGCAGAGGCCAGAATGGCCGGAAAGTGGGAGGAAGCAACCTCCAAAAGGCAGTGTGGAGCTGGGGGGAAAGGGATGGGGGGACCTGGTCCATGTAAGACCTCGTGGGTCATGCTGAAAACTTTGGATCTTATTCTGAGTTGGATTGATGGTGAGAGTTTCAAATGGCAGCGTTTCCAGAAATGAATTACTTTTTCAAAGGACCTTCCCGACTGGGTTTGTAGATAGGTTAGAGGAGACCAAGGTCAGAAAGAGATGATTCTGATTTGAGCTAGGATAGTGAGAGGTGGCTGAGCTCTGGAATATCTGTCCTTTGCAGACTGAGACAACAGAATTTGCTGATGACTGGACTTGGGGTGTGAAGGAAAGCGGCAAGCCAAGCTGGCTCCAGTGATTTCGGCCTGAGACACTGAGAAGGGGGAAGACTGAGAGCAGGGCCCCTCTGGTGCTGATGCAGGCAGGACTTAGAGCGCAGTTTGGGATACAGTAAATCTAAGATGATTTTATGATTTCCAAGTGGAGATACTACACAAGCATTTGGATTTATGAGTCTAGAGTTCAAGGGAGAGTCCCAGGCTAGAGATTGTAATTTGGGAATCATTGGCTGTAGATGGCATTTAAAACAGGGGATTCCACAAGCTCACCTTGGGAGGGAGTGTAGGGAAAGAAGAGGTTCTGTGCTGGCGAATGACAAGTATAAACGTTTAGGAAATGAGGATCCAGCAAAGGGGAGGGATTATAAAAGGCCACATAGAGGAAGTAAGGCTTGAGCTCAACTTCCTTGAATATTAAGGGCTAACTTCAACGTTGCCTGCATGAATACCTGTGCTGTGTCTCCCAAGGGCCAGGTGTTTTGCTCGCATTCCCTTAATCCTCACCATGACATTCAAGCCTCAGGCATCATGCTGGGTGTGTTTGTGTTTACAGACTGGGTCTCACTTAATCCTCATAACATCCTGGTGAAGTCGAAATGACAGTCTCTGCTTTTCAAGTTGAGGAAATAGAGATGCAGAAAAAGCTGAAGTAACTTGCCCAAGATCTCAAGAAATGGAAACTCAGGATGGGAGTCAGGATGGGAACTCAGGCCTCCGTGACTACCAACCTCACTTTTTCTTTATTACTCTCTCCTCATGCCCAAGGCAGTAGAGCAAAAGGCATGAAGACTCAGTTTGTAGTCCCATGGGGTCCTGGCTAAGATAAAAGAAATGCAGGATGGGCCACCAGAACTGTGTGAAAGCAGCCAGCAGTCCTGTACATCTTCCAGCCCTTTCCTCTGCTCACCCAAGCCCAGCCTCCTCTAGAAACTGGTTCTTACTGAACTGGCACCCTGGACAGATGCAGGCAAGACAGAAATGCTCGAACTGCCAGGACCCTTTGAGAGCTGATCTGCTAACAGGGACACACACTCACAAAAGCACTGTGATTTGATGTCAACTAAATTATCTGTCACTCCCAACCCAAATTAGAGATTCAAGGCACCTTGCTGGCATTGGAGGGATGTGCTCCTTTCCACCATGGTGAAAAACCTAGAACTGCTGGCATAGATGGGAAGTGAAGGAAGGTGACTCTGTGACTATTTGTGGACCTGCTATATGTTCCAGGTACTATGAGAACTAAATACGTGTTTATGTGTGTGTGTCTATGTGTGTCTGTGTGTGTGCACGCGTTCATGAGCACTACAATCACAGTGAAAGTAAAGGATCACAACCCCCATTTTATAGATGAAGCTAAAATCGAGAAACTCAGGTGAAGTGCATTTCTTAAGGACACATGACTGGTAAGTGGCAGAGTAAGGGGCTAGACCCAAAAGCCCGTGCCCTAGAGTGACAATAGAATTATTTCCATTTTATTTCCATTTACTTATTTATTTTTCTTTGAACACTCAACAAAATAGAAAGAGAACAAGGAATCTGGGTGAGGGGATACCCTGAGACTCTCTTATGGTGATGGAATCATTTTGGGAAGAATTAGAAAGAACTGGAAGGGCCTTTAGAGTACTGTTTCGCAAACTTTACTGTGCTCATGAATCATCCAGGGATACTGTTCAAATGAAGATTTCAACCCTGTAGGTCTGGGGAACAGCCTAATTTTGTGCATTTCCAACAAGCTTCCAGGAGCTGCATGTTTGCAAACCATACTTAGAGCAGCAAGGTCTTAAAAAACACCTGGCACCATGTTTCCCAAAATTCATTCATTCAAATTCCATCTATAATATTGACCTAATATTATACTGAAAATGACTCACTTTCTGTTACTTAAGTTATATCATTGCAATAAACGAAAAAGCAATTATCATTAAAGATAAACACGTTAACAGCAGAATTATCTTACTCAACAGATAGAGTTGCTTGAAGTTTGAGCCTGATATCTGTTCTTTCTTTATTTTAAAAAATAAAAAGCAAATGAGGGGGTGTACCCACATGACAGAAGGGTATTGAAATCATAGTAGCTCCAAAGTGAGCCTTCCTCCTTGATATAATCCGAAAGGGGGAGAAAAAAAAAGAGAATTTAAAATGGGTCAAGGGATTTTAACATCTGAAATTATCCACACTCCCCGCCAGAGGCACTCAACTCCTCCCAAGGAAACACTGATCTCGTCCATCACTTTCAGGAGGAGTTGTCACTTGCTCAAAGGCACACAGCCAGTTGATGGCAGGACCAAACTGTGGGGCAGCTCTTAAACCACAGGCACTTCTTTCAACCCTCCACATGCTTTAACCATCCTCGTCCCCATTTCCATTCCTTCAGGAGGCTTGAAGAGGCATTCAGCAAGTCAAAACCAGCTAACGGCACTCCTTATTCCATTGCCAAGTGGTAGAGGAGGCAATACCCCATATTCTTCCATCCCCACAAAGAGACCTCCTTACTACTCTTGAGAAGAGTTTCTAACTTTCCAGGTGAAGACTGGATGAAGCCTTTCCAGTGTCTTTAGTATTCCATCATCCCAGGGCCTTTATTCCCTTCCCATGAGAAGCCCTGGCTTTCTGGTCTCTTCCTGAAGTGCTCACTTCTTGCATTCTTAGGTTTGTTCACACAGCCTGAGGTTCTTTTTTCCCTATACACCTTCCTCACCAGGATTCCTTAGCCCAAGACAGCAAACAAACACACCTTCTGGGTGGAAGGTACTGCGAGCACATGGGGAATGATGAGTAAGGAGCTCAGTGCGTCAAAAATCCTGGGTTGGCAGCTCAACTTTTCCAGAAGTGTGAGTGTGTGTGTGTGTGTGTGTGTGTGTGTGAGAGAGAGAGAGAGAGAGAGAGAGAGAGAGAGACTTTACAAGTGTGGCAGCCTTTCTGATCCTTTCCCTCACTCTAAATGGGGACTATGCTCTTTGGGCTTGCCTAAGCCATTGAGAATTTGTGAGGATTTAATCATCCTTTTCATCACATTCTCATATTACCTGTTGTTTGCTGAGTATTTACTATATACCAGCACTTACTCACTTTGCACAATTAATCCAGCAGAAACCCAGGAAGGTATTGCCTCTGCCATTCAGATCAGGAAACTGAAGCTCCTGAAAGGTGATCTGATGAGTTTTAACTGAGAAAAACTCCATAGAAACTAAAAGTCCATGCAAACATAAAGTGATGAATGAAGCATCCCTTTTTTCATTTCATAATCTAGTTCATATTTACTAAGTGAATATTATGTATTAAATATTGGGCTACTAAGATTTTTATATCCTGGATACAAGATAAACGAGGCACACACCTGCCCTCAAGAAATGTACAGTCTGGTCAGAAAACTAGGAAATGTCTGGGACTTCATGGAGTTTAATGCCCAATACCATCCCGCTATATAACAGGAGAAGTATAACCTTTTCTAGTTTCTGACTTGCTTGGTCCTACTAGTCATAGAATCTACTACCTTGAGTAGGTCTGGATAAGATAACTCTCAGATCCAAGTTTTCATGTCTGAGTGATAGAGATAATAAAGTATTCCCCTCGCGAGGTTATGGTGGAAATGAATTGTATCTGTAGATGTAATGTGATATGTCTGTTGTTTACACATTGGCATATGTGTATGAAGTCAAATGGAACCATGTTTGAATCTTGAACCCACTGGTAAGTTTGGCTCAATGGTCCTGGACATGTTGTATCATCTCTGGGTCTCATATCACATATGGGGATAATTTCTATTTGCAGGGTGGTTAAAAAATTAAAGAGAGTACAGTAAATGCAAGCACCTGGCATAGTGCCCAACATGTAACAGGTACTGAGGAAGATTAGTTTTCTTCCTACCTACCCCAAACATTTTCTCCCTCTTTCTTTGTGGGGACCCAGGAGAGAAGTAAGTTTTTCTCAGTGAAGCAGAGGTAGGCTCATGGGGAAGATAACAGAGGAGGACCTTGAAGGCCTCTTGTGTAGGCTTTGGATGAGCACGTAAGGGGACAATATAAACAAAGGGACAGAGGTGGTGAAATACAAGGGCTGTTTGGAGAAGGGGAGTCAATTCAATATTTCTCAAAATGGGGGTGTAGAGAGTTGAAGAGCTCCATGGTTTTCTTGGGAAGACCACTGTTCATGGTAAAGGTAGAAGAAAATCTTGACATACGGCTATCTTAAGAACCTCTGGAGGTTCCCTGTTTCCATCAAGATAAATCCCAACTTCTCAACCTGGCATGCAAATCTTCCATGTCCTGGTTCCCAACTATGGGAGGCAAAAAAGAGTGAGCCTCTATTGCCCAGGATAAGACATGCATACAAAGTGTTCCCATGCTAGGAGATGTAGCCCTAGAAAGATAACTCAGCTTCAAACACCTAGAATTTAATGCAATGTTGAGAGCAAGGGCCGTGGCATCAGTGAGCACTGAATGCCAGTCCTGGCTTGGACACTGTCTTTGTGACTTTGGGTAAGTTACTTAACTTCTTCAAGTCTTAATTTCCCCATTTGAATAATTCTTCTTCAATGGCAATAAAATAGAGTTTAGCTCATGGGGTAGTTCTGAAGATTAAATAAAATAATGCATAAAAGGTACTTAGTGTAGTGCCTGACAATAAGTGAAGGGCTAAATAAATGGTAGCTATTATTGTTTTTAATAAAGTAAATTGCTCATTTTACCAGATCAAAGGAACCAGGAGGATTTTCCTTCTAAGGCTACTCACAATGGCCACAGCAGAAACAAGAGAGGCATTATTACTGGCCCCTCGGGTGGCCTTAGGGGCTGCTGCCTCCCAGTGGTTCCAGCTTCGAGAAGGCATTGGAACAGACTAGAGAACCCAGAACTCAATCCACGCGCTTATGGTCAATTAATCTACAACAAAGGAGGCAAGAATATACAATGGAGAAAAGACAGTCTCTTCAATTAGTGGTGGTGGGAAAACTGGACAGCTACATGTGAAAGAATGAAATTATAACATTCTCAAGTACCACATACAAAAATAAACTCAAAATGGATTAAAGACCTAAATGTAAGACCAGAAACCATAAAACTCCTAGAGGAAAATATAGGCAGAACACTCTTTAACGTAAATCATAGCAATATTTTTTTGGATCTGTCTCCTAAAGCAAAGGAAATAGAAGCAAAAATAAATAAATGGGACCTAATTAAATTTGAAAGCTTTTGCACAGCAAAGGAAGCCATCGACAAAAAGACAACCTACAGAATAGGAGAAAATATTTGCAAATGATAATGACTGATAAGGGATTAATATTCAAAGTATATAAACAGCTCATTAAAAATATCAAAAAACCCCCCAAAAAAACAAATGGATTAAAAATGGGCAGAAGACCTGAATAGACATTTCTCCAAAGAGGACATGCAGATGGCCAACAGGCACATAGAAAAGGTTCTCAACATCACTAATCATCAGGGAAATGCAAATCACAATCATAATGAGATATCACCTCACACCTGTCAAAATGGCCATCATCAAAGAGAGCACAAATAACAAATGTTGGCAAGGATGTGGAGAAAAGAGAGCCCTTGTACACTGCTGGTGGGAATGTAAATTGGTGCAGCCACTGTGGAAAACAGTATGGAGATTTTTCAAAAAACTAGAATTAGAACTACCATATGACCCAGCACTTCCACTCCTGCGTATATATCTGAAAAACAAAAACAAAAACACCAGTTCAAAAAGATACATGCACCCCAATGTTCATAGCAGTATTATTTACAACTGCTAAGATATGGAAGCCACCTAAATGTCCACTGACAGATGAATGGATAAAGAAGATGTGATATATACATACACATGCACGCACGCACGCGCACACACACACACACACACACACACACACACACACATTCACAATGGAATACTACTCAACCATAAAAAAGAAGGAAATTTTGCCGTTTGCAACAACCTGGATGGATTGAAGGGTATTATGCTAAGTGAAATAAGTCAGATAGAGAAAGCAAATACTTCATGGTATCACTTATATGTGGAATCTAAAAAATATAACAAATTAGTGAATATAACAAGAAAAAGAAACAGACTCACAGATATAGAGAACAAACTAGTGGTTACCAGTGGGGAGAGGGAAGGGGGGAAGGGGGGATGGGCACTATAGGAATAGGGGATTAAGAGGTACAAACTACTGTGTATAAAATAAGCTGCAAGGATATATTGTACAACACAGGTGATATAGCCAGTATTCTATAATAACTATAAATGGAGTATAACTTTTAAAAATTGTGACTCACTATATTGTGCACCTGTAACATATAATATTGGACATCAACATACTTCAATTAAAAAAAAGATTTAAAAAAGGAAGGCATTGAAGAGAGCTTAGAAATTTAGGGCTCATAAGGGATTTACAAAGTATCTGATCTAGTCTATGCCCCCATCTGTCCGTTTGACAGATTGAGAAACTGAGGGTCTAAGAGAGGAAATTCATACCCCTGCTCATTATCAAGCAAATTGGTAGCAGAGTGAAACATAGAACCCAGGTCTTCTGATCTCCGAACTTAGTCTTTTCTTACATCATTACTATAACTGGTAAAGTTGCTGGAAACAGAATGCCATAATCTCAGATCTGGCCTCTCTCTCTTTTTTTTCCCTCAGTTTTTTTTTTCTTCCTCATTTTGAAAGCAAAATGAAAGAATACAATACAAAGTCTTGCATCTTGAGGCTTCACTTCATTTCATTTACAGTAGATGCAGGATGTAAATAAACAGAGCGAGTTAAAAATAAACCTCCTGGTGCAGCTATAACATTTTTTATTTAGCTCTTATTTTTTTATCCTATGGATGGAACAATACCAACCCTGATCCTGCTGGAACAGATACTTATTGCAACTGAAGACACTATACGATGAGCTCTTTTATCTGGACCCTCTATCACCATGTCAGTAAAGTCATTACTAGCAGGAAGATATTTATCTATAAACCTGTAGACATTTCTCTATATCTACATCTAGATAGTATCTATCTATGGATATCTATGGATATGTTCTCTCTCTCTGTATATACATTTATATACACACACGTGCACACGCACAAAGTGGGTTTCAGGATTGGTATGACTTTACTTCATCCATGTGCTTCTTTATTCATTCAGCAAAAATGACTTAGTACTTCCTTTGTGCCAAGTTCAATAACAAGCAATGGAGAGCTAAAGATGAATAGGACTTGGCCCCTGCCCTTAGGAACATTATAGTCAGGTAGGGAGACAGACAGCTCCTAAACCGTGTGATGAGTGCTATGACAGGGGAAGCCCGGGGTCCCAGGGGCACTGATGAAGATCACCCATCTGTCCTGGATGGGAACAGATGCTGCCTGGAGGAGGTGGCTTATGAAAAGCCAAGTCAATGCTCACCTTGTCAACACAGGTACTAAAAGTGAAATCATACAGAGCTGAGCTGATTAGGATATTGAAAGAAATTTTGAGAGAGAGAGATTGCACAGAAGAATTTAGACAGATATGAAGCTTGGGTTCTAGTGCTGGCTCTACCATCCATTATATAAGTGGCCTGAGACAAGGTAATTTGCTTCTCTGCAGTGAACTTGCTAATATTGAAAGTCAGAGAGTTTTTCTATATTGTTTATAAGCCTCTTTTCATCTCTGCAACTTGGTGGCTTGCTAGAATGTGTGCAACTTGAGGTTGGGATCTTGTCCAATTTATGTCTTTTCTTTATGTTTTATATTCCCAGGGCCTAGCACAGGTCTTGTCACTTGTAATGATCCATGAGTATTTGTGGAGTATAATAAAAATTTTCAAGTGTATTCCTTACGTGGAGTCAGTGAATGGAACAGACGGAATCTTCAAGTGATGTTCTTAGACTGGAATTTAAAAGCACGTCTCTTTGTTTGGTTTTGTTTTATTTTTTACTGAAGTATAGTTCACTTATAATATTGTTAGTTTCAGGTGTACAGGATAGTGATTCAGTACATTTGCAGATTATACTCCATCATAGGTTAATTATAAGATAATGGGTATACTTCCCTTTGCTGTTCAGTATATCTTTGTTGCTTATCTATTTTATATATAGTAGTTTGTATCTCTTAATTCCATACCCTGAATTTGTCCCTCCCCATTTCTCTCTCCCCTTTTGTTACCACAAATTTGTTTTCTGTATCTGTGAGTCTGTTTCTCTTTGGTATATACATTCACTTGTATTTTTTAGAGTCCACATAAAGTGATATCATACAGTATTTGTCTTTCTCTGTATGACTTATTTCACTAAGCGTAATATTTTCTAGGTCCATCCATGTTGCTGCAAATGGCAGTATTTCATTCTTTTTTATGGCTGAGTAATATTCCATTGTATATATACACACCACATCTTTTTTAATGCAATCATCTGTTAATGGGCATGCCTTTAGCAGTAGACCATGTGACTTTTGGAAGCCTATGAAATTTTTGTTTTAAATGAAGGGAAACACCACGAATCTCACTGAAAGTGGGAATGGTACTGTTTGTAGTAGAGGTGGTGCCAATGGGAATAGCAGTAGAATAAGTCTCAACCTAAATGTCTAACTCTGAGGTTCTGGAGTAATAATTGTCTTGAAGACTGCAGCCTCAAATTCTTTCAGGACAATAATGGGTTTAATGAGGAGAGAGGTAGTCAGTGAAACTTTCACACCTGAGAGCAAAAATAAGAAAGTACCAGAGAATCAAAAGTTTTCATTTCTCCAAGATAAGCATCAAGAGGGTGAGATGAAAAGGGCAAAATCACACAGCAAGAATCTGGAGGAGCTTCAGAGCAGAGTTGCTGGCCAGATAATCACAGGGCTGAAGGCCATGGTGTCACTTGGATGCTTTCTTAAGGTACTTCCTGAGTTTGGGATGACAAAGGTATAAATGTTAGCCTCATCACCAAAATTGCCTCTTTTTGTAGAAGTCCTTGTTTCTGAAAATTCCTTCTTTGTGAGCAGTAAGGTGGCAAAATTGACATAATTAGGAAGATAACAAAGAACTATTGTCATCTGCATCCACACCATCATCATCATTGTCAAAGTTGTTTACCAAAGGCTGGGAGTGCAGAATCGGCAGTGGTCAGTGAGGTTGAGAACCTGCTATGTATACATGCCAGCAGAACAGCTTAGGAGGTTATTTTTCACCACCTCTATAGCTCTGAGTACTCTTCTGTAAAACAGGTAAACCAATAAAGGGATGTTTTGAGTATTAAACAAGATTATTCAAGTAGAGTATCTGGCACGTGCTCGGTTAAGGACAGCCTATCCTACAGCCAAGCCAGAATCTCAGTGGAGGATTTTGTCTGCACAAGGTCAAGCAGAATAAGAAAATGAAGGAACACAGGAAAACAATTAGAAGCAGGCCCAGGTTGACGATGTGGAAGGGAAGATGGAAACATTGAGTGGCTGGACCCAGATGGGTATTAGTTGGACAACCTGGCCTCCCAGGGCTTGATGCCAACTTTTATTGTCATGAAAGCATTTGGGGCTACAGTCTTCAAGGCAAGGCAAGCAATGACTACTTCAGAACCTCAGTGGTAGATGCATAGGTCTAGGGCACTAGGCTAATGCTGCTGGCACTTCCACCTGTACCACAAGTACTGCAAGTAGCTCCATTTATGAAGCACTCGGTGTGTGCAGGTCACTGCAATAAGTCCTTTGCAGGCATTATTCCTCTTCGACCTCACAATAATACCTATAAGGTAGGAACTATTAGAATTGCTGTATTACAGATAAGAAAACAGATTTGGAACATTTAAGTAATTTATCAAGGTCAATGGTAAATGTAGTAAGTGGCAGAGTCAGGACTCATATGAGATCTGCATGGCTCTGACTATGCTTATAACCACTGTGCTAAGTTTCCATGGCAGCATACCTCAGAATATCTCAGATGAGCTGGGATGAGCGGGGACAGAGTGAGGCTGACTGCTGTTGCATCATCACTGTATGTACCATAAGGCGTTACATGAATTCCTAAAACTCAGAGACACTGCGTTTCACAACTCCCGAGGGCAGCAGGCACCTCATAGCTATCAGAGATTTGCACAATTTGTTCAACAAGTTTTTGGTAAATAGTTACAGGGTACCATCTTTTAATTTGTACCAGTTTACTATATGACTAGTGGAGGGTCTAAGTGTACACTTTTTTTTTTTTTTTCTGTTTTAGGTAGTTGTACTTAAGATAACCTGTGCATACATACTATAATCTAGAAGTCTTCTTGCACGAAATTGTACTATATCATGATTTTTCTGCATCCCACCCACAGCCAATTGGTCACTGATGACTGGCTGACCCAATGAAAGTTAATCTGGAAGCCTGCACTGAACATCATGGCACCCTACTTTAGACAGTGACTTGGTGACTCATTCATGTTCCCTTTCTTGGTGAATTTGGACTCTGGGGCAGAGGGAGGGAAGGAAGGAGGGGGTGAGAGCATGAGAGAGAGGGAGAAATCCATGTTATTACCCCTGATGGAAGGATCAGTTAGCTCAGAGACATAAATGGACCAAATCACCATATTGCTGGCCGTGAACACCTTTGCTGTGCCAGGCAACGGGAGTAGCTCAGATCTCTCTCAGGGAGGGCTCTTCCTCTTTGCACTGAATATCCTGGGATCCATGCTCTTCCTAAAACATGCCTTTAGAGCTCTCCTCTCTGCTCTCCCATGTGACTTCTTCCTCCCACTTTTTTTTAGCCTAAGCCTTGAGGCGGAGAGCTCAGAGTCATCGTGATGCCTCACACATAATCCAGCTCCGTCCTCCAGAGCTAGAGCAGGACACAGCGTTGGAGGCAAATGTCAACACTAATAATGATTTCTTTGCCTGAATTTGTCCTCTGTGCTTAGATCTCTACGGAAGACTCTGAGAGGGGTAGAGAATTGGGTGTTCCAGGATTCTGTTTCCTGGACAAATGAGATGTCATCTCATCCTCATTTTACTAACGATGAAACTGAGGCACAGAGAGGTTAGTTTACTCCCCAAAGGCACATCTGAAATCAGGTCCTGATCCCTTTGTTCCTTCCACAGCATCCACAGCCTTCCACTGCAGGTTGGTGTGTGTTTCCCCATCTTAGTCCCCCACAAGTCACTAAGAGAGAAACAGAACAATGCCT
The DNA here is from genome assembly GCF_028023285.1 of Balaenoptera ricei. Lineage (NCBI taxonomy): Eukaryota > Metazoa > Chordata > Mammalia > Artiodactyla > Balaenopteridae > Balaenoptera > Balaenoptera ricei. The sequence continues at coordinate 55,511,358 of NC_082646.1, read as the reverse complement.
TCTTGTTCCTTGAACCAGAGGCTCCCTGTCCTCTGCGACTGTCACTCCATGGTGACCTGAATGGGTCAGCTTTTCCTTCCTTAAACCTCCTGTTATCATCAAAGTTCTTGACCAATTGTCTCCCTTAGTAGAGTGGGGGACCACCAGAGGAACCCGAGATGTCCCGCCTGGGCTCCCATCCTTCTTGTAAAGGGATGCCCATGGCAGGGCCGCTTGCATCCAACTATTTACTAACTATTGTCATAAAATAATAGAATTGATATGATAACTAATGTTGCAGATTCTTTTCAGTTTATAATCACTTTCACGTTTATCACCTCAGAGGTCAATTCATTCAGGCATTCAGTAAACATCTATTTTAAGTCAGGTCCCATATCAGTCACTGAGAATACAGGTATAATGAGACAGAGAAAAATGTGTTCTCTTCGCAGCAGGCAAATGATTTTCCAAGAGAGAGACCCACTCTGTTGGGTTTTGCTTTGATTAGTCTGCTACGGCAGGAGGGTCCTGGGGAGATTGGACATCATCTGTTCCCAAGGTTTTGGCGAAGTTGATGAAGCTGATCTGCATGAAACAAGCACAGGACTGATCTGCTGGGCAGAGGGCGGAAGGCACAGAGGAGGAGAGAGGGAGGCCAGGGGGGAGGTGAAGGCAGTGTGCTGTAGGATGGGTTGAGGCCTCTCCCCGAGCCTCTGCAAAGCTGAAATAAAACTGCTCAGTTCACATGATGGCCGGAGTGGATACATTTTATTTGAGGACACTGGTGTAGGGTGTTGACGAGGGGCAGAGCAGGGACAGCACCATGGTGCCGGAGTTGGAGGCAAGGAGGTGTCCCCAGATTCAGTTTTCAACATGAAAGTCCAGCCCAGGCTCTCTGGTAGCTCATGACCCTTGAGATCCAGCAGATGACTCAGCATCTGAGATCATAATAGAATAGAGGTGAGAGTAGCATGCAAGAGAGAACCCCTGGGACAGGCCCTTTAAACCCTGCCTGGTGAACACGCATGGGGAGGTGACAGTCGAGCTGCACTAAGGATGGTTGGAAAGTTTCTGAGTGGACAAAGGAGGGGGCATTCCGGCAAGTGCAAAATCATCAATACTCGAGAGGGCAAAGACTCTGGGAGGATTCCTTGTGCCTGGAGGGTGAGGTACAAGGTGGGGAAGGAGTGGGGCGGGGGGCGGAGAGTGGCCACAGAGGTGGACAGGGCCCGGATCTCTAGAGGGGGCCTTGAAGTTGGGTGATGGGCCACCACCAGGAGTTTTAAGGATGACAGTTTTGGAACTTCTAGGGAGATGAACTCTTGCTTTGAGAATATGAATCAGCTGATGATTTGGGCTGAGGCAATTCAAAGTCCAGGTGATGCAAGAAAGCTTTGAGGTGGAATGGCCCAAATGGCTGGAGGGGGGAAGTGGACCAAAGTCCCCTGGGCCAACTAAGGGCCCTCACAGCTGGGTAAGAGGCCCAATGGACATCACTGTGGACTGCTATCAGACCCTGCTCCTCAGCCCAGTGTGTATGTGTTACTTACTGGGTGCAGGGAGGGTTGGATTCAATATTCCATTTGACAACAGGGTTGCCATGGAACAGACGCTGTCTCTGGGCATGAGCTCTCTCTCCCTTGGGCAACATGGAGCATGGAAGTCACCTCTGTCCTGCCCTGGCAGGACATCTTTTCTTAGATTCAGACATATATTTGGTAATATATGAGGGACCACACTTGGGGACAAAGACTTTTATATCGACTGATTAATTCAATTATTCTTCTCAACAACCCTGAATGGTTATTGGTCATTCCTTATAGCTATTATCTCCTTACTGGTAGGTGCAGAATCCGAGGTGCTGAGAGGTGCTGAGGTTGACTTGGTTCAGCAATTAGGTGAGAGGACCAGGGTTTAAACTCAGAAGAATCCAATGCTTCGCACTCCCTTACTAGTGCTGAAGCAAGCTTGGAGGCAAAACTGTTCTGTGTCTAGAAAAAGAGATGAAATCACAGGCTCTTGTCCTCAAGAAGTTCACTGCCTAGAGGGAAGATGGGCACCGAAATAACCCAACATAATGTACTATCATAACCCTTACAATTCCAGGAGGCAGGTACTGTCATTATCCCCATTTTACATATAAGGAGACTGAGGCACAGAGAGGTTAAGTCACTGACCCCAAGTCACACAGCTAGAAAGTGGAAGGCAAGGATACAGATGCTGTCTGTTTGGCTCTGTCTGTGGTCTTGATCATAACACTATGCTGTGCTCTGACCTGGAGTTGGTGATACCATGTTACTCCTTACTCCATGAGCCTGTGGGCCCTCTGGGTTCCTCTACTGCAGTGGTTCTCAGCCAGGGGAGATTTTGCCACCTGAGGACATCTGGCAATGTCTGGAGATATTTTTGACTGTCACAACTATTGGCATTTAGTGATTAGAGCTCAGGGATGCTGTTGAATGTACTACACTGCACAGGACAGCTTCCCACAATAGAATTACCCATCCCCCAATGTCAACAGTGCTGGTGTTGAGAAACCCTGCTCTACAAGAGTACCTAGAAGGCTACTCCAAGTGACGGCTTCTCATCAGTCCGGCTAGACAGGGATCCCCCTGTGCCTAGCACAGAGCTGGGCATGTAGTGAGGATCTATAAAGGTCTGTGAAATGCCTAAGATATGACTGACTAAATAAAACGTGCCATTGGGGTTGACTATATCATATAATTCTGGCTATTATCCATTTTTTCATGCAGGGATTTCTTTTTCAATGTCTGCAAAATTGAACCAGGCATCACCGTCTCTGACCTCATAGCCCAGAGGGGGTGAGAGTAGAGGAACACGAGTAATGCTGAGCCAAGGTGGAAGGGAGACGTACGTAAGACAGGGCAACCCGTGGACAAGAGAGACTCCGCTCAGGCCTCTATGAGAAGTGTCCCTCTGCAAATAAGGCAGTGGTTTGAGAGCTATAGGGTAAGCGCAGATTTTCCCTTTGACTCTTTCGGACGTGTGAACTCAATTAACATTTGGAATAGGTTTAGAGATTTCGTGATAATAAGAAGCATCTTCCGCCCTGCTTCCCTGCTGCTCTAGCCCAAGACTGGTTTCCCTAGATCCTCTTCATCATGGATATTCAAGATCAGAACTGGAACAGACAGACAAAAAAGCACCAACTGCAGACTAATTAATTAAAAGCCTAGATAAATTACAATGTTATTTACTGCTCAATTATAGTAATTATTTTATCCATGTTCTTAGTACAATTATCTCCCCTTTCTCTGCATGGTTGCTAATTCCTCCTTTAACTACCCTCTCCACTTGTGTGCTTGTGTTTTTCTGTCACTGAGTACCCTTTGGGGGAAACAGACAAGAGAGACAAGATATTAACTTGCAAATAAATAAATGCTGACTCTCAGAACACAGAGGCTGAAAAGTGCCTCATCTGCGAATAACCTGAGCTCTGAGAGGCAGAGTGACTTACCTAAGGATTGAGAGCCCTGGGACATGGACTTGAACTTTTAGGATACAGCTTATGCTGAGATCCCAGAGCAGAATATTTATGAAGCATCATACATTTTATTTTTGCACACAGTAAATCTCTAACAAACAAACATTTGTGAAAGAAATCCATCCCTTCATCCACTCATTCACTGTAGAATAACTTTAATCTCTGAATCTCTGATGGTTATTCTTCTGTTACCTGTTTGGCTGGCTCCCTTCAATACCCGTGGAACAGGGATGGAAGAGAATCACAGAGGAGTAGAGCTTGTGTTCTCTCCTATTTATGGTCATTTTTTTAAGTCTAAATTTAGAGAAATGACAGGTGGCATGTGGCAGTTCCCTCCGCATTTCTTTTCCTAAAGAGGCAGAACGGCATAACAGGAGAAAACAGAGCTCTGAGGACAGACCCCTGAGGTTTCGTCCTGAGTCTGACTGCATCTCACCTTGGGTATGTTACCTAAATTCGCGATGCCTTGGTTTCCTCACCCGAAAAAACCATCGTGCTAATAGCCAGCTTGCAGGGTTGCTGTTAGGACTAGATGTGAATACTCCTGGCAGAGCACAGCCACGGCATATGCACAGTGTGTGGGCTCAATGCAAAGAAGTTATAAAAGCCTCTCAGGTGACCTTAGGGGAGTGTGGCATACAGCAATTTTTTTGTTTCTAGAGGAAAATGGAAAATGTGCTTTTCAACCACTCCAGCTGAGAACACAGGGGGAAGACAGTATTCAAAGAATGTGAGGCCAGCACTGAAAAGTCACACTGAGCTGGGACCTCTAGTCTTAATGTAAGTGAAATAATGATCATGTTATAATGACTTCTGCTGGTCTGGCGCTCATCCTTGCAACAACTCATTTAATCCTCTCAACAAGTCCTCTGAAACCGTTACTAATATCCTCATTTTATCAATGCAGGAACTAAAGCTCAGGGAGTTGAGGTGCATAGCTTGGGGTCACACAGGAAGTAAGGGGACCAAGGACTCAGCTCCTCTGACAGTTCCATTCTGGAGTGTAGCACCAAGAAGATGCTCCAGTTCTCCCAAAAGTGTCTCTAAAAAGGTGAGGGTTTGAGACTGTCACTGTGAATGGAAAGGAAGGAGCAAAGAGGCTCAGTATTCCAAAACTCAGAATCATTCTCCTACCTTTCCTCTTGTTATTAGTTGGGACCTCTTTGATCGCTACATTTTTATTTTATATGAATGAATAAATGAGTGGAGATACACACACAAACACACACACACACTTTTCTGGGGACTGAGTCACATATGGCCAATATTAAAATTTTGTAAATATGGAAACATAAGAAGAAGCAGGAAAAAATTGCCCATCAGCCCAATATCCTTTCAAGTTTAGATTTATATTATGATAAAAAAGGAAGGGAGGAGGACCTTCAAGATGGCAGAGGAGTAAGACGAGGAGATCACCTTCCTCCCCACAAATACATCAACTCCTACAGAACACCTACTGAATGCTGGCAGAAGACCTCAGACTTCCCAAAAGGCAAGAAGCTCCCCATGTACCTGGGTAGGGCAAAAGAAAAAAGAAAAAAACAGAGACAAAAGAATAGGGATGGGACCTGCACCTCTGGGAGGGAGCTGTGAAGGAGGAAAAGTTTCCACACGCTAGGAAGCCCCTTCACTGGCGGAGACGGGGGGTGTGGGTGGGGGGAAGCCTCAGAGCCACGGAGGAGAGCGCAGCAACAGGGGTGAAGAGGGCAAAGCGGAGAGATTCCTGAACAGAGGATTGGTGCCGACCAGCACTCACCAGCCTGAGAGGCTTGTCTGCTCACCCGCTGGGGTGGGCGGAAGCTGGGAGCTGAGGCTCTGGCTTTGGAGGTCAGATCCCAGGGAGGGGACTGGGGGTGGCTGCGTGAACACAGCCTGAAGGGGGCTAGTGCGCCACAGCTAGCTGGGAAGGAGTCTGGGAAAAAGCCTGGAACGGCCGAAGAGGCAAGAGACCATTGTTGCAGGGTGCGTGAGGAGAGGAGATTCAGAACAGTGCCTAAACGAGCTTCAGAGATGGGTGTGAGCCACGGCTATCAATGCGGACACTGGAGACGCACATGAAACGCTAAGGCTGCTGCTGCAGCCAGCAAGAATCCTGTGTGCAAGCACAGGTCACTATCCACACCTCCCTTCCCGGGAGACTGTGCAGCCTGCCATTGCCAGGGTCCCGTGATCCAGGGACAACTTCCCCAGGAGAACACATGGTGCACCTCAGGCTGTTGCAATGCCACGCCAGCCTCTGCCACCACAGGCTTACCCCGCATTCCATACCCCTGCCTTCCCCCGGCCTGCGTGAGCCAGATTCCCCTAATCAGCCGCTCCTTTAACCCCCTCCTGTCTGGGCAAAGAACAGATGCCAGAGAGTGACCAAAATGCAGAGGTGGGGCCAAATCCAAAGCTGAACCTCAGGAGCTGTGCGAACAAAGAAGAGAAAGGGAAATTTCTCCCAGCAGCCTCAGGAGCAGTGGATTAAATCTCCACAATCAACTTGATGTACCCTGTGGAATACCTGAATCCCAAAATTGAGGTGGTGGACTTTGGGAGCAACTGGAGACTTGGGGTTTGCTGTATGTGACTGACTAGTTTCTGATTTTTATGTTTATCTTAGCATAGTTTTTAGTGCTTGTTTTCATTGGTGGATTTGTTTATTGGTTTGTTTGCTCTCTTCTTTTATTTATTATTTTATTTTAAAAATATTTTTTTAATTTTTAATTTTAATAACTACATTTTATTTTATTTCTTTTTTCTTCTCCCTTTTCTTCTGAGCCATGTGGCTGACAGGGTCTTGGTGCTCCGGCTGGGTGTCAGGACTGAGCCTCTTAGGTGGGAGAGCTCAGTTCAGGACACGGGACCACCAGAGACCTCCAGGCCCCACGTAATACCAATCAGGAAGACCTCTCCAAGAAATCTCCATCTCAATGCAAAGACCCAGCTCCACTCAATGACCAGCAAGCTCCAGTGGCTGGACACCCCATGCCAAACAACTAGCAAGACAGGAACACAACCCCACACATTGGCAGAGAGGCTGCCTAAAATCATAAGTTCACAGACACCCCAAAACACACCACTGGACATGGTCCTGCCCACCAGAAAGACAAGATGCAGCCTCATCCACCAGAACACAGGCACCAGTCCCCTCCACCAGGAAGCCTACACAACCCACTGAACCAACCTTACCCACTGGGGGCACACACCAAAAACAATGTGAACTATGAACCTGCAGCCTGCGAAAAGGAGACCCCGAACACAGTAAGTTAAGCAAAATGAGAAGACAGAGAAATACACAGCAGATGAAGGAGCAAAGTTAAAACCTACGAGACCAAACAAATGAAGATGAAATAGGCAGTCTACCTGAAAAATAATTCAGAGTAATGATAGTAAAGATGATCCAAAATCTTAGAAATAGAATGGAGAAAATACAAGAAACGTTTAACAAGGACCTAGAAGAACTAAAGAGCAAATGAACAATGATGAACAACACAATAAATAAAATGAAAAAATCTCTAGAAGGAATCAATAGCAGACTAACTAAGGCAGAAGAATGAATAAGTGACCTGGAAGATAAAATAGTGGAAATAACTACCTCAGAGCAGAATAAAGGAAAAAGAATGAAAACAATTGAGGATAGTCTCAGAGACCTCTGGGACAACATTAAACGCACCAACATTCAAATTATAGGGGTCCAGAAGAAGAGAAAAAGAAGGGGACTGAGAAAATATTTGAAGAGATTATAGTTGAAAACTTCCCTAATATGGGAAAGGAAATAGTCAATCGAGTCCAGGAAGCACAGAGAGCCCCATACAGGATAAATCCAAGGAGAAACACACCAAGACACATATTAATAAAACTATCAAAAATTAAATACAAAGAAAAAATATTAAAAGCAGCAAGGGAAAAGCAACAAATAACATACAAGGGAATCCCCATAAGGTTAACAGCTGATTTCTCAGCAGAAACTCTGTAAGCCAGAAGGGTGTGGCAGGACATATTTAAAGTGATGAAAGGGAAAAACCTACAACCAAGATTACTCTACCCAGCAAGGATCTCATTCAGATTTGAGGAAAAATGAAAACCTTTACAGACAAGAAAAGCTAAGAGAATTCAGCACCACCAAACCAGCTTTACAACAAATGCTAAAAGAACTTCTCTAGGAAGGAAACACAAGAGAAGGAAAAGACCTACAATAACAAACCCAAAACAATTTAAAAAATGGTAATAGGAACATACATATCGATAATTACCTTAAATGTAAATAGATTAAATGCTCCAACCAAAAAACATAGACTGGCTGAACGGATACAAAAACAAGACCCATATATATGCGGTCTACAAGAGACCCACTTCAGACCTAGGAACACATACAGACTGAAAGTGAGGGGATGGAAAAAGATATTTCATGCAAATGGGAATCAAAAGAAACCTGGAGTAGCAATTCTCATATCAGACAAAGTGACTTTAAAATAAAGACTATTACAAGAGACGAAGAAGGACACTACATAATGATCAAGGGATCAATCCAAGAAGATAAAACAATTGTAAATATTTATGCACCCAACATAGGAGCACCTCAATACATAAGGCAAATGCTAACAGCCATAAAAGGGGAAATCAACACTAACACAATAATAGTAGGGGACTTTAACACCCCACTTTCACCAATGGACAGATCATCCAAAATGAAAATAAATAAGGAAACACAAGCTTTAAATGACACATTAAACAAAATGGATTTAATTGATATTTATAGGACATTCCATCCAAAACAACAGAATACACTCTCTTCTCAAGTGCTCATGGTATATTCTCAAGGATATATCATATCGTGGGTCACAAATCAAGTCTTGGTAAATTTAAGAAAATTGAAATCGTATCAAGTATCTTTTCCAACCACAACACCATGAGACTGGATGTCAATTATAGGAAAAAAAAAAACTGTAGAAAATACAAATACAAACTGCCAAAAAATACAAACGGTTAAACAATACGCTGCTAAATAACCAAGATATCACTGAAGAAATCAAGAGGAAATCAAAAAATACCTACAAACAAATGAGAATGAAAAGACGATGAACCAAAACCTATGGGATGCAGCAAAAGCACTTCTAAGAGGGAAGTTTATAGCAATACAATCCTACCTCAAGAAACCAGAAAAATCTCAAATAAACAACCTAACCTTACACCTAAAGCAATTAGAGAAAGAAGAACAAAACCCCCCCCCCAAAGTTAGCAGAAGGAAAGAAATCATAAAGATCAGATCAGAAATAAATGAAAAAGAAATGAAGGACACAATAGCAAAGATCAATAAAACTAAAAGCTGGTTCATTGAGAAGATAAATGAAATTGATACACCATTAGCCAGACTCATCAAGAAAAAAAGGGAAAAGACTCAAATCAACAGAATTAGAAATAAAAAAGAAGTAACAACTGACACTGCAGAAATACAAAGGATCCTGAGAGATTACTACAAGCAACTATACGCCAATAAAATGGACAACCCAGAAGAAATAGACAAATTCTTAGAAAAGCACAACCTTCTGAGTCTGAACCAGAAAGAAATAGAAAATATAAACAGACCAGTCACAAGCACTGAAATTGAAACTGTGATTAAAAATCTTCCAACAAACAAAAGCCCAGAACCAGATGGCTTCACAGGCGAATTTTATCAAACATTTAGAGAAGAGCTAACACCTATCTTTCTCAAACTCTTCCAAAATATTGCAGAGGGAGGAACACTTCCCAACTCATTCTACGAGGTCACCATCACCCTGATACCAAAAGCAGACAAAGATGTCACAAAGAAAGAAAACTACAGGCCAGTATCACTGATGAACATAGGTGCAAAAATCCTCAAGAAAATAGTAGCAAACAGAATCCAACAGCACATTAAAAGGATCATACACCATGATCAAGTGGGCTTTATCCCAATAATGCAAGGATTCTTCAATATACGCAAATCAATCAATGTGATACACCATATTAACAAATTGAAGGGTAAAAACCATATGATCATCTCAATAGATGCAGAAGAAGCTTTTGACAAAATTCAACATCTATTTATGATAAAAACCCTCCAGAAAGTAGGCATAGAGGGAATTTACCTCAATATAATAAAGGCCATATATTACAAACCCACAGCCAACATCGTTCTCAACGGTGAAAAACTGAAACCATTTCCACTAAGATCAAGAACAAGACAAGGTTGCCCACTCTCACTGCTATTACTCAACATAGTTTTGGAAGTTTTAGCCACAGCAATCAGAGAAGAAAAAGAAATAAAAGGAATCCCAATTAGAAAAGAAGAAGTAAAACTGTCACTGCAGATGACATGATACTATACATAGAGAATCCTAAAGATGCTACCAGAAAACTGCCAGAGCTAATCAATGAACTTGGTAAAGTTGCAGGATACAAAATTAATGCGCAGAAATCTCTTGCATTCCTATACACTAATGATGAAAAATCTGAAAGAGAAATTAAGGAAACACTCTCATTTACCATTGCAACAAAAAGCATTAAGTACCTAGGAATAAACCTACCTAAGGAGACAAAAGACCTGTGTGAAGAAAACTATAAGACACTGATGAAAGAAATAAAAGATGATACAAACAGATAGTGAGATATACCATGTTCTTGGATTGGAAGAATCAACATTGTGGAAATGACTATACTACCCAAAGCAATTTACAGATTCAATGCAATCCTTATCAACTACCAATGGCATTTTTCACAGAACTAGAACAAAAAATTTCACAATTTGTGTGGAAACACAGAAGACCCCGAATAGCCAAAGCAATCTTGAGAAAGAAAAACGGAGCTGGAGGAATCAGACTCCCTGACTTCAGACTATACTACAAAGCTACAGTAATCAAGACAGTATGGTAATGGCACAAAAACAGAAATATAGATCAATGGAACAGGATAGAAAGCCCAGAGATAAACCCATGCACATATGGTCACCTTATCTTTGATAAAGGAGGCAAGTATATACAATGGAGAAAAGACAGCCTCTTCAATAAGTGGTGCTGGGAAACTGGACAGCTACATGTAAAAAATGAAATTAGAACACTCCCTAACACCAAACACAAAAATAAACTCAAAAGACCTAAATGTAAGGCCAGACAGTATCAAACTCTTAGAGGAAAACATAGGCAGAACACTCTATGACATAAATCACAGCAAGATCCTTTTTGACCCACCTCCTAGAGAAATGGAAATAAAAACACAAATAAACAAATGGGACCTAACAAAACTTAAAAGCTTTTGGACGGCAAAAGAAATCATAAAGAAGACAAAAAGGCAACCCTCAGAATGGGAGAAAATATTTGCAAATGAAGCAACTGACAAAAGATTAATCTCCAAAATATACAAGCAGCTCATGCAGCTCAATATCAAAAAACAAACAGCCCAATCCAAAAATGGGTGGAAGACCTAAATAGACATTTCTCCTAAGTAGATATACAGATTGCCAACAAACACATGAAAGGATGCTCAACATCACTAATCATCAGAGAAATGCAAATCAAAAGTACAATGAGGTGTCACCTCATACCAATCAGAATGGCCATCATCAAAGAATCTACAAAGAATAAATGCTGGAGAGGGTGTGGAGTGAAGGGAACCCTCTTGCACTGTTGGTGGGAATGTAAATTGGTACAGCCACTATGGAGAACAGTATGGAGGTTCCTTAAAAAACTAAAAATAGAACTACCATATGACCCAGCAATCCCACTACTGGGCATATACCCTGAGAAAACCATAATTCAAAAAGAGTCATGTACCACAATGTTCACTGCAGCTCTATTTACAACAGCCAGGACATGGAAGCAATCTAAGAGTCCACTGACAGATGAATGGATAAAGAAGATGTGGTACTTATATTCAATGGAATATTACTCAGCCATAAAAAGAAACAAAATTGAGTTATTTGTAGTGAGGTGGATGGACCTAGATTCTGTCATACAGAGTGAAGTAAGTCGGAAAGAAAAATCGAATACTGTATGCTAACACATATATATGGAATCTAAAAAAAAAAAAAAAAAGTGTTTCTGAAGAACCTAGGGGCAGGACAGGAATAAAGACACAGACGTAGAGAATGGACTTGAGGAAACGGGGAGGGGGAAGGGTAGGCTGGGATGAAGTGAGAGAGTGGCCTGGACATATATACACTACCAAATTTAAAATAGATAGCTAGTCGGAAGCAGCTGCATAGCACAGGGAGATCAGCTCAGTGCTTTGTGATCACCTAGAGGGGTGGGCTAGGGAGGGTGGGAGGGAGACACAAGAGGGAGGGGATATGGGGATATATGTATAGCTGATTCACTTTGTTATACAGCAGAAAGTAACACACCATTGTAAAGCAATTATACGCCAATAAAGATGTTAAAAAAAAAAAAAAAAAAAGGAAGGGAACAAATACATTTGGTGTTTAGTAGATTTAATATCTGTGATCTCACTTAACCCCTCGAGCAGCACTGGAAGGGATCTTCATTCTCACCCGTGTGAAAACTAGGTGCAAAGAGGTATGGAAACTTCTCAAGGAGACACAGTTAATCAATGGCTTTGCTGGGTCTTGCACCCTGACTCCAATGCCCACGATCTTAGCCACAGCACTGCACTGTCCCTCTTGGGGGTAACTTTGAAGTCAGAGAAACCTGGGTTCAAATTCCCACCTGCTCTTACCAGCTGAGTGAACGTGGGCAAATTATTTCATTTCTTTTACCCTTAGCTACTTTATCAATTAATGAAGAATGGACTCTGTTGCCTTAAAATAATTTCATATTAGATGCAGACGTTTAAAAAGGTTGACAAAGTACACAATGTAAAGGACAATGGTGTTTTGGAAGCGAGTGAGTATTATTTGGTGGCTAATAACGTTGGCCTGAGGGAGCCTGTCTGTGCCAGGCAAGGGAGCAGACTGGGCAGACGCAGTGGCATGGGAATAGTGAGCCCCAACCATTCCCACTGAGTCAGACCCTCCCTGGTGCCAGAAAAGAAAGAGGAAGCCCCTGGAAATGTAAAACATGAGGTAGCAAATTATGTCAGCCTCAGACACAGGCACTGGGCACCGCAGTGTGGAATGCAGATCAAAGTAACGCATCTGCAAACAACGTGAGGAAAATGGGGCCCATAATCCCAGCCATTACGATGACAGTGCCGCGCGCATGTTGACTGGTCTTCATTACCCTGCGATTTTCTTTTCAGACTCTGGTAATGGACTGAAGGGACCACCGAATGTGTTTTGAAAGACAGGCAATCTGTGGTGAGAAGAGAAACTTCCTTTATCTTTGTACAAAGAGGCCTGCATTTCACAGACATGGGAAGAGCAGAATGATACTCCTCTAGGGTGGAATTCTGATTAGAAAATGCACATGACTTGTTTATTTGTGTGTTGCTGTGTGTGAGTGTGTAGGAGAGAGAAGGGAGAAGGGAGAAGTGAGAAGGAATCTCCAACTAGGCTGATTCTTTTGCTTCATCAAAGAATACTGAAGGCTCTCCCTCACTTGGAGCTCTGCACTTGCGGGAGGCAGGAGCTCTTTGTCTAGATTTCACTTTGAGGAAAGATGAAGGGGCTGGCGTAGCTGATATTCTCTAAAGTGATGGTGGTATGATGGGTAGCATGTCCCTAAAGGTGTGCTGTGTACTATGAGACATTCGAAGAGAAAAGGGTCTTATGGTCATAAAAATTTGGAAAAGAAATGTACAGCTCCACCCAAAACACTCATAACGCATTGGTATCTTTAGATTTTTGGGAGATCCTGCAACAACAGCAACAAAAATCCGTTTATTTTATTTTATTTTTTTCAATTTTCTACTTCCTAAATATATTTGGTCCAAATATTCTTTTTGGTGCCACTAACACATTTTAGGCAAATGTTGGTTTATAGGATTCATATCACAGTCCCAAGAATCAGGAACCCTGAGTTTGGTCCTGCTTTGGTATTAACTTTGTGTGATACCAGGCAAAGGATTCTTTGCCTTAGTTTACTCATCTAACAAATGGGGATAATCTTTTCAGCTCAACTTACCACAGAGGGTTGCTCTGCATATTAAGTGATATCACTGAACTCATCATCACTTTAAAAAGTTAGAAATAGTATACTAGTGCAACATGTTATTGTACTTCTTGGTAATTATGTGATCATAAGAAAGCCTTTAGCAACAAAGGCAAAAATAAACAAGTGGGACTACATCAAACTAAAAAGCTTCTGCAAGCAAAGGAAACAATCAACAAAATGAAAAGACAACCTGTTGAATGGAAGAAAATATTTGCAAATCATATATCTGATAAAGGGTTACTATTCAAAATACAAAAAGAACTCACACCAGTCAATAGGGAAAAAAAATGAAGGATAAAATTAAAAATGGGCAGAGGATTTGAGTACACATTTTCCCAAGGAAGACATCTGGATGGCCAATAGGCACGTGAAAAGACACTCAGTATCACTAATCATCAGGGAAATGCAAATCAAAACCACAATGAGATATCAACTCACACCTGTTAGAATGGCTATTATCAAAAAGACAAGAAATAAGTGTTGGCAAGGATATGGAGAAAAGAGAACCCTTGTGCACCATTGGCAAGAATGTAAATTGGTGTGGTGACAATGAAAAACAGTATGGACGTTCCTCAAAAAATTAAAAATAAAACTACCATATGATCCAGTAATTCCATTTCTGGGTATTTACCTGAAGAAAATGAAATCACTAACTCGAAAAGACATATGCATCCCAGTGTTCATTGCAGCATTATTTATAATAGTCAAGATGTGGAAATAACGTAAGTGTCCATAGATGGATGAGTAGATAAAGGAAATGTGGTATGTATACACAACGGAATATTATTTGGCTATAAAAAGGCATGAAATCCTGCCATTTGTGACAACATGGCAGTACTCTAAATGTAGTAAGTCAGATAGAACAAGGCAAATATTGTATGATCTCACTTGTATGTGAAACCTACAAAGAAAATAAAAAGCTCATAGATACTAAGAATAGCCTGGTGGTTGCCACAGGCAGGGGTGAGGAGTAGACAAAATGGGTGAAAGGAGTCAAAAGGTACAAACTTCCAGCTGTAAAATAAATAAGTCATGGGGATGTAATGTAAAGCATGGTGACTATGTTAATAATGCTGTATTGTATATTTGAAAGTTGCTAAGAAAGTAGATCTTAAAAGTTTACAAGAAAAATTCTGTAACTATGTATGGTGACAGATGTTAACTAGACTTATTTTGGTGCTCATTCACAATGTATACAAATATTGAATCATTATGTTGCACACCTGAAACTAATATAATGTTGCATGTCAATTATACCTCAATAATAATAATATTAATAATAAAGCATTTATTCTATTCAAGTCAGAAGGTGATTTTTTTTATTATCACAGCAGAGCCTAGCCAACCCAGACTATCCTAGTGACGTTACAGTACTAATCCCTTAGAACTCTATTATCTTCATCTATAAAATGTAGATGATTATTAATTCATTGTGGGGTTGTTATAAAATACCATGTGAAAAAGCCAAGTTTCAGCACAGTACGTTCACAAAAAATAATTGATTCATTCCGCCTTCTAGTGACTTTCTAAGGTTTAATATAAAACATTGCCTATAATGAGTTTATCTGAAATTACACCCTGAGATTTTAGTAAAACAAGAGTAATAAAATTAACAAGAGTAATAGTAAATATTATTATTATTATGTTGTATTTTATCTGTGATACACTGTCCATGTTGGTGTGATTTTTATCTGCTTAGAGAAGTCAAGTAACTTGAACAAGGTATAGAGTTAGGTAAAGGGAAAACTGGGTCTCTTAGATGTCCACGCATGATCTTTACTTACCAAACCACTCTGCTCTGCTATACTTGAAGAAAAACTGCAGTTTATTTCCCAATTTTAACGTTTCTTGCTTTCTCCTTTATTTGTTAGAATGGGACCTTGACCAGAGGAGTCGCTCAGGAGGCAGGGAGCCATCCCCAGTCTCTGTTCTCCTCTATGAATATTTATGATTTAGGGAGAAGTGATTCTGCTGGCAGTTCTAAACCCTCATCATAAATCCTCATGCAGAGGCTGTTCTGGCCACAGACAGTTGCAGATTGGATCAGATGAGGAAAAAACAAGCTTGGGAAAGGTTCTTTGAAGCTGCATAATCAGATTATGATAATTTCATCAAAACCCATTTCAAAAAGCTAACATTTATCATTAGTTTGTGTACCTCCTAATTATTTCATGAGAGTTATTCCATGCAGGAATGATAAAAAAAAATTCTAGCTTGAGAGAGTTTTTTAATGCAGTGTGTACACAGCCAGCTATATGGCACTAGCATATGGGTCACATTTGCATTTGGGGCTTGAGACAGTTTTCTGAAAATGTCAAAGGAGGTGATATATTTTAAAATATTGATATTAGTAATGAACATCAATTTCTCTTGCCCATTTTCTATAGTGAAAAAATTTCTTCTGCCCCAAAACGTAAGGAAGCACTTGCTAAGAACAACAAAATTACTCAAAGCACATGAAATTCAAAATATTTTCCTAAGGAGGATTCCATATACCAGAATCCTTGAAGCCTGAATTACAGAGAAAGGAAGGCATTTGTCAACCTCTGCTTTTCCCAGTGTCCACACCCCTCTCCCATTCCATGTCCTCTATCTGGTCGGAGGCCACCTTCCACCCAGGTTCTCAAGCCGCAACACTGAGAGTGATTCTTGACACCACTCCTAAGTGACAAGCAAAACCCAGTCAACCACTGAGTCCCGTATTACATGCTTTTCAAATCCACCTATTTAGCTCCCTTCTCACATCTACTATAATACATTAGTTGCCATCCTGTTGCCTCTGAACAAATAGAATGTTTTTCACATTTTTAAATGGTTGGAAAAAAATCAAAAGTATTATTTCATGACATGTGAAAATGATATGAAATCCAGGTTTCACTGTCTGGAAATAAAACGCGATTAGAACACAGCTAGGTTCATTCATTGCTATATTGTCTATGGCTAATTTGGTGCTACAATGCAGAGCTGATAGTTGAATAGAAAGCGTGTGGCTGAGAAGTCGAAAGCATTCACTACCTGGCCCTTTATAAAATCAGTGTGAGACCCCTTTTCAGAACCGCTGTGGCAGCCTCGTCGCTGTTCTCAACTTCCTCTAGTCCTATACTTTCCAGTACCTCCTCCCACTGCACTCACAATGATCAACCGAACATTCAGCTCTGACTTTGTTGGCCCCTGTTTAAGGACCTTCCACAACTCCTAGTCAACAGTCAAAGACTAAGATTCAAGGCACTGTGATTTCTAGTGCTTGCTGGCTCTGCTGTCTCATCGAACACATCCACTTCCTCCCACTGGAATCCTGGGTTCTTCAAAAGGCTATTTCTGTGTTAGCATACTGTATTTGTTTTTCTAACACATATATATGGAATCTAAGGGAAAAAAAAAAAGGTCACGAAGAATCTAGTGGTAAGACGGCAATAAAGACACAGACCTACTAGAGAATGGACTTGAGGGTATGGGGAGGGGAAGGGTAAGCTGTGACAAAGTGAGAGAGTGGCATGGACATATATACACTACCAAACGTAAAATAGATAGCTAGTGGGAAGCAGCCGCATAGCACAGGGAGATTAGCTCGGTGCTTTGTGATCACCTAGAGGGGTGGGATATGGAGGGTGGGAGGGAGGGAGATGCAAGAGGGAAGAGATATGGGAACATATGTATATGTATAACTGATTCACTTTGTTATAAAGCAGAAACTAACATACCATTGTAAAGCAATTATACTCCAATAAAAATGTTAAAAAAAAAAAAGGCTATTTCTTATTTCCTCTTCTACCCATATGGCTCCCCACCCTGTTACCCATTTCCAAATTCACCTGACGAATGCCTACTTATCATTAAGACTGACCTCAAGTGAGACCTCCTCCAGGAAGTGTTCCCTGACTCTCCATCTTGTCTGGGTGCTCCAAACAGTGCTCCTTTTCCTTCCTTTTCTCTTTCCTCTGTTTCCCCTCTTATTATAATACATATCCCATATACCACTTTATAAAAGGGACTCGAGCATCCATGGACTTGGGTAACCATGGGCATCCTGGAATGAATCCCCCCCCACCCCCCGCAGATATCAAGGGATGACTGCCTATTGTAATTACAGATCTGTGCCTCTGTCCTTGAGGATTTGTGTTTTATATCCTTCCACCCAAAGTCTTAATAATAATCTGGATTATTAGAGGTACTTGATGAATATTGATTAATTAAATAAATGTTTCACTTAGTTGGTGAGCTTCTGTTCGTACTTCAAGACTTCATTAAACTGTTTCATCACCATCTGTACTTTCTCTTATCATCTCCATTGGCCTATTCCAAAAATAGTAATATGGTCCAGGAATGGACTATGACAAATAAGGGATAGTTCATAGGATAAGTGATACATTTCACCAATAAAATAGTCTGCACATAGAGATAATTCCTCAAATTTTCAGTAAACATTGCATTTTCTCTAAATTTTAATTATACCAGTTCTTTCCTCTAAATAAACCACTTCTATTATGCTAATCAGATAAAAGTTGAGTGCCAAGAATAAAAGTGATTCCTAATTTTATAATATTAAATTAATCAGCTAATAAAATTTAGTTTTTCTCTAGCTTAGTAGCTGAGAAATTTTAAAAAACAGAGTTTCAGAGCTGAGGTAATAGACTAAAATTATCTCTGGGACAATGAGTTCCAGTGTTCAAGTTCTGTAATTCCAAAAGAAATCTTTTGTCTCCTTCCTTTTCCCCATCTACATCTGTGCCTTTTTTACTTTCTCTCTCTCCCTCCTGACCAGACTTATTTTCGACAAGTTAAACGTTTCCTTTCAGGCCTTGTACTCCACATAATAGATTTTTGCCAAAATCTCAAGTTGCAGCAATAATCACAGTAAGTCAGTTAGATGGCTATTTTACAAACCAGTGGGGACAGAGAAATTACTACCTCAGTGTATAGTGGCGGCTAAAGCCCAAATATACTGAGTTGAGCCCTGAGCCATTTTCTAAGTTTAATGTCTGAGTGCCTAACTAATTGATCTGGTCCAGGCACAAATGGCCTTATTTGCCTTCTGATTCTTAAGCTAGAAAAGTTCATGAAATCCAAATCTCTACTTCTGGGGATTCACTGCTCCTCTACTTTACCCAGTAAAGTGCAAAGCGGGAAGTGTTTGGGGGCTCCCTTGAACATGAACATCTATGTCTACCCTCACACATATGGAATCTGTCCTAAGTAAATAGTTCACATGCAGAATGCAGATATATACAAAGAGATGTTCAATACAGCTTTATATACACTAATGAAACATTGGAAGCCATCTAAATTGCTGTTCAAACAAAATGTGTTATATCCACTTACTGTAATTCCATGCAGATGCTAATCATCATATTAACTATGCTATTACATGGAAAAAAAGCTTATGATATGAAAGGACATGATGCCTTTATAAATAACTGCAAATTGCATGTATGTAAATACTTTGTAAAACTGATGTGCTCCTTTATTAGCATGGTTGGTTTTTGGGCACATTTTTTGGTTTTACTGTCCAAATTTTCTGTAACATTGCTGCATTACTCTGATGATTCAAATTTTACAAGTGTGTTGTCAACGTGTCATGGGCTTTGAGTTTCTTTCACAGTTCTTGATAATATTGAGTTTTTTGAGTAATGTATGTGGAATAGAAAATGGAGGGGAATGGTAGAGGAAGAGTAGAGATTTAAAAAGAAACCAAATGATAGTTGGGAAGGAAAACTCAAAGGGCTACACCAAAATTATGTGGAGGTGAGTTGTAGGAAAAACCATTTATCATAAAATCTCAAGATTGGAAAGGACTTAAAAGTCACTTAATCTTATACCCCTTTCCTTTCTATCTCTGTTTGGAACCGTTTTCAAATTCTGTGTTTGGTGTTTAAAAGCAACGCCATCATGGTGAATGAAGTCAGAAAAGTAGTGACCTTTGGCAGAGGCTAATGATGGGTAAGGCACAAGGGAGGCCTTTGGGTGTCTACATATCCTGTATCTTGAGCTTGGTGGTGTTCCCTTTTGTAAATTTAATGAGCTGTAGACTACGATTGGTGTATTTTTCTACATATATGTAATATTTCAGTAAAACTTATTTACTTTAAGTTCACGACAATGTGAAACTCTTACTGAGAAAAGAGTGATTTAGAACTGGGTTTGTAAACAAATTGGATGTTTAAACTATGCTAAGAGAATCAACAAAGCAGTATCTTCATATACAGTTAACCTTTGAACAAAGCAGGGGTTGGGTGCACCGGCCCTCAGCACAGCTGAAAATTCCCGTTTAACTTTACAATTAGTCTTCCATATCCATTATCTGTTGTTCTGCATACACGATTCAACAACAGTGGATCCTGTAGTACTAGAGTGCATATTTACTGAAAAATTCCACGTATAAATGGACCTGTTCCATTCAAACCCATGTTGTTCAAGGGTCAGCTGTATACTTCTTAAACTATATATACAATTTATTACTTTGTATTATACAATGCTTAATATATATGTGACATGTAATTATGATGTATATAATTATATGAATGATTTTTAAATTAGTAACATCACAAGTTCCAGCTTAAAAATCTCTAACAGGAACAGGGGAAATCATAATTATTGGTAAGGCTCATATTAGCCAACTATTTCATCATGAAGTTATGGGAAATCTGATAAAGGACATCCTTCCATGCATTTGTAAAGCATAAAATGCATCTGATCAAAATAGAAACTCTCGGCCAGAAGAAAGAGACCAATAGAGTTTTGAGGCCAAACTGGATTGAAATCACAAAGCTATTCACACATCAGAATTACTAGTATTAAGGAGAGTTGGTATTCATGCATGGGAATATAAAGAAGAGAACCAGGACAAAATTTATCAGTTAGAAGAAAGGTATCTAAGGGTTTGCATATTTTTTTGTTTGTATTCATCTGCTATTTAATGCATATAATGTTGTTTAATACCGGAAAATATTTTTATTTAGGTACTTTAATAAGTTGTAATACCTTAACGCCCAATTTGAGGGACAATCATTTTAAAGTTTATTCCAGAAAACTATACCTAGTTTTTTGGCCATGGGATCAATATATATTGATATGCTTATAATAATTACTGAAATATCCTGAATGAAATAAATACTTAAAGCCTAGGGTTATAAAACTCAAGTCTGAAAAATAAGTACTCATCACAGGTCTACATGCTGTCCACCTACAGAGTACACACACACACACACACACACACACACACATGCATACATGCAAAATTTTACAGATACAGATTTTTTCCATGAAATTATTCACTCTTATCCAACAAACATCTATTAAATGCCAGCTATGGGGCCAGGTGCTCTGCCAGGCATTGGTCTGCAGAGGTGGGAAGAGGGTCCCTATTCTGAAGAAACTCACAGTTTCCTGGAAAACCAACAATGCAAAGAATTATTCCATTCTAGGAAGAATATCTAAGTTTGCCTGAGAAGATCAAGGAAATCTTCACTGAGGTGATATTTTATAACTTGAAAGATGAATAAGAGTTTGCTGTGTGGGCAAGAGGGGCACCCTACCTGTCACATTCTAGGTGTTTGGGAAGGTGAGCAGAGGAAGAAAGGACACATGCAAAGGCATAGGTGTATAAGAGAGCATGGCTCATTTTGGGGACTGCCTGTGGTTTAGTTTTAAAATAATATAGAATACAGTTTGGAGGATGGGGAAAGGGCACAAGAAAAGAATAGAGAACAAGGGTCGGATTGCCAATGGCCTTGGTGATCTGAAAAGAAGTTTAGAAATGAATAGGCAATGGGATACCACTGAAGCTTTTTGAACAAGGTGATGACACATTATTACATGTTTGTGTTATAAATAGTCTGCTGGCTGTGTGGTAGAGATACTGGAGAATGTGAAACCCCCAAATCCTAAAACAATCCACATGGGAGGTGATGAAGGCCTAGAAAGTGGATATGAAGAGGAAAGCATAGATGGATATATCTGTATCTAGATAAGGGAAGCTGGGGACATGTAGAAATCTAGGACTGCTTCCAGGCTTCTGGCTTGCAGTGTGGATTAACTAAGTCCTATGGGAAGACAGCAAGTTTGATGGAAGAGGAAAATGATAAATTAATTTTGAGGGAGAAGTTGAATTTAAGGTTCACATAGAGCATCCAGTATGAAACAGCAAGTGAACAGTTGGACATATACGTCTAGAATAAGGTGTGAAATCTAAGGTAAATAGAGATATTTATGTGTTATCAGCCCTTGGTGAAGCCGAGGTGTATATGAACTTGTCTAGGAAGGCACAGTGAGAAGAAAAGAGGGTAGAGAATGGAGCCCTGAAAGACACCAATATTCAAAAAGTTGGAGAGAAGCAAGAGCCTGCAAAGGAGATGGAGAAAAATCATCCAAAGTGTGAGAAGGAAAGTTGGGGTCATGGACTTGAAGATAGGAGAGAACGTCAAGAAGGAAGACATTATCAAGAATACTGGCACAATAATAAAACCAAAAAAAACAAACCTCCCTGCTGAAAAAAAAAAAGGAATATTGACTACCTTAGGGCTGTCACATAAGATGAAAACAGCAAAGCACTCACTAGTTTTGGCATCAAGAAATGGTTGTAGATTTCTTCAGCAATGCCACTCCAATGTAGGTAGATGGCAATTTTCAGTAGTTTGAAGGTTGATAGACTATAGACAACCAAAGACTTTTCTCTGTGATGGGAGGTGAAATAGAGAGGCAGCTAGAAGACAACTAAGGAAAGAGATGAAGTTGAGGCTCAGGAAAGTTATGGAAGGGTGATACTCCCACACAGACTTGGGGTTTGAATACAGCTATTTAAGGCTTTGAATGTTATGCTCTTTTGACTATTGTTGTTAAGTCATTAAAAGTTTTTTTTTTTTTTTTTTTCTAAAGGGATTTCCCTGCTGGTGCAGTGGTTAAGAATCTGCCTGCCAATGCAGGGGACATGTGTTCGATCCCTGGTACGGGAAGATCCCACATGCCGTGGAGGAACTAAGCCTGTGAGCCACAACTACTGAAGTCTGCGTGCCTAGAACCCATGCTCCACAACAAGAGAAGCCACCGCAGTGAGAAGCCCGTGCACCGTAACCAAGAGTAAACCCTTGCTCGCTGCAACTAGAGAAAGCCCGTGCTCAGCAACGAAGACCCAACACAGACAAAAAAATACAGTTTTTAAAAAAAAAAATTTATTTATTATTTTATTTGGCTGCACCGGGTCTTCGTTGCGGCATGTGGTATCTTAGTTGTGGCATGTGGAATCTTTGTTGCCAGTGCAGGATCTTTAGCTGTGGCATGCGGGATCTTTTTTTTTTTTTTCCAGTTGTGGCATGTGGGATCTTTTTAGTTGCAGCATGCCGGGATCCCCAGCTGTGGCATGAGGGATCTTTAGTTGTGGCATGTAAACTCTCAGTTGCGGCATGTGGGATCTAGTTCCCAGGGATCAAACCTGGGTCCCCTGCAATGGACATGCAGAACCTCAGCCACTGGACCACCAAGGAAGCCCCTAAGTCATTAAATGTTTTAACATGAAGTCAGTTCAGACACACAGAGGAGAATATCTTTACAAGGGGCACTCAAGTGCCAACACCAGGAACATGGTGGTTAAGACTGTTACCCTTGCCACTGGACTGCCTGAGATTGAGTCACAGCTGTGCCATGTACTAGCTCTATAACCTGAGATCAGTTATTCAATCTTCATGGTGTCTTTTCCTCTAAACAGGGATAGAGTTGTTGGCAGAATTACATATGTTGAAAAATGCAAAGTACTTGAAACAGTTCCTGGCATATAATAGGGCTAAAATGTGTTCTTATCATACAGAAAAATGAGAGAAACCCCTGGCAGAAATTTTCATGAGGCAACTCATGGTATATGTTTATTTAAGTCAAATTT
The DNA here is from genome assembly GCF_028023285.1 of Balaenoptera ricei. Lineage (NCBI taxonomy): Eukaryota > Metazoa > Chordata > Mammalia > Artiodactyla > Balaenopteridae > Balaenoptera > Balaenoptera ricei. The sequence goes on along the minus strand of NC_082646.1, from coordinate 55,487,954 downwards.
AGAGAAGTATGCTCTACTCAAGGGGGGTAATTGGGGATAGACAAGGAAAGAGGCTTGGTCCTGGTGCTGACAAGCTTTTCTGCAGACCCGGGTGGAGCACAGCTTGTCAGCACGTAGCTTTTTCAGCTTTCTCTGCATTCTAGATTTCAGTTCCCTTTCTAGCCTCCTGAAGACCTAGAAGGTTCAGAATAAGAAATGTGGACAAACCTACATCAGTACTACTAAACCCCCAATGTGTATGCAAGATTTTATGGTTTACAAAGTGTTTTAGGTATATTGTCATGTTTAATCTTGAAAACAACCCTAATATTTGTAGCAGGATTGATATTACTGTACCGAATGCCTCCTTAGCTAGCAGATGATGTTGCGGGATCAGAATCCAGGTCTTCTTCCTTCAGAACACAGAGGTGGTGCCTGGAAGCCTGAAACGCCTGACTAGTTAGTGGATTCTAGCTATTCATGGCCTGGAAGGGTTACAGTCTGGATGAATTCAGTCCAATTCAAAGTGGCATCGTGACACTTGCGTATACACTTATCTCTAAGAGAATATATGCCCCTCAAAGGCATGGTCTGTACCAATCATCTCTTTTCCTCAGAACCTGGAACTAAATATGTAATCAATAAATTCCTCTTGACCTCTGAACTCAGAGTGCCACCTATGACCAGGTAACGGCATTCCTCAACCCCCAGATAGCCAACTGGTCTTGTGATGGTGAGCTGTAAGAAAACAGCAGTGATGTCGTTTTTCTTTTCAGGTGGTTACATTTTTTTAAATGAAAAATGTCTTGGGAAAAATATAGATCATTTTTCCCCTTCAAAGACTTGCTCCATATTGAGCAAATGTTTATTTAGGCACTTGCTGGGTTGGGAGAGGAAAGTGGGGGGAGATAACAATGAGTACAGTAGAACTCATTTAGACTAATCTATAAAAGAGGCTGGTCTGCTAAGTGAACAGATGTTTCATGAGCTGAGCCAAATTAGAGTGATGACTGAATCATAACGAAGCCCTGGATGCAGGAATAAACCTGTTACAAGAATATTGTATCCTGTGGAAAGAACTGTGTGCGCTGGCAAGATAAAGAAGACTCAGCCAGGATCTAGAACATAAGGCCCGCTTGACTTAGGCCAAATTGGATCCACCGAGGATGAAGAGTTATACATTTGGGGCACTGTTAGGCTGATGAGAGAACGTTTTCATGGTAGATGAAGTTTGTTGGCTACCATTGATCCACTGAGGAGCGCCCACCAGACTTCATGCAAGATGCATTCATTACAGGCATTGCCATCTTGAATCCATACAAGAGTCCCACATTTAGGTATTCTCATCCGACAGAAGAGAAAGGAGAGGTTCAACTACCCTGGGTTATGCAACTGGTAGAAAGTGAACCTGGCTAGGGAACCAGTTCTATATGGCTACTCTCAAACTGTTTGCACTATAATTAGCTTCCTCAAAATGAAAAGGGATTTACTGAGCTCATAAGCACAGCACCAGGTGGAAGAGGATGGAGTACAATGGGGCAGCCTGTGTCTCCCAGGACCCAAGCTTTATATCATCCCCACATCCCAACCTAAGGCTGCAACACTCTGGAGGATGTAACACTTAACTGTCAGAAATGGCATGGAATGGCAGACAAGACAAGCCTTGTCTGTGATGAAACGTCAGTCACAGTTCTATTGGTTTTTCAGCGGTGTAAACATTGCCAACTTTTTCTTGGGGGTCATAAATAAAAATGGAGAGAAAGTTGAGTCCAGTTTTGGGAAGATATTTCCTATTACCATAGCCAAGAAGTCTATGACCCTGCACCGATTTTGACCATGTTTCAATCATGAGAACCATGAGAGTGGGGAAGGGCTTCAGGTTACTCACACTGTAAATGTAAATGTCTTATGCACATTTCTGGAGCTGTTTTCATCGGTGGGGGGTGGGGGGAGGCATTTTCTAAGCATCTATATGGATTATGTCACTTAACTGTAACCATAACTCTGTGAGGTAACTACTACTATTATTCCTATTTTACAGATGAGGAAAGAGATGCTTAATGGGTAGAGTAACATTTTTCTTCTGTTAAGGAACTTACCGTACAGAATGAGAAAAATTCTACAATTCAATGCATCTCATTGTTGAGACTAGCTGGATGCCCACCATACCTGAGGCAGGGTCACCTCTTCTCTTTTTACTTCAGAACATTATTACCTGAGGCACAGCCTAATTCAGGCTTCCAGACAAACCCTTTAAATCCATCCAGGTGCTTTGTTGTGACACGGTGTTCTGCACTGGTAATTGTGTTCCCTCTTTGCCTTCACCCCGCCATTTACCCAAATTCTTAGAGCTGAGTGCTTGCCTTTCTTCTTCTCTCATCGAATGCCCCTTCTTAAAGAGGAAGAAACTGAAGCTCAGGTCAGTTAAGTACCTTGCCCAAAGTTGCTTAGCTACTTAAGGTTCAGGACTTGAACTCATGGCCAATGTTAAATTCTATTCCCTTTCCATCATACAGCATGGTGTGTTGGGTAAGACCATGAGGTAGGTTGGGACAAGGTGGTGGATAATATAAAGCACCAGGTAAAGTGTGTGACCCATATATATCCTGGACGCAATGGGAGCCCCCTTTGGTTCCAAAGCAGGAAGTGGTCAAATCTTTGTCTTAGTCAAACAGTTTTGGCTGCAATATGGAAACTGGGCTGGAGGTAGAGCTATGAGAAATGACAAGGCTGTGCCAGCTGCCCTCGTGAGTGAGGATGAAGATCAGAGTTGGGGAGGTGGCCAGAAAAAAGCCACAGAGTAATAGACACTGAATAGCTGTACATTAGCTGCCATGAGATTAGCAAATTAAGACATGACGCCACTGAAGTGAGAAGAAGAAATAATGCACAGAAAACACCGAACACAGTGCCTGCCATTACCTTTAGCAAATGTTGTTATTATTATTGTTACTGTGACAGTGGCTGGTGTTAAAATGTGTCCTGTGTTCCTCCAGCCTCAAGCTTCTCTGACTTTCTTCCCTTGGCTAGGCATTCATCTTCTCTCAATCTTATTCTAGATCATCTCTTGAAATCACCAAATCACAGAGTTCTCAGAGCTAACAGGAAACCCGTGGGTCATGGTGACCTTCTTCCCTTTCTCTTTAAAACCTATTTTACCAAGAAGGAAACCCATTCAATGTGGTAACTGAGTGGGGGTCCCCAGCTGCTGGACTCCAAGGATGCCTCTTTAGAGGACCCCAAGCAGTTTCGTGGATTTCCGCTCACCCCTCTGGATCAAATGCCCGTTTCTCTGGATTTTCACACTCTGTTATTTGTTCCCTAACTTACCCCTTTTTTCACTATTTTGATACCATATGTGAGTCTGTCTCCCCTGTGACCTCTCCACGGAAAGCCCACCATGAAGGATTCCTAACCCCCCTGCATTTATCTTTTATATCACACTTTGTACGTACGTCTTTTTACTTATATTATTTTAAAATATAGAATGCATATTTAAAATATAGAAAGTAACATTTTAAAAAGCAAGGGAAAATATCTACCTTTTCACTATCTATTGCAAATGGCTAACGCAGTGTCTGGATCATGCTGGCACTTAAAACTATTTGGTGAATTAACATATTAATCTCTGTATTCTCTGTGTAAATGCAGTACCAGCACATGGTAAGTACTCATGTATGTATACCAATTATGTATGCAGTTTTTAAATTTTCGGTTTCAACACTAAAGGCTTGAACACATCCTAAAGCATATGAATCCTAAATAGATGACACATTTCTCTGAAAGGAAAAGAAATGCAGTTATCTAAAAATGGCCTCAAGTCTAATAGTTAATGTTCAAGCATGACTAATTTACCATCTGAAATGTTTCTTCTCCTTGAGAAATATGTGAGGCGACACCAGTCACATTAGCTCACTTAAATGTATGTTAGAAATGACTTTGTAATTTGAAATAATAAAAATTTACTTTATTTGATTTATGATTTACCAAGGCTCAGCTATAACTAGTCATTTTCTCATGTATATTCACATAACTTACACATGTCCAAATGGATAGATATAAAGGAAAAAAATACAAGAAGCCTCCAGATATATATTATTATTGTTATAATTATATTTTCTATTATCATTATTTTATCATTTCCCACCTTACCCCACCCCTACTCCCTTGGGTGACATGAGATATTTTAAGGTAAAGATTTAGTAAGTCTTTTGAGAAAATATCATGCATTTTGCAAAGTTTGATTTTTCAGAAAAATAAAAAGGAAGGAACATACAATTTAGTGTCAAGAAGATCCAAGTTTGAGACTCAGTGGACCCTTTTTAAAAATCTGTTAAACACACATGTACATGCAAATAATAGTACCTATCCAGCCAGCTAGGACCAGCTGTAAGATTTGCAGGGCCCAGCACAAAGTGAAAATGGGGGGCCCTGCAAGAAAATTGTTAAGAATTTCCTGATGGTGACAGCAGAACACGATCCTTCTAAGCGTGGGCCCTGTGTGAGTGCACAGGTCTTAAGGCCTACGGAGCTGACCCTGCAGCCAGATATGAGAATTAACTGAGTTTATGTAACATGCCTCCCACGATGTCTGGCCCATAGTAGGTATTTAACAAGCTCTGGTTTCTCTAAGTCAGGTTTCAAGTTGCTCTCACAGAGCCCATCAAGTCTGATGCATTCAGTTGTTTCTGCCAGAAATGAGTTCTCTCATTTCTGTACCATAGGCCCAGAGGTTTTAACTGTAACCTGTTTAACTCCCTCTTTAGGTGTAAAAGGAAAAAAAAAAAAAAAAAGAGAGAGAAACAAACTCCAAAGTATCCAAGGCTTAAAGAACCAAGATGTGTCCCAAATGATAGGTTCCCCCATGAGGCCCTATTCCCATGTGAAAACTCACACTCTGAAACCATGTGCTACCTGGAATTCCAGATGGCCAAATTAAGGAACCAAATCATCAAACAGAAGGTTCCGGTTCTCAACTCTGATCATCTTAGGCATGTCAGGGAGGGGGTGTGGAGGAGCGTGGTTTCCTAACGAAGGCGGGGGAGAAATAAAAAAAACAACCCAGAGCTGATGCATCCCAGATGGCTACAGAAATGGGCTCCTCTGGCTTTTCTGTAGCCCCCTCCTCACCTCCAAATCGGGCTGTGGCATTAAAAGAGATGCTTGGTTCATGTAAGACTACATAATCAGGGAGTTTTCCCAAACCTCTCCTTGTGGAATGCAGATGACATCTGGAATTAAAGAGGTATTCTCTTTTAATCACTGTTCAATCTTCCACAGGGATAAATGAGTGTGCGGGTAGCTTCCAGCTGCCCAAACTGATTTAGTTAAATAATGTAATCTATTTGTACACAAATGCAGAATAAATGTCACTGAAGTTCCTTAGTGTGCAGTTATAATGAGTTATCCCTTTCTCGAGGTGATTAGGAGTGTTTAGTTTGTTTCAAATGCATATCAAGCCTTGTGATTGCCAATGAGCCAGGGACAACTTAAATTAGCCTCCCACAGCTGCTGACCTCTGCAGCCGCAGCAAAGCCATTCCTTTGGGGAATGAGAGTCTCCTCTAATGGTAAGTATGGAATGGATTTTTCTTCCACTCCCTTTAAAGTGTAATGTTCCTATCGAGCCTCTGCAGACCCAGGTCTCCTCAGAGCTAGTCAGGGAAATGCAATCAGAATTTTAAGATTAAACAGGGCCTTCTACTCAGGTTACATATTATTTTACAAGTGGGAAATCTAAGGCTCAGAGATGTTAAGGGCTTTGTCCAAGCCAACAGAGTGATTCAGTGTCAGACTTTAAACTAAAACCCTGCATTCTGACATCCATTTCCTTGCTTTTTCTCACACCTACCCTTAGCTTTCAACCTCTTAAGATGACAAATTACTGGGTGAGGGTGGCTATGTGCTATGGAGGGGAACTTGGCCTCTAAAGGCAGGGTGACTGGGTGCCAGCCAGTGCCAGGCCAAATGTTCTCTGTATGACCTTGAACAAGTTACTTCGTAAGTGGAGCCTCAGTCGGCCAACCAGAACAATGGGAATATGACTTGCTTTCTAGGGATTGTCTATTCTGTCATAGACATTTTACTAACATTTACGTCTTTGAATATTTGTGACTCCTTTAGCTAATAGCATTACTTCCTGTTCGGAAGTCAATTTTTGCAAGGATCCTTTCTGGTTTGTTATATCAGATTAATTTTTTTAAACCCACTAAATTAAAAAAAAAAAAACACTAAAAAGATGAAAGCTAAATGAAGAATGATTTCACATATTGTCTTCTGCAAAGAGACGAAACCTGCAAGGGAGACATAGCTGGAACTATCAAGTCTCCAAAATGAGATTGTGCCTTTGCCGGTGAATATCCGTCTTCCTGTCCCAGTCAGGTAACTGTGGAAGAAGTAGTTCTATCACCTTGTGCGAAACAGACGCCCCTGCAGCTACTCCTGGCTTCCAAGAGAAAAAGTAATCATTGTGTGCTATTTGAATGTCTTCATAAATATAATTTATGGCTTTGATACAGATCAGTCCTGATGGTCTTAGAAGATCAATAGTGCCATGTTCATTAGTCCTGAATTGAATAGCTCTCACACTTTGGCCAGAAGATGGTAACTGTTTTTAATGATTTTTTGCCAGGTGGCATCAAAAGCAGATTCTATGTCACTGGTAATTTCCTTAGTTATCTAGGGACTTTTCATTCCCTCATCCAACCATGAAGGTCAGAGAGCTGTTTTCTGAAAGATGACTACAGCTGCATTCTTGGACCTTTAGGATAAAGTATGTAACTATCTAGCAGCTGCTGGGTCATAGTTGTTTTTACTCAAGCCCTATGGTGATGGGGAGAAAGTTTATTCATTTTCCCCATTATGACATTTCCAAAAGACAAGGGAGAGACCTGGGTTCTAATTTCAGAAGTGCTACTTACTTACTGGCTTTGATTTTGGAGAAGTTATTCAGTGTGGAAGATTGTTACTTTGATGGCCCCTAATAAAGCATGCCTCTGAGCACATATGCTCTTGTGTAGTGTCCTTGAACCTGAGAAGTTTTAAACATAGGATATAGCAACCAGAGGCTGTTTAACCATGATTTGCTTTAAACAATAGAATGTAGAGGAACTGACATTCTGCTAGTGGTTGAACTAAATCTTAAGAAGGCTTGACAGCTTCCACTTCTGTACTGTCTGGCTAGACAGTCATTAAGTAAGAAGTCTGGCTACCTTGAGACTGCTATTCTGTGCGGAAGCCCAAGCAGCGACGTGGTCACTCCATATCGCTTCTCAGTTCGTTGCTCCATGTTCTCCAGAAGGAGGAGAATTAGGCTGTGGTTGATACTCAGAGCTCCTAGATGCTGGTCAATGCCAGATGCCAGCCAGGTGACTGAAGCCATTTTGTACCATCTACTGACCCAGTACCCTGTCTATCACTACATGAAGCAGAAGAATAGTTTGACTTAACCAACTGAATTGTCAGAAGTAAATAAATTTGTGTAATTTTAAGCTACTATGTTTGGAGTGGATTTTTTCTAAAGCACTACATAGCAGAAATAACCAGCCTCTCAAGCTTCTCTGTCTGAACCCCCGTTTCCCATCTGGGAGGTGAGGTATGGGATCAGAGAAACTACATGCCACACCAAATACTCATGCATCAAGGCCCTGCTTCATCTGACCTCAATTAGTATTTCTAGCTTCCTCTTCTCTGACTGACCTCAGAAATGATACTGGAGACACTTTGGGCCGTTTGGAATTTTCTGACGTTTGGCCATGTGCAATTCTTTGAACATTTAAACTGCTTGCCCAGATACTTCAAGACTTCCACAACATTTTTCTTTCCTTTCTCTTCCTGTTTCTCTGCTATAAATACCTTTCCCTATCAGGTAAAATGCCACTTCCTCTGTGCCGCTGTGAAGCTGTTCCCATTCACCCCTGTCCACCTGCTACCTACACCCTCTGCAAAGTAGTTACCTCTGGGCTCCTAGAAGTATTATACTAAGGCAGACTTCTGACCACAATGATAGCTGAGAACAAATGGCAAATTCTTTCAAGGGCCAAATCAAAAGACACTCATATATCCTTGACCATCAGTGATCTTTTAGGCTTAATCTAAATGATGTTTTTAAATGTATGATCATTAGCTTTTAAAGAATCAGATGATGTGATTAGTTGCACACATAAACGTACAATTCAGCATTTATTAAATGCTCAGTGTGCACCAGGTACAGTACTAAATATTTTACTTAGATCATCTCTGGGAATTTTTTTTTTAATCAGTCATCAATTTTATACACATCATTTTATACACGTCAATCCCAATCTCCCAATTCAGCACACCACCATCCCCACCCCACCACGGTTTTCCCTCCTTGGTGTCCATACGTTTGTTCTCTACATCTGTGTCTCAACTTCTGCCCTGCAAACCGGTTGATCTGTACCATTTTTCTAGGTTCCACATACATGCGTTAATATACGATATTTGTTTTTCTCTTTCTGACTTACTTCACTCTGTATGACAGTCTCTAGATCCATCCACGTCTCAACAAATGACCCAATTTCGTTCCTTTTTATGGCTGAGTAATATTCTCTGGGAATCTTTATCATAACCCATATTAGGCAAGCACTATTACTATCTCCATTTTACAGATGAGGAAACTGAGTCTCAAAGGGTCTTTACAAACTGCCCACGGCTGCCAGACTGGCGAGAGCTTGGTCAGGATTTGAACCTGGGCTGCCTGGTTCAGGGACAGAGCTTTTCCACTGAGGCTCAGCATCCTTTTCCCTTTGATTCTGTGGCCTCAACTGAGTTCAGAGTCCCTTGCACAGAGCAAGTACTTAATACCTATTTGTTGAATAAACAAATGAGTGAAGGTGAGGGAATGCAGCATTTCAAATGCATGAATAGCATTTCAAATTACAATTTGGGTAAGGCAAACCTAGTTCACGCTTCACGAAACCATTGCTCAAACCAAAGTCTGGCAGCACAGAGCCTCTCTCCAGCACCTCCATTCAGAGGGCTGTTAGCTATCAGAGGTGCTATGCTTGTATTATAGGACAGCACTTTGCTGTTATATTTTATTTTCTTTTTCGGTTTTCACTGATTTTTTTTATTGAACTATAGTTGATTTACAATATTGTGTTAGTTTCAGGTGTACAGCAAAGTGATTCAGATACACACACACACACACACATATATATATACATACATATATTCTTTTTCAGATTCTTTTCCACCATAGGTTACTACAAAATACTGAATATAGTATAGTATAGAATATAGGTATACCGTAAATCCACGCTGTTACATAATTTCTGAGAACGAGCTCCTGAAGTACAATATCCCCACTCCCCTTTGGTTTGACTAGATGCTCAGTGGTCACTCATCGGAGTATGTGATTTATTCCATTTTCAAGCTGTCAGAACACTTCCTTACAGTGGATTAACCAATGGCCTCATTTGCAGATATGTGAGTGAAGAAGCACAAGAGGGAATACATTCACACTGATTGAGGGGCTTTATGCCAGATGTGGGGCTAGAGAGTCTCAGGTATGTTATCTAATAGTCAAGTTTAGGGATAAGGACCACAGAGTTTAAAGCCCTTGCCCTCCCTCAGGTCACACAGCTGGTGAGCAGAAGATGTAGAAGGCAGCTCAAATTCAGATCTGTCTGATTCCAGACCGGTGCCTCTTCCACTTCATCACACACACGGCTTCGCATAGACTCTATTCTTGGGGAGCTTATATGGCGTATGTGCCTAAAAACGTATCGAATCCACAAGATGCCTTCTAATTAAATGCTATCTGAGAGTTATGGACATTTATTCTTACAGGGGTTTGGGGGAGGAGAAGTCACTGGGTGCAAGTGCAGTCTGAGATAGCTCCCTGGTCGAGGTGAGACTTGATACGGAATTTGAGAGAAACCAGTGTCTGGGGGCAAACAGGTGGATGAGAGGCTGGGGAGCGTGCACAGCTTTAATCACTCTTTCCTTCCTTCAACACGTTCTGAAAGCCCACTGTGTGTAAGACACTGGGCTAGATGTTATGTGTGACACACAGTGAATAAGACGAGGCTGCTTCACGCTGCCCTGCCTGTCACGCTCTCCCTGAGACTGTCCACCTGCTGCCATCCCTCTGTGCTCAAGATCCAGGCTGGGCATCTTCTCGTTCATGAAGCCATTTATCTCCTTGGTTACATTTGTGGGTTGTTGAGCCAGATTATCTGGTTTTGAAACCTGGCTCTACTAGTGAGTAGGTGGGTGAGTCTTAGACAACTAACTTCTGTGTGATCCAGACTCCTTTTTTGTAGAAGGAAGACACATACGTCATAATCTTGTGATGAAGATTAATTTAGTTAATATACATAAAGAAATCAGCAGAGTGTCTGACAGCTTCCTGGGTCAACAGACATTGAATGGAATAAAGATGGTGATGATGATGAAGGAAGAGGAAGAGGAAGAGAAGAATAAACAGGAAAAGAAGAAGCTTTTCCTGACAACTCCGCAGCCCCCAACACAGTGGATCACCCTCTCCTTGGGTCAACACCGTCCAAGGTACAGACAACTTACAGGCCTGTCCTCCCTCCTCCCCACCCCCATCACACAGTGAGCTTCTTAAGGGCAAAAACAATTATATGACCATCTGAATTTCTGCTGTTTGGAACCAACTAGGTTTTCAACAAATGATGAATAAAAGAACATTTAATGAATTCATGGAGTCCTCATGAATGCGTTACTGCCTGTGGCTGCCCAAAAAGGAACAAAGGAGACAGTGGCCACTAGGAAGATAGAATTTTTCAATTATGCACTAATAGAAAAATAATTCTGTTAGAGGAAGTAAAAACTGTCAGAAAAATTAAGAGGAGGGAAGAAAGGGAGCTAGTAGCTGCAGACCATCTGGCATGAGTTAACTACTGTGTTGGGACAGATGTAAATATTAATTTTATTAATACTACATAGAAATTCCATTAAATAATGCTTTTATGTGGCCGAGGATTAGAAAAGAGAGTGAAAATAACACTACAAATAAAAGCTATTTATTCAATTAGTTGTCTGAATTGTGCCAGGGAACTTGCTGGTTATCTACCATATTTTACCAGATTTGATTAGCAGCAGGATTTTTTGTGGAAGATATTATGAGGTTCATTTTATAAAAGAGAAACACAGGTCAGTGAAGTTCAACGACTTGACCGAAGTCATGCAGCCAGGCACGGGCAGACCAGTTCTAACCAAATCTAAAGTCACCAGTCATTGCTATGAATTAGAAGCTATACCGCCAGACATCAGGCCCCACTGGATTATATCACACATAGCTGGTCGAATTACCAAAAAGTCAGAATTGACCCATTGTATTGTCGAACTGATTTTCTGTTTTGTCAACCTTTGGGTTCTTGAAATCTCATTTAAAGGAAGCATGAATGATGTGTGCTTGTGGAAACAGATTTGTAAAAATAAATCTTTCAAAAGAGATAGCAAATCAGTCTCTGGGTTTTTCTGTAGATATCAGAAGGCAATGTAGGAGGCAGCTGTGACGATGCTCCTTGGGCCCTCCAACCACAGGGAGGAGCTGTCCTAAGGCTCCAGCTGCTGCTGTTTGATATCTCTCGCTGGATTTGTGCCAAGGCCATGCCTCCCACAGGCTTCTCTGGGCCAAGGACTGAGCATGGCAGGGATACCAAGAAAAACTAGTTCCTGGGAGACAGGGTCTCCTCTAAACTGACTTTGGCTTGAGGATGTCCAGGGGCTTTGCTGGACTTGACTGTGACTGCACGGCGGTCCAGGATGCTCACATCCAAATCTCTCTCCTTCACTTGGGGTCACAGACTTGCCTTGTGATTGGTTGTCTCTCCCAGCCTTCTCAGGTGACCTCCCTGTTTTTTTCTGATGCAGGCACCTCTCCTAACAAAACCGTAGCATGTTTGATCTGGTCGTGGGATCTCTTCTCGGAGGACCCAGACTAATACAGTGTAGAAGAGCCACGTCTCAGCAAATTGCCTCACACACTAGTTCAGTTCATAAATTTGATGCAAAGTGAAAAAGAAATCATAAGGCTTTAGAGAAGATTACTTGTATAGGATAGCAACTGTCTCAAAATACTAAAAGATTTTAAAATTTGTTAAGTGTTTTGTATATGGGATCTTGTTTATATCCAACCACAATTCTACAGTGTAACATGTTCATCTTCAATTATCATTGTCCAGATGAGGAATCGGAAGCTCCAAGTTTTACAGAACATTCCCAAGGGGGAAACAATGACTTGGTGGTGAGCTAAGGCTCCAATCTAGGTCTCACAACTCTCAGAATTTTAATAGAATGTGGTTTCAAACCTAAAACCTGGGTATATTCAGGATCAATTGTTGTTCTTGTCACTTCATCAGTCTTCTCAGGTTTGCTATTTATAGTAAGATACAATGTGGTCTAGATCTAGTTAAAGGCTTTCTGGGAAAAGACACGTGCATGTACCCAGCAGAGGCCCAGGAGTAAGTGTTCAATAGTGGTAAGCTGAACTAAATTGAAAGTTGATACACATGGAAGACTTAGGACATTTCTCAAGAATCTGATAACCTAAGAGCTATGCAAATTGGAATGGATTTTTTTAGGCTTTCAACTTTAAAATATCATTCGTTTTTTAAAAGGAAAAATAGATACACACACAAAAATAAATAAACATGAGATTCTGGTAAACAGTGGAAGCCGAGAACAGAAGGCTGTATAAACCTGCAGACCTAACATTTGTACAGCATGCTGCAGCTTTCTGGGTACTGCCGCACACAGCACTGATTGCAACCTTTACAACAGCCCCAGGAGGGAGGCAAACCCTCTTCTAGAGATGGGACAAAAGAAGTTCCGATCAGAAAATAAAAGCCACGCAATGGTTATATTAGCAAGGGCTCTGGGCTAAAAGTGAATGGGATTGACAAGTCTGAGTAGAACAGGTGAAGTGATGGGGTTAGGGGCCTATATGCAAGCATTTGTGCCAAGCAGACTTTCACAGTGGGAAGTGTCCATTAAGGAGTACATTTCTAGGCTAGACATAGGAAGGCAGGATTTGAGGATGCACAGCTTTGGAACACAGGTTGACAACACCCTTGGCAGAAAAATGGGTGTAGCGGCAATTGTGGGTCAGACCAAATCAATGACAGAGGGACAGGCAGATTGGATAAGGAAGAGTGTGGCAAATGCCTCGTGGTGATTAGCCAACATGTGAGTTTTTGAGCAGGCGGGAGACCCTTTCCACCGAGGACTTTAAGAAACAACCGGGTCAGATTTTACAGGGGGGTGGATTTCCTGTGCGTGCAGGTTTGGACAAGATCTAGGAAAATTTGGAGTTTTACTTTTAATGTGACTCCCTCGCCTCCTTTCCCGCACACTAAGGAAATTCAAATTCAGGTTACTTTTTGATATTAGGAATTTTGGGGGGACACCTTGGTTATAGCAGAAGAGCCCTGGAATAGACATTAGGCTGCCTGCATTCTAGTACTAGCATCACAACGAAGTAGTTTACATAATGATGAGCAAATCACTGCTGCCCTCTGATCCTCAAAAGAGAGGGTTAGGCTAGAGCTCACATGTCTTGAGGAGCGCGTGGGTGATGTACACATTGTACGTGACCATACAAGTGGGAGGGGCCTTTGTGAACTGAGGCATATGGATGCTCAAAGTTTTACAACTCAGTGTTGGAAAAAACTCTACAGTCCAACCTTGGTTTGTGAACCACCAATTTGTAACCTCTAGACTCAGTATTGGCTACTCTAAAATGTGGTTACTGCAAAGAGGGAAGTTAACCACAATGATTTTCTTGAAGGAAAATTAGAAACTGTTGAACATTTACTATCATACGGTGAATACGTATTATCTTCATCTTAAACAATGTGGGGGTTTTTTTTGCCTAATTTTTACTCCTACACACCATAAAAGCAACTGGGATAAGTGTTTCATATGCAGTCAACTCAGAGTGAAAGAGATTATTCAAAAATAGTGAGTTAGAGTCTAGACTTGTGAGATTGTATGTAGACTTACGCTAGCAGCAGGAGAACCAAAAAAGAAAACCATGAGGCCAGTGGGCATAGAGCACAGCCTATGAGCCATACAGAAGGGGACCTGCAGGTAGTAAAGGGAGACTGGGAAGCACATGATGGGAACTTAGATGCCTGTGAGAGGCTGAAAGGGGGCCAACCATAGTAATCCTAGAGAAGTTTCCAAGACATTCAAGAGTGGATGGTACCAGCAATTAGCCTCCTAGGGTGTGCCCAGGAGACTGCATGGGAAGCCCTGTGTCCCACGCTGTACGTGAGTGGTAGATTAGCAAAGGCTGGGGGTGGGATTTAGTTAGCTGGGCTTGGTAGCAGAGTCCCCAGTGTGATGTGGGGAAAGCGAGTCCTACCTCCCTAAATCTCCAGACAAGGGAGCAGGAAGAGCAGCGGGAGCTAAAGTGCTGAGAGCTGGCTGATTGGAGCGGGGCTGGTGTCAAAGCTGAGGACGCAGAGTTGGAAGACCTGCCACTAGAAGCCATGGCCCGACTCAGGCAGAAGCAGGAGCTGCCAGGACACGTGGTCCTGGCATAGTGTGGGCGTCTGCTCGTGGCAGCTCCCTTAACACACGTCATAGAGTCTTCTCTTGACCTAAGAGAAGACCACACATTCAGTCGATAAACACTGATTGAGCCCTGAGATGCCAGTCGCTGTGCTGGCCGTTCACAGTAAATGGTGCCTGTTTCATGGTCCTGTGTGTGGAGGCAAAGTATGCCAAGAAAAGTATGAGAAGAGAGATGGGAGAAGAAAGGAATTACCAGGTGAATAAAAGAGGGAAGGCATTCAAGGCAGGGGACAGTGCCAAGAGATGAAATCATGCTGTTCCTCACAGACAGGACAGGACAAGGCATACTGGAGGGTGAGCTGGGGATGGATCACTTGCATGTGAAAAGCAGAGAAGTGAATCTGGGAGAGTGAATAAAACCACTCAAGGCCTCTGACTGAGGGAACCCCTAAGGAAACACAAGTGAAAATGGTAAAGGATATAATGAATATACAAGACCCCCAAGGGGAACTGATCACCATGTTAGAGATGAGGAATAATGGAAATGGGGCTCTTTCCCTCTTGAGCTCAAGAATCCCATGAGAGCCTCTATATTCCCTTAAACAAGAATCATGCCTGGAACATGGTAGGTGCTCAGTAAATACTGAATGTGTGAATGAATTTCTGCTCAAAATAAGGACATACTTTCTAATAGTACAAAAAAAAAATGCTAAAAGATAGGCTCAGACACCAAGGCAGGGATTGAGTGTCCCAAACTCTAACTGCTTAAGGCTAGCTTGGGGTTGGTCCACACAACCTTTTTATTTCTTTGTGCACTAAATTCTTTGAGCCTGGGGTTGGAGGTGGCAGGAGGAAGTGACTGAGGAGTTTGGGAAGCTGCAGAGATCACAGACTTCATTGCTTCTACCACTTGGCCTGGGGCCAGCCTTGCTAATTATCCCCGTGGATGGAGATGATGGAAGTAAGCGGGCCTTCTACACTGGCTGCTCCCAAACAGCCTGCAGGTAGAGCCCAAGCGACAGTAAACATTCTGTCGCAACACTCCTGTCTGCGGACACCCACCCTCCTGCAGATGCTAATGTATTGGCCTGCAACAAACTGAACACACCTGAATCCAAAAATGCTTCCTGAGCAGAGCTAAAAGCCCAGCAGAATTTCCTGGAGCATCAGCATATATGTCTTGCTTTTTCTTCCTTCAACTAAGAGAATGGGTTAGCCAAAAAAAAGCCCCATAAATGTCCTCAAGGAATGTCTTATTAATTCTCAGGTCTCCTGAGCACCCATCTTCCCAAGGAGCAGTGCGATAACAAATAGCAAATCTAAGAAAGACAGCTGATTAAGTGAAGAATTACGTTTATTATAATTGGTGTTTCTAAGTAGGTTGCCCAGTAATTGTTTAAAAAATAACATGCACAGATAAAGCTGCAAATCCTTTTTTTTGGCATAACAATGAGATATTATTAATTTGTGTGGTGGTCGTAATAGAGTTTAATGAATTTTCTGCTTGAATAATCTTCGGGAAACTCTACTGCCAATTAAATAAATATCAGCTAAATAAGCACAAACAAGTGAAAAATAAGGAGACTGGAGAGAAAATATTCTACGAGACCTTCATCATCTGGTCCCACTTGCTTCCCTCCGACACACATCTAGAATATGGATCCTGTCATGTTCTCTCTGCCTGGGATGCCTTTGCCTGAGGCAGCCCATCAGAGAAGTCTTGATCTTTGGCTGTCCTCACCGTCCTGTTTACCAGCCCTTTGTGGGTGATGCATTCCCTGCTTTGCCCCAGAGTTACTGGCTTTCTTCTATTTGTTTCCCTAGCACTCTGTTTGGCATTTATCATATTATCTAATTATTAGTTGTTTATTTGCCTCTCTCCCCTGCTTGCCTGTGAATTTTTCATGGGTAATGATTTTTCTTTTATTGGTGTGTCTTCAGTGTCTGGCATAACACCTCGAACATAGTAGGTTCTTAATAAAGATTTAAGGAACTCCCATTCCGATAGCCATTCATTCTTTCTTTTATTTCAGCTCTTAGGCACTCAATGCCTAGTATTCACTAAGTGACTTCATTCATCAAACAAGATCCAGCTCAGGTGTAACCTCCAGAATCTCTTCCCTGATCCTGCCCATTCTCCTTATTCTCTGTCAATGAGCTTCCATAGTTCTTACTTTATACTCTATGCCATCCAACCTCTACTTACCATTTCTTTGTTTTTATATAGAGGCAGCACCTCAGAGGGACTAGAGAAAAAATAAACATCTGTGTGTTTTAAAATTAGACTTACTTGGATTATTTTAAATCATATTTGAGCTTGTTCGCTGGATGCTATTTTTATTAGCTTGCCAGGGTTGCCGTAACAAATACTACAGATGGGGTGACTTAAACAACAGAAATGTATTTTCTCACAGTTCTGAAAAGTACAAGTCCAAGATCAAGTTGTCAGCAGGTTGGTTTCTCCGGTGGCCTGTCTCCATGCTTGCAGATGGCCACCTCCTCGCTATGTACACATGTACACACTGGGCCCTTCCTCTGTGTGTGCACACCCCTGCTGTCTCTTTGTATGTCCTGATGTCCCATCTTTTTTTTTTTTATAAATTTATTTATTTATTTACTTTTGGTTGTGTTGGGTCTTCATCGCTGCACGCAGGCTTTCTCTAGCTGCGGTGAGCGGGGGCTGCTCTTTTTTGCAGTGTGCAGGCTTCTCATTGAGGTGGCTTCTCTTGTTGCGGAGCATGGGCTCTAGGCACGCGGGCTTCAGTAGTTGTGGCATGTGGGGTCAGTAATTGTGGCTCGTGGGCTCTAGAGCTCAGGCTCAGTAGTTGTGGCGCACGGGTTTAGTTGCTCCGCGGCATGTGGGATCTTCCCGGACCAGGGATCGAACCCGTGCCCCCTGCATTGGCAGGCAGATTCTTAAATACTGCACCACCAGGAAAGTCCATGATGTCCCTTCTTATAAGGGCACCAGTCAGATTGGATTAGGGTCCACTCCAATGGCCTCATTTTAACTTAATTACCTCTTTAAAAGCCCTATCTCCAAATACAGTCACATTCCAAGGTGCTGGTGGTAAGAGCTTCAACATATGAATTTTGAGGGGGACACAATTCAATCCATAACACTATTAATTTCCAGCTCAATGCTTAGACCTAGAATTGTCAATTAGATGGAACTCTCAAGCTTGAGACCAGGGACCTTACATGTTCTGCAGCTAAGGCCACCAGGGTAAAATACAGATTGTCCATGGGAAGTCTTATACCCATTATAGCTTTGTCATGTCTCAGGGCTAAGAAGAGCTTGGGGAGACACAGGCTTGCGGGAAAGGGAAGAAGTTAGAAAAGGGCCCCTAGCCAACTTTATGGCAGAACACTGGACAGGATGAAAATTCACCATTCACTGCTCAAATAGTGGGGTCGACTTGGGTGGGACTTGGGTCATTGCTAATTCCCAAAGAGGTTTGGAAATGGTTGGTGGAATACTGTTTGGGGTGAGACTTACATTCAGATGAAGAATAGTATTGTGTCCAGAGCAATTTCTGTATTGGGAGGAGGCAACTATAAAATTCCATGAGCATTTATTTACTCACTGTTCCTTGAGCACAAGCAAACCAAAGAAAAGTCCTGTTTCAGACTTTGGAATATCTATTATTTGCAATTCCCTTTGCTCAGTTAGGACTCGGGACAGCGAGAGTCAAGGTGGGGAAGTACAAAGTTGAATCAGACACAGTTCACCACAGATAACTGCCTAGTAGATAAAGCCTGTTCATAAATTAGATCAAATGACATAACCCCAGAAAGTCCTTTGTGAAGCGTAGAGTGCTGCATAAAGGTGAGTTATTCTCATCAATCACTGCATCATAGTACTCAGTGATGCCAGTGAGGCAGAGACACTGTGTAATGGGAGATCAGGAGATGACTTCATCCCTATTAGCATCTTGCACTGCTGGGCCAGAGGAGACACAATAAATACACATTGACAGGTGCCATTAGGCCCAGGAAAGTATTTTTCTTCCTCACTCCTGGAACTCAAAGGAGAAGATCATGCTTCTTCCTTATTGTTTCCCCCTCTCTTCTTTTAGATGTTACCCAAAACTTAATGCCAGCGATACCATGAGGTAAGATGAGAACTTGGTCAAATCCCAGCCCTACCACTTGACAATTATCTCACAGGAACATTGCTAGTCATGGTCCTGGGTTTCAATTTCCTCAGCTGTGAGTGGACTTAATGTTTTCTATTAAGTCCATGTGTACATTACATGCAATCATTGTATGTAAATGTAATCATTGTATGTACAGCACAAAGCACAGTTCTCCATACAGAATAAATGATTCTTTCTGGTTTCCTCTGTTTGCAGAGCAATTCCTGGACAGGAGGTATAATATAGGACCCTCAGTGAACTGCACATTGGTCTTCTCCCCTCTTCCTGTCCTCACAATGAATTTAATAATGTGAAATCAGTTAAAGACAGTGGTGAGAGGTAACAAAGTCAGAGAACGGTGCTGTATCATTTCCTTGCCTTGACTTTTTGGAGTGTTGTGTGCATAGGAGGGCAAGGTGGTCCTGAGCATTGCTCACCACTTGACCGACACTTGTTCCCCGACAAGTCATCTTTGTTGCACGGTGCAATAATATTCAGGACCTAGGACCTCTTGGTTGATTTTCCTGCCTCAAAGTTGGAGTGTTGGTCCAGAAGGGAGAGGAGTTTGGTCCAATCTAACCTGTCACTTACTACGATCTTGGACAATTAACTAAAACTGGTTTTCTCATCTGTAATGTGTATGTACTAGCAGAACTAACAGCCCAATCTGGCTGTATGGATGGCATTGAATAATGTTTTATTATTGTCCTCGCCATTATTGGTCATCTAATGGTTTGGATAGTGATAGCATAAAAAAGAAACATAGGGTTCTGAGGGTACTGGCTCATAGACAATTCATCATAACGAAAATAAACAATAGCAATTTTATCCAGAAATATCCCTTTTTGCTCCTACTTCAACTTTATTCCTTTTACTTATTTAGAGAAAGATATAGGCTTGTAGTTCCACATTAATATTTTAGTTACTTGTCAAAAGTTTAAGAAAGGTATTAGGATGTATCAGAAGGAAACTTTTAGATTGTTGTTGTTTAAGTTAGCTTATAATATGTCATTGAAATGGAAACTAAATTTAAGGGCAGGGACTTCTATTCAATGATTCTTGATTCAGCCCTTCTCCTTTCCACTGTTCACTCATTAGTTCAACAAACATATAGAGAATGAGCTAAAAGAAGACTGAATAGATATTGTTTAAAAGGTAGCTTTTTATTCATTCATTTAGTTAATTAATCATTTATTTCTTGCTATGGACCATACACACTCTCTAAGGTACTAGTGAATAGTTACAATCCTTGTTTTTATGCAGCTTATGGTCTATTGCATTCTAGAGGGGGTGATGAACATTACATAAACACAAATAATTTCAGGATAGTAAAATATGAAGGACACAAGGAGTATAATAGATAATAATCATGTGTGTGGTTGTGTGGGTATATAGAGAGGGATCTACTTAAATAAAGTGAGCAGAGAAGTGAAGAAGTCACTTTTAAGCCAAATTCTGAATGATGCTTGCCTTTAGAATGTCACACTCTTCACTTTCTAGGTGAAATTAGGAAGCCAAATTCTTTTAGATGACAGAATATTGGCCATGCAGAAATTTCCAGATAAATTCTCTAATTTTTACAAACTCTTTGCACTAAAAACACTAACTCAAATCAAAAGTAAATTAATCACTTCAGCTAATAAAACAAACATACTTTTAGTAAAATGACAGGTGAGATTTTCTGAAATCTCTAAAAATACTAGACACTGGGTTAATATCAGCAAACATTTCTTAATTCATAGCCAAGCTCACTGGCACCCACTTGCATTCTCCCTCAAATACATATATAAGGAAATCTCCAGAGGCCACAAATAGAGAGGGAACAAGCCACAGTGATAAATAAATACTGAGTGGTTGGCTTGGGGGCATTTGCCAAGACCAGCTATCTAGAGTCTTGAGTTTTAATGGCTTCAGACCCACAGAGGATAAAGGATTAGAACTAAGGACTCCTAAATATAACTTAGAACCTCAAAGACTATATGTTAAAGGGTGTTTTAGGGGACAAAAAAGCCTGCCAGCAAAGGAAAGTCATAAGGAGAGTTTTTTGTTTATTGAGAAAAATGTCTCACTGAGAGTTTGTAACTACAGGCCATACCTCAAGCAGGTATGAGAGTCTGAAACTACACTGTAAGTTTTGTGAAACCTCAAGTATAAAATGTATTAAAAGTAATCTTGGGTTTATGGTGCCTTAGGGCTCCCAGTAATAGTATAAATGTAAATTTCCCTTAGAGAAGCTCAGCTGCCAAAATTGAGAAAAATGCAAAAAGCAGAATCAGATACCAGAGAATTCATGTTTTGGGGATTATACAGAACATAAGAATGTTTAAATGTTTGAAGAAATAAATATGGAGCCAAAAACATGAGACTGGAATATGACTATCAAAAATGACTCAAAGTATTTAAAAAGACCTATATATAACTCCCAGAAGTGAAAGAATAAGCACTTAACCCTGGTTCCCCCCTCCGTAAAAAGAAGAATGCCCTCTATATTTGGGTTAAAGAGCAAAGTAGAAATAGGTTAAGAGAGAATTAGTGCATTATAAGAAATGTCTGAAGAAATCATACAGAATGCAGCACGAATAAAAGCAAAGAGATGAAAACGTTAAGAGACATGGACAATAGAATGACAAGGACTAACATTTAGTAGGAAACTCAGCAGAGAATATGGAGGATTTCAAAAAGGCAGTATAATATTATTTTGCAGGAGAAAATGTTCTAGAACTGGCTAAAAATACATCCTCAAGTCAGAAAACAAAAAGATCCCAAGTCAATTAATAAAAATATATACCCAGATGTATCATTGAGAAAATGTAGAATATTAAGGACTAAGAGATATTAAAAGTAGACAGGGAGAAAATAAAAGAGCATAGGAATAACGATTAGACTAATAGGCTTAACAGCAAAAATGGAAGCCAGAAGACAGAAGGATATCTCAAAATTAAGAGAAAATACCATCATCCTAGAATTCTGTAATCAGCAAAGCTATATTTAAAAAAAGAGTTAAATAATAATGTTTTATAAAATAAACAATAATAGAGAGAGACCGCCAATATACCCTCACTAGAGAAACTTAAAATGTATTCTACATAGAAGGAGATCAATTCTAGTGGAAATATATGAGATGCAAGACATAATGGTCAGCAAGTCAATTGTTATTCCTGTGTGCAAAATAAATAAATACTAATTTTTTAATTAACAAAACGTGTAACTTTATTGCTTAAAAAAGAGATAAAACTAGAATGTAAAACAATAATAACATGGAAGGCAGGAAGTCTTTCTGGCACATCCAAAAGTGAATGTCCAGGTTAAAAGCAATCTAAAGTTTGTTTTGGAGAAAGCTAAAGAAATTGATTACAAGAAATTATAAAGAAAACAATTTAAAGGACAGAAATAGGGTGAAAAACTGCAAGAACAGTAGAAGGAAAAATAAAATAAAATAATATATTAAGGGAGACAACAATAGAGCATTAAAAACATTAAAGTAATATAAATAAAAATGTATCACAATACGTAGTAATATTTAAGCTTACTAGTTAGCTTAAATTGTTAACATGAATTCACAATAATGAAACCCAGCCACATGACACTACTTATCCAAGACACAACTAAAATATCAAGTGAAGGGAGTGATGTCAGCATCATGGCAACGTAAGACATCCCTCCTTTGTGTTTCCCCTGTAAACAACTAATTAGGCATCAATCCATGAATAAAAGTATCTCTGTGGGAGTTATAGGAACGAGCACCTTATGCCAAAGGACCCAGGTGGAGGCTCACCCACACATGCGTTGGGTGATAGGCAGAGAGACCAACCTCCATACAAGCTACAGGAAAAGCAGGAGCTTGTAAAACACCACAGCCTCTCTCAGTCCCGGTTGGGGAAAACCAAGAAGAGTGCTGACCTGGGCAGACACCCACAGACAAGAGAGAATTTGTAGAAGTCCAGCCTTCCCAAGGAGGGATTCCAGTACTCTGTTCAAGTAAAAATTAGCAGTTTGGACACACTGAAGAGGGTAAGCAGCTTTGCTGGCACCACTTCTCCCCCAAGGCAGCCCAGCACAGGGCTGAACTAGCCAACAGTAGGCTCTCCCATGTGGGGAAAGGAGAGTAATGAGCAAGTCCCTGGCTACTCTTGTTGTGTAAGATGCTGCTGGATAAGCCTACTCCTCTCCCATGGCACTGAGTACTGAGGCGAGACCTCCATGACTGGGGGAGGGCGGAGATCGAGAAAGAGGCAGATATGAATATCAAAGGGCATTTTAGGAATGTGGTTCCTGCAGAATGTTTCACAACTGCAGCAGGAAGTTTGCCCATGAACCACGGGGAGAACATCACTCAAGGATCTCCTCAGCAGGTTCACAGACACCCCCAGAGCTCTGAGTGCTAAGCCCACACCTCCCCCCACTCCCTGGCTGGCTTTGAGTGTGTGCTCCAGTGCAGCAGTGATAGTGGTTCTGGTGAATAGGGAGGCCCTCTGAAAACAGGCCAGGGGTTGTGGGCAAGGGAGGAACCACAAACATGAGCTGTAGTGCCACCTCTGGAAGATGAAAGAGAGGTTTCTAATAGCCAGCCTGGTGAGGTTTAAGAACCAGACAAACATAAAAGCTTAAGAATTCTGCCACAGGAGGGATCAAGAAGAGTGGAGCAGGTGTACCTATACAAAGGCAGAGAAAACCCAGAAAATAACAGCACCAGCAAACGGAATACCCCATATGAAGGCAAACAGCAAAGATTTGAGGAGGTGTCTGCTACTTCAAATGGGAAACATCAAGGAAACATATCATCACCAAAACATATCATCACCAAATAATAATTCTCCAATAACCAAGCCCAGTGCCATAAAATTTTGTGATTTAGTTGATAATGAATTCATAATCACCGTTTTGAGGAAACTAAAAAAGCTACAACAGAGAAACACAATTCAACAAAATCAGGGAAACAATTCATAAACAAAATTTAAAAATAATGAAGAGATAGAAAACATAAAAATCATTTTCTGGAGCTGAAGATTTCAGTGAATAAAAGGAAAAATGCAACAGAGAGTGTCTACAGCAGAATAGATCAAACAGAAGATAGAATCACTTATCTCATTTGAAATAATCCAGTCAGAGAAGAACAAAGAAAAAAGAACAAAATGAGTGAAGAAAGCCTAACTGATTTATAGGACATATACCATATGATATCACTTATATGGGGAATCTAAAATAGCCAAACTTGTAGAAACAGAGAGAATGTTAGTTACCAGGGACTGGAGTTGGGAGAATTGGGGAGATATTGTTTAAGAGTACAAACTTGCAACTAAAGATAAATAAATCTGGAGATTGAATGAACAAAAGTTACAAAGCAACAAGACCTTAATTGTTCTCTAAAAATGAAACGATAATCATGTAACATGTTACAGATGTTAGCTAATGCCACAGGCGTAATGATATTACAGTATGTAATACTGCCAATGCAGGGGACATGGGTTTGATCCCTGGTCTAGGAAGATCCCACATGCCGCAGAGCAACTAAGCCCATGCACCACAACTACTGAGCCTGTGCTCTAGAGCCTGCGAGTCACAACTACTGAGCCCATGTGCTACAACTACTGAAGCCTGTGTGCCTAGAGCCCATGCTCCACAACAAGAGAAGCCACCCCAATGAGAAGCCTGTGCACCGCAGTGAAGAGTAGACCTCGCTCGCCGCAACTAGAGAAAGCCCGTGCACAGCAACGAAGACCCAACACAACCAAAAATAAATAAATAAAATAAATAAATTTATAAAAAGAAAAATCTAAGGAATGTTTTTCTGTGAAAATTTGCTAAGAAAATCCCAAAACTGATATGGCTGGTAAGGCCATGAAGAGTCATGGCAATTCTGAAAAAGTAAAATAAAGCAAGTAGACTTGTTCCCACTATATCAAGACTTATAAAAAAACCCACAATAATGGAAAGAGTGTGGAATTGGTGCAGAGAAAACAAATAGACCAATGGAATAAAATAGTCCCCAGTGTCACACAAACTTGAAAACTTTATGTATGTCACAGGTGGCATACTGCTATATATGAGTAAAGGGTGATCAAGTCAGTGAATCTTGCTGGGTGAATTGGCTATGTATCTGGAAACAAACAACAAACAACAAAATTGGATCCCTAATTCATCTGCAATATAAAAGAAAATGAAAGCTGGAATAAAAATCTAAGTGCAAAAAAGTAAACTTTATACCATTCAGAGAAAATGTAAGAGACTATCTTTTTACCTCAAGGTTTGAAATATTTATTAAACCAGGCACAAACTACATAAACCAGAGAACAAAATATGGTAAAATTTGACTACCATTAAGAAAAATAAACAAATTAAAAATTCAACAAATTAAAAATAAATTTGTTGAAAGGGAACATTGAGAGCCGTAAGACAATTTTTTAGAATGTAAAAAGGAGTAAAAAAAATCAAATAGTCTAACAACTCAAAATATGGCAAAAAATATGAATAATCAGTTCTCAGGAGAAATATTTAAAAAAAAGATATTAAGCCTCAATGGTAAACTGAAAGAAGCCAATTAAAACTACTTTGAGATGTATTACATCTAAGATGGATCAATATTTAAAGCCTGATATACCAAATGTTGGTGAAAATATGGTATAACAAGAACTCGTAGACAGCAATTAAACTGAGGTATAGACCCTAGATGGAGAAACACTCACTAGTTTACAATAAGTCATATAAAAGAGTGTTCAGTACTTGGAAACAAAAAACAGAACTAAAACAAAAGAAAGCTATAAAAAGCCATAAACAAGACAACCACTAAAAGAATGAACAAATCAATTACAGTATATTCATTCAATGATGTGCTACACGAGTATAAAATGACAAAAAATGATCTACAGTTGAAATTATAAAGGCCAATGATTCTTATGACTGTTGATAGAAAAACAAGCTGTAATAGAATATTATGTAATGAAACTCTATGTATAAACATATACACAATTTTTTAGGGAAAACACAAGCACATCTACAAATTATTAGAATTAAGGTTTCTGGGTATAAGATGAATGTGTGAAAAACAACTTTATTCCTATATACCAAGAGCAAGGAATTTTAACACAATAATGTACCATTTTCCACTAACTATAACAGCAAATACATAAAATACCTACGTATACACACACATATGCAGTCATCATATTCAAATATGAATGTGTATTATCAATACCAAATACAGGGTAGTGCATTCCTTTGAAGGGGAGGGTAGAAAATACCACCAGGAAAGGAAAGAGGAGGCTTCAACAACACTGGTAACATTTTATTGTTTCTAAAGGGAGTGGTCTTTGTTTTATTATTCACTACATAACTTTTTATATCTTTAACACTGCATAATACATTTTTTAAACATCTGAAAAGATCTGACCTCAGGTCTGTATCTAAGGCAAGAGATAAGGAAAGCCAGTCTTTAAGTTCCCCATTCAGGTTCCCATTCTGAGCCCTCCTTCCCTAGGAGGCCAGGGAAGGAGGTAAAATAATGAAATTAACATACGCTCTGGAAGAGGAAGCAAAAATCAGAGCCTCCAAGGGACATCATTTTGGGTTGCTCAGGCTCTTCTTGCCAGTCACATTTTTGTTCACCAAATCCTTAACTTCCCTAGATTTTCCTTTAGGAAATCTTCCAAGGATGGAAGCAAATTTTTCTTTCCTTGAATGACATTATGGTTTCCTGTCATTCTTTTTTCTGTAATTTCCTGTCTTGGATTGCATTATTCATGCACATGCCTTTCTCCTCTGCTTCTCTCCCTCAGCATGTAGTCTGTGTTCCCTAGAGCACAGGGTAGCCTATGGTCAATAAGCATCAGCTGAAAGAAGGGGACCACGTGGTGCAGGAAGAACACAGGCTACAGAAGTCAGGCAGACTAGACTCCACCTGCAGCTATGGACTTCACCAGTTTTGCTGTCCCAGGGGCATGACTTCACCCCTGTGAGCCTCATTTCCTCAGCTGAAAAGTGGACACAGTAATAGCTAAAATCTCAAGAGGTTGTGCTGTGAGGATTATAAGTGCCAATTTCAGTCCCTGACCCAGAGCAGACACCCAATAAACATCAGTTCCTTCAACACTTCCTTCTTTTAGTTTGAAAGATCTCAAAGTAGCTAGTAATGAGTTGGATCATTGCCAACCTCACAGAAAATGCAGGCTTAATGGTAATCTCTCTACATAGTGAGCCTAATTGCGTTTGAATAGGCAGCCATATCACTTGGAGAGTAATGAGAGATTATAAATGATGATTTAATGCACTGAGCATTCACACTTAGCAGTCAGGTAGAACCCTGCTAAGGGCTGATGTTCAGGAACTGGTACAACCAAGTTCGTGAAAGTTCCCAAGGACCCTGGCACATTTTTCTTTTTTAATGTTCATTCCTCCAGGGCAGAAATCAAACACACCCTTAGATCACAGGGCCAATTTCCTACCTCTGAGGTGTCATTCATTCTCAAAATAAGCCTTAGTTAATACGAAAAATAAACAACTCTCTACCATTCCCAACACATACAAACTCATTTTTAAAATCTGAGGGTTTTCCTGTGTTTCACTAAAAATGTGAAACTGTTCGTCTTTTAAATCACACGTTCCTGATTGAGGTAAACATGTCTTTCTTGCTAGAGGGTTACTCCAGGAATGTCACCTGATGTCGACATTACATATTAATCTAATAGTACACACTTGTCCCTTCTTCCCAGGACAACTATCCAGTGATTTAATGATGTGGTCAGGTCCCCCTTGAGCTTTTTCTTCTCCAGGCAAAATATGCCTTCTTTTTTAAGACTACTGTTCAAGGTAACATTTTGTCTCTTACGAATAATGATATAAAGAACATATTCAAAGGTGGCATGAGGAAATAAACAATATTATGGAAGTATTCAGAACAAAAACTCATAGAACAAGAATCACCTCCCTTATTATTTATATTAAACTTCTATTAATGAAGCCTAGGATTGTCTTAGAGTCTTTGGTGAAATTGTTCCAATTCTAACTAAATATTAAGCTTAGCAGGGACTAAAATCCACAATTCTCCTTCACATGGCTTGCTGCTGAGTGGTGCCTGCTTTTCCTGTACTCATACGATTCATTACCTTGGCAGGTATTTATTCAATGCACACCCTGTGCCAGGTACGGTGCTAGCTGCAGGAGACACAATCAAGATATAGTTCCAACTTGCAAGGTGTTCTCAGTCTAGTGAGGGCAACAGGCAATTAAACACAAGTCGATACATCCCACAGTAATTATGTTAAGAGATTCCCGGAGGAGAAGACCTTGGAAAATCTGGTAGGGCTTCCCAAATGAAGTGACATAGAAGGATGAATGGGTATTAGGTGGACGAGGAGGGTGGAGGAGCAGAAGCAGGAGAGCCCGAGTTTCCTCGCAGAGAGCGCCTGCGATCCAAGGATAAGCATCCCAAGAGAAATTCACACAGCATTACTTCAGCCAAGACCAATGGAAGCAAAAGTCACAAAAGCCCACCCAGGTAAAAGCGGAAGGACTCTACTATTTCATGGAATGTTGGCAAGGTTTTAGAAGAGCAGGTATTCAGAAAACATAATCTGCCACTTAAGCAATGACCTATAGTTGAAGCATAGACTCTACTATATTTCATGGAATGTTGGCAAGGTTTTAGAAGAGCAGGTATTCAGAAAACATAATCTGCCACTTAAGCAATGAACTATAGTTGAAGCATAGACTCTACTATTTCATGGAATGTTGGCAAGGTTTTAGAAGAGCAGGTATTCAGAAAACATAATCTGCCACTTAAGCAATGAACTACGGTTGAAGAATAGAGTATGAGAGGTTGGAGAAAAGGCCAGAGATTGGACTTCGGCTTCAGCTTGTTAGGTTTTTGTTTTTGCTCCAATCCCCATTTCTGATCAATTCATATCTGTCTCCATTCCCTTTCTCTGGCACTGTGTTTTCTGCCAAGTATTAGAGGCAACCTGGAGAAACGAATCTTTAACGTATTAGGAAATGGGCTACGATGTACATGTAATATAATGCTTTAGTCTGTTAAAGGTTACCAGTATGGAGGCAGGTGTATATGTTGACAAAGAGAATTAATAGGCCTAGTGGATCGTATATGTGATGAAGAATCAAAGGAAAAAGGTTAGTCCTGACTTTCAGATCTTGAACCGTCTCTGAAACCTCTTAAAAACTTCATTCCCTCACTTATGAAATTTACAGAGTAATAGGAATGAATCACTATAAAGAAAAAAAATAAAATGGAAAAAATGTGAGCTATGACTAGTGATTTGTTTCTCAGATCAACCACATGATTGTAAGCTCCATGTGGGCAGGTGTCTCATCTTTCCTTTTTATCCTGGGGTCCCCAGTGCCTAGAACAATATTTAGCTCATAGAAGAGTCTCAAATACTTATCAAGTGAATATTTGTAAAATGAAGGGTTTATTGGAAGGCTATTTAGCTGTGCATAACCCGTAAGGCCCAGTGTTTGTGTGCACTGGGGTGTGGGTGGAGGTCAGAAGGCATTTCTCCAGGGAATGATGACAGGATAGGTTACTAGAAGTGAATTAACATCGCAGACTCATCAAATTTGGCTCTCAGACATTGTGTGATCCAACTTTATATAATCAAACTAAACACAGAAACAAAAACATGTGAGAACCTTAAGTTCAGAGACATGAACTGATGAGCCTGGGTTCACAGTAGATGGGAAACAGCAGAAGTGGAATCAGAACCCAGTGCTTCTCATTCCCATAGAGAGAGAGAGAGAAAGAGAGAGACTGTGTGTGTGTGTGTGTGTGTCTGTGTGTGTCTGTGTGTGTGTGTGTGTGTCTCTGTGTGTGTTTCTGTGTGTGTGTGTGTGTCTGTGTGTGAGTGTGTGTCTGTGTGTGTCTGTGTGTGTGTGTATGTGTGTGTGTGTCTGTGTGTGTGTCTCTGTGTGTGTGTGTCTGTGTGTGTGTCTCTGTGTGTGTGTGTCTGTGTGTGTGTGTCTGTGTGTGTGTGTGTGTGTGTGTGTGTGTGTGTGTGTAGGGTGGTGCATTTTCTCTGTTATGCGCTCCCACCATAGTTATGATCCTGGATGGTGTGCATCCATCTCTCGTTCTAGAGACCCACTGATTTAGCTGGTCCATAATCTGAAGATAAAAATACAGTTGATAAGGAAATCTTTATAAAGTGGAATCACATTTACTGTTATACAAGGATCTTCTGATTTACATATGCAATGGTCTTTTTGAATATTCATTGCCTTCTGCTACCTGGAGGTGCTCCTCCAGTCTCCATCTGTGTCCCCTCCTTTAACTTAGTCAGCGTTATTATGAAGGCTCCTACAGAGAGCTCTGAGCAGAGCCTTAAGAAAGCCTTGACTTAAGGGAAAGATCCTACAGCAGTTGTAAAAGAACATTGTTAAAGCCTATCAACACTTGCTGGGAACTTTATCCTCTATTACAGTAAGAATTTAAATCATAAGAAAAAGATTTATCAGAGGGGAAGTAGGTATATGTCTGACTTTTTCTTTTAAGGAATGGAAGATAACAGGGGTTGAGCACCTGCAACAACCTTACGAGGCAGGTATTCTAAATCCCATTTGATAGACAGGAAACTAAACAGAGAATATTTCCCCTGGACCCATACTCCAGGCTCTGCCAACATAAAGGGCTTTCTAGTGCAGTGGTACTCAACCTCAGTTGCACCTTGGAGTAACTCAAGGGACTTAAAAAATACTGGGGTCCCACCTCCAGAGATACTGACTTGATTTAGGGTGAGACCTGGACACCGGGATTTTTCAAAGCTCTCCATATGATTCTAATATGCAGTAAATACTGAGAACTATTGGTCTAGAGCAGGGAATCATAACTGTTTTTGGTAAAGTGTCAGAGATCAGCAGTTTTAGACTTTGCAGGCCGTAGAACCCCTGTTGCAACTACTCAACTTTGCCATCGTAGCAGGAAAGCAGCCACAGATAATGTGTAAGCAAATGAGCATGGCTTTGTTCCAATAAAACAGCCTATAGTTTGCTGACCCCTATCTAGACTCTAAACTTATCATGAATTGGAAGGGGAAACATTTAAGGCCAGGTGATGCTGTTTTGGGGAAGGAGGCTTGGGTTGGTTGGGGAGAATGATTAAAACTGAAATATTAATAATTCTCCTAAAAGCCAATTTCTAAAAACATGCATAATGTAAAATTCCTATTTTGGTTTTTTTGGGAGAAGTTCATTTTAGACTTTTAAAAAGTCCACGGTGGCTAATACTAAGATTTTTAAGCACTTTTGCTGCCTTCTGTTCAAATATTTTGTATAGATATGTAAACACATGCCCACTTTTATAGCTGATATCTTGAGAGCATTTTATACAAAAGATTCATGGACGACATCATATTTCTGCTCATGTATTTGGAGTAAATACTGGGGTGTGCATGCTCATAATCTGTTACCATCATTTTTCAGACTGTTACCTCTGACAAAAAGTAATATTTTGGGAGCAGCCAGGAATTTTGCCTTCCTTGCTGAAAAGGGAAATGCTTTGATTTAAAAGTATAATTTTGCATTTTCCCATTTAGCTTAGCTGTTGGCACGCCTCTGGGCTTGCCAGAATTGGGTCATGGCCTCTGCTTTTTTTCTGTGGCAGAGTTGTGACATTGCCCAGTCTTTCCCATCCCTGTTTAATTTTAGACCCAAAGGTCCAGGCAGGCCTGATCAGGGCAGGGAGAACATTAGGAAGGCTCCCATCAATGGAGAGAGGGCTGGTCTTGGTTGAATTGCCATGTGGTCCTATGAATGCAGGATGAGAGGGCAGAGCTAGGCATGTGTGCATTCATAGCCTCTCAGATTTCCATCACCTTCAGATGATCTGGACTCATGGAGCTTCTGCTGTAATATCCTGTTTGCTGCTATTGCTGCCACTACTTCTGAGCTCTTCACCACTGCATTGTACTTTATCCCCAGGTCCTTGATGAAATTGGAGTTGGGGTCTGGTTCAGCCCGGTTGTCTGGGCCTGATAATGATATCAATAGTTAATAGTACTAACACTATCAGCCAATACTTTGAGAGCTTTCTATGTGCAGATCTTGATCAAAGTATTTCACTTGTATTATTTTGGACATTAACAGGAGATAGCCCCTTGAGAGGGAAAGATACTGCAATCTCAAAGTATTGGGTTGGCCAAAAGGTTCATTTGTTTTTTTCCATAAGATGGCTCTAGTAGCGCTTAGTTGTCTTTAACTTCATTCGAAACAATTTTGTTAGATTGTATGTGACAGTTGTCATATCAATGTGCATTTAAAAAAGACTTATCAAAACTGGTGAATTTTTGTGTAGCCATTTTAATATTGGAGATAGAAGAAAAGAACAACATTTTTGGCATATTATGCTTTATTATTTCAAGAAAGGTAAAAATGCAGCTGAAATGCACAAAAAGATTTGTGCAGTGTATGGAGAAGGTGCTGTGACTGATAGAACTTGTCAAAAGTGGTTTGCAAAGTTTTGTGCTGGAGATTTCTTGCTGGACAATGCTCCACGGTCGGGTAGACCAGTTGAAGTTGATAGTGATCAAATCAAGACATTAATTGAGAACAATCAACGTTATACCACGTGGGAGAGAGCCGACATACTCAAAATATCCAAATCAAGTGTTGAAAATCATTTGCACCAGCTTGGTTATGTTCATTGCTTTGATGTTTGGGTTCCACATAAGTTAAGGGAAAAAAAACCTTCTTGACTATACTTCCGCACGCGATTCTCTATTTAAACGTAATGAAAACGTTCTGTTTTAAAACAAATTGTGATGGGTGATGAAGAGTGGATACTGTACAGTAATGTGGGACAGAAGAGATCGTGGGGCAAGCAAAATGAACCACCTCCAACCAGACCAAAGGCCGATTTTCATCCAAAGAATGTGACGTTACGTATATGGTGGGATTAGAAGGGAGTCCTCTATTATGAGCTCATTCCGGAAAACCAAACGATTAATTCCAACAAGTACTGCTCTCAATTAGACCAACTGAAAGTGGCACTCGACAAAAAGCGTCCAGAATTAGCTAAAATAAAACACATAATCTTCCATCAGGATAACACAAGACTGTGTGTTTCTTTGATGACTAGGCAAAACTGTTATAGGTTGGCTGGGAAGTTCTGATTCAACCACCATATTCACCAGACATGGCACCTTCGAATTTCCATTTATTTAGGTTTTTACAAAATTCTCTTAATGGACAAAATTTCAATTCCCTGGAAGACTGTAAAAGGCACCTGGAACAGTTCTTTGCTCAAAAAGATAAAAAGTTTTGGGAAGATGGGATTATGAAGTTGCCTGAAAAATGGCAGAAGGTTGTGGAACAAAATGGCAAATATATTGTTCAATAAAGTTCTTGGTGAAAATGAAAAATGTGTCTTTTATTTTTACTTAAAAACTGAAGGCAATTTTTGGCCAACCCAATACCTAAATCCTGTCCCTGCACTCCTTATCACTATGTGGAAACTTACTTTGATATGATTCCTGTGGAATTCTCCTGTCCCTACTCATACACTTTATCTTGGACAACATCCATCAGATTTAAACACCCTTGAACTTTGGTGAAGACGGGCATTCAATCCAGGTTCAAAACTCCCCTATGGATACCACAGAGTGCAAAAAGCCACTCCTTTAGGGCATCCAGAGGTAGAGTCTGACCTGCTGATTATCCAAGGCCAGCCTAAGCCTAGCTCCTTCTAGCTTCTCCACAATTGGCACGAGGTGCCTCTTTATCATGTGCCTATTTATTATGACCACAGAGGACACCAAGATAAGACTCACTTACCACCCAGAATGAGTTCAGAGTCTAACCTGGAAGACAGACTTGTAAGCATATCATCCTCATCACCAGCATCACCACCATTCCCAGGTAAAGCAAGTCCAACATCACCACCACGACCGCCTCAGCAATCACTGTCACCACTCCCACCCCCTCTCACCACCGTCACTACCCCTTCAGTCACCAGTGCTGCCATCACAACTGCCATTGCATGTCTACTCTTTTTCAGGCAGTAGGTAGTTTCTTTACACTCCACATGAATCTTACAACTACCCTCAATGTAAGTAAAATAAGTTCCAGTTTACAAACGGGCGGAAATTAGGGTTCAAGCAGGAAGGTGATTTACCCAGGGCCACATAGCTAATAAAGGTAGAGCTGGAATTTAAATCCAGTTCTGTTTGACTCCAATGCCCATGATTTTCCATAGTAATAATTAACATCAAGTGCTTACTCTGTACCAAAGGCTATTCTAAGTACCTGGGTTAACTCATTTAATCCTAACGACAACCATGAAAAGTAGGTGCTATTATTTTCCCAGATGCAAGGCAAATAAAGGAAAATGAAGCACAGAATGATCAAGTCACTTGGCAAAGATCATGGCGCTAGTACCTGGCTAGTTTCCACTGCAGGCTATCAGACTCCGGTGTCTGTGCTTCTAGCCTGTCTCTAAATAGCCTTTACAGACACCATGTGACCTGTGCTAGGTATGAAGGGCCAATGAAAGGAGAGGCTCAGAGCTGGGGAGTGTCCACAGAGCAGACCTATTTGAGCTAAGTGTTCCAGGGTACATAGATATTTACCAGGCAAAAAAGCCCCTGATAGCATTGTGGTTTTCTGTGTTGAAGAGAGACTACTGTGTCTGAAAAACGGTGTTTACTTCCCCTGGTGGCTATCATGTTGCCTAGGCTTAGATTTTACTTCTTGCATTCTAAGCAAAAGAATACGCTAAAAAGGCAATATCTTTGTGATACTTTTAAAAGAGATAAAATATAGTTTTCATTTTATCATATTATGAAATTTGTCTTATATTACCACTACAAGTAACACTGGGTCAGTCAGATATTGTTTTGGAATCATAATTTAAATTTGGGGAATTAGTACTGAGATTAACTTTCTAAGAGTCAAACAAGATGCTTATAAAGCTAAAAAAAATGACTGTACATTTATTATTGAAGTTAGTAAAGTGAATATTATTTTCACAAAAGTTATTCACAAGGCTCTTTCCAATTGAAGATGTTGATTTAGCCTTGATTAGTGACTTGGTGGCTCACAGAATCACAGAATCACAGAACATGAGCCTCCAAGGGGAACTCAGAACTCCCTCACTAGGCAGCATAATGGAGCAGGTGAGTGCAGAGATTCTGGGTCCTGGTTATGTAAATCTTGGCTAAACGACATGACTTTGACATCTGTCAAACAGGAATAAAAATGCCATAAGATTGAAATGAGGGAATGAACAGTGCTTTGAATTTTTTTAAAGACATGGATCCTGAGGCTCAGAGAAGCCAGCCCCTGAAAGCCACCCAGTGAGCTGGTGGCAAAAAAAGCACAATGGCATAGATACTTTGACTTCTAGCCCATTGCTCCTGTACTGAGCAATTTCTTCTGTTTATTTAGGAACAATAGGGGATTCCAAAGCACAGGCCAAAGCCTACATTCTGCCAAGTCCAAGGTGACTAAGGTGGAGGGGTGGGATCAAAGTGTTGTCTCTAGTCCACTCAAGCCTTCCCAACACCCAGCACTCTCTCAAGGGCATTTTATTACCTCTGTTCCCATGACAGTTCCACACTGTAAAAGGTGATGCCAAAGCTACAGTTATTATAGTTATTAACATTTTATGAGATTGTTATTCACCCCTTAAGCTCCTTAATATGAAGTGGTGCATTTTAAAAGCACAGCACACACCTAATTGATTCTGCTATAAAAAGGTTGCTGGACTCTTTGGGTTTCTGTCTTTACTTTTGAGTCTATGATGCATTAATGGAGGGAATATAGATTTATGGGCTTAGAAGTAATACAAGATAGCTCCAATTTTTCTTACCAGGGATTGCACAATTGTGTTAATTCCAGTGGACTTTTCTCCCGCTGTCATGAATGATGACCTTTAACTTTTGGATCTTTCTCCTGCAGATGCATCATATATTGTCAAGTTCTAAGGGACTCAAAATTTCTACTTCATCCAATGGGGTAACACACATCTGAGCTCTGGCTCTTCAGATTCCCAACTTTCACCGATGGAAGTTTTGCTAATGACTTTTTTTAGCTTTTGTGAAATGTCTCCTTGTTTGAAAATGGCTCCAGTCTGAATGTTGGAAAGCTATGTCCTAGTTATGTGTAACATCCTCAGCCTCTATGCTCTGACCCATAAAGTGGAAATAATAGCATTTGTCCTGTAGGGCTCATTGGACTGTTGTTAGAAGCCATATGAAGATTAGAACTCAGATTCTTATATCTCATTCCCATGATATTTATCAAAATATTACTTAGAAATAGGTGCATGAAAATGTTTTAAGAATGGCAAAGAGGGACGCGAATTAAAATGGTGGAGTAGGAGGACAGGGAACTCACTCCCCCGACAAACACATCAAAAAATATGTCTACATGTGGAATGATTCTTACTGAAAACTAAACGGAGACTAGCAGAAAGACTCTTGTACAACCAAGGCTGTAAGAAAGATACAGGTAGAGCCAGGTAGGAAGGGAAGAGAAGCAATCAGTTTGGGACCTGTGTCCCATGGAGGGGACCTAGAGGAAAAGGGAGATTACACAGGCAGAGATTTTCCCTGAGGAATGAGCAATTTGAGCCACATATTGAGCGCCCCAGTCCTGGAATCCAACAAAGGGAAGATGAGCGCCCTTGGCTGGTACAAGGACCAGGGGGACTGATAGTAGGGCTGTGGGAAGCCTGCGCTCTACTCATGAGGAGTGTGTGAACACTTGTTTGCTCTGGAAGCAGGTCAGAGAGGGCGATTGAAACTGAACAGCTGGCTGAATGGCTTCCTGCAACTGACCTGGCACATGCACCAATCTGAGCCGAACAAATGCTCCAGCACCACAGTAAGGGCTGCCATGACAGAGGGTGGTGGCTCAAACCCTAAGCAGCATCTGAGCACAGAGGGGGCAGCCGTTACTGGCGATTGCACAGGTGGCATATAAGAGGAAGACCAGATCTCGGAGGGTGGCAAGATCGCCACAAACCATGCCCCAATGTTTGCTGACAGCACACACCAGCCCCTCTTGCCCCAGTACTACTCCCCTCTGGGGCTGAGGGTGTCAGTGCTGGAAGAGGAAAGAACACACACTTAAGAGGAACTGAGTCAGTTTGGACCCAACCCTCAGGGCCTCTGCTCTAGCAGCTTGAGACCAGAGCTTGCCACTGATAAGGCAGTGATGGCCACTGAGCAGAGGAGAAGTCCCACCTCACATCTGACTCCAGCCCTAACCCCTCCTTCTCCAGCCCTACCTCCTACCAAGGTGATAGCTGCCAGCACACCCTGAGGAAAGATGTGACTGTGTTCATGTCAAGCTCAGCTCTCACACCAAAACCATTAGGCACATGCAGACTACATAGAGATGATCCCAGATAAGGACACCACTTCAAGACTTCCATACGTAAATGTTTCACCTGCTTCCATAGAGACAGAGATAAGAAAATGAAAAGACAGAGGAATTTATTTTAATTGAAAGAGCAAGAGAAAACCCCTGAAAAAACAACTAATGAGACCAAAATAAACAACTTACTAGATAAAGAATTCAAAGCATTAGTAATAAGAAGGGTAACTGAATTAGGGAAAAGAATAATTTTAACAGTGATAACAGTGATAATTTTAACAAGGAACTAGAAAATATGAAAAAGAACCAGTAAGAAATGAAGATTACAATAACTAAAATGAAAAACACATTAGAAGGATTGAATAGCAGACTAGGTGGTATAAAATAACACATAAGTGATCTGGAAGATAGAATAATGGAAATCACTCAGTGGAACAGTGAAAAGAAAATTACAAAAAAAACCAAAACAGTTTAAGTTATCTTTGGGATAACATTGAACATACCAACATTCACATTGTAGAGGTCTCAGAAGGATAATAGAGAGAGAAGGGTGTTGAAAATGTATTTAATGAAATTATGGCTGAAAACTTCCCAAGCCTGAAGAAGGAAACAGATATCCAGGTACAAGAAGCACAGAGGGTCCCAAAAAGGATGAAGCCAAACAGACCCATACCAAGACATATCATAAGTAAAATGGCAAAAATTAATGAGAATTCTTAAGGAAGCAAGAGAAAAACAGTCATATACAAGGGAACTCCCCCTAAGGTTTTCAGCTGATTTTTCTGCTGAAATTTTGCCAACCAGAAGGGAGTGGCATGATATTTTTTAAGTATTGAAAGGGGAAAAAAATGCAACCTAGGGCACTCTACCCAGCAATATTATCATTTAGAATTGAAGAAGAGAGAAAGAACTTCTCAGACAAGCAAAAACTAAAAGAATTCATCACTACTAAACCAACCCTAAAAGAAATGTTAAAGGGTCCTAAGTGGAAAAGGAAAGGCTATAACAAGAAGTATCTATCTATAGGACAATAAAAATCTCACAAGTAAAAGCATATAGTAAAGGCTGAGGATCAACTGCTAAAATAAGCTAGTATGAAGATTAAAAGACTAATGTACCACAATGTTCACTGCAGCACTATTTACAATAGCCAGGACATGGAAGCAACCTAAGTGTCCATTGACAGATGAATGGATAAAGAAGATGTGGCACATATATACAATGGAATATGACTCAGTCATAAAAAGAAACAAAATTGAGTTATTTGTAGAGGGGTGGATGGACCTAGAGTCTGTCATACAGAGTGAAGTAAGTCAGAAAGAGAAAAACAAATACCATATGCTAACACATATATATGGAATCTAAAAAATAAAAGTGGTTCTGATGAACCTAGGGGCAGGACAGGAATAAAGACGCATATGTAGAGAATGGACTTGAGGACCCAGGGAGGGGGAAGGGTAAGCTGGGAAGAAGTGAGAGAGTAGCATTGACACATATACACTACCAAATATAAAATAGATAGCTAGTGGGAAGCAGCTGCATTGCATGGGGAGATCAGCTTGGTGCTTTGTGACCACCTAGAGGGGTGGGATAGGGAGGGCGGGAGGGAGACGCAAGAGGAAGGGGATAGGGGGATATATGTATACATATAGCTGATTCACTTTGTTATACAGCAGAAACTAACAAAACATTATAAAGCAATTATACTCCAATAAAGAAGTTAAAAAAAATAATCAGCTCCTTTAACAGGATGCTTCTGTTAATCTATAAAAGAAAAACCAAATTGATTATGGAAATGTATGGAAAAAGAAAAGCTTTTCCTTTTCTACAAGTTGGTGTAATAAAATGTGTTCTGTTACTCTGCTGACCAAAAAAAAAAAAAAAAAGATTAAAAGACTAAAAACTGTAAAATCAAGTATAACCACAATAATCAGTAAAGAGATAAATGTGTAAAAATGATGTAAAATATTACATCAAAAACAAAAAGTATGGGGGAAGAGAGTAAAAAATGTAGATCTTTTATTATGTGTTTGAATATAAAGGACTATCTATTTAAAATAAATAGATATAGTTATAGGCCAATATATGTAAACCCTATGTAACAGCAAATCAGAAACCTACAATAGATACACAAAAACAAAAAGGAAAGGAACACAGGCATACCACTAAAAAAATCAAACCACAAGGGAAGAAACTAAAAGAAGAAAAAACACAGAAAAGCAACAAAACCAATTGGAAAACAAGTGATAAAAGGGCAATAAGTACATACCTATCAATAATTACTTTAAATGTCAATGGATGAAATGCTCCAATCAAAGAACACAGTGTGGCTGATTGAATTTTAAAAGAAGTGCCCCATCTATATGCTGCATACAAGAGAACTAACTTCAGACACACACAGAATGAAAGTGAGGGGATGGAAAAAGGTATGTCATGCAAGTGGAAATGACAAGAAAGCAATACTCATATGAGACAAAATAGATTTTAAAACAAAGATCATAACAAAAGAAAAAGAAGGGTGTTATATAATGATAAAGGAATCCATACAAGAAGAGGATATTATACTCGTTAATAAATATGCACCCAATACAGGAGCACCTAAATACATGAAGCAAATATTAACAGACATAAAGGGAGAAATCGACAATTATACAATAATAGCAGAGGACTTTATCACCTGATTTATAGCAATGGACAGATCATCAAGAGCAAAAAAAAAAAAATCAAAAAGGCAAAATTGGTCTTAAATAAACAATAGATAAGTTCATTAATAGATATCTACAGACATTCCATCCCAAAACAGCAGGATACACATTATTTCAAGTACACATGGAACATTCTCTAGGACAGTTCACATTCTAGGGCACAAAACAAGTCTCAACAAATTTAAGATATATAAAATTTAAGATATATCAAGCACTTTTTCTGACTACAAATGTATGAAACTAGAAATCAACTATAGAAAGAAAAATGAGAAAAGCACAAACATGTAAAGACTAAACAACATGCTATTTTAAAAAAAACAGGTCAATGAAAAAATCAAGGAGGAAATCAGAAAATTCCTCTAGACAAATGAAAATGGTAACACAAGTTTTCAAAATCTATGGGACACAGCAAAAGTATTTCTAAGAGGGAACTTTACAGCAAAACAGGCCTATCTCAAGAAACAAGAAAAATATCAAATAAACAACCTAACCTTCCACCTAAAGGAATTAGAAAAAGAAAGACAAACAAAGCACAAACTCAGTAGAATGAAGGAAATAAAAACGAACAGAGAGGAAATAAATAAGAGACCAAAAAAAAAGTAAAGATCAATGAAACCAAGAGCTAGTTCTTTGAAAACATAAACAAAATTGATAAAATTTTAACCAGGGTCATCAAGAAAAAAAGAGAGAGGACCCAAATAAACAAAATAATATATGAATGAGGAGAAATAACAGATACCACAGAGACACAAAAAATATGAATAGAATACTATGAATATTTATATGCCAACAAATTGGACAACCTGGAAATGGACAAATTTCTAGAAACATAAAACATTCCAAGTCTTAAGCAGGAATAAATAGACAATCTGAACAGAACAATCACTAGTAGTGAAATTAAATTTTTATTTAAAAAAAAATCAACTAGCAAACAAAAATCCATTACCAGACAGCTCTACAGAGAAGTTTTACTAAACACATAACAAATAGCCAATACCTATCCTTCTTGAACTATTCCAAAAAAATGAAGAGGGTGAACACTCTGAAATTCTTTCTACAAGGCCACAATTACCCTGATACCAAAACCAGGCAAAGACACTACGAAAAAAGAAAATTACAGGCCAATATCTCTGATGAATATAGTTGCAAAGACCCTCAACAAAATATTAGCAAATTGAATTCAACAGTATATAAAAAGGATCACACCATAATCAACTGGGATTTATTCCAGGGAGGCACGGATAGTTCAGTATTTGCAAATCAATTAATGTGATATACCACATTAACAAAAGGAAGGATAAAACTCATGTGATCATCTCAATAGCTGTAGAAAAAGCATTTGGACTCATGATAAAAACTCTCAAAGCTGGTATAAAGGGAACATATCTCAACATATTAAAGGACATTTATGAAAACCACAGCTAACATTGTACTCAATGGTGAAAATATGAAAGCTTTTCCTCTAAGATCAGGAACAAGACAAGGATGTCCACTCTTGTTTAACATAGTATTGGAAGTCCTAGCCACAGCAATCAGAAAAGAAAAAGAAATACAAGGCATCCAAATTGGAAGGGAAGAAGTAAAACTGTCACCATTTGCAGATTACATGATGCTGTATACAGAACCATAAAGCCTCCATCAAAAAACTATTATAATAAATGAATTCAGTAAGGTTGCAGGCTACAAAATTAACATACAAATCTGTTGCTTTTCTATGTGCTGATAATGAACTATCAGAAAGAAAAGTTAGTGAAACAATCTCATTTACAATTACAGCAAAAATAATAAAATACCTAGGAATAAACTTAACCAAGGAGGTAAAAGACCTATACTTTGAAAACTATAAAACATTGATGAAGGAATTTGAAAATGATACAAAGAAATGGAAAGATACCTTGTGTTCATGGATTGGAAAAATTAATGGTCATACTACCCAAAGTGACCTACAGATTTAATGCAATCCCTATCAAAATACCATGACATTTTCCACAGAACGAGAACAAATAATCCTAGAA
This sequence comes from Balaenoptera ricei, assembly GCF_028023285.1. Classification (NCBI taxonomy): domain Eukaryota; kingdom Metazoa; phylum Chordata; class Mammalia; order Artiodactyla; family Balaenopteridae; genus Balaenoptera; species Balaenoptera ricei. Next base: position 55,446,285 of record NC_082646.1, on the reverse strand, counting down.
TTCAAATGCAAACACAAAAGATCCCAAATTGCCAGAGCAATCTTAAGGAAAAAAAAAAAAACAAAGCTGGTGGTATCATGCTCCCTGACTTCAGACTATACTACAAATCTACAATAATCAAAACAGTATGATACTGGAACAAAAACACACACATATATCTGTGCAACAGAATAGAGAGCCCAGAAATAAAGGCACACACTTACACTCAATTAATCCATAACAAAGGAGGCAAGAATATACAATAGATAAGAGAGAGTCTCTTCAATAAGTGGTGCTGGGAAACTAGACAACTACATGTAAAAGAATAAAACTAGAACATTTCCTCACACCAAATACAAAAATAAACTCAGTAAGACCTGAAACCATAAACCTCCTAGAAAATACATAGGAAGGACACTCTTTGACTTAAATCTTAGCAATGGTTTTTTGGATCTGTCTCCTAAAACAAAAGAAATAAAAACAAAAATAAACAAATGGGACCTAATTAAACTTAAAAGCTTTTGTACAGCGAAGGAAACCACTGGCAAAATTAAAAGAAAACCTATGGAATAAGAGAAAATATTTGCAAATGATATGACTGATAAGGGGGTTACTATCCAAAAATCTATAAATAGCTCATATAACTCAATATCAAAAAAACCCAAACAACCCCATTAAAAATGGGCAGACAACCTGAATAGACATTTTCCAAAGATGATATACATACAGATCACCAACAGACACATGAAAAGATGCTTAACATCACTAATTATCAGGGGAATGCAAATCAAAACCACAAGGTATCACCTTACACCTGTCAAATGGCTATCATCAAAAATTCTACAAATAGCAAATTTTGGTGAGGATGTGGAGAAAAGGGAACCCTACTACACTGTTGGTGGGATTGTAAATTGTTGCAGCCACTATGGAAAATAGTATAGAGTTTCCTTAAAAATATAAAAACAGAACTACCATATGTTCCAGAAATTCCACTGCTGAGTATATATTCAAAGAAAACAAAAACACTAATTCTAAAAGGTACATGCACCCCAATGTTCTTAGCAGTATTATTTCTTTTCTCAAGAAATTGAATTTTTGGAAGATTTATCATTGAAACCATAGGATCTATAGAGCAGTTTGATAATCACTCCTTTAGATATTTCTTGTGTAACTTGTGAAAAGCATTGCATTATATTTGTATTGTGACTGCCCCTTAGATGTTAATATTCTTCAATTTGTGGATCTTTTCTAACTTTGTAAACTTAGGATAACTAGAATCATATGGAACTGGGCTCAAACTCTGATTCCACTGCTTGCTTATTGTGTGACCTTGAGCAATTTATTCAAAATTTCTGTGTCAGTGTTTTCTTATCTCTGAAGGGAAAAGAACAATCCTTGTGATACATGGTGACTTTGAGGAGTAATGAGGTCATGGAAGCAGCCTAAGTACCCATCAACAGACGATTGGATTAAGAACACACACACACAAACACACACACACACACACGCACACACACAAGGGAATATTACTAGGCCATAAAAAGAATGAAATTTGATCATTTGCAATGATGTAGACGGACCTAAAGGGTATTATACTTAGTTAAATAAGTCAGATAGAGAAAGACAAATACTCTATCACTTATATGTGAAATCTAAAAAAATAAAACAAATGGCTGTATGTAACAAAACAGAAACAGACTCATATAAAGAACAAACTAGTGGTTACCGTGGGAAGATGGAAGGGGGAGGGGCAAGATGGGGTATGGGATTTAGAGACACACTACCATGTATAAAATAAATAAGCAACAAGGATATATTGTACAGCACAGGGAAATATAGTCATTGCCTTGTAAAACTTTAAATGGAGTATAGTAAATAAAAATTTTGAATCACTATGTTGTACACCTGAAACTAATAATTGTAGAAACTCACATTGTAAATCAACTATACTTTAAAAAATTATAACTATTTACAGACCATCTGTTTATGAGAACAGCAACAACAGAAGAATGGCAAAGACATACAGTACAAGCAAAAGATATTATTGCTAGCATTCACTGGGCAATTTACCTAATTTTTTTATTATACAAAATGATTGAAACACACTGAAGCTAAAATTATTTTATGTCTTCAAGTTAAAAAAAAAAAAAGGTGATTATCATCCTCATGAACTGAGCAGGCATTTTACATGTCTTAGGCTACAGGACAAGGCATGCTAACCAGTGTTCTACAGAAGATGTGGATATCAATAAAATTTGTGCCAGGGCTGGGTGATTGATACCACCTCTTTTCCAAAGGAGACTCCTATCCTCTTCGCAGTTTCTTGCCCAGAAAGTGGGTAAACCTTGTATACTCAAATGGGACAGAATAAAAATGTGGGATTCTCTACTTTCCCATGGCAATAATGTGATGAAAATATCTAAGTTGATTTCTCAAATATTTGCATCACTTAAGAAGTAAATATATCAATCATGATGATAACCATGGATCTTCTTTCCCTTCCTCCTTTCACAAATGTTTACCACGTGTCCCATCTTATGTTAAGTCCTACACTGGGCACATGTTTCCTGACTCAAGGTTCTTCTCCCAGTTTAGTTGAGAACACAGGCATGTAAACTTCCAATCACAATACAGTATGATGTTTACACTAAAAAAGGCAAGAACAAGGACTGAAGGAGTAAAGGCAAGAATCAGTAATGCCTGGGTAGAGGAGTGGGCTCTTGAATTGTCTTGAGACATATGTAAGATGGAGAAGAGATGGACAATGGGTTTGCTACTGAGGGAAGAAGGTATTCAGAGGTCACCTGTTGCATAAAAAACATGATACAGTTTCCAAGTGACAAGTTATTTGGTGTTCTTGGAACTGCAGGGTTGGTTTATGAGAGTGACAAGTGATTACACTGCAGGATTAGGCAGAAGTCTTTGAAGGTCATGTGATGATAAACATTTCCACATAAGGTAGAAATTCAATGTCCCAGCTGATGTGGGCAGGTAGAATCCATAGATGCAAGAATTAATGATTCTCTAGGACCTTAGTGGTCAAGCTCCTTAATTTCTTTATCTTAATTATAAAATGGTGATAATACTATCTCCCACATAAGTTGGTTTGAGGCTTCAATCTTTTTTAAAGTGTTGAACATGGAACAGGCACTGTCTCCCATCAGTCCCTCCACAGCGCCCTAGACATCATCCCTTCTCATTATCTCAGATTTTGCTCCTGAAATGACCCCCCTTCTCTTTGAGTCAATAGTTTTCCCTCCCTTCTAGACAGTTTCTATCAACCCACCAAAATTTAAAAACTGCTCTATAATTTCTTTGGTTTAGAAAAACATTTTTCCTTTCACCACATTCTCTTTCATCCATGACCTGACTTTTTCATTTTCTAAGAGAATTTCTTGAAAGAAATGCCCATAGCTTCTGTCTACTCTCTATCACCTCATATTTTCCATTCCATAAAGCTTCCATCTTCACCATCTCCAGAGATTATGTCAAGGTTATCAATCATTCCTGATGGTCACTTCCCAGTTCTTCTGTCCCTTTTCTTCTCAGCAGTGATTGACATGCTGATTTCTCTCTCTGTGGTGAAATATTTCCTTCTCTTGGCTTCACTAATGTCACAATGGGTTGACATTTATCCTACCTCTTATATTTCTCCTACCTCCTTACCCACTTATATTCTTTTGCTGTCCCTGAATGGTGGACTACCCCAGGTCTTTGTCCTTGGCCCTTTTATCTACATCTGTTCTCTCCCTCAGTCTTGTGGCTTTCAATGCCATGGACAAACACATCCATTTCACCAGCAACAGTCCTCTTCCATGACTCACTGAGCACTTAGAACAAGACAAACTTCTTACCATGGCTTATGAAAAAGTTTCTGTTTCACAGCCCCTTCTATGTTTTTTACTTTATCATTGACACTCTCCCCTTTGCTCGTTATACACATCACATTGTCTTTTCTATTTTTTGTTCCTTGAACACACAAACACGCTCTCTCATGCCATAGGGACTTTGTGTTAGATGTCCCCTATGACTGGGAGGCTCTTCAATATTCACGTGGCTGCATCTTTTCAGCCATTCCCATTTCCAGCCATTTATGAGTACCTCACCTAAAGTGGTCCCAATAAACTCATTTTCACATGAATATACTCGGATTCTTTACATAGCTGTTATCACTACCTGATCATTTCTCCTATTTTATCTTGATTGACTGTCTTCCCTTCACTAGAATGTTAGCCCCATCAGTGTTTAGCTTGGTAATTGCTTTATCCCAGGTCCTAGGACACTGCCTGGCAATAGTAAATGCTCAACAAATATTTGTGAACGGAATGAAGGAACAAGTAAATGTTAGTTCTCTTCCCAAAAACCCTGTATGCAAATGCTGTTAGAGTCAATAAATAATACGAATCACTACATTCATCTTCTTCCAGTGTTTGTAAAATATCCATCACATGCATTGTATTTGAATTGTTCCATATGGTCTTTACTTGGGTCACTGGGTTTACTTTGTTCTGAGTTTGTCCCACTGGCAAATCATCTTAATATCTTTGAAATCTTTGACCTTGTTCCTTTCATCCAGAAGAAAACATAAGCAGTAATTAGCAGCTGTCATTAACTATGGCTGCCCTTGGAGGGTTGGATACCTCTTTCTGAACTTTGAGTGTCTGGAGTGTTCTTCCTGGAGTGGAGATTAACAGATTTTCTGAAGACGTTATCCTGGAATATCCTGGCACAGAGGGCAAGCTTTTTATGTGCTTACACATGAGACATGGAGTAGTCATGCTATTACTGTGAAGTGGAAGACTGAAGAAAGTTCAAAAGGAAGGGTTGCAGAAAATAAAGAGCAAGAGAGACTTATCTAGTTTCACATCCCATCTTGGCTCTTTCTAAGTGTATGATATTAAACTAGTTACGTTTATTTTGAGTTCCATTTTCTCTATCTGTAAAGTAGGCATAATAATATTTACTCCATAGGGCTGTTGTTTGGGCTAAGTTCAAATCAATATTTCATCTTTTTGCATCTAGTATATTTTCCAGTACAGTGTAGGTATTCACTCTTATTAATAACAACAGGGGCATTCTAAGGGCTGATTCATTCTAATGATGATTTTGTTTTCTACCAAACTTGAATTTTGTTCAAAGCATTTTTAAAGATAAAGGGTAAAAAAAACTAAATGATGATTAAGGGTCCGTATTTAAAATGTCTTGCTTAAATTGGCCTGAATAATTGTGACTTCACTCTCCTTACAGCTATGTGTAACAATGTAACACTGCATGGGCCGCAGCACAAAGCACTAGGCTCTCCCTTCCAGGGGACATTTAAGCAGTGGTTATCAGGCAAGGATGTTGTGTGAGTGAGTCTTTATGTGCTGGAATATTCCCTTTCAATTCAATCCTGTTAACATTTTTTGAGCAGATACATTGTACCAGCATTCTACTGACAATTTTTACATGGATTTACACGATACTCTATGAGGCAGGCATGAAGACCACAGCTTGACAGATAAGGGAACTGATATTCAGAGTGGTCAGTAACTGGCCAAGGGTACAGAGCCAGTATACAAATGAATATCTGTCTAACATCAAGGTTGGTCACCATAGTCTTTGCCTCTTGTGTCTTTTCACTTTATTCTTAACCCAGAAACTAAGCCCTCCGTTACTCGACCTGCCAAGACCATTTTACTAGTAGTCACTGGTAACTTGGAGGTGGGTTGGCACATAGAAATATAGTTGGTTACTGACCGCTAGATGGTTCATCATAAGTGTCACCCTATCATGAGACTTTTTTCCCTACACAAAATTATTCTACTTCCCCATGTATGTTTTATATATATAGGTAGGATTCCAAAGAAGTGCTCCCCACCCAAGGACAAACATTAGTTGGTAAAAACATCATATGTTCCAAAGACTTTTCCTTGAAGTTTTCTTCATTGGTTGTCCCGCACCTTGTTCAGAACCCTTTATTTCAAGGACCTCAGTTGCCAGGGTACATGCTTCTGAACCTTGCCATTTTACACATATTTAAGGACACAAAGCCTACCACCAGAGCTTGGTCAAGTAAAATACAAATTTAGAGGGTTCAGCTAAGGATCCCAAGATCTGTATCTGAGAGATAACAGGATTACTGTGCTCACTGCTGCAGAATGTTCTGAAAGCTGGGCAGTGCTGGGTTAGCCCTTTGCCAAATGGTTGAAATAAAAGAATCTCCAAGTAGAAAGAGGTATCGACCTGCCTTCTCTAATTTCAGGTCACTTTTTTAAGGAAGTTGTAGAGAAAGTATCAACATTACTTTAGAAGAATCCCATTTTCAGATACCATCCATTTCTCTGTAATCACATGTAGAACTTAACTGACAGGTAGAAGGACAGGGCTATTGTGGATCAAAGGAGACAAGGCATAGATAGGAAGCAAGTTCGCCACAGGAAAAGAAAAATGAAAGAGGACTGTGGGAGAAGATAAGGTAAAGTAGGAGAAGAGAGGAAGTGAGGTGATATTTACTGAGCAACTTCAACATACCAGGAACTGCTTTGGGAGAGTCTTCCCAACTCAGAACAGCTCAGTGAGTCAATATTATTCTTCATCTTTTAAATATAAGAAACTGAGATGTAGGCAGCAGGCTTGATGTACCAGAGTCACACTGCTAATCAGGGCCAGAGGCTGGCTGCAAATTTACTTTCTTATAACTCAATTCATCCTCCTAATACTCCATGAGGTAAGTCATATTCTGCCCTTCTTCAGAGAGAAGGGAACAGAGACTTTGAGTAGTTAAACAAATTTGTAAAACACTGGCTTACATTTAAACAGATTCTTTATAGTTACCCACAAGCAGAGAAGACTATCAGCATTGTAAGAATTCCATCCTGCTTAAGAACATAGACCTTGTGAGTCTGAATCCAGCACAGCCACTTACGAGCTATGTGACCTTAGGCGAGTTGTTTTTCTTCTTAGTGCCATAATTTCCTCATTGGGTTAAGGTGAAAAGTAAATGATTTACTATGTGTACAGTGCCATTTCCCCCATAATCATGCATTTTGTTTTTGTCTTTCTTTTTCAAAGATTAAATGAATCCACAATTCAAATGCAAGATGGCCACTAAAACCACAGAGTAAGGAATTCTCTACTGTAACATGTTCCTGAAGAAAGTGGTGTTTCATGCTATAGAGTTGGTTGTAACATCACTTTCTAAGCAGTAGCTATTGAGGTGAGAAAAGAAAGAAATCATCCCTTATCATTCTGTGAAATCTTCCTTCTTCCACACTTTTGTCCCCTATAGATCCCCCTGCCTGCTTCACTTGACTTAACTTGTAATCCCGGTTACATCTCTCAAGTTGCAACCTTGCCTTCTCCCAGAAAGTCTTCCCTGTCCTCCCCCAGGCCAAGTCAGGTGACACCCGTGCTTCCACCACTTGAACATGTACTGCATTTGTTGATCATACATCTTCCCAACAGAAACAGACCTTGTCTGCTTCCGTAGAAAGTCCAATAAGAGAAAAGACAAGGTCTGTCTTGTTTACCACTCTAATCCTGGCATGTAGAATACGCCCAGAAAATGCTATAAGTTAAAAACTAACCACAGATGAACAAAGAAGCAAATGTAAGTAATTTGTTCAAGTTAATTAGGGGCAACTAAACTGACTTTGAAGTCCATGTGCTTTCCACTAAGCCTCATTAGCGCCTAACAAAATTGTTAGATTATACTGGTACGCTTGCATTTCACCCATCAACTAACCTATTAACAAAGCCACACTTATTTATTGAATTCTATGATTACTCTGAGAAAAATTTTAAGCTCTACTGTTTTTTAGAGGCAATGTTAAGAAAACCTTTCAGCTCAGTTCATTTGAACAAAATTGATACCCTTAGTATGAACCTGGCATCGTATTTAAGTATATTCCTAAGGGACCCGCAATCAAATGAAAGAATGTGACATGCTAATAGATAGTTTTTGAACAATATTATAGTGCTTTAATAGAGGAAGACATGAAATCAATACTGTTCCTATGAAAATACGAATGAAAAGGATTAAAAAAATTACAAAACTTTAAATAGATCATTATTGACATGAAGAAGGTAAAGTATAAAACAGCTTGATAATTCAGAAGAAATGTGCATCACCTTCCCTCCTGGGACCATTTGCCTGAAATTAGTATATAGTCATAATGAATCAGGCAATCTTACGTATTTTAGTTACAGAAGAAATTTTAAAAATTTGGGGTGGAGGGAGACAAATATTTCAAATGGACACAATTTTCAGTCTTTATTATCATCAGTTTCCTGTGAAACTATCTTATGTTTAGAACAGAATATCAAGTGCTGACTTGGGGCACATGGTTTTAAGTCTTTAGGGCTGTGCAATCTGAATACACCTTTCTATGGTTTATTACACTGTAAGCATTGACTATGTAAGGATACTTGAACAGCTGAAGTCCTAACTTAGATTGTGGTGGGCAAAGGTTGGGGGAGGCTCTGTTTTTTTGTTTTTTGTTTTTCTTTTCTACAGTCCCCAAGGACTCAGCTTTACTTAAAATTATAACGACTTCTACCTTCTTTAAGAGATGGTACAGTATATTGGAAGGATTGTAGGCTTTAAAATTAGACAGATCTGGGTTTAAATCTCATTTCTGACAGTTATTAACTGATCTTGCCAGTGTATATTTCTTTGATATTTGGTTTCCTTTCTCTCAATGTGATGCTCTACATCAGTAAGACAAAATGTGTAAGTTTCCTGATCATAACAACTGTTTAAAAAATATTAACTACATTCTAGCTGTGTGTTCACAAACACAAGTGTCCACATATGCTGACTAATAACTTAAATGAATAAAAATGGAAAAAGTAAAGATGTATCCAGAGGTGGGAGCTCTGGGAAAGTGGAGGGCACAAGAACATTCTAGAACAAACAGTTGTTACTCATCTCTAGTTGATAGTTATTTTTAAATGACAAATAATTTTTTAAAATAGTGTGGATCTCTTCTTCTACCCAACATTAAGTAAAAGGGACCAAACTTACCCACCTACTTGAAACCAGACAGAATCTATAAAACAATAACTTTCGAGAAATTCAACATTTAAGCATCACAGGACAAGGACTCTCACTGAAAGATAGTAAGCAAGTGGTGTGAGCACTATGATTTCACAGCCTACTGTCTAGGGAAAGTGTCCAGGCCAAATATAGCCTGAGAGTCTCTGACATAAGAGCCTGGGGGAAGCCAAGATGGCTAGAGTTCGCAGAGTATAGTAGCATTGAAGAAAGCTCCAGAGAAAGACAGTGAGCTTGGGAGATCTGCAGAGGGTCCCCTTCAGGTCTTCAAATCGATACTGATCAGTACATGAGTATGAGAAAACTACCTGAGGATAGAGAAAGAAACACTCAAAAAGATTAGAGGAGAAAAATCTCCAAAGATCACAAAGGGCCAGTGATAGTTAATCTACCAGTTCAAGTGGAAAAAAATGGGTATCAGGTATAGTACGCAGAAGAGTTTGCCTTAGGAGTACGACAAAATTAGCCCTAAATTGAATGCTCCTTTTGTCCCTTCTAACAAAGTTTAAAGGCAAGGTCCAAAATAGCCAAACTGATTCCAAGTGACTTAACTGAATCCCAGAATAAAGATCATAAAAGATTTATAGAACTGTAAAGGTATCCAGTACCCAACAAGATAAAATTCGTAACATCTGGCACCTGAGTAAAAAAATTATCAGGCATGCAAAGAAACAGGAAAATATGACCCATATGAGAATAAATCAATCAAAAATGACAGAGCAATGAAAAATATGATAGAATTAGTAAATAAGGACATGAAAATTATTGTAATTGTATTCCATATAATAAAGAAGTGACAGCAAAGACAGAATCAAATAGAAAAATGAGAGACATAGCATTAAATAAAATATGGAGTTAAGTAGAGATGTGAAATTCCATATTTCTACTGAAGTCTGTATCTTTTCATGTCTCCATATATATTTTTCCCCTAAGATCAAATTTCTAGAGACTAAAAACTACAATGTCTGAACTAAATTGGATGGGATAAATAGCAGATTACATATTGCAGAAGAAAAGATTAGTGAACTTGAAAACATAGCAATGGAAAACTATCCAAAATGAAACACTGAGAGAAAAAAACACAGAAAAGAAATTATGGGTCAATTTCAAGTAGTGTAATGTGTAATTGGAGTTCCTAAAGGGACAAAATGTTACTGCTAATAAGACAACAAAAGGAGACAAAATGGAATACTAAAAATAATTAATGAATCCAACAGAAGGCAGAAAAAGAGGAAAAAGAAAACAAAGAATAATTGGAACAAAAGAAAAACAAATAGGAACATGGTAGTTTGATATACAACTATATCAATATAACATAAAATGTAAATTATCCAAATGCCTCAATTAAAAGCAGAGATTACTTAATAGAATAAAGACGCAAGCCCCAAATATGTGCTGCCTGAAAGAAACCCATTTAAATTAAAAGATACTAGTAAGTTAAAAGTAAAATGATAGAAAAATATTCCAGGCTCAGGCACTTTACAATTTCCTCATAGAATTTCATGAGGTGAGAGAAATGTCATTTCCATTGAAAGCATTCTCTTGGCCAGTAATGAATATTACCCTTTTAAAAAAAATGACTGTCTAGGGAACTCAGTTCAAAATTTAATACTTAAATTCAATAACTACCTTAGTCTTTTAGTATCAGTTTGAGGGATATGGATTTTAGAATCATACAAATCAAATTCAACTGTTTAAATCATCAATGCTATCACAAGGTAGACAAGACTATTGGATAACTTATTTTTTTTTTACCTTTAGCATTTGTCTCTGATGATATGAGTATTGTTGTTCTAACTCTGTTGTGAAGATGAACTGAGATAATGTATGTAAGATCACACAGCAGGGTGACCTGCACTGAGTAGATGCTCTCTTCACTGATCATTCTGCCTTGTCTGTCCTTCTCCTCAAATCCATTTTCAATAGAACCTCTGCTGACTCTTATAATAAGAGAGAAATTATTGAGCACACACTATGTCAGACATTCAATTTATATGCAATAAGTTCATTTTAAAATGCAAATATGGTATTATTTATAAAAAATGGAGAAAAACACAGTTTCAATTATAAATGGACATGGAGGTTCTATATACAATGTCTGACTGGGTTGAATAAACAAATTCATGAACTGTTGGCTGAGTTTATATGGAACAGTGTGAAAGTGGATAATGTGTTTTCCCTATCATATCCAGGAGTTGGCATTCCACTTTCAGCAGAAAATATTTCCACATGCATATGAATTAATTATCCCATACCCTCATTTCCTCTCAGGCTTTCTGATTTTTAAATACTCTAAGAAGAATAATTCATAATTTTATACTATAATCCAAAGACTTTCCAACTCAGCCTCTCTAATATGCCCAGGGTTATGATGACTTCTGAGTGACATACTAGAGTGGACTTGAGTACTGGCTCCATTATCAATTCACCTAGTGATTTGGACAAGTTACGCAAAGTCTATGACTACTGGGGTGCTTGTGAATCAAGGATGGTAGAATTAATGCCACAAGGCTGTTATAAAGAGTATATGAGTATTCAGGAAAATGCCGGCACATGGAAACTATTCAAAAATTAGATTTTTAAAAATATGTATATTATTATTACTCTCATAATACTGCTCCTCTTATGGCTGTTTTGTGAACTGTGGTTCATTGAATCCATGCTGACTGCTACAATGAAAGCATTAGAAGGCTATGTTTGTACTGGACTCTTGTTGGATGCATTTCTGAGTTCAAGGCAGAAATTTTCATGCCCCACTTACCTCTAGAAGTAATAACATTTCCAGAGCTTTTGATAGCAAAATTAATCATGTTAAAAGACCTCGATTTAAATAAAATTTAAGCAAGCACTATTAATTGTCTAAATTTGATATATCATTAAAGCAAATCGTGTGGGTTGAGTATAAATTCAAGGGTATAATTAGGTATCCTTAACTAGTTCTTACTTGTATATTAAGTTGAATTGATTTTATGTCTTTTTTTCCAACTCTGAGCTAAGCTTCATGGAGACAATTTAATCTCTTAATTACCTGTATATTTAGTGTCAAAAAAGCCTACTGATTTATTAGTTTCACCTATCAATATCTGTTTAGGAAATTGTGTGGGACTGTATTTTTTCTCAGACCATAGTTAAAGTAATTCTTCAACAACAGCCCTAAACATAAGAACTTCTAATCTGTGAAACACCCAGGATTCAAACAGATGAAGAGTCCTTTTACATCAAATAATGTTAAATTCAGAGTAAATCTGCTGCCAAACAGAGCATTTATTCTTTATTCCTCAAACACACTTCTCTGAAGATACAAATTTGACCTGATTTGGATAAATGACATAAGAAAACTTAAAATTTTATTGGCTTAGGAATTTCTGCATCTAGTAGGGCGGAGAAAGATGAAATTACCAGATGAAATTATTCATTACAACTATTTTTAATAGGCGAAAAGTAAAGTCAATCCAAATACGGATAAAACAAATTTTGATATACCCAAACAATGACATCCTATTCAGCAATAAAAGGGAAAAAAAATATAGACACGTTTCAACATGAACAAACCTCAAATGCTTTATGCTAAGTGAAAAAAGTTGGGCAAAACAAACAACATATTCCATTCATATGAAATAGCCAGGAAAGGCAAGAGAGGTAAATCATGGGTAGTTGTGGCCTGGAGCTGGGAATGGGAGTGGAGATTGGCTTAAATGGGCACTAGGGATCTCTTCGGGGTGAGAAACATGTTCTAAAACTGGATTGTGGTGATGGTTTCATAAATCTCTAAATTTACTACAAATCACTGAATTATACTCTTAAAATGTGAACTTTGTGGTATGTAAATACCTCAAAAAAGTATTCAAAACAAGCAAGTGGAAATTGTATAAGTGTAAAAGACAATATCTGAAATAAAAATTCCCTGCACAGGCATAACATAAAAGTGAATATGATAGAGGAGAGGCTCATTAAATAAAGTTAATCAATGGAAATAATTTAAAGAGAAAAACTACATTATCGAAAAATAATAGCAAAGTCTTAGGGCATGGTCCTGGTTCCTCCTCAAGGAATATACCTAACAGAGAATCTTTGAGTTCTTCTTTAGGAACCTGCCTGCACCCAGGCTAAGCATGAGTCCTGGAGCCAATGCCTTGTTACCTCACCACCAACCTATCAGAACAAAGTCATATACCCTGCAGCCTTCATCACAAATTTTGCCTATAAAACTTCTCGCTGCAAACCAGTGAGGAGTTCGGGGTTTGTGAGCATGAGCCATCTGTTCTCCTTTCTTGGCTCTGCAATAAACCTTGCTCTGCTGCAAACTCCAATGTTTAAGTTTGTTTGGCCTCACTGTACATTGGGCACACGAACTTGCATTCAGTAACATTAGTAGGTGGGATATTTGGGAGGTGACTAGGATTATTAGTGCCCTTATAGAAGAGGTCTGAGAGAGCTCCTTTGTCCCTTCTGCAATGTGAGGATACAAGAAATCTGGGACCCAGAAGGAGACCCTCACTGGACCATGCAGACACTTAATCTTGGACTTTCAGCCTCCTGAAACGTGAGAGACAAATGTTTATTGTTTATAAGCCAAAACAAAGTCTTAGGGACCTACATTTAACATAATGTAACTTGAATCCAGAGGGAAAAGATCAAGAGAGCGAGGCAGAAAAATTTTGAACATACATTAACTGAAAATTTTCCAAATGCAGTGAAAAATAAATTTTTAAATTCGAAAAGCTCAGCAAAAACCAAGCAGGATAAGTATAACACAACCATGCCTGTACTTCATAGTCCTATTCCCATAAATCAAAGGGAAAACCTTAAAAGAAGTCAGGAAAAAGAAGTTACATACAGGGGAACAACAATTTCAATGACCTCTTACTTCAGAAAGCAGTTGGACAATATCTTTCATGAGCAGTAAGAAAAAAGACAATATCATCATTAAAAATAATAATAAACTCTTTATCCAGAATTCTAGATCCAGCAAAAATACTCTTCAAGAATGTTGACAAAATGAAGACATATTCAGATACTGGCCTGCTTATACTACAAGAAAGTCTACAGGAAATTCTTCAGTTTGAAGGGAAATGATGGAAACTCAGATGATATCAGATGGAAAGGGAATAAAGAGCATCATAAATGACATATAAGTGAATAAATGTAAAATACTATTTTTCTCTTAATTTCTTTAAAATACATGCAACTCAAAGGCAAAACTATAACCTTGTCTTGTGAGGTTTATAATATAAATAGATGTAATACATATGACAACTAAAGCATGAGGAATGGGAAGAGTGCTAAATATATTTACATTAGTGCATTACATCATTGCAAGTTATTTATATTTTATGTGAAATGGTACAAATTATATTTAAGTAACTGATAAAGTTAAGAATGTATATTGTAATTACTAGAGCAGTCACTAAAAATAAGTCAAAGAAACAAATCTAAAAAGACAAAAATAAGTTAAAATAGAATTTTAAAATATTTATAAAGTCCAAGAGAAAGCAAGGAAAGAAGAACACAAGAAAAGTAGCAGTTGAGCAAACAGAAAATAATATGATGGTAGAAGCAAATCTACTCATATGATTACTCATTTTAAATATTATTAGGCTTGACATTACAATTAGAAGTCAGACATTATCAGGCTGTATATGTTGTCTACAAGTGATGCACTTTAAATATAATGATACAAGTAGAATAAAAATAAATGAGTAGAAAAATATCACACAAACATTGAGCATTAGAATACTGGAATGACTATATTAATATCTGATAAAGTAGATTCAAAACAGTATTATCAGACATAAAGTTGGCCTCTTCATAATGATAAAATATTTAATTCACCAGGAAGATATAACAATTACAAATCCTTATGTAACTAATAAAAGGGTTTCAAAATACGAGAAACAAAGTTAAAGGAAAAAATGAACAAATCTACAACAATATTTGGAGATTTTAACTCTCGTATCTTAGAAATTGATATATTAGAAAAAAGGTAAAAATATGGAAATGAGAATAACACTATCAATTCCCTTGAAATAATTGATATTTATAGAACTCTCTATTCCACACCAGCAAAACACGCATTCTTTTCCAGTGTCCACGGTACGTTCACTAATATGGGCTATTTTCCAGGTTATATAATAAATCTCAAATATAAAAGGGTTGAAACCATAAGTATGTTCTATGACCAAAATGAAATTTAACTAGAAATTAATAACAAGATATCAAGAGAAACATATTTGAAAATTAAACAACACACTTTTAATATTTAGAATTAAAAAAAATACATAGGTCAAAGAAGCAAAGAAGAAATCATAAGGAAAATTAGAAAAAAAAACTGAACCAAATAATAATAAACACAGTATTTCAAAAATTCATGTATTGTAGCTAAAGCAACATTTTGAGGGAAATTTATAGGTTTAAATGCTTATAGTAAAAAAGAAAAACAATAATCTAAAAGAGATATCCTAAGTTTCCAACTTAAGGAACCAAAAAAAGAGTATGTAAGAAGAAATATAAATGTAATAGAAAACAGAAAAATAATAGAAACCAAAAGTTGGTTCTTTGAAGGCAATCTACAGAATGGATAATCCTCTAATTATACTGATCACGTAAATAAGAGACAGAACAAAATTGCCAATATTAGGAATGACATTTAAAGGATAAGTTAATTTTATGAATAAAATTATACCAGGAAATTAGATAGCTTAGATAAAATGGAAATACTTCTTGAAAAATAAAACACCAAAACTGACTCAAAATGAAAAAAAAATTTGAATAGTTCTGTATCCATTGAACAAATTGATTTTGTATCAAAAAACCTTTCCACAAAGTAAACTCCAGGCTCTAATAGTGAATTATATCAAATATTTAAGGATGAAATACAAATACCTCACAAAATCTTTCAGAAAATAGAGGAAGAATAAAGATATCCCAACATATTTTATGAGATCAGCATAACCCTAATGCCATACCTGGACAGACATAACAAGAACAATAGAGCATGAAAATAGTGCAAAATTCCTTAGCAAATGATTAGCAAATCAAATCTTAACACCTGAAGTTGACAACACATCACGGTCAAAAAGGGATTATTCCAGTAGTGCAAGGTTTATTTAACATTTACAAACCAAACAATGTGATTCATCATGTGAAAAGAGTAAATGAAAAAAGCCATAAGATCACTACAATAGATTCAGACAGACCATTTTACAAAGTCCAACACCAATTTTGTTAGAAATTCTCAAATAGAACTTCTTCATTTTGATATAAGGCATTTAGAAAAATCTTATATCTAAATCATACTTAATTGCTAAATATTGAACAATTTTCCATTGGATCAGTAACATGACAAAGCTTTTCCCTCCTGGCACTTCTGTTCATCATTTTACTGGATGTTCTAGGCATTATATAGTAAGGTGAGAAAAATAAACAAGAAGTAAAAAAAGATAGAAAGGAAGAAGTAAAACCATGACTTACAGATAACCTGGTTATTTATGTGGGAAATCCTAAAAATTCACGAAATAACTACCAGAACTAATGAGTAAACTTAATTAGCAAGATTGCAGGATACAAGATTAATATCCAAAAATCAATTCTAGTTTTTATATTCTAACATCAAGCAATTGGAAAATTAAAACAAATCTATGTATAACAGCATTAAAATTACTTAGGAATTTAAAAAAAGAATATGCAAGAATCCTGTACTGACAGCTATGAAATACTGTGGGAAGAAACTGAAGATATAAATAAATGGAGAGCTACACATAAGTTTCTGCACCCAATTCTAATGTATGTGTGCGGGTTCCCATGCCAACAGGCAATTCAACATCAGCTGGGTGTCCCACAATTCAACTTAATTCTGACACCATCTACCCGAAGATAGGTCAGACCCCACAGGTTAAGAGTTCAGTCCTACAACACAGCACCCCACCAGTTCAAATGCCAATCACAAACCCAGGTTGTCCCCTGGGCTTCGGACCAACTGGCTATAGATCAGAGGCTCCAATGACCTCCTCCTTGGGTTTGATTAATTTGCTAGAGTGGCTCAGCGAACTCAGAGAAACATTTTACTTACCAGATTACTGATTTATTATAAAAGGATCTAACTCAGGAAGAGCCATATAGGAGAGATGCACAGGGCAAGGCATGGGCAAGGGTATGGGACATCCAAGTCTCTCTGGGCAAACCAGCATAAATCTCCACATGCCCAGCAGCCCAGAAGCTCTCAGAACGCCATCCTTTTGAGTTTTTATAAAGGCTTTGTTCCATAGACACGATTGATTAAACCACTGCTCATTAACAGTTGAACTCAATCTCCAGCCCCTCTCCCCTCCCTCAAGGTGTGGGCCTGGAACTCAAAGTTTCCACCCACTAATCACCTGGTTGGTTTTCCTGGCAACCAGCCCCCATCTTCAGGTGTTTTCCACAAGTTTTTTTATTAACGTAACAAGAGACACCTTTGTAGCTCTCCACAGTAAATTACAAGAGTTTTAGAAGCTCTGTGCCAGAAATGAGGGGGCGGGGTTGTTGGGAGTTGTTTAAAAACCAAATATATATTTTTTATTATAAATCACACTATCGCAATTAAATATTCATGAATTGGAAAGCTCAATTCTGTTAGGTTCTCAATTCGCTCAAAATTCCAGGAGGCTTTTTTTTAGGGGAAGTTACAGGTTGACAAACTAATTTTTAAATTTATATTGAAATGAAAAATACCTAGAATATCCAAATCAACCTTGAAAAAAGATGAACAAAATTAGAAGACTTATACTACCCAACTTCAAAACTTACTATAAAGCTACTAATAATCTAGGCAGTGTGGTACTGGCATACAGTTGGATGGCTCTAACAAACAGAATAGAGAATCCAGAAATAGAGCTACCCTCCTATGGTAATAGGGAAAAAAAAGCATCAAAGCAATCTAATGGAAAAGGAAACTCTTTTTAACAAATGATGTTGGAATCACAGTGTTTTGAGGTGGGACATGAAATAAAACCCTACCTAACACCATACATGGAAATTAATTCAAGAAGAGTCATAGACTAAGAGGTAAAACTATAAAGCTTTTTGTGGAAAACATACAATATTTTTGTGACTTGGGGGTAGGCAAGTGCTTCTTAGACCACTGGAAGCAATAACTGTAAAACTTAAATTAGACTTCACTACAATTTAAAACTTGTTCATCAAAAAAATACCATAAAGAAAATAGCAAGCCACAGACAAGGAAAATTACTTGCAAAACATACATTTGATGAAGAATAGTGACCAAGATATAAAAAACCTCTACTCTTACGTATTTACCCAGGACAAATAAAAGCATATATTTGCAAAGGACTTGTACAAGAATGTTTATAGCAGCTTTATTACTTACAGCTTAATGTTGGCAACAGCCCTGGTACCCTTCAATAGGAGAATGGAGAAACAAACTCTGACATATTCATCTAATTGAATACTACTCACAAATAAAATTATTAACACATTCATCAACATGAATGAATCTCAAAAACATTTTTCTGAGTGTATGAAACCTCACATAAAAGGGAACATACTACATTATTCCATCTATATGAAATTATCAACAGAAAAAGCGAATAAGTGGTGTAAAATTTAGAATTTTGTTTGACGCTGAGAGTTTGGGGTGATGGTATCTTGATAGGAATATGGGTTACCTAGGTGTATACACTTGTCAATACTCAGTGAATGTATACTTAATAGTCGTACATTTCATTGCTTGTAAATTTTATGTTAAAAACTAAACAAATAGTGAATTCTATTTTCATCCTGAAGTCTTTGGGAAGAAATGGGCTCATATCTTTGTGAAATGCATTGAAAGTCAGATAGCTAGATATGTGGAATGTAATAAAGCAAGTAAGTAAAATATTAACAGTAGAATCTAGGTAGTGGGTATAAGCGTATTCACTGTAATATTTTTTTCAACAATGATGTGTGTTTGAAAGTTTTCATTTAGAAATTTTGGAGGGGAAAAAAAAAAAACCAACCAAATCAAACCATTATTGGTTTGTGACTCCTCCAACTTAGGGTTCCAAACAAGACAATCGGCTCAAGTTCAGAAATATTTAGGAAAGAAATAAAATTGAATGTTAAAGGCAATTCCAACTGGTTTACTCACCTTTTACAGACGATTTCAAGTGTTGTTCTGCTTCCTCTCTGCCCTCATTTCACTGATACTCTGCAGCATTTGCCGAGACTCTCCTTAAAATTGTACGCTTTGTCTCTTGTCCTTCCTCTTATTCATTGTATCCTTATTTACTTTCCTATCTCCTTTTCTTTTCTATCTCACTAAAGCTATTATTTCCTCAAAATTTTGCCATCAGCATTCTTTATTTGCTCCATTAATAGTTCTTAAAATTGGCCTTGGGACCACTTGTTTTCAGAATCACATAGGTTGCTTTTAAAAGTTCAGACTCATCGACCTGCCATGGAGCTCCGAAATTAGATCCTGTGAGGGCCAAGCCGGACCCTGGACTCTTACATAGCTAACAACTTCCACAGGTGATCCCCATTCACCTTGTTAACAGTGCCTGCTTTGCAAGCTCCCCTTGGCACGCCCCACAGGTGGCACTTGCTCTTGGTACTGCTCGTTTCTTTGGATGATTCAAAGTACTCTCTGCTACCCTGTTTCCATTTTCATTCCTTTAGTTTGTTTGTGTCTGTTTTTCCCTCAAAGATTAACATCTTCATATAGTGTTTTACAGCTCCTGCTTGGCTTGACTAAGACGTAAATTAGAAACTCCTCATTTGAGGCACAACATGACTGATCCAAGTCTATTTCATAGTGTTATATATCTTAACTTTCTTTTATCTTCTATATTTCAGAAACATTCAGCCACTTACTTAGCGGAAGTGCCTTGCACACTTGTGGTTAGTTCCCAAAGGAGGAAGCTTGATTTTATCCACTCAGAGATCATTTTTCCGCTTTCAGTAATAAATAATTTATATCTATAAAGTAATGTTGTTATGTTCTGCAGGAAAATTAACTTTGTTATTATAAATCTAAAGCTTTCTAATTTGTAACCCTCTTTTCCATATCAAAATCATTGTTTTTAGTTAACATAATTTTGAAATAATGGGAATTTTTGTAGGAACAAAACTATAGCAGAACCGCTTAATCATAAGATTCATGAGGCCAGAAGCAGTGTTTATATTGATCACCATGGAATCCTCAGCTCCATCATGGTCCTGAGACCCCCTATGCTCTCCAAACATACTATTCATAACAAATCTCCAATGTATAAAAATGTATTATGTTACCAACATCACAAGATTTTGTAAACAAAATTGTTAGATTGTGACATGAAGTTTTTGACACAAGGTCTTGTGTATAGTATGTGCTCAATAAATATTAGTTCTTGTCTCTTTATAGGCAGTGGCATAGCTTAGTCTTCTATCATGGCAATTAAATTTGGGAGTGGGATCAGGTGGGGTTGGAGTATTCCAAATGTTAGAGGGGAAGAGAGCAGACACAAAAGCCTTCACCCATTGTCTCCAGAGTTTCAGAGTTACTGTTTCCTTTAACTTCTTTACACCAGTAGTAACAACCAACAGATCAATATCTTGCCTGAAATATTCTTGTTGAACAGTGAATGTGTTTGGAGGAGGACATACTCTCCTGTTCCCCCTCAACTTAGACTTTTGTCTATAGCTAAACAAAGAGTGTGTTAAGAACAGACCTATACACCTAGTTTCTATTATTCTTGGAATCCATGGAGATCAGGGGTCAAGTAGTTGGGATCAGGGATCAGTAATGTGGACAGGAAAATGATGATGGAATAAAGATTTGCATTGATTCTCCATACGCCAATAACTGTGAACATTCGGTTCTCAATCAGGGTCTTTGTTCAAGTGCTCACAGTTTAAGAGATGCCTATTAAGGCTCTTTGATAACTCCTGGCTGTAACAAGCATGGTTTCTGTAAATGAACAGTGGTCAATTGTTGGCAGGTCAAAATCCTGAGATTAGAGTTTTCAAAGGACTGGAAGAAAACAGCATGTACTTCACCCACCTAGTCTGCCTTGCTTCCCTCATCTTCAGGTCAATTAAAGTCCACAAACATTTACTAACCACCTCCATGTCCAAAGCAATGAGCTAAATGTCAAGTATCCAAAGTAAGAGAAGCATCTGCCCTTATGTGACTGAGGAGCAAACTGTACAGGGCTAATCATGCCACCAAGTAGACTGGGATAAGGGCAGGGATGATGACGATGATGGGGTGATGGTAACTTTCATCTCTGGAACGCTTCCTATGTGGCAGATATCGTTCTAAGTGTTTGATAGTCATCAAAACACCCTGTAAAAAATGTCAATAATTACCTCATTTCACAGCTGGGGAAACTGAGCCATCAAGTTGTTAAGTAACTGGTTAAGGTCACATAGCTTGTAAGTACAGAGCTAGGATTTCAACTCAGACACAACAGAGGGAATAATTAACTCTAATTGAGGGTAGTGATAACTTTACAGTGGAAGTGATATTTGAACAGGAATTGGGGGTGTGCGGTATTAGGATCTGGACCTATAGAGAGAACTACGGGTTCTCTTGTTCTATACGGGAAGGTATGAAAGGCAGCAGGGGTTGCCTGAGCAAGGTCACAGATGCACAAAAGGATATGGTGCATGTGCTGGATAGTCTTTATCTGCCCCCCAGAGTCAATATCTGCCCTTCTCTGCCCTGCTCTGTGCTCTGGGAAGATGGTTTCTACATACCTAGTCACTCGGGCTCCCTCACCTTCTGCTGTGCAAATGTGTTTGGCCGATGGGGGGGGGCACCAGGATGAGAACAAAGGGTGAGAAGATAGAGTCAGGATTTATTTTCTCTGTTTCCTCCTGCTGGGCAGGATGCGGCAATGGCTGTGCTTCTCTACCTAATGTTGCCAGAGCTGCTCCAGGTCTTTGCTCAAAACCTGCCGACTCCCCCACCTTTAGCAGGAGGGAACATACATCTTTAAGTTAAAGGGTCCAGAGATAAGAACGGAGGCTACAAACCAACAAACAAAAAACCCAGATGGAACCAGCTGGGACCAAGATGGCGATGAATCTGACCTCCAACAGACCCTGAGTCTCATTATGCGTTGATTTACTACATTAGCATATTAAATGACACACCTACCGGCAGCCATGACTGAACATTAAGGACCAAAAAAGGATAAAAAGGGGGTGGCACCCCCCGCCATTGGAAAAAGCCCTGCCCCCTCCCCGGTAGACTAATGCATATGGCTTCCCGTTATTAGCCTCACTCCTCCCCCCCCCTTTGTCTTTACTCTTTAAAATTTAATCCCTCTCACCAGGTGGGTGAGAAGTTGATCTGTGAACTTAGTTCCCACTTTTCCATTCTTTGGTCACCAAACAAAGCTTGTGCTGCGTCAGTTTCAGTTTCGGTTTCATTATTTAGCTGCTTGAACCCTAACAAAAAAGAACCCTCTCCCAGAGAGGCAGAGAGCCTCGGCTGGGCTAGGGCCCAAGCAGGGTCCATAGGATTTAATTCTGTAACACTATGTCCAGAGCTTCTGGCAGGCAGGCACTTTCCCAGAGCTGCAACTTTTCCAAGTTCTCTAGCCATACTTCTATAAATCGCCCATTTACCAAGTTCTCTTCAGTTATCCTTTACAGTATGTCCTGCTTTCCTGCAGTATGCTGTGTGCTAAAGCATGATTAGGGAGCAGAGCATGGTCAGTTATGCTCTGCCCACCACAGTGTGGAGAATGTGCTAGAGGCTGCCCAGCTCCAAGGAATGGTTGGAAGTTCAAGCACCAAAAGGGTCAGGAGAGAGAAATGGAGAGTTGAACTAAGTCAGGAACGGCCAGTGTGGTTAGAAGGGAGGGGAGGAGCCTTCATTCATGGGATTTTGTGATGACCTGGATTTGGAAGTTGAGGAAGTGAGGGGAATTGGGAATGGCTTTGTGCAGTCTGGCTAGATGGCCTCAGAGCTGCAGAAGTTATACTGTGGACCCGCCAACAGGAAGCTGGAAGAAAAGGCTCTTGCAGCTGAGAGAGCTTGGCCAAGACTGACACCCTGATTCACTCCATGTTCTTCATCTAGGGCATGACTTTACTCTCTCCTAGGTTTTCTAGAGAATTCTGTAGTTTCCAGTGCTCTAACATGTGATTGCATCTTAAAAACAACCCTGTGAAGTAGGAAGGGCAGATGTTAGCACACCCACTTCAGAAATTAGGAAAAATCGAGTTTTAAAGTAGGAACATGACTTATTCATGACAATATAGCCAATCAATCACGGTATCAAGATGAGAACTAGGAGTTCCAAGGTTGTACTTCTGCTGCCTCCAGGCTACCTGTTTCTCAAGGGTCTGAAGAATGGCCCAGGAGATTATGGGTTAAGTTAAAGTTCAAGGGCTATGCTACAAAGGTATTGAAATGCAAAGGAAGGGGGCCCTGCCCCACTTTCTGCACTGAGATGGTAGTCCTGTCCCCTTAAGAAACTCTCTGATGATGGTTAGATCTTGAAAGGCATTGAATTCTGGAGAGCACTTAGGTCTCTGAATCTCAGTTCAGGAAAAGGACCTTTGAGCGAATAATAACAATGACAACAACAACAATCAACAAAAATGATAATAGTTTATAGAACTAAGGGACATAACTCAGCTCGTTGAGAATTTGCCATGTCCAGTCAATTAGGTGAGTAAGACAGAAAAGCTATCTGCTCTGAAGTTCAAGAACTCAGTAAAAGAAGCAGTTATCCCAAAAAGGTATTCATTTTCTGATGGAAAAAAAAAAAAGAGTTGTGTTAAAATCTTGTCTCTACTATTGCAACATATTAAAATTTGGGGTGAGGGCTGTGGCACTATTTTCCCCAAATAGTTCCAAGGAATTTATTCACTTATTAATGAAGCAAACAAATAAGTGAAACAAAAAGCAATAGGGTGATGGGACAGAGAGATGCAAATAAATATTCAGTGACAAAAGAGTTCAGTGATCAAAACATATGGAAACCTCACAGAAAACAAGTTAGAAGAAGTTTCTGTACTACAGGGCATCTGAGAACTGTTATATGTTGATACCCACTGAGCATACTATACAGTGATTCTCAAACATATTTTTCCCCAGACTCCTGTTTTATAGCGTGTAGTTTAGGAAATGCCAAATAGATCATCTTCTGGGTCCTGGTGGCCAATTTTTTATTGCAGAATAAGAATGGAGGTGATATTTAATATTGGCGAGTTGTTCCTTTGCATCAAGGCGATGTGCTAGCACACTTGCACACATAATCATTATTAACTCTCACCAAAGGTCTTTAAAATAGATATTATTGGCCCCAGTTTGCAGATGAGGACACCTGAGCTCTCAGTAACTAATTGGCACAAAGTCACATAACTATTAAGTTGAGAGACCAGAAATGGTATGATGCTTTTCTATAAAGCCCTTACTGTTGCTGAGACATCAGAATAATATAACTTGTTATGTAATATAGCAGAGCTGGAACATTGATTCCTTCTTGCACAATTTTCTTAAAAATATAAATGCCAGAATGCCAGCTTTTCTTGCCTTACTCTCTGACCTTTAGCGTGCATTCAGCCCAGATAGGATCAAGTAGAGCAATATCTTGAAGCCCTGACACCCTTTTGAACTTTCCTCTTCACATCACCATCTCTAGGCTGTAAGCTCTTTGAAAGCAGCAAGCATGACATATTCTTCTTAAAGTCCTAATGTTAGTACAGTAGTTGGTGCTATTTGCACAATGAATGCCCCGATTTTGCAGGTCAAACCACAGGGTCAGATGTTCTCCTTACACCCACCCAAACCACCTCTGCTGCCCTTTACAGACGAGTCTCATTTTGTTTTCACAGGAATCCTGAAATAGTGGGTTACTCACTTCCTGATGGTGACTATTTCCACAGCAAAAGAGCTTTATTGTTTCTAACCCATCAGTTCTGAATGAGAAATACACATGACTTCAGTTCAGTTCACTTCAGACCAAATTAAATCCAAGTCCATCCAATGTAATCCAATACAACCCAATATCCCCTTGTTTCTTAGTTCAATCCATGCTAGTCTGTAGGTTCCCCCCAAACAAGCATTTTATCACTGCTGTTTCCCCAGCTCCTTGCACAACATACGGCCCTTAGAGGCACTACTGTTGTTGAATGAATGAGTGAAAGCATGAATGAGTGAATATATAAAGGGCTTAGGTGAGGAGTAACCACTGAAGAAAAAAAATCTTGATTTCATTCCCGGCTCTTCCACTTACTAGCTGTCTGATCTTGAGCCAGACATTTAACTTCTCTGAACTTCAGTTACTTTAATATGGGGAATACAATACTACCTACCTTAAAGAGCGGTTGCTTGGATTAAATGGCATAACGCAGAGAAAGCACTTAGCATGGTGCCTGGCACATAGAGATGAACTATTATTGTTTCTGTTGATATTGTTAGAACAAATTATGTTTGAATTGAAGAATAAGTGAATGAACAAATGAGTATGTGTTAACTGCCTGGGTGTAGTGAAATTGGCAGCCATGGGCCTCAGGGTTAACTCTGCCCCTTAACTGCTGTGTGGCCTTGGGAAAATAGCATGATCTCTCTGTTTTCTCATCTATAAATTGGGACAACTATTATTTACATTTCAGAGTTGCTGTTAGGCTCAAGGAGATAATGTATGATAAAGTACGTAATCAACGATAAAGATGTGAAGAGACCTAAGGGACTGCTATTACTTTCATGTACCTGGCACCATCTGTTAATATGTCTGAGAGCTTTGTCTGAAACACAGAAATAAAATCAGGCTTATTCATGTGGCTTGATGACAGATGTGTATAACCTTTTAAGTTAGTTTTAAAAGAGATAAATGTAAGCCTACATTTTCCTATATAATATTTGTGAGAAGGCTGATATTTTACATAGTTCAAAATATCGTGACTGATGTCCACAGGAAATGAAGCTGTGTGGAATAAAAATTTTAGGGTTTTGAGTTGTTGTTTCCTGATTTTGGACTTGTGCAGGACAACTGGCTACCTGTGAACCATTGTCACTTCCTCCCGCAGGTGATCAGCTTAAGGTTCCAGGAAGAAACTGACATTGCTTTCAGGAATATGCTTCCAAATCTGGATTTCTATTGAACAACAAAGGTCTGAAAATGAAGCCCAACAATGAAAGTGTTTGCACCATTTTCCAACATTACAATTAGGGAAGCCAGGTGTGATTAAATTTATACAGTGCCTTGTATTCAATTAGGAGTTGAGCTAATGTGTGATGATTTGATATTAATCAAGGCTTTTTTTTTTTAATAAATATATGCATGCTACCTTGGGTTGCTTACTTTTGTTTTAATAGAAATCTCCCCTCTCCTCTCTTAGCTCCAATTTCTTCACTGACAAAATGGGCATCGTATTGTTTAATTCCATGGATTGTAGTGAAAATAATGAGATATTTATATATATATCTAGAACTGATATAGCACCAGGATGCTTTACAAATAGTAACAAACTTAATTTGCATAATACACAATTTGCATAACACCTCACTTTATGGATGAGGAAACTGAGTTGTAGACACTTCCTAATTGATCTAAGTTCACAAACCCAGTAGGGGCAAAGCAACTAGCAAAGAGCTTGATGGAGACTAGGCCAGTCGTAAGGGACCGTGTTCTCTCTATGCCCATGGCTGATGTCCTAAAGCCTCTCATTTCACATGGTTATATCCTCACTTTAAAAAAATGAGAATGTAAATACCATCTAAATGTAAGAGAAAGCAGCAAAACTCACATATTTGTTTCAATTACAACATTTCTTGGATTAACTCAGACCCAGCACCTTCCCAGTTTGAAAGCTCATCGGGAGTTCTGTTGGAGGAACCACAAATGAACAGACTATTTTTTTCTGCTTGGCACTGGCCATCTCAAAAGCCCAGCCTGCAGCAGGGGCTCTGGAGATTACGGTTCAGCAAGGTTAATGATGGTGACCAGGACTTGCACTCACGTCTATCTGGCTACAAACCTCATAGTCTTTCTATTAAAGCACAATAAATTATAAAAGGGGCCAAATGGGTCAGTTAGAGGCTTTCAATTCTACATGCGGCATTTCTACAATTCCTACTTGACAAATAGTGTGAACCTACTTATTCCACATTTTGCTATTGATGCTAAGGCTACCAAGATGAATAAAACAAAGTCCTCCAGAGCAGAATTATCAAGTTACACTCTAGTTGGGGGGCAGAGATTGTCAGTCTCTGCCTTTCTCAGCCCTCTCCACTCTTTAGTCCTGAGGACATTTACACAGCTGACTCAGCCAAGAGTAGCTCTGGATGGGCAGGAAAAGAAGACTTTGGTGTCTCTAGCAGATGGGTTCTGGCATTAGTTTGGCTGCTCTAACCTGATTTCTGGTGTCTAGAATGATCCACAGCACTCTCACACTCAACAAGGTAAACCATCCCACTGATTCTTATTTCTTCAACTTGCATTCAGCTTTCATTTCCTGAATGTACTCCAAGTATCTCCCATGAAGCTAGAGGCCTGGCCAGAGCCCCCATCCCACATGACTTGGGCCAGACCCTCTTCCTCCTCACAGCTTTCTAGCTCAGGGTTATATGAATCTAAGTAAATCATGGAGACTGGTGAAATTCCCACCATACTGGATTGTACATATCATCCTTCCTTTGTTTCTATTGCATAACAAGTTACCACAAATGTAGGGGCTTCAAACAATATAAATTTGTTATCTCCCAGTTTCCATGAGTTAAGGGTTCAGCACATGTTCGCTGGATCCTCTGCTCAGGTCTCATAGCTGAAATCAAGGTGTCAGCCAGCTGCTTCCTCATCTAGAGGCCCTACTAAGGAAAGATCTGCTTCCAGACTCACACAGGTGGTTGTAAGACTTTGTCCCCTGGCAGTCGTAGGAGTGAGGTCCCCACTGTCTTGCTAGCTGTCAGCAGAAGACCACCTTCAGCCCCTAGAGGCCAGCCACTCTCACGTCCTTGCCATATGAGCCCCTTTAGTTCGCAGTGGGGAACCTCTTCATATCAAATCCTCTCATGGTTCCCATCTCTCTGACGTCCCCTTCCTTCCACGCCCAGCCAGAGAAATCTCTGCTTTCCAAGGGCTCATGTGACTAGGTCAGGCCTATCCAGGTAATCTCCTTATTTTATTTTATTAAAAAAAATTTATAGATATGTATGTAAGTGTATATATATATATATATATATATATATATCAAGATATACACACACACACATATGTACAAAGAGAGACAGAGAGAGAACTAGGTATGTATATGACAGAAGAAGAAAGGCTGAAAGGATTATCACCAATGTCAATAGTGGCTGTGGGATCATGGGGGATTGTTACTTTCTTTTTTTCTCTAATTCTGTATTTTCTAAATTTTATAATAATAAACACATACATTTGTGAAAAAAATTTTTTAGATGCTACATGTCTTTATTTATTAAAAAAACAAAATTTAAGAAAGGATTTTGTTGAAAATAATCAAGGGCTATGGTCTCCAACTACAGTTGCTCTCCCATGACGAATATATTAAAGATACAATATAAATACACTATATCAAGAAGCAAGTACCATTGTTCAAGGGTAGGTAAAATTGCCTGATAAAGATTTCACTGGTATGTCACACAGCCATTGGTAGGTTATGTTACTGTAATGAATGACCCCAGAACCTCAGTGGCTAACAAAAGAGATTTCTCACTCACAATGATATAATTCATTGTGGCTCTGTTTCACGTGGGTAATCTCCTTATGTTAAGGCCAACGGTGCCATTTAATACAACCTGATAATGAGAATAAAAGTCATCATATTCACAGTACAGGGGATTGTGTTGCACATGTACATCAGGGGTCAGGAAACCATGGGGGAGAGTTTAGAATTCTGCCTACCACACATCTCTACCTCGAGTTCCTGGCTGCTGTGTCCCACCCTCCAGTTAAAACCCCTCAGAGAATGATGCCATACCTCCTTAAGACCAAATTCACGATCCTTACCACCCACCCTGGGAACCTGAGATTTGGGCAGGTGGATCCCATTAGGAAGGCAGCGTCCATGGGCAGCTCATCCCTTTAACCTAGAGCAGATTGCTCCCGGCTTCCTTCCCTTTCCTGCACTTGCCAAATGCCTCACAGCTGAGCCGGCTTATGCAGAGATGGTCAGGTATACAGCCAGCTAAACGTCGTACAGCATGACAAAGGCTCCATGACTTATATAAATAAGGCCTTGAGATATACAGTGGAGGGAGGTGTGGATTCTGTCTGGTCAAAGTGGAGTTGGGTGGAAGAAGGCTCAACAGAAGAGCGACAGTTGTCATGGACTTGATATAGGATTAGAGTTGTATTAGAAGACAGAGAGGGCATGCCAGGGAAAAGCCAGGGAAGCTCCAGAGTGCAGGAAGCAGTGGTGCAGGATTTGCCTAGAGTGAATGGAAAAGAGTGTTTGGATTTAAGACTATGTGATGGGAGGGAGAGTTAAGGAAGGAGCTTGTACATAATATTCAGATTGGCATTTAACTTGGAAGTAAATGTAGCCACTGGTTCTCAAGAAGGGGAAGCCAAGATTCAATGTGTTTCGAGAACAGTCATCCTAGAGACAGGGTGGGTTGGTTTAAGATAGGACTATTTAGGAAGCTGCTACAATAGGCCAATGAAAAGGCAGTGATTGGGGGATTGTAGAAGAGAAGAATGGTTTAGAAACTGCTTTTGGAGGTAACAGTGAGAATGAAGATGAAGGCTGTGTGTGCGGAGGCTTAGTGCCCACAGGTAAATGTACTTCACAATTTTATATGCCACGTTGCATAAATCATCTTATATTCTTCTGCAAACTTTACATCTGTCTGTCTGCTTTCTTCAGTGATCTATATGAACCTCCACACTTTCACCTTTCAAGTGTCAGATACGATATTTCACCAAGGCTGGGTTCACTTCCACATGGATTCATAGCAGAGTGAACACTTTTTCCCCTTCATGGACCCAGAATTACTACCCGTCCTCCCACTGCTAAGATATCCCAAGATGTGCAGCCTCTAATGTATCACTGATTCCAGAAATCTTTTTGGAATGGGGTCATTGTTTAAGAAGCATCTGCTCATGATTTACTGACATTTGCCTCAACCTGTGTCATAAAAATAACATTGATATCTATCAAAAAACCATGTGTTGGAAATCTAATCTCTGGTTAAAGAAGTCAGAAGAATGGTTACCCTTTAGGGGTTACTGACTGGATGGGAACAGAAGGGAGCCTTCTGGGGTACCAGAAATGTTCTCCGTCTTTATCTGGTTGGGGTTCCATGGCTGTTTACTGTGTGAGAAGTCATTGAGTTGTGCCCCTAAGATCTGTGTGCTTTACTATATGTGAGTTATGCCTCAATAAAAACAAATGAAGAAAAGAAAAAAAAAGAATAACCACGTGTCCTTCCTGAAACTTATCTATATTTCTCAGAAGGTGGTTTTTATGATCTCCTTTACTAAAAAATGGAGGTTCAAGTTTAAGTTACTTTCCCAAAGTCACATGGCTAGCCAGAGGCAGAGTCAGGATACAAGCCAATGTTCTCATTCCAAAGGCTGTGCTCTTTCAACTATAAGACTAAGGGTTTTTCAGACTTATTTCCGCCCTGGATTTTTTTCCTCCCTAGAATACAATGCCCTCTGACTCTGAACGTGTCCTGCTAGTATGCATGTTAGACCTACTGTATTCTGATATGGCTGGCTTTGGGGGCCACAGTGAGACCACAGTCCCTTGCACAGGAGCAAAGTATGATCTTCGATAAAAAGGTAAAAGCAAGACCCCAGACAGGAATGAGGAATCCAGAGCAAGGGGCTTAGACTGGCAGTGTGGAAGACCCTGCCTCTTCCCGGACCTTTAGGCTGAGCTCTCCTGAGAGGTAGAGGAGGGTAGCCTCTGCCCCATGAAGGTGGGAAGACCCTGGTGTGGAGCCACAGACTTCAAATGATTGTATACCTTGGTTCATAAATGAGATCTAGCTTATTTTCCTTCTGTATTTCTTTGGCAACATTTGTTTAAGTGTGATAAAATCTCCTGCATCACATTTTTTAAAAAAACAGAGATTCCTAAGCCTTACTTCAGACCTACATAATCAGAATATCTGGAATCTGGAGTATTTTAACAAGTTTCCCCAGGTGTTTCTATTCTAATATACAACAAAGTATAAAAGCCACTGCCCTGGAGTCTAGAATAGTGGTTTGAGACATGCCAGCTTCAAATCAACTCTATTGCAGGGTTCTCTACAGAGACTCTACCTTAAAAAGGAAGTAGCTTTCCTCTGAGTTCAGAATGGGGATGACTACAGTATGAAAGCCCTGAGGGAAACAGTAGAGGGTCTTTGAGGTCAGACTCCTAAACTCAACACGGAGACCTTTCAACCCATGCCAAATATGAGGATTTGGATTTTTTTTTTTTTCTTAAGATACATAAAGTAAAACTTACCCTTTTAAAGGTTTAGTTTTGGGCAAATACAGTGTCATGTAACCACATATAGTCAAGACATAGAACAGTTCCATCACCCCCTAAATTTCCCTTATATCCTTTTATAGCCTACCTCTGTCCCCACCTCTAGTCTCTGGCAACCATTGATTTATTTCTGTCCATTTAGTTTTATATTTTCCATAATGATGACATTCTGTATAACTAGAATCATGTAGACCTTTGAGTCTGGTCTGTTTTACTTTTTTAGTATAATACATTTGCTAATACATAACCTGAATTGGTGTGTGTTTCCATAGTTCGTTCTCTTTTATTGCTGAGTAGTATTCTATTGAATGGATATACCACCATTTGTGCAATGACAGAACTGCCATGAATCAGGGGTGTGGGGGGCAGGAGGTGGTGGGGTGAAGCAGTAGCAGGGGGTATGATTGAGAGCCCTCAGTTTGAATGTGACAGTGTGACCCTGAACTGCCTCTGTGATATTACCCTGTGATATAGTGAATGGAGAACATTCCTTTAGATGTGGACATCTATAACTAGGGACAAATTTTATAAAAGGTGGCCATAGAATGCCAAGATACCCTATAGATTTCCCTCTGTTAATTATGATTACTTTATTTCCAGCCAAATCTGATTTTGAGGACATTGGGGAAGGGACATCTGAACGTCTGTCTGCTTTTACAGCAAGTTGCTTTCTTACAGAATGGAGAGTGTGAAAGCGCTAAAACGGCAGTGAAAAGTCCAAGGGTCTGCCACTCTCCAGGTATGGGGACTTGGGTAAGTTCTGTTGAATGTTGAAGTCCCAGCTTGCCTCATCTAACTCCTTCCTCCTCTGCTTGCCTTTTCTAGGTCTTAGAGATTCAGGTAAGGTAACAGATGTCATACTCTATGAAAACCCTAAACTTATTTACACATGTTAATTATGTTTAGAAGCATTTGTACATGTGTTGTATCTCCACTACAAATCTGTGAGGCTCAAAGGTAGTACGTGCCCCCACAGGGCTTCCAATAAAGGTATGAACTCAAACTACCTTTGAAGGAAAGCAAGGAAGAGCATCTATATCACATCCAATGTAAACTCAGGCAGTTAGACTTGAGAGCCATGTTTTAATATATATTTTCCTAAATAAATTCAAGTATGAGAAGTGATCATTTTGGTTCTTGTGAGTTTAGATGAGTTAAAATCTCTTAATTTTTTCTTTTGTTTAAAGCTTTCATATTTGATGTGCACCCTAAAAACTACCAAGTTAAATTGTTAATTATAAAGTAAAAGGTAAATTCAAAACTTACAGGGTAAGTATAAAATATCACTTTTTATAATTAAAGTTCACATATTAGATAATTAATTTGGTTGAGTCAATGCCCTAGTATGTTAAATATCAAATCTTCTAGAACCCTGATGGGTTTAAAATAAAATTAACTTCTTCTAAAGTTAAAGGTTAGATTGATCACATTGGAGTCACATCACAGTGATTCCAATGTGAAATAAGAATAACCATATGGTTTTTGTATTGAATCCAAAAACTTAGATAGGTTAGGAGAGGGTCTGGTACATTGATTGGGGGCTTGCTGTGGAGGGCACCTAGGATACCTACCTGGGTAAAAAACTTTGATAAAACAAGATCCCTGCCTTCAAGTGACTCAGAATCTAATGGGCATATGTGTGTGATGGGGCAGGAGGGGAGGCAGATAAATGAAATGATAATTATGATTCAACAAGATAACATTCTGAGTGATAGATGCAGACACAATGATATGAGAATATAGAAGACTGGGCACTGAACCTTGAATGACTGCAAGAATAATCTCTTTTCTCTGTGCTCCAGTTTTTTCAGAAATAACCTTAAATTGTAGTCAGGACTTGGCACATAGTACATACTATTTAAAATTTTTAAATAAACAAATAAATAGGCCAAGGGCTCTAGAGAAGGGATCTAGATAATAAGATCTAGAGAAAGAAGAGCAGAGTGTGTTTGGAGCTGTGCTCAGGTTCTTTTTGGCAGGAGGATAATGTATAAAGAGAGACGCTACAAGCTATAGGGGTGAATAACTAAATCCTAGAGCACACTGCAGACCATTCTAAGGGGGTTGGGTTTTACCCTCAGGATAATGGGAAGCAATGAAGGGATTGTACGTCAGTCAGTGACATGGAAAGACCAGAATCAAGGAAGCCAGTGAAGAATCTTTGTGATATTACCAATGATAAATACCAGTGGTCGGAACTAGAGGTGAACTATATTCAATATCCTGTGATAAACCATAATGGAAAAGAATATGAAAAAGAATGTATATATATTTATAACTGAATCCCTTTGCTGTACGGTAGAAATTAACACAACATTGTAAATCAATTATACTTCAATATAATAAATTTTTTAAAAAGGATTAAGGAGGTAGAATCATAGATCTTCATGATATTTTGTTAGGGGTTGAGAAGGTTGGGAATCTAAGTATGACTCTCAAGCGTCTGGCTTTTGTATCTCAAGGGCTGGAGGAGCCATTCATTGGCAAAGAGGATGGAAGAGAAGCAGGAGTGGGCTGTGGGGCTAAGATGGGTAATGCATACGGAGCCTTGTCTGTTTGCAGAGTCTGGGATATACAGATGATGATGGTCACTGCAGGGCCTGAATGGACGGCCTTCCTCTGGGTTCACCAAGAGCAGAGGAGAGGCGATGGGACAGGTGTTGTCTTTAATTTGAATGTATGAAAGTGAGGGCCAACTATGGAATTTGGGTGCTAAAGGCTCTGGTTCAGGGAAGAAGCCCAAAGCTGGATGGAGCTCAACACACAGCAACAAAGTTAAATGAAGCCAAGAAAAGGCAGGGCTAGGTAGGGAGAGGGAAAAACTATTTCAGAGGGTCATGAGGCTATCAGTGCCTGCCATGTCCACTGGTCCCTCCTGAGGATAGCAGCCCCATGAGGCTGGATCTTTCTGATGAGTAACTGTGATTTGAGACATGGGTCTCAAGACAAAACAAGCCAGCTACCTATCCCAGATTGATTAGACTGGGGTGTGAAGCCCGAGATAATGATGTACCACCTGGAAACAAGGTCATTACTGTTCCCCATCCCTACCACCATCCCAATGTAGCTTAGAAAGAAAAACATGTCGCTAAGGATATTTGACATTAGATAGTGGTATATATATCCATTCATGTCCTCTCTTGGAAAGGATAGAGAGACAGCACCCATAGACAGGGTATTTTGAATCACGCTAAGCTGCTCAGGAAGAGATAGGGCCAAAAGTGATTGTCCATCCGA
The DNA here is from genome assembly GCF_028023285.1 of Balaenoptera ricei. NCBI lineage: Eukaryota > Metazoa > Chordata > Mammalia > Artiodactyla > Balaenopteridae > Balaenoptera > Balaenoptera ricei. The sequence goes on along the minus strand of NC_082646.1, from coordinate 55,411,607 downwards.
GAATATGACACCCTGTCTTACCTCACGCTCCCTTGTAGGCTTGCAATCAATCCCATTATTATCTACTTTTGTCAGAAGAACAAACTGAGGCTCAACATGTGACATTGCTACAAAAACAAAACCAAAACAAAACCCAAAACAAAACAAAAAGACCAAACTCTTACATTGAGGGGCTAGAACACATAGTCTGAGGCTAAATTGGATATTTTTCCCTATTCTACACTGCCTCACCAATACATTGATAAATGTAATTCAATCAGCAGCCTATGATAAGTTTTATTAAAATGTCAAGAGGCTTACCAGTCAGAAGGAAAATGCAGGATAAAAAAAACATGTTTGTGGATTTTACTAAACCCGACACTGTCCGAATATTAATTCCTACTGTTCAACAAATCCAGGCTCACTCATCTCTTTTCTATTGTGCTAAGAACACAAAGTAATAGGAGGAATAATGTTTTTCTTTTTCTCTGCTCAAGCTTTGAGCTTAAAACTGGACACAGCATGCCGCTTTTTGTTCCAAAGCCAGGGAATTTGATAGCTACCACCCAGGTGCACTTTGCTACATCTAAAATCTTATCCCCCAAGTTCAGAACAACTGCCTTTCTACACTAACAATTTATTTGCCTGTTTTTCCTTCCCAGCAAAACCCACAAATCATAATAAACACTTATTTATTTTATTGGAACCACAGTAACTCCTTATCTCTGATTTTTAAAAAAAATGAAAGGAAGGCCAAACAGGTAGAAACTGGTTCCTGCATTATCCTGCTTTATCCCTCACCGAGGCTTTTAAGAGGTAAAAGTTGGCATTATCAGAGGCCTCAAAGGCACACCAGTTGCTGGGATGTACATCAAGGAACAAAGTGAATTCTTTCCTGAACAAGAGATTATCAAATTACAGACGTGTCACCAGTGCTTCCTGGGAAGGGTGAGCACTTTCCCTTGTTCCGATGAAGAGCGTGTGACAGGCAGAAGGATACCACAGTTAACTAAGCAGCTGGTTAATAACAGAACTGACAGAGGACAAAGGTTGGTTTGAAGACAATGAAATAAAAGTGCTTCTTAATACACTTTTTTTTGCTTATTCAACAGCTTGGTGGGTCCTGCTTTTTTTCCCCCTTTTCCTTTTCCTTTCAGTAGGTGAGGCTGATGGTGATTGTAAACTCAAATTTAAAAGCAGAGGAGACCAAACACCGACTAATGTACATACGGGGTGCACTTCATTATGAATAAAGAATGGCAAAGTGCGGGGAGGGAAGTCAACGGATGTATCAGCTTCCTGCAGATGATGAAGGGGCCCCAAATCAATTGTCATTAACTAATTACTCTTCTCCTTTTGTCAGGATAAATTGGTTCATCCAATGTGTTTTCCAAGTGTGTGGGGTGAATTGCATTAAAAAGGATAAACAGCACTCTTTTCTGTACACTCGAAAATCTTAACAGCTTAGTTGTTGTTCTGCTGATGAGTGAGGAAGCTCTGGGTAGTAACTAAGGGCTAGGTCTGGGGCTGCTCAGATTTGAAGTTTCCTCCATCACATCCTAGTGCTGGGGCCTTGAATCAGTTCCTTACCCTCTCTGTGTCTCAGTTTCCTTACCATCAAAATGAAGATAACCATAGGGTTGGTCTAAGAATTAAATATATATGATATGTGTATACATATATACAATATGTGTGTATATATAAACATATATGTGTGTATATATATTTTAACTAAAATTAAAAATGCATGTAAAATGCTTGGCATGGTGATGGCACACTGTAGATACTAAACATACAACAGTATACTTTTCAATCTTTTTTCCTGTTTTTACCCAGTGACATGGGGGCATCATATAAACATATGGCCTGCATCTTTTCAATGTAAAATATCCTGATTCTCCAAAACATTCATTTAATCAGTGATATCAATAATTCTAGCACATTACCTCTGCAAAGTCCTTTAGGGTTAAAAAGCACTTTTCTATCCAATAGCACTTTTAATTGTCACAAAATTCTGCAAGGGAAATCCCGTGGAATTTCTATTCTAGGAGGGGGAACTGAAGCTGAGAGAGGATATGTAACTTGTCAACGTACTCAGTCCAGTAAATTAGCTAAAACATTCAGATTCTGCAATCGGATTCTGTAAATCTTTGCCTTGTCACTTCTTAGCTGTGTGATAATGGGCAACTTGCTTAACTTCTCTGAGCTTCAAACGCCTCATGGGCAAAACAATCCATATCTAAGTCATAGGGTTGTAGTGAGGAATAATAAAGAAAAATAATGAAGCACTTTGCAGAAAACTTGTTACTTAGTAAGAATTCAGTGAATGTTCATTGCTACCGGTTCATTATTATTGTTCTTATCACCATCCTTACCATTATTAATTAGGTAAGGTGCTTAATAGGGGCACTATTTTTAAAAATTATTATTATCAAGAAACCTGGTATAGCTCCACTCTCTTTCCTTCTCCTCCTCCTCCTTCTCTTCCTCCTCTTCCCTTTTGGGCACATATCACATGCAATTAGCATATAGAATATATGAGCAATAGTCCTCTTTTTACAGATGCAAATTTTGACATTTTGGTCTATGTTATTCCATCCCTTGTGACTCAGTTCTCTTGAATGTGACTCCATATGGCTTATGGTGACAAAGTGAAGTTTTTCCATCTGCAAAGTAAAACTCAGACACCTGACCAGTAACCACTACCTCCTGACATGTCATCTCTCTCAGTAAGGTAGAAAGGATCTAACACTTAATGAACATCATTCATCTGACACATATTTATTGAATGTCCACTATGGTCTAGGAGTGAGGATTAAAATGGTAAATGAAATAAACTGTGTATGTCTGATACATAGAAGATGGACCTTGTATCGGTAGGGAGACAGCACTAAGCAAATAAGTAACTGATCACAGCATGGTGAAGGCTAAGGGGAAGGTGACCCGGTACCATGTAAACACTTAGACTCATATGGGTCCCCAGGGAGGATTCCCTGAGGATGTCTCATTGGAGTGGGTTCTGACAGATGAGTAGGAGTTAAGCAGGAGGTTTGCAAAGGCCCGGTGATTCAAGGGACATGGAGCATTTAAGGAATGGATAAGGGTTTGGCAAGAGTGTAGCATCTGAGATCAATCCTCTGTTGGCCGTAATAGGACTTCGGTACTTATCCTAAGAGCAACAGGACTCTGATGGAAGTTGTAAGCATGGGGAGATGGAGGGTGGGGGAAACTAATAAGATGTGCATTTTGAAAAGATCACTCTGGTGGTGAGAACAGATAAGAGGAAAGTAGAGTGAGTGCAGAGAGACGGATAAGGAAGCTATTGCTGTGTGCAATCGTTTCATAAATCCTCACGATAACGTTGTGAGATTGTACTTATTATTGCACTTTTACAATGAGGAGCCCACATTTCACCGGCATTAATTCACTTCCTCCAGGTGCTAGAACTCGTAACTGGCAGCTGGAAGAGTGGGATGCTGGAGACAGAGAGACCTGGGTTCAAATCCTGCCTTAAAGTCACACCCCATCTGTTCCCATACGCTCGCATGTGAAAAGTGGGCTCCTCTCACCAGGAAGGGGCATAGGTAGAATCAAGTCCCCTAGTCTTTTGTGTGACCTACACGTATGCGTATACATGTGCATCCACATGAATAAATAAGTACTTTTTTAAATAAAAATATATAGAATGGAAGTAGCTTAGGAGTGAAGCTGTTCCCCCCCCCCGCCCAGGGGTGAGCAGGACCGGGAGGTACAGCCCTGCTGTGAATGAACTCAACTCATTTCTCCGACACCCCTGTCTGTGCTCCTCTCCCGGAAGTCCAGCCTCTGTGCCCTCCAATAGGCTGAACCCTCTGACTGAAAAGCCCTCTTCGTCCCCATTGCACCCGTTATCAAGCCACCAAGCTGGGAAACATCTCTCCTATCTTTTATCACCATCTCAATATTCTATTTGCCCTAGAAATGTTTTTGGACCTGTCCTCCTCCAGCTCCAGCCACGAGTCTAACCCTGCCGTGCTCCGCCCAGCTCAGACCTTCAATGGGCACTCCTTCCTGTGTCAGCTCTCACCCACACGGGACTCTGAGTTCCTTGAAAGCAGGGGCTTTGCTATCTGGATCTCTATCCCAGCAATTGTTTAAGAAAAAATGAATGGAAGGGAGGCAGGAGGAGAGAAAGGAAAGGGAGAAGGGAGGAAAGGACTTAAAGTGTGGCTTATGAGATCAGGCTTACATGATGCCACACCAGGTCCAAGAGCAAAAATTGAGTTGCACGTGAGTCCCTTCTGACTGCGGTGAAGAATGAAAGAATGAAGAGTTATTGTTATGTGATGACGAGGTCGCTATGTCTGGGGAGAAGGGAAAAAATATTCATGTGACAGAGATGGATTTGTTTTGCTCACGGAGGTAAGGAAATAGAAGACATTCAGGAGACAGAAGACATGTAGCCTGACAAAATCCTGTCCTTTCCTGCAGAAATGACATTGTCCCTGAGGAGCATCTGTCCATGGCCAAGAAGGCCTGGTGGGGAGGGGCTACGGGCCCTGTGCTGGTCAGAACTTTATCCTTGGTTTGGGGTCTCAGAGACTGGCTGGGTCTAGGGCTATGAAGATCACAAATTTGGAACGTTCTTAGGGACCATTTAGTTCCAAGTACTCATTTTGCAGAAGAAATCACTGAAAGCCAGAGAGGTAAAGTGCCTGCTCAAGGTCACGCTGCCAGGGCGTAAGAGGTGAGGGTCTATCCTCTGTGCCCCCACGTGCCTTCTGCTGCAACATGAAATGGACACAGGCTCATTCGTCACTCATTACTTACATATTTTACTCTAAGAAACATAAAACTACTTAATCAACATTGATTGTATGGCTCTGTGGGGGGCAGGGGATTACAGAGGCAGCTTGGTATATAAGCAAGAGTACAAGCTTTGGAGACAGATGGACTTTGATTTTATAGTCCTGGCATTCCTGTTATCCCTAGGCGACTTTGAGCAACTTATTGGAGACTTGATTTCCTTTAAGAGCTCTGTCTCCTTTCCCAAAGGGAAGTTAAAGGGTAGGGGCTGGGATTGATCAAATTGATGGGACATTTAGGGACAGAGCAAGACTTGGGGTCTCTAGGGCTGGAGTCTAGAGCAGGGAATGCTCCTAGGAGAGAAGAGAGGAGAGGCCAGCTGGTGAGAAAAGTGTAGAAGAGTGAATAGTAACCCCTTGAGGGTCCTACCATCAAGACAGGAGCCTGTCAGGTAAGAGCCAATTCCATTTCAGCAGGCAGGGTCCACCTGAGCTGGAGGGGACAGTGGAATGGGGTGTCCGGGGGGTGGAGGTTCCTGAATGCTGATTCAGAGCAGCTGGAGTATCAAGATTTGAGGTTCATCTAGAAGATCAATAGGAAGGTGTATGCAAAGAATTGTTAAGAATAAATTTTAGTGGATATGGATGTGTATCCACAAACTCAAGTCTACAGAAAAATGTCACCTCACAATTTTTTGGATCAAATTAAACACAGCTTGGAACATAACTTTAAATACAACTTTGATCTCGCAAGGCTGATAGAAAATCCAGTCTCGGTAAATACTGGCGTTTGTTGGCCTCAGGGCTTGCAAAGTTGCCAGCAGCCCTCTGCAGAGTACAGCCTTTGCAGAGAGCCCTCAGGAGTTCAGGCCACACCAGCCATGCTTAAAAAAGGTCCTGGTTGCCTGGGACTTCATGACATTTTGGATTTCAGCAAATCCACCTCTTTTGTATCGTGTTGGGTCCCTGGGCCTTTGCTAAGGCCGGGAGCCATGGTAGCCAGGTTCCAGGTACCTTGGTCTCCCAGCCTTGGCAAAGGTTCTGCTGCCTTCGCTGGGTGGGGGGTGGGGGGGCCCAGTTGAAAGGGTTTCTGGAGATACCTGGGACTTGCAGACCCAGACCTCTGTGTCCTTCCTTCCTGCTGTTCCAGAACCTTCTCTTGTCTCTGCCGCTCTAATTTTGTCTCTGACTCTCCCTTTCCTTTTACTCCAGTTACAAAAGGGCTTTTGACTCTTTCTCTGCCTAAACCATGAGTGTAATCACCTTAAAGAAATGGTTTTCATAAAAGCCAGGTTCCCCTGGGGTGAGGGCACAAGAAGTTTGGGCTCCTTTTCAGAATGGAGGCAGAACTAGAGAGAGACAAACTCTATCAGGCCCTACTCTTTCCATCCATTTTTCCACTTCAGAGGAAGCAAAACACAGTATCTCAGTAATTATCTTGACCCAGCGAATGCCAAAGTTTTGAAGGATTTATTTTTTTAGTTGTGGTAAAATACACACGACATAAACTTTACCATCTTCACCATTTTTAAGTGTACAGTTCAGTATTGCTAAGTATATTTACGTTGTTGTACAACCCATCTCCAGAACTTTTTCACCTTGCAAAATGGAAACTCTCAACCATTAAACAACTCATTTCCCCCTCCCGTAGCCCCTGGACGATACCATTCTACTTTCTATTTCTAAAAATATGGTTACTCTAAGTACCTCATATAAATGGAATCATAGAGTATTTGTGTGTGTGTGTGTGTGACTGGTTCAATTTACTTAGCATGGTGTCTTCAAGGGTCACCCATCTGGCAGCACGTGTCAAAATTTCTATCACTTTTAGGGCTGAATAATATTCCACTGCATGTACACACCACATTTTCCTTATCCATTCATCCATCAGTGGGCACTTGTGTTGCTTCTACCTTTTGGCTATTATGAATAATGCTATGAACATGGGTGTACTGAACGATATAACACATAAGGGAGAGTCAAGTGGGGAGCATTTTTAGCATAACATAATTGTGGACACTCGCAGGCCAGAGTCCAGGTCCTCTGTGAAGCCCCATGGGAGTGTTTCACAGGGATCACGGCAGGGGAAGGGAGGGAGGGCATCAGTTACCTTCCAGGCCCAGAGGTGTAGATCAGAACACATGCCTCCTGGAACTGCTGGGAGGATTAAGGGAAATGAGTGAAGAAAAGCACCAGGCACATAGTAGGTGCTCCATATATCTGCAATCCCCTTTCCTTCCCTTTGAACTTGCCCTGCTCTAAGCATGGACGGTTGGGGCATACACAGGACCTAGGGATGCTTACAGCACATCAAGTATTCTAAAAGCTATCAGACTGCAGATTCTGCCTTCTGCATAGTCAAAACATTTAAAATACAATTAAACCTCTGCTTTCCCAGCTCTGTGGGTTCCTGCGACCTACAGCTCACAAAATTTCTGTGTCTGCAGGGGTTCATAATATACTCCAGGCTCGATGCGGCGCTGCACGTTTCCATGAAGCGATTATAAGGACGAGTACAGGGCGGCTCGCCTCTTATTTTGAAATGGCAATTTTGTGTGACATTTATATCTCCCCTTGATTATGTATTTTTGTTCCCTGTGATCATTTTTCATGGGGATGGAGAGACTCTGTTAGAGTTCTGTAATCTAGTTTATTTAGAGTTTTGATTTTCAGATTTCTTGTCCTAGGGGCATTGAGTGTAGCAGAAAAACAGAAGCTCCCATGTTCAAGGGGCAAAGAGGAGAGAAGAGAAAGAAAGGGCATTTATTAGCAGTCGCCGCTGCTGGAGCACGTCCCGTGTCCTAGAGCCTGGGCTTGGTGCTTTACCGCCATAATCTCTTAATCTGTCAATGCTTTTTGAGAATCAGAGAGGTTAAATGATATGACCTGGTGTTAAATAACACTTAGGAAGCGCTCCTGCCAGGATTGGAACCCAGCCCTGACTAGCTCCCGAGTCTGTGCTCAGGTCACTGCACAATGTTTATGCAGCCACTGAAAGCCAAGTGCTATCCAGGACCAGGAAATATAGAGATGGGAATGCTGGTGCCTGGAGTTTGCATTTCAGGTAAAACTCTGCTTCTTTATTACCTATGACTCTATCTCCAGGCAGAAATGACTTCCACAGGGTAAAGTGTGCTGAGAGCTTAAAGGACCCAGTCACATCATTTAGGCTCATTAGAAAACTTTATATGGACCTGGAAAATTTGGGGCGTTCTAGGAGGAGAGAATTAGTTGTTTGATCAAAAACACAGAAGTGAGAAAAACTCAAATGGGATGGTTGAGACTAAAGATAGGAAGCTGGCTCTCATCAAAACTACAGTGAGGACTGAACTTAGTCTTACTCTGAGCCCGTGCTTTGCTATATCTAAAAGCGATATTGGTGTGGGCATCTGTGCTTCAGGCAGATGCCACGGCTACCTGGGATAAGGTGCAGAACCTTGCCCTGGCTGGCTGCTCTCCAATGTGCCAGGTCATGTGACTGGCAGGGAGCAGGAATTCCAGGCGGAGCAAACACAAAATAGGGAAGGGAGGGAGCTGTCTCCAGGAGGTGTCTTGAAAGAGCTCCTGTTTGGCACTCCGGATACAGCATCATGTCTAAAACTCCGATGGCTCGCCTCTGTTTATGGGATGACATTCCACTTCCGGAGCCCGGAGTGGAGGCTGCCTTCCCGAGTGAGTATCCTTCTAGGCTCACCTCCCACTCCCACAAGGGGTGATGAGGGAGTCCAATTACCCCAGCCTCTCCCAAACCTCCAAGCCTGGCCGCAGCAGCTTTCCTTCCCCTGCACCCACTTCCCTCTCTCCATCTGCATAGGGGGCATCCTTAGTTCATTTCTTAAGATTAACTTGAAATTTTCTTCCTTAGTAACTCCTTTCTCCTCTCCATTGAGCTAGGCTGGCTGTTCCCTCCCAACTTTGTGACGGTTCTTAGAATGTGCCACCATAATGATCTGTGTCCAAGTTTGCCTGCTCCACTGACATGATGCACCTCCAGGTCTTAGGAAGAATTTATGGAACAAATGAATGAATGGGTGAAGGAGCGGCTGAGAGAACAAGTGATTTCTCCATCCCCGCAGCCTGATGCAAGGTCTGCACAGAGGGCAAGTGAGTGGGGGAGTGAATGAGTGAGGGTGAGAGTGGAGATCTGAAGAAGAGAGTTAACAGTGGGACAAGTATCAGCTCCCTGCTCTGACCAGCACCCTGTGACCACCGGTGAATGTGGGAAATGACAGGCATAGGGATACCTTCCTGAGACAGATGCTGAAACCCTGCTAGAGAATGTAGTGAGTGACAGATGGTACTCAAGCTGCTTCTCATGGGAAAAAAAAAATCAATTGACCTGAAAAAAAAAAAACAAAAAACACCTAAAAGAGGATTAAAATCTTAAAAGACAGTGTGTGCTCATGCAATTCTGTTATTGAGACTTTTAGCAGATACTTGGTAGAAATCTCTGGTTTATGGTTTTTTCCCCCCATTTTCCATTTCATGCAGAACAACATCCTCCAAAGCAGTGTCCCCCTGCCCAGTATCATCTGTCAGGCAGCCACATCCATCCCTTTAGCTGCACAGAAAAATCACAGCCCTGTGTACTGTGGTAAACAACACATTTCAGTAAAAGCAGTCTGGGGCAGTAGAAAAGGCCACCCTGGCCTTTGCAAAGGTCTGGGTGCAAATCCAAACTACACCACTTAACAAGTTGGGGGGTCTTGGACAAATTTACTTAAGGCCTTCTTATCTGTAAATGTCTCCTTATTTGTGAAATGGGAAGAACATCCCTGGCCATCGCTGTTGTGAGGACCGAACGGCTTTCAGTAGCGGAACCCTACGTGGGGTGGCAGAGGCAGCAGGGAATGTAATCTGGAGGAGTGGGACTTGAGTTGCAGTCTTCACATTTTGGAAAGCTCTTATAACCATTCGAAACGGTTTTCATATTTCTCGCTTGTTCTTTCCAACAGACTTTTGATGCAGGTCCCTGGTGTGGGATTTTAAAGAATAAGCATAAACAATCTCAGATTTGGAACCTCCACGTTGTTAATTCTCTCGGCATCTTGCAGTCCTCTGTCTTCCCCTTTCATTTACTTCCTTGAATTTCATTCATTCATTCATACAATCGTTAATTGAATGTCTCAGTCATTTCTGTGTTCTCGCCTTCATTTATTAAACATGTTATGAATACCTCCTCTGGGGCAGGCCCTGTGGTAGGCACACGAGATACAGACACAATCCCCGTCTTCGGAGTTCACGCTCCACGGGATGATGAGACGCATGCGCACACACATACACGGTGGTGGGCGCTACCGCAGATGCAGGGACAGGGAGTTGTGGTCACATAGACGTGTGTGTGTGATTAAACACCGCCTGGGAGAAGCAAGACAAGCTTCAAGGAGGAGTTGATAGCTGAACTCCAGTTTCATCTTCGGTAACCAGCAGGCCGCTCAGAAGAGCTCTTTGCTGGTGCCCTCCCTTAGTTATGCAATTATAAGGCAGGGCACTTGGCATTCATTGCCCTGGGGAACGACTGGAGTAGAAAACTGTACGGCCTTTGTCACATAGAGCTGGGTGCTGGGGAGATGACAGATTAATTTGCAAAAGGATTTCAGAGCCTTCAAAGGATAGAGGGAATGTGACCCTGTTTCAGAAATTAAAAGGAGAAAAATCTTGGCCAAGATTTGCTAAGGACAATTCACCAGGAAAGCAGGGGACTGAGGCTGGTGACTGGCTCTGGCACAGGGCACAGGGGTAAAGGAGAATCTCGGGTCCAGCACTGCCTAGGGCTGAGGCTGGGAGCTCCTCAGACCTCAGTAACCCTGTCTCAGTATCTTGTTTGTGGAAGCAATAGATACGCATCAACACGCGGGCAACAGGAGCTGTAACCTTGGAGCTCACACAGGAGATCCCCACCCTACTAACAAGGGCCCAGCACGTTGTACCAGTCAGGGTCTAATTGGGAAAATGGAAACCATTCCAGTCTTAATGTGGAGATTTGTTATGCAGATGATGGAGTTCTGAGAAACCAGGTAGAGCACTGTGGGGTGACCTAGAGATGAGCAACTGAGGAAAAAATAAAGGAAGGGTGAGTAGGAGGTGTTATCGGACCCAGAAATCTGTGACGGAGAGGAAGGGGGAGAAACACTCTGGCTTTTTCCTTTCACCTTCTTCTTCTTTCCTGTTAGTACCTTCCATTGTCTGAAGTCATTCAGAAGGCGGCTGACACAGAGGCCTGGAAACTCCCACCTGCTGTAATCAGCCCTTCCACCCTGCAATTCAGAGCAGAGTAGAGCAGAGGAGGGTGAGAATGGGGCTGAAGGCAAACGGGCTAAAGCTGGCTCACAAGGGCATCTTTGGGGCATTGGCCAAGTTCAGGCTGTGCAGAACTCGTTTTCCACAGCGACACAACGTGGCAGGAAGAAGTCATGGCAGAAGGGGACTGATCAGACTCTGGTCCTCTCTCTTGGTTTTAATACACGCCAGTGTTCTTGGACAATCCATAGGGGAGATGTGGGATATCAGGGAAGAACTCAAGGGATACTATCAGACTTCTCATCAAGAAGGCACACAAGTACTTGTTCATTAACTGATAAGTAAATTGTATTTGAATGTAATTGAAACCCAAGTTGGGAATGAGATCACATAGATTACATGATGATATAGTATAGTAATAATGGTACCTACTAAGATTGAATTCTTACTATGTGCCAAGCACTGTATTAAACACTTTACGTAAATTAGGTCATTAATATTCACTACAACCCTGTGAGGGTATCTATCATTACCCTATTTTACATATAAGGAAACTGACATTTAGTGACTTGTGGAAGATCATAGAACTAGTTAATAGCAAAAACAGATTTCAATCTCCATTCCCTTAGGATCCAAAATATATGCTCTTAATCACTGTGATATATGACTGCAAAGGGACAAAGCTGTGTCCTTGACATGCCAGTTAGAGCACAGCCTGTCTCCATTCCACTAGGAGGGGGGGAGTCAAGTGCCAAGCAGAGGAGAAAAGACCACACATCACTAATGCAATATGACGTCCCCAAAATCAGTATCAGGACCCTGATCAAGATATATTTGCACAATGTGTAGTAGCGGTTGTCTTCTTAACTCTGTAATGGGATAATCTAGCACTAGTCCTACTCTCCTCACTGCTGATGAGAGAAGTTTGGTCCCAGGGAATGCAGCAAGGGAAATGGGCTGAAACCAACCCGAAGAGAATTTGAGCTGGTTATCTTGCAAAATATGTCCAAGCTCTGAGATGTTATACTAGGAGAGTCCCCCAAGGGACAGTGCAGAAGAGAAGCCCCATTGCCTTTAGCTCCTCTGAGTAAGTGCTGTGTAAACAAAGTATCTGCATGATGGTTATGACAGTGTCTCCCATCAGCTAAAGATTAGTGAGGGCTCTCGGGAACTGGGAACCAGGGGTCACTGCAAAAACAGACGGAGATGGTCCCTGGTAATAACTCCCAGTGCAACACCATAGCAATATCACATACATTATCTTTTTTGAGCCTCTCAATGGTCCTGCAAAGGAGGCAGGACAGATATTATTTTCCCTGTTTTCTAAATAAGGAAACTGAAGCCCAGAAAACAGAGGGGAATTCACTGAAATCATATGGACTATTAGAGGACAAGCTGGGATTAAGACCAAAGTCTTGAGATACAGATTTAGACCTTATTGCCTTGCACTAAATTGAGGAGGTATAGGTATGCTTTAATGTCTCTTTCATATTATCTGAGTCTTGGGGAGTTGAAATGACAGACCTCCAAACAATTCCTCTAACCCAGGTATATATCCTAAACACAAATCAAGGTTGCTGTGGCAGCAATGTCTGATTTAGCTTCAAATAACAAGATTATTCCAGGGAAATGCCTCTCATCCGTCAGGCAGACCCATGCGACACCAGGAAGGGAGCCATAGAATGTAGCAAAGAGGCTTGCATTTCGCTCACCAGGAGCCATCCATTCATGAGATCCAGGTAATCCCAGCATCAAAACATCACTTGTAATATGAAGGCGAACTCTTCTGAAACTACAGTTACCTCTGCATCCCCTTTCAGGCCTCAGTGGACCATTTTATGATCCTAAATCCTTTGACAAGGGCTTCACCAGGAGGCTGCAAGCTTGTGAAGAGGGGCTTGCCAGTCATGGGCAGTCAGAGAAGACTTCGTGGAGGAGGACCTGTTGCTTCAGCTGGGGTGTGGCCAATGTGTAGGGGATCAACAGGGATCCTGGGCATGGCTTAGTTCAACATTGCCATTTTTAAGATCCAAGTCACTTCAATTCAACAAAGGTTTATCAGATGTGTACTCATCAACTTTGTGAAGAAACTGAGACCCAGGGAAGTCAAGATATTTTCACAATCAACCAACGTGCTCATGGCGGAGCTGGGTTTACAAGACATGTTTTGTGACTTTCAGGGGAATATACTGCCTGGTCCATCCCCCCACCACCACTCTGCCCCTATCTCCTGGAGCAAAGTAGCACTGAGGGGCCTTAATCGCCGTATTTTCCTTGTTGTTAATGCTAGTTGTGAAAATGCCTGACACTGAAATCTGTCATATTTCATGTGCAGGTGGAATGGTGACTAATGATCTACATTATCATCACTGAGACTTTGCCTAAAAATTAGCTGATTGAATTTGTCAGACCTGACTATTTTTTCCTGAGCCACAGTGAAATCACAATTTCATTTGACATGAATGAATCCTGAAACAGTTATTTAACCTCAGGCAAGGCTAACCTATTTCATCTTGATGCTGCAGTAGGATGGGACCTTCAATTTGGAACCCAGAGAGAAGGTCTGCTGAGTCATCATCAATGCTTTCAATTTTGAGCACGTATTACACACTGAGTGTTGCATGCCCTCTTGCATATGTCACCACATAGAATACCCATTACAAAATGAGAATCGTTATATTTGTTTTACATGTGAGAAAGCTGGGGCCTGGAGATATTGTTAAATCACTTGTCCAAGGTCACGCAGCTAGTTAAGCACAGGAAGTGCAATTCATACCAGGCTTGTCCAATTCCAAATCTCATGTTCTTTTTCCTACATTGGGCTTCCAGAGAAAGATTGTTTTGAAAGAAAAGAAATTAGAAAGCAGGATCTCAGAAGGAACTTGATGTCATAACTATATTGAAGGTGGTCATGGGGCCTCATGTGGCTTCAATCACAGGGATTGTCAGAGAAACAGGAGCAGGTGGAGGTGAGCTGGAGTAGGCCTGGGACCCGAGCACCAAGCAGGCCCAGGGCTAGGCTCTGGTATCCTGCTGTCAAGGGCAGTGTCTGGGGACAGTTCATGCCATCAGTGTCATCAAAGCCACAGTGAGATACAATTTTATACCCCTTTAAGTTGTAAAAATGAAAGCCTTTCAATATTACACTGAGATGTGAAGACGTTGAGGCTCAACAGAATCTCTCATACTTTGCTGGTGAGAATGCAAACTGGCATAATCACTTTGGAAGATCATTTGGAAACTCTTTGCAATGCCAAATATTAACAATTTCATTCCCAGATATATTCAAGAGAAACACTTGCACGTGTATACTAGAAGGCAAGTTTAAGAATGTTCACAGCAGTACTGTCTCTAGTAGCAAAAATTTGGACACAACGCAAATGCCATCCTCAGATGAAAGGATAGATAAAATATGGTATAATCATACAATGAAAGATTATACGGGAGTCAAAGCAGATAACCTATGGTTATACACAACAATACTTCATTTTAGTAATATAATATTACATGAGAAAAGAATCCCCAAAGATGATACACCTTACGATAACCTTTTTAAAATACAATTAAAACCAAGTAAAAGAATACTTTATATAAAGTAAAATGTGAGATTGATCAATTCAAGTTTCAGGATGGTGTTATTGTAGGTGGGGGGAGGCAGAGGGGGGAGGGATTGGTGAGGACCACGTATGAGCATGTAAGTTTTATTCACTATGGTAGATTGCGGTAGTAATGGTTGTAGTAATGGTCTTAAGAAGTCCATGCTTCCCTGTATCCACACGTTTGAGCAGTCCTCTCCCACACTGACTAGGGGCTTGGCAAATGACATGCTTTGGCCAACGGAATAACAGCAAATATGATGGAAGGTGACTGGGAATATACTTGCATATTAAGCTTGCCCTCTTTTGCTGATTTTGGGAACACTGCAACCACTACCATGTGAATACACACCTAGCTTGATAGAGAAACAGGGTCCAGCCAGCCCCATCACCCCACCTGAAAACCAGTACTAACCAACAGTCAGCACCAACCTCCAGATGACTGTGAGTGAGACTGTCATAGACCACCCAGCCAAACTGGCCCAGACCACAGGAACCACCCAGGTGAGCCCAGGGGAACGACTAACCCACAGAATCATGAACTAATAAATCATTGTCATTTTAAGCCACTGAGTTTTGGGGTCCTTTATTAGATGGCAAAATACATCCAAATTAGTTTGTATGTAGAGTGGTGATTTAGTTTATAGTAAACAAACAAAAAACAAACAAATGAGAACCTTGTACGAACCAATGATGAGAGCATATACTGTGACCCAAGAATGACAATTAATCCAATTCTATACACCTGAGGCTCATTTAAAAACAAACAATAACAACAAAACAAAACTTGATGATAATGTCAGCCTGCAAACCAATCTCCCCATCCAGCATTCTTTGCCCCTCGGGGCACAGGCTGCTGATGATATTATAACCCTTCCCCCAACCCTCAATGCATTCTGTGACTAAATCCTCACTCATGAGCATAAGAGGAAGTGATGTGTGCAGATTCCAAGTCAACCCAATAAAGACTCTTGTCCTGGACTCTCTTTTCCCTTTTCCTTCCCACTGTCCGGAAACAGCAAAACCTAGACAATCTCAGATACCAATTATGAGGATAGCACAGCTTTCCTGCTAGCTTGGGTCCCTGGGCTTGTGGACCCAGGGCCTTCTGACTCTGATACATGAAAGGAAAATCAATTTATGTCTTGTCTGAAATCTATATCTTGTGAATATTTGTTATATGCCCTTTAGTTTTTGCTCCAACTAATAAATTTTTTTTCCATACCAATCCCTACAATAAGCTACAATGATCTTCTGGATATAAATTTTTTAAAAAATGAAAATGCCATTATTGTTTTGTTCATTGTAAAAATTTCAAACAAAACAGAAATGTATAAAAGGGGTGTAAATTCTGAAAATACCAAATGGTTTGGAATTTATCACTCCATATGGTTTAGTACATGTAAAATTATACATGCCTATATTACTGAGATTGTACTCTTTACACTGTAGTATAATCTGTGTTGTTTATGTAATAATATATTGTTTATATCTTTCCATGTCAATATAAGATCTATATAATAGTCCATCTAATAGATGTACAATATTTTATTTTTAAAAGCCCCTTATGTGGCTTTTAAAAGTGTGGCTGTTTTCAGCTTTTCACAGTTTCATAAAAAAATGTCAGGAACATTTTTACATCAACTTCTTTGGGGGTCCTTATCCAAATTATTTCCTTAAGATAATTTTTAGGAGAGAGATTTCTGGGAGAGGGAATAGTGAATACATACAACACTTACCTTATGTGGTGAAATGTTTTAAAGATTCCCCATTTCCCTTAAGATAGAGTCCAGACTGCACTAGACTGGCATACTCCAGCAGAGCCCTTCCTTACTCAGCTTACACTGGCCCTTTAAGCCCTATTTTTACTCCCCAAAGCACTCTGTATTTTAGCCACATTTTATAGTTTTCCATTGAAGTCATCAAGTTATTTCATAACTTTATCCATCTCATGTTACTCCTTAGGTCTTTAGTTATTTCCTATTTGCTTGTTCCATATGTGAGATATGCACACACACACACCCCCATTATATTGTGAGCTGACTTCTTTCTCTTCTTGAATATCTAGTTCCACATTACCTAGTCCAGGAAGTCTTTCATTATAGTTCACCCCCAGCTTGATCACACCCCAGTTCCTCTCTGCTACTACAGAAATTTTTGCCTACCTTTATCCTAGCACTTATCACATTCTTTTGTGCTGCTTATTGTCTTTACTTATTTATTTTCTTGTCTAGACCATGTTACCCTGAGAGCATAATGTGTTTTTCTTTGAATTCTCCTCAGAATGATGGCTGGCACCTAGCAGGCATTCATGAGACTGCACACACACCTTGGTTTTCCCTAGGTATTCTGGATGATGTTGTCCCCAAGATTGATTCTAGATTCCCCTAAGTAATATGTCAGTCACCCAATATTCCTCTGGCCCGTAATTAATATTGGCATGACACTGAGGTGAGTCTAGGGCTGCATAAGCAGCCCATCGGAGATTCCATATAAGACAATTGTGAAAACAATCATTAAAACTTCCTTTGATGATTCATATAACTCAATAACAGTTTTTCAATGAATGTTTCAAGTGCTTATAATGCTCTTACCACTGTCCTAGTGTGGGCGGACAACAAGAGAAGCAACCTGAGACGTTCTTCTGTTTCAAATTCCTTGCTGAATAATAATTAGCATGGAATCAATGAAGAAGAAAACTGACAGTGGTTATTATTTTGGATGCACAGCCATTGTGTGAGGGCTTTGTTAAAACCACTTGAATCATTTTGTTGAAGTGAGTATATTAGTAAAGACCAGTGTGTTGAGAAACCAGCTGAAATTCAGTCACTAACTTTTGAAAAATCTTCCATGGAGCTACCTATTACAGAATTTTAAAATTTATAGAACTCTTTGGGGATCATCTAACACACCATTCATACAACAGGTAAAGAAACTAAATCCTAAACTAAATAAAGATGGCCTCATTATCCCCTCCTCCTGGTATTCATGTCTTTGTGCAACCCTCCTGCCTTGAGTGAATGGGACCTGTTAACTGCGTTTCACCAGCAGACTGTGTCAAATGTTATGGAAAGTTATTCCCATGATTGAGTTACATTATATAACTCTCTCTCGTGTTAGCTGACTTACTTGCAATTTCTGACAAATCCCCGATTTCAATCTGCAGACGACAATAAAACCAGGCAACAGCTTAATTTCAGTCTTGTGGGACCCTAAGCAGAGGACACAGCTGAACCATGCCTGGTGTCCTGATCCACAGAAACCATGAGATAAGACATGTGTATTGTTTTAAGTTGCTAAATTTGTGGCACTTTGTTATGCATCATATAAAATAGTAGTTCCCCAATAGAAATATCAGAAGTTTCAATACATCAAGACGCCAAAACTATATAACATGTCTGCAGTCATATTAAAAGCAGAAAGTACAAAATAGTTAGCCTTGGTATAATCAGAACCTCAGTTTAATCAAGATAGAAAAGTGTGAGGTGTCCAACACAAGATAGCCTAGACAGTGTTCTTTCTGAGGCTCTGTCTGCTGGTCTGCAGCCCTATCAGTGATAGAGACTTTGTTCTGCTTGAAAGGTAACAGAAGCTCAACTTCTTCGTATATATGTAGGACACATTTGTACATATAAGAAAGAAAGGCCAAATTAGAACAAGATAGAACATTCTATCTGTTGCTAAGCATGGACGTAGCAGTGAATAAGGCTGGTAAGGACTGAATTTTAATAATTTAACAGAAATAAGTATCATAAGGTTATTATAAGGCTCATAAAAATATATGACTTATTTCTGAAATAGGGCATTATATTAATCATAATAAAATCTGTACTTCATTGGTGTCAGCCAAAATGTTGTCAAACATTGAATGTTTATGCCCTAAGGAGATATATGACACTTTTTCATAGCAAGGGTGTCAACTAGCTTTCACCTTGTGTGCCAACTATAATTGATTAATATTGGCAGCTTGTATTGAATTAGGCTTCATGATAAAGTAAGCTATAGTCAACCAACAATGTCTGCCATGGGTAAGGGATGGTGGAGGAGTGGTATGCATGTCATCCCAGGGCAATAGATACGGTTGTGGATTTTGTGTTGAAATATATGTAGCCTGAGTTTTGACAATCATATTCACCAGCTTGCTGACTTGGTGCATGTCACCTAATTTCTCTGAGCCCTAACTTCTCCAAACATTTACCACCATAAGTAGTTCTGAGAATTATTAAGATCGTCTATGCAAAAGTACCCAGCAGAGTGTCAGGCCTCTATCACATGTTGTTTTTTTTTTAAGTCTTTATTTATAATTACCGAAACTTGGAAGTAACCAAGATTGCCTTTAGTAGGTGAATGGATAAACTGTGATACGTTCAGACAATGGAATATTATACAGTGTTAAAAAGAAATGAATTATCAAGTCTTTTAGACAGGGAAGAATATTAAATGCATATTATTAAGTGAAAGAAGCCAATCTGAAAAGGTTATACACTGTATTCCAATGATATGACATTTTGGAAAAGATAAAACTATAAAGACAGTAAAAAGATCAGTGGTTGTCAGGAGTTAGGGGAGAGTGAGGGGTGAACAGGGAGAACACAGAGGATTTTTTGCACAGTGAAACTATTCTGTATAATACTACAGTGGTGAATACATGTCATGATAAATTTTGCCAAACCCATAGAATGTACAACACCAAGAATGAACCCTCATATAAACTATGGACTTTGGGTGATAATGATGTGTCATTGCAGGTTCACTGATTGTAACAAATGTACCACTGTGGATCTTGATAGTGAGGGAGGTTGTGCATGTGTGGGGACATATAGTATATGGTAATTCTCTGAACTTTCACTCAATTTTGCTATGAACCTAAAATTGATCTAAAAATAAAGTTTATTTATTAAAAAGTCAAACTATTTTAAATCTTTGAAAAGAGTTACGCAGGTAAGTGAAGAACTCAGGGGTGAAAAGTAAAAGTAAACTAAACTAGAGATAAGTTGAAGATATCAGTGGACTATGGGTCAGAAATGGGCTGCATTTTGAATGGCTAAAGGACAAGGTAGAAGGCACAACCTCTGATTTTACCTCATCATGTGACACCCATGACATTCACATTACTTAGAACTGCATGTTAAATAGTGCCTGCATACTGTTGGTGGGACTATAAATCGGTGCAGCCACTATGGAGAACAGTATGGAGGTTCCTTGAAAAACTAAAAATAGAACTACCATATGATCCTGCAATTCCACTCCTGGGCATATATCTGGAGAAATCTCTAATTTGAAAAGATACATGCACTCCAATATTAATAGCAGCACTGTTTACAACAGCCAAGACATGGAAGCAACCTAAATGTCCACTGACAGATGAATGGATAAAGAAGACATGGTATATATATGGATATGTATATATATATATGGTATATAATGATATATATATATATATATTCACACAATGGAATATTACTCAGCCATAAAAAAGAATGAAATAATGTCATTTACAGCAACATGGATGGACCTAGAGGGTTATCATATTAAGTGAAGTAAGTCAGACAGAGAAAGACAAATATTATATCACTTATATGTGGAATCTAAAAAAATGATACAAATCAACTTATGTACAGAACAGAAACAGACTCACAGACATAGAAAACAAACTTAT
Source organism: Balaenoptera ricei (assembly GCF_028023285.1). NCBI lineage: Eukaryota > Metazoa > Chordata > Mammalia > Artiodactyla > Balaenopteridae > Balaenoptera > Balaenoptera ricei. The sequence goes on along the minus strand of NC_082646.1, from coordinate 55,391,349 downwards.
GGTTAGTAAAGGGGATAGCTGGGGTGGGGGAAGAGATAAATTAGGAGTTTGGGATTAACATGTATATACTACTATATATAAAATAGATAAATATTTTATATATAGATCCTACTGTATAGTACACAGAACTGTATTCAATATTCTGTAGTAACCTATAATGGAAAAGAATCTGAAAAAGAATATTCATACATATATATATATATATATATATACATACATATACACACATATAAATAACTTAATCACTTTGCTGTACACCTGAAACAAACATAACATTGTAAAGTAACTATACTTCAAAAAAATGGTTAAAAAAAGAATAATAAAAACAAAATTATTATTTTACCTTCAAAAAAAAAATTGCCTGCAATCAGAGTACTTCCAACTTAGTTCCTGCAGATGGATAATCACTTAAATAATTCCAAAGGCAATATGGAAAAAGGTGAGATATTCATTCTTGAAGAGATTAAAAGAACAGGGACATCTAGTATGGAGAGGGTTCAACAGTGGATAAGGCGGCAGAAAAGGGCTCCCTCATCCTTGCTGAAAAGTAGGAAAACTCAAGGAGAGGAGCCCTCAGCTTTGAAAATGAGTACCCAACTTAAAATTCTGAGGGTGATGCTCAGGTCAGTACAATGTCTAATGGCTGTAGGGGCACAGATTGCAAACTACCCACTAGAGGCAGAGAAACTATCAGCTTCTGCCTTGGAACCATTGTTAGACTAGGAAGATAATCAGAAAGTACTGTCTAGGACCCTGTGATAGGAACACAGTGACAAACTGCTTGGTTCTTGCCCTCAGAAAATCAGGTCTCATGGAGAGAGATAGATATATAACTAAATGTTACATGTCACACTATACTGGGTGCTATATAGCAGAGAAATGAACAATATACTATGATAACATAGAAAAGCATTTAATTTTGAAAAGTGTCAGAATCTGGCTATGCCATTTAGACTCACAAGATAAATGGATTTTCTTGATTTCTAGACTTTCCCTGCTAACCACAGCAGTGGGATTAACAATCCCATTGTCTAATGGATTCAAATCTAAACCATAATATTTATTAGAAACTCACTTTGGGCAAGTTACCTAACCTCTCTGAAATTTCTCTTTAAAATTTTTACATATAAAATGGAGCTAATAATAATATCTACTTCATTAGTCATATCATAGCAAAGTAGTATTGAGTCAAACCCTACTGAATGGTGTTGGTGTGAGAGAGACTTGAAACAATGGTTATAAATATACTTTGAAGTGGCAAAGTACCTTAAAATATAAATTATTGATGCCATTTTAAAAGTTTACTATTTCATATTCAACATAATGATAGAATTTATGTTTCTTAAGGGCAAGAAGCACATATTCTTATTTCTTCCATTTCTCCCATTTATAAAATATAAGGCATAATACCATGGTTTGAACATTGAGTCTTTTTAGTAAAAGTCTTGGACTAAAGTATGCTTTCCTTTCCCTCTCTGAGATCAATGGGGCTTAACAGGTTGAGGACTGTTTACAGACATGAGCTACTATGTCACATTACAGGATACGTACATAATCTAATGTTCCTGGTCAAGGGAGAAGAAAATATTAATGTTACAGCCTGTATTATATATACAATGTATATTCATATACACATATATAACACAAACATATGTTTGTGTGTGTATAAAATCCTAACACCTTCTCTACAGTGTCATATTATTGCTAAAATTGATCCCAGAAACACTAAACTAGATGTAGTCTTAAACAGAGTGGAGCTGTATAGCTCTGCAGCTAGATAAATCTACATCCTTTTGATAGGAATCTCTTATTTATTTTTGTGAACTTTTTTTTATTATATGTAGAGGATATATTTCTTAATTTGCTAGTCAATTAAAATACACTTTGATAAAGAGTAAAAAAAAATTCAGCACTATCTCTGAGGACAAATGCACATTCCTTAATGTAACAGTCTGTTTAAAATGTGGTTTGATTAATGTCAAATTCTCAGAAGGTACATTTAAGAGAGGAACAGGGTCATTAGACTAGGAATTCTTGTCAAAAAGGATCAGTTCCTGTTTTATTTCAACCATCTATCTTTGTAGTTGGTAATGTTTTTATACCTTTACAACATTTTATAAATGAAGCCCTTTTGATATCCTTTCAAAAGGTGTTTAATAAAGTAGTGAGACTAACTTTTTTTTTTTCACCAACTGTTCATAGTACCTGGGAATGGTTTGCAGAGAATAGGAAAATTGCTTCCCTTCAAAATTGCTCAGTAGGGATGAATGGTTAGTCTCATTTGAACACAAATCCCTTCCTACCCCCACACTTACCTTTGATAAAGGTGAGCCAGGACTGATGCTACAAAGAGAAGAAACCAAAGAAGGAACAGTGGGGCCCTACTTTAGATAGTAGGAATATATTACAGAGAAAAGAGGCTAAATGCAGAATCAAATTTCTACATTCATCAAGTAATCAGGTCCTCTGGATAGTTACTTAAGCACTAGAAGTTTAATGATCTCAATCACAATTTTTTCTATCTGCAAAATAGAGAATGACAAAAATCTCCCCTTCTTGTTTCATAAGCTTGTATATAAAATTCAAAAAAGATCATTATATTCATTGTTAACATTTTTGAGTGTTTCCTGTGAATCAAAATTAAATTAATGAAGCATATGTAATAAGGATCTACTAATAATTACAACAGCCTTATAAGATACTTCCTATCCTGCTTTTTTGGTTGAGGAAACAGTGTTTGTGAGGTTAATAGACTTGTCCAAGGTTACAAGTAAATAAATTATACAGCCAAAACTCAAATCCAAGCAAATATTGAGTCTGTGCAGTTAACTGTACTATACAGTACTATCTCCCATGATCATGGTTATACATACACTTAGGAAATTATAAAACATGTGCAAAATAATATATATTTTATTATTTCCAATTTAACTAGGGGCTTAGAATGAATTAAAATACCTAGCAAGTTGACTGCTACTTAGCAAGACTTTGATAGTGTTTAGAACATCAGTGTCAATCCTGATTTGTATCATATGTTTAAAGCTCCCAAGGAGAGAGACCACTTTGCCAGGCTTATATCTATAAAGTTAGAGACAGGTATGTAGTGCTATCTTTTTACCTCTTCTGTATTCCTGTTACTCCTTTCCCCTTCCCATAGCATGCAAATTATGCTGATTGATGCCCTGGGTTGGTAACTAACTTAATGAAACCTCTTTAATTAATTTCACAAATGTTTATTGAACATCTACTGTGACTCAATTCACCATCCAGTGAATATATTCAGGCATATAAAAATTTCCCATACAAGATGGTGAAATAAGCCAAAGCTATTATGAAGCTACAAGCTTAGAGTCTAACGGGAATTCATGTGACTCACTTTGTTGAGATACTCACTTTGATGAGGTGGTCTGGAATGAAACTTCCAATATCTCTGAGATATATGTATAATTAAAATGGTAAAAGTTAAGGATAATGAGGGAATCCTAAAGCAGCAAGAGAAAAACAATTTGCTACATATAAGGGAAACCCCAAAAGGCTATCAGCAGATTTTTAAGCAGAAAACTTACAGTTCAAAAGGAATGGCATGACAGATTCAGAGTGCTGAAAGAAAAAAAAAATTCCACCCCAAAATTCTCTACTTAGCAAGATTATCATTCAGAATTAAAGGAGAGATTAAGAGTTTCCCAGATAAGCAAAAGTTAAAGTAGTTTACCACCACTAAACCAGCCTTACAAGAAATGATACAAGACATGTTTTAAGTTGAAAAGAAATGTCACTAATTAATAATAATAAAACAGACAAAAGTAAAAAACTCACTGGAAAAGTTAAATGTGTAATAAAGGTAGTGGAGGATAAGAGATAAAGAATCTATCACTTACAAAGCAAGCAGGATGGTTAAAAGACAAAAGTAGTACAATTAGCTAAATATTATAATAATTAGTTAAAGCATACATAAAATAAAAAGATATAAAATGTGTCATCAAAAGAACAAATTGTAGGTAGGGAATAGTAAAAAGATAAAGCTTTGGAATGTGTTCAAATTTAAGTTGCTACCAACTGAAAAACAGACTTCTATTTACATAGGATGTTATGTGTGAATCTCACAGTAACCACAATGAAAAATCTTACAGTGCATACACAAAAGAAATGAGAAAGGAATCTAAACATAACACTAAAGAAAACAAACAAAACACAAGGGAAGAGAGAAAGAAGAAGAAAGGAACAGAGAGGAACAACTAAAACAGCCAGAAAACATCAGCAAAATGGCAATAAGCATGCACCTATCAATAAGTACTTCAAATGCAAATGGACTAAATTTGCCAAACACAATATAGAGTGGCTGAATGGATACAAAAACAAGACCCATCTATATGCTGCCTACAAGATACTCACTTCAGAAATAAGAACAACCACAGACTAAAGTGAAAGGATGGAAAAGGATATTCCATGCAAATGGAAATGAAAAGAAAGCTGGAGTACCAATGCTCATACCAGACAAAAATAGACTTTAAACAAAGACTGCAATAAAAGACGAAGAAGTGCATTGTATAATGATAGAGGGGCCAATACAGATAAAAGATATAACATTTATAAATGTACATGCACCAGACATAGGAGCACTGATATATAAAGCAATATTAATGGAATAAAGGGAGAAATTAAAAGCCCTACAATAATAATAGGGGGCTTAAAACACCCCACTTACATCAATGAATTGATCATCCAGACAGAAAATCAATAAGGAAACATTAGACTAAAATGATGCATTTGAGCAGATGGTTTTAATTGATGTATACATAATATTTCACTCAAAAGCCACAGAATACATATACCTTTCGATTGCACATGGAACATTCTCCAGGATAGATCACATAATAGATCACAAAACAAGTCTGATAAATTCAAGAAGATTAAATTATATCAAGCATCTTCAACAAAAATGGTATGAAATTAGAAATCAATCACAAGAAAAAACACAAAAATGTGAATATTAAACAACATACTACTGAATAATTAATGATTACTGAATAAATCAGAGAAATGAAAAACTGCCTAGGAACAAATGAGAAATACCCAAATCTATGAGAGGTAGGAATAGTGGTTCTGAGAGGGAAGTTCATAGCAATACAGGCCTACCACACACTTAAAAAAGAAAAATCCCAAATAAAACCTCTAAGTTTACACTTAAAAGAATTAGAAAAAGAAGACTAAGCAAAGCTCAAAGATAGTAGAAGGAAGGCAATGTAAAGATCAGAGCAGAAATAAATAAATAGAGACTAAAAAATGGAAAAGATCAATGAAACTATGAGCTTGTCCTTTGAAACTGATGAGCCTTTAGATAGACTAACAAAGTAAAAAAGAGAGTGAGCTTAAATAAATAAAATCAGAAATGAAAGAGGGGGAGTTACAACCAACACCATAGAAACACAAAAGAACATAAGAAACCAGTAAGAACAATTACACACCAAAAAAATGGAAAACCCAGGAGAAATGGATAAATTTGTAGAAACATGCAATCTTCCAAGACTAAATCAGGAAGAAATAGAAAATCTAAACAGACTGAGCAATACAAATGAAACTGAATCAGTAATAAAAAAAATCCTAACAAACAGGACAAGATGGCTTCATTGGTGAATTCTACAAAACATTCAAATATTTAATACCTATCCATTTCAAATTTTTTCAAAGTTGATAAGAAGGGAAACCTTCCAAACACATTTTACAAAGCCACAATTACCCTAATACCAAAACCAAACAAGAACACCACAAGAAAAGAAAATTACAGGACACTATATCTGATGAACATAGACACAAAATTCCTTAAGAAAATTTTAGCAAATTGAAACCAACAATACATTAAAATGATCATACACTACAATCAAGTGAAATTTATTCCAGGGAATGCAAGGATGGTTTACCATCCTCAGTCAATCAATGTGATGTATTAACAAAATAAAGGATAAAAAATCATATAATCATTTTAATAGATGCAGAAAATGCATTTGATAAATTAAGCATCCATTTATGATTAAAACTTGGGGAGGAGAACAAATTGACAGAGTATGAGGATTCTGAGCCCACCTCCCCCCCACAAACATATCAAAACTACATCTACAAGTGGAGCAATTCTCACTGAAAACAAATTGGTCACTGGTAGAAAGACTCTTCTACAACCAAGGCTATAAAGAAAGATGCACATGGAGTCAGGTAGGAAGGGAGGAGAAGTGATCAGGTTGGGACTCACACCCTTAGGAGGAAACACAGAAGAGGAGGAGGGTATCACAGGCTTGAAGATCCTTCCTGGGAAGTGCGGGATTTAAGCCATATATCAGGCACCCCAGCCCTGGGGTTGAACAATGGCAAGACAAGTACTTTTAGCTGTTTGAAAACCAATGGGACTTACAGGAGGGCTGTAAGAAACTGAGACTCTGCTCATGAAGAGCACACACACACACTTCCTTACTCTGGGAAACAAGGCAGAAAAAGCATATTGAAACCGCTCAGGGCTCTGGCTGGTTTCCTACAACTGTCCCAACATGGCCCAGGCTCCTCTAGCTCTGTCACAGCTCCACATTAGAGTGAAGGTTACTGTTGCTGAGGAGAGGGCATACTTGGGGAAGACAGAGCTGGCTTGGGCCTGGCTCTGTATCTGAACAGGGCAGGGGTGGCCACTACTGATGTGCATGGAGGCAGCAGACCAGGAGATGCCTGAAACTCTGACTCACATGCCAGGATCATCATAGCATGTAATATAGCCCCTGCCAAGAACTGGCTCTGGCCCCTTTAGCTCCAGTGAAGATCCCCACTAGGGTGAAGGCTGCTGTTACTGAGGAAAGTGCACACTGTGGGGGCTAAAACTGGCTCAGACATGGAAGTGCATCTGAAGGGGCTGAGGGAAGCCACTGTTGGCATGCATAGAGATGGTGGGTCAGAAATTGGCTGCAGCTCTGACCACTGTGGTGAAACCATCCCAGTATATGCCACAGCCCATACTGGCACCCACTCTGGCCCCTTTTGCTTCAGTGTACTCCCATTTATGGCAAAGGTGCCACTGCCAGGCAGGGAGCAAGTGCACATTTTGAGGGAATGGAACCAGCTCAAATCCAAACCTAAGGGTTTCTGCTCAAGCATATTGGGGCCCAACCCCACCACTGATAGGGTCATAATAGCCACTGAGCATAGGAGAAGCCATGGCTCACATCTGGATCTGGCTCTATCCCCACCATCTCTGAACCCCACCTCCAAACAAGGTGATATCTGCTAGCACAAACTGGGGGAAGAAGTGACCTGTACTCACTTCAGATCAAGCTCTCCCACCAAAGCCACTGGGCACATGCAGACTGCATAGGGACACTCTCACACAATGACACCTCTTCAGGATGAGGATAGGTAACTGTTTCACCTAATTTCATAGAGAAATAGAAAGTTAAACAAAATGAAAAGACAGAGGAATTTATTTCAAACAGAAGAACAAGAAAAAACTGAAAAAACAACTAATGGAATAGAGGTAAATAATTTAATTGATAAAAAATTGAAAGGATTAGTAATAAAAATGCTAACTGAGATTTGGAAGAGAATAGATGAACACAGTGAAAATTTTAATAAGTATGTAGGAAATATGAAAAAGAACCAGTCAGAGCTGAGGAATAAAATGACTGAAATGAAAAACACACTAGAAGGAATTAAGATCAGACTAGGTGACACAGAAGAAAGAATTAGTGATCTGGAAGATAAAATAATAAAAAAAATCATTAAATTAGAACAGGAAAAAAGACAAACAAATTCAAAAAATGAGAAGAGTTTTAAAGGACATCTGGACAACAGCAAATGTACTAACACTTGCATTATAGTCACCTCAGAAGGAGAAGAGAGAGAAAAAGGGTTTGAAAATTTATTTGATGAAATTATGGGTGAAAACTTCCTGAACCTGAGAAGAAACAGATATTTAGGTATAGGAAGCACAGAGAGCCCCAAACAAGATGAACCCAAAGAGGCACACACCAAGGCAGATCATAATTAAAATGGCAAAAGTTAAAGATAAAGAGAGATTTTTAAAAGCAGCAAAAGACAAAGAGTCATATACAAGGGAATCTCCATAAGGCTATAAGATGATTTCTCTGCAGAAGTTTTGCAGGTTAGAAGGGAGTGGCATGGCATATTTAAAGGGCTGAAAGGGAAAATATCGCAACCTAGGATACTCTACCCAGCAAGACTATGATTTAGAATAGAAGGACAGATAAATAACTACTCAGAAAAGCAAAAAATAGAGTTAACCAATACTAAACCTACAATAAAAGAACTGTTGAAGTGTCTTCCCTAAATGGAAAAGAAGTAAGAATATATAGGAAAGGAAAAATCCCACCAGGAAAGGCAGGTATATAGTAAGGATTAAAGATTATTTAAATAAGTCAGTATGTAGATTAAAAGACAAAAAATGTAAAGCAACTATAACTACAATAAGCAGTTAAGGGTTATACATGAAGATGTAACAAAAGGCATAAAAAACACAAAATGTGGGGAGAGGAGTGAAAAATTTAGATCTTTTAGAATGTATTTAAACCTAAACTACTACCAGTTTAGAACAAGTAGATATAACTATGGGTCAAAATATATGAACCACATAGTAACCACCAATTTAAAAAAACTGTAATAGATATACAAAAAGTGAAAAGAAAGAAACTCAAGCATAATACAAAAGAAAAACATCAAACCACAATGGTAGAAACAAAAAGATGTGAACAGAGAAGAACAACAAAAACAATTAGAAAACAAGTAATAAAATGGCAATAAGTACAAACCTATCAATAAATACTTTAAATGTCAATAGACTAAATGCTCTGGTCAAAAGAAATTGGGTGACTGATTGAATTAAAACAACAACAACAAGACCCTTCAATATGCTGCTTACATGAGACTCACTTCAGGGCAAAAGACAGACACAGACTGAAAGTGGGGGGATGGAAAAATATATTTCATGCAAACAGAAATGACAAGAAAACAGGGGTAGTAATACTCATATCATACAAAATAGACTTTAAAAAAAGGCTATAACAAAAGACAAATAAGGGCATTATAAAAGAAGAGGACATTACACTCATTAACCTAAATGCATCCAATAAAAGAGCACCTACACATATAAATCAAGTACTAACAGACATAAAGGGAAAAATTGACAATAACACAATAATAGTAGGGGACTTTAACACCCCACTGACATCAATGGACAGGTCATCCAGACCGAAAAATCAATAAGGCAACAGTCTTAAGTGTCTTAAATGACACAAAAGGCCAGTTGGACTTAATAGATATCCACAGGACATCACATTCAAAATCAGCAGAATACACATTATTTTCACGTGCACATGGAATGTCCTCCAGGATAAATCACATACTAGGCTACAAAATAAACCACAACAAATTTAAAAGATTAAAATTATATCAAGCATTTTTTTTCCAATCACAACAGTATGAAACTAGAAATCAACTACAGAAAGAAAAATGGGAAAAGATGAAACACATGGTGACCAAAAACCAATGAGTCAATGATAAAATCAAAGAGGAAATCAGAAAATACCTCAAGATAAAGGTAAAAGAAAATACAACTTTCCAAAATCTATGGAATGCACCAAAAGCAGGTATAAGAATAAAGTTTATAGCAATACAGTCCTTCCTCAAGAAACAAACAAAACCCTCAAATAAACAACCTAACCCACCACCTGAAAGAATTAGAAAAAGAAGGACAAACCAAGCCCATAGTCAGCAAATGGAAGGAAATAATAACTATCAGAGGGGAAATAAATAAAAGAGAGATTAAAAAAAAATAGAAAAGATCAATGAACCGAGAGCTGGTTTTTTTTTTGAAAACGTAAACAAAATTGATAAATCTTTAGCCAGGCTCACCAGAAGAAAACAGAGAATCCAAATAAACAAAATGATAAATGAAAGAGAAGAAATAACAATCAATACCACAGAGATACAAAAATTCATAAAAGAATACTATAAACAGTTGTATGGCAACAAATTAGACAACCTAGAAGAAATGGACAAATTTCTAGAAACATTCAACCTGACAACAATGAATCAAGAAGAAACAAACAATTTGAACAGACTGATCACTAGAAGTGAAATAGAATCTGTAATAATAATAATAAAAAATCCCTGAAGACAAAAGTCCAGGACTGAACAATTTTACTTGGGAATTCTACCAAACATATAAAGAAGAACTAATACCTATCCTTTTCAAACTATTCTGAAAAATTGAAGAGGAATAAACAATTTCAAATTCATTCTATGAGGCCAAAACCCTGATACCCTGATACCAAAATAAGACAAAGATGCTACAAAAAAGAAAATTATAGGTCAATATCTTTGATGTATATAGATGCAAAAATCCTCAACAAATTATTAGCAAACCATATCCAACAATATATAAAAAGGATTGTACACCTTGATCAAGTTGGATTTATTCCAGGGTCACAAGGTTGGCTCAACATGCACAAACTGATCAATGTGATATATCACATTAAAAAAAGAAGGATAGGTGCAGAAAAAATATTTGAAAAAATTCTACATCCATTCATGATAAAAAAACTCTCATCAATGTGGGTATTATTATTTCTCAACATAATAACAACCCACCACTAATATCATACTCAACAGTGAAAAGCCAAAAGCCTTCCTGCTAAATTCAGGAACAAGACAAAGATGCACATTCTCTCCACTTCTATTTAGCCTAACATTGGAAGTCAAAGCAATTAGACAAGAAAAAGATATAAAATGGGAGGAGCTTCAAGATGGTGGAAGAGTAAGATGTGGAGATCAACTTCCTCCCCACAAATACATCAGAAATACATCTACATGTGGAACAACTCCTGCAGAACACCTAGTGAAAGCTGGCGGAAGACCTCAGACCTCCCAAAAGGCAAGAAACTCCCCCACGTACCTGGGTAGGGCAAAAGAAAAAAGAAGAAAACAGAGACAAAAGAATAGGGATGGGACCTGCACCAGTGGGAGGGAGCTGTGAAGGAGGAAAGGTTTCCACACACTAGGAAGCTCCTTCACGGGTGGAGACTGGGGGTGGCGGAGGGGGGAAGCTTCGAAGCCACAGAGGAGAGCACAACAACAAGGGTGCGGAGGGCAAAGCGGAGAGATTCCCGCACAGAGGATCGGTGCCGACCAGCACTCACCAGCCCGAGAGGCTTGTCGGCTCACCCGCCGGGATGGGTGGGGGCTGGGAGCTGAGGCTCCGGCTTCGACTGGATCGCTGGGAAAGGACTGGGGTTGGCTGCATGAACTCAGCCTGAAGGGGCTAGTGCACCACAGCTAGCCGGGAGGGAGTCCGGGAAAAAGTCTGGACCTGCCGAAGAGGCAAGAGACTTTATCTTGCCTCTTTGTTTCCTGGTGTGTAAGGAGAGGAGATTCAGAGTGCTGCTTAAAGGAGCTCCAGAGATGGGCGCGAGCCGCAGCTATCAACGTGGACCCTAGAGATAGGCATGAGACACTAAGGCTGCTGCTGCAGCCACCAAGAAGCCTGTGTGCAAGCACAGGGCACTATCCACACCTCCTCCAGGGAGCGAGTGCAGCCCACCACTGCCAGGGTCCCGTGATCCAGGGACAACTTCCACAGGAGAACACACAGCGTGCCTCGGGCTGGTGCAATGTCACTACTGCCTCTGCAGTTGCAGGCTTGGCCTGCATTCCATACCCCTCCCTCCCCCTGGCCTGAGTGAGCCAGAGCCCTCTAATCAGTTGCTCCTTTAACCCCGCCCTGTCTGGGTAAGAATGGACGCCCTCAGGTTGACCTACATGCAGAGGCGGGGTCAATCCAAAACTGAATCCCAGGAGCTGTGTGAACAAAGAAGAGAAAGGGAAATCTCTTCCAGCAGTCTCAGGAGCAGTGGATTAAATCTCCACAATCAACTTGATGTACTCTGCATCTGTGGAATACCTGAATAGGCAACGAATCATCCCAAATTGAGGAGATGGACTTTGGGAGCAACAATATATATATATATTTTCCCTTTTTCTCTTTTTGTGAGTGTGTATGCGTATGCTTCTGTGTGTGATTTTTGTCTGTATAGCTTTGCTTTTACCATTTGTCCTAGGGTGCTGTCTGTCCGTTTTTTTTTGTTTGTTTATTTGTTTTTTAGTATAGTTTTCAGAGCTTGTTATCATTGGTAGATTTGTTTTTTTGGTTTTGTTGTTCTCTTCTTTCTTGCTTTCTTTTTTTTTAATTACTTAAAAATATTTTTTTAATAATTATTTTTTGTTTTTATTTTAATAACTTTTTATTTTATTTTATTTTATTTTATTATCTCTTTCTTTCTCTTCCTTCCTTCCTTCCTTCCTTCCTTCCTTTCCTTCTTTCCTTCTTTCTTTCTTTCTTTCTTTCTTTCTTTCTTTCTTTCTTTCTTTCTTTCTTTCTTTCTTTCTCCCTTTTATTCTGAGCCGTGTGGATGACAGGCTCTTGGTGCTCCAGCGAGGCGTCAGGGCTGTGCCTCTGAGGTGGGAGAGCCAAGTTCAGGACATCAGTCCACCAGAGACCTCCCAACTCCACATAATATCAAATGGTGAAAATCTCCCAGAGATCTCCATCTCAAGGCCAACACCCAGCTCCACTCAACGACCAGCAAGCTACAGTGCTGGACACCATATGCAAAACAACTAGCAAGACAGGAACATAACCCCACCCATTAGCAGAGAGCCCGCCTAAAATCATAATAAGGTCACAGACACCCCATAACACACCACCAGACGTGGACCTGCCCAAGAGAAAGAAAAGATCCAGCCTCATTCACCAGAACACAGGCACTAGTCCCCTCCACCAGGAAGCCTACACAACCCACTGAACCAACCTTAGCCACTCGGGCAGACACCAAAAATAATGGAAACTATGCATGTGCAGCCTGCATAAAGGAGACACCAAACACAGTAAGTTAAGCAAAATGAGAAGACAAAGAAGCATAAAGCAGATGAAGGAGCAAGGTAAAAACCCACCAGACCAAACAAATGAAGAGGAAATAGGCAGTCTACCTGAAAAAGAATTCAGAATAATGATAGTAAAGATGATCCAAAATCTTGGAAATAGAATGGAGAAAATAAAAGAAACTTTTAACAAGGACCTAGAAGAACTAAAGAGCAAACAAACAATCATGAATAACACAATAAGTGAAATTAAAAATTCTCTAGAAGGGATCAAAAGCAGAATAACTGAGGCAGAAGAATGGATAAGTGACCTGGAAGATAAAATAGTGGAAATAACTACTGTAGAGCAGAATAAAGAAAAAAGAATGAAAAGAATTAAGGACAGTCTCAAAGACCTCTGGGACAATATTAAACACACCAACACTCGAATTATAGGGGTCCCAGAAGAAGAACAGAAAAAGAAAGGGACTGACAAAATATTTGAAGAGATTATAGTTGAAAATTTCACTAATATGGGAAAGGAAATAGTTAATCAAGTCCAGTTAATCAAGCACAGAGAGTCCCATACAGGACAAATCCAAGGAAAAACACGCCAAGTCACATATTAATAAAATTATCAAAAATTAAATACAAAGAAAAAATATTAAAAACATCAAGGGAAAAATAACATACAAAGGAATCCCCATAAGGTTAACAGCTGATCTTTCAGCAGAAACTCTGCAAGCCAGAAGGGAGTGGCAGGACATATTTAAAGTGATGAAAGGAAAAATCTAAAAACCAAGATTACTGTACCCAGCAAGTATCTCATTCAGATTTGACAGAGAAATGAAAACCTTTACAGACAAGCAAAAGCTAAGATTATTCAACACCACCAAACCAGCTATACAACAAATGCTAAAGGAACTTCTCTAGGCAGGAAACACAAGAGAAGGAAAAAACCTACAAGAACAAACGCAAAACAATTAAAAAAATGGGAATAGGAACATACATATTGATAATTACCTTAAATGTAAATGGATTAAATGCTCCAACCAAAAGACATATACTGGCTGAATGGATACAAAAACAATACCTGTATATACGCTGTCTACAAGAGACCCACTTCAGACCTAGGGACACATACAGAGTGAAAGTGAGGGGATGGAAAAAGATATTCCATGCAAATGGAAATCAAAAGAAAGCTGGAGTAGCAATTCTCATATCAGACAAAATAGACTTTAAAACAAAGACTATTACAAGAGACAAAAAAGACACTACATAGTGATCAAGGGATCAATCCAAGAAGAAGATATAACAATTGTAAATATTTATGCACCTAACATAGCAGCACCTCAATACGTAAGGCAAATACTAACAGCCATAAAAGGGGAAATCAATAGTAACACAATCATATTAGGGGACTTTAACACCCCACTTTCACCAATGGACAGATCATCCAAAATGAAAATAAATAAGGAAAACACAAGCTTTGAATGATACATTAAAAAAGACGGACTTGATTGATATTTATAGGACATTCCATCCAAAAACAACAGAATACACTTTCTTCTCAAGTGCTCATGGAACATTCTCCAGGATAGATCATATCTTGGGTCACAAATCAAGCTTTGGTAAATTTAAGAAAATTGAAATCATATCAAGTACCTTTTCTGACCACAACGTTATGAGACTAGATAACAATTACAGGAAAAAATCTGTAAAAAATACAAACACATGGAGGCTAAACAATACACTACCTAAGAAGCAAGAGATCACTGAAGAAATCAAAGAGAAAATCTAAAAATACCTAGAAACAAATGACAATGAAAACACCACAACCCAAAACCTATGGGATGCAGCAAAAGCAGTTCTAAGAGGGAAGTTTATAGCAATACTGTCCTACCTTAAGAAACAAGAAACATCTCCAATAAACAACCTAAGCTTACACCGAAAGCAATTAGAGAAAGAAGAACAAAAAACCCCCAAAGTTAGCAGAAGGAAAGAAATCATAAAGATCAGATCAGAAATAAATGAAAAAGAAATGAAGGAAGTGATAGCAAAGATCAATAAAACTAAAAGCTGGTTCTTTGAGAAGATAAACAAAATTGATAAACCATTAGCCAGACTCATCAAGAAAGAAAGGGAGAAGACTCAAATCAATAGAATTAGAAATGAAAAAGAAGTAACAACTGACACTGCAGAAATACAGAAGATCATAAGAGATTATAACAAGCAACTACATGCCAATAAAATGGACCACCTGGAAGAAATGGACAAATTCTTAGAAATGCACAACCTGCCGAGACTGAACCAGGAAGAAATAGAAAATATAAACAGACCAATCACAAGCACTGAAATTGAAACTGTGATTAAAAATCTTCCAACAAACAAAAGCCCAGGACCAGATGGCTTACAGGCGAATTCTATCAAACATTTAGAGAAGAGCTAACATCTATCCTTCTCAAACTCTTTCAAAATGTAGCAGAGGGAGGAACACTCCCAAACTCATTCTATGAGACCACCATCACCCTGATACTAAAACCAGACAAAGATGTCACAAAAAAAGAAAACTACAGACAATATCACTGATAAACATAGATGCAAAAATCCTCAACAAAATATTAGCAAACAGAATCCAACAGCCCATTAAAAGGATCATACACCATGATCAAGCAGGGTTTACCCCAGGAATGCAGGGATTCTTCAATATATGCAAATCAATCAATGTGATACACCATATTAACAAATTGAAGGAGAAAAACCATAAAATCATCTCAATAGATGCAGAGAAAGCTTTCGACAAAATTCAACCCCCATTTATGATAAACCCTCCAGAAAGTTGCATGGATGGAACTTACCTCACCATAATAAAAGCCATATATGACAAACCCACAGCCAACATCGTCCTCAATGGTGAAAAACTGAAACCATTTCCACTAACATCAGGAACAAGAAAACGTTGCCCACGCTCAACACTTTTATTCAACATAGTTTTGGAAGTTCTAGCCACAGCAATCAGAGAAGAAAAAGAAATAAAAGGAATCTAAATCAGAAAAGAAGAAGTAAAGCTGTCACTGTCTGCAGATGACATCATACTATACATAGAGAATCCTAAAGATGTAACCAGAAAACTACTAGAGCTAATCAATGAATTTGGTAAAGTAGCAGGATACAAAATTAATGCACAGAAATCTCTTGCATTTCTATACACTAATGACGAAAAATCTGAAAGGAAATTAAGAAAACACTCCCTTTTACCATTGCAACAAAAAGAATAAAATATCTAGGAATAAACCTACCTAAGGAGACAAAAGACCTGTATGCAGAAAATTATAAGACACTGATGAAAGAAATTAAAGATGATACAAATAGATGGAGAGATATACCATGTTCTTGGATTGGAAGAATCAACATTGTGAAAATGACTCTACTACTCAAAGCAATCTACAGATTCAGTGCTATCCTTATCAAACTACCGCTGGTATTTTTCACAGAACTAGAATCAAAAATTTCACAATTTGTATGGAAACACAAAAGACCCCGAATAGCCAAAGCACTCTTGAGAAAGAAAAACGGAGCTGGAGGAATCAGGCTCCCAGAGTTCAGACTATACTACAAAGCTACAGTAATCAAGACAGTATGGTACTGGCACAAAAACAGGAATATACATCAATGGAACAGGATAGAAAGCCCAGAGATAAACCTACGCACATATGGTCACCTTATCTTTGATAACAGAGGCAAGGATATACAATGGAGAAAAGACAGCCTCTTCAATAAGTGGTGCTGGGAAAACTGGACAGCTACATGTAAAAGAATGAAATTAGAACATTCCCTAACAGCATACACAAAAATAAACTCCAAATGGATTAAAGACCTAAATGTAAGGCCACGCACTATAAAACTGTTGAGGAAAACATAGGCAGAACACTCTATGACATAAATCACAGCAAGATCCTTTTTGACCCACCTCCTAGAGAAATGAAAATAAAAACAAAAATAAACAAATGGGACATAATGAAACTTAAAAGCTTTTGCACTGCAAAGGGAACCATAAACAAGACGAAAAGACAACCCTCAGAATGGGAGAAAATATTTGCAAATGAAGCAACTCACAAAGGATTAATCTCCAAAATATACAAGCAACTCATGCAGCTCAATATCAAAAAAACAGACAACCCAATCCAAAAATGGGCAGAAGACCTAAATAGACATTTCTCCAAAGAAGATATACAGATTGCTAACAAACACATGAAAGAATGCTCAACATCATTAATCATTAGAGAAATGCAAATTAAAACTACAATGAGATATCATCTCACACTGGTCAGAATGGCCATCATCAAAAAATCTAGAAACAATAAATGCTGGAGAGGGTGTGGAGAAAAGGGAACCCTCTTGCACTGTTGGTGGGAATGTAAATTGATACAGCCACTATGGAGAACAGTATGGAGGCTCCTTAAAAAACTAAAAATAGAACTACCATATGACTCAGCAATCCCACTACTGGGCATATACCCTGAGAAAACCATAATTCAAAAAGAGTCATGTACCAAAATGTTCTTTTCATCTCTATTTACAATAGCCAGGACATGGAAGCAACCTAAGTGTCTATCAACAGATGAATGGATAAAGAAGATGTGGCACATATATACAATGGAATATTACTCAGCCATAAAAAGAAACGAAATTGAGTTATTTGTAGTGAGGGGATGGACCTAGAGTCTGTGATACAGAGTGAAGTAAGTCAGAATGAGAAAAGCAAATACCATATGCTAACATATATATATGGAATCTAAGAAAAAAAAAAAAGGTCATGAAGAACCTAGGGGCAAGACGGGAATAAAGACACAGACCTACTAGAGAATGGACTTGAGGATATGGGGAGGGCAAAGGGTAAGCTGTGACAAAGTGAGAGAGTGACATGGACATACATACACTACCAAACGTAAAATTGATAGCTAGTGGGAAGCAGCCGCATAGCACAGGGAGATCAGCTCTGTGCTTTGTGACCACCTAGAGGGGTGGGATATGGAGGGTGGGAGGGAGGGAGATGCAAGAGGGAAGAGATATGGGAACATATGTATATGTATAACTGATTCACTTTGTTATAAAGCAGAAACTAACACACCATTGTAAAGCAATTATACTCCAATAAAGATATTAAAAAAACCAAACTGACAAACAACAACAACAACAAAAAGATAGGCTATCATCAAAAAGACCACAAAAAAAAAAATGTTGGCAAGGATGTGGAGAAAAGGGAATCCCAGTACACTGTTGATGGGAATGTAGATTTGTGCAGCCACTGTGGAAAACAGTAGGGCAGATCCTCAAAAAAACTAAAAATATAAATATCATATGATCCAGGATTTCCACTCCTCGGGATATATCTGAAGAAAATGAAAACACTGATTTGAAGAGATACTTGCACCCCAATATTCATTGCAACATTATTTAAAATATCCAAGATTCCCAAGCAAAGTAAGTGTCCATCAACTGATGACATTTATATACATACACACACACACAATGGTATATTACTCAACTATAAAAAAGAATGAAATTTTGCCATTTGCAACAACATGGATGGACCTGTATTATGCTTAGTGAAATATGTCAGACAGAGAAAAACAAATATTGTATATTATCACTTATATGTAGAATTGAAAAAATGAAATAAAAAAATGAGTACAACAAAGCAGAAACAGATGTATAGATATAGAGAATAAACTAGCGGTTACCAGGGGAGAGGGAAAAGGGAGGTGTAATGTTGGGGTAGGGGATTAAGAGGTACAAACTACTATGTTTAAAATAAACAAGCTACAAGGATATATTTTACATCACGGAATATAGCCAATATTTTACAATAACTTTAAATGGAAAATAATCCAGAAATCTATGAAAATCTATGAAAATATCAAATCACTACATTGTACATCTGAAACAAATATACTTCAATTTAAAAACAACTCTCAATCAAGTGGGTATAGAGGGAATGTATCTCAACATAATAAAAGCCGTATATATATTATAAATCCACAGTTAACATCACACTCAATTACAAAAAGCTGAAATCTTTTCCTCCAAGACCAAGAACAAGACAAGGATGCCCACTCTCACCACTTTCATTCAACATATTATTGGAAGTACTAGCCTCAGCTGTTAGGCATAAAAAAAAAGAAAAGGCAACACTATGGTAAAGAACAAGTAAAACTGCTACTATTTGGAGATGACATGATATTACATATAAAAAATCCTAAAGACTCCACCCCAAAATTATTAGAACTAAGAAATGAAGTCAGTAAAATTTCAGGATACAAATTAATATACAGAAATCTGTGGCACTTCTCTACACTAATAACAAACTATCAGAAAGGGATTTTAAGAAAACAGTCCCATTTATAATTGCATCAAACTTAATAAAATACCCAGGAATAAATTTAACCAGGGAGGTGAAAGATGTGTACACTGAAAGCTATAGACACTGAGGAAAGAAATTGAAGAAGACACAGAAATGGAAAGCTATTTTGTGCTTATGGATTGGAAGAATTAATATTGTAAACTATTATAAGTATTCACCCAAAGGAACCTAAAATTCAATGCAATCCCTATCTAAATGACACTGTATATTTCACAGATCTGGAACAAATAATTCTAAAATTTGTATGGAACCATAAAAGACCCTAAATAGCCAAAGCAATATTGAGAAAGAAGAACAGATCTAGAGGTAACACACTTCCTGATTTCAAACTGTACAACAAAGCTACAGTAATCAAAACAGTATGGTGTTGGCACAAAAACAGACATATGGATCAGTGGAACAGAACTGAAAGCACAGAAATAAACCCACAGCTTTATGGAAAATTAATCTATGAAAAAATACACAATGAAATATGTGTATTTCAAAGACTACACAATGGAGAAAGGACAGTCTCTTCAGTAAACGGTGCTGGAAAACCCAGACAGGCACATGCAGAAGAATGAAACTAGAACACTATCTTACATCATATACAAAAATTAACTCAAATGGATTAAAGACTTAAATGTAAGAGCTGAACCACAAAATTCCTAGAAGAAAATATAGGCAATATCCTTATTAGCATTGGCCTCAGCAATGCTTTTGTGGATCTGACTCCAAAGGCAATGGAAACAAAAGCAACAAGAAATGGGGTTAAATCAAACCAAAAACTTATGCACAGTGAAGGAAACCATCAACAAAATGAGAAGGAAATAAATGGGAGAAATATTTGTAAATCATATATCCAAAAAGGTGTTAAAATCCAAAATACATAAAGAACCTATACAACTCAACAACAACAATAGACAAATCCAATTAAAAAATGGGCAGATGATCTGAATATATATTTTCCCAAAGAAGTCATATACTCGCCAGCAGGCACATGAAAAGATGTTCAACATCACTCATTATCAGGGAAACAAATCAAAACCATAATCAGATATTGTACACAGTGATAAGATATCTTTGTACATAAAGAAACACCATGTTTATTCGATAGGCATGAAGAGTGGGTGTCTTTCCTGTAAAAACATACAATATACTTTCTATCCAGGCATTTTACTTAGATGGGTAGAAAAACTATTATGGAAAGGATCCTAATATATTTAGAGTAAGTGGGTTGTGAGAAATTTTTCTAAGAGAGAAAGATAGAGGTGGAGCTTACGGGTTACTTTTAGAGACTGATGATTATTTTCTGGAGTCCTCTACCTGCTATAAACAATAATGGAAATTGTTATCTTGGCTCCTTAGTATTACAGAGCCATTAAAAGAAAGCCACTGGAGATAGGTGTGTTGACTGCAAAAGATCACAAGGGAACTTTCTGGTGTGATAGAAATGTCCTGTATCTTGGTAGGACTGGAGGTTTCATGGGTACATGCATTAGTCAAAAATGGCTGGACTATGCACTTAAGCTCTATGTAAATTATACTTCAATAAAAATACAAATTAAAAATTTAAAGGGAAGCTAGCATAGGGAAAGAATTCTTGCTAATTTCTCAAGATCCTTGCTTGTACTTAATTTAGACCCTCTGTCTCACACTCTGTGGAGGTGACTCAAGAAGACTGAAAATTAATCTGTTGCTTACTCTGAGCAACAGCCCAACATCTTGTGCTATGTCCATATCCCACTGTTGAGATGACAGAATAATGGGATTATTGTGTGCATGTGTGTGTGTGTGTTTGTTAGCATTGTGCATATGTGTGTGTATGTGTCTCATTCCTTCTTTAAGCCACCGTTTCTCCATTTGCAGAAAGGGAATAATAATATTTGCTCTATCTCACTCATAGACCTGTGGTTTGGTTCAGTGATACAACATATTTGAAGAAGCTTCAAAAACTCTTAGCACTCATGAACTATCTGTGTCCAAATCATTTTTTCTGTACGTGTGGGGGTTATGTAAGTAGGGAGGCAAGTGCTCCTGGATTGTCTATTAACTTTTCTCTGCTCAAAGTTCCCAGGGTTTATATTTTTCAGCTAATGCCCCAGCAGATAATGCCATTTCTGGGTGCTTATTCTTTCATCAGAATCAATCAAAAGTAGGTGCTCTGTTGTCTCCTGAGGACATATTTACTGAGTGCCTACAATATGCTATTTCCCATAGAGACTCTGGAGATCTAGATCTAATTTTGTCTGGGTTAATGATGCAGCCTGGTTCCTGAGGCAACTAGGCTAAAGGCCAACTCTACTAAGAACTGTGTGGCCATTTTCCTCTGACCCCAAATCTGTTTTCTGCACTAAGCTTGTGCCTCCATCCTCAATAAGCTGGATGAGCTTCTCGCCTATGGAGATTGAAATAAGAGCATTTGTCTTCCAAAGGTGATCTCAGTCAGTTGAAGTGGGTGGACTGATACTTTTTAAGCAAATGAAGCACTTGGGTCTTCCCCTAGTGCTCTAGAAGTGTTTGAATTGCTAGGGTTGGGGAGTTAAGCTTGAAATATTATGTCCAATGACAACTTTTCCTCCATGAAGATTTTCTCTAAAAAATGTTCTTTTGCATAAGCAACCACAAGTGTTTCAGTTCAACTTGGAAATGTACTCTTAAAGGTAATTAGAAGACAGTGAAATAATGATGGGAAATATCAAAGGGAGGCAACATAGGGTAAGAGTAGGTGTGTGTGTGTGTGTGTGGTGTGTGTGTATTTTGTAATAAAGTCTTTGGCGAGATAAAGGAAGCAGGACCATATGTGAGCCAAGGAAGGCCTGGTAAGACATAGGAAAGAAAGGCTAAGAACATAAGCTTTGAGTTGAACTTCTCAGTAGCTAAGCTCAGACACAACCCTTGTCTTCTGAATTATGCCTGGCTACTTACCAATCACTCAGAACTTTGTTCAACCTAAGTGTTCATAGTTCCTAGATATTTTGAAACAATTGTAAGAAGAGACATTCAAATATTTTAGTCACAAAAACAGAAAGACAGAAGTCCAAGTCAAGGAGGCAGAGTAGGAAGAATTTGAGCTTACCTCCTCCTATGGACATACTAAAACTACAACTACATATAGAACAACTATCTTTGAGAACAGCATGAAGATAAGCAGAGTGGATTTACTACAACTAAGAATATAAAGAAAAGGCCACATTGAGATAGGAAGAAACAGCAGAGACGTGGTACAGTTAGAATCCATACCTCTGGTGCAGTGACCCACAAGTGGGAGGGAAACCAAAATATCAGAGGTATCCCTGAAGAGCAAAGGGTCTCACCTCCCATGTTAGGCTCCCCAGCCCAGGGGACCTGTACTTGGAAGACAATCCTCCATAAAATCTGGCTTTGACAGCCAGTAAGGCTTTCATACAGGAGAGCCAGAGGGCTGTGGAAAACCAAAATTTAAATTCTTGAAGGGTTTGCACTCACACAAACTAACTTGCTCCAAGTTCTAGCACAGAGGCAGCAGCTTAAAAAGTGCCTGGGTCATATTAGAAGGAGATTCATTGCTTAACTTTAGGGCATATGCTGGAGGGGCAGGGATCTGGTGGCACTTTCTCTGGGGATGAAAAAGCTGGCAGACACTCTTTCTTTCTTTTAACTTTCCTTACACCTAACTGGCCTGGCACTGGCTGGCACCATTTCTGTCACTCTCCAACAACCTAGCTAAGACTGTACATCTCACACGAATGTTCCCATGAAGACCAACCATTCCCAACCTGAATGACCTGTCCTCCTCCTGCAAAATGGCCCCCAACTTGTCCCACTCAAGAAGCCACCCCAACTGGGGCCAACACTACATTCCAGCAGGCCTGAAGTAGTTACAGCTGGGTCTTGCAGCTAGTCATGCTAGAGGACAGCCCCACCACATCAGCAGACCCAAAGCAGTCAAAGCGGGACCTGTCAGTCAGCCAGGTCAAGCACCAGTCCTACTCACTAGCATACCCACAGCAGTCGCAAATGAGATCCCAGCTAGTCGTCCTGGGGGCCAAATTCACCCACCAGTGTACTCTCAGCAACTTCTCTCCAACCACAACAGAAGGGCACATGCAGTCCACATAGGGGATACCCCTGGAGCATCTGGCTCTAGTGACCAGAGGGAATTGTTCCACGGGGTCCCACAGAATACCTTCCACATAAGGCCACCCTTTCAAGAATGGGAGACATAGCTGATATATCTAATACACAGAGAGTGAAAAGACAAAGGTATACCTTTCAAACAAAAGAACAAGACAAAACCTCAAAAAAAAAAGAACTAAATGAAACAGATGTAAACAATTTACCAGATAAAGAGTTCAAATAATAGTCATAAAAATGCTCACTGAACTTGGGATAGAATGGATGAACTCAGTGAGAACTTCAACAGACACAAAAATTGTTAAAGAACCAACCAGAGCTGAAGAATACAATAATTGAAAAATCTGCTAGAGGGAATCAATAGCGGATTAGATAATGCAGAATGGATCAGCAATCTGGAAGACATTGTAGTGGAAATCACCCAATCAGAACAGCAAAAAGAGAAAACTTTTTAAAAATGAGGATTAGTTAAGAGACATTTGGGACAATATCAAGCACACTAATATTAATGTTATAGGGATCTCAGAAGGATAAGAGAGAGAAAAGACAGAAAATGTATTTGAAGAAATAATGGCTGAAAACTTCCCTAACCTGGAGAAGGAAACAGACATCCAAGTCCAGAAAGGACAGATGAAAACAGAACCACAACAAGACAGGTTAGAGTTAAAATATCAAAAGATAAAGCTAGAAAGATAATCTTAAAAGCAGCCAAAGAAAACAAGTTGTTACATACAATGGAACCTACACAAGACTATCAGCTGACTTTTCAACAGAAACTTTACAGGCAAGAAGGGAATGGTCTGATTTATTAAAAGTACTGAAAGGAAAAAAAAAAAATCTTATACCAAGAATATGCCCCGCCAAGATTATCTTTCAGAATTGAAGGAGAAATTAAGAGTTTTTCTGACAAACCAAAGCTAAGAGAGTTCATCACCATTAAACTGGCCTTACAAGAAACGTTAAAGGGACTCCATTAAACAGAAGAGAAAAGGCCATAACTAGAAACAAGAATATTATGAAAGAAAAAACCTTACCGGTGAAGGCAAACATAGTAAAGTAGTAGATCAAGCACCTATAAATCTAGTATGAAGTTTAAAGACAAAAATAGTAAAATAAGCTATATCTTATTTAACAAAGGGATAGATTGGGAGTTGGGACTGACATATACATATTGCTATATTTAAAATAGATAACTAACAAGGACCTACTGTACAGCACAGGGAACTCTGCTCAATATTTTGTAATAACCTAAATGGGAGAAGAATTTGAAAAAGAACAGATACATGTATATGTATAACTGAATCACTTTGCTGTACACCTGAAACAAATACAACATTGTTAATCAACTATATTCCAATATAAAATAATAAATAAATAAATAAATAATAAAATAATTACTTAAGCAATACAAAAAAATTTTTAAAAAGATGTAAAATATGACATTAACAGCACAACCCTTTGGAGAGAGGAGAGTAAAAATATAGCGCTTTTAGAATGCACTTGAACTCAAGCAACCATCAATATAAAATTGACTGCTCTATACATGTTATTATATATGAACTTCATGGTAGCCACCAGCCAAAAATCTACAACAGATATACAAAAATAAAGAGAAAGGAATACAAACATAATACTAAAGAAAGTCATTAAACTGCAAAGAAAGAGAACAAGAGAAGAATAAAGGGACAGATAAGATCTACAAAAACCAGAAAACAATGAGCAAAATGGCAACAAGTACATACCTATTACTAATTACTTTAAGTGTGAATGGATTAAAAGCTTCAATCAAGACAGAGTGGCTGAATGGATAAAATAACAAGACTCATATATATGTTGCCTATAAGAGACTCACTTCAGATCTAAAGACACACAGACTTAAAGTAAAGGGATGGAAAAAAGATATTCCACTCGAATGTAAACAAAAGGAAAGCTTAGGTGGCAATACTTATATCAGACAACATAGACACAAATGAAAGTGGGACCACATCGTTCCAAAGTCTGTGGGACACAGCAAAACCAGTTCTAAGAGGGAAGTTTTTAGCTTTCCAGGCCTACCTCAGGAAACAAGAAAAATCTCAAATAAACAATTTAACCTTACACCTGAAGGAACTGGGAAAAGAAGAATAAAACCCAAAGTTAGTAGAAGGAAGGAAACAAGAAAGATCAGAGCAGAAATAAATAAAATAGAGACTGAAGAAACAATAGAAAAGATCAATGAAACTAAGAGTTGTTATTCAGCAAAGAAACAAAATTGACAAACATTTAGTCAGGCTCATCAAGAAGAAGATAGGGCCCAAATAAATAAGATCAGAAATGAAAGAGGAGGAGTTACAACCAACACCACACAAATACAAAACATTATAAGATAATACTGCAAACAGTTATACACCAACAAATGGACAATCTAGAAGATATGGACAAATTTCTAGAGATACAGAATTTTCCAAGACTGCATCAGGAAGAAATTGAAAATCTGAACATAACTGAGTTTGAATCAGTAATAAAAGAAATCCCAACAAAAAGTCCAGGACTGGACATCTTCACAGGGGAGTTCTAAACATTTAAAGAAGAGTCAAAAACAAACAAACAAACAAAAAACAAAAAACAAACAAACAAACAAAAAAAGAGTCAATACCTATCCTTTTCAAACTACTCCAAAAAATTGAAGAGGAATGATTTCAAACTCATTCTACAAGGCCAGTATTATCCTGATACCAAAACCAGACAAAAATTTAAAAAATATTACAGGCCAATATCCCAGATGAACACAGATGCAAAAAATCCTCAATAAAATAATAGCATACTGAATTCAACAATACATTAAAGGGATCATACACCATAATCAAGTGGCATTTATTCTAGGGATACCAGGATGATTCAACATCCTGAAATCAATCAATATCATACACCACATGAACAAAACAAAAGATAAAAATCATATGATCATATTAATAGATGTAGAAAAAGCATTTGACAAAATTAAACACCCATTTATAACAAAAACTCTGAACAAAATGGGTATTGAAAGACCATATCTCAATACAATAAAGGCAATATATGACAAACACACAGGTAACATGGAAAGATAAGCTACTTCATGGGTTGGAAAGATAAATATTGTTAAAATGACCACAATGCCAAAAGCAATCTACAGATTCAATGCCCATGACATTTTTGATAGGACTGGAACAAGTAATCCTAAAATTTGTATGGAACCACAAAAGACCTGAAATAGCCAAAGCAATCCTAAGAAAGAAGAACAAAGAACAAACTTGGAAGTACCACACTCCTCGCTTTCAAACTATATGACAAATCTATAGTAATCAAAACATATGGTGCTGACACAAAAACACACACAGAGATCAATGTAACAGAAGAGGGAGATCAGAGATAAAGCCACACTTATACAGTCAGTTAATTTATTATAGGCAAACCAAAAATATGTAGTGGGGAAGAGACAGTCTCTTCAATAAATCATTTTTGGAAAACTCGAACAGCTATAGTCAAAAGAATGAAACTGGACTATTTTCTTATACCACATACAAAAATAAACTCAAAATGTATTAAAAACATAAATGTAAAATTTGAAACCATAAAATCCCTAGAAGAAAATTTAGGCAGTATGCTCTTTGATATTTATCTTAGCAATACTCTTTTAGATCTGTCTCCTCAGGTAAGGGCTACAAAAGCAAAAATAAAGAAATGGGACTGCAATAAACTAAAAAGTTTTGCATAGCAAAGGAAGCCATCAGTAAAATGAAAAGGCAATCTACTGAATGGGAGAATGTACTGGCAAATCATATACTCAATAATGGGTTAATATCCAAAATATGTAAAAAACTTACACAACTCATTATCATAAATACAAACAATTCAATTAAAAAATGGGGATATATAGTCAACAGATACATGAAAAGATGCTGAATATCACTAATCATCAGGGAAATACAAATCAAAACCACAATGAGATATCACCTCACATCAGTCAAAATGATTACAAAAACACAGAAAGTAACTATTGTTGGCGAGGACATGGAGAAAAGGGAACCCTCCCACACTGCTAGTGGGAATGCAAATTGGCAGAGCTACTATGGAAAACAGTATGGAGATGCCTCAAAAAATTAAAAAATAGAACTATCATTTGATACAGCAACTCCTCTTCTGGGTATTTACCCCAAGAACATGAAAACACTACTTCAAAAAAGATATATGCACCCCTTTGTTCATTGCAGTGTTATTACATTAGCTAAGATATGTAAGCAACCTAAATGTCCATTGATACATGAATGGACAAAAAAGAGGTGTTATGTACACACAATTGAATATTACTCAGCCATGGAAAAGAATGAAATCTGTCCATTTGCAACAACATGAATGGACCTAGAAAACATTATACTGAGTGCAGTAAGTCAGACAGAGAAAGACAAATACTAATTGATTTCGCTTATATGTGGAATCTCAAAAAAATAAATAAAATAAACAGAACAGAACAGAAACAGATCCATAGATACAGAGAACCAACTTGTGGCCATCAGAGGAGAGGGGAGTGGAGGTTTGGGCAAAATAGGTGAAGGGGATTAAGAGGTACAAACTTCCTATATAAAAGAAATGTCATGGGAATAAAATATACAGCATAGGAAATAGTAATATTGCAATAAGTTTGTATGATGACAGTTACTAGACTTGTGCTGATCAATTCTTAATGTATATGTGTTGAATCACTATGTTGTTCACCTGAAACTTATATAATATTGTATGTCAACTGTACTTCAATTAAAAAAACCCAGAAGACATATTTACGTGGAGAAAAAACACAGAAACAAATGCCTCTTGCTCTGCATAATGTCCACAAAAACAAATAACGAGGCTATCCTAGAAACCACAGGGGAGTAAAACTCTGAACAGTTTGAAGAGGTAATAAATGAAAATTAATTGCACAGAAGCCATTATGCCTAATTTAAGATGCATAATAAAATATCATTAGTGTTACCTCTATTGAGTGTTCTGTCATTACTGTTTTATTTCAGTAAACATAAAAATAAAGTCTTTCATAGGTTTTCCTCCTGATCTCCTTCTCACTAAATTTTTATTTTCATAGTATCTTAAGTTCTTGTAATAGGAACCACCCTCCTAGTTGTTTTTCAGAAACCTATTCATAATGGTTATACTATATTATAAAAATATATGTTGTTCTTGTTATTATTATTTTTATAACAGAAGTAATAATTAATTATTGTGATAAATATGAAAGGAATTACAGTTTATAACCTCCCTGGGCCTTAGTTTCCTTATCTTTGAAATCTGTTCATACGAGGGAAGTTATTAAAGCCTCTTCCCCTGATAATTTCCCAGTCTATTCACATTTCCCATAGATCTAAGCACAAGGAGGCAAATTTAGTGACAAAGGCCTCCAGTTCTTTCTGGTAAATTCTTAAGATTAAGTTTATATCTAGAAAGTATGAAATCATTTGAAAAAAAAAAATTGGTAAGAAAACAGAAAAAGCAATCATATTTTTATGTCACTTGTTTGCTTTCCTTTTTTAAAAAAATCAATCAGTTCTGAATTCCTTATCGAGACATTCAAGACCTCTATGATATTGCTCTAAATTACCTTTCCAACCCACTTCTATCTGTTCATCTTGCAACTGGCAGCCAGAGCACCTATTCCAGTAATACGCTAAGGACTGTCCCCCATCATGTACTTGCTCATTCTTTTCTACCATTCAGGAAATCCCTTCTTCTATTTGCTTATAGAAGCTGTACCCTTCCTTCATGGTCAGAGCTCAAATGCCCACTTTCTTGGATTTTTATAACTAGAACAAGACCTCCTTTTCTTTCATTCTCCAAACATATTATCTATCTTGGAAGCACGGTCTAGTAACACTGAAATACTTATTCCCTTCTTTTTTATGTTAAAATTAAAATATCATCTGATTTTCTTCTCCTTAGCTTAAGAGCTCCTTGAGGGAAAAATTAGGTCTTGTTCATATTTAAACCTCATACAAGTGGTTAGCAAAATGCATTTTTAATGTCCTAAAAAGAGTACCAAAGTAAGGGTCCGAAATATTGAGTTCCAGTTTTGAGCCCTTTAACAACTATGTGGCTATAGACATATTATTTAAACTCTATTAACCTCAATTATCTTGTGTAATATGAGGATAAAAACATCTACTCCACATGGAGGATTAAATGCTAAAGGGCTTTTAAAACTCTAAAATACTATATTACTTCAAGAATGAAAGTTATTAATGTTGTTCTTATAACTTTACTATTATGGTAGTCACTCAAAGACTATTAAATGTGTCTAAAAGAATGAAGGAGCAAAAGTAAGTAGATAATAAATGTCATATTTGAATTCAGTTAGAATGGAATGGCTACACACATTTATTTTCTTTCTCTCCTAAAACTCTATTAAAATAAAATTAAAGGCATTTTTTAGTAGTTAAAAAAGCAATATTACAAAGAGAATAAAGAAGGCATAAGAGTAGACAAGAGATTTCTACAAACTTTTAAAAATTTGGAAGTAGATGGGGAGGTAATACATGGCATAGCTGAGCAGGAGTTAAAACGACTTCTGAACCTGAAGAGGGATATACCAAGGAGGATGCAGCAGAGCCCCACTAGGATCCCAAGAAAGACTTGTAGCTTGTAACACCTAGGAAGGTGTCAATGGAGAAAGGAATA
Organism: Balaenoptera ricei; assembly: GCF_028023285.1. NCBI lineage: Eukaryota > Metazoa > Chordata > Mammalia > Artiodactyla > Balaenopteridae > Balaenoptera > Balaenoptera ricei. Next base: position 55,361,243 of record NC_082646.1, on the reverse strand, counting down.
GGAATAAGAGTGTTGTTAAAACTGGTGTGCAAAGCAGTTATTTTTCATATTTCCTTCTGTCTTCTGTACTTCCGTGACCATGGTTTATTTCCTCTCCCCCTCCCTTCTCTTGCCATGACTCCACCTCCATGAGACTAGAACTTTATATTCTAGGGAAATAAATCCTGGGGGCTCTGGAATCATGCACACCAGGCATAGAGGAGAATGAAGGTGAGGTGTGGGGCCAAAAATTTAGGGAGATGAAGCGAGAGTCTGTGTTTTCAATTGTAGAGCCCCAGTGTTCTTCCATTTGCTACTCCTAAATGCAAGGAAAACAGGTGGATCTCTCCAAAGCTAGAGGCTGGAGGATTTCTGTCTATAACAAATAAAAGAGAAAACCCAGGAGTAAAACATATAGAGAATCACATATGGAGGTTCTGCAATGAGATGTTTGCCATCTCATTTCTCTAACATGGAACCCAAGAGTCAAAGCCAACTCTTACACACTTCCCTTTCCCCTACCCAGAAAGTCTTCAATCTGCCTATTAGTGTCTCATAATTAAATGTGAAGGAACATATATTGAAGGAAGGAATGCTTTAAATATGGAGAGAGAGAGGGAAGGAAAACCCAAAGGAACAGAAGCTGGAGAAAATTCCAAATAAGAGAGAGAAAAGATAATAATGAACTCTTGAAACAAGTAGAGGATGTGGTTTTTTTAAAACAGTACAACTGGAGATAAAGAAAAATTTCTGGAACATAGCAGGCACCCAATACTTGTTAAACAAATGAATGACTAAATAAAAATTGTGTTCATAGGATCCCAGGTTGAGCTCTATCTCCCCAGCTTGCTAGCTCTCTGACCTCAAACAAGTCATTTATATTGGCAAATGTGAGTAAAAGGTCTTAAGTGCTGTGAGGTTACATAAGATTAAAATAATAATGACAAAGTCCTAATAGCAGGTAATATTTAGTGAGCATTTACTATGTGCCAGGCAAAGTTGCAAGTGTTTTGAAAGTATTAACTCATTTAGTCTAAAATACATTTTGAATTATAAATAGTCTGCCTGTGTAGACAATGATTAGAGCTCCTTGCCCAATGTATTTCCCACTGCAGTAGAACTCAGTCTTGGGCATATTTGGTTTCAATTTCTAGTACTTCTTTGGAAGCAGATGAAAAGGTTCAAATGACTTAGACCAAGACTAAGAGTCAGAGCTCTTATCCTGCCACTGTGGGAAAATGGCACTGGAGAATAGAGGAAGTGATGGGGGGATCGCATTTCTTATAATGGGTAGCTTTATCTGCCTTAAGAAAGAGAGAAAATTAGTATTCTCCTAATAGACAGAATGTCACAGAAAAGTTCAACCTTCTTCATAATACTGTAATTAGTATTTCATATACTATAATTTTAGTCTTGATGAGATAAGCACTTTCTGAAGAAATTTCAATATCTATATTGCTAGTGCTAGCAAAAAAAAGCAATTTAAAATGACACATTTTAATACATAATAGTTGCCCCAACCTTTTGATGTAGCAGCAGCATGAATATTAAATTCTACGGGAGAGAAGGAGGTTTGAGGTTCCCTCAAGGGGTTGGTGCCTTTATAATAAACACGACATGTGTCTGCTGAATGGAGCCAACCCCAGCCCCCTGGGTCTTTTGCTGATCAGGCTGGTAAGAAAGTTCCCGTAAGGTAATCTCACCATAATTCAAACAGATTCAACCACAGGACATGCTAGGAATGGCTTGTAGGGAAGCAGGAGGAAGGACACTAATAATTTTGCATCACCTACCATGCGCTAGGCATTATACTCTATAAACAGTATGTCATTAATTCCCATTCTATAGATGAGAAAACCGATGCTGAAAAGGGTGAACTCACTACTTACTGCATATGTAAGACCAGAAGGTATTTGAATCCAGATCTACCTGATTAGAAAATCCATGTTCTGAACATTGCAATAGCCTGCTTCTGTGAAACAGGTTGTTTAATCTTATAATCCCTTATTCCATGATCGGATTCCCTAGCTACATACACTGAAGGTAAATCACTGAAGGAAAAAAAAAGTGGATATCAAAAATTTCCAGTATTATTTAAATAGTACTGAGAGGGACACATACTCACTGAAAATACCCTAGCTGGATGATAGCCAGGGTTGAAATAAAGAAATGCTATCGTTTGGCTTATTATCTTTTCCGTGACCACTGGCTTAAGACTGCCTGCTGGTGTCATGACAGAGTAGTTTGTGATTACAAATGCTCATAAACATCCTCAAGGCATACCTCCTCTGAAAAGGGAAATACAATGATAGTGCGTTGGTATTATGGTACCTTCCTGTGAATTTCAACAGACAACTTTGATCATTTTCCAAACAGCTGTAAGAGGTTTACAGATTGAGGCATCTACTGGGAATTGCAGGTTGGGGGTAATTAAATTGGGTTCTCTCTCCTTGGATGGTGCTCTTGGCCAGTGCTAATGATTACCATCACTGGAGGGAGAGCACAAATGTCACTACTATTATTATTGAGAGAATGAAGAGGAACAAGAGAGATGAGATGAAGGGAAAGTGGAGATGGGAGGGGCATGAGGGAGAGAAGAAGACAGGATATTTACGTTAGCTATCATGTCTTCTTCATTTATGTACCCTAGCATGGAACAGAGTTGCTGGCAAATAATTGATCCTCAGTAAAGAATTATCAAATGCATGGAAGAAGTGATGGCTGTATGGATGGCAAAAAATTCTAAAAATTAAGAACAACCCACATATCTTAGTCTGCTATGGCTGCCATAAGAAAATATCACAGACTGGATGGCTTAAATGACAGAAATTTATTTTGTCTCAGTCTGGAAGCTGAAGTCCAAGATCAAGGTGTTGACAGGGTTGATTTCTCCTGAGGCCTCTCTCCTTGGCTTGCAAATGGCTGCCTTCTCACTGTGTCCTCAGATAGTCTTTTTTTCTGTGTGTGGACATGCCTGGTGTCTCTTCCTCTTCTTATAAGGACACTAGTTCTATTGGATTAGGGACTCACCATATGACCTTATTTTATCTTATTTACCTCCTTAAAGGCCCCATCTCCAAATATAGTCACATCAGGAGTTATAGATTCAACATATGAATTTGGGGGGGACAATTCTGTTTGTAACATCGTACCATTCAATTCTAATTTGAACGTTATGTTTATTGTGGATTATTTCCTGATTCTTACCATGAGAATTAACTCCCATAGCACATTACAAAATTCTATGCCTAGAACTCATCAGTTTGCTCTTTCTTTGGACATAGCAGAAATCTAACTGGTCTCTTTGCCTTTGGTCTTACTCTCATTCTGTCTCTTTCATTCTGAATAGCTGTCTAAGTGAACTTACTAAAACGCTCATGGAATCATGTTACTCCTTAGCTTTACACTTATCAATGAGCTTATGAATATAAGTACAACTCCTCGGAATGAGTCTAAATTCTCTGTACAATCTGAGACCCTGCCTATGGAATGAACTTCATCTTTTATATCTCTTATCATAAATTACCCTCTGCCCACTCTATACCACAGGAACCTCTGCTGTTTCAGATACCCAAGCCATAGCATGTTGTCCTTGCTGCCTGCAGATCCCTGGGCCAGAGTTCTACCCATCTCACTGTACTGACCCATGGTCATGCACATATATGCACTCCTCTGCCCTCTCCAGGGTTAAAGAATACCCTGACCCCTCCACTCAAACTCCCCTTGTTCTTCTCTTTGTGTTTTAAAATTTTCATTCTTTTCAAAATATGCCCTAGAGGGAAATCATAATAAGATGTATTAAGAAATAATCATACACATTAGAACATTGGAAGGGGAAGTTCCAATTGCTGTTAATCAAGTTATTAGATAAAAGTTAGTAGATAACAAATATAAACTCTGGAAAAAAATATCCTGAAAGCATATGAGAGCAAACAAAAGGAGTCAGAAACAAGGGTGGGTGTTTATGATTGAACTTTTTTTTTTTTTTTTTTGTCTAAGACTAGGCTCCAGTTGGTATCACATCAAGTAGGTAAAACTCAGTTGTAAAACATGTGGTTTTAATGCCTTGAAGAACCAGTGGAGAGAGTTATTGTAATGAAAGGAGTGGAAAAAATTAAGTAGAGAAACCAAGAAAGGAGAAAGTCAAAGAAGGAGACTCTTAAGCTTTGCATATAAAAACTCTACCCAAATTTCTGGCTGTCCTCTGAACTATGAAGGTATAGGGTAGATCCCAGCTCCCAGATGAGGTAAACGAAGTAGAGATTACAGTTGATGCCTACCACAGGAAAGCTAAAATTTGGAATTTGAGTTCAGTCAAGTTAACAGTCTGTTAAAGAAATAAATACACATCAAAGGAAGATAACAGAATCCAGCATTTCTACAATTTATGAACTACACTGTTTGAAGCACGATACTTGGGGGAAAAGATTAAAAAAAACTATATCCAGACAACAACAACTACATACTCTTTGAAATGAGGCTGAAAATAAAGACATAGCAGATAAATGACAACTGATAGGATTTGCTGCCAGCAGAGCTATACTACAGGAAATGCTGAAGAGAGTTCTTCAAGAATGAAATGGAATTAAGACAGATGAAAAGGTCGGGAAAAAAAACCAAACTGGAAACGGTAAATATGTAGGTAAATAAAAACAGCTACATTTCCTTTAAAATACATATGACTGTTGAAAGAAAAAATGGTAATATTAGGCTATGGAGTTTATAACATGCACACATGTAATGCATAAGACAACTCTAGCACTCGCTAAGATATATGTTGTGCCCTAAAATAAGTCTCAATGAATTTGCATGTATTGAAGTCATATAGTATATATTGTCTCATCAAAATTGAATAAAATTAGAAATAAATAACAATAATACACCTGGAAAAATTCAAATATTTGAAAATCAAGAAACATACTTTTAACGAATCCAAGAGTCAAATAAAATAATCATCTAGGGGAGTTCCCTGGTGGCCTAGTGGTTAGGATTCTGGGCTTTCACTGCTGGGGTTGGGGGCCAGGTTCAATCCCTGGTCAGGGTGCTGGGATCCTGCAAGCCGTGTGGCATAGCCAAAAAAAAAAAAAAAAAAAAAAAAAAAATCATCTAGGAATAATTTCTTAATGAAAATATTTAAAGCCAAATCATAATGAAAATGCGTTAAACCCTTTCTGGGCGCTATATCATTTTAGAGAGGCATTGTTTCAGGTGCATGATCTTGTTTTAGGGATATGTTATGGCATAGTGGTAATGACCATGGATGTAGGACACTGCCTGCCTGAGTTCGAATCCCAGTTCCATCAACCACTATCTATACTGTGGTGTAAAGCAAGTTGTTTAATTTGTTTGTACCTCTATTTTCTCAAAATAAAATGGAGTTCCATTCAAAAGTATTGCTGAGAGAATTAAATGAGTTAATATGGGTAGAATGCTTAAAAGAGTGCCTGGAGGGCTTCCCTGGTGGCGCAGTGGTTGAGAGTCTGCCTGCCAATGCAGGGGACACGGGTTCGAGCCCTGGTCTGGGAAGATCCCACATGCCGCGGAGCAACTAGGCCCATGAGCCACAATTGCTGAGCCTGCGTGTCTGGAGCCTGTGCTCCGCAACAAGAGAGGCCGCGATAGTGAGAGGCCCGCGCACTGCGATGAAGAGTGGCCCCCGCTTGCTGCAACTAGAGAAAGCCCTCACACAGAAACGAAGACCCAACACAGCCATAAATAAATAAATAAATAAATAAAATAAATAAAATAAATAAATATATAAAATAAAAAAAAGAGTGCCTGGAACACAGTAAGTATTTAACAAAAGTTAGTTATTATTATTATTATTTGTCCTCACTGCAACTTTAGAACATATTCAGAATAGGAATTGTGCTTGGTGTCTCAAGCACCTGCAATAGTAGCTGGCACATAATAGGCATTTGCTAAATAGTTATTTTCGAACGATTAAAATGTCTTCTTTATTGTGTCTTCATCAGGGCTCAGGGATTATGCTGATCAATTTACATGCCTTATTTCACTGAGCCCTCATGACATGAGAGGTGATTACCCTTATGGTTCCCATCTTACAAATGGCAAAGCTGGGGAGAAGGGTGCAGGGGTTCATTCGAGGTCACACAAGACACAAGTGACAGCCCGAGCATCACACTTAGGGCCTTTGGATTTGGAATCCCATGCTCTTTCTTGCTTTCATGCAACTTAATAAATGGGTCTAAGACTCTAACTAACTCAAATTTTTACAGCTTTGAGGGTAAATTTTTAAACATTTAAAACCCCAGCAAAACTTACAATGATAAGGCTAAATCACCGCTTTCTGGTAGGGTGCCTTGGCGCAAATACCTCTGAGTTTACACCACCTGGAAACCAGGAGCAACCTGTGAAATCTAAGCCTCAGCGTCCCCCTCTGCCTGGCCACACTCTCAGTTAAGGGTCAGCCTGTCATGTGACTTCCTCCCAAAGTGCCACATGGGGGCAACATCCCCATCCTTGATGAAGCTGGTATAGGGACACTTTCTCAGCCAAAGCCCAGAGAGAGGAAAAGCGAAAGAAGTGTTCTCTTCTGCTTCCTACCACACTCTGGGGCAGAAAGGAGCAGTCTTTTCTTTTACCTCCTTTATCTCATACCCAACTCTGGTCACAGGTGGAAAGAATATTCACTATGGCGGACAACAGTTGGGTCCTCCACATTCAGCTTTTGCTACGTTAAAGGAAACACAGGTTTTGGAAGCTCTCCTCTCACAAAACCTAGCAAAATCCTGTTTTTGCACATTGGAGGCTGAAATTTTGCTCATTCTCTAGTTTCCTCATTCTTTCTTTCAACATTCTTCCACTATGAGTCTTAAATTTTCACTAGGAAAATAGTTATCTTTCTTTTATTAGGACAAACGCCATGCATTCAGAAAGGAAAAAGAGGACTACAATAATTTTAAAAACATTCCTCTCAGTATAGAAGCTTGCTATAGGTGCCAAATGAATATGATAAAACACTATACACAGATATTTAAGTTTCACAAAAAGTCAAAATTATAAATTTAAAAAATCAGTAGCATTTTATACACCTTAAGTAATAATGAGCATTACAAAATGAATTTCTAGTTATCATTCATTAATATCTAGAAATGTTTCAGGATTGTCTATAATTGTTCAAAGCAATTATAAATTTAACTTTTATCTTTTGTACATTATTTGCATCCAATGGGACAACTTTGTGTGTGTGTGTGTGTGTGTGTGTGTGTGTACATGAGGGTCCAGTCCTCTGTACAAATATTCAATGATTTGCTGGTTTTACAAATCAGACTCTTTAAGTCATTTTACTTTCCTAAATTAGGATGTGGAGTTACTCATTAATCATGCCTATTAATTAGAAATTCCTGTTATTGGTTAAAATTTTAAAACCATAATAAAATCAATAACTTATACTTGCCCTTTAGTATGTGCTAGGTACAGTGATATGCACCCATGTATTTCTTTGCTCTGTCAGCTGACAGGCCCCAGAAGCAACAATAGCCTAGTAGCAATGGCAAAACCAGCACCTAGATGTTGGTTTCTAATACCATACTCCAATAAAAGGAACCAGGGCTCCTCGGAGAACTGGCTGATTCTAGGACCAGGACAGGAAATATATCAATACCAGATGAGCCTAGGGCATCTTACAGTGCCAAAAAGTAAAGAAGTGCTCAAAAACCAAACAAACCACACACATACACACACACAGAAGACCAAATAAACCTCAATGATGGGTATACGTCAGAGGGATACAGGAGACAACTGAAAGACTTCCCAAAGGCCAAAGCTGGAACAATTTGAGCAAGGAAATAAATAGGGCAGTATTGGGTTATAACCCAAAATATAAAATTAATATCCATGAGACCATACTGATATATAAATGATTGACTAAATAAATGGGAGATAATAGGTAAATCTTCCATGCAGAAGAATGCCCAATAATTTACGTAGATACTCATCCCTTAAAGAGGTAGAGCATCATTCCTCACTCTCTAAGTGTGAACTACATAGAGTGACTTTCTTTTAAAGAGTGAAGTATGGAAAGGGGGAGAAAAATAGTAACTTTACGGAGGTGAAACCTGGCAAATACCAGCTCAATTGAGGGGATCAGGACTAACATAACCAGTGATAAGTTATACTGATAGTATGTACCCTTGATAAGATGCGATGTGATGTGAATGGTACTTTACATGTGTGGTCTTCCCTCTCCCTCCCCAAACCTATTAACCCAGTCTAATCGTGAAAAAAAAAATCACACAAATCCCACTTGAGGGATTTTCTACAAAATCCCTGACCAGTAATCCTCAAAACTGTCAAGGTTATCTAAAGCAAGGAGTCTGAGGGGCTGTCACAACCAAGAGGAGCCTAAGGGGACATGCCCTTTAAATGCAAGGTGGTTTCTTAGATGGGATCCTGTGACAGTAAAAGAACAGTAGGGAAAAACTGAGGAAGTCTCAATAAAAAATGAATGTCAGTTAAAACTAATGTATCAAGATTGGTTTGTGAATTGTGACAAAAAAAAACACATTGGTATAAGATGTTGATAATGGAGGAAACTACGTGTGGAGTATGTGGGGGTATACAGGAAATCTCTGTGCTATCTTCACAATAATTATGTAAAAATAAAAGTGCTCTAAAGGTAAAAAGTTCATTTAAAACATGCTCCTTCTCTGTTACCAAACATACCGTTCGTATTTGTAAACTTAGACAAATCTACTATCCTAGAAGGTAGAATTCCCTGCCCCACTCATTTATCCATTTATTGAGAAGGCATGTCATACGGAAAAGAACATCTTTGCCCAGAGACGAGGTCCCTTTCCTCATTGACTTCTTCTCTAGGGAACTGTGGCTCTACACATCACTGAAGTCATGTAGACATTGCGAAACATGCAAAGGTACGTGAGATCAGTTACCTTTGTCATAAGACCCAGCACTGCCAAGGAAGCAAGGGCTGTGCCATGCAAGCCAGCATGACCTCATGTACCCATCGTGCCCCTTGCTTGCTGAGCCTTGTCCCATGCAGTCCTATCCCATCATCATACGTGCATATGCCTGCTTGCCCAGCATTTTGCTTGGCCCATCATGGGGAGGACAAGATCCTGGGCATGGCTGTTGAAGCCTCTGCTGCCTCTCTTGTCCACAGTTCAGGGTCATCATTCAGAGGCCCCATTCCGAACTCTGCAGCTTAATTTATAGACACTTATTGCTATCGCTACCATTGGTTCATCCTTTATCACTTTCTAATTAGTCCATAATGCTTTTTACTCTAGAATTAGAGTTTTTTGTTTTTCCCACAAAGTTCCCCTTTTTTCTCTTACAAGAAACTCTTTCAAAAGCCTTTAACAAGGTATAGGCAACATGGATTATAGGCGATAAAGGTCAAATTTAGAGAGTCAGGTACGACAAAATTAGGTAGATACAGAGGCCAAAAATGGGATTTTGTTTATGATTAAATTAAGGATCATATTCTAAGATCATCTACAAGATTTTAAGATATCCCATTTCTCCTAAATGCAGAAAACAAGCTGTCATGCCAGACTACAAAACATATTATTTTTGTCTTATTTTATTTTTGTTTTGGAGGAGTAACACACTCTTGTACAATAAAATGTTGTTTTAAAAATGCTACTTTCTTGTATTGCTGCTCAAATGAATGCTTCCACCTCATCTTGAGAGAATAAAGAGTTCCTTTGTATATATGTGTGTTGGCTTCTCCAGGGAAAAATATAATACACAGTATTTTTTTTTACTAATAAGATATAAGTGGTAACTTTCTTCTTTCCACTTCTTGTTTTTCATGGTGATATCCACTGATATTTACCCTTTAGTTAGTATTGTATGTAAGTACGATAAATTACAGTGTGGGGTGTCAGATGAAAGAGTACAGTTTTAGAAAGAGATTGCATTTGTCAGTAGCCCAGAGATGGGCTCTTAAATGCCTATGAATCTTCTAACCCTTGCTCAGTACCAAAGGATAGATCCTGGACCAACTACTAGATGCATCCCCTACTCTTCAGATCATGTGGTGTGGGCTGACTACTTTCACCATGAATCTGCCAACATATGAGGTAATAATGCCACCCACTCTTACTTAAACACGTGGGAATGCATTGCTCTTTTACTGAACTGATGCTTTTTATAATGGGTTTATTCCTGTTCACCATGCAGAGATGAATGCCAGGGCTTGCTTTGCTGTGTTTTGTCCTCCCTAAGCACTTCCTCTTTGGTGACTGTTGCACAGCCATCAGGGACCCAGCTTCCAGAGTGCAGCCAGGAATGGAAATCAAGGCTGGCTGTCTACCACGTAGTGACAGGCAGACCCATATCCTTACTCCAGGACCACATTGGGTTTTGTTTTTCCTTCTGCAGATCAGTTTCACAATTTCTACAGGTCTGGGATCTGGCATGGAAAACAGCCCCTGGCCACCCACTCATGACTGAGTCTCAAACATTTTTTCAATAACTTCCTCCAAACTGCAGCAAGGGAGAGGTGGAGGTGATTGGGGGTAAAGTCAGGATTGTCTGGACTTCAGAGAGCTGGGAAGCCTGGAGTTGGCTCCTGCCTGTGCAACCCTGGCTGCTGTCACAAACAAGGACGGGGAGTCAATGGACACAAGACTGACCACAAGCATCGGGAACTCCCGGATACTAGGTCACCACCCTCTTCTTTGTAGAAATTCCCTGCTGAGCTACTTGCTTATCTCCCTATCTCCCTTTTCAGGGTGAGAACCAAAAGAGAGATAGAGAAAAAGGGAGCGACAGAGAGAGGGAGGCTGGGAGAGAGAGAAAGAGAGAGAGAGAGACAGAGGAGAAAGGAGGGAGAAAGGGGAAAGGGAGAGAAAGAGGAAAGTAATAAATTAGAATGTACTTGGGGATTACTGCATGGGGCACACACAGAGGTGGACCTTCCATATTTCTGACTTAACTTGACATGATCACAAGCTGTCTGTCATCAGTGAACCAACAGGACAGAAAATGTTAGTAATGCATAGGGAGCTGGAGAAAGGGGGAAGCTGATACCTACAGGGTCTATTATGTAATGGACACAAAGCTGGACACTTTATATAAATTAGTCCTTAATCCACACCACTAACTATAAAGTAGCTATTATCCCAATTAACTGATGAAGAAAATAAAGTTTGGGATCCAAAGTAATTTTCCCAGAGTCTCAAAATTAGTGAGTGTTATAATCAGGATTCAAATTCCTATTTGTCCAATGTAAAGTGCTAAAATATTTCCAAGCTCTATGGTAATTATTTGGTACTACACTTAAAAATAAAGAAAGAAATTAAAATATTCTTGAAGTTATCCTCTTAATAATAATCTTCGGAAGATCTCTAAAGCACGTACAGCATTGTGAAAACTTGAGACTGAAATCCAGGAGACCTGGCCCGAGTTGTGGCTCTCTTGCAGAGCTGGGACTAGGGTCATCCAGTCGGGAAGAAGGACACTTGGAAAGCTTTTGAAAGAACTGAGGTCACTGCTGCCCTCCTTCTCAGTTACTCTGCGGGCTAATTTCACTTGGAGCAAAATCAATACCCTATCTTCTCCTCCCCATCACTTCTCCCTTTCTTCAATCTTCTTTCCTCTCTCTTTTACTGTTTGATACTCCATTAAACAGGGAGAGGCAGAACAGATTAACTAGATTTTTTTTTTCAATACTGAGGAAATACATCAACACTCATCTATGCTTGATAATATACAAATACTCTTTAAATAATTTAACTAACAGAGAAATATCATGATTGTGTTAAAGTTTGCAGAAGTCCCCAAAGTTCAGTGCACTTCCTTCTTTCCCTATCTTACCTCTCCCTCCTCACTGGCTATTTGGAGAGAGAGGACACTGACCTGACCAGTCACGTCTGAGGTGTCTTGGTGATATGTGGATGACAGGTGTCATACCCAAGTGACTCTCACGTGTCCTTCTTATTCTTTACAAGACATATTTCCCAAGCTGTCACACCTTCAGCCTGCAAAATACCTATTCAAGGAAATTCTTGGTTTCCTCTCCACTTAAAAAAATCATTATGGCTTTAATAAAATAAAAAAATTAGGTAAACAACATGCTTACATTCTATTGAATATCTGCTCAAAACCAGTATAGTGCTGGTGGGGCACAAGCCCAGGTCTACCCATTTAAGTAAACAACGTTCCTTTGGCAGATAATAGCTATTCTATAAACGAGTGGCTACTTGGCTCAATAAAATTGGGACCTTAGCTAATCTCATGTAAATGTTTCTTTTTTAAAAGATTTATTGATGTGGACCATTTTTAAAGTCTTCATTGAATTTGTTACAATATTGCTTCTGTTTTATGTTTTGGTTTTTTGGCCATGAGGCATGTGGGATCTTAGCTCCCCGACCACGTATCAAACCTGCACCCCTGCGTTGGAAGGCGAAGTCTTAACCAGTGGACCGCCAGGGAAGTCCCTAAATGTTTCTTTTTTAAAACAGCTTCATTGAGGTATAATTGATATGCAAGGAATTGAACATACTTAATGTGTACATTTGAGTTTGGACGTATGCAAATGTCCACAACACTATCACCACATCAAGGTAATAGATATAACCAACACCTCCCAGGGTTTCCTTGTGTCCCTTTGTGGTAAGAACACCTAACATGAGTTACAAGTAAATGTTCCTTTATTGCAAAATTTTTCAGTTTGTAGTTTTTATTGTGCTAATATACATATTGCTGACCCAAACTTATTTGACCCTCTACCCTTTATATTCTGTTTTTACTTAATATTAATGGAAGACATGACTGGACTAATTAATGTCCTCTAGAGCACACTTTGAGAATTGCTGCCTTAAGACTCCTAACCATCTGTCTCTGTTCTGTGGAGATTTGTACCAACCATAAGTTGGTAGGCGTCACGCTGAGGAAAGGAAGGCCCTTATCCACCTATCTTGAGGAGATGTTTTAAAACTTAGTGGCAGAATTACTTGTCTTGTTATGGCTGTTTAGTGTTTTTGGAACCCTCATGATTATTATTATTGTGTTTCATCTTCACAATGACCTGATGAAGAAGACAAGGAGGGTATCTCTACTGCTTTTGTCACTATCAACAACTATAACTTCTTGAACATTTACTATATGCTAGGTACTTAACTTACCTTGCTTTTGAAAATAATCTTCAATAACCACTATGACCTACTATGCTAATGAAGAAACATAGGCTCAGAAAAGTGCAGTGATTTCTGCCCAAATCCTTACTACAGTAGAACAGATGACAATTTTGAGGCTTAAGAAAGTCCCAGGACTTATTCAAAGTCAAGGAATTATACTCAATTAACACAGAAGACTTCTTCTACTTGACTCATGTTCCAAACCTATTACCACAAGCATATCTTATTATGTGATTTTCTTTCTTTACCCTCTACCCCATCCCAATATAGAGTCTAACAGGGAATCCCTTTAACAGGCCAAACTTCAATACAATTAAGGGCTATAGAGAATAAAAGTCTCATGGTTGGAAAATAACTCCACTAGTATTTCAGTTTAAAATGATGTCGTAGAATGTGGTAGTCAAGGAGTTGGAAGACCCAGGTTCTGGTCCTAGTTCTGCTGCATAATATGTGATATAATCTTAGTTTTCTCATCTGTACAGTGGTGATAATAACTCACTGAGATCCTGGGAAAACTAGAAAAGGACATGTTTCTAAGAAAATATTATTAATTGAGTGGAATTTTGAGAGTTTGGGCTGCTGGAATTGTGTGGGTACCTTGATTTGAAGTGCCTCAAATATTTATATAGAGAGGAGTTACACAAAACTTATTCATTTAGAGCTCCTGCCCATTAGAGACGTGGCCCTGTCTAAATAATATAATGAGTCTATATTATTCCAGCCTTGGGCAAGTTTCTCAAATATTCTGAGAAGTCTTGGTTCCTTATTTTATAAATGGGGTTAAAAGTACCTATTAATATTTTTTAGAAATAAAATACATTAAATTATACATATAAAGAAAGGAGTAGAATATACATTTCTTGAAATCTTCCTAACATTCATCATATTATGTATTTTTCCCCCAAAATACTGCAAAATACACATAGGACACAGCTATACTTTTTAAAGACAGTAAAACTAAGGCTTATCAACTCTTAACATCTGGACCAATGAAGCTGGGGACACTTGTAGCTGGCATGTGAGCTTAGGTCTGGTCATGTCAAAGCCCATGTTTGGTGCTGTCACCTCACACTGCTCAACACTTAGCAGGTGAGGAACAAATTCAAGTTCTTCTCCTTTCTCCTTCCCTTTAGTGAAACTTCTTAACAATAGCCCTTTATCTAGCTGTGCCTCTGTATTTAGGAATATTCACTACTGTGTCTATACACAGTCAGCTCCTGTGTTCATATACCTTTCTAGAACAAATGATGGGGGTCCTCTAAACTGAATTACGCCAAGGGGTCTTATCGGGCACACAGGTGTTAATACATCCCCAACCAGCCTGTTGAGACCTTTACAACTACCCTATAATTCAACTTTAAATACCTGCAGTAGCCTGGGAATTATACAGAATATGCAAATCAAAACTCCTGTGAAAAATCACACTGCCTTCCGTTATAATGATTTCGTTGCTGATGATAATGGCAGTTGTATGCCTGTGAGCTCCTCAAAACTTGCAGCACCTTCCATGTTCCAGTAGAAACATGTGTCTTCTGCTCTGAGATGGGAGGGAATCTAAAGTACACATAATGCATGCTATTCCTTCCCTTTTTCCTTCTCCTCCTGTATGAACATGGAAGAGATTATCAATGCATTTCTGGGAGTCAAAAGAATGTACTTTATCACTTTTATCTTTGTCTAACTCTCTTTTTACCTATTTATGTCTGCTTGACACTTGCAATTAGTAATAAGGGTACAGAATTACAGTGATCCTTAATGAAAGGTGTCAGGTTACTGGCTTACCAGAGGTATTCTCAGGTGCAAGTCTTGGTACCAGGATTCCAGGCAGTGAGGACTTTGAAGTGCTAGTTTGGATTTTCCCAGCAGGCACCTTCCCCCTGGTCCCAGAGAGCTCTCTTAGAAGTCCTCAGAAAGATGAGGAATGCAGACAGAATGGCACACTGAATGGATTAGGCTTCTATATTTAATTCTTTTGTTCAAGTGAGGTATATTTGGAGGAGAAGAGCAAAGCCTATCCTCATTCTAATGCATCATTGCTACTCTGTGCAGAGAAACTTTGGTACATCACGCTTACAACTTCTGCCCATCATATCATGCAGGAGCGCTAATGATCTCACACTTGTTTCAGGTCTTGTAGTTTAAAGTTTACATTAAGAAATTAGGTTGGGCTTAGGTTGAAGTGGATCTGAGTTATAGACTGCTGTGGACATTAGTGCAGGCCTTGGAGTCTGTTACCTAGTAACTGTATGGCACTAGGCAAACCTCTCAACTTTTCTTGATATTAGCTTATGTATTTATTTACCAAGTGGGTATGCTTCATTTACCCCTTGAAGTAATTCTCAGCATTAAATAAGGAAATGCAGGTAAAGAACTTACCTGGTACCTTATAGTTACCCACTGAACAATAGTTCCTTTTCATTGGATAGAAACATTGGCAAATGCTCCTTTAGCTCTATTTTCATTGTTCTTCCAATTTAGAAGTATCTATCATCCTACAAGTGGTGCCAACTTGTGGGAAATAGGGTCCAGGGCTTCCTGCCCGTGCCTTCTTTCAGCAAAGAGGCTGCTATGCTTGTGCAAGATTGCAACCAACCCAGGAGCTGTGTTGACAAGACACTTGGAATTTTGTTTGATGGAAACAAGCAGTAATGTGATCTTTCAGAGAAAAGCAATATTAATACAAGGAGATCCTGATATAACATGATGTGAAATTGATAACATAATAAAGCTATATGACATTTCTGTCTCGGTGTGAGTTCTGTTTGGGAGTCAACATGCTAAGGAAAACGATGCAGGCTAAGTGAATGAATAAGGCTTCCCCTCCATCTCAGAGTGATTCAGTACAGAGGAAGGCGATGTCCCCCATAACTAAAGTTGCCTCATCCAATCCTGGCTCTATCCCTTATCAGCCAAGAGACTGAACGAGACAGGAGGAGATATCACTGATGAACTTGGGATGTTGCATAGCATATCCATGAGTCCATGAGAAGCGGTGGAGTAGAGTGGCCAACAGTGCAGGTTCTGGAGCTGAACTGTCAAGGTTCAAATCCTACCTCTGCTGCTTAGAAGTCACGTGACTTTGTGCAACTCATTTAATTTCCCTCAGCCTCAGTTTTCTCATCTTTAAATTTGGAAAAGATAACAGTACTGAGTCTTTGGTGCTGTGTGAAGTGAATCCTGTAAAGAACTTTGAGAAGAGCTTGGCACATTGCAAGTATTCAATAAATATTGTCCATTTATGTCTCAAACATGTTAGGCACCTGCTAAATAATACAATTCAGCTTGCCAAATTGGGTTTAATCCTTTTTGCATTAATCTGAATATGAATATCTGATCAATGTGTTGAAAATGTGAAGAAATGCTTTTCCTAATATAGCACTTAATTATGGTTAGTTTTTCTGCATGTGCTTCTTTATTGCAAGACTGAATTCCTTGAGAACAGAGACTGTATGGTTTTCTCCTATATTCAGAGTGCCTACTGTCATGTTTGACAGAGCAGTTAGTCAATAAAACTTGGTTGAAAGGTTGAGTAAGAAATTGACCAGTTAATTTAATGAAAGAAGCAAAGAATGTCTGGAGAACCCAAACCATTCCCAATGTATACAAACCTTCCCTTCCCTGTGTCTCCATGTTTGTGTGTCTTTCGGAGCCAATTCATTCCTTATTGGGGGCTAATGATAAAGGGGGCTGTTATGAGAAAGGGTCACCTCTTAAGCCCAGACACTTCCTTTCTCATGGCATCTTCTAGTGTTTATGTAAGCCAAAAAAAAAAACAAAACAAAAGCATGCATTATATTTTTATGAACCTTGCGATTTATTCTGTTTTGTTGTCAGACCTTTGGGAATGCATTCTATAAACTTTATTGAGACAAGGTATCTAGAGATGTTTGCATATGTCTGAGCTCAGCACAATATTACTTTTTAATGCACTTTTGACTTTGCAGGCAGAGGATACAGTAAAACATGTAAAACAGCAGTAGTTGGGGCTTTTTTATTAACTGCATTTTGCCTTCCTGGTTTAAAAACAAACAAGTGCCTCATTCAAATGAGGTAAATTAATGCACATTAGCTTGGCACAGTTCCAAATGGGATATTTCTGCTGTTGAGTCAGAAATGGAGCTTTACTCCATGACAACAGGGACAGGGTACAGGCTGGATAACATTCCCATCAGCGCCAACTCCCCGCCCTTATATATTAGGGTCACGGCCATGTAGTGAGGCACAAGGAGGATGGTTGCAAACGGAGACTCACAGGCTCAGAGATGGTAGGAACTTACTTCCACCTTGGGGAGGAAACTCAGTCGCAGGGAGGTTTAGGGACATACCAGATCACATGTGCAGTGTCGCCTCCCTATCACATTACGTGAGAGGACTAGTCAGGGCTGAAATTCATGTGTGAAGCCCACACTGTGGGGCAGGGCCCGGATCTTGAAACAGGACAAGCAGGGAGTCAGATAATGGTTGAGCACAAAGAAAATGCACTAAGATGATGACAAATTTGGGCAAAATGAGCGTGAAAGCCAAAGCCTATGTAAGAGTCTGGGGTCAAGCAAGAAAGGCATTAATAAGGAAATAAGGCCTGAAGCGGTGAAACTGGGAGGCAAGTCGGTGAAGAGTAATGCTGAGGCACAGGGGCTGCTGGCGCCCAGGCCTGGCCTCAGAAACTCGCCTCTGTAAAGGCAGCTACATCTCAGCTAAGAGAAGGCAGCTCTGAGACTGAGACTAAACACAGAGAATGGAATCCAACACTGACGTGCTATCTCCAGCCCTCTGCCTCTCTTCCTAAACCAGACCAACCCACCATGATGTAAGAAGTTATTTATGCATATGCTTTTTTTTCTCTGCTGGAAATTATCCTTAGGTATACGGCTAATTGCAGGTTAACTGAACAAACTTTTCCAAATGAATCCACCCTGGGAAACAGCATTTCAGGAAAGATGCAGCAGAAGTTTTACTTTAAGATTTCTGATCACAGACAAATGTTGGGCCTCAGAGAATCAAATGATGAAATTTTAGGCTCAGGTAGTTTTCAGGCAAAATGAGGGCAATAAAGATATTAAAATAAGGGCCTTTTAGGGGTTTCAAATAAAAGAGAAAAAAATTATTCAACACTAATTTTTAACTCTACATGTAAGGAACTTTAAAGTTTACAAAATAATTTCTTATTTCTGCCTTTGACGATAACAAGGGAGGTTAATCCATTTATCTATAATTACAAATCTGGGAAGTGGCACAGCTAGGATATGAGCCCAGGTCCCCTGAACTAATTTGGTGGCTTTTTCTTCCCATCGCATGGCCCCTAAGAACATTTGTGTTTATACTAGTGGGGTATGGGAAAATCTTGTTCATAAGAATAAAGAGATGCGATTTCCTCTTACATTAGATGAAGAAGTTTGTACCCCTTTGAAAGTCATTATTCCCATAAATGGAGCAGAGACTACATGTAGTTCATGGACATCAAATGTTAGCTCAAATTGCCAACGGTGAAGGAGGGGTAGGGAAGAAGGGCAAAATCACAGTGGTGAAAATAGCTCTGGTTTTAGAATTAGACCATCAAGGTTAGTATTTGGTCTCTGCTGATTAATAACTGTATGTTTCAAGAGAGTTAACACCAGGAAGCCTTCCCTGACCTCCCCTTGCCTTCCTCCCGACCACTACCATGGCTGGATAAGGAGGTCACTCTTTCTGCTCATAAAGCATCCTGTATTACCCTTGTGATATGATTTATCACAGCACCAGAATGTGAGTTTCTTAAGGACAGGGCTGTAAAGATTTGTGTCTATGTCACCAAGGCCTAACACAGCACTTGATATATGGTAGTGTATTAGTGTTATCCAGCGAAACAGAACCCATCTCCCTGTACAGGAACAGAGAGAGAGAGAGAGAGAGAGAGAGAGAGAGAGGATATTAAGAAATTGGCTCATGTGATTGTAGGGCTGGAAAGTCCAAAATCTGTAGGGCAAGCCAGCAGGCTAGAGACCCAGGGAACAGCTGTTGTATCAGCCTTGAACTTGAAAACAGTCTGGAAGCAGAATTTATTCTCTGTCCAGAGACCTTAGGAATTTTCTCTTAAAGCCTTCAACTGATTGGATGTGGCCCACCCACATTATGGAGGGTAATCTGCTTTACTCAAAATTTATTGATTTAAATGTTCACAACATCTAAAAATTCCTTCACAGCAACACTGGGGTTTGACCAAACATCTGGGCAACATAGCCTAGCCAAGTTGACCTATAAAATTCACCATCCCTGTAGACTCAACAAATATTGGTTTATATGCCACATATCTTCTGTTTGCTCCTCAATATCCACCCTCCATTTTTCTCCACTCTGCCCTCTGTCCTAGGAGGCTGTCCTGTATGGACCACATGAACAGGGCTCTTGTGCCTTCTGGCTTCTGTTGGGTTCAGCCAGTAGGGAACACCAAGAGAAGATCAGTGGGAGGGAAAAGAGTGAGGTCAGAATGTTTATTTTCTCTGAAATTTCCTCTGGGACTGCTGTGTGCCTTGATCAAGGGTCACACTACTTTTCAAGATGGGCTGCTCTACATCCCTCTCTCTTGTTCCAGGTCCTAGTAACCTCTCCCTCCCCTAAACCTTTCAAAAATAGGATCATATCTTCTTTTCTGCTACCCCTGGGTTTCTACACTGTCCTTCATGGTCCCCCTATATTTTGTCTACATTTTTATAATAAACTTTTAAAAATAAACCCACTTTGAAGGAATCAGTTTCAGTATGCATTCGTTTACTGATTGTTACAGTTGACTGGATAAGTTTTTGTTCTTAACCTGTCCTTAGTTATGAGTTCCTCATCTGTAAAATGGGAATAAAATGCCTTAAAACACAGTGTTATTGAATGATTAAACCAAATCATCTATGCACTATGCTTAGCACACATGGCAAGTGCCTCACATAAACACTTAACAAGTTTTCCATTATAACAGTAGTAATAATGGTAATAAAAAAGATAGATGATTTTATATAGTCACCCACCTGAATTATAAAGATACCTGGTAAAGTGAGAGCTGGCAGGCTTACTGAGACTTTAAAATGCATCAGTAATATATTCATTCATGTATCAAACATTCACGGAGAGTACTACCAATACTAAGGACAGATTCTATCCACCCTTCTTACCATGATGTTAGCTGAGGCCTTGATCATCTCACCCTGGCAATGGTAGCACCCTCCTAACTTGTCCCCCACCTCCACTTTGCCAATACCTATTTCCCATCAGTTCTCCATAAAATGCTCATTAAAGACATGTCAGATCACGTCTCTCCCCTGTTTAAAAATAGATAGCTAGCAGGAAGCAGCCACATAGCACAGGGAGATCAGCTCAGTGCTTTGTGATCACCTAGAGGGGTGGGATAGGGAGGGTGGGAGGGAGACACAAGATGGAGGAGATATGGGGATATCTGTATATGTATAGCTGATTCACTTTGTTATAAAGCAGAAACTAACACACCATTGTAAAGCAATTATACTCCAATAAAGATGTTAAAAAAAAAATCTATGATGACTTCCCAATGCTCTTGGATTTAGTAGCACAATGCTAAGGCCCTATATGAGCTGGTCCTCACCCAGATCCTTCCTTTATCTTTTTTTGCTTTTAAGATTTTTTTTTTTTTTTTGATGTGGACCATTTTTAAAGTCTTTATTGAATTTGTTACAATATCGCTTCTGTTTTATGTTTTGGTTTTCTGGCTGTGAGGCATGTGGGATCTTAGCTCCCCGACCATGGATCGAACCCACACCCTCTGCATTGGAAGGCAAAGTCTTAACCACTGGACCACCAGGGAAGCCCCCAGATCCTTCCTTTATCTTGAGAAGCTCTTCAACTTCCTTGCTGAACAATAACCACAGTCACCTTGATTTGGAACCACCAAGTTCTCATTCACCTGTCATTTCCTACATTTGAGAACTTATTTTCCCCCAATCCATTTATGTTCTGATTCTCCAACTAATCAGGATCCCTCATCACAGCCTTTAACATTCATTCCTTTTTGCAATGAAATTGTTCACATTTATTGATTAATGTGTTTCCCCCACTAAAGAGTGAGTCTTATATACCCCCTATCACCACATAAGTGTTCAGTGCCCAAGACATGGTCCTGACCTCAATAAAGCTCATTATTTTGTTCCAGTGGCCTGACTCCTATGAGCCATGGGAAGAAATACGAACTCTGCTCTCTATTTCTAGCCTCTAAGTAGGAAGTGTCCATGAAATGTGTAGAACCTAAGAGACAGGTGCCGGGATGCTGAAGGAATTTGACACTCAGAATTAGATCTCATGAATTTAAATCCCACCTCTTCAGCTTTAAGGCCAAGTCAGCATGAGGAAGTAACTTTACCTTTGAGAATCTGAGATTTTGTTATTAAAATGAGAATAATAATTACCACTTCACAAGCTTTCTGGAGGATCGAGGGACATAAAATATTAAAATCACCCCGTGCAGTGCCTGGCACAGAGTAGTTCAGTAACTTTTATATTTTCACTTGTTTTGACCACTAGTATTATCCTCTCCACCACAATCATCACCTTATCCCATGAAATGAAGGGTCTGTGGAAATGTGTATAAAAATACGTGGATGAGATTGTTATATAAGAAGCAACCATCCACTATCTATCTCAATGAAATGTCAAAAGCAAAACTTAAGCAGTTATATAGTATGGCTTGAAACCAGATTTTAAGAGATTTTTCAGATTCCTCTGGCATTCATTTAGAGAGTAAATTTAGAATTAGATATCAAGTCAATAACTACTAGGGTAGGGATATATATATAGTGGAGAGTTGGAGACGGAACTAGAAAGTAGGAGGCTACCAAAAGAGTACGTTATGAAGTTTTAGGTTCCCCAGGTGGAAGACCCCCTAGTGTGCCAAGACCCATGATGCAGCCCTGTGCAGGTGGGTAAAGAAGAGCCTGGAACCAGGAGGAAAATTTTACATGTGTGTATATGTGTATATATATGTATATGAATTTATGTGTATATATATATATATATATATATATATATACACACATATCAAATTCTGTTTATTCCCTCTAAAGACAGTATTCCGACAAATGAAAGCCATCATCTGAAGGGCTTCAGTCTGGTGATGGCTCCTTGGACTTGACAAAGACCTTCAAGTGAGGAAGCAGCAGTGCTGGGACCACCTGGTAGAAGCCAGGAGATGCTGAGCCATCCATCTGACTACAATGGTAATCATGGAATCTTTAAGGAATGGTTGATTATTTTATTACAATGGAGAATCGGGATGGGGCCCAGGGTGGGGTGTCTGCCATTAGACTGATATTTTAACACTCCTCATTGTGATAAGCCACCTACATACAAATCAAATCTAAGTCCTAAATGACTGAAAATCATTCAGACACTCTAGTAAGTGTCACTCATACAAGGAAAACACATGTTTAATTTTATATCCCCTGACAGCCTCTTTGTATGCTTCTAGTCTGTAATGAAGCTCTATGCAACGTAGGACCCAATTATTTGCATTGCTTTCAGCGTGATGCTCGTAAAGGAAAGGGCCTTCAGAGTCCGCCAGAGCTGGATGTGAAATCCAGGCCCACTTGTAATTAATAGGCCATCTCCCTGACCCAATGTTAGTCAATATTTCTGTTATACATCTATTAATCTCATTAAGTTGTCTCAAACCCTTAGTGGACCAAAGACAAAGAAAAAAACATTATTTATTATGTGACCTTGGGTTCTTCTCTTAATTTCTCTGAGCCTAAGCTTCTTCACCTGCAAAGTACAGATAACAGTACAAACTCCAGTGGGTTATATATTAATATCCAATCTTACTACAGAAATAATTCAGGAAACAGAGGCACTCTGGGGATGATAAAAATGAAGCAAAGAGTGTAAACTGCCTAAGTGTCTGGAATGAGATACACAATCATTTCCTATGAATCCTCCTTCTTTGCTCATTTTTTCTTCTCTTCCAGTGAGAAATAGAAAAAAAAGTAACTTAACTTCAACTTCTTCCCTCTATCTCCCCTCAGTTCCTTGTCTCTTTCAGCTTTTTACTGAAACAAACGCACCGAGCCACTCCTATGTACCGACTGGAGACATAAACATAAAGAAGGGAAGATCCCTAACTTGAAGACACACACTCAGCCTAATGTGAAGAAACAAAAATATGTAAACTGCTACATTTTAAGGGGCATAATAAAGTCCAACCAATCACCAGGAAGGCTTCCCTGGGGGAGTGACATGGTTTCTGGCTCTTAATGTGAGCTGGCCTGACGTCACTTCTGCTCCAAAATAGTGTCATTACAGCTGTTGCTTTTTAGACTGGGGACGCATGTATTTGTATGTTAGAGGAAAGGACCTTCTAAGGTTAATTCAATTCTGGACACAAACCATCTTCTCCTTAAGAGATGACCACATCTACCAAAGAGGTAAATGTTTTGGAATTTGTCCCACATTTGGCAAAAGGAAGACTTGAATGGCCCTCCAAGGAAGGCAGATGACTTGGTGCAGGGATTCCATCTCCTGCCCCAGACAGTCTGCCAAGTCCTGTGGAGGACCAGGCATTGCTGGAAAGCAGTTCGTCCTCTACCCCCTCATTTCTCTCTTTTGTTATGTTCAGTGCTTTCTTTGCAATCAGAGAGGAAGTTAGCTCTGAAGATACTGCAATCTGCAATATTTGAAAAAAGATCAAATCACTATTATTTATTAGAACCGCTCTTCCACCGGCTAAGTCTCTGTGATATAATCTGGATAATGAAACTTCTATTGCTTGTGTTTCCATGTCTATTCAAAAGAGTTCTCACCAGATACTAGCTCTTTTGAAAAAAAGCCTTATATTACAGTCTAACATCTTTATTGACGCTCATATTGAGTGGCTTGGAAGCTTGTAGTCATTAAGTCTATATTTTGGCTTTATGTCTTTTGGGCCTTATGCAAGCAAAAGTCTTATCTGAGAACATAGCTGAGTATCATCTACATAAAAATGATCTACATTAATATTTGTGTTTATATCTACCTCAGTTACACACCTCTTTCCTGATAATAGCATCCTACTTCTTGGGGGGAAGGTTTCTTGAGCCTGCTATAACCACATGGTCCTAGTGGGAATAGTGAATCTCAGAACGCTTCCTCCTTGCTATAAGTGTGAGCACGTGGTTCAGATTGGACCAATCACACACCTTCCTTAGGAATTTTCAAGTTGGAAATCAGGAAAAAGTCCCTTTCTTCATGGTGATCTAACTTGGCAAGACCTGAGCCCCAGGTGCTGTCTGCCTCTCAGTTGGCTGAGAGATGAAGGCAAGATGCAGAGGAAAGGAGGGATGGGGGACGCAGAGAGAAACCTGGTGGAGTCCCAAACCCTGGTTCCTGTCTTAATGGAGGTCTCCCTACATCCTTGCTCTTCTTCCATTTGGGAATAGGAGCCAATAAATTTCCCCTTCTAAATACTCTAGTTTAAGTTGAATGTTTGCAACTTGCAATCAAAATCATCCGGAAATATTTCTCTCTATCATTCCTACATTTTTTCCGGAGACCTTTGGTGGGGTGGGGTGATATCATTCAAAGTCTAAAGTCAAAGGTAAAACGTTACCCTAACTTCCTGGAACAAATCAAAGTGCAATCCTGGAATGGGAAGAGGTTTAAGGACAAGATAATGGGCTTTAGGGCTGTATTAGTTTGCTAGGGCTGCCATAACAAAATACCACAAATTGGGTGGCTTAAAACAATAGGTATTTCTTTTATTACAGTTCTGGAGACCAAAAGTGCAAAATCAAGCTGTCAACGGGACCACAATCCCTCTGAAAGCTCTAGGGAAAGATTCTTCCTGCTCCTTCCTGCTTCTGGTGGCTCCTAGAATTTTCTGGACAGCATAGCTCCACTCTCTACCTCTATCTTTACATGACCTTTTTCCCTCTGTGTCTTCTGTGCCTTTTTCCGGCCCCACTCTTATAAGGAATCTCTTGTTGGATTTCAGGCCCACCTTTATCCAGTATGACCTCATCTCAGTCTTTATCTTAATTCCATCTAAAAAGACCCTATTCCCAAATAAGCCCCATTCTAAGGTCCCTAGTAGACATGAATTTTGGGGGGACACTATTCTATGTACTACAAGGACTGAACTAAGGTTGAAGCCTGGATCTTATAATAAACTGTTAACTGTGTAACTCTAAGTAAAGTCATTTAAAACCTCTGAACCTCAGTTTATTTATAAATGGATGTGATATTAACTATCTCTCAAGAATTTCTGTTAACATTAGGGAAATGTAGAAACTGTGTCTTTCCTAGTGCTGGACACAGAGTAGGTGCTTAAAAAGTATAGTTCTACAACTCTTTTACTTTATTAATGATTGCCATTGATTATGTATAAAAGGAAGCATTAAATACATGTTTAAATACATTAAACAGAGGTAAAAGCAATCTACTGTGGGAGTTTCACTGAAGAGAATCAGAGAAGGCATTGTGGAATAGGTAGCATGTTTAGCTGGACCTTAAGAATGAATAATTTCATTAAGTGGAAAAACTATGGATGTGCAGTTAAAGTACAAGTCAGGAGAGGGTCTAGGCTGATATGGTCAAAGTAAAGTATTGCCTGCAAATGGTTCAATTCCCTCCCCATGATTCCTCTTGTAGTGGAGAGATCCACACACTTTAGACACATCATTGGTTGCTAATTTGGGTTTTCATAAATTTCAGTTTAAGAGTAATTTTGAGATTACAATCTATGATGAGACTGAGAAGTAGCTATTCTATACTGTGAAAAAAGGGTGGACTTTTACACTTTGAAAATAAGTGGATGATTAGGTTGACATTTTACAGTAAATATTGAGAAACCAAAATTCTAACACTATAACATTTGGAAAGTATGTTGAAATTTATATGTTATTTGTCTTTTCCCCCAACTAGATGGCAAGTTCCTTGAAGATAGGGATTGCAGCTGCCCATCTCAGTGTCTCTAGTGCCTGGAACATAATAGGTGCTGATAAAATATTTGGTGAATGAGCAAATGAAATTGCATCACACATTATATCCCATGTGAAAATTCTACCAGTATGCAGTACTGAATCCTGTGCTTGCCCTCTTATTAATTTTTTTCTCATAATTTTGCTAGTGAGAATCAAGAGGTCCAAAAGTTGGGAGTAAATTAGGATGAAATGGACAACTGATTTTCCCACTGTCACCTCTGCACCCTCCCTTCCCCAGCTGATTACATAGTAGCAATCAAAGGAAGCCTTTTAAAATGTTAGACCCTATCACCCCTCTTCTCACAACCTTTAAAGGTGTCTGTGGTGGTTAAAAGATGACTGTAAATTCTGGCTATTCCTCTCTTTAAAAGGTGGAGTCTAATTCTCTTTCTCCTCCCACTGAATCTTTTCTGGCTTTAATAACTTACTTGACCCACAGAATGTGATATAAGTAGTGTTCTGGGACTTCTGAGCCTAACTTATTTTTCTTCACACTTATCACTACTAATATTTATGTATTTTTTATTGTCTATTCCCAGGATTTCATTATAAGCTTCATGAAGCTACAGACTTTGACTGCTCATAGCTTTTTTCTCAGTGCGTAGAACAGTTTCTGTCACATAATGGGCACTCGATAAATATCTGTTGAATGAATGAATTGAATGGGACTTAAACATTGGATTGTTAACACCACACTGATGACAAAGTAGTATTCTAAAAATGTCCCCCTTCTCTGGTAGGGGGTAGGCTGATCAATTTAATTGTTATTTCCTCTGCTTGAATTTCTATGATTTAACTTAATCTTTCATCCTTGCCCTTCAAACCTATGTGCTTTTGATTTAATCAGCAGGATGAGAACTATTGCACTTCCTTTGCCCTTCAGCCACTAGCAGAAAAATGATTGACAGTAAATCATGTCTGAAGGGATCTCTTCCTCTCTTTTGCCTGTCTCTGCATTAGGGTTGAACTAGGTTACCCACTTGAATAAAACAGCCCTTATCAGTACATATTTTAAAACTTCTTTCTTATAGTCTTTGTGTATGTGTTTTTGTTTCTCCCAGCTTTAAACATGGTGGCAGTCCTCATAACTTTATAAGGAAAAAAGATGCAATAGAAGAAAAACAGGAGAAGTAAATTGACATTGATTGAACATCTACTACAGGTTAGACTCTGTGCTTCAGTTTTTCACTTGACAAACTATCTAGCCCTTCTTTCTGGCCTCCCAGCATTGAGGTCATTTCTGAAATTTAAATCTCTAACACTCACATATCACACAGAATTGCAGACATAGGTTAACAGATGTCAATGTCAATATTAAGCAGGTAATACTGTCAGTTTTTTAATGTTAGTGCACAAATATAATGATATGCTTTTTTTTTTCATGTGTAAATCAGGTAGCCTGGGAACTTCACATTTCCAACAGATCAACCAACTCCCGAGAATAGAAACTTTATGAGGGCGGGTGGGTATTTTGCTTTGTCCAGACTTTATTCCCAGTGCCAAGAATAGTGTCACCTCCACAGTAGGTACCCAGTAAATGTTGTTGAATGAACACAGTTTATTGGAGGGTCCCCTTATCATTGCTGGTCTAATAAAACACTCAAACTACTACATAGCCTGTTTCTTTTTATCATAAAAGAAAATTTCTCCCCAGTACCCTGAGATGTCGAATCCATTGATGAAACTCTATGGTGCCTCACTTATCTTGACCTGATGCAAGTACTTCTATGTCCACTTCAAAGTTTATTCTTAATCTTCACAAGTGTCATTGCTAAATATGATGATTTCTCTTCTTCTGGACCATTAAATGCAATGATTGCCGCCCACAGACCATCAAGAGCTAATGAAGGGAGAATAGCTCGGTGTCAGCTAGTCAAAGAGGACTGCCTGACTCCCTTGGTTTCCTTTTCCCAAACTTTTAACTTCCTGCCTTCGTATTCTGTATTTCAGTTTTGATATGATCTTCTGGTTTGATCTCAGATGATCTTCTTTGATTTGGTGCTACCCTTCCACCATGCACACACACTCACAAGCAAATATCACTGGATTCTCAGCTCTCCATTCTCTCTTGCTACTGGTGGGAGCTGCAGCTCCTATAAGAGATTGTCTCTCCATTCATTGACTTAGGCATATTTATTGAGCAACTGCTATTTGTCATGCACTCTTGTGGGTGTTTGTGATAGGGGTGGACTTTAGCTTCTGTCCCTTAGAAGTCTAACTGTCTGAACCAGCCTACTTTTTATGCCATGTATCAGCAACCAGGATTTCCTGCAAGAGGGAGTGACCAAATAATGATAATCTTTAAAGGAACAAAGATTTTAATGAAATGTCTGTTTTCTTTAAAAAAGTAAAGCAGGAGTAGGTCTAGAGCAGACATTCAATGCATGCATTATTTTGCAAGAACAAATAGTGTTAACTTATAAATAGGTCATGCATTATAAGTAATTATATCTTTTAAATAATACAAATAAAAATACGGAAAACAGTAGCAAACGTCTAGCGTGTGTTTGCTCAAGAGAGTCTCCATCGTTAAAAAGATGAATATTTTTAAATTTAGAGATCACACTTTGTTTAGATTTCCTTAAACTTCCGTCTTTGGCTCTCTTTTGGTTAATGTGAGACGTGGGTGAGAGATGCAGGTGTTAAAGGCACCAATCCATCAAATGACTCAACAATTATTTATTTAGCACCTACTCAGCTGTTTGCTGTGCCAGGCACTAATATAGACTAAAGTGATTAAATAGGATTATTCTGGAGATATTCATGCACAAAGAGAAGTAAATGGCATTACACAGGAAGTAACATGGTGCTGTATGGTGGGGAGCTGTTTTTCAGCTAGGACTTCGACCAACAAGTTGTTCTCTCCACAAACAGCATACCTTGCTCACTGCCTTGGGGAAGCACAGAAACTCAGGAGAAGTAGGCAGAGATGGTAACAGGGCACTAAGTATTCAGAACAGGACTGAGAAAGAGAGGCTTGTGATGCTAGGCAAACAAAGAGATAGGAGAGCCTTTTTTAGTTATAAGTAATTAGCAACAGACATTTAGAGAATCTTAGAGAAACAGCACTTCAAACACATTAATTGATAAAGATTTGTAATTGAAGTCAACATGAGTGGTGACATCAACAGAGATTGAGAACAAATTGCTAAACTGCAAAAGGCAACATCGGAGCAGGGATGTTCATGGCGTCACATTCTCTGACTACTTCCTGAATTTTTAGGTCACATTCTCAAACGCTACCACTCTGACAATTCTTGGACCACATTGAGACCTCAACTCTTTTGGCCTTATAATTTTCTAAACTCTCCAACACCCCTTTTGTGTCCTTTCTCTCAAACAGCTCTGATTCCTTCACTTGTTAATGTAGACCTATGGTTCTCTTTTTCATCATCAGCCTTTTTTTGCAGTTTGCATTCCCTGCTAGACTGTCTTCTGCATCTTCTTATGTCATCTGCTTAAGTAATAGGCCGAAATGGTTGCAGGAGTATTTACTCCATTCTATTTACAGTGAGAATGGGGGTTAGGGCTTCTTCTCTATTTACTTCTCTCCCTAAATAATCTCATTTGGTCTCATGACTTTAAGTACCATCTATAGTTTTATGGATCTCAAATATATAACTGCACCCCAGATCTCTTTCACTTCCAGATTTAGATATCCAAGGTCTCTGGACCATCTTCATTTCAATATCCAGTGGTCACTTAAAACTCAGAATGTTTAAAAAAGTTTTCAGAACAGAGCTTTTGACTCCCTCATACAAAATGTTGCTCCTCCAGTCTTCCCTGATAAAAAATGTTGTCATCCACTAGGTTGTTCAAGCCAAAAACCAAGGAGTAACGCTAGTTGCGCTCTCTCCTTCTTTTACCTCCCCCTGTTCCATACTGTGTTCAACATCAGGTCCTGTTGTCTCTGAAACAGCGTCCAGGCCCATCCACCTCTCTTTCCCTTCCATAGGCACTGCTCTAGACCACACCGCCTTCATCTCTTGCCTGTGTTACTTCAAAACCTTTCTAACTTGTTTCTCTATGTCCACTCTTGTTCTCCTTCTATCTACTCTATACCCAGTAGCTGACTTACTTTATTTTATTACAAAGTAACTAATATTTCAAAATCAGAATTTATGTCTTGTCACTGTGCAACATAAAACCCTTAAAGAACTTTTCTATTGACCTTTAGAATAAAATTCAACCTCCACAGTATGATTTACAGACCAACACAATCTGCCCTCCACATACTGCCTACTGTGGTCCACTCTTCCCTTTGGTCACTTATGGCCCAACTACACTGGCCTCCTTTTTGTCCATTTAGTCATTCAGCGTATGATTAAGCAGCTCCTAACTGTCACTCTAGCAGTAAACAAAAATGTCCCTGCCCACAGGAGCTTACATTTTAGTGAGGGGAACAGGCAGTAAACAAATATATATGTTTACATATATATACATATATATTCCCTGCACCTAATATATTTATATATACACACGTAAACTTCTGGATGGGATAACTATTATGGATTAACAATAAAACAAGAGAAGAGAATAAAGAGTGAGTGGGGCTACTATATTTTAGAGTGATGTATAGTGGAGATCTGAATGAAGAAAAGTTATGAGCCAAGTGAATTCTTACAGATGACTATTCAAGGCAGAGGGAACAGAAGGGGCAAAAGTTCTGAGATGGGAGCTTGCTTGTATTTTGAAGAACAGCGAGAAGGCCAGTGTGGCTGGAAAAGAGTGAATAAGAGAGAGAGGTATCCATCCAGGTTTTGTCGTTCTTTGTAAGGACGTTGGCTTTTACAGTGAGTGAGGTAGGAAACCCCTGGAAGATTTTGAGCAGAGGAACAACTGACTCACTCTGGTCCCTGGGAGATGGCATGATGTGAATGGAAATGGTATATGATAAGAGGACACTTAGAGCAGTTCCAGGGAGAAAGGGTATCTTGGGTGAGAGAGGACACAGTGGAGGTGGAGAGAAGTCATGAATTTAGGAATGTGTTTTGAAGGTAGTACAAACATAACTTGTTCATGGGTCAGATGTGGGGTGTGAATAAAGAGAAGGGTCAAGAGTGATTCCAGGTTTTTGGCCTTGCCAACTGGATGAAGGGGTGATGAACCAGAGACCACAGTATCCTGGTTCCTAATGAGTCTATTAAAAAAAATTTATTCAACAAATAGTTATTAAATGCCTGTTGTAGGCAGGCATAGTGCTGGACATTGGGTGTACTGAGATGATTCAAATTCTCTTCTGCCCCTGAAGTATTCAGAGCTGAGCATGAGAGACAGACACATACAATGAATGTACACCTTCCATACATCCATCAGCAGGACACAATTCAAAAGAGGCATACCAGTAATAATTCCAGCCTCAGGTAGAAACCCTGGAGTTATTTCCAACCTTTCTCACCCATTCCTTTTGTTTATTCTGGCAGTTTGCAATTTCATCTCTTCTTTTAATTTTCCATAATAGCTACAAATCAGGAATATCATTATTTAGTGACCACACAAATGGCATACTGTTTCCCATTTAAAAGTAGTTCACCCCTCCAATGTTAGTTCAATATCTTTATAAGGAATAGGAAACTGCAGGCTAAGAATACATTGATCTAAATATCTACTCAGTTGCTAAAAGGAACACACATAGATTCATAAGTAATGAGATGATTGACTTTACGCCACTAACAGTAAAGCCTTTTAACTAGAGATTTCCCTGTGATTGTTGTAATTAAGGACACCTTTCTGGGCCTATACTTTTTGGGTGTGGAAGTCACATATGTGCCACGAACTCAGATCAATGGACATTTGCCAACCTCCATCAACACAGCCTTTCTGGGTTGCTTGTTCCAAATACAGCAGATAGGGCCAACTTCTAAAAAAAGGGAACATTCTGTGCTTCTGAAATATGAGTGGATATAAAAGACAGCAGGTGGCTGAAATTGGATGTAATGTTCAAATTTTAACTAAACCATCAATGCAATCACTAATGATAGGAATAGTAACGGTTTCTTGAGGGAATAAATGACTTAAGACCAGTGAATGTGAAATAAGTTAACAGACTTTTTTTGAGTCCATGTTAGATAACTCACTTATAGAATCATACAAATTTAAACTGAAGTCTGTCATCTTCTTCATGGGCAAGTCTTTCCCCTACTCCTATGTAAGGCTTTTGGGGTGCTGACACAACACTCCTGAGTGTTCCTCTATTTTATGTCCTCCTCTTGTAGATGGAAGTTGTGTGTAAACAGGGAGACTGTCCCCGAGTCTTCATGAGAACTTGGTACATGGAGTGAGTAGGCCAGTTTTAAAGGTCTCTGCCGATCCTTTCAGTTATATGACAGTATTTTTCAGGAGCCTGTTACGTATCAGACACTTTCAGGGCTGTAAACACATTATTTCATTTAATCTGCATGATTAATAAGACCTGCATAAGACCTCCAAGGTAGGTATTATCATTTTTTAAAAATAATCATTTTACAGGTGAGAAAACTGAGGATCAGTCATATAAAGTACTACGTGCAAGAGCAAAAATACTGTGACACTAGGATTCAGTCTTGCCTTATATGTGTTCCAAACCATTCAGTGTGGAGCTTGGGTTCTTTGAGGGCAGAAAACAAATTGGTGGAGAGCTTGATACTAGTCTTTTTCAGCGATGGCTATACACAGACTTAGAAACAGAATCATGGATGAAATACTTTTTCTTTAGCCTACACAAAGGTTTCTCAAAGTTGGCACTGTGGACACGTGGGGTTGGATAATGCTTTGTTGTGGAGGCTTTGCTGTGCACTGTAGTGTAGTGAGTGTCATCACTGGCCTCAACCCATCGGATGCCAGGAGCACCCCGCAATTGTAGCAGCAAAAAAAAGTCTACAGACACTGCTAAGTGTCCCTTGTCCCACCTTGAGAACCACTGGTCTACACATAGAATATAAATTTTGTCCCATGCATCTTACAAGGACAGTGTGCTTGCTTGTGTGTGTGTGTGAGAGAGAGAATGTGTGTTTATTATAGGACTCCCTTCAGCTTGACTGTAATGAACTCCACCTGCAAGTGAAGTGAGAAAAAAAAAAAAAAAAGACTTAATGAGTTGCTAAAATGTTCTAAAGTTAATATTTAAGTCAAATGGGATCAGCGCTTTCTTGGAACGAAACGTGAAACTGAAAAACAAAAACAAAAGTCTTTGTGAAGGGGTTTCTAGGCTTTGTGAATCAGGTCCTGGAGTCCCACTCCGCTAAACTTTACAACCCACATTTTCTTAATGGCAACCAGGGAAACTAGGCACTAATACTGCCTCTCTGTACACAAAATTCCAGATCTTTTAACAACGCAAAAAGGAGCCACTGTGTGCTTCACACCAGCGTAAATTATACCATAAATACTCATTAAAGCTCAAGACTGAAAACACATGCTACTTTTACAGATGACGAGGCAGAAAGCAGTCTGAGGGGCTGTTTGGGTGAGGCCAGGGGGACACACTGTACTGAGCAGGAAGTGGAGATGGATTTCCGGAAGTGACTTCAGAGACAGAAGAGTGGGGGGGTAAGGAGCTATAGTTATTGAGTTTCTCCATATGAGATGTGCACATAGTAGGCACTCAAGAAATGTTCTTCACAGTCCTGCTACATTTTTTGAAAAATGCAGCATTCACTGAGTAATTAATTACTGGCGCTGATCAGACAGATCACTCTACATAAAAAGAAATAGGATTGGGCTTCCCTGGTGGCACAGTGGTTGAGAATCTGCCTGCCAATGCAGGGGACATGAGTTCGAGCCCTGGTCTGGGAAGATCCCACATGCCGTGGAGCAGCTGAGCCCGTGAGCCACAATTACAGGCCTGTGCGTCTGGAGCCTGTGCTCCGCAACAAGAGAGGCCGCGATAGTGAGAGGCCTGTGCACCGCGATGAAGAGTGGCCCCCGCTTGCCACAACTGGAGAAAGCCCTCGCACAGAGATGAAGACCCAACACAGCCATTAATTAATTAATTAATTAATTAAGAATAAATAAATAAATAAATAAACAGATAAGAGCTTTATGATTAGGAATGTCTGTTAAAAAAAAAAAAGAAATAGCATTTAGTCCTTGTCTGTACATGTGCTAGGCAATGTTTTTAGTTGTTTTGTTTTTGTTTTTTTGGCTTATTACATGCTTTATCTCATTTGTGATGATCATAACCCCAAAATCTGTATAATATTTCCTATTTTTACAGATGAGAAAGGCAAGGCAGAATGACTTGCCCAAGGCCATAAAACTAAGTAAAATGGGCCAAAATTTGAAATCCAAAGTCGGTGTTCTTTCAGTTATATTACAGTATAGAGAATATAAAATGTACTATCCTTCATGGTAATTCACCTTAGCTTAATTGATGTTCAAACTTATTTTTTTTTGACAGGGAGGACAAGTACTGTGAACTCTCATTGCAGATGAGCAAACTGAGCCTTGTTCCTATTCCAAAATCATTACATTTTTTCCAGGGACATTCTTAAGCTTAAAACTAGAAACAAAGAGGATCAACAATATTCCTCAGGCTCAGTTGCCCTGACCACAGCTGCTGGGATCAAATCCTGGCCTCACCAGTTTTTATCTGGTGTGAACACACAAGTGACTTACCTATATCTCATTTCTTTTATCTGAAAAATAGTAGTAATAAAAGTGTGAAAATGAAAACTAAATGAGATTATACACATAAAGACTTTAGAGGACTGTAGGACATGTAAGGGATCAATAAATGTAAGTTATTATTATTATTGCTGTTATTATTATTTCAGCAAACATTGATGTTAGGTTAGTTAGCATAGGGACTTCAATAGCATTTATTGAGCAACTATTATATGCTAAGCACTATTTCAGATGCTTGGGTTATATCAATGAACTAAATAGACAAAGGTGAAGTCATTATTATCCTTCCTGAACCACTTACAGTACAGCTCATATACTGATACTGGAGTCTTGCCTGGCTAATCCACAAATTGGTTGTCACTGCCAAATCCTTTCCCCCAACATTTTCCTTTATCGTTCTGTGAAATAAAATTCACATTTTATGGCAAGACAAGAAAAATTTAAACATAAAAAAATTCTTCTTTGACCTTTGGCATCCTCTCTCCCCTGTACTGTGCATTGTGTATCTACGTTATACATCAACCAAAACTTCCCCATCGGCAGAAATATCTGCTCAACCATAAAAAGCAACATTCTCCCAGCATCAACAAGGCAACTCCTTAAAGATAATATTCCTTCTTGATCCCTTAAGGTGTATCATGGTACTTAGATCTTGATTATGTAAACTGTCAATGATACGTCATTTAATGTGCAGCCCTCTGTCTCAAAAAGTTTATATAACTGTGTCTTGATTTCTAATGGGTGGAACAGTTCTCTGAGCTTTCTGAGTTGCTGTTCCCTGGTTATAATCCTCAAATTTGGTTCGAATAAAATTTCCACTTCTTTCATAGATTGACTACTGACTAATTTTCATCGACAATTCTTTCATCCCTTCTAAGTGTGCCCAGTCTCCACGCAAAGGCAGATGCACAGATGGGATTACACACACACACAGACACACACACACACGTCAATTATTCAGTCTTTGCAGACACTGAGTTAATATGCTCATGCACTATCTCATTTAATCCATTTAATCCTCATAACAGCCCTGTGAAATACATTCTTTCATAATGGTCACTTAACAGATGTGAAAAATGAGTCTCAGAGAGGCTAAATCACTTGCTTGAAGTTATCCAGCCAGGGAGTAACTTGTCTGCCACTGGAAATAAGTCATCTGACTCCAGAGCCCTCCCATATGACTTTCTGGTATTTACTTTCTTACTCTAGTCAGGCACTCCTATATATTCCTTCCACACCCTCTCCTTGGGCAACAGTAATTCTTCAGGAAAGGAAAAACATAACTGTATCTTTTCAAAGGTAAGAGAGCCCTCTTTGCAAGTGAAAGCTCAGTCCTTGCCTAAGATCACAATACTAAGAAGTGGAAGAGCCATGATTTGAATCCAGATTTGACACAGAATATTTCCACATGTATTTTCCTCTCTGATCTTTATTAGCATCAGTGAGAGTTAGGGTCAGAAGGAAAATTTGGGCTGTCCTTTTACAAACAATCCCCACATGAAGTCTTTCTGAAGTTTTCTCTAAATGAGGTTAGACATCCAGATACAGGGATATACTGGACGTATTAAAGGAAAATAACATTTAACTTGTTTTCCACTGTCAAAACACACTGCCTGTGATGTACCGTGAATGAGGATTTTTATAAATCCTGTACTTATTCTTGGAATACATTTCTACTTTATCTTAAATGGGTTCATTCATAAAATGTAAACATTTAAAATACATTACAAATTTTATCACCCTGTTTTGACATTTTGAAACTCAAAAATGAAAATATTTTTCAGAGGACTATTCATTAGTGAGGAATTGGACTGAGGGCTAATTATGAGTTTGTACAAAGTCACAGATCAAGTTGCAGAATTAGGACCAGAGAGGTATTGGGCTGAATTTTGGGAAAAGGATATTGAGGGCAGGTATGACACTTGGAGTCTTAAATTTGGAGGAAAGTGAGAGAAGAGAGGGAGAACCAGTAGCAGCAAGAAAGGAGGAAGGAGAGGAAAAGAGAAGACCCCATGTGGGTAGGGTATTAGGAAAAGTGAAAGCTAGGGAGAAGAAGGCTTGGGTAGCTGCAAGGTCTGAGATAGCAAGAAAGAAGGAGAATGAAGGAAAAAAATCCGTAAGCCATGCCAGTGGTTAAATTGAATCTAATTTCATGTCTCTTACAGATGTTAGAAGATTTAGAATGGTAGACTTCTTATTTCCCTTTCTTTTTAATAATATACTGTCCCAGTTAGTCCGAATCACATAGGGCCTCTAAATTTTTAAGTGCTGTATAAATAATCTTTGAGTGGAGATGAATTATGAGTAGCAAAGTCAAAGAAGTAATAGATGACCTAAATATATTCAATATCCATTCAGTTCAATCCTAGTCACCAGCATTTATTGACCATACTATGGGCTAGACACTGTTGCTCAGAATACGAAGGTAGGACTCATTTCTTGCCTTCAACAAACTCATAGAGTGTTTTGTTTTGTTTTATTTTTCTGTAAGAGAATCTTTTCTCTTTTTTTTTGGATTTTTAAAATTGAAGTGTAGTTGATTTACAATGTTGTGCTAGGTTGAGGTGTACAGCAAAGTGATTCAGTTATACACATATATGTGTATATATCTATGTTATTTTTTCAATTATTTTCCATTATTGTTTATTACAAGATATTGAATATAGTTCCCTGTGCTATACAGTAAATCCTTGTTGTTTATCTATTTTATATATGGTAGCATGCATCTGTTAATCCCATACTCCCAATTTATCCTTCCCCCTTGCCTTTCCCCTTTGGTAACCATAAATTTGTTTTCTATGTCTGTGACTCTGTTTCTGTTTTGTAAATACATTCATTTGTATCATTTTCTTAGATTCCACATATAAATGATATCATATGATATTTGTCTTTGTCTGGCTTACTTCACTTAGTATGATAATCTCTAGGTCCATGCATGTTGCTACAAATGGCATTATTTCATTCTTTTTTATGGCTGAGTGTATATGTATATGTCCATTGTATATATGTACCACATATTCTTTATCCATTCATCTGTCAGTGGACACTTAGGTTGCTTCCATGTCTTGGCTACTGTAAATATTGCTGCTATGAACACTGGGTGCATGTGTCTTTTCAAATTATAGTTTCTCTGGATACCATTCACAATTCAAGACAGTAACGTTTATGTTTAAAGGAGGGAGGGAGATGCAAGGGGGAAGAGATATGGGGACATATGTATATGTATAACTGATTTACCTTGTTATAAAGCAGAAACTGACACACCATTGTAAAGCAATTATACACTAATAAAGATGTTTTAAAAAAATAAATAAAAGTATATTAAATGTAAAGATGGTGGCGTAATTATCTGTGAGTGATGGCAAAGGCTTCAGAGAAATTGTTAGACTTCAGAGAAGTGTTAGACATTTGCCAAGCAAACAAGCAAGAGAAACGTTCATGAAAAAAATCTGAGCAGATACCCAGAAATGTGAAATAGCATGGAGTATTTGGGGACATTCTAGTATATTCTTTCCTATTTGAAGGTGTCCATTAAAATAAGCTGTTTATACATTACAAAATGGGATCTCCAAGGCCCCACCCTCATCTACTGCATCAGGATGTGAATGTGTGTATTTTGAAGAAGATCTTCCAAACAAATCTGATCAATATACCCCTTTCTGAGAGCCAATTATTTGAGCTTTCCAGTAGATAGAATGTAAATTGTGGAGCAGGCACAAGAAACAGAAGTTACTGTACAAAAGCACAATAAACACAGACATTAAATACAGAGATCCTTAGGCTTTTTTTTCTTCTTTGAAAGGATATAGAAATATAGTTACACTTCCATGTGTGTTACATGTCTTATAGTAATTTTATCTAGAGCTTTAAAGCTTCTAATATAAAGAAATTCCACTAGTAACTACAGTTTTACATTCTTTTCTATTTTGTTAAGGACTGTAATGATATTCTTTGTGGAGTTCATAGCCTCATTTTAACCTTGAAATGGTGTAGTTGTTTGGAAGTGATAATCAGGTATATAAATAACCTCCAAACAATCCCACTAACCTAATTATTCTCCCTACCCTTATAAAGGCTCTCTTACCCTGGCTCTCTCTTTAGTACTATTTGGACAATTAACCTTCAGCCTTATATATTCTTCTTTCAAGTACAGTTTTCTAGGAAAATTGGAGTTAGGGACAAATTAACAGGATAACTGTTTTCACTTCATTATGTTAGACTGTGGAGCGAATGATAGGAATACATTTTTCATCACCCTTGTTTGGGTGTTCATCATTCTTAAGTTGATGGTGTACAGAAACTGAAAATAAGGCCCCTGGCTGATGGAGGTGACATCATTTTAATAGATATTAAATGTCATATGCAAAAAGTTGACAAGTCTAATTGAGTTTTCTCTGATAGTAATCAAATTAACTGACAAGGAAAGTTTCTAAGCCTAATGAACATAGGCTGCTGTCCAAACCAGTTACCATCCAATATGTGCAAAGATGGACACACCTAATTGTGCTTTATGAGCTGGGCATTTGGGTACTTGGAAAGAAGCTTCCGTTGAAAGGAAGACCTTGGAGGCTTGTGTACTGTAGTTCACTACTTAACACATCTTTCTCTGCAAAGAGATAATGAGTTCATAGACAGTAAGGATTGCGTCTCATTATACACCCTGCAATGCAGGGTCCTCAGGGCCTACATCTGCTTGTCAAAGAGGAGGCCTTCAGGGAAGGGCTGATGAAAGAACAGATAAATGGAAATACATTTCTTACAGCATTCTCAGGGTTGGAAATTCCTTGTAGCTTACCTTTCTTCAAAATCTTTGTTGACAGCAGCTTCATCCAGGGTGGAAAGAATTTCATTCCTTTGTGTTTCCAGCATACAGATGGGCTTTTAAACAAAAGGTCTGTGCTGGACATCTGTTGCTTGCCCTTGCAGATCTACTTTCTGCTCTGCTCTTTGTCCACTACATCAATGGTCTTACACTCTGGTTTCTGGTTGGTTTAATCAATAGCTGCCCCCAGCAGGAGAGGAGAGGGATGGAGGGAAGAAAGTAAAGATATGGTACTTATTTCCAGGCTCCCTTCCTGCAGCGTCACCTCAGACAGGCTTTTTCCCTCTACTGACATCACTCACCCTCTATGGAAGCCAGCTCTGTAGTTCTCTTTCCTTCCTGCTTCCAGTAACATTTCCCCCCTCCTTACTCCAGGCTTAAGGATCATCTCTCTCACTGTCATTAGTCCTGAGTGGCTATGCCATCCTTTCCACACCATTTTTAAATAGTCTTATTAAACCCACCATGAATGATATAATTTTAACATGCCATTTGTTTCCTGTCGAGTCTGTGACTGATCCAGTAAAATGATCAGATCTGGTGGCTGAAGTGGGATACACACAGGAAGAGATGTGACTATAAGGGAGGAGGCCAGGCAGGGGTTAATATACCAATTCCAGAAAGAGACACAGATGGCTTCCACTAGAGCAGAGCTACTGGAGCCACTTATTATATTTTTTGAAAGTATATTGTCTCCTCTAGTCTATGAGCAGCTCCTTCTGAGCAAGAACTTTGCATGTACACTCTAACCCTACCATACTCCCCTCCTTCCTTCATTTCTCCCTACTACTCCACTTCCACCCACCCCACCCAGATTGGGGGCTATCTGGCACAAACCCACCCAGAAGAACAATGAAACCATACAATAATGCAAATTTGGATTACTGATTAATGATTCACTTCCATCCTCTCAACCAGGCTTACCCCAGCCCTATCATTAACCTTGTAATAATACAATTCTGCATTTTGTGAGGTGGATTTAGGGATGCTGAAGGAACAAAGGGAGAACTGGAGATTGGGAATTGGGTGGAGGTTGTCTGACCTTCAAGAATGTGAAGAAACTGCATCAGCTGGCAAAACAAGCACCTTCATGTTCTTATGAAAAGACTATATTTCACCAATAGGGAGGCCAGGTGAATTATAGATTAAAACTTATTTTATCAGTGGCTACAACTCAAGGGGAGAATAGCAGTTGTAACCTAATCACTTCATCAGCCCCCTTCACTTTTAGTTTACAAAATACATTTTTATACATTTTATCTTATTTGTTCCTAACTTTATGTTTGAGTTCTGTAAGAGAGGAACTAGGACCCAGACCCAGGGCTTCTGACTCCCTGTCTTCCCGAACACTCAGGAGGCCCCTCTTTCCAACTCTAAACATTGCATTCTGCTTTACTAAATTAACAAACTTTAGAAATGGAGGCCCTGAGGGTATCTTCAAGATGGCGGAGGAGCAAGACGTGGAGATCACCTTCCTCCCCACAAATACATCAAAATACATTGACATGTGGAACAACTCCTACAGAAGGCCTACTGAATGCTGGCAGAGGACCTCAGACTTCCCAAAAGGTAAGAAACTCTCCATGTACCTGGGTAGGGCAAAAGAAAAAAGAAAAAACAGAGACAAAAGAATAGGGACAGGACCTGCACCTCTGGGAGGGAGCTGTGAAGGAGGAAAAGTTTCCACACTCTAGGAAGCCCCTTCACTGGCAGAGACAGGAGGTAGCAGGGGGAAAGCTTCGGAGCCACAGAGGAGAGCACAGCAACAGGGGTGCAGAGGGCAAAGTGGAGAGATTCCCGCACAGAGAATTGGTGCCGACCAGCATTCACCAGCCTGAGAGGCTTGTCTGCTCACCCGCCGGGGGGGGATGGGGGCTGGGAGCTGAGGATGGGGCTTCGGAGGTCAGACCCCAGGGAGAGGACTGGAGTTGGCTGCGTGAAGACAGCTTGAAGGGGGCTAGTATGCCACAGCTAGCTGGGAGGGAGTCATGGAAAAAGTTTGGACCTGCTGAAGAGGCAAGAGACCATTATTTCAGGGTGTGCGAGGAGAGGGGATTCCTTCCCCGTGTGCCCACAGAAGGCAGAGCACTGCCTAAGCGAGCTCCGGAGATGGGTGCAAGCTGCAGCTATCAGCTCAGATCCCAGAGAAGGGCATGAAACACTAAGGCTGCTGCCACCAAGAATCCTGTGTGCAAGCACAGGTCACTACACCCCCCCTCCCTGGGAACCTGTGCAACATGCCACTGCCAGGGACAACTTCCCCCGGAGAAAACAAGCATGCCCAGGCTGTTGCAATATCACGCCGGCCTCTGCCACCACAGGCTCACCCTGCATTCCAATTATGACTACTGTACTCCTCCTTCTCCCGGGTCTGAGACAGCAAGAGAGCCCTAATCAGCTGCTGCTTTAACCACCTCCTGTCTGGGCAGGGAGCAGATGCCTGAGGGCAACCTACACGCAGAGGCAGGGCCACAACCAAAGCTGAGCCCCAGGAGCTGGGCAAACAAAGAAGAGAAAGGGAAATTTCTCGGTGCAGCCTCAGGAGCAGCGGATTAAATCCCCACAATCAACTTGATGAACCCTACCTCTGTGGTATACCTGAATAGACAATGAATGTTCCCAAAACTGAGGCGGTGGATTTTGGGAGCAACTGTAGACTTGGGGTTTGCTGTCTGTGACTGATTTGTTTCTGATTTTTATGTGTAGCTTATTTTAGCTTGTAGTCCTTGTTATCCTTGGCACATTTATTATTCGTTTGATTGCTCTCTTCTTTTTATTATTATATTTTTTTAATTTTTATTTTATTATTTTTAAATTTTATTATTATTTTAATTTATTATTTTAATTTTATTTATTTATTTTTTCTTCCTTTTCTTCTGAACCATGTGGCTGACAGGATCTTGGTGCTCCAGCCGGGTGTCAGGCCTGAGCCTCTGAGGTGGGAGAGCCTAGTCCAGGACACTGGACCACCAGAGACCTCCTGGCCCCACGTAATATCAATTGGTGAGAGCTGTCCCAGAGATCTCCGTCTCAACACTAAGACCCAGCTCCACCCAACGGCCAGCAAGCTCCAGTGCTCAACGCTCCATGCCAAACAACTAACACAAAGGTACACAACCCCACCCATTAGCAGAGAGACTGTCTAGAATCATACTAAGTTCACAGACACCGCAAAACACACCGCCAGAAGTGGCCCTGCCCGCTGGAAAGACAAGATCCAGTCCCACCCACCATAAC
Organism: Balaenoptera ricei; assembly: GCF_028023285.1. Classification (NCBI taxonomy): domain Eukaryota; kingdom Metazoa; phylum Chordata; class Mammalia; order Artiodactyla; family Balaenopteridae; genus Balaenoptera; species Balaenoptera ricei. The sequence continues at coordinate 55,318,530 of NC_082646.1, read as the reverse complement.
ATAGGCACCAGTCCCCTCCACCAGGAAGCCTATACAAACCAGTGAACCAAACTCACCCACTGGGGACAGACACCAAAAACAACAGGAACTAAAAACCTGCAGCCAGCAAAAGAGAGACCCCAAACACAGTAAGTTAAACAAAATGAGAAGACAGACAAATATGCAGCAGATGAAGGAGCAAGGTAAAAACGCACCAGACCAAACAAATGAAGAGGAAATAGGCAGTCGACCTGAAAGGGAATTCAGAGTAATGAGAGTAGAGATGATCTAAAATCTTGGAAAGAGAATGGAAAAAAAAAAAAAAAAGAAACGTTTAACAAGGACCAAGAAGAACTAAAGAGCAAACAAACAATGATGAACAACACAATAAATGAAATTAACAATTCTCTATTGAAGGAATCAATAGCAGAATACTAAGGCAGAAGAATGGATAAGTGACCTGGAAGATAAAATAGTGGAAATAACTGCTGCAGAGCAGAATAAAGAAAAAAGAATGAAAAGAATTGAGAACAGTCTCAGAGACCTATGGGACAATATTAAATGCACCAACATTTGAACTATAGGGGTCCCAGAAGAAGAAGAGAAAAAGAAAGGGTCTGAGAAAAAGTTTGAAGAGATTATAGTTGAAAACTTCCCTAACATGGGAAAGGAAATAGTCAATCAAGCCCAGGAAGCACAGAGAGCCCCATACAGGATAAATCCAAGGAGAAACACACCAAGACACATGTTAATCAAACTATCAAATATTAAATACAAAGAAAAATATTAAAAGCAGCAAGGGAAAAGCAACAAATAACATACAAGGGAATCCCCATAAGGTTAACAGCTGATCTTTCAGCAGAAACTCTGCAAGCCAGAAGGGAGTGGCAGGACATATTTAAAATGATGAAAGGGAAAAACCTACAACAAGGATGACTCTACCCAGCAAGGATCTCATTCAGAGTCAATGGAAAAATTAAAACCTTTACAGAGAAGCAAAAGTTAAGAGAATTCAGCACCACCAAACCAGCTTTACAACAAATGCTAAAGGAACTTCTCTAGGCAGGAAACAAAAGAGCGTGAAAACACCTACAAAAACAAACCCAAAACAATTAAGAAAATGGTAATAGGAACGTATATATCGATAATTACCTTAAATGTAAATGGATTAAATGCTCCAACCAAAAGACATAGACTGGCTGAATGGATACAAAGACAAGACCCGTATATATGCTGTCTACAAGAGAGCCACTTCAGACCTAGGGACACATACAGACTGAAAGTGAGGGGGTGGAAAAAGATATTACATGCAAATGGAAATCAAAAGAAACCTGGAGCAGCAATTCTCATATCAGAAAAAATAGATGTTAAAACAAAGACTATTACAAGAGACAAAGAAGGACACTACATAATGATCAAGGGATCAATCCAAGAAGAAGATACAACAATTGCAAATATTTATGCACCCAACATAGGAGCACCTCAATACATAAGGCAAATACTAACAGCCATAAAATGAGAAATCGATAGTAACACAATCATAGTAGGGGACTTTAACATCCCACTTTCACAAATGGACAGATCATCCAAAATGAAAATAAATAAGGAAACACAAGCTTTCAATGACATATTAGACATGATGGCCTTAATTGATATTTATAAGACATTCCATCCAAAAACAACAGAATACACTTTCTTCTCAAGTGCTCATGGAACATTCTCCAGGAGAGATCATATCTTGGGTCAAAAATCAAGCCTCGGTAAATTTAAGAAAATTGTAATCATATCAAGTGTCTTTTATGACTACAACCCTATGAAACTAGATATCAATTACAGGAAAAAAACTGTAAAAAACACAAACACATGGAGGCTAAACAACATGCTACTAAATAACCAAGATATCACTGAAGAAATCAAAAAGCAAATCAAAAAATACCTAGAAACAAATGACAATGAAAACACAATGATCCAAAACCTATGGGATACAGCAGAAGCAGTTATAAGAGGGAAGTTTATAGCAATACAATCCTACCTCATGAAACAAGAAAAATCTCAAATAAACAACCTACCCCTACACCTAAAGCAATTAGAGAAAGAAGAACAAAAAAACCCCAAAGCTAGCAGAAGGAAAGAAATCATAAAGTTAAGATCAGAAATAAAAGAAAAAGAAATGAAGGAAACAACAGATAAGGTCAATAGAACTAAAAGCTGGTTCATTGAGAAAATAAACAAAATTGATAAACCATTAGCCAGACTTATCAAGGAAAAAAAGGGAGACGACTCAAGTCAAGAAAATTAGAAATGCAAAAGGAGAAGTAACAACTGACACTGCAGAAATACAAAAGATCATGAGAGATTACTACAAGCAACTATATGCCAATAAAATGGACAACCTGGAAGAAATGGACAAATTCTTAGAAAAGCACAACCTTCTGAGACTGAACCAGGAAGAAATAGAAAATATGAACAGACCAATCATGAGCACTGAAATTGAAACTGTGATTAAAAATCTTCCAACAAACAGAAGTCCAGGACCAGACCACTTAACAGGTGAATTCTATCAAACATTTAGAGAAGAGCTAACACCTATCCTTCTCAAACTCTTCCAAAATATAGCAGAGGGAGGATCACTCCCAAACTCATTCTACGAGGCCACCATCACCCTGATACCAAAACCAGACAAAGATATCACACACAAAAAAACAACTTTAGGCCAATATCACTGCTGAACATAGATGCAAAAATCCTCCACAAAATGCTAGCAAACAGAATCCAAGAACACATTAAAAGGATCATACACCCGATCAGGTGGGGTTTATCCCAGGAATGCAAGGATTCTTCAGTATATGCAAATCAATCAATGTGATACTCCATATTAACAAATCAAAGGATAAAACCATATGATAATCTCAGTAGATGCAAAAAAAGCTTTTGACAATATTCAACACCCAGCTATGATTAAAACTCTCCAGAAAGTAGGCATAGAGCAAACTTACCTCAACATAATAAAGGCCATATATGACAAACCCACAGGAACATCATTCTCAATGTGAAAAACTGAAACCATTTCCTCCAAGATCAGGAACAAGACAAGGTTGCCCACTCTCACCACTATTATTCAACAGTTTTGGAAGTTTTAGTCACGGCAATCAAAGAAGAAAAAGAAATAAATAAAATCCAAATTGGAAAAGAAGAAGTAAAGCTGTCACTGTTTGCAGATGACAGGGTAGTATACATAGAGAATCCTAAAGATGCTACCAGAAAACTACTAGAGCTAATCAATGAATTTGGTAAAGTAGCAGGATACAAAATTAATGCACAGAAATCTCTTGCATTCCTATACACTAATGATGAAAAATCTGAAAGAGAAATTAAGGAAACACTCTCATTTACCATTGCAACAAAAAGCATTAAGTACCTAGGAGTAAACTTACCTAAGGAGACAAGAGACCTGTATGCAGAAAACTATAAGACACTGATGAAAGAAATTAAAGATGATACAAACAGATGGAGAGATACACCATGTTCTTGGATTGGAAGACTCAACATTGTGGAAATGACTATACTACCCAAAGCAATCTACAGATTCAGTGCAATCCCTATCAAACTCCCAAAGGCATTTTTCACAGAACTAGAACAAAAACTTTCACAATTTGTATGGAAACACAAAAGACTCCGAATAGCCAAAGCAATCTTGAGAAAGAAAAATGGAGCTGGAGGAATCAGGCTCCCTGACTTCAGACTATACTACAAAGCTACAGTAATCAAGATAGTATGGTACTGGCACAAAAACAGAAATATAGATCAATGGAACAGGATAGAAAGCCCAGAGATAAACCCACACACATATGGTCAGCTTATCTTTGATAAAGCAGGCAAGAATATACAGTGGAGAAAACACAGCCTCTTCAATAAGTGCTGTTGGGAAAACTGGACAGCTACGTGTAAAAGAATGAAATTAGAACACTTCCTAACACCATACACAAAAATAAACTCAAAGTGGATTAAAGACTTAAATGTAAGGCCAGACACAATCAAACTCTTAGAGGAAAACATAGGCAGAACACTCTTTGACATAAATCACAGCAAGATCTTTTTTGACCCACCTCCTAGAGAAATGGAAATAAAAACATAAATAAACAAATAGGACCCAATGAAACTTAAAAGCTTTTGCACAGCAAAGGAAACCTTAAACAAGACGAAAAGACAACCCTCAGAATGGGAGAAAATATTTGCAAACGAAGCAACAGACAAAGGATTAATCTCCAAGATATACAAGCAGCTCATGCAGCTCAATATCAGAAGAACAAACAACCCAATCCAAAAATGGGTGGGAGACCTAAATAGACATTTATCCAAAGAAGATATACAGCTTGTCAACAAACAAATGAAAGGGTGCTCAATAGCACTAATCATTAGAGAAATGCAAATCAACACCACAGTGAGGTATCACCTCACACCAGTCAGAATGGCCATCATCAAAAAATCTACAAACAATAAGTGCTGGAGAGGGTGTGGAGAAAAGGGAACCCTCTTGCACTGTTGGTGGGAATGTAAATTGATACAGCCACTATGGAGCTCAGTGTGGAGGCTCCTTAAAAAGTAAGAATAGAACTACCATATGACCCAGCATTCCCACTACTGGGTATATACCCTGAGAAAACCATAATTCAAAAAGAGTCATGTACCACAGTGTTCATTGCACCACTATTTACAGTAGCCAGGACATGGAAGCAACCTAACTGTCCATCAACAGAGGAATGGGTAATGAAGATGTGGCATATATATATATATATATATATATATATATATATATATATATATATATAGAATAGAATATTACTCAGCCATAAAAAGAAATGAAATTGAGGTTTTTGTAGTGAGGTGGATGGACCTAGATTCTGTCAGAGAGTGAAGTAAGTTAGAATGAGAAAAACAAATACCGTATGCTAACACATATATATGGAATCTAAAAAAGAAAAAAAAAAGGTTCTGATGAACTAGGGGCAGGACAGGAATAAAGATGCAGATGTAGAGAATGGACTTGAGGACACGGGGAGGGGGAAGGGTAAGCTGGGACGAAGTGAGAGAGTGGCATGGACATATATACACTACCAAATGTAAAACAGATAGCTAGTGGGAAGCAGCTTCATAGCACAGGGAGATCAGCTTGGTGCTTTGTGACCACCTAGATGGGTGGGATAGGGAGGGTGGGAGGGAGGCGCAAGAGGGAGGAGATATGGCAATATATGTATACATATAGCTGATTCACTTTGTTATAAAGCAGAAACTAACACACCATTGTAAAGCAATTATACTCCAATAAAGAGGTTAAAAAAAAATAATGTTGTTTGGAGAGAAAAAAAAAAAAAAAGACATGAAGTCCCTTTTGTTGATTGATAAACTAACTATTCACCAGGAAGGCAAGGTGAAATAGTGCCACTGTCAAGCCATTATTAGAAACAATATATTAACATAACATCAATACCTCATTTCAGAAAGCTTGTATTTAATAGTCTTGCATTTAACAAGCTTCACTCACTTAAGTTCAATCTTTTTCTTTTCTAGTTCTGGAAAGTGATAAGTTACCTTTGGCATACCTGAAAAAAAAAAAGTTTTCCTTGGGGAAGGAGGGGAAAGGACAGAGACAGAGACCAGATAGGTAGTATCTGTAATACTGCATGTAGTATTGGTTTATTTATCATTTTACGGCTATGAGGATGTGGATAGGACACAGATGGGACCAAATTCTTGCTTCACTGTATACAAGCCGGGTAACTTCTCTGAGACTCAGCTCCCTGATTTGTAAAATGGAAATAATACTGTACCTCTCATAGGGATGCTGTGAAGATTAAACAAAATAACAACTGAAACTTTTAAATTCAATGCTCTGCCTGTGATGCATGCTCCAGCTTATACCCTTAAGTACCCCAAATGTCTCACAGGTCACAATCCTGCCAAATGCATGCACCGTTTCACAGAGGCGTTGAGCTGGGGGAACTCTTCCAGCCTTCCCTGGGAACACTCAGGACCCTCCGTGCTCCTGTTTCAGTTCAGTCTCTGCCTAGATCTTGGCTCTTAACCTTGTGTTTTATGGATGAACATCCATCCCATCTAGAGGAGATTCTTGCCATTTTGCTTCCCTGGATGAGGCCTGCATTACTCTCTAAGGCTGAGGGCCTGGCTCCTCCTCTTTCCTGCTGCCTCAGGGAGGGAAATATGACTGCACTGTCGACTGATGGAAACCCAATTCTCCATGACGATTTTCTTTTAGCTGGACTATTCCCTGGAGGTAAGAAGACATGCAGATTCATAACTGATACTTTGTGATGGTTGAATTTGAAAGTAGACTTACATTTTAAATTATTGCAAGCCCCTTCTGAAGTTACTTGATACCTTTTTCAATAACATTACCATTTTACTGTCTATGATCTCTTTGACCTCATAATGGTCATCAGTGTCCTCTGAGTGTTCAGAGCTCAGGAAACTTATGGGGTAACTCAGTCATGGAGAGGAGATAGCGTTGCTGCAGTGGGAGCCTTCCAGACATGTATTTAATACCACCCTAGAAGTCATTACTCTTTCTCTTTAGCTCCAAGATACATTTAATGCTTTTTGGAATGGTCTTAGCTCTACCAGATGTGATCATTAACTAAGCATGAGCTTAGTCTGGTTTCTGAGTTTACCAGGGACTCTGTTTTTTTTATGTATAAAGTGAGAGAAATAAAATCTACCTCCCAGGTTTGTTGTGAAGACTGAACAAGTCCTTCATTCATATAATAAACTTTATTGCACCTCTTTTGTATGCCTGACTCCCAGCTCAGTAACACAAGGGTGAGTGAGACCTGATGCCAGCCTGGCAGGATCTTAAAGTCTAGAGTGGGAGAAAGACAATGACTGGGACCATCGGGAGCCCTGGGCTGAGTGCTGTGATGAAGGAAGAAGTGTGTTAAGGAAGCATAACAAGTTTAGGCTTGGGAAGGTCAGGGAAGGCTTCCTGAAGGAAGAGTCTTCTGAGATGACCCCTGAGCTGACGCATAGAAGTTCTTCAGGCACAGGTGGGCACATGCGTGTTCTGGGGAGTCATAAATGGCCGTTCCAAGTGGAGGAAGGAGACTTTGTGAAGGTATGGAGGCCAAAGAATATGGAAGCTCAATAAAGCTGGAAGACCGTTACAGATGTATGATGAGGAGGGGCTAGCACTGATAGAGTTAAAGGAGGGGTGGGAAGGGGGAGGCACGTTCTGTCCATCCTTACGCCTGCTGGCTTGATTCAGACCCTGTTTCTCTTCATAGGGGTTTGGGATTATCTTCTGAGGGTCTTCTGGTTTCTAAGCTCAACCTTTCCACACTTCTGGGAGAATGATTATCATAAATTTGACGGTGTGGATCTGCTAATAGAACCCTTTACTGATATTCTTTCATTTCAGGAGCTGCCCTGTAAAGGTGTCCCTGGAAATGTCTGTCCTGGAAAATGCTCTGGGGTTGGGAGTGGAGGGGGTGGGGGTGGGGTGGAGGGCACGAAGGGTTCCGTGGGGAACATGTCTGGGAAGCACTCCATTTTATTCCTTCCTTTTGGAACACATATCAGGGCCTTAAAAGCTCTGAGAAGTCCTGCAGTTAAATAAACATTTTGGTTTAACCTCAGATTTCATACTGTTATTCTAATCAATGAATTTGTTGTGTCCTTTCTTTCTTTTCTTCCCCCATATTTTCGTTCACTGGCAGGAGTCACTCACAGAGCCCAGCATGGGAAATGCTGGGATGTGGGATTTCGTGAATTAAGTACACACTTCTGAGAAAGACAAACATTTATGACCCAGTTCCTCGTTTCTTCAGTCTTATCTTCCATATCTTTCTTCTTCAGCCTATTTCTAGTCTCATTGAATGACTTGAGGTTCCCTAAATTTATGATGCTGTTGTGAGGAGCTGAGGTGCCTCCTGAGAAAGAGCTTAGCTGTAAGGGAGAAGGATCCAGATGCAATGAACCTGACTCAGGGTCAAGACTTTGGAGGGAGGCAGAAGCTGTGAGTGTAGCTGCCATTAGACGCCATTCCTGTCTAGCCCGACAGATAAATACCAACAGATTCTGGTGTCAGCCTGCCAGCCAGGAGTGGAATTCATGTGCTAACTCTGTTTGCTCAATTATTTATCTCTCTAAGCCCAGTTTCCTCAGCTATAAACGTGGAATAACAATAAGTCCTGCCTTCAGGGCTACTGAGGGGATTAAATATAACTAATAAGAACCTATGGTATAGCACAGTGATCTCTACTCAATACTCTGTAATGACCTATATGGGAAAAGAATCTAAAAAAAAGTGGATATATGTATATATATAACTGACTCACTTTGTTGTACAGCAGAAAGTAACACAGCACTGTAAATCAACTAGACGCCAATAAAAATTAATTTTAAAAAATGCCTAGTATACTAGTTGGCGTACAGTAAGCACTCAACGAATCTAGCTATTATCATTTATGAGTGATTATTACTAATTGATTAACAATAATGTTAATAATAACTAACATAAATATAGTGCTTACTTACTTTGTGTCTGCACCGTTCTGAGTATTGTGCACATATTCATTCATTTAATCTTCACCACAACACTATGAAGTTGGAATTACTATTATCCCTATTGTACAGAGAAATGAATAATTTTAGAAGTCATACAACTAGTAAGTGGGAGAGCCAGGATTTGGTCCTAGGAAGTTTGACTCCAACGCTATACTCTGAACTACTACCCTAAACTATAATAAGCAAACTAATGAAAGAGCTGTTTCACCAAACACATTGTAAGTGGTTTGAGGGCACACAGAAGCATTCCTGTTTCAGGCTCTTGATTCTAGAAGGGAACCCAAAGAAAAAGAGAATGTCAAGTTCCCTCATTCTGCTAGGTACCCCTGTGCAGTTTTGGACATCAGCAGCAATACTAAGTAAAGAATAGCAATGGCCGGCTAGATCAGAATTGCTAAACAGCACACGGGGGTACAGTCTAGAAATTTCCAGAAATACTTGTAAGGGTTTTGTGGGAAATGGGAGGTTCTAGGACAGCAGATTGGGACAAACACCGGTGGCACTTAAGCTACTGCACTTACTGCAACCTCACCTGTACCCCTGCATAGATTGTCCGGCTTGCTTCAGGCTTCCTGGTTCTGTGGACACCATCTTGATTTGTTAGTGAGTCTTCCTGGGGTGAGTGCTCCAAGGGAAACAGCCAGGGTGGATCCTTCCACTTGCCCCCTCATGTCTTACTGCTTTTGGTCCTAACCAGAAGGGCTCTTCAATAATCGCATTTTAAAATAAATTATATTGAAAAACCAAAATAAAATCCAAGTTTATAACAGAAATGTTCATAATAATTGGCCACCTGATACCATGGGGATCTTATTTGATCTTATAAAAACCTGTCATGGAATAATATACTTTGCTTCCAAAATAATTTTATGCAGTTTGGAAGTGACAGAAGCCAATTTGCAAAGTACAAGTGGTTTGAAATAATGTTCATCTTTCAGCCTTTTATTAAGTTGGCTAAAAACCAATGTAATTGCAAATTTTTTTTTTTTTTTTTTTTTTTTAATAATGCTTCTTCTCTTTAAAGCTAAGAGAAATGGTGAAATCGCTGGATCTCTTTGAAAGTGGCAAAAGCCAAGTACTGGGCCTTATAGGCTTGGAGAGAAATGAAATAACAACTCTATTTTGGACAAGTTTGGGCCTAAATATCTTTGCTCCTGCTAAGTTCTCGCTGATTTATGACTTGGTTTTGGCTAACTAAGAAAGCAGTCTGGGCAGGGAAGACCCGCCCTCTGCTAATGGGATTTGAATGCCACCTTCCAGCTATTCACCTCTTACCAGTGGGGTGACCTTGTTGGAATGAGCCATCAAGAACATCCTGTGCCCCGACTATGTGCAAACACCACATTCTAGGCACTGTGGATACGGCCATGAACACAGCTGGCCTGGTCTGGTCCCTGCCCTCCTGGAGTTCATTCTTTAGTGGACTATGGCTTACCAGTTGACCTCTCTTAAGTCTCACTCTACTTTTCAGGAAAATGAGTACAACTCTAATATTTGAGTAAGTGGAAGGAACCTAGCAGAGCACACATTACGCTATATGTGAACTCCTTTTCTTTTTTTTTTTTTTTTACTTTTTTATTTTATATTGGGGTATAGTTGATTTACAATGCTGTGTTAGTTTCAGGTGTACAGCAAAGTGGTTCAGTTATACATATACATATATCCATTCTTTCCCTTTCCATCTTCCTTTCCTTTCCATTCTTCCCATTTCATTCTCCCATCTATTTGGCCTATGTCTGGGACCCTGGTGCTTCCTCTTCAGTCTCTTAGGCCCTGGTTCATCTCCACACATGATCCCCTATGCACATCCGGATCCAGATTTTTAGTCTATCCCTAGGCCTACATTTCTCCTGACCAAAATATCCCCCTGGAGCCAGCTTCCCTCGGTGGTCCGGTCTGCTCACAAGTTACCCTTTGCTGACTCACTTTGGGCTCCTGGCTTTTCTTGCAAGGCAAATCCCAGCTTCTCTCACCCACCTTGGGCCCACACTTTCCCTGAATCTCTCTCCCCCATGCCCCCTGAAAAATCCCGACACAAGGGCTGCAACAGAAAGAGTTTCTTTCTAAAAGCCTAAAACTGAACAACTTCATCTTCCTCCTTTTATCTGTGGCTGGGATGACTTGCCCCTCAGGTGTCTCACTTTTACACTTGAGTCTCAGAGGGCCCTCAATTCCTCAAGGCTCCAAAATTTTCAGACCATGAGGAGAGAAGCGCCTGTAGGTAGAAGTATTTTGCGCTGAATCATGAAGGATGGGAATCCTAGGAAGGAGTTCAGTGGTTAGTTAGGAAAACCACAGAGTGGCACTGAGGTTCAATGAAACTATTTGGATCTATAAAATTGCCCAGCAAATTTCAGAGAATAAAGGATTCCAGATTAAATGTGTGGTGCTTAATGGCCTGGAGCCAGGGCAGGTTCTCAAAGTCCAAAACACACTTTGTAGGAAAGGGGGAGAATTGGGGTCTCTGTGTTCAGTTACAAGAGTAGAAGTGACTTGTTTTAATACTCTGTGCTATGGTCATTCATTCATTCATTCATTCACTGTCAGCAAATATTTATTCAGTTTCTACTCTACTTGCTGTGGCCTCGATAGAACTCTGGGCAGGCAGACCTAGCCCTAGCCCTCATGCATCTCACATCCAAGTCAGGGAAACAGACAACACCCATGTGAACAAACATATAGGATACAGTTAGTGAGACATAATGGAGTTGTGACCAGGGGGTGCTGTTTTAACCAGGATGAGCAGGAAAACATTGCTTACTTATTTCCTGCCAGGCACCTGGCATTAGGCTAGAGGAAGATTTTTCAGCCTCCACACTACTGACATTTGGGCTAGACAATTCCTTGTTGTGGGAGACTGTTCTCCACATGGCAGAATGCTTATCAACACTCTAGATGCCAGTAGACTCCTCCACCCACAATTGTGACAATCAAAAATTCTCCATACATTGACAAATGTTCCCTGAGCACTGTGGATACTAATGGATTTTTGGCTAATTTCTTTCCTCACATCATTCCAAACAGGAAGCACCAAGTGCAGAAGGAGGATATCCTTTTGGCTCAATCATCATAATGAGATCCCATCATATCTGGTCCCAGAGGAGGAAAAAAAAAGCCTAAGCTGGAAGAACTCAGGTATCAATCACACAGATAAAGCGTGCTCCCACCCTTTGATCAGAAGGAAGTCAGAACAAAATAATGGAATGACAATGGGTTTCCCATGGTGAGAGAGCAGGAACTCCACATACTACCTGTGTGACTATTGGCAGGTTGCTAAGCCTTGCTGCTCCTCAATTTCCTTATTTGTAAATGGTCTTATATTGTCCTTCTCACAGGTCATGATTGCAGAAGCCTTTGCTGTGAGGCTTAAATGAGGTGACAACTGTAAAGGACCCAGATCTTAGTAGGTGCTCAATAAATCATAGTTTTTATGATGGTTACTGTCATTCTGTCAGTAACTTGGGGTGTATATTTAAATCTGTTCTCTAGTGTGAGCTCAGTCAGAGAGCTGTTGTGTTTCAGGATTAACAAAATGAAGTTGTTTAATTGTTTTCATTTATACATTTGACATTTTTTTCTCAACTAGCTTAAAATCTCCAGTAATACTTGGCACCCCCAGCTTTTGAGAAGAGGCCCTGATTTTCCCCTACCTCTGGGCACTGCGAATCCTAATGGCTTTTTGGAGTCTGTGGCTCGGGGAAAACCACAGGTTCAAGTCATAGGCTGAGGTGGGTGGATTCCAGTGTAGTCAACAGACCTGAGGTGAGCTGTCTGAAGTTTTGGGCTCTCAGCTTATGTAGAGTAGAGTGAAATTCAAGTTTGGCCTCGTGGAGTAGATCCTGGATTTAGTTCAGGAAGCCCTGGGCTCAAATCCTAACACTGCTGTTTACTCTCCAAGTTGTCCTGTGCAAGTTACTCTACTCCCAGGGCTCAATGTCCTTGTCAGGAAAATGGGCATGATGATGATGACTGTTACTGCATGCTCTGGACTTGGCAAAATGCAATAACTGATACACTGGTCCCCCTAGAATACTGCGTGCCTTCATTTGCTGTTTTAGTGCCATCGAGACTTTGTAGTACAAAAGTGTTTTATAAACCAAGATGGGAGCAAAAGGAAATGTTACAAAACACAGGAAACTGTTTGTTGAATTCTGATGACCATAACTGCATTCTGAGAATTCAGCTGACTCATAAGAAGGGGTCTCCCAGAGGAACAGTAACCCAGCTGGCAGAGGGAACATCAATGCTTGATAAAATCACTCCTTACAGAGGCTTCATAAATGGTAAGAATTTCTATGTTAGAATCCTAGACAGATAAACCTCAAGTACTCTTAGACATCATCCATTCCTTTGATGTGCAAATGCTTTTAGCAGTAGAGCCTTGAACGCTCCATATGTAAAGGTGAGACTGAAGCCAAGAGGTGGAGGGTGGAGATGTCAATCAGGTGAAGAAAGTAAGACCTAGGTAGTTTGCACATTAAGTCAAAGGCAAAGCACAGGATAACACCTGCTTTAATTTTGATGGGCCAGGTTCTCTCCCATGGTCTTCAGATGGGTGATTTTGCATCTCAGCGGGGGGATTAATCCTCACTGAAAAACTCTAGCAAGCAGCGACTACCGCCACCACCATCCTTGCAGAAGGATGGAGATTGGGGAGAATCTTAAGCGAATTCCTTTTGCATGCCTCACTTAACTTCAGTATATCTCACTCTGTAAGTAGGAGAACGCCTTCTCAATCTCCTTCAAGTAGCCTCTCCATGTACAAATACCCCTCCTTTTCACCAGGGCACTTGAGCTTTGAGAAAAGGGAAAAAATAATCTATTGAATTCATTTTTCACACCCATCCTCTTCTTGAGCCCTCTTTCCCCACTTAAGAATTTGTCTGGGAGACCCAGAGATGTCTTTCTGAATAAAGTGCTCAGCATTGGTCCCTCAAACAAAGAATGAGCATTTGCTAATGCCCATCACCCCACAAGTGTCTCCTCTTCTCTGAATTCTGAGTACTGTTGCAAAATGCTTGCTAAATAAGTGCGAATAAGATAATTACCTACTTCTATTTCCCAAAAGGCTTGATGGCAGGTGGAGTTAGTAAGACAGAGCTCTTGCATTTAATAATAACTTTGTAAACATAGTTTTCTCCTGTTTAGATGCAGTAACAAATAACTTCCAGTTCTCATACAAATGTTATCAAGAGGATGTTAATTGACATGAGACCGTCTTATCATTTACAGTCCTGGTAGCAAAATTTTAAAGTAACCAGTTGAAGCAAGCATTATTTCAAGAAGAAAAGAATACCACTAAGGGTGTCATTCTGAATTGGGGTTTCCCAGGAACTGAGATGTCGTCCAAATACTCACAGACAAGGTGAGACATCACCTTTGTGAAGATAACGATGCTGTCTGATCCTCATCTAGCTGCCTCCTTCTCGGAATCAAGGCGCCATCTCTATGTCACCTTGCTAACCCTGCCTCAGCAGAGACTGTCAGCTGAGCTGTAATTCAGAAATGTCCAGAGGTGACGGTGAAAGGAAGACCTGCTTATCTGACTGAAGAATCATGGGATTTCTTTCTTTCTTTTTTTTTTTTTTTTTTGAATTTTTGGTCCTTTGTCAAAGGAAGGGATTTAGAATAATTTTCTGAATCTTTCCCTGGAGTCTTCCTCCCCTGATCTCTGGATCTAATCTGTATTTCAGAGCATCATAATGTCACAACCAAATCTAATTCATCTCCTCATTTTAAAGATAGGAAAATTGAGGTCAAGCCTAGGTGAGTGTCTTGAACCTGGTCAAACTACAAGTTAATGGTTACTTAAAGCTGGAATAAGAACTGGTCTCGCTGTTGTCTTTCCAATGCTCCTTTAGCAAGACTGCATTTCACCCTGTATTCTAGAATGCATGGCTTCTCTGTGATCTCTTCATTCTCTGGGGTGCTCATAAATATCCACTGATAGTGTCTGGCTTAATACAGAGAAATGAGTCTTGTGGTGGGGATAGGGTGCTGGGCCATTACCTATATACCTTAAAACAAAGGCTGATGTGAGTGAGATAGAGGAGAATCCAGCAGGCTAGTCATAGAGATTGCTTTAGAAGATTACCCCACATTTTTTTTTTTTATTTTAATATTATGGGTTCCAGCAATAAGATACATTCATACTCTTTTATCAGCTGAATTATTTAGAAACAACCATAAGTTTCTCATCTAATACACTGGATGACTCATGCGGCCCCTATGCCAAAATGATATAAATTATGTAGCATTTTTGCTCTACCCCAGATTTGAAATGCAGTCAATTTTTCTACTTGTTTTGTTGTCGTTATTGGTGTTGCTGTATTGTTGTTGTTAGCTTTCTTTATTTTGTTTTATCCATGATGTTCCTGACGGGAACATAGCAGGGCTCAGTGAATATCTGTGGAATCAATCAATCAATGGATGACATACCTGACAATCTTTGCAATGGGTGTGAGCCTGAGATGGCAAAGTAAATAGATAAGGGGGGGAGAAGTCAATTGAAATTGTAAGTGGAAGGTGGGGAGGAGACATATTTGATGATGGAATGGCAATAGAGTTGGGAGTTGAGGGCTGTGGCTCTAGACTCCAGCTGCACTGTCTCAAATCCTTGTCTAACACACTCGTAGCCATGTGACCCTGGACAAGTCAGTTATTACCACTGAGCTTGTTTATACAGCTCCAAAAAGCAGAGAATATAATACTAACTCCATAGGGCTGTATGAGGATTTTACCAAACACTTAAACGTGCAAAACACTTATTACAGTGCCAGGCACAGAGTAAGAGGTCAAGTAAATATTATCATTTATTAATCATTAGTAATCAAAATATACAGAAAATACCTCAATTCATTTGTTTCTCCCCCTGCCAAATAAACAAAACATTAAACTAGTGACTTTGCTTAGACCAAGACCCAACTAACATAATTTTGGAAGATGTGAGTAAATTACACATAAAGGACACATGAATATGTGTGTATGTGTGGAAGGACAGTTAGAATGGCTGTTAATTTTAATAACTAGAGTCCAACGGGCTGACGTATATTATGCTGTTTGAGAAAAATAGAGTAGGCTATTTAAACTCCCCACTTTACAGATGAAAACACTGAGGCTTACTTTTACATGAATCTACAGGTATCCATGACTCTGTACTTCCCCATGGGGCCTCTTGCTCTACCATGCTGCCTCCTCTCAGACAGAATATGGGAGGAGGAGAGATGAGGACCAGGTGAGATGCAGCTTAAAGATGGAGATGAGGGAGACTGAGGGGACAGGATTCGAATAGCCCCATTTCCTCAGAAGTGAGAGGAAGGCATCTGCTCAGAGTAGATGCTCAAAATAAGGGATTGGCTGGTCAGGAGTGGGACAGAAGAAAGGAGTGGAATTTATAACAGAGAATATGTGAGGAAGTTAAAATGAGGGATGGCCAGTCTTATCTGGAACTTTCTTTGCGATCTCTTCAGAGGCTGTTTTTAAAATTATTTTAAAATTTTATTTATTTATTTTATTTGTTTGTTTGTTTGTTTGTTTATGCTGAAATAGCACCACTTCTCATGAGAAGGGCAGTTTTTCCAGGGTTCTCCCAAGAGGAGTCACTCTAATGTGAGTAAGTGAAAGGTCCTGGCTTAGTAATGGGTGAGCTCCCTAAATTCTAAGAACCAGAGAAGCAGACACCTCGCAGGCTTGACCTCTTAGCAGGGGGAAGACTGCAAGCCCGTGGGTGGACTTCCTCAGCGGGCCTCACCCATATCCTGAACCGTGGCCCTTGTCTGGTCAAAATCCTTTGCTGAAGTTATCTTTGCTCTGGCATCTGCATCTTTCTCTCCTTGAGTTTTGAAAGTTGGAAGAAAATCATTTTGACGTCCATCCACATATTCCTTCATTCATGTATTCAAGCATTTATGTGGTATTGATTCTTTACTCAGTGTTTTTGATACACCATCTCTTTTTCATCTCAAACCAGTACTACAGGATGGATTTTCTTCTCTCATCTTACAGGTTAGGCAGCAGGTAACGAGAAGTGAAGTGATGTGGTCACACAGGTGCTATGCCTGTAAAGCGATCTGACCCCAGGCTTGCCTTTTTGCTTCTCTTCCGGGATTCTCTTCTGGGTTTGCTTGGACTTTAGGACCCCAGGGACTTAGGTGGACAGGTACTACTGAACTTGTTCCTGGAAGGCAGAGAACCACACCACAGATTCTACAGGACTGGGGGCACCAGACATACCCTTTTGCAACTTCGGCCTCCATTTCAGTTTTGCCTCAAGGCCAAGGCATTTCCGCATTCTGAGCCCTGTGGGAACCTCCAAGGCACAGACTTGAGTGGTTTCCAACCTTGAGAATTACTACGGTAATTAATTAATTACTATCCCATTAATTTGGCATGCATTTACCCCCGCATAACTTGAGCCTTGCTGTGGGGATTTTGGGTGAGCTTTAACATTAGGGTATGTGACTTTTATCCACAAGGTAGTGTTGCTTTTCTGCTGGATCAGAAATACTACATGCTTAAGAAATAAGGAGGCAAGACTGAAAAAAATACCCTCCTTTAATTCTTCTTTTCTGATTGTATTATTTTTTCCTCTACTAAGCTTAGAGCTGCCTCAGAAACTCCAGCTGTCAAAGTTTTGGCTACTTCTAAAATGAGGGCCTCAGAACTACTTAATAAGAGAGAATTTAGACTGACCTTTTCAGGTCACCTGGACTCCTTTCCAGGTAAACCCTAATTATGAGGGAGGGTGTGTGTGTGTGTGTGTATGTGTGTGTGTGTGTGTGTGTGAGAGAGAGAGAGAGAGAGAGAGAGAGGGTGGGTGGGATATGGGACAAAAAGAGGGAGGGACTAGTAAGAGAGAAAGAGAGAGAGGGAGAGACTCTTCCATTTTCTACACTACTCCGTGCTCCAGAGTGATCTTCTTGAAAATAAATATGATTAGCCGTGTTCCTCTCCTACTTCACGGTTCTCCACTGCCCGTTAGTAAAAGTCCAGACTCCTGGACACAGGGAAGGCTCTTCCAAATCTGACATGTCTACCTCTTACCCCTCCTGCCCACCTTTGGCACCCTCTCCCTCCCACCCTATACATCAACCAGTCTCTCTGTGAAGCCCTCCATTGATCTCTTCAGTCAGACTTTGGCCTTCTTTTTCTATAAAATCTTTACAATGTATATATATCTTCATTCTGGCCAGACCGTCATGTACCATCACACATGTCTGTTTGCCTTTCTGTTTCTCCTACTAGGTTGTAAACCACAGAAGGTAGGATCATGTTTCTATTTATTCTGTGCCACCAAACTTAGAATAGTATCCAGAGTAAAAAGGGTATTCATGAGCTCTTCAAATATGGGTGGAAGGAAGGACAGAACGAAGGGAAGGAGGGAGGGAGGGAGAGAGGAAAGGCTGGCATATGAGTGAGAGTCAGTTTTTCACAAGCTGCCCCAGGCCTGTGTCAGGCACTGAGCAGGTGCATTAGAGAGGGTAACTTCCTCAGTCCTCACAAGAGCCCTGCAATGTGTTTGCTGTTCCTCTCCATCTCAAATGAAGAAATAGATGCTCACATAGCTGGAGCACTTTGCCCATGATCACCATTGGGGATTTCAGAGCTGGGATTAGAACCCAGATCGGTCTGGATTCAAAGCATGATTTAGTCCCATTGATACACCTTCCCTCTCAGATGCATTCTCCTACAAGTTTCACCCCTCAATCTCTATTTGATGAGAAGTTTTTTTCTTACAATCCTGAAACCAACAGAATCATTCATCTGTAACTCTGTTACCACTATAACTTGAATATTTTGGGGTGGAATTAAAAGTTTGGAAAAATCAGGCTTTACTCCCCTCCATACCTATTTAAAAGTAACGAAAAGGGCTAATATTTATTGGACACTGTGATGGCTAATTTTATTTGTCAGCTTGGCTGGGTCACAGTGTCCACTCAAATGTTATTCTGGTTGTCTCTGTGTAAGTGTTTTTTGGATGAGATTAACCTTTAAATTAGTGGACTTTGAGTCAAACCGATTCAGTTGAAGGCCGTAATTGAATAAAGACTGACCTCTCCCAAGCAAGAAGGTATTCTGCCAGCAGACAATCTTTGGGCTCAAACTTCAACTCTTCTCTGGATCTCCACCTTGCTGGCCTACCCTGCAAATTTTGGGTTTGTACTTCCACAACCATGTGAGTTACTTCCTTAAAATCTCTCTCTCTCTCTCTCACTCTCTCTATACACATACACACACACATATACACACACACCCTGTCGTTTCTGCTTCTTTGGAGAACCCTGACTGATACACGCTCCTACCAGTTCAAGAAACTGGGCTATGTTCTTTTTAGCAGCACTTGTAGAACTCTGATATGCATGTGAATCATTGAGATCTTTTTTAAATGAAGGTTCTGATTCAGTCTGTCTAGGATGGGGCTTGAGATTCTTCATCTTCCGCAAGCTCCCCGGTGGTGCTGTTACTGCTGTTCAGGGAACGCCACTCTGTGTGCACTGGTTTAGCGCACTGGCTGTGGGATTGAGCAGCCTGAGTTCAACTCTGACACTGGTAAAGTTAACCTCTTTTTATTCAGTACCCACTTCTACCAAACCAAGACAACGAGAATACCCACCGTATCATATCTTAGCATAAGGCTGTTGTGAGGATGAAATGATAGGGTTGTGTAAAGCCCTCAGAACAGCGTCTGGCACACCATACATATACTATAAGAAAAACATGTAATTATTTTATATTGTTGTTGTCTTTAAAACAACCTAGTGGTTCTCAGTGGTTGTCTGAGGGTAGAAGGGGACCATGATTTTGTCCCCTAGGGGATATTTGGCAATATCTGGAGTCATTTTTGGTTGCTATGAGTGGGTGGATGTGGATAAGGAGTGCTGGTGGCATCTAGTGAGTGGAGGCCAGGGGTACTGCTAGGTATCCTACAATGCACAGAACAGCCCTCACATAATTATCTAGACCAGAGTATCAGCAGTGCTAAGGTTGAGAAACTCTGAAATAACCCTGCAAGTTAGGGATTATCACTCCCAGTTTTCAGATGAAGGCACAGAGATCCAGGGATATGGCTAAATGCATACATTTAGTAACATAGAAATATTTTTTATAAAACTGCAGACCTGGAGTGGATGCTTTTGGAGCTTCCTAAGTCGATATGTATGACAGAGACACACCTGTGTCTTCACATGGTTGGACTCCCTTTTTAAATTCTAGGGCTATAAATGAGCTTTGAGCCAGTATTGTTCTTGAATTTCAATCAGAAGTGAAATCCCAGAGGAGGCCATTCAGTCATGAACTATTCTTTGCAGAACCAGTGGAGTCACACACCAATTGTGCAATTCAAATCCTCTCAGACAAAGGCAGGGTGATTATTGTTTCTTGAGAAAATAAAAATCCATATGGATTAGAGCGAGAGCTTCAATGCATGTTTCAAACCTTGCACAAATGAACAACAGGAGTTTATTATTATTTATTTTCCAATCACAGCATGGCATATGTAATACCCTCTGCAACATACTTCTCTTTTCTCTTCTGATTCTACAAATACTTCTAAACTGTCGCTGTCCCTCTAAAAAAGTCAGCTGATTAGAAAATTTGTAGAAATAAAATCCAAAACTTCTCAGACTGGTTCATTCAATTCAAGCTAACCAGCTAACTGACTAAATAAATAAAACAGTAGATAAAAATCAATCTGTAACAAAACAAAACTCTATGAATTTTTCTCATCATGATGAAAGAGGCTGGGCTTTTGTTAAGATGGGGTTGGCTTTAGTGCTAATTAATCATATGACTTCCTCTTCAGAGCTGAACATTGGTTTATATAAAACACAGATGCTATAGGTCCATGGCAAACTGTGGAGGAAGGGCTCTAAAGAGAAGTAGGCATGCTAGAATGTGTTCACTATGTAAGACTGGAAAACCTACCATCTAGTTATGTTATTCATGAGAGCCCAAAGGACACTTTATTTACCAAAGTAAAGATGAATGCTCTGGCTATGGGGATACCAGTATTATTGAGAAGCTCAGCAATAGATGTTCTCTGAAGTCTTGGGTTAATGGTAATAGATGCAGTTACAGAAATGAATTTCCCAGTAAGAACTGAGATAGTAAAATCACAGAATAGCAAAAGCTAAGTGGTAGCATTTGACTTCCAGGACCAGGTGAGTGTATTCTTTTTAAGGGAAAGCAAGATCAGAAAGGCTACCAGGCGAGCCATGCATGCAGAGACCTATGGAGCTGAATAATAGAGCATGATGTACCTAGGGGTAAGACAGATGGGCAGCCAACAAGAGTGTTGCTTAATATATACAACTAAGAGATCAGGAATGAATGAGCAGAAAACAGGTCAGCTGAATTGATGGAAAGCCATGTTGTCTTGCCAAGTTTCTAGCCGTGCTCTAGTTCTTGTATCCAGATTCCATCAATGGAATGAGAGGTAGGGTCCCCATATATTTGTACCATAGCAAATATCTAAAATAGTGACTTTCCAGTCTTTCCACAAAGAAACCTGTAGCTATATATTGGGTAACTTTAAACTGAGAAACATGAATATCCAGGTCTTTTGAATAATGCTGAATACAGGGTCCAAGTTGATGCTGACATCTGTGGACTCAAAGTGCTTTCATGGCCCCTATTAGAGAAGGGGCATAGTGGAATCAAATGATAAATGGAATCCTGCTGCAGGTTTGTTTTGCAGTGTGTTCATCTATCCTGTAATCACTTCTTTGGTTCTCTGAATGTCTAATTGAAAAGGACATCCTTGGAAGCTGGCAGAATACTCATTGATATTGGACTTGTAGAGTAAAAGCAAGGGTAGTAGGAAAGACCAAGAAAAAGCTCCTAAAATCATTATACCTACCCCCATCCTGGCCAAGATAGTAAGTAAAAAAACAATATTGTAGTTACTTTGCTTGAGCCCAAGTAGTTGCAGGAATTGTTGGAAGTAGCTGCTGTCTGACCAGGAAGACTCCTCCCTGCAGTTAAAAGGAGCCATGGCCTGAGGCTTAAAGGTACATCAGACCAAACTCATCATATAAGTGCCCTGCCAAGTCAGGGCTAGACTTTGGTAATTTTGGAAGAGAGAATGGTCAGGTGAAGCTCTACAGATAACAACCATAAAATACTGGATACAGTTTAAAAAAAGATATTGGAAAATATGCAAAAACAGACAGACTGGAGAGTTTAATTTATAATAAATGCAATTAAAAGGGGCAAGAATTGAAATTTGTGGCTCTCTGGCTCAAGGGCTGTCTAACACATGCAGCTCTAGTTGTAGAAAACCATGGTAGGGAAAACTGCAGTTCAGAAATGGAAAAGCAGCTGAAATTTTCAAAGAAATTTCTGGCAGGAAAAGAATTTCAGAAGGGGTGAGACCCAATTTCAATTAATAAATTGTCTAATTTGCTAGTTGGCAACCAAAATATGTACATGTGGAAGAAAATGCAGGTATCTCTGTGGTAAAGGAGAAAATTTCTGAAAGATATCTACTCATGGAATATAGAGGAATGTGGAACCAGGTATGTGAATTTTCTGTTTTTCTTTACTAAGTGTTTTCTTCAACCATGAGCATCTCAAGTGGCAAAAATCTGAAATCTGACATTCTCAAAATATCAGAATACAAAGCACAAAGATGGCAGAACAGCTGAAAATTATGTGGAATTTCTAGAGGCAAGGAAACCATAGAGAGGGTAAACACTATTTTTGCCCAAATCTTTGCCTGATCTCCAAATTTCTCAAGCACAAGGAAGGTACACAGGGGGCCAGACTAAAAGATCAGCAGTGGGATGCCATAGAAACTGCTATCAGTAGCTTCATGCTTGGGGAAAAATAAGTTTGCAATTTGAATGTAAGCAAGTTAGCCACCTAATATAACCCCAATAATACTCAGGAGAATGTGAAAAAATCCTGAGCCAATAGTGTATTGTCTATAATGTCCAGTTTTCAATAAAAAATTACCAAACCAGCAAATAGAAAAGTATGACCCTATTTAGAAAAAAATCAAGAGGGTAGTCAATAGAAACTGAATCTGTGCAGGATAAGATGCTGACTTTAGCAGAAAGAGTCTTCAAAGAATATATTATGCATACATTTAAGGAAATAAAAGACAAAAATGTTGAAGGAACTGAAAGAAAATACACTAAAATGAATGAATGGATAGGAAATCTCAATAGCAAAATGTAAACTATTTAAAATGGAAAATCTAGAGCAGGAAAATAAAATAGCTAAAATTTTCTGGATGGGTTCAACAATAGATTAGAGATAGAAGAAGAAAGAAGCAGTAAATATTAAAGTATAACTAAAGAAATTTCCCAATTCAAAGAACAGGGGGAAAAAGTTGAAACAAAATTAAATAGACTCTAAGAGATCTGTAAAGCAACATGGAGCAGTTTGACATATATTAGTAGAAATTCCAAAAGGAAATGAAGGAAAGAACATGTCATAAAGAAAAATACAGAAAACTAAATTTAAAACTAGATTCCTAAATTTGGTTGAAAATACTAATTAGTATTAATAATACTAAATAATATTAAAATATATAATTATTAAGAAATCTCAATGAATCCCAAGTAGGATAAACATAAGAAAGTCATCTTTAGAGATATCAAAGTCAAACCACTAAAAGATAACAATAAAAAGAAAATCTTAAAAGAGTCACTCCTAAACAAACCAACAAACAAGACCAAACCAACAAAAAAAAAATATGTGATAAAGAGGAAAGGATGATAAGATGGCTGACTTCTTATAAGAAACTGTGGAAACTATAAGGTATTGGAAGACTATTTTAAAATGCTAGGGGGAGTGGAGTTGGCCAAACTAATCACAAGACAACAAAAATAACAAAACAAAACATAACAAAACAAAACTAAAAAAACCCTGTTACTAAAAATTCTACATCTGGCAAATCTATCCTTCTACATGAAAGTAAAGAAAATTTTAGATACCCAAAAGCTGAAATAATTTATTGAGAGCAGACACATACTATAAGAAATACTAACACACAGACACATCGCTCGTGCTTATAATTTCTTTCAAGTATACGTGACTATATAAAGAAAAAATAATTGCACTAAGAAAGGAGAAGTTAAAGGGAAATACACTGATGCAGATTCTTATATTTTAACTTATGTAATTAAATATTTACTAATTATATTGGTGTAAATTTAAGATTTGTATGTAATCCCTAGAGTAAACCCATAAATTATGAAAGAGATATAGCTAGAAAGCCAATAGAGCAACTAAAATGGAACACTAAAATATATTGAATTAATACAAAAAAGGCAGAAAGGAGAAACAGAGAACAAAAAATTAGATTAGACAAATTAAAAAAAAAGAAAAATAGCTGGTCTACATATAACACATTAAAATCACATTTTATGTAAATAGACTAAACCCTCATTCAAAAGATAGATTGTCAGATGGTATAAAAAGGCAATAATCTACTATCTCATTTCTATAAGAAACAGACTTTAAATACAAAGGCACCAGTAGACTGGAAGTAAAAAAAAATCTGTATTAAGCAAATAGTAAGCATAAGATAGCCAGAATGACTATATTTGTATCAGACAAAATATACTCCAAGTCAAAGAGTTTTACTAGAGACAAGCAGAAACACCTCATAATGATAGAAAAGTCAATACACCAGAAAAGTGAAAAATTATATATATAAGTGTATATAAAACAACTTCAAAATATATGACAGCAAAACTTATACACATAAAGAAATGATTGGAGGGTTTGTTTTTTTTTTTACTTTTCCTCTCAGTAATTGGTAGAACAATTAGACAAAATATGGAAGATCAATCCCCTTTACCAAACTGTCCATATGTTATAGAACATATGGACAACTGCAGAATATACCTTCAAGTACACACAGAATTTTCACAAATATTTTTCACAAATATTTTCACAAACTTAACTAAGATTTAGCAGCATTTTAGCTGCTATGCAAATATTTATCTTTACTAGAGAAACAAGGCCTTGGTTCATGGTATACAGCTATTGATCCTGTGAACCCTTTTTCAATAGCTATCATGAAGAATGATCAGAAATAGTTCACATTCATAGAACAACAGTGTACATTCATGATCTTGTCCTAGGGCTATGTTGATTCTCTGGCTTTCTAAAACAATGTAGTTTGAAACTACCATTTAGACATTCTGAGGAATATCACACTGGTCTACCATACTTTTGATTTTTAAGTGTATCTGATGGGAAAGTACTCTGGATGCCCTGGTAAGACACATGTACTCCAGAGGGAGGGAGATAAAACCTGCAGAGATTCAGGGCCTGATACGTCAATAAAGTTTTTAAGGGTCCACTTCGGTACTTTGTTCCAGAGGACAAAATATTCCATGTTGCTCCTACCATCAAGAAAGAAGCCTGGTGCTTGGTAGGCCTCTTTGGATTTTAAAGGTTTCATATTCTGCAATTGGGAATATTGTTTTAACTCATTTATTGGGTGCTGCAGAAGATGTAAGTTTGAATGGCGCCCACAACAACAAAGGCTGTATTTGAAGCACGTGTGTAGCATGGACCATGTGATTCACCAAATTCTGTGGTACTACTAGAGGTAGCTATTGTGGGTAAAAATGCTGTAAGAAGCCTCTGTGAAGCCTCAACAGAAGAGTTGCAACATAGATTCTTACAGTTCTGTTCTAAGGCCATGCCATCAGCAGCAAACAGAATAATACATCATTTGAAAAACAGCTGCTAGGATGCTATTGAACTCCCTTATAGACTGTATCTGACTATAGACTATCAAGAGACCATGTGACCAGAACCACTCATCATGGTCTGACTACTATAAGACTGGTCGGTCAGGCTGGGTTGAAAAGCAATAGGACCAGGACCATCAAAAGTTTTGAGTGGATTTTGGTTTAGACGCAAGAAGAAACCCCTTTGGAGATGCTCATCAGGGCAGTGAAGAAAGCCAGGGAAAAGACTAAAGAGAGGGAGCTGGCAATTGCAGACAAAGCCAAGGATGTCTACAACAAGGCAGCAGCATCTCACGTAGCAAGCCCAGCCCTTGGTACAACCGGAACTTTCCATCCCACTGTCATAGTATGTCAGTCCAGTCTGAATTTTCCTGCCCTGTGCTGCAGTTGGATTTGATCACTAAAAATCTATTTCCAGTCTTATTTACTGCATGTGGGGTGTCTGCTCATAGGATTGCTTCTATTTGTTCAACCACAGCACACCAGGAAACTCTAAACAGGGCTTGCTGTGCCACATTAAATAATTAAGGAAAGTGAGGAAGGGAGAGGCAAGGTGACTTGCCTAGCGTCACAGACAGTATGTTATGGAGCCAGGGCTGTGAGGTCTATTGCTCAAACCAGTGAATATTCTGGATTAGCTAGCAGTTATAATGGTAATAAGCAAAAGACTACGAACTCCTCAAGGGCAGAGATTTTTGTATTTGGGGTTAATGATGTTATTCCAAGGGCCTCCAAAAGTGCTAGTCATATGGTAGGTATTCAATAAATACTCACTGATTTTGAATTTATCTTTCATAATATTGTATTGGAGCCATACATAATACCCACTGCTGCCTTTGATAGATGTCACCTAAGAAACTGGCGTGAGATCTGGTTCCATAACCTACATATTTTAGTACCCTTAAGGGTCTTTTAATAATCTATAAAAAGGAAACAATAAACTCTTTTATCCAGAGTAATGTGAAGTTAAGTTGAAGTAGATGAACGTGGTACCATGCAAATGACATGTGATAAAAATTACATTCATTCTTTTCCAAACCCATTTCTAGCAGCTTCTAGTCAGGACTGTCATGTATAAGTATGAATGTTGTACAGACATGACTCTAGGAGGTATTGTTTACAACTTAGTCTCTGTAAATAGTGACCCTGATGTTTCGGGGGACAACTTCTATGGCTTTCCAAAGCAGTTCTGAATCTAGAACAGTAAATGGAGCATAATGAGAATTCAGTAAATAGCTTTCAAGTGAATCAACCATCATTCAATGATTAATGACATATATAGCAAGAAGACCTATTTTACCCTAAAATGCATCCACTCCAGAACATTTTCAAATGTAACAAGTACTAAGAACCCCTTCAATCAATCCTCAATCAAATATATGCCCAGCCCTGTGCTAGGCATCAAAGGAAGGAAACAACAAAGTTGAAAACATGATTCTCATTCACCGCTCCGTAGAAACTTCCACTGATGTCATTAGGAACTTCCACGTCACTACACCCATTAATCATGTCTCTCAACAGCATTGAACAGTCTTTCTTATTGAAGCCCATTTTTTTCCTCTTGAATTCTGTGCATTTTTTTGTCCTGTTTCAAAGACAAAGTCTGCTCCTTCTATAGTAGATTATAAATGTTGGGAGTGGCCCAGGGCTCAGTCCATGAATCTCTTCTATCTACACTTTCTCCCTAAGTCAGTGGTTCACAACCTTGGCTGGATATTAGAAACCTACAAGGAGCTTTCTAATATACAGATGTTCAGGCTACACCTGAGATCGATGACATAAGAATCTCTGAGGGTTACTGAAACAACAGCATTTTTCACAAGCTCTCCGGGTGGTTCCCACGTGCAGTCAAGGTTGAGAGCCGCTGGCTGGGTGATCCCGTTCATTCTATAGCTTTAAACACCATCCATATGCTGTTCATTCCCAAATTTATGATTCCAGCCGTGGGTCGGATTCCTAGCTCTGATTCCAACGCTGGCATCTGTCCCTGACTCATTCCCTACACTTCTGACTTGTTTTGGCTTTAGTACTTGCACAAGGTTTTCAACTCTGGATGAGAATTCCCTGGACCCCACGTATTACTACCCAGGAGCTAATTCAGCTTCTCATTGCCACCCACTTCTCTCCAAGCATACTCCTAACCCCCACCAGGGGATACATTCAGCCAGGCTGCTCATATTACAGTAGAGGCTTACTTTTATTACATATCTACAAGTAAAAAGTGATATGCATGGGATTTTATATATTTTATCTCATTTAATCCTTAGAACAAACCCTCTGAGGGAAGTATTATACATGATCTTATAGGAAATCAAGTCTTAAAAGATGAACACAGTAAAAAAATGGGCAGAAGACCTAAAAAGACATTTCTCCAAAGAAGACATACAGATGGTCAACAGGCACATGAAAAAGATGCTCAATATCACTAATTATTAAAGAATTGCAAATCAAAACTACAATGAGGTACCAACTCACACCCGTCAGAATGGCCATCATTAAAAAGTCTAGAAATAATAAATGCTGGTGAGGGTGTGAAGAAAAGGAAACCCTCCTACACTGCTGGTGGGAATGTAAATCAGTGCAGCCATTATGGAGAACAGTATGGAGGTTCCTTAAAAAATTAAAACAGAGTTACCGTATGATCTTGCAATCCTACTCCTAGGCCTATATCTAGAGAAAACTCTAATTCAAAAAGATACATGCACCCCAATGTTCATAGCAGCATTATTTACAATAGCCAAGACATGGAAGCAACCTAAATGTCCAATGACAGATGAATGGATAAAGAAAATGTGGTATATATACAATGCGATACTACTCAGCCATAAAAAAGAATGAAATAATGCCATTTTCAGCAACATTGATGGACCTAGAGATTATCATACTAAGTGAGGTGAGGCAGACAGAGAAAGACAAATCTAATATGATATCACTTATACGTGGAATCTAAAAAAATAATACAAATCAACTTACATGCAAAACAAAAATAATACAAATCAACTTATGTACAAACATGTCTCACAGACACAGAAAACAAACTTATGGTTACCAAATGGGATAGCTGGGGCAGGGGGAGGCGATAAATTAGGAGTTTGGGATTAACATATACACACTACTGTTGATATATATAAAATAGATAACCTAAAAAGGACCTACTCTATAGCACAGGGAACTACATTCAGTATCTTGTAATAACCTATAATGAAAAAGAAACTGAAAAAGAATATATATATATATATATATATATATATATATATATCTATCTATCTATCTATCTATCTATCTATCTATCTGAATCACTTTGCTGTACACTTGAAACTAACACACTGCCAATTAACTATACTTTAATAAAAAAGTGAACATTTTTATCCAAAATCACACGACCAGTAAGTGGAGGATAAAAACCCAAGCCCGGGTCAGTTTTACTACAAAGTTATGCATAACCATTAATCATCCTGCTGCCTGTCTCTTGACTTTCGGGCTAATGAACCTGAAATACTAAGAAAGTATTTGTGCTTCCACTGACTATGTGCCATCAAATCTTTGGAATTCTGGAAAGTTAGGTTTGGATGGGGCTGGAGAGTTCTTAGAATTCAATTCTCTCATTTTACAGATGAGGATATCAAGCTCTTGAGAAAGAAAGCTACCGTCTCAAGGTCAAACAATTAATTAGTGTCCAGGCAAGGATTTAAATTAGGTCTCCTATGAATCCAGTGCTCTCGCCATAAGAACATAATGTTGCCTCCCACTAAAATGGAGCATGTCCAATAAGTTATTTTTCCCTTCAACATAGTCAAGGACCCTTCATAAAACAGGCTATGGGTTGTTCCGCTGTGGAAAATAATTATTTGTTTCATTTGCTGTACTCTTTTTACCTTTAATTTCACTCAATTCAAATAGCCATTGCTCGCCAAGCTACTTTAACCACAGAGCCCTTATGAGGTTTATTTGTCGCTGAAGTCTTATTTTCTGAGGTAAATTAATGACATGTTATTCCCAGAGACTTTATGGTGCTTATCATTATATTAACTCACATCAAAAAAATCACAGGGAGCTATTTTTCAAGCCCTGACAAGAACAGCCTAGAGAAATCCTAGTGAACTGGGGGCTTTGGAATCTAAACACACATATGGATCATATATTTCTCATAAAGAAAATGTTTTCATTTCACATTAGGTAAAAGCTTTCTTTAAAAATTGTCACTTAGCATAGGACAAGATTCATTCCTTCTCATCTTGGTTCTCAAGAGCAGAAGGGCCAGTAGCTCCTTTGCAAATAAAAATTATGAATTGTAGGTGGTGGTTTGGTGTGAGGTCAGAGAGACTGCAGTTTGAATTTCCGATCTTCTAATGACTAGTTCTGCATCCTTCAGTATGGGATTTGAATTCTCAGTGCCTCCTCTGTAAAATGGGCATGGAACTATTACCTCAAAGTTGAGGGAATTGAGTGAAATAAGTAATTAAGTGAAGTAAAATACCCTTACTGTCCTGGACCATCATGGAGTTGAATAAATGTCATTTCTCTTCCCTAAGAAGATGGTTTGTTCCTATCAGATAAATTAAAGAAACTCAGTCACTTTTCCAAACTATTCTAGGTAAGTTCCACCCTTTTCCTTTTGTCATTCATTTACTCATTAAACACCTCTTAATTGTGTGCCAGCCATGCCAAACACTGTGCAAGAAGCTTAGTATCCTACCTCCTTCTAAGAGCTTGGAATCTGGTGTGGAAGCTAGACCAGGGAACAGGAGATTGTACTAGAGCTCACTAAGAACTCTGATGGGTGAGTACCAGGCACTGTGTAGCCTCAAGGGCATACCTATCTAAGTCTTCTTATTGACAGAGATTTGCTGGAGGGAGTAGCATCTAAACTGAGAATCTAGTAACACTCCTCCAGCTCTGGAACAGACTAACCTACTCAACAGGTTCCTTCAGGGCTAGGGCTGGTGGACAGGGTATTTCTTATACAGCCAAAGGTAACCATTAGAAGATACTGTTTATATAAGACAAATCTGTGTGTTCAAGAAAGTTCTATTGAAGTAAGCTCCAACTAAACATCAGCAGCCAGGGAAGCAGAGAGGAGAGTCCAACCTCCTTATAAAGGGGTGTGGGGTGGGAGAATGGAGGCCATGGACTTTTACTTGGAAGCCAAGAACTGTCAGGTAATCTGCTTGACACCATTTTCCTCTCTTTGTCTCTCTCTCTTTCTGTCTTTGTCTCTCTCTCTCCCTCTTGCTCTCTCTCTTTAAAATTTTATCATCATCACAAATTAAGAAGGCTCTGTTATTCTCCTTTTACATAGGAGAAGCTAGGTTCCAGAAAGTTCATGTTACCTTGCTCAAGGCCCCACACTAGTAAGTAGCCAAGGCAGGAATTGGGTTTCACCCTGGCTGGCTATGCAGGCTGTGGCCCCTCTGCCTGGCTATCAGGCTCTCAGCTAAGTGCGCTGGGGACAGGGGGGCCGATCAGAGCCCAGAACTGCTCTATCACATCAGGCAGGGATTTACAAACCAACAGTTTGCCCCGAGCATGCCACAAATCACGTAAGCAGCAAGGCTAAATCAGGACTTGGCCTTCTGTTCAGTGGTGGGACCGTCACAAAGGCCCAGGCAGGTCATCACTGGCTCAGGAATGGGCCAGGAGCAGGCAGGGAAAGACCCTGTCTCATGGTGGGGATGCGGAAGAGGCACTGCAGGGGGCCTGGTCTGACATCCCTCGGCCCCATAGGGCAACCGTACTCAAACTGGCAGCAAGTCATTGGTGGTAAGAAGGATTAAAACGGTTCTTCCTTATTTAAAAGGGGAGAATAAAGTTGCTGACTGAGATAAGTTGTGGATAATGAGAACAGGGAATGGAATAAGGAAAAAAAAAAAATGGAGGTGGGATGGAGAAGGTGCAAGCTGCTGAATCAGCTCTCTGGCAGAAAATGGAATTAAAGGGTTGCCTTTCTCTTTCTGACAGAATGGATGTTGAGGCCTTCTTTTCATTTCTTTTTCCTTATTCATCTAAAAGGTTCTCTTTAGGAACGAAGACTTGGAAATGCAAACGAGGAACTACTGCCAAAACTCTTGACAAGATAGAAGGTGGGGAGGGGGCACTCACTGGTACTTAGCTTGGTCCAGAAGGATGAAAAAAGTGTCCTCATCCCACTGGGCAGAAGGAGACATTTTTCATCCCCTGTGCCAAGGATGAACCTAAGATGTTTGATTTCCCCCTGCACAATGGAAAGAGAGGGGAAGACGGAAAAAGCACATTAATATTTACTGAGTATTAACTATGGTCCAGCAACATACTCAGTAACATAAAATACTATGTCATTAATCCTTATAGAAGCCCTGCTGGGTGTGTCATATTGCACCCATTTTAGTGAGAAGGAAAATCAGGCAAAGAGAGATTGTCCAAGGTCACCCTGCTAATAAGTGGCAGACCTGGGATACAGACGCAAGGCGGTCCAGCTCCAAAGTCCAGATTCCCGGCACTGTGCATCACGAGCAGGATGGTATCCCTTCCCTCTTTACCCTCGCGGTACATTGCAGACAGATGAGCCCTTAGGTGGTAGGTAATCCTCAAGTCTCTATCTAATCCACAGAGTCATTAATTTTAGTTTTGCTCCTTAATAAAAATTAAAAATCTGGAAGCACTAGAACAGTTTTGAAATGGATTCTGAGGTTGAAGATGCCTCTATTTATGGAGTCAGAAATCTCTGCGTTTCTCCCTAAACCCAAACCTGGAGGTGAAGGGAGGTGGTCCTTCCCCATCCATTCATTGATCCAGTCACCCATCCATCTATATGACAAATATTTCATATCGCTATGCGACTGACCTCATTCTAAGTAAGGGGCAAATGTTCCTTCCGTCTCTTATAGAACCTCCCTATAAAGTAGAAGGATCAGACAGATGCACACCCATAGTGTAACAGATTATAAAGTGATGACTTGTATAATGGGAGATTATACAAGAGCTGTTTGAACCCAAAAGAAGAAGCAACACACACAGTCTTGGGGATGTTAGGGGAAGCTTTGTCAGAGCGATGTCAGATTAGAGCCAAGAAAATGACTTGGAGTTGGCCAGGTGCAAAAAGAGGTCAGTGGAAGTAACATACACACAAGGAAATATGTGGTGGGTTAAGAGAACCAGAAGTGGGTGCACTTTGGTGTGAGGGCATGAATGTGCACAGAGGCAGGAGAGGCAGACAGCAGGTGGGTCATGGAGGCCTTGTGGAACATTCTATGAGCCTTAACTACTATATTGGTGATGAGGAGCCACCAGGGGATCTAGTTCAGGGCATGACCAGATTAGATTTGTATTTTAGGAAGTTCTTGCTAACACATGGCAAGATGAGAGACTCAGGAATGAGCTGAGAAGTTGCCCAGTCTTTAACAAAAATCTTAGGTGATATTTAATTATATTTTGTTTGTATTTATTCATTATTTGCATTCATGTATTATTATTTGTATTTATTTATCTTTATTTATTTGTTCATGCATTCATTAAATGTTTATGGAGTGCCTGTTATGTGTCAGGTACTGAGCTGGACTCAAGGGGGATATAAAGATGAGCAAAACCAGGTTGTGATTCCTGCCAACATCTAAAATTAAGTCTAGTTGAGAAGCCAGTAATTATTTTAAAAAGCATAGGAATAACATGACAGCTGTCACAAGAGCTGTAAAGGGGAGTATGTGGTGCCACAAGACCCTGTTAGGGACTGATGGGTCCTTTTCAACTTCCATGGGCAAGTGACACATGCCCTGAGGTCTTCAGGATCAGTGGCAGTGAACCAAGAGCCGTGAGAAGAATGTTTCAGACAGGTTGGTGATGTGAGAAAACCCTGGTTGGGTGTTGGGAGGGTGGCTGGAACCAAGGAGGTGAAGGAATCAGGGTGCGACAGGAGGCTAGTGGGTCATTGCCTTGGTCAGTGAATTGTTAGCCGACATGATGAAAGTGCCTGTGCGGCTGGGCTTACTTTCTCTCCCACCGCTCTGCCCCTCTGCCATGGCCAGGAGAACACACCCCCCCATAGGAAGATGAGCCACGTGGATCAAAGCTGAATCACCCCGCCCATCCCAGCAAAGGCCATTCTATACTAGGCAACAACCAGATGAGCCTGAACCCGTGAGTAAGCCCAGCTGAGACCACGTTAACCACCAGCCAAACACAGTCTGAAACTGCTAATCTTTGGTCTCCTGTGAAATAAATGCTTACCATTGTAAGCTCCTGAGGTCCAGTGGCTTGTTATGTGTGCATGTGGAGCAGGAAGTGGAGGAGCAGAGAGGTGTCAAGAATGATTTTTAGGTTCAAAGTTTATACATCTGGACCAAGATTGGAGCCGTTCTGTGAGCTAGGACCAAGAGTTAAGGAGACAGGGAAAGAGCATTTTAATCATGCCTAGGAAAACCAGAAGGGTGCTTTGCCATAAGGATGGAGATCACATTCTGAAGCATCAATTCAGCCAATTTGGATTGTACACGATTCTCAGATCATTCTTTTGCATCTGGGTCTAATCGACCCGGGTTCAGATTCTAACTCTAACACTGAATTTTTATGTGACTAGAGTGAGTTGATTGACTTTCCTGAATTAAGCTGGAAATTAAAAACAATCATTTGGTTTGCAAAGTTTTTGTGAGGACCACATAAGTGGCAGTTGAAGCATGAACTGCATTGCTTGGCCTTTGTTTCATACCCGAAGCATATTTGCTATTAGAATATAATTATACTAATCTGTGTTCAGGCTGTCTTCCATCTGCCAGAATACTCTCCTTACCTCTCCAAGTCCTCTTTGTGCTTAAACTTCTCTCTAGATTCACCAAATCCTTGAAGCCCTCCCAAACGATTCTAACACTCCATTGAATCTCACTTTTCTGAATGTCTGGATTTCTGTATTCTTGTATATATTCATTCATCATATATTTACTGAGCACCTACTATGTGCTAATCGCAAAGAAGAATAATTACAAGACACTGTTTTGCCCTACTCACAGGAGGCAAATACCACATGATCTCATATTTTCATTTAAAAATGAGTATTGACAGTTACAGAAAGATAGAGAAGATGAAAAGGCAGAGGGCTATGTACCAGATGAAGGAACAAGAAAAAACCCCAGAAAAACAACTAAATGAAGTGGAGATAGGCAACCTTCCAGAAAAAGAATTCAGAATAATGATAGTGAAGATGATCCAGGACCTTGGAATAAGAATGGAGGCAAAGATTGAGAAGATGCAAGAAATGATTAACAAAGACCTAGAAGAATTAAAGAACAAACAAACAGAGATGACCAATACAATAACTGAAATGAAAACTACACTAGAAGGAATCAATAGCAGAATAACTGAGGCAGAAGAACGGATAAGTGACCTGGAAGACAGAATGATGGAATTCACTGCTGCGGAACAGACTAAAGAAAAAAGAATGAAAAGAAATGAAGACAGCCTAAGAGACCTCTGGGATAACATTAAACGCAACAACATTCGCATTATAGGGGTCCCAGAAGGAGAAGAGAGAGAGAAAGGACCAGAGAAAATATTTGAAGAGATTATAGTCGAAAACTTCCCTAACATGGGAAAGGAAATAGCCACCCAAGTCCAGGAAGCGCAGAGAGTCCCATACAGGATAAACCCAAGGAGAAACACGCCGAGACACATAGTAATCAAAGTGGCAAAAATTAAAGACAAAGAAAAATTATTGAAAGCAGCAAGGGAAAAACGACAAATAACATACAAGGGAACTCCCATAAGGTTAACAGCTGATTTCTCAGCAGAAACTCTGCAAGCCAGAAGGGAGTGGCATGATATACTTAAAGTGATGAAAGGGAAGAACCTACAACCAAGATTACTCTACCCGGCAAGGATCTCATTTAGATTTGATGGAGAAATCAAAAGCTTTACAGACAAGCAAAAGCTAAGAGAATTCAGCACCACCAAACCAGCTCTACAACAAATGCTAAAGGAACTTCTCTAAGTGGGAAACACAAGAGAAGAAAAGGACCTACAAAAACAAACCCAAAACAATTAAGAAAATGGTCATAGGAACATACATATCGATAATTACCTTAAACGTGAATGGATTAAATGCCCCAACCAAAAGACATAGACTGGCTGAATGGATACAAAAACAAGACCCATATATATGCTGTCTACAAGAGACCCACTTTAGACCTAGGGACACATACAGACTGAAAGTGATGGGATGGAAAAAGATATTCCATGCAAATGGAAATCAAAAGAAAGCTGGAGTAGCTATACTCATATCAGATAAAATAGACTTTAAATTAAAGAATGTTACAAGAGACAAGGAAGGACACTACATAATGATCCAGGGATCAATCCAAGAAGAAGATATAACAATTATAAATATATATGCACCCAACATAGGAGCACCCCAATACATAAGGCAACTGCTAACAGCTATAAAAGAGGAAATCGACAGTAACACAATAATAGTGGGGGACTTTAACACCTCACTTACACCAATGGACAGATCATCCAAAATGAAAATAAATAAGGAAACAGAAGCTTTAAATGACACAATAGACCAGATAGATTTAATTGATATATATCGGACATTCCATCCAAAAACAGCAGATTACACGTTCTTCTCAAGTGCGCACGGAACATTCTCCAAGATAGATCACATCTTGGGTCACAAATCAAGCCTCAGTAAATTTAAGAAAATTGAAATCATATCAAGCATCTTTTCTGACCACAACGCTATGAGATTAGAAATGAATTACAGGGAAAAAAACGTAAAAAGGACAAACACATGGAGGCTAAACAATACGTTACTAAGTAACCAAGAGATCACTGAAGAAATCAAAGAGGAAATCAAAAAATACCTAGAGACAAATGACAATGAAAACACGACGACCCAAAACCTATGGGATGCAGCAAAAGCAGTTCTAAGAGGGAAGTTTATAGCTATACAAGCCTACCTAAAGAAACAAGAAAAAGCTCAAGTAAACAATCTAACCTTACACTTAAAGAAACTAGAGAAAGAAGAACAAACAAAACCCAAAGTTAGCAGAAGGAAAGAAATCATAAAGATCAGAGCAGAAATAAATGAAATAGAAACAAAGAAAACAATAGCAAAGATCAATAAAACTAAAAGTTGGTTCTTTGAGAAGATAAACAAAATTGATAAACCATTAGCCAGACTCATCAAGAAAAAGAGGGAGAGGACTCAAATCAATAAAATCAGAGATGAAAGAGGAGAAGTTACAACAGACACTGCAGAGATACAAAGCATCCTAAGAGACTACTACAAGCAACTTTATGCCAATAAAATGGACAACCTGGAAGAAATGGACAAATTCTTAGAAAGGTATAACCTTCCAAGACTGAACCAGGAAGAAATAGAAAATATGAACAGACCAATCACAAGTAATGAAATTGAAACTGTGATTAAAAATCTTCCAACAAACAAAAGTCCAGGACCAGATGGCTTCACAGGTGAATTCTATCAAACATTTAGAGAAGAGCTAACACCCATCCTTCTCAAACTCTTCCAAAAAATTGCAGAGGAAGGAACACTCCCAAACTCATTCTATGAGGCCACCATCACCCTGATACCAAAACCAGACAAAGACACTACAAAAAAAGAAAATTACAGACCAATATCACTGATGAATATAGATGCAAAAATCCTCAACAAAATACTAGCAAACAGAATCCAACAACACATTAAAAGGATCATACACCACGATCAAGTGGGATTTATCCCAGGGATGCAAGGATTCTTCAATATACGCAAATCAATCAATGTGATACACCATATTAACAAATTGAAGAATAAAAACCATATGATCATCTCAATAGATGCAGAAAAAGCTTTTGACAAAATTCAACACCCATTTCTGATAAAAACTCTCCAGAAAGTGGGCATAGAGGGAACCTACCTCAACATAATAAAGGCCATATATGACAAACCCACAGCAAACATCATTCTCAATGGTGAAAAACTGAAAGCATTTCCTCTAAGATCAGGAACGAGACAAGGATGTCCACTCTCACCACTATTATTCAACATAGTTTTGGAAGTCCTAGCCACGGCAATCAGAGAAGAAAAAGAAATAAAAGGAATACAAATTGGAAAAGAAGAAGTAAAACTGTCACTGTTTGCGGATGACATGATACTATACATAGAGAATCCTAAAACTGCCACCAGAAAACTGCTAGAGCTAATTAATGAATATGGTAAAGTTGCAGGATACAAAATTAATGCACAGAAATCTCTTGCATTCCTATACACTAATGATGAAAAATCTGAAAGAGAAATTATGGAAACACTCCCATTTACCATTGCAACAAAAAGAATAAAATACCTAGGAATAAACCTACCTAGGGAGACAAAAGACCTGTATGCAGAAAACTATAAGACACTGATGAAAGAAATTAAAGATGATACCAACAGATGGAGAGATATACCATGTTCTTGGATTGGAAGAATCAACATTGTGAAAATGAGTATACTACCCAAAGCAATCTACAGATTCAATGCAATCCCTATCAAATTACCAATGGCATTTTTTACGGAGCTAGAACAAATCATCTTAAAATTTGTATGGAGACACAAAAGACCCCGAATAGGCAAAGCAGTCTTGAGGCAAAAAAATGGAGCTGGAGGAATCAGACTCCCTGACTTCAGACTATACTACAAAGCTACAGTAATCAAGACAATATGGTACTGGCACAAAAACAGAAACATAGATCAATGGAACAAGATAGAAAGCCCAGAGATTAACCCACGCACCTATGGTCAACTAATCTATGACAAAGGAGGCAAAGATATACAATGGAGAAAAGACAGTCTCTTCAATAAGTGGTGCTGGGAAAACTGGACAGCTACATGTAAAAGAATGAAATTAGAATACTCCCTAACACCATACACAAAAATAAACTCAAAATGGATTAGAGACCTAAATATAAGACTGGACACTATAAAACTCTTAGAGGAAAACATAGGAAGAACACTCTTTGACATAAATCACAGCAAGATCTTTTTTGATCCACCTCCTAGAGTAATGGAAATAAAAACAAAAATAAACAAGTGGGACCTAATGAAACTTCAAAGCTTTTGCACAGCAAAGGAAACCATAAACAAGATGAAAAGACAACCCTCAGAATGGGAGAAAATATTTGCAAATGAATCAACGGACAAAGGATTAATCTCCAAAATATATAAACAGCTCATTCAGCTCAATATCAAAGAAACAAACACCCCAATCCAAAAATGGGCAGAAGACCTAAATAGACATTTCTCCAAAGAAGACATACAGATGGCCACGAAGCACATGAAAAGATGCTCAACATCACTAATTATTAGAGAAATGCAAATCAAAACTACAATGAGGTATCACCTCACTCCTGTTAGAATGGGCATCATCAGAAAATCTACAAACAACAAATGCTGGAGAGGGTGTGGTGAAAAGGGAACCCTCTTGCACTGTTGGTGGGAATGTAAATTGATACAGCCACTATGGAGAACAATATGGAGGTTCCTTAAAAAACTAAAAATAGAATTACCATATGACCCAGCAATCCCACTACTGGGCATATACCCAGAGAAAACCGTAATTCAAAAAGACACATGCACCCGAATGTTCATTGCAGCACTATTTACAATAGCCAGGTCATGGAAGCAACCTAAATGCCCATCAACAGACGAATGGATAAAGAAGTGGTGGTACATATATACAATGGAATATTACTCAGCCATAAAAAGGAACGAAATTGAGTCATTTGTTGAGACGTGGATGGATCTAGAGACTGTCATACAGAGTGAAGTAAGTCAGAAAGAGAAAAACAAATATCGTATATTAATGCATGTATGCGGAACCTAGAAAAATGGTACAGATGAGCCAGTTTGCAGGGCAGAAGTTGAGACACAGATGTAGAGAATGGACATATGGACACCAAGGGGGGAAAACTGCGGTGGGGTGGGGATGGTGGTGTGCTGAATTGGGCGATTGGGATTGACATGTATACACTGATGTGTATAAAACTGATGCCTAATAAGAACCTGCAGTATAAAAAAACAAACAAAACAACTAATACTAAACTTTCATTGGGTTATTTGTATGGAAACATGTTATTATAAATGTTTCAGACATTACATGAAATTTCTAAAAATCTTATATTTGTATTTGTATGGAAATATGTATGGAAATATGTTAATATAAATGTTTCAGACATTACATGAAATTTCTAAAAATCATATTTGTATTTGTATGGAAATATGTATGGAAATATGTTAATATAAATGTTTCAGAAAAAAAAAAAAAAAAAAAAAATGAGTATTCATGTCATTTTCTGGGTTACAAATTGCTCTGATACACAGAATTTTATTTCCTGTTCACAAAATCCCTGTAGAGAAGTGAGGCAAGTGTCAGCAGCGTTATGACCCTTTTGTAGAAGAATGTCAGCTGCTTGGCCATGCTCCTCACCCCCTTGTCACTTGGTAGCAACTTCACTATAGAGCCTATCAGATTTTATTTTGTAATGTGTTTGCCTTCCTCACTTGTATGGTGGCTTTTGGGCTCAGGGACCCTAGGTTACTTATCTCTGTGTCTCAAGTGTCCAACTAAATGCTTGGCAAAGAATAGGTACTTAATAAATATTTGCTGTGTGAACTAGGGTCAGAGAGTTTGAGGGATTTGCTCAAATCCACATGAAAAATCAAAATCAGACCCGGGGTCAGAATATAGTTTTCCTTCCTCCCAATTCAGTGCTCCCTCCATTACAACATGCTGTCTTCTGTTAATTGCATGTTTCTGTGACTGGTTTTATAAAGCAGATTAAAGATGTCTCAAAGAGAAGGCAATGTGTTAGAAGCATAGTATGGGTTCATAAGAAACCTGTTAAGGAATGAAAAAGGCGGTGGGAGTCAACGCAATAATATTTATTGACTGTCTACTATCCACTTGAAAATATTATCTTCTTTAATTCTCACAGCAACTTGATAAGGTCAGCACTGTCCCTGTTTACAGATGAGAAAACAGAAGTTCACAGGGGTAAACTTGGGTCAGGTTCTACAGCAGGTAAACTGTGGAGCTGATGATAGAACTCAAGTGGGTCTGAATTCAGTGCCTGCTCCCACTTTATTATAGCCTCGAGCAAAGAATGATTGCGTGGACAAAGTGATGAACAAATGAATGGGTGAATGCTGTATTTTTTTAACTGACTTTCAGTTGAGGGAATGGCCCTAAATATGACAGCTTTTCAAATTCAGAGGCTGAGCCTCCTAAGCCTCAGACTGTAATTTTCACTCCCGTGGCTTTGCAGATAATGTTTTTTTGTCATTTCATAAAATGACTCTGATTAGGAAGGGATTGATCATTTCCTAAGACTGTTTTGTAAGAAAGGCCCAAAGCCAGTCAGCGTCCCCTGTTGGTGCTTATTTCTCTGTGTTTTTGATAACATATAATTGTCTTATGTCTCTCAGGATTGATTAGATGGAATGTTCAAAACGAAAGCTGTCTTATTACTGACCCTGCATCCTTTAGTTAATAAGGTTTTTTTTTTCTAATTTTACTTCAAAGATGAAAGTTTCTTAATTAACCAACAGAGGTTCTCTGAATCTAAGTATATTAAAATCATATTATGCCTTCCTGAGGCTCTCCTTAGATTTTTTATTAAGCATAGCTATTAGAAGTGAAGATATGAGGGTAATCGTATCTATATATAATGAAGAAAGATACACTTATGAGTTTTCTAATCAACATCACTGCCACACTGAAAAAGTCAATTATTTTGTAATATTTAAGAATGCTAATAAAAATGAATGTTATTTAGCTAAATCTTGTTAGCTCTGGAAGTGAGAAACAAGAATATCAGGATAGAAGAAAAAAGATCACAGCTTAATTCTAAACGCAATTTGGCGAATGTGCGTCAAAGCAATTCAATCTATTTTAATGGTTATTTACTGATCACTGTCATACGCCAATCTTTCTTGAGATGTAGAAAGATTCAGACATTGACTCAGCTCTCAGCGAACTCACAGCTTTGTAGGAGAGAGTGATTCTTTCATTGTAATACAGGAGAGAACGGACAGGTGCATTAATAAAGGCATACATGCAAAGCCATGATGTGATAGGAAACTTGGCTCTTGTGGGGAAGGGGGAGGCTTGATTTGCCAATTTCCATGGTATAAATATTTCCACCACAGTTAATTTTCACAGTCCCAATTAAAAAGCTCCTAATTTGAAAATCGGCTTAAAAATTCTTGAGTATTTAACAATCGGGCTTGGGAGCTTTATAAGCTGACTCCAACGAACCACCTGAAGTGTGAGGGAAGCGTAAGGACAACAGCGATGAATTCTGCCTGGACTGAAGCAGGAACAGGTTGCAGAGCAGAGGACATTTGAGCTACGCCTGGAGGATGAACAAGACAGAAGAACAGAGAACAGGGATGAAGGATGTTCCAGGCAGAGGCAATGCCTTGTGCAGATTTAAGCAGGCTGAATATCTGTGGTGTGCTGGGGCCATGAGTGATCTGAATCGCTGAGGCTGGGGCTCTGGAAGCTGGGTGTTTCATGGGGGCCAGATTGTGAAAAACCGTGAATGCCACACTAGGAGTTACAATTCCTTTCTCTAGAAAATTGGAGTCTCTGGAGGGGTTCACAAAACCTATTTGAAGAAAAACCACTGAAATAGCCCAAGCACAGATGGATTCTGCCAAATGGCCCAGGTTTCTGCAAACACAGTTATTTTCAAAAT
Organism: Balaenoptera ricei; assembly: GCF_028023285.1. Classification (NCBI taxonomy): domain Eukaryota; kingdom Metazoa; phylum Chordata; class Mammalia; order Artiodactyla; family Balaenopteridae; genus Balaenoptera; species Balaenoptera ricei. Next base: position 55,276,558 of record NC_082646.1, on the reverse strand, counting down.
GACTGATTTCTTGGCTAAATTTAATTGTTTTTTTTTTTTTTTTAAAGAATTTGGCTTATTTAGTAGCATGGCGATAGAAAGGAAGAGAAACTAAAGGAAAGAAAGATGGAGGTAAGAAATTGAAAAGCAGCTGTTACAGAAATCTAGGAGTATCTAAAAAAAGCAATGGGTGCTAATATAGAAAATATGGAAGAGATAGGTATGAAAAAGAAGAAAACAAGAATTATCTGTTGTCCTATCACCCATGGGTAGCAGTTTTTATCATTTTATATTTGTCTTTCTAGTATTTTTATTTATATACTTATAATGCACATATTTCTAAAATTGAAAATCAGTTTATATTTTGTATGTTTTACTAAAATTACTCATGAACAGTTCCCCAGCTCGGCGTGTATTATTCTACACTTTCATTCTTAACAATTGCATAGTATTCCATTGCATGATGGTAACTTAATTTGTTGATCAAATCCACTATTTATGGACATTAATGTTGTTCCTAATTTTTACTATTCCAAACGGCATTCTAACAAAAACTCCTTTTTATTCTTGGCACACATTTTGACAGGACACTTATATGGATGTAGACATAAAATCTTGTTTTGTATATTTTTTAAAAGCAAATTTTAGGGAAATAAGAAAATAAAACACTACTTTGCAGTTATCTCCCAATCACTTTCTTGTCCTTAGCCCTTCCTTACCCATTGATAGAATTTATTGTTGAGACGTCTTCTGTATTTCACAAGTGAGAGCAAGTTCTCACATGTTTCTGGATGTACATAACCCTTCTGTGATGCCAGCTAAGCAGTGTGTTCTGCTGGCTACTTCTTCCTCTACGCCATACCTGCAGCACAAGGGTTTATGACAAATATCTCTACGGTCAAATATCCCCCACTGAACATTAAATATCACACTTGGATTAGTCTTGGTTTCACGTGTGTGAGGGGTCTGTCTTAGAGCTAGCTGGACGTTTGGTGCACTGGTTGGAGGTCACTGACACAGGAAGTGGATGTATGTCAGCTGATCGCCAGTGGTTCCTTCAGGGGCATCATGGGAAATAGACTTCACAAAATACATTCTGATTGAGGAATTGCTGTGTGCTGAACATGAGTCTTGGGACACTGAAAATTCAGTCTGGGACCAAGCTTTGGATAGCCTTGAACTTTAGCCTTAGATATTTGGACTTTATCCTACAGCTTACATTAGTTATGAAACGGTCTTCTATAGGAAAAGCAGTATGTGAATCCAAGCACAAGAGAGAAGTCATCTCTTACAAGTGACCACTGCTTGAGTTTTTGGGGAGAATGCTTTCCTTTTCTCCAAGTGATATATTGCATTGCTGAAATAATGCAACAAATTTGGAAAATATATACCTGTTGTATAGCAGACACCCTGTCAGAAACAGAAGGGAGGCAAAATAAAACCACCGCCTTTTCTAAAAGAAATGCACAGTGTATTGGAGAGTAAAGTACATAAGCAGTCAGACAGTAACACAGTAAGTGTCATCATAGAAAGGCATAAAACAAAGAGACATGAGAGAGCAGGACTGACTGACCGATGGGGGAGGTGGCAGGGAGGGTCAAAAACCGCCACATGCAGTGGTGATGCTTGGAGTGGGCTTTAAGGTATGAATTGAAAGCACTTAGGAGGACAGATGGCACTTCAGAGACAAAAAGCAATATGTATAAAGACAGGCAGGCTTCAAACAGTCTATATATTTATCATGAAAGGTGTTATACATCACCCAAAGAGTGGATTTTGGCTGTAGATTTAAACCTGGGAAGTGATATACATGGTCAGATCAGAGCTGTTGACAAAAAATTCACACAACCTGTGGAAGATTGGTTATAAGGTGACAAGACTCAAAATAGGAAAACTGGAACTCTAGCTGGAGAGAAAATGGTGGCTTGGATGAAGGTAAAGGCAATAGGGGGAAAGCAGATATGAGAGGTATTTAGGAGATACAAACGGAGAAGGCTTGGTGACTAATTAGATGAGAGGATGATGAAAGAAGATAGTATATGGCTCCCTGATTTCTGCCTGGGGTGGCTGGTAGATGATGGGAATTTTAGAGATTGAAAACAGCAGGAGAAGCAAGTTTCATGAGTTCAGCTTTGGACATAATGCTTTCGAGATACTGTGTGGTATCTGAATGAGAACGTCTAGGTAGCAGTGGCTTATATTGTTAGGTCTTGCTGAAGATTACTGGCCCACTGTGAATCACAAGACAGTACAATTCTAACATTTTTTAATGTTCCACTTTTTTACCAGGATCACATCTTATGTCTTCTACCATGTACAGACCAGAGGCTAAAGGACTTTGCAGCTTCACAGTTGGACTCTATGGCTTTTTTTATCTGCAGCAGAGTCCCATAGAGTATCTGGAATAACTGCTGAGCACTCAATGTATAACATCCCCTAATTAAAGATCATTACCAAGTTAGGGATTGTTGGAAGAAGGAATGAGGTAAAGTGCATTTCTCTTTTTTTTTTTTTTAATTTATTTTATTTTATTTATTTTTAGCTGTGTTGGGTCTTCGTTGCTGCGTGCGGGCTTTCTTGGGTTGCAGCGAGAGGCTACTCTTAGTTGCGGTGCGCGGGCTTCTCATTGCAGTGGCTTCTCTTGTTGCGGAGCATGGGCTCTAGGCACGCAGGCTTCAGTAGTTGTGGCATGCAGGCTCAGTAGTTGTGGCACACGGGCTTAGTTGCTCTGCAGCATGTGGGATCTTCCTGGACCAGGGATCAAACCCGTGTCCTCTGCACTGGCAGGCAGATTCTTACTCACTGTGCCACCAGGGAAGTCCCTAAAGTGCATTTCTTATCAAACAGAAACCCACAACAATTCTAGTAGTGATTCGGATTGAAGTGGTAGCATCTGTCATGATTGGCTTTCATTTTCCTTCAGAGAACTACATTTTGCAGGAAAACATAAGTCATTGCCTTTTTAGCTTGCATCTTCAGATGAAATAGATTTACCTGGTAAATTCATTCATTCATTCAACCAACTTTTACTGAGTGCCCATTATTTAAGGTTCACTTTTTTTATTTGGAGGATCACAGATGAGTAAGATTTCGTGCTAAATAAGACATGGCCCTGCGTCTCCAGGAACACATAGCAGTTGTTTTTCTTCATCATTATTGTTATAGCTATTACGATTGTCTTTAATTAATAAAGATAATGGTTGTATTCAACACTTTGTGGCTAGGATGAATAAAATCTTGGTTTCCCTCCCTCCCAGATTAGGTACATATACTGCTAGGCTAAATTATTATCCCTTTTATTCCCTTCAGCCAGAAAGAAATGTGATGTAATGGAAGGGTTCCTCCCAACCATACTTAAGATCATATGCAGGGGACTTGTTTTTGTTTTTGTTTTTAACATCTTTATTGGAGTATAATTGCTTTACAATGGTGTGTTAGTTTCTGCTTTATAACCAAGTGAATCCGCTATACGTACACATATATCCCCATATCTCCTCCCTCTTGCATCTCCCTCCCACCCTCCCTATCCCACCCTTCTAGGTGGTCACAAAGCACCGAGCTGATCTCCCTGTGTTATGCTGCTGCTTCCCACTAGCTATCTATTTCACGTTTGGTAGTGTATATATGTCCATGCCACTCTCTCACTTCGTCCCAGCTTAGCCTTCCCCCTCCCCATGTCCTCAAGTCCATTCTCTACATCTGCATCTTTATTCCTGTCCTGGGGGGGGGGACTTGTTTTTATGCAGATTCCCAGACTCAAGCTCTGTAAATTCTGATTCATTAGGTCTGAGGTATTAAATCTGGCAATTTTTAATTTTTACAAGCACCACCAGGAAATTCTACAGTACATAGTTTGTTGGGTGCACTTTGAGAAACCCTGGTGTATTTACTACAGCAAGGACTGTGAGGTCTAGCTGACGAGAATATCAATTCCAACTTTATTAGCGGCAAGCAGTGTGACCTTGGGTAGGTTTTTATGAAAACTATTTGAGCCTCAGATTGTGAAATGACTATGGGACATTTTTGTAGGACTAAATGAAATTTTGTATGTAAAATGGTTAACATTTAATTGGCACTTAATTTTAGGTTTTCTTCCTCCTTTCCTTTTTCATACCCCAATTAGCACTCTGTTTTGTGCTTCTAATCTAGTATTTTACCCTTTCTTCCCTTTATGAGAATTTCTTTATGTATCCCATTTCTTTCTCACTGGACTCTGCACTCCTTGAGTACAGGGATTTGCCCTCACTTTATTTCTTTGTCCTCAAAACTTGCACACAGTAGGCATATACTAAAGTCCTTTCTTAGAAAGTTATCCTTATACCCTGGTACTTACTTTCTTTTATGATCTACCAAAATGACCATTAATGTGTTTGCAAGATTCACACTTCCTAAAACTCACTAATTCCTCTTTGTCTTTTTATAGCACAACATATTTAGCATGACATAGGATCACACATTCTTTAATTCCCTAATCAAGAGGAAATGCCTGATTTAAATCAAGGTGTGACAGAACCAAATGCTTGTTTTGACAGTTCATACAGACTCATTCATTTGTTGGCCAAAGAATGACTTGGTGACTTTGGCTATAGCTTGTGACCTGGTAAATTTACACTATATCTAATTACGTTTATTACTTCAGGGAATACTTCCTGAGCTCACACTGTGTGCCAAATCCTGTTTGGGTGGTGGGGATACAAAATGAACAAAACAGTTCTTATTTCCATATATCCCATGGGATAGTAATGATAGCAAACCAATATACAGATAATTGTAACATAATGTGATATATACTCATCTAGAGGAAAGTGCGGGATGTTTGGGGACTCCTGACCTACTGTAAATGGGAGAGGGAAAGTTTCCTGAAGGTGATTATATCTATGATGAAAGCTGAAGGAGTGGAGAGCAGCAAGCTAAAGGAATAGAAATGTACTTCAGGGAGAAGCAACAGCGTGTATAAAGAGTAGGAGATGGTGTTCTTCATGCCCGTGCTAACAAGTGGTTCTGTCTGGTTATGAGGGAAAAGCTTGAAGAAATATATGAGAAATCCTGTCATGGAGAGACTTATTTTGCTCGGGCTAAGGAATTAGCTTTGTGCTGAATGTGAAGGGAAGCCATTAGAAAGTTCTAAGTACAGATGTGACATAACTGTAATTCTAAGTTCATGTTTTCTGCCCACCATAAATGTTGCCTTTCACTGAGGTTTGCTTTAAAACAAAACTTTATTACATGCATTTATATATTTTCCTGAGAAATTGGAGCTTAACTTTTACAATCACTTGTGAGTTGAACATCTAATAAGAGCTGGCAACACTCAATAATGGAATATAATAAAAGTGTCATCTCAAAACAGAGGGCTGCTATTTATTTGAAAATAGCATATTGTCTTTAAGATCCCATTAGAAAAGTCTAGTGTAAAATGGCTTCTTGCTGGGTTTACCTCGCACGGCCTCTCCTAATCTCTCAGTATTATTGGTCAGGATAGGTCAGGTTATGCTGCAGTAATAAACAACCCCCAACTCTCAGTGGTTTTGAAGAAAAGAGAATAGTATCCATTCTACAAGTCTCCTGTGAGTGACTGTCAGTGGAATGGGCTTTGCTGATTCTAGTCTCTTGGGTACTCAGGTCAGTGGAGAAGCTGTCTTCTTGAAAGTTGCCGACCAGTGAATCAGAGGAAAGGCAGAGCTCTGAAAAATCCGTGCAGTTCATGACACACTCTCCAGAGCTTTCCTCACTCAACTACAAGGAAGCCAGGAAATTCAAGCCAACTATGTACCCTGGAGAGGAGAAGACCAAAAGTATTTGACAAACGTCATTAATTACTACCACACCAATAAAATAGCCATGAAGCCTAGGAAAAAAGATAAAAGTTCACACTACCACCTGAATCCAAGAATGACCAACATCCTTTTGCTAGAATCTTGGAGAAGATTCTACTACTGTGGAAAGGCAATGTTGCCTGCCATTCCAGTAAACAAAGAATGTTGCCAGCTATTCCAGTTCTATAAGGATCAAGTCACCAACCACTGCAGCCACCCTGCCCCCCACCACGGTGCACCCTGAGGGAAATTTAGGATGGAGAAAAACAGGAAGCATTCTGTGCTTCAGATCACGGCCCAAGATAATTAAGATGCATATCTAAGGAATAATTTCAATGAGCCCAGACTCTTACAGCTTCCCATATGTAGAAAAGTACTAAAATCATTAACCTGAGGTGTTTGCTTTTTGTGATTAGCAGTAATCTTTGATGTTCAACTATATGTTTTCTTTTCAGCAAATGCTAAAGAAAATACTGTATATCCTGGCTCCTCTTTTAGCTCTTTGGAACAGTTCCTCAGAGCTATCTGAGAGGCTGTCTCCTGGGCTGTAGTCCTCAGGAAGGCCCCAGAATAAAACTTAACCTGCAAGTTTTGGGTTATGTGTTTTTCTTCAGTTGACTCTACCTAGAAGGCCAATGATGGCTCATTGTGGGGGAAACAAAATGGTGGCTTTTATAATCTTTGGCTCATGAAACTGAGAAGCCCACCTGTCTAAAATCATCTGAGGTCTCTCCATCATCCCTAAGTTAACTTCCCCTTGGAAAACAGCCCCCGGGTTTGTAGCAAACTAAAATCAATAACTGTCCATTCATCTCAAGGTTTCTTCTTTTTGGAGAGTCTAGAGTCCTCTTCCCTCCCACACTTCCAATTTTCTCATGTATAATCAGAGGCTGTGCTCACTATAAAAAAAAAAAAAAACAGGGCGAAAAGTACTAGGCTAAGTGAGGTACAAATCTTCATTTCTTTTGACGCCAGTCATGCTCCAATGAAACTAAATACTAGTAGCATTCACCAAACTCTCATTCTTTTGTCCTGGACAATAGGTTGCAGTCCTGGAATTTATAATATGAAGGCAAAGCAGTGGTCTTGTGATTTCTACCTGTTCCCAAAGGAATGATTTCTTCTAGCCAGCAAAACTGAAGAGGCCTTTAAATAGAGTAATGAAAGGTTATGGGAACTTATAGATTTGGATTTAAATTCTGGCTCTATCCAGTGTGGACTTGACAAAACTAACCTCTAGTGCCTCAGTTTCCCCATCTGTCAACAAAAATAATAATAGACCCACACCATGAGGTTGTTGTGATAAAACGATCTTACACGTAAAATGTACAGAAAATGCCTGGCTAGGATTATGAGTGGTATGACCACACTTCACAAGCAGCCAGAGAGTGTTTCCTGAGTTATGTATGGTCTATTCATGTGTGAACTGTGGGTAAAAAATGCAATTCTTTCTGTAATACCACATTTCCTGGTCTTCTATGGAAGCCACCTGTGATATCCCTGACAACCCTGTTCAGAGATTTGAGCGACTGTTGTCCCTTGAACTTCATTCCAGTAAAAGCCATTTCCAGCTTCTGCTGCAATGGTCAGCAGCTCAAAGACATGAAACCAAAAATGGTAAAATAACAAGAATGTAGAGTCATTTTTCATTTTCTGAAGTCCCAAACGTTCAGGGAGATAATTATCAATGAACATAGACTGGGTACAATGTACTATTCTAGGTTTTTTCCCCTGTTAGAGTGTAAATTCCAGAAATGTCCATCTTATATAGTCTGGACTTAGAAGGGGGTCTGGCATGTTATAGGTGCTCAGTAAGTATTTGAACAAACACTTTATTGAGTCTTCTGGCCCCATGCTGGGTACATGACTGACCTGAAATATTTGCTAACATCACATTTTTCTGAGCTTCAGACTTCTTATCTGGCAAAACAAAGGAGTAAGTCTCAAGGATTGCAAACTCAAATCCTGGTAATGTTAAAATAAATGTGTAAAGGCACCTGTTATAATACAGGTAGGAGTGGTGGGAGCTGCGGCTAATTAGAGAAGTGCCCCCAAAGGATTTATATACAACTATTTTTTTAACAGTAAGCATACCAAAGAAAACCCATCCCCTGAAAAATTAATTCATTCTTCAGGCTGCTTGTTTGTGACCTTAGCATTAATAGTTCAAGTCCTTTCCTGCACTAACATTGTGAGTGGGGTTGTGTGAGCCAAGGTTCTCTTGAAGCCTTGCTGCCTGTTCACAGCCGCTGCTGCCAGCCTTGTTAATTCCTTTTTTTTTTTTTTTATGAGATGCTGAAAAAGGTTTGCATGTAATTTCAGATGACTTTGTTACCTTATTTATCAAGGATGCCTGTCTTACCAGTAACTGATTTTGAATTCCAGATAACACTATTTACATCCAATCCTGGACATGAGGTCAAATGGCTAAACTGTGGCTTACTCACTTACATCCCAGATATAAGGTATCACTAAATCCAGAAATGAATTATCCCTGGTGGGGTCTCTTTAACACATGGCTCCGGGAACTCATCATTTAGATGTCAGTCATTCCCTCCTCCTGGCTCCAATGTCTCACACATTTCCTGACAACAATTAGGGGGACTAAAATCACTCATAAACACAATCACACCTGCCTTCCTTATTGGCTCACAGGCAATTTACTTCTCTCAGCTCCCCTGTCACATAACACACCCTGGGTGTTACTTTTCCAAACTTCAGTTATAGACATTCAATCTGACAGCTTCCCTGAAGTTATTATATTGCCCCCTCTTTTCTGATATTGATTCCAAATGTTTGGGTAAAAGTATTAAAAAAGTGCAGTCAGCCATCCAGATGTTTAGGAGGATCCAGATGTGTATCATATATAGACATGCCTCTAGGTGATGGTTGTGATCTTGTAAGCTTTGAAGTTATATGGAATCAGAATAGAAATTTTATACCACCTGCCTTTCTTTGCGTATCCAAAATGTATTAACATATCTGCTAACAGAAAGGCCCATCTGTACCTGAGTTATCCCTTCAACCACTCATGAGACATGGCAGGAGGTTTAAAATTGGGGGCTTCTTTCTTCTTCCTCAACTGTTTTCTGGAAGAGGACTGGAATAGCTTTGACATCTATTTTCCCACTGATATGACTCACGCTGCCAGTTCTCTTGGAAGGCAAAAACAGCTAGTGTCAGTTTTTTGTTTTTGTTTTTGTTTTTTAAATTAATTAATTAATTAATTTATGGCTGTGTTGGGTCTTCGTTTCTGTGCGAGGGCTTTCTCCAGTTGCGGCAAGCGGGGGCCACTCTTCATCGCGGTGCGCGGGCCTCTCACTGTCGCGGCCTCTCTTGTTGCGGAGCACAGGCTCCAGACGCGCAGGCTCAGTAATTGTGGCTCACGGGCCCAGTTGCTCCGCGGCATGTGGGATCTTCCCAGACCAGGGCTCGAACCCGTCTCCCCTGCATTGGCAGGCAGATTCTCAACCACTGAGCCACCAGGGAAGCCCCTAGTGTCTGTTTTATTTGAAACAACAATTTTCTTTCCCTATTATGACAACAACTACTACCACCACCAATATCCTGAATATCCAGAATGTATTAGGTACTCAGCTGGTAGCTATAGATCTCTTATGATATTTAATCTTTAAAAATTTGAGATGTTGGTCTTTGGTTCCAGTTTTATAGATTAAAAAACCTAAACCACATCAAAGCTCACTTTCCTAAGATGGCACATGAAGGATTCATATGAAATTCGAATGCAGTTCAGTCTAATTCTAAATAAAAATATTAACAACAGCAGTTACAGGTGTTACTTTGCTATAGGTCGGGCCTCAGCACAAACTATTTCATTAACCTTGGCAACACCCTGTGAGATACATACGGTTCTTCTCACTCTGTGGATGAGCTTTTATTTGCCTATTTTTATTTTAGTTCCTTCCAAGTTTGTGTCTCTGTGAGGTTTTCTCACTTTTTTCTTAATTTCCCCCAATTTAAGCACTGGTTTTGTTGGTGTCCCAATGTATTTTTTAATTTAATGGGGTACTTAATGAACACAACATATTGCTTGTGTTACCGAGTCCAAGCTCACTCTGCTTGCCGCACAACAGGCCAATAAATTGGGAGACGAGGTGTGGAGACAAGGAACACGACTTTATTCGCAAAGCCGGCAGAGAGAAGATGGCAGACTAATGTCTCAAAAAAACCCATCTTCTAGGGATGTGGATGCCAGTTTCTTTTATAGAACAGAGACGGGGAGGAGATGAGGAAGTAAAGTAAAAAGGCCCTAAATTTTGCAAATGTCCCCTGGAATGGCTAGCCTCAGGGAGGGGATGTGCTAATTTCTTCTTTCTTGCAGCCATCCACAGGTGGACAGGGTCAGGGTGTTTCCCTGAACAAAGGCACTTTGGTTTAACATTCAGGCAGAGGGGTGGGGTTCCCTGAGGCAGGCCATTATGTACAGACAGTATCCTTTTAGTGAACAAGAGCAGGAAAGCAAAGGTTAAAGTAAAAGGAACAAGACCCAACATGTAGTCAGATTTGGCTCTTCCCTGTTACACTTGGGTTTATAAGGATATACTAAAGAGATTAAACTTCTTGGTGCCATTTATTTATTCTTCAAATCTTTCCCTATTTAGTATTTCCATAAAACTCTACTTTTTGTGTGAGAGTGTCTCCCCTGAGAAGCTTCCACTTCCCATATCTTAAAAAAAGTGTGATAGAATAAAACAGGCCGTTGGGAATCTAAATGCCAGCTCATTTCCTGATTAGGTGTGTGATCTCAGAAAATTAACCTAGACTTTTGAATTTTAGCTTACTCACTTGTAACATGGACGTATGGTACCTTCACGCACATACACACACCCACTGAGTGTAACAGTTCGATTAGATTATAGACTGAAAATGCCTGTCATGTAGTAGTTATTCAAAAGAAGCTATTTCTGGCCCTAGATCACATCCCTGTACATTCCTCTGGGCCCAGAGGACATCTATCCCATTGCAGAAATGTCTCTGTTCAGTCTCCATTCAAACATACAAACACTTAGTAAAGTGTCTGACACAGTATATGGAACTCAATTCATATTAGTTCCTCCTTTATTTTCTCGTTTTTTCCTAATTTTTGTAACCTGCACATACGCTTGAGACAAAGTAAGCGTTCTGAAAAACTTGACTAAGTAAATGAAATAAATAACCTGGGAGCTATGTCCTTTGTGTATTTAATTCTTACAACAATTATGTGAGATGGGAGCTATTATCTCTATTTCAATAATGAGGAAACTGAGGCCAGTGGTTAATGAAAACGCCCAAGGCTACACAGCTAATGATTTCCAGAGGCAAGGTTTTAGCCTTGGTTTTCCTGTCTTATTCAAAGTCCCCTTATCTTCCTGACATGTAAATCTCTCTCTCTCCATTATAAACATAGCTCAACTGATTCTGTATGTAAAATTTTGATATTTTATCATAAACTTTTGTATTAACTTAAATTAAAAATATTGCATAAAATATCTTATACATATCATGATTACTGAGAAAATTTGGCTCCTGGTGAGTAAGACACTCACCTTACCCTAGTCCCGGCCCTTTACACAATTTCTCATATAAATTGTCAATTATCATGTCTTCATGTACTGTTTAATTCATTAATTCATTCACTCATTCATTCATTCAGAAAACTGCACACAAACCTATGTTTCTATATAGTGTTGGTCTTATAAAAAGCCCTCTTGTTATGTAGCCCGGGGCAGGTTCAGGAACCCACACTCGAATATTAATGAGTGGGAAATGGATGATTTTATGATGCCTGACCTTTCCGCTTTAATCCATTAGGAAGTATAGATTGGTTAGTAGTTAGCACAACTGGGCAAAAGCTGTCTAAGTGGAAAATTGATCCTGGTTAAGTGCACGCAGAGCGGTTCCACCCGTTCATGCTTCCTATTTTAGCATTCTGACTTTTGCTCACAGTCACCTCAAGTTCATGTCCCAGCATGCCAAGCTGAATGTGGGGGAGACTTGTCATGAACTGACAGAGATGTCATTTTTTTCACATGTTAATTAAAGGGATAAGGTAAAAGAAATGGCATACAAATCAAAAAGATCAGCACCAGCCTCTAGGAAGCAGCCCTGGGTGTCTCCCCACTCAGGTCAATTGGGCTCTTCACTGAGGAAGTTTTACAGATACTTGCTATTATCAGCGTAGGGCCCATTTTCTTCGGCTCCATAGCAAAATCCCAGGCCTGGCTGCCCGTCCTTCATTGTTGAGGGCGGTTCAGGCAGAGGGAACACACTGCGGGCTGGTGGAAAGTGTTTGGGAGACCTGCGTTCTTGACGCAATTCTGTCTCATTCACTACCTTTGTCAGGGCTTTCATCTCCCTGTTAGAAAAGTCAGAGGGTTGGATTGGGTGATCTTTAAGGACCCACCCTAGAACTCTATGATGCCCTTGAGTTCCCATTCTAGCTCATATATACCTCGAGGTCTGCCTTTGCAGTAGATGAGGGCTGGAAATAGGTTTCATTTCAAGTACTAAATCCAATTAATTGGTCATGTCTGACTGGAGCTCTGTGTTGAGGGATTTCTGAAGGGGCATGTGACCCCAGAAGGACAAGTTCCACGATGTTCCACGGAGTGGGGTGAAATTGGGGATGGGGTCACAGTGGTTTCCTGAATGCCTTGTAATTGCCTTCCGTGTACTAGACTGCGATTGAGATAGGAATTCTGTCCTTTCATCTTTATACTCCTGGCATCTAGCTCAGGGCCTTGAAAATAGCAGATGTTCAATATATGTTGAAGGATCCTGAAGAAATGAAGGAATACGGCTCATGGAACTCTGAGACTCTAAGTATCTAGAGGACAGAGGGCATTTATTTTAATGCCGACATTCTCTTTGCCCAGCATAACACTGAGCTGAGCCTGCTATAAATCTCAATAACGATAAGGTGTATTTTTGGTGAAATGATGACTCCTATAGCAAAATGAATATAAAGAAGAGGTAATGATATGGTTTCTGACGTGCTTGTGTTCAAATCCAAGGCCAATTATTTGCTAAGTGTTATCCTTGGGCAGGTTCCTTCAGTTTACTAAGCCACAATTTCTTCTTATATGAAATGGGGATGATAACAGTACCTAAATCATTGGTAGTTATAAAAACTGAAAAATGTGGGAGTCCATAGTATAGAACCTGGAATATATCAAGAACATATTAGTTATCATTATTGATATAATTATTAGTTACTGCCTGACTATGAAAATGTATTACATGCTATGCTGCAGCCAAGAATATTTCATGTTATCATAGTACTTGTAAGAAAATCAAGGCTATTTTGATGAGAAAAAGCAAAAAAAAAAAAAAAATCCTTCTGGGAGGGAGTGGAGAGTTGGAGAGAGAAGGTGCAAGAACAGAGAGAAATGGGAGTCAACAACTCAGAGCCTCATAATTCTCTCCATGTGATTTCCCAAAGCCCTTCACCCCCTAAGCCTTACAGATATGTAAACATTCCCTCTTTGCAGACAAGTTCAAGGTGAGAGCACTAAATGATTCCATTACTGAGTCCTGGATCTAGGCTGAACTGTATTCTCAAAGATACATATGTTCTTATTTAAATGATTGTTTTCTTAAATGCTTCGTACCCATCACATTTTTAAAAGACCATAATCTAGGCAAAAGAAAATCACCAGAGATGTTGAATGAGGAGCTGGTAGGATCATGGAGCCCTTTTCCATTGTATGATCACTATCTGTGCATACTAAGTGGCACATATGACATACACATGGGGTATTTGAAGGGAGCTGTACAAAAATCTTTTGACTAGTGCAACAGTATGGCTAACATTAGGAGGGAAAGAAAATATCATGGCATAGGTCATAAAGCTGATTAGTTGGTCAAGTTACTGTATTTCAAGATGGCTGGCAGAAAATCTGAAATACAGTAGATATCAGTAGATCAGTATGTTATTCATTTCCTTTACCCTATATCTTATGGCCATTATTAACACTGACGATACTCTTGTTCCTTACGCTCAATTCAAGAAAATTTTTTCACAACCCTCTTTATAACCACATCGCTCACTTCCTTCATTTGCTAAGTACAAATTGAATTTTCTACCCACTTACTGACAAGCAACACACATGCAACACATATCTATAGAATCTCTTTTCTACATCAGGCATGTGGTAGGCACTGTGAAGGACTAAACATAGACCAGACATTGGTCCTATTTCCAAGGATTTTAGAGCCTAATTAGTCTAGTGTAGAAAGAGGGAGTAAGATCAACTTGGAGCATTATAATACAGAGCAAAAGTAATCCAGGATCTGGAGATTAGGACATGAAAATTTAAGTGAGAAAGAAAAGGAAGAAGAAAGGAAAAAAAATAAACTAAAATACATTTAGTAGCCACTGTATACGAGGCACAGTTCTAGCCACTTAACCACATTCATGTCTGTATCTACACCTACACCTCTATATATATTCATAAAGATTATACCTGTCATCTACAGCTACATCATAAAATACAGGTGCATCAGCAAGTTTTATCATCTCTATTTTACAAATGAGGAGGGTGAGGGTCAGAGAAGCTAAGCAATACAACTGAAATGTATTCTTAGAAAAAGAGGAAAAATGATAGTCAGTACAATTGTCTCTATGACTCACCTCTCATTTGTTTCCCTGGCCTCCATATCCTTTTCCAGAATAATAACTTACATTTATTAAATGTCAGATCTGTGCTAACCTTTTAATACACATTGTATTACTTAATGATAATAATAACCCAGTGAAGGGAATGTAGTTGCCCTTCCTCATTTCATAAATGAGACAATGGAGACTCAGGGAACCTACAATCTATAGAAGTGATTTCAAAACAGAATTCCAGAATGAGGCATTCTCTGTTATCTCACGCTCCCACGCCATGATCTGAAAATATATATGTTTATAACACATATGTGTAATATATGTGTATACACACACACACACACAGACACACACACGATGTTATTTGTATCTATCATGTATCGAGCTCTCATTATGTGTTGGATTTTAAGCCAAGCTCTTTTCGTGCATGATAAAATTTTATCCACTTGAAAACCCCATGACAAAGTCCTATCACTTTCCCCATTGTATAGATGAGAAAACAGGTCCAGAGAAGTTAAAAAAAAAAAAAAACACTGAAGGTCACATAGTAGGTGAATGGCTGAGCAGGGGTATATACATGTTGGCTGTCTGACTTCAGTGCCCTCACTCTTAGGTAGCTGAGAGGAAAGGCCTGGAAAAGGAACTGGGCACACTGCTGAGGTGTCTTCCTCTTCGGAAGTAGAGTCAGAGAACTGAAAACTTCTTGAAAAAAATGTGGCTTGTTTCTATCATGAATCCCTCCAAGCCCTAGATAGAACTGTAATGCATGTGTTTCAGATCACAGTTAAATACCTTGAGGGCCTGCTTTGAATCCTCTTACCCGTTTGCTGTCTAAGGTCTACATGAGCATGAAGGAAGCTAGAAGAATGTCCATCTCCCACCAGCCCTGTTAGCCTAGCCTGACACATTAAGCTTACATTTCTGAGAGTTGCAGACACTGCCATTCTGTTTGTCTTGTGTAAGGCCGTGTCACTTTCTTTGCTTAGAGAGGCCTCCTCTATGTATTGACAACTCCAATCAGGAAAATCCACTCTGGTGTGTCCAGTGCCAGAATATTTAGACAAAACTTTCTGCCTGGAGACAAGGCCAGGACCTCACTTGGTGAGACTGTGGGGTGAGGAGTAAGGGAACTCTGGGTACTAGATCCTTCTGCCTAGAAATAGTGAGTGTGTGATTTGGAGCCAAGCAGACTGGACTGGGATCAAATCTCTAATCCATATATTACTAATCATATGACCTTAGACAAGTTACTTAAAATTTGTGAGCTTTAGTTTCCTGAACTATCAAGTTGTGATAATATTGAACATCATTATAAGGCTTTAATGAGACAGTTAATGTATAGAAAGTGCCTAGTGTATTTCCTAGCACAGAGTAGGTACTAAAATGTGGTTGATATAATGATTCTCATCTTTATCATATTACCATCTTCATCATCATCATCCTTATTAAATAACACAGGGTATTAGCCACAATTGTTACATGTCCCCTCAGAATATCAGGATCTGCCACTGCTGGATAATTCGGGCAAAGACTTGTTGGAGGTTGCAGAAAATATCCTCTTTCTCAAGTTCAAATATTTGCTCATTCTGGAGGCAAAGGAGAGCTTGCTTTAGAGATTAACAGGAGATCCAATTTTAAATTTCCCATGTTGGAACTGAGGATTCTAAATAATGACCTGGAGATTTGAATATCAACATTCCCTGGAGAGGAAGTAGCCAAATGGCATTCTCTATTGCTTTCAGCAAATCCAATTAGTTGAAAGCTCAATTTACAATGAATCCTGGGAGTGACTTGTGGAAAGAACACTGACTAGGAACAAAGACAGCCATGATCTAGTCAAAATCATAGCACATGTTATTATTTTCCCAGACAACCCTATGAGCACATGTTATTATTTTCCCAGAATCCAGTTCCAACCCTTCCTCTCCATAACCACAAATATGGTCCTGGATTGGGTCTATCACCTCTTACCTGGTGTATTTCAATAGCCTCCTCACTGATTTTCCTTCCTTAGTTTCACACCCTGCATTTCATTTCCTACCTGTATGACAAAAGGCTCTTTCTAAATCACACATATGGTCATTTCACTCCCCTATGTAAAACATTTCAAATTTTATACCTCCCAATTACCATAATATCTTCCCTCCCTCCCTCCCTTCCTCTCTTCCTTCCTTCCTTCTTTCCTTCCTTCCTTCCTTCCTTCCTTCCTTCCTTCCTTCCTTCCTTCCTGTGTTCTGTAGGCCAAATTCTGCCTCATAAGTGTCATGTGAAAGTAGCAATGAACAGGGCTGCTTCAGTGGAGGTAGAGGTGAAAAACCCAAACAGCACTTGTCTGTCACCCCCCTACTCACCATCCTGCGCTCTGTTTCATTCACCCCTCCCCTAATCCAGGTGGTCTATGGAACACAGCGTGAAATGTCACTGGCCTATAGAATAAAGTTCAGACTTCTTAGCTGAGGAAAGAGTCAGCATTTTACCACCACCCCGCCCCGCCAGACTCTCAGTGAGGAATTAGCCCAAGTGACGATGGCAATCCAGGAGGTGGGCCTCCCAAGGTGCAGAGCTAAGCTGATACATTAGGGGAGAGAGCAAAAGGTGAATGGTTAAGACACCTGTCTTTCAACCTTCTTTTGCATCAAATGGAAACTTCTATATTACCTGAAGGAAATGTACATGCATACACTTTAGAACCCGTGCATGAGTTGTTTTTTCCAACCCAAATGCCACAAATATCATGTCCTCTGCATAATCTCTCAGACTTCCCTGCCCTTCCTGTAGGCTATCTGTTTTATCTTGTACTTACTTTTTTATACCACTTTATGCTTTACTCTATGATACAGCATATGACCTTGCACTGACACTGCAGTTTGATGTCTGTCTCTCCCCGTAGACTTTAAGAACAGGGAGCATGTCTTATTCATCTTTTGACCAATAACACGGTGGTTGGCGCACAGTAGGTGTGCCACCAATATCTGTTGAACTGAAGGTGAGAATTTATTTCACTAATAAGCAAAAGTGCAGAAAGCATGCGAACACTGGCTAATGGTGTGGTTGAGACTATTACCTGTAAAAGCTGATTATTTTTTTAATAAAAGGATTTGATTGACAAGAACTGAATGAACAAACAACTCTTCTCAAAACAAATCTATTGCATTATGAAAGGTGAGCCATTACCTCACGAATAAAACAGACTGACTACATTTGAGGGTGCAAACTAATTTTGGAAACTGCGTGGAGTGAGATGATGTGTATGAGGGGAAGAAGAGAATAAAGAAGAAACATATAAGCAGGATACAGGGCTTTCTGGCAACTGTAGGCTCTGCCCTCAGCGATCTGAGCTTTTGACCAAGAAAATCAATGCATAGCAGCAGAGAGCTGACAGATGGGCGATCGCCATAGAAACAGCTTGGCTCTCAGGATAGGTCAAGAGTTGACTGTATCCAAATCAGTATATTATCATATCTTAAGAAAGAATACAGAGAACCAAAGTGGACGGGTCCCCTTACCAGGGGAAGAAGGAAGAGAAAGAAAATTGACAGAGCACTGCAGCCATCCCCAAGGGAAGAGACACTGAATCCAGAAAGCACGAACATTCCAGTTGCAGACAGAGAAGTTTCATCAGACTTTATCTTAGCTCCAATGAGAAATCCTTTGTGACAGTCTTCATTTTGTTTATGCTTTCTTTTTCTTTTTATTCATTTATTTGACACAGGTGTATAAAAATAGTCATTATAAGCATGTGCTTTGGAGTCAAACATATTCAGGTTCATGTCCCAATACTGTCCCTGGTGAAAAATGGAAACTTGGGTGGAACTCTTCCCATATCACTTTAGCTCTTTCCGTTATAGTGCACTCTACCTGCCTACAAACTGCCTGATGGCCAGAGCTTGCTCTGCCTGCAACACTCAGCAGGCCAGAAAGACTGGAGAGTCATGCCTCCAAACCCACTCGCAGCAGACCTCAACCAATGACTTACGGAAGGTGGTGTATAAATACTCCCAACCCCTGGCACCTCTGATGGGATAACTCTCAGGCATGTTTTCTCCTGACTGCCTGAGTTTTCCCAGTGAGATTGAGTTTCAGTCACTCAACAGTGGTCTCTGGCCAGATAATGCACCTTTTATTGCTTGCTTTCCCTTTCCTGTCTTACTTCCTCACTCACCATGGGTATTTCCTGGAATCATCTGCCAAATAAACTACTTGATCCTGAATCCTGTTTTCAGGATTTATTTCTGGGGGACTCAAACTAAGAGAGTGACCACCTCTGTGAGCTTCATTTTTCTTTTCCAAAAATGATGACCATGGTACATAAATGCAAGCTGCAAAGAGTATATAAGACAATACATGCAAAATGCTTAGCACAGTGCCTGGCACATTTGAATCTTGTGGACACGTTAACCATCATTTGTTTTGTGGTTCTTAAGAGCACAATATGTTCTGGATATGCTGCCCCCACCCCCCGTGAGGTGCTGTACAGAGAAAGGCCAACAAGATGCTACTCATCGCTTTCCACAAGGAACTTACAGTCTCACGGAAAATATAAGTTAACTATTATTCCTCATGGTAAGGGCTATATCATAATCATAGATAAAACGACATGATAAGGAGAGAAGTGTGTGATGCTGCGGGAGCCCATAATAGAATTTAGCCCAGTATTGGCAGAACACTTGGTAGGGATCTGACATTTAAGGAATGGACAAGGGTTGGCCAAAATGTGTGTGTGTGTGTGTGTGTGTGTGTGCGCACGTGCACATGAGCACGGAGAGACAGTATTATAGGTGGAGAAAATCATATATCAAAAGACCTGCATATATGAGAGAAAAATGGCTGGAGGTAGAAAGGAGGCAAGGACAAAGGGAGAGAAAGAAAGTCTGTCCAAAATTCTCCTGAAGGAACAGAAAAAAGTGCCCTTTAATTTGATCCCATGTGCATCAAACGACCACCACCTCAGCTCCCAAAGTTTTTTTTTTTTTAATATTGGAAAACCAGTCAGATGTCTGGTGAGCTAACATTGCCATTTAGTCACTGAAAGGACCACCTTTGCTTTTTATGTGAACACACTGAGAGGTGTTCTGGTTTAATTTGAATGTGTGTCTTGTGAGTTGGGTGACAGTCTGGCAAGTTCCTCGAGTTACACCAATTCTGGGCCACTAACAAGATGGAGTTTATGGAGCTGAAAGGCTGAGAATGCCACCCTGAGGCTGGGCCTATTCACAAGGTGACACTGCTCACAAGTGCTCCTGGTGGGCTCTCTTCTTCTGGGGATGGGTTCATCTTGACATCGTGCCCTTATTCTCTGTCAGCACCCAACATCCACCGCCCCCCCCAACCCCCATTCTAGATTGCAGATCTCTCTCTTCTAATGCCAGGAAATGTACACGCTCAGCATCTTTATCAGCAAAGACCATCAATGAAAGCCTGAGTGATCTTCCTTTCTCAGGCCCTGGGCCCTGGAGAAGTTATAAATCTTCTGTGGTAGGGGTGAATTAAATATTACACAGTGCAGCTTTTTGAACTCATAGAAGGGAAAGTGCTCAATAAATGCATGTTAGTATTATTGCTTCTGGCTGTAGACACTAGGGCATCTGAGACCCCTTACTTTTTAAGTGTTTTCTTTCTTTTTTTTTAGTGGTTGTTATGAAACTTATCTGCTTGCAGGTATTACCCCAGTAGTCTATCTTGCCTTTAATTTTGAGTAACTCCAAGAACCAATGACCATTGGAACCACCACAGCTCAGACATCGTCAAGAAGACATATGTTTTATTCTTAATTGGGTGGTATGGATTATTTTTCTTTCAGTATTACTGGAAAGGGGTATGAACAGATTTTCCAGAATGGTGCAATAAAAATAAAATTGATTGATTAATTCAATAACTATGGCTAGGAAACCTCTTGTGCGGCAGCGGAGAGGAAGTGTCCAATGCCCTACAGATGGAGGCTGCATAACTCACGTCTGTTTGAGAGACAGACTCCTGAGCTAGATGCTGGCTTCTTGGAGAATAGCTCATGCTTGGAAGTAGGAGACGGGTTGATTGGCTTATTCTCCTCCTGAGCTCCATCTAGTGAGTTAATCTAGTCTAGTGATGCCTACAGAGCATCAAGGTATAGATGGTAAATCATATTTGTAAAGCTCTTTAGCAAGTCAGCCTCCGTTTTTGCCATGATTCTACTGGCAGAAGCACTTCTTGCCTGTGGGTAGAATTCAGGGGAGTCCTGACCCCACAGTGAGGCCTGCTGAAGGGATAATTGATTCACTTGCATGGTAGGGAATTTCAATCAGGCATCACGGGACTCATGACACTGTATGCAAAATTCTTCTGTGCATATTTTTCTGAGGAAAGACTGATACTAATTTTTCCAAGTTGTCTATGAGTCCCTAAAATGTTAAGAACCGTTACAGTGGACTATATATTCATGGGCTGGTGGCACTAGAAGGTATATGATGTTTTAAAAATGTATTTGTGAGCCCAGAATGACCATTTGATCAAAAATGTCATTTTTTCCACCTGGGGATATTATCTAAAACTGACTGGATTTACAAAAGGTACTGAAGACTGATTTAAGGGGAGGTCTGCGTGAACAGATCAGAGGTGGTGTGGACTCCTACTTATCCTTCAGGGCTCATTTTAAATGTAATTTCATAACACTTTGTACACATGTAATATGCATACATTTCTTTTAAATGTCTGCTTTCTGATTAGTGTTGGAGCTCCTTGGGGGCACAAACTCAGTCTTTTTCAAGATTACACTCTTGGACCATAATGTCAGATACATTCTATAAATGTGTATGGATTGAATAAGCAAAAAGTCTCCCTGTGTGATGGGAACTACCTCAGCAGAGACCTAGGAGGTCAATGTGGAGTTCTGTGTTAACCATGAGGCTTTAAATTGTGAATGAGAGCTACCCTGCTAGTTTAAGTCTAATTGGGAAATGTACTATTTATGAATGGTGGGAAAGGAGGGAATGGGCTGGCTTCAGGAATGACTGGACACAGAGCTCAAAAGAGCTCCAGGAATCAAGACCTTCACATCATCTTTTTCTTTGCTTCTGTTCCTCTGTTGGCTCAGTGGGCTGCCACCACAGGGAGATGATTTCCCTGCAGTGATGAACAGTTAACCTCCTTTCTCACTGTTTACATTTATTACTTCCTTTGAATGTGCAGCAACTTTTTCAGATAAACAGACTAAATCAGCTTTCTCTCATGTACAAATGAGGGAAAAAAAGTCAGAAGGGTCAAGTAATATGAATAATGTCATACAGCTAGAAAGCAGTGGAGCAAGAACTAAAACCTTTCAAAAAAACTTTTGTGGAAATGGGAAAGCCTGAGCTTCAACATTCCTTACACCTTTATTTAAGTATTGTGGTTCCATTGACTGAGGGGTAGTAAGCAAGTAACCATGCCTTTCTGAGCTCTGTTCTTCCTAGCTGATACATAGAGGGCAGAATAACATCAACTCCTCAGGGTTGACTGACATCTATCTATTTATCTATCTATCTATCTGACTACCTACCTATCTATCTATCTCACACACACAAATATGTCATTTCACTTAATATACATATAATTAATATTATATATATATATAAAGTGAAATGGTGTATTTGAAAGTTCTTGGCACATAGTAGATTGCCAAATAAATACTGACAAAGTCAAGTATATAACCCATCTAGTAATGTACAAAATATGATTATGAAATGAACTTCATGGAAAACACTTCCCATTAGTTTAATTTTTATTTGCCAACATTTATTTTCTCTTTTATCTCACATTCATGTATACTTTTTTGGTGTACCATATTATATTGTATTTGACACAGTATTCCAAATACAAACACACATCTTTAGAAAGAACTTTCTATACTTTCATTCACCCAAAAATATTTATCGGATGCCTACTGTAATAGGTGCCAGACATTGGAGGACACACCAGTAAATAAGACAAATCAAGTCCCTGCCTGTGTGGAATTTACCTTCTATAGGAGAAACAGATTACAAACTAGAAAATAAATAAATGTATAATAAAATTTCAGATTGAAGAGAGATGGAGTATAAAAAAAAAAAAAAAAAGCAGCAGGGGGATAGAGAATGAGGGGAAGGTAAAATTTTAAGTACTGAGCCACCAGAGCTTCTATCTGAATAAAATCTTGAAAAAAAGAAAAAACTGAATGCTAGGTTAGAAGAATATTTATGGCAGAGGACACAACAAGAGCAAAGGGGTTAGGGCAAGAGTTTTTCTTTAAGAGCTCCAACAAAAGTAGAGTAAGTGGGGGAAGATGATAGGAGGTGAAATTGAAAAGCTGGCCAGGATACAGACCATGTGGGTGCCTTGCAGGCATGGTAAAGTGTATGTGCAAGCTTCTAAGTGCACTAAAGCCTCAGGGAGTGCCTGAGTGAAGAAGGGACTTGTATGATTTTCTGGTTGATGGACACACTGCTGGGGACAACGATGGGAACAGAGATACCAATTTTGGTGCTACTGCAATTTAAAGATGATGCCGGTTCCAACAAGGAGTCCTGGAAGCAATGAGAATTCATCTGGTTTAGAAAATGCTTTGCAGGTATTAGCTGACAAGGTTTGATGATTGAAAGGAGGAGAATATAAAGTTATTTACGTTTTAAAGGAAAAGAGACGGACATTGAAAACTCTGTTTTCTAATAATAGCCAACATTTACTGAGCACTATGTGTCATGTCCTGTGCTAAGTGCTTTATGTTCATTATATCATTTAATACTAGTCCTCCACCAAAAAATGGTCTGATTTTGTTTATTTTTATTTTAAACTCTGACTCTCGGTTTATGTAGATCTTGATCTTGATGGCTTTGTCTCCCATTTCTCGCCCTGGACTCAACATTTGAAAGTAATGGCAGACTCAACTTTTAAAAACCTTAATCCCCTGAGTTTCCCAGAGGAGGGCTTCCTTACACACTCACCCACTTGTCCTTCCCAGCCGTAGCCTGCCTGACTATGAGGGCCCAGACCCCTGGGATGCGAGATGAGCACCTCTATTCTTGGCAATCTTGAGCACTGTGAATGTAATTATTATTACTACTATTTTGTATACTCATTATGCATGAAAAAACAGGCATAACAATTTGCACTGCACAAGAAAATTTAAAAACAAAAGTTCTTTAATCAGGTCTCAAGTGGATGCTGTGAAAATAATGTTTCATTAAGTCTACCACTTAGAGCATCAGATTAACTCACTAACTGGTTTTCTATACCTGAAAGTTCATATAGTAAAGTGCTGTCCTTGACATGTTTATTGACACAGGTGAGGGTTAGTATCAGAACCCATTTTTGCTTTGGCCCTGACATGGTTTTGGGGTCGGTCTACAGGATGGCAGGTACTGATCATCCAGTAGAACATGGCCATCTATAAAATCAATGAGATTGATCTTTACCTATACATAATCCAGTTCTCACTCCTTCAAGTCATTATTATTTCATGTTTTGCTAATTTTCACATAAATAATAAAACAAATACGTGACATCCTCAATTGGGTTTTGGGCAATGCTTCATAATGAATATATGCAAACTGAAGGAAGAATTATGGATCACTCATAGTGCTTGGGATTGCGCTTATCTTTCCTTCTATAGCATGTGAAGTCTAAGAGCTTTATTGATTTGATGACATATCCCTGGAAACTAGAGCTGAAAGGATGGCAACCATATCCATTAGGCCCCTGGACACCATGATGCTCCTGAGTAGCAACCCACACAAAGTACAGAGAGTAATACTTGGGAGCCAGGAATTGGTGGTTGTTCTGACATCAGTAAGGAAGGAAAATACATGTATGATGTTCCATTGCTATGCTTATTTTAAAAAGACAATCTGTTAGCTAAGTTGAGCTTGGTTTTTCTCCTGACACTATAACTTGTATAAATTATTTTAACAGTTGACACCTCAGTTTTCCCATTTCTAAAATCAATAGACAAGACCAGAGGATGTCTCATGTTCTTTCAGGCTGTGATTTTCTGGGAAACTAATTGTTCTTAAAAGCATAATTTCAGAAATAGCAGAGTGAAAAGTAGATTGATGAACATTTGGACCCAAATCAAATATTTTTCATAATGAAATCCCAAGTTTAAAACAAAAAGACAATTAAAAGAGCAAATAGGGACTTCCCTGGTGGCAGAGTGGTTAAGAATCCACCTGCCAATGCAGGGGACATGGGTTTGAGCCCTGGTCCGGGAAGATCCCACATGCCGTGGAGCAACTAAGCCCATGTGCCACAACTACTGAGCCTGTGCTCTAGAGCCCGTGAGCCAAAGCTACTGAGCCCTCATGCCACAACTACTGAAGCCTGCACACCTAGAGCCCGTGCTCTGCAACAAGAGAAGCCACCGCAATGAGAAGCCCGTGCACGGCAAGAAAGACTAGCCCTTGCTCACCGCAACTAGAGAAAGCCTGCGCACAAGGAAGACCCAATGCAGCCAAAAATAAATAAATATGATAAATAAATAAATAAATCAAAGGCTGTTTTATTTAAAAATATAAATAATAAAAAAGAAAATAAAAGAGCAAATAAAAACCCTTATAATTTCTGCAATGTAAAGACATATGAATTCACAGCTGGACAGGGTAAACACACCTCCTCCTTTAACTTCTAATCTTCCCAATCTAATAAGAGATAATCAAGTTTGGAAAGTTTGGAAAGGAAATAGAAAATAACAACAGACTAATAACTGAGGAAGAATCATAGAAAGCCCTTTAAAAATTATCTGCCCAAAAGACATTAGATCCTTAGCGATTTAATGGTGATTTAATTCAAGCATTCAAAAAGTACCTAAATACATTCATTATAATATATTATAAAGAGTAGAAGATGGAGAAACTATCCAATTCATTACACAAGACAGATTTGACCCTGATCCCCAAAGGTAATAAGATATTATGCAAAAAATAAAAGGAAAACAAAATAATCTAAACCATGAACATAGATTCGAAACTGGAAATTAACTACTTTAAAATAAAGTTTAAAAATCTAATATTGCTGATTCAATAATCCAATAGGAATACACCAATTTCAATATAAGAAAATTGAATAATGCAATAGAAATTTATCAGAAGGATAATAATAAAAAACAAAGGTAGATGGATATTTTAATATCCCCTAAATACATTTGATGAAATTTAATAACATTTTCATTTTTCAAGTTGGAATAAAATAATTCCTTCTTAATATGATGAATATTCCCATTTTAAACTCTCAACCAAGAGATTCTTTATTAGGGGGCACAAGACACAGATCTCTAAATTAGGAATAAAACAAGTTTGTCAACTCTGTCTACCCTTGTTTAACATCACTTAAATAGGTCTAGCTAGTGCAATCAAGCAAACAAGGAAATAAAACGAATACATATTAAAAAGAAAGAAAAATATCATTACAGATCCATAAGCCATGCTTGCAAATCTGACATCCAAAATATTCTGAAAACTAAACATTTTATATCACTCATTTGATGCAAAAACGGATTTGAGCTGCTGTAAAGTCATTAAGTTTGACTGTTTATACTGCTGCAGAAATATTAATATGTTTGATTATAGGCTTCTTCCCAAGATTCTGCTGGGAGCATTATGTAATATACAGAATATGTACCATATCACTATTCAAAAGTCAGAATTACAAATCATATTTTAGATAAAATGTTGTGAGTCTCTATTATGTGAAGATTAAACACCAAGGGCATTTTATAAATCAGATAATATTTGTTAGGATGAATGAAGTAAAATAAAATAAAAATTAATAAAAATTTTTCTATAAATGGCATTAGTAAACAAAGCCAGTGATAAGAATGTTTATTTATGTATCTGTCTACCCCCTACATTGATAAAGCGATTTGAGGGCATGGGTTACATTTTGTTCATTTCTTTATCAATTGTACCCAGAATATTACTTGGTATGGAGGAAGTAAAAAGGCATTTTATTTTAAAGAAGAGATGAATGTATAAATAGGAAGATTATTATTAAGTTTTCCAATTTTTTATTTTAATGTATAAATTTTATACAATTCCAATCAATATTTTAATAAGAATTAAAATTTTGTTTTCCTTTTTTAAATTTCAAAACCCAAGAAGAGGTTGATAAAATTTTTTATTTGGAAAAGCAAAATAGGCAGAAATAACAAAAAACATTCTTGAAAAGACAGATAACCAAAAGAGAAACCAGGCTTATGCTGGGAACTTCCACTTACTATCTGAGTGCTTTTTAAATTTTTTTTAAACATCTTTATTGGAGTATAATTGCTTTATAATGTGTTAGTTTCTGCTGTATAACAAAGTGAATCAGCAATATGTATACATATATCACCATATCCCTTCCCTCTTGCGTTTCCCTCCCACCCTCCCTATCCCAACCTTCTAGGAGGTCACAAAGCACGTGCGATGAAGCTGCTTCCTACTAGCTATCTATTTTACATTTGGTAGTGTATATATGTCCATGCTACTCTCTCACTTCATCCCAGCTTACTTTTCCCCCTCCCCATGCCCTCAAGTCCATTCTCTACATTTGTGTCTTTATTCCTGTCCTGCCCCTAGGTTCTTCAGAACCATTTTTTTTTTTTTTTTTTTAGATTCCATATATATGTGTTAGCATATGGTATTTGTTTTTCTCTTTCTGACTTACTTCACTCTGTATGACAGACTCTAGGTCCATCCACCTCCCTAGAAATAACTCAATTTCATTTCTTTTTATGGCTGAGTATATTCCATCGTATATATGTGTCAAATCTTCTTTATCCATTCATCTGTCAATGGACACTTAGCTTGTTTCCATGTCCTGGCTATTGTAAATAGTGCTGCAGTGAATATTGTGGTACATGTCTCTGTTAGAATTATGGTTTTCTCAGGGTATATGCCCAGTAGTGGGATTGCTGGGTTGTATGGTACTTCTATATTTAATTTTTTAAGGAACCTCCACACTATTCTGTGGCTGTATTAATTTACATTCCCACCAACAGTGCAAGAGGGTTCCCTTTTCTCCACACCCTCTCCAACATTTACTGTTTGTAGATATTTTGATGAAGGCCATTCTGACCGGTGTGAGGTGATACCTAATTGTAGTTTTGATTTGTATTTCTCTAATTATTAGTGATGTTGAGCATCCTTTCATGTGTTTTTTGGCAATCGGTATATCTTCTTTGGAGAAATGTCTATTTAGGTTTCCCACCCATTTTTGGATTGGGTTGTTTGTTTTTTGCTATTGAGCTGCATGAGCAGCTTGTATACTTAGGAGATTAATCCTTTGTCAGTTGCTTCATTTGCAAATATTTTCTCGCATTCTGAGGGTTGTCTTTTTGTCTTGTTTATGGTTTCCTTTGCTGTGCAAAAGCTTTTAAGTTTCATTAGGTCCCATTTGTTTATTTTTGTTTTTATTTCCATTTCTCTGGGAGCTGGGTCAAAAAGGATCTTGCTGTGATTTATGTCATAGAGTGTTCTGCCTATGTTTTCCTCTAAGAGTTTGATAGTGTCTGGCGTTACATTTAGGTCTCTAATCCACTTTGAGTTTATTTTTGTGTATGGTGTTAGGAAGCGTTCTAATTTCATTCTTTGACATGTAGCTGTCCAGTTTTCCCAGCACCCCTTATTGAAGAGGCTGTCTTTTCTCTATTGTATCTCCTTGCCTCCTTTAGCAAAGATAAGCTGACCATATGTGCATGGGTTTATCTTTGGGCTTTATATCCTGTTCCATTGATCTATTTTTTTGTTTTTGTGCAAGTACCATACTGTCTTGATTACTGTAGCTTTGTAGTATAGTCTGAAGGCAGGGAGCCTGATTCCTCCAGCTCCGTTTTCCTTTCTCAAGATTGCTTTGGCTATTCGGGGTCTTTTGTGTTTCCATACAAATTGTGAATTTTTTTGTTCTAGTTCTGTGAAAATGCCATTGGTAGTTTGATAGGGATTGCATTGAATCTGTAGATTGCTTTGGGTAGTATAGTCGTTTTCACAATATTGATTCTTCCAATCCAAGAACATGGTATATCTCTCCATCTGTTTGGATCATCTTTAGTATCTTTCATCAGTGTCTTACAGTTTTCTGCATACAGGTCTTTTGTCTCCTTAGATAGGTTTGTTCGTAGGTATTTTATTATTTTTGTTGCAGTGGTAAATGGGAGTGTTTCCTTAATTTCTTTTTCAGATTTTTCATCATTAGTGTATAGGAATGTGAGAGATTTCTGTGCATTAATTTTATATCCTGCTACTTTACCAAATTTATTGATTACCTCTAGTAGTTTCCTGGTAGCATCTTTTAAGGTTCTCCATGTATAGTATCATGTCATCCAAAAAAAGTGACAGTTTTAATTCTTTTCTCATTTGGATTCCTTTTTTTTCTTTTTCTTCTCTGATTGCTGTGGCTTACACTTCCAAAACTATGTTGAATAATAGTGGCGAGAGTGGGCAATCTTCTCTTGTTCCTGATCATAGGGGAAATGGTTTCAGTTTTTCACCATTGAGGACGATGGTGGCTGTGGGTTTGTCATATATGGCCTTTATCATGTTGAGGTAAGTTTCCTCTATTCCTACATTCTGGAGAGTTTTTATCAAAAACGGGTGTTGAATTTTGTCAAAAGCTGTTTCTGCATCTATTGAGACTATAATATGCTTTTGATCCTTCAATTTGTTAATATGGTATATCACGTTGATTGACTTGCATATATTGAAGAATCCTTGCATTCCTGGGATAAACCCCACTTGATCATGGTGTATGATCCTTTTAATGTGCTGTTGGATTCTGTTTTCTAGTATTTTGTTGAGAATTTTTGCATTTATGTTCATCAGTGATATTGGCCTGTAGTTTTTTTCTTTGTGAAATCTTTGTCTGGTTTTGGTATCAGGGTGATGGTGGCCTCGTAGAATGAGAAAGGGAGTGTTCCTCCCTCTGCTATATTTTGGAAGAGTTTGAGGGGATAGGTGTTAGCTCTTCTCTAAATGTTTGATAGAATTCACCTGTGAAGCCATCTGGTCCTGGACTTTTGTTTATTGGAAGAATTTTTAATCACAGCTTCAACTTCAGTGCTTGTGATTGGTCTGTTTATATTTTCTACTTCTTCTTGATTTAGTCTCAGAAGGTTGTGTTTTCTAAGAATTTGTCCATTTCTTCCAGGTTGTCCATTTTATTGGCATAGAATTGCTTGTAGTAATCTCTCATGGTCCTTTGTATTTCTGCAGTGTCAGTTGTTACTTCTCCTTTTTCATTTCTAATTCTGTTGATTTGGGTCTTGCCCTTTTTTTCTTGATGAGTCTGGCTAATGGTTTATCAATTTTACTTATCTTCTCAAAGAACCACCTTTTAGTTTTATTGATCTTTGCTATTGTTTCCTTTATTTCTTTTTCATTTATTTCTGATCTGATCTTTATGATTTCTTTCCTCCTGCTAACTTTGGGGGTTTTTTTGTCCTTCTTTTTCTAATTTCTTTAGGTGTAAGGTTAGGTTGTTTATTTTAGATTTTTCTTGTTTCTTGAGGTAGGATTGTATTGCTATAAAATTCCCTCTTAGAAGTGCTTTTGCTGCATCCCATAGGTTTTGGGTTGTCGTGTTTTCATTGCCATTTGTTTCTAGGTATTTTCTGATTTCCTCTTTGATTTCTTCAGTGATCTCTTGGTTATTTAGTAGTGTGTTGTTTAGCCTCCATGTGTTTGTATTTTTTACAGTTTTTTTCTTGTAATTGATATCTAGTCTCATAGCATTGTGGTTGGAAAAGCTACTTGATATGATTTCAATTTTCTTAAATTTACCAAGGCTTTTTTTGTGATCCAAGATATGATCTATCCTGGAGAATATTCCACGAGCACTTGAGAAGATGTGTATTCTGTTGTTTTTGGATGGAATGTCCTATAAATATCAATTAAGTCCGTCTTGTTTAATGTATCATTCAAAGTTTGTGTGTTCTTGTTTATTTTCATTTTGGATGATCTGTCCATTGGTGAAAGTGAGGTGTTAAAATCCCCTACTATGATTGTGTTACTGTCAATTTCCCCTTTTATGGCTGTTAACATTTGCCTTATATATTGAGGTGCTCTTATGGTGGGTGCATATATACTTACAATTGTTATATCTTCTTCTTGGAATGATCCGTTGGTCATTATGTAGTGTCCTTCTTTGCCTCTTGTAATAGTCTTTCTTTTAAAGTCTATTTTGTCTGATATGAGAATTGCTACTCCAGCTTTCTTTTGATTTCCATTTGCATGGGATATCTTTTTCCATCCCCTTACTTTCAGTCTGTATGTGTCCCTCGGTCTGAAGTGGGTCTCTTGTAGACAGCATATATACGGGTCTTGTCTTTGTATCCATTCAGCCAGTCTATGTCTTTTGGTTGGAGGATTTAATCCATTTACATTTAAGGTAATTATCAATATGTATGATCCTATTACCATGTTCTTAATTGTTTTGGGTTTGTATTGTAGGTCTTTTCTTCCTCTTGTGTTTCCTGCCTAGAGAAGTTCCTTTAGCATTTGTTGTAAAGCTGGTTTGGTGGTGCTGAATTCTCTTAGCTTTTGCTTGTCTGTAAATGTTTTAATTTCTCCATCAAATCTGAATGAGATCCTTGCTGGGTACAGTCATCTGTGTTGTAGGTTTTTCCCTTTCATCACTTTAAATATGTCCTGCTACTCCCTTCTGGCTTGCAGAGTTTCTGGTGAAAGATCACCTGTTAACCTTATGGGGATTCCCTTGTATTTTATATGTTGCTTTTCCTTTGCTACTTTTAATATTTTTTCTTTACATTTAACTTTTGATAGTTTGATTAATATGTGTCTTGGTGTGTTTCTCCTTGGATTTATTCTGTATGGGACTCTGCACTTCCTGGACTTGATTGACTATTTCCTTTCCCATGTTAGGGAAGTTTTCAACTATAATATTTTCAAATATTTTCTCAGTCCCTTTCTTTTTCTCTTCTTCTTTTGGGACCTCTATAATTTGAATGTTGGTGCATTTAATGTTGTTGCAGAAGTCTCTGAGACTGTCCTCAGTTGTTTTCATTCTGTTTTGTTTATTCTGCTCTGCAGTAGTTATTTCCACTATTTTAACATTCAGGTCACTTATCCGTTCTTCTGCCTCAGTATTCTGCTATTGGTTCCTTCTAGAGAATTTTTAATTTCATTTATTGTGTTGTTCATCATTGTTTGTTTGCTCTTTAGTTCTTCTAGGTCCTTGTTAAACATTTCTTGTATTTTCTCCATTCTATTTCCAGGATTTTGGATCATCTTTACTATCATTACTCTGAATTCTTTTTCAGGATGACTATTTCCTCTTCATTTTTTTGGTCTAGTGGGTTTTTACTTGCTCCTATATCTGCTGTATATTTCTCTGTCTTCTCATTTTGTTTAACTTACTGTGTCTGGGGTCTCCTTTTCACAGGCTGCAGGTTTGTAGTTCCCATTGTTTTTGGTGTCTGCCCTCAGTGGGTGAGGTTGGTTCAGTGGCTTGTGTAGGCTTCGTGGTGGAGGGGACTGGTGCCTGTGTTCTGGTGGGTGGGTCTGGATCTTTTCATTCTGATGGGTAGGGCCGTGTTTGGTGGTGTGTTTTGGGGCATCTGTGAAGTTAATATGATTTTAGGCAGGCCTTCTACTAATGGGTTGGGTAGTGTTCCTGTGTTGCTAGTTGTTTGGCACGGGGTGTCCAGCACTGGAGTTTGTTGGCCGTTGTGTGGAGCTGGGTCTTAAGTGTTTAGATGGAGATCTCTGGGAGAGCTCTTGCCAATTGATATTACATGGGGCAGGGAGGTCTCTGGTGGGCGAATGTCCTGAACTTGGCTCTCCCACCTCAGGGGCTCAGGTCTGACACCAGGCCAGAGCACCAAGACCCTGTCAGCTACACGGCTCAGAAGAAAAGGGAGAAAAAAGGAAAGAAAAAAATAATAATAAATTTTAAAAATTATTAAAATAAAAAAAGAAAAAGGAGAGCAACCAAACCAATAAACAAATCCACCAATGATAACAAGCACTGAAAGCTAAAATAAGATAAACATAAACAAATCAGTTGCAGACAGCAAACCCCAAGTCTACAGTTGCTCTCAAAGTCCACAGCCTCAATTTCGGGATGATTTGTTGTCTATTTATGTATTCCACAGATTCAGGGTACATCAAGTTGATTTTCGGGATTTAACCCACTGCTCCTGAGGTTGCACTGAGATATTTCCCTTTCTCTTCTTTTTTCGCACATCTCCTGGGGTTCAGATTTAGTTTTGGCCCCGCCTCTGTGTGTATGTTGCCCTCAGGCATCTTTTTCCACCCAGATAGGATGGGGTTAAAGCAGTGGCTGATCAGGGGGCTCTGGCTCACTCAGGCCAGGGGGAGGGAGGGGTACGATAGTTATAATTGGAATGTGGGGCGAGCCTGTGTCAGCAGAGGCCAGCATGACATTGCAACAGCCTGAGGCATGCTGTGTGTTCTGGGGAAGTTTTCCCTGGGTCACAGGACCCTGCCAGTGGCGTGCTGCACAGGCTCCTATGGGGGTGTGGATAGTGACCTGTGCTTGCACACAGGATTCTTGGTGGCTGCAGCAGCAGCGTTAGCATTTCATGCCCCTCTCCGGGGTCCAAGTTGATAGCCATGGCTCACGCCCGTCTCTGGAACTCATTTAGGCAGTACTCTGCTTTCTGTGGGCAGACAGGGAAGGATCCCCTCTCCTCATGCACCCCAAAACAATGGTCTCTTGCCTTTTAGGCAGGTCCAGACTTTCTCCTGGACTCCCTCCTAGCTAGCTGTGGTGCACTAGCCCCCTCAGGCTGTGTTCACGTAGCCAACCCCAGTCCTCTCCCTGGGATCTGACCTCTGAAGCCTGAGCCTCAGCTCCCAGCCCCCACCCGCCCCTGTGGGTGAGCAGACAAGCCTCTCAGGCTGGTGAGTGCTGGTCTGCACCGATCCCTTGTGTGGGAATCTCTCCACTTTGCCCTCTGCACCCCTGTTGCTGTGCTCTCCTCTGTGGCTCCAAAGCTTCCCCCCTGCCACCTCCAGTCTCTGCCAGTGAAAGGAGTTCCTAGTGTGTGGAAACTTTTCCTCCTTCACAGCTCCCTCCCAGAGATGCAGGTTCCATCCCCATTCTTTTGTCTCTGTTTTTTTCTTTTTTCTTTTGCCCTACCCAGGAAAGTGGGGATCTTCTTGCTTTGGGAAGTCTGAGGTCTCCTGCCAGCATTCAGTAGGTGTTCTTTAGGAGCTGCCCACATGTAGATGTATTTTTGATGTATTTGTGAGGAGGAAGGTGATCTCCACATCTTACTCTTCTGCCATCTTGAAGGTCTCCTCTGTATTTTTTTCCCTTTGAGTGATTTTTGACAAGTTACTTACTTCTTCTAAGTACCAGTGTTCATGTGTATAAAATAATAATCAATAATTAGATATCACCAGAAAATAAGTAGAGCTCATCAGTCAGTTCGATAAAGTTGCAGAATACAATATTAATACACAGAAATCTGTTGCATTTCTATATACTAATAACAAACTATCAGAAAAAGAAATTAAGGAAACAATCCCATTTACTATCACATCAAAAAGAATAAAAAACCTAGAAATAAACTTACCTAAGGAGGTACTTGGAAAATAATTAGAAACTGATTAAAGAAATTGAAGATGACACAAACATATGGAAAGATATATTGTGTTCTCAGATAGGAAGAATTGATATTGTTAAAATGACCATACTACTGAAGGCAATATACGGATCCATTGTAGTCCCTATCAAAATACCAATGGCATTTTTCACAGAACTAGAAAAAATAATTTTAAAGTTAGTATGGAAACCTGAAAGATCCTGAATAGACAAAACAATCTTGAGAAAGAAGAACAGAGCTGGAGGAATCATGCTCCCTAACTTCAGACTATACTACAAAGCAATGGTAATCAAAACAGTATGGTTCTGGCCCAAATGGTACTGACAGCTACATGTAAAAGAATAAAATTAAAACATTTTCTAACACCATATACAAAAATAAAGTAAAAATGTATTAGAGACTTAAATGTAAGATTGGATATCATAAAATTCCTAGAGGAAAACATAGGCAGAACACTCTTTGACATAAATAACAGCAATGTTTTTGTATGATGTACAGAGAGTTTAAGATCCCTGATTTTCATTGTTTGTACGTGATAAGGCCGGTATTCACATCTAGAGTCCATTTCCCTACCTGGTTGGTATAGAAACGTTTTCCATCAATTGCTAACATGAATTGCTTAGACAAAACCATGCTGGCAAAACACCACAGATAAAGCCTTACCTATAGAAAGCAGCTGATGCTTTTTCAACTAAGAACTCAGGAACAAAGGGACTGCGGTTGTACATTAGGAAAACTAGCCAATGATCTCAGAGGATGAAGGGATAGAGGAGGCAAGTTCTGGGCTCAGAGGGTAGACTTCATACAGAAGAAGGAGCATCTCTTTTCTTTTTTTTCAATGCAAGCTTTCCATAACTGGATGGAAGTCAAGTTTACTTCTTCCTGCTCTAAACACTAAACAGAATCTCAAGAATTCAATATTGACCTTAACTACTTACTGTATTTCCCTAAATGAAGGTAGGATCTGGGGGAAGGAAGAGGATGTGTTTTCACAAAGAAGCTGAGTGTTTAAAGCAGGCTAGCAGTGGTACCTAGAACCAGCATTTCTGAAAATTACGAAGCATCACTCTCTTCTCTACCCAGTGATGGGTTAAACCACAAGACTTAGATTCCTCCTCACCTAGGATGGCCTGGCAAATCACACTGTGTGCATGCAGACTTACCTTGCTTAGTGCATAGCCCTCTTCTTAGAAGAGGGTCCTCCCTGATCTAGTCCCAAGACCTCTTGGTTAAAGTTCCTTCATGTTCACAGGTTGTTTCCCAGAGCAGCTGTAACCATCCTATCCTGTTTCTTCCAACCACTCTTCAGTTTCACTTAAGTAGAATTTGCTGAGTGACAGCCCAGCACTGTGTTAAGGCCCAGGAAGACAGTGACAATTTAAAAACAAAGATCCAGCTCTCCAGGGTCTCTCAGTTACAGGGAGAAAGACATGAAACACTGGATTGCTTCAATCTTCAGAAATAAGGATATACTGAGGAATATGGACTTTAAAGTAAGGGCAATCAGGAGCCACCGAGATTTTATACATAGAGATGGTTACACAGGTCTTCCTGCTTCAAGATCATTTCGAGCCTGGCATCAACCACAATCACATCCCACAAATAGCATGGAATTTCCTTTCTGACCACCACACACCTGGCTTGGCTGGAAATAGCCTTTGGACACTGTCTCTTTAATGGCCCAGCTTCCCTTACAAGGCCAGACTATGCAGCAGGAGACTCTTCTCCTTGTCCTCTTGCCTGCCCCATATTGTTACCCAGTTCTGGTCAGTTCTTAATACTAAAGTATGGTCCAGGGACCACCAACATCTATATCACCTGGGAGCTAGTTAAGAATGCAGAATTTCAGGCCACGCTTAAGAACTACTAAGTAACAATCTGAATTTTAACAAGATCCCCAGGGAGTCATGTACCCATTAAGGTGTGCTTCAGTGCACTACAGTAGGTTTCACTATGGAGCTTGTTTTCACTGTGACAGAATGCCTTCTCTCATGTACCAGGCATTCATAGCGAGGAGGGCAGATGTGTGGAAGGAAACTGACATCCTTGAGGACCAGGCCCTAGGTTAGTTAATGCCTAAAGCTGGTGGGCTAGAAACACCCCATGTTATTTCATCTTCTAGCAATCTTTCTCGGGGATTAATAATATTCTCATCTTACAAATAAAGTGAAGCTCAGAGGGTCTAGAGCCAAACAGCCAGGATCATTTAATCTCACTGTATGTTTTCTTCTCCAGAGCTCTTCATGAACCCCAAGAAGCATGAATCCACCATCTCTACTGATCCAAAATATAAGACCCCAACCCAGAAAGGAAAGATACATGCCAATCTTTCAGTAACAAACTCTCCATCCTACCAGCCTAGAAAGGCCACCTCTCCATCTCCACCAGGCTCAGCGTTCAGCTGAAATGCAAACGCTGTCTTACAGGCTTAGAATTCCTCCAGGGTCACCCTCCCTCTCCCCTCCCATCTTGCTTTTTCCTCCTACACAAATAGTGCAGGTAGATTTCACATTCCATGTCTCACACCTGAGTTCCAGATCCTTGGTTAGCGCAGTCCTATTCCAGAGAGAGAAATCAAGCAACTGAGAAGCAGACTGCTCCCAGAGAGGGAGGGAAAAGCAGGCGATTCGACATAACTGCCTAACAAAGTGTATTTATGAACATCATTGGAACAAATGTCTCCCCATAACCACAGCCATCATCTCCAAATGTCACATCATGGAGACACTGGGAGACAAATGGGACCTGTAACCTGATCTTCTATCAGCTGGTAATGGCATCACTCACCTCCAGACTCCCTCACTAATCAGCATATGACTCACAGTTTCCCTGCAACTTTGAAAGCATTTTGGGGACTAAAAAGAAAAGAAATTAAACTATATGAAAAAACCCATACATTCCATCAGTAGCTTGTTTCTTAATGCATCAAGCAACTGATCATCACAGATGCCTTAAAAGGTGCTGAAATGAATTACCAGGGGCTTAAACTCCTTGGAAATTGATCTGACAGTAGGAGAAATGCAACCATTTTGATATGGATAATTCAAAGCTATTCTTATCTTAGAGCCTTGATTTTCTGACTTTCTTAGCTGTCCGCATCCTGACACCTTCCCTGAGCTCCTAGCTCAGATATCCCCTTTCTTTGTCCCCTTCTCTCCATTTCTGCTTCCACTGCCCTTATCCAGTCCTCCTCCCCTCCTCTTCTCATTGGGAATACTGCAAACGTTTCTGCCGGTCTCTTTGACTCTAAGCTCTTTTCCCTCCAATCTGTGCTCTGATCTGTATTATTACGGTTTGCATATTTGTCTGTTTACTTTTTTTTCATTAAGACTGTGAAGTCTTTAAAATTAGGAACCAGCCATATCTGTTTCTGCCTCTAGAACTTAGCATAAAACATAGCGCAATGTCATGGAGTGGAATTTAAACTATTATTCAAAGAACAATTTAAAGAACATCTTATAATGGCTGTGCTTTGAGCACCAAAAATGTGTCCCAGGAAACTCAGTACAGTACCAGTCCCTTTTGATGAAGACAGATTTTACAGACCATGATGGGAGATATCCTCCCCACTGTCCTATCTGCCTCTTCTTCTCTTCCATTCAGGGCTCATCCTGGATATGGGAAATCATACAGTTCTCTACAGGTGAAATTCTATTAAAATGAACATCAAGCTTTAAATATGTAACAAGGAGTCATACAAACTCTGCCAGAGGGGTCTGTGAAGGTCGGAGAGGTGCCCATGCTGTCAGCCTGGTAAAGCAAAACATCTATGGGCTCATGATATGTATTTAATTCAAATATGCTTCATGGACTGTAGACATATTTATTTTAGGTGGCAAATTTCATGAATTCTAATATTATAGAATTGCAGTAATCTCTTCCCAATTTGGAGTTCTTATTTTTTTTTAAATCCATTTTAACATTCTATTACATATTTTGTTTAAATGTCAACGAAGATTTTTTTTTGTTTTTTGTTTTTTTTTAATAAATTTATTTATTTATTTTTGGCTGTGATGGGTCTTCGTTTCTGTGCGAGGGCTTTCTCTAGTTGCGGCAAGCGGGGGCCACTCTTCATCGCGGTTTCCGGGCCTCTCACTATCGCGGCCTCTCTTGTTGCGGAGCACAGGCTCCAGACGCGCAGGCTCAGTAGTTGTGGCTCACGGGCCCAGTTGCTCCGCGGCATGTGGGATCTTCCCAGACCAGGGCTTGAACCCATGTCCCCTGCATTGGCAGGCAGACTCTCAACCACTACGCCACCAGGGAAGCCCCTGGAGTTCTTATTAAATACACAATTCCGGTTTATGTCAGTTTACTTCTTTATACTTTCTAGAAAACCTCAAGAACTTCTGTTTTAAGTTATGTGTTATATATTTATCAATAATAAAATCTCTTGTGATTTAATAAGAATGTGTGAGGAACTGTATTAAGTGAATACTATGGTCTAAATGTTTGTGGCTCTCCAAATACAAATGCTGAAATCATAACCACCAAATGTGATGGCACTGGTAGGTGAAGCTTTGGGAGGTACATAAGTCATGATGTGGAAGCTTCATGAAAAGAATTAGTGTCTTATAAAAGAGGCCCCAGAGAGAGCCCTAGCCCACTTCTACCCTGCAGACACTGAAAAGTGCCAGCTATGAACCAGGAAGATGACCCTCACCCAAACGTGCTGGCACCCTGATCCTGGACTTCCCAGCCTTTGAAACTGTGAGAAATAAATGTCTGTTGTTTATAAGCTACCCAGTCTGTGGTATTTTTTTATAGCGGCTCACATAGACTGAGACAGTGTATTTAATGTATAATCTCATGTAACTGTACAAAAATTTAAAGATAGATACAATACAATTCCATGACAAAAATACCCCATGGTAACACAATTTCATATAATATGATTGGTAATTAGCTTTCATCCTCTGCCCAACCCCATCTTCAGACAGACACAGGGGTTGGATAAAGTTTTTATTTTCTGCATATGGACGTTAAGATTGGGCAGTGAAATGTCAGTCAGCCTTGTCTGGGAATTAGGGAGGCTGAAGATGTGTCCCTGAATCTGCAACATTCTCCTGGCCCAACAGGCTAAGACAAGACAGGACACACGGAAGTGCAGGAAATTCCAGGGAGCCACAGGGTATAGAACAGCCCCCATCAATATTTAAGCTGCAGGGCACGCCAGCCACCAGAGGGTGCCAGATCACAGTCAGTGAGCTCTCCACAACTCCAGAGTTATTGGGAAGTCATTGGGGGTTGGGCTAGATTAAAGAGTTAATTTCCAGGCAGGACAAGAATGATGACTTTTTCAAATAAGTGTTGTGAGAGAAAAAAGGGAATTGTGAGTAAACTACCCTCCTTGTACCTTCAGGGGGCAGCAGGAGGGTACTGGGGGGTGGTGTAAAGAAGCTGACAACAAATGATTTGAGCCTGCATTTTGGGGACATATGGGACCCAGGAGGCCAACATAATCAACTCTGGGCCGTAAGATCAGAAAGGCCCTGAATATCTAGATGGAGGGCCAGGCACAGAAAAACTAAATTCCTCTTAGCATGCACTTGCCCGCAACAAAGTAAAACAAACACGTAAGCTAAAAATTTCTCCTGAGGAAGAAATGGTGCATAGAATTGACTTGTTCAATCCTCCTCTTTTAAATTGGAGATAATTAAGATGTCACTGACATTGCCATTTTCACTGATTCAATGATTTCATGGAATATAAAGTGCTTCTGAGGGCCTTTACAACCTTAGTCCTCTAAACACTACTTTTTCTTATATTGACTTAAGATCTTAAACCTTCTTGAAATAAGAAATCAAGAATGACCATAGTTATTTCTCAGGACCTAACCCTACGGTTAGGGACAGGTTGCTGCCCTTGTACCTATTTTGACTGAGAAATATGTCCTGAAGTGCTCTGAATGCTGTGCGGGTCTCCAGCAGCCTGCAGGGAGGCGGGGTCTTAAATAGAGCTGTGGGAAGCTGGACCAGCATCCCTGCTACTCCCTGTCAAGCTGCATCCATCGGATTAGGTTAGGAGTTAAGATGTTACACAGTGTGACCAATGGGATTAGAAGCAATAATACAACCTGTCAGCCAGTGCTTTCCTGACAATTGCCGTGTAAGGAGATTGCTTCCTAGAATGTTGAGGAGAGAAGGGGCACACCTGGTGTCGGGGGTGGGAAGGGCTATTTGGTTCCTTATTTAGTGGTGCTTGGTGGGGAGGGAGTGGTAAATCAGTCTTATTTCCCTAGTCTTATTTTAGGATTTTGACTGCAAGCTACAATACTGGAAGACTTTTCTTATAGAACAAGAGTCACAAAAACACACATGCAGCATTTCAGGAGCTGGATGGTTTCCCAGGAGCCAGACCAGAGACATTTGTGAGGCCTTCTGTTTCACAAGGGTGAGAGAGGGTCACCTCTGCCAACCCTGCACTCACACAAGGCCAGGAAATGCAGTCGAAGGTCGAGGACACTTGGCGCCAGCTTGGAGGTGATTGAATCGTGGCTTCTGTTTGCTGGCAATCGGGCTACGGGGCTGGCCCCTTCTTGGCACCAAAGAATACCCTGATGTTGGCAGACAGGAAGCAGATTCAGCTCAGCTCCTGTCTGAACCATGTAGATGCTACGCTTGAATGTGTCTGCTAGGACTGACTTACAGACACATCACTTGACAGATACTCCAGTGGCAGAAAATGCAAATGAGGAAGGGATCTTCAGAGAGAGCATCTCATACTCAGAAGTATGATAAACTCCAAATTTGCAAGGGATCATTGCCCAAGAATTCCTAACCACTGGTTGATTTTCTGTCTGCTTCTTCTGACATCAAGCCTTCCTGACACACATTGACTGCACACAAAGAACCAGAGAGGCGAACTAAAGACCTGACTTTATTTGGGTGAATCATCCTGGATTCTCCTTATTTGTTCAAGGCTAGGCTCAAACCCGTTCCTTTGAAATTGCACAGGCAATTTATAGTGTCACCATTGGGAAAATGGGTTCCGGAGCCATATTACCTGAGACCAAATCCCAAATTCACAGCTTCCTAGCTGTGTGACCTTGGGAAAGTTACTTGAACTCTCTGTGCCTCAGTTTTCTCAGCTGGAACATGAGGATGCTTGTTAGCATCATTCTCATTTAAATGAGTTAATTTGTAAATACTGATCAGTACATGGTACTTAAATGGTAAGTGTTCCATAAATGTTAGACCTTCTATTTCTGACCCTAGGTTCTGCCTCCTCTTTCTGCTTCTAAAGGTCAGTCTTGCTCTTCAGACTTAGGGTTTTATTTGGTTTATGTGGCGTAACACCTGACTATCTCTCAAGGACACTGGCTTGGAGCTCCACAGTTTGATTATCGAGATAACATTTCTCTGTCTCTAGCCTGTCTTTGGGAAACCCGATTTCTGGCATTAGACAAGCGGGTTCCCTGAAATCAGACACAGATTTCACCATCCATATCTCTGTGGTGGAGAATTCTTACCCAAGTGCATTCATTTGGAGGCTTCTTGACACGAGTCATATCTTGGGTTCTTCCTCCCATAAACTGGCTCTTCTGATTCAAGAGATCAGCCTGGAGACTTTCCTCCTCAGCTGACTTTATCCTTAAGGCGCATGGCAGGTACTCAATAAATGTTTTTGACCAACTCTCCAGTTTCTTTTCTAGGCCTAGTCAACTGGTTACAAAGTGTTTTCAGCCTCCGATTTGTAAGAGCAGTATCAGGTTATTCATTTGCCCTCTGGCTGGGGACAGTTTCCCCAGAAAGGGGAGTCACCTCCTGACCATCTTGGGCAACCCATCGAGTTGGCATTTCCTTGAGTTCATGTGTCTCAGTGGGCTTGGCTGTCTATAGGCTATTAACTTGCAAGTTTCAACTCTCTGTCTGGTAAACCTAGGAAAATATAACCCTTGGCATATGAAAACTCTGAATAAAGTGCTGTAGAAAGATGTTCTGGGACATATAGTCAACAATAACAAATATTGTGTCCACATGTGGGAGTCACATATGGAAACTATGACCCTGAACAGTGGTCCTCTACATTGTCCAGGTGGCAAAACACCTGGAGGTCACAGGACACCATCATCCTTGAACAGCTCCAGTGCAAAAGACACAGTTAACCCCAGCATCTGAACCAGGAATGACTTTTATGAGCAGAAAATATGACTAAATTGCTGTGTATAAATGCAACCAAAACCAGAGGAAGGTAACTCAAACCTATAAAATATACATCATGACCTAAGCATGATCACCTATTTCTGAGTCTTTCCATTGACATCATTTGCAAATTTTCATTAATTTGGTCATTGGCAGGTACACAGGAAAGGTTGAATAAGAGCAGGTCCCAAAGTTTCAAGAGAAAACAGGGGGAATAAAGTTTTGAAACGAGAAAATTGTATCCCCATTAACTTATTTTTTATGTGAAAGAAAATGTCTGAGATTGTTTGATTTTTACAGAGGAAAACTTTAGAGCAAGAGGAGAAACAATAGTATTTGCCCTCTTAGATTGCTCCCTGGTCTTAGAAGGTTGGGTAGTGGGAGTAGAGGTAGAGCAGGACAACTTTCAGTAAGTTCCAACTCATTCTCTCTTGTGTTTTCCATTCAAGTTTCTCCTATCTTGGGCCACTCTCTGATCCTTTGGATGACTCAAGGGTCTAATTGAAGTTGCCTGTCATTGGCTACTCTCAGACTCTGGACCTCTGATTTGTAAAAAAAAGGGCATCTCATTGTTCCTTCCATGCTCCCCCAAAGAACCTCAGAGTCTCTTCTTGAAGATAGCCCCATGGAAAAGCACAGGGTCACCTACATAACACTCCCTAGACCTTTCTCTTCTCAAGCATCTCCTTTTAGTTCCTTCACAAGTAGCCCTCCTTCTCCTTAATTTGTCCCTTATGTTGCTCCTGATGGCGTAAAGTTGTAGCTTGCCTTTTATTCTTTATGGCCGAAGACTGTGTTTTCCTATTCAATAGAAGACTTTCTATTGGACTAGTATGCATAGGTTTCAGTCAGATCCTCACATACGAACCAAGGGAATTCTGCCAATGTGGTATTCCTAAAGGACATTGCAATGCATGGGGAATTGGCAATCCATAGTCTGATCAGACCAGAAACCCAACATCCCAAAGGATGGGAGTTCTTCTACAAATGCCTGGCATTCTCACAGCCCCTTCCTGGGAATGAGGCCAAAGGCTGTGTCTTCTGCAGCCATGTAGACTTGTTTCCCTGACCACAACTCATTGGGCCATGTATTTGCACAACAGCTGTCGACAAACAGATATGTGCTAGACTTAAGGGAGTCCAGGGACCTAGAGAATGTTTCACAAAGGGACTCTTCCCACTAGGATGTCCTATAAGGGATAGTGACAAACGGACTTAATCTGATCCATCTATGTTGGGAACATGGATACATGGTGCACTTCAGCATGGCACAGAAGCTACAAGACAGACAGCAGTAGAGGCAGCTATAGTAGTGGGAGTGGAAGGTGAGACTCATCTCCATAGCAAGTATGGAGAACTTGTTACAGTGAGAGGTCGTTCTCAGCAGTTATAAAGGTTTGGCAAGATGAATTGCTCTGGCTATACCTCTGGGTCACAATTATATGCTGAATGTTGTTCTCGTTCTTCATGAAGTCTGACTATGTTATTGCTCAGATGGTTTCCTCTGTTTCCTTACTTTTCAAGATGCTTTTAAAATAGTTTCCCATCAGCTGATGTAACTTAAGTGTTTCTCTCTTCTTTGTAACCTGAAAGATTGTCCCCATCAGAGGGACATATCACAAAGTCTCCTTTGGAATTCTCTCTCTTAGACATGAGCTGTGGTCTAAATCAAAAACTGAAATATGAAAAATCAGAGAACACCCATACTCCTCATGAGGTCCTGTTAAAATATGATATTGTATTTTCACATATGCCATACTAAATTCTGATCATCCTAAGCCAAAAAGATAACAGACTATAAAATGTTAACAGAAAAAAAGACTGATGCAGGAATATCTTCCGATAGCTCATAAGGGGACCCACTCGGAACACTAGAGTTGATATAAAGATTATTTTAAGCTGAAGAGATTTGAGATTCAACAGATGCAGAAAGAAACCTTCTTAGAGCTTCCGTTGTCTGACAGAATAAGGGAAGAATCAGAATAAAGCAAAAGGTCTGAAAATGAGGACTGCCATAAATTCCCTTTTCAGGGTGGGTTTGCTCCCAGGAGAGAGACCAAGAA
Source organism: Balaenoptera ricei (assembly GCF_028023285.1). Taxonomy (NCBI): domain Eukaryota; kingdom Metazoa; phylum Chordata; class Mammalia; order Artiodactyla; family Balaenopteridae; genus Balaenoptera; species Balaenoptera ricei. Next base: position 55,232,396 of record NC_082646.1, on the reverse strand, counting down.
TAAAGCTACCATAAATCTCCTCTCCTGGGGAGTTTTATGATCCTAAAGAAGAGGAAAAACCACTCCTATCTGTATAGACAAACATTATCACAAACTTTCTTATCTCCCATTTGTTCTCCTAAAAAACCCATTTGTCTTTCCTATAGAAATCTATTTGGTCTTCTCATAGGAACCCTCCCTACGAAGTTGGGTATAGAACCCTAAAATATAACCACTTCTTTGAATTACTCATCACTGAGCACTTCCATATGTATGCTCATTGCATGTGTAAATAAACTTTTTCTCATGTTAATCTGTTTTTTCCATCAGTTTAATTTGCAGTCCCCAGGTGATAAACCTAAGAGGGTAGAAGAAAAGTTTTCCCTCCCATATACCAAACAATTTACTTCAGTTCACTTAAATATAGTCCATCCTATGTTCAATTATAATCTATTTCAGTTAACTTAGACAGAGGGTATCTAATTTATAAGAATTTTCTAAGTGTCAGAACTTCACTATGCATTGCAAATAAAGGACTCTCCTTTGGCCTTCTCCAGAGATTAAAAACAATGCTTCACAGGAAAGAAAACCAACCCATTCAAGCCAAAGAGATCTGCACACTTAATATGAGTCACTTGTACCAACTGCGATGGACCCTACTGACAAAAGTCTGTTGAGAATGCCATTTCGAAACTACAAGATTTTGCTCAAGACAAAACAGAACAGAAAAATAACACAACAGTATTGCTCTCTACCTCCCTTGGTCCACCAACATGTCCCTGCTAACCATAAACACTTGAGCATAGAATAAGTATAAGAAAACTTAACCATATATATATATGATTTTTTTTACCTTTATTAGACTTTCCCATCAATGTCCAAGAACATCATGATTCAAGTTTTCTTGTGAGCAGCAATAATGTTTATCCTAAGATGAAAAAACACAGAAAAATATGTAAACTCAGAGACTGCCTACTTTTAAATCTAGTAATTAACAGTTTATAGAAGGAGATAAAATAATGGAAAATGCAGGAGAGTTCTTCATGGCAATGGTCAAAGACAGCTAACAGTGATAGTTTGCCTAAAAGCCAAGAAAACCAGTAATAGATGGTTTTCTTGGATCTTTCTTCTAAAGATTTTTTGGAATATAGGCTGGCTCTTTTGGAAACAGACTTGTATTCCATGCAGTCCTGGCAGGCAGTCACTATATCTTGTAAAAAGAGAGGAAAGAATTTTTTCGTGTGTCAGAAACGTGGCCAAACGATTTAATGACTCAGAGTTTCCTTTTCCTCATCTGTAAAATGAGGGTGGTAGTACCTGCCCCATAGTCCTGTGATGAGGATTAAGTAGATGATGTGCAAAGCTGGCCCCACATTGCCTTGCACACAGCAGACACTGCATATACACTAGTGCTCCTTTCCTCTACGATCCTCTCCCCCACTGTCCTTTGCTTCTCTTGTAATTACTTCCAATACCTTATCACAGGGTTTGCTCCATGATATTTAAAAAAAAAGAAAAGAAAAACATAAAATATCTCTATGACTTCAAAATAAAAGTGGGAAGAAAAGAGATGACATCAACTTCACATTTAATAATAGGAACAGCTCAATGGATTGAATGCTCCCTATGTGCTAGGCCCTGTACTAATAATTTTATATCAGTGATTTCTTTAGCCCTCACAACAACCGTACAGAGAAGGTGCTATTAGAAAACTGAGGCATGGAAAAGTTAATTCCCTCCATTCAGACTGCACAGCTCCAAGGTGGTAGAGCTGGGATTTGAGTCCACGGGGGTCTCACCTCAGCCTCGTCGCCTTCACCACCCCTTCACACTGGCTTCACCATACTCTGCACCACGGGACTGTCATGTGCTCCAAGTCATGTCACACACTCCATTTTTCTGTCTCTTCCCTTTCCCTTCCCCTTCTTTCCTTTTCCTTCCCTCCTTTTCTTTTCCTTTCCTTCAACCTTTATTTTTAATCTGAATTCACTCTTTTGCTTATTTTGTTCCTCTGTTTTGCTTTGACCAACTGGGATGGAATATTAATCACTATAGGAAAACTGAGTTATCTGTCTGGGGTCAGCCTTTTACTAGCTGTGTCACTCAAATGAGTCATTTAACTTCCATGAACCTTGAGGGGTTTTTTTGCTGTAAAATGAATGCATTAGACAAGATGATACCGTAAGTCCCTTTCCAGTTTACTGGTCCTTTCACTGGCTCCTTTGGAAGTAGTCTTAGATCATGCTGATGTCAAGATCTTCATGGATATATAACAATTGTGGCTCTAACATACTCACAAGTTTGCTTGCTTTAGCTGAAGCTAAAATTCAGGGAAGAGATGTTTATATTCACCTACACTCTTTACAGAGCTTACAGATGAAGATACTGAAGTTCAAAGAGGATAGGGAACTTACTCAAGGCCACACACACGTGAAAGAGCTAAAATTTGAAACCAAGTTTATCTGTCTAAAGCCCATGTTCTTTGCAATATTCAAAAAAGTACTAACCAGGCAAATTAACTGACTCAAATTGGCCTCGTTTCTGAGATGTGAGTCAAAATTTAGGATGGTAATAATAACCATAGCCAGTATACATTGTGAGCTTGTTATGTGCCAACAGTGATGTGGGAACTTTACATATATTATCTCACTTCATCTTTTCCATCAAACCAAATGCCAGGTATGATCATCACCTTCTTTAGATAAATGAGAAAATTGAGGCACTATGACTAACATTCCTCACCCAAGACACAGAGCTAATAAGTAGGGGATCTCAGACTTGAACCAAGAGCAACTAAAAAGCTGGCTGAGGCTAAGATTTATCATGCTCACCGGCACGTGGCATTTAGGTTTCATTGTCAAGTTCATAAGCTGCAGTTGTGAATACCAGAAGAGAAAGGTGGAGAAGGTTAGTGTGAGGGTGACCATAAACACAGCTTTGTCATTTAGGAATTCACAGACTCCAGGAAAGGAGAAGAGAAGGAGTTGTTTTAGAAAGATTTGTCAGAGACTGCTGAGACCTTGCCTCCTACACTGTCTCCCCATTAAAATTGCCAGCTATTGTATTTCTGTCTTGACAATGAGAAAAGAAGTGACAAAGTGCATTTCAGGGGACGATGTGTGTCAGTGAGGTGTGCTGCATATCCTTCACACTTAGGGAGTCAGACCTGTGTGCGGTCTATCCTTGGGTGGAGGGAAACGGAGCTCCAAGAAGAAAGCACATAAAGGAAACGGTCAATGAGTGAAAGAAGTCTTCTTTATGCGGCTAGATCCAGATTCACCAAGAAAAATGCTTTCCAGATGCATTCAGAACACGAGGACATGATTAGGATGGAGAAGGCATTCAAGTCTGTTTGGCTTCTGTGGAGGATTTGTTTGTATATTCTAATTGCATCATCATTTAGCTTTATTTCATCTGAAACCTGGCTGCCAAATGAGCATATTGATTACCTGTCACAGATGCATATTTCTCAATTACAAGCCATCAAGGCTTGTAAAATCTCAACCACATCAGGACCCAGGAGTGGATTTTAGATTGACTGTGAGTAGTCACATTAGTTATCTGCTAGTGAGTATCAGCTACAAGGCTGGCACCTACCAACTACACATGCTGCCTTACTTAAATGTCATAACCCCCTGCAAGGTAGACATAATTGCCTTTCTATCCCTTCAATGAGGAAACAGAGGCACAGGACAATTAACAACCTTGCCCAAGGCCACACAATTAGTAAGTGGTAGAGCAGGGATTTGAACTCATGTGTAACTTCAAATTCCATGGGGCTTCCCGCCACATACAGGCAGTGAATGCACTGGTTCGAAGTGTGGACTTTGATGTCATGCTGCTTGGCTTGAAGTCCCAGCTCTGTCTCTTCCTAGTTCTGTGATCTCGAGGAATTTTCTCTTTTTTTAAAATATTTATTGAAATATAGTTGATTTACAATGTTGTGTTAGTTTCAGGTACACAGCAAAGTGAATAATATATTTAATTTTTTAGATTATTTTCCATTGCAGGTTATTACAAGATATTGAATATAGTTTCCTGTGTTATACAGTAGGTCCTTGTTGGTTATCTATTTTACATGTAGTAGTGTATATGTTTTAATCCCAAACTCCTAATTTATCCCTCTCTCCCCCTTTCCCCATAAGTTTGTTTTCTATGGCTGTGAGTCTATTTCTGCTTTGTAAATAAGTTCATTTGTATCATTTATTTAGATTCCACATATAAGTGATACAATATTTGCCTTTCTCTGTCTAACTTACTTTGCTTAATATGATAATCCTTAGGTCCATCCATGTTGCTGCAAATGACATTATTTCATTTTTTTATGGCTGAGTAATATTTCATTGTACATATATACCACATCTTCTTTATCCATTCATCTGTCAACGGACATTTAGTTTGCTTCCATGTCTTGGCTATTGTAAATAGTGCTGCTATGAACATCAGGGTGCAGGCATCTTTTCAAATTACTGTTTTCTTCTTTTTTCTGGATATATGCCCAGGAGCAGGATTGCTGGATCATATGGTAACTCTATTTTTAGTCTTTTAAGGAACCTCCATACTGTTCTCCATAGTGGCTGCACCAATTTGCATTCCCACCAACCATATAGGAGGGTTCCTTTCTCTCTACACCCACTCTAGCATTTATTATTTGTAGACTTTTTCATGATGGCCATTCTGACCAGTGTGAGGTGATACCTCATTTTAGTTTCCAAACCATGCGACCAACAAGGGATTAATTTCCAAAATGTACGAGCAGCTCATACAGCTCAATATCAAAAAACAAACAACCCAATAAAAATGGGTAGAAAAGCTAAATAGACATTTCTCCAAAGAGAACATACAGATTGCCAACAGGCACATGAAAAGATGCTCAACATTGCTAATTATTAGAGAAATGCAAATCACAACTACAGTGAGTAAGCTTTTTAACATCTCTGTCTCAGTTTCCTCATCTGTAGAGCCAGGGAAATAATATTTCACAGAGTTCCCAGGATTAAATGAGCTACTATATGTACAGCATTTAGACTAGTGCCTGAGATGAGGAGTGACCATTATTTCTACATCCTCTGAATGCTGTGAAAAAGAAACTATAAATCTTTGACCTTCAAAAACTTGCTGTAGGCACTCTGTATTTCCAAAGACTTTGCAACAATTCGATTTTCCTCACAGCAACCTAGCCCTTCGGGTCACACCACTATCTCTCACTCTTAGACTGAGATGTGAGGACCCACTGTGTTGAAATATTTTCAGTTCATACAATTTATGATCCTCCTTATTACATCTGAAGACACACATAATAATGCTATTTATTTGTATTCATCCACATGCTTTGGATATCTTGGGTCTACTCCTCACCGTAACCTCACACTTAGGTGCTATTACCTCCATTCCACAGATGAAGATGATACGGGCCATGCAGTTGTGAAGATTTGCCTAAGTTCACATAGCTGGTGTATAGAAAGACTGGGATTTGAACCGTAATCTGAATGTATCCTAAATTTGTATGCTTGCCTCCAAATGGTGATACTTAACCACTGATGATTTTTCCTTGTCCCCGATGTGAACTTTTTTTTTTTAAATTTTTTTGGAGTATAGTTGATTTACATTGTTGTGTTAGTTTCAGGTATACAGCAAAGTGAATCAGTTATACATATACGTATATCCACTCTGTTTTAGATTCTTTTCCCATATAGGCCATTACAGAGAACTGAGTAGAGTTCCCTGTGTGATACAGTAGGTCCTTATTAGTTATCTATTTTATATACAGTAGTGTGTATGTGTCAATCCCGATCTTCCAATTTATCCCTCCTCCCACACCCCCGGTAACCATAAATTTGTCTTGTACATCTGTAACTCTATTCCTGTTATGTAGATAAGTTCATTTGTACCCTTTTTTTAGATTCCACATATAAGCAATATCATACAGACAAATATCATATGATACTGAGGTGAACTTTTAAACATTGGGTAAGTTTCAACCCACCCATCTATCATCTTCCCTGATTTTTATCTATTGAACACATGTTTTACAGAACCCTTTCTACATTCCACTTTATTGGGTGTTGCGTGGACAGAGATGAACACAGGCACCGTCTCTGCATCAAGCTCACAGCCTAGGGGGGTGATCTACAATTACACACTTGAAGTGTCCTAAGAAGGAAATGATGAAAATGCAAGGATGGAGAAAATTGAGGGCAACAGGCCAGTGGATGGCACAGCATCTCTCTGAGAAAATGTCATTGAAGCTGAGATGACAGTGAGAAGGAGGCAACATGTAATGAGTGGGGGAGGGGTTCCTGGCAGAGGAGGACCGTGTGCACAGATCCTGAGACAAACAGGAGCATGGGAACTGGAAGAAAGCATGTGCAGTGGGGGAGAACAAGAAAGAGGAGGGTGGAGACAGGGGTAGGGATGTGCACGAGAGGCTGGAGGAATGGGCTGAGGCCACATCATTCAGGGTCCAGTGGGTCACGGTGAGGCATCGGGTTCTGAGTCCTACAGAGCCTCATATAGCCTTTGTTGGTAGAAGGTCATTCTCACATCTCATTGTCATCACAACCTTACTGATCTGTTTCCCTGGCAGACCATGAGCTTCTTAGGAGCCTAGGACAGTGTTCAGGACAAAGCTCACATTCAACAAACTGAATGAAAGAACAAATAGCATCTGATGACACTGCAGTTCTATATGATTCTTATTGCAAGACAGATATAATAAGACTGGAGTAAAATAAGAAATGAGTGTTTTTGTTCCTGGCTAAGAATCCAATCAATCAGATATATTTACATATATATTTGCACTTATGTAGAAATAGGTAGGTATTATGTATTAATAATTATGGCTGCCATTAATATTGAATAGTTTGGCACTGGGCTCAGTGTTATACATGCAAACTATTTAATTTTCATGACAAGAAACATGAAGTAGTTACTGCTAATCCCTATTTGAGAGAAAACAACAACAGCAAAACAACAAAAAGCCAGGGCAGTTTAAATAAATCACCCCGGGGAACAAAGATAGTATTTAACAATGCTAGAACTTGAACCTGGTCTACGTACTTCACAACTTTATGAGATTTATCCTTCAAGGTAGTTATCCTTGGAATGTTTTAAAGTTTAAAAATTGTAAAGCAATTATACTCCAATAAAGATGTTAAAAAAAATTTAAAACATAATCTATGAAAGTAATTGTCATTGAAAGGAAATGAGTAATAGTAAACACCAAAACTAGAAACATAGAGTTTTTAACAATAATTAATGGTTAATAAAAATAGAAAATTTGATAGAGTCATTAATAATGCTTAGAAAAGAATATGGAAAAAACAGAAAGCACTCAGTGCATTAGAATGGTGTTCTACAGATGCATTTGTTTTAATTTTCTTTATTTTGATCATGTTGCTTTATATTACACAAAAATTAGCAGGAAAAGGGAAGCAATGGGAGGTGATTTTCTAAAAATGGCTGACCAACAAGCTGGCTGAACAAACCAATATTTGTATTCTTCATTCTTTTTCTATTACTAGCCCTAGTTGACCTTAAATAGAAGGCCTCCTTTCTCCCCCTGCTTTCTAAATAACTCCTATTCATTCTTCAACACCCAGATCAAATTCCTCTCAGCCTGGGAAGCCCTTCTTGGCCTTCTAGGGTCCTACTATACCACATCCTTTTCTTTCCTACAGTTTACAAAATATTATAGTATAATTTTTTTGTTTTATTCAATGCAGAAACCTAAGCCCTACACTTAGTAGGCTGTTTATAAATAGCTGTTGAGTAAATGAATAAGTTAATTATTCTATCAATCATTCTCTTTTAATGCAAAGGCTGCCAGGTGGTAAACAAAGGGAACAGAAACATATACTTATTCAAATGTGTCAGAAACCACTCTGGACACTTTGTTCAAATGACTACATTTAGTATTTATAACAACATTTTTGAGTATGTACCTCTATTTCCATTTAATAGATGGGGAAACAGGCTCAAAGAAGATAAACTTCAAATTAGCAGGAACTAATTTAGCTCTCCTGAGGGAGACAGGACAAGTCATAGGAAAAGAGTATTGTGGATTTGAAGAGAGATTTAAAAAAATAAGATGAAAAGATGCTGAGCAGCATTTGCAGCGAGAGTCTGAGATGAAATCTCTGCTCCCCTGGCCCTGGTTTCTCTATAGGGCAGGGGAGCATAGAGGTTAAGAGCATGAGGGCTGGGGCCAGCCCACCTTGGTTTGAATCCTAGCTCTACCACTCTCTACATATGTGACCTTGGGCAATTGAGTAACCTTTTTGAGATTCAGTTTACCCATCTGTAAAATGGGGATGATAATAATAGCATTTACCTCACAGGGATATTATGAGGATGGAATGAGGTAATATGAGCTTAAATCATCCTTGGCACTTAGAAAGCTTAAGTGTGTGAACTATTATTATTCAATGCTTTCATCAGGAACAAAGAAACAGACAAAGTTACACATTAAATAATGAGTATTGCCTTGTGGGACACAGACAAATTGTGGCCTGACCAGAGGAGGGTAAGCAGAAAAGAGGAAGAGTGTCCATATATTGAAGGGGTCCTTGAAAACGTTAGTAATTGTGGAAGCAGAATATTCAGGAAGGACATGGCAGCTGCTAATTAGGCAATGCTTACTCTCTACAAGGGAGTGTGCCAAGCTCTCAGCACCATCACCTTGTTAACCCTCATAAGACCACCATGAGAGAAGGCCTCTTTTAAACATTTTCTTAAATTTTATACTGTTCATTTTACGCTGAGGAAAATTAGGGTCAGATTACTGATATGATTTGATCATGGTTACAAAGTAAGTAGGCACAAGAGCTGGGATTCAAACCCAGATTTATCTTGGGCCAAAACTCATGTCCATAGCACCATGCTATGCCGCCACCCCACCGGTCCCCTTCTTCCTCCTGAGGGTTTGTCAGGAACCAAAGTCAGGGGAAGAGGAAATTAATTTATTCTGTGTCGTTCCAGAGGGCAGAATGAACATAGCATATAAGGAAGGAAGTTTGGTTCAACATTAGAAAAGATCTTTAGCTATAATGAGTCACCTGTGGCATCAGGGAACTACCTTAAGGAGTCAGACAGTCATTGAATTTTACCTCCGTTTCCTACCAGCGAGGACTATATATGTACTAACATTCTCTAACGCTCAGTTTTCTCATGTGCAACGTTAATATAAGAATCCTTAATTCACTTGGTTGTTTGGAGAATAAGATTATGTACGCAAATTGCTGATCGCCAACATGGGTTTGCTCCTTCCATCTACCCCATTGTTTAAGCAATTAGAGCTGTTCTATAATGCAGTGGGTGGTATTTATTCGTATTTCTATTACCCGTCCCTGGAAGTGTGTAAGCAAAGGGTAATGGCAAAGTGATCGGGCTCTGCAGTGCCAACTCCAACCTCAATGGATAGAAGAACTTCAGAGAACCTCCAGCCCTAAGATTCTACGAAATTAGAAAGAACAGATAATAAAAGGTGACGAGAAAAGAACAGATGATTACAAAAAAGGATTCAAAATGATCTTACTCATTTGATCAGGGTGTTAACATTAAGACTACAAAACTGAACAGAGGTAAACATAAAAAAAAAAAGATTTGCATTTAAATGTGAAAACAACAACAACAACAAGAGCAATAACAGAAACACAGTCTTGGTTGTAGACAATGGGGAGGTAGGGTTTGGTCCCGATGCAAGTGAAAACGTGCTGGGGTGTTCTGTCAATCACCAGCTTAATGTGCGACGCGATTTCTAAAACAAACAAAGAGCGACAAAGAATAACCTTAATTATCTAGGTTGCATTGCAGTTTTAGAGATTCAGTATCTGTTAGTAGAACTGTTGGTGCAGGAGGGAGTGGACTGCTTTGAGAAGCCTTCAGAAAGCAAAATGAGAACAAGGAGAGAAACTTATAGTTAAAAATGTAATGATTTGTCCAAATTCCTATTGAGAACCAGGAATAGATACTATCAAGAAGACATGATTTTGAATCTTGACCACATATCTTAATTTCAGCCTGAGACTTTAAACAAAGGAATTCACCATTAGAGCCAGTTTTCTCATCTCTAGCCTGGAGGTTTTTTAATACCTGTCTGATAGGAACATTGGAACAGTTAAGACCATGTACGCTAGAAAGACCAACACGATGCCTTTCACAGAGCAGGTGAAGAGTTAGTTCCCTCTAACCCCTTCCTAATTCCTCATGCCCTCGGCTTCCTCCCCAATGCCATGTCTCCCCATCCTGCGTCTGAAAGGAATGAGTGAATTTCCACCGAACTGCTCCAAACATTTCATCAACGTTTCCCCTGACTTAATATACCACTCCGGGAAGATAAACACTGGGTTCTGTCAACAGAGGCAGGCTATGAATCCAGAGAAGACAGTTCCTAGCAATTTTGTCAGCAAAATTGTAACAATAAAGGCCCAAACAACACTTCATCTCCCTGCCAGTTGTCTTGAAAGGGCAGGTTACTTTTTCCTCAATCTTGGCACATCCATTTAAGGTAGACTTACAAGCCAGGCAGGTGTAAAGTGCAAGCTAGCACTTGTTCACATTAGCAATTATCAATGGAAAACTATACAAATGCAAAGCCTTGGCATTACGGTTACCCTGGCAACCATCAGTCTGCAGAGGCCCAGCAGAGGCAGACATGAAAGCTTGACACCATTGCCCTGAAAAAAAATGGCTTCTCTTTCTCTATTTTCCCTGGTTACTTTTTGTGTTTGTCATTGCAAGCCCCAAAAGAAAATACTTCTTATCATCTACCTGGCATTTGGGAATCTATCTAAGACTTAAATTGACAATTGCATGTTTTTGATGAATAGGTATTGAGCACCTACTATGTGCTAGGCACTGTGCAAGATAAGCCACTTTCAAGCTAGAAAAAGAAATTTATTTTTCCTGCCTTCCTTCTTTTTTTGCTTCCTTCCTTTTTCCTTTCCTTCCTTCATCCATTCACTCAATAACATTACTCAGGGAATCATGTGGGCCAGGCACTGTGCTTGACACAGCTGATGCAGAGATGCATAAGAACTAGTTCTTACCCTCAGGAAGTTCTCCATGTAGTTATATTGATAAGCCATAAGAACACAAGACCCATAGGTGAAGGCAAATGCGACTATAAAAAAGGCAAAAAACAATCTCGCCTAAGGATGTTAAGAGACTAACCAAAGAAAATGCTTCAGAGATTTGAAAAGGTAGAAGTAGAATGCAAAGTATTATTCATTCTTTAATCTATTCACTCATTTCTTTACTTACAGATTTGTGGATGATCTAGTTGGTAAAAGAAGCCCAATGAAGAATAATAAGTTTGGAAAAGAGAGATGATAAGAAATAGAGAAAAGATGGTTAAGGATAGGCTGGGAAAGGACACAACACTTACTAAGCTCCAGCTGCAAACCAGATACCACATCTGATCTAATTTGACACTCAAAAACTTAGTAAGACCGTTGTATGCTTTTTTTTCTTCTTGCTCTTTTTCTTCTTCTCCTTCTCCTCCTCATTATTATTATTATTGTTAATCCCATTTTATAGATGATCAGATGAGGAAATTGCTGTCTCAGGGAGGCTAACTCACTTGGAATCAACAATGCTTACATTCAACCAAGTGTCTGATTCAAAGCCTGTGCCCTTGTTGCTATGTCATGAGGGAGTAAGAAAATGCAAATTCATGAAATGGAGACAGAAAGAAATGCACCAGAAACATGGCACTTGAGGAAGAGATGATAATAATCGGTGGCGCTCATGGGTATCGATTTCCTCCGGAAGGCCTTGACTTTGGAATATTTAACCTTTAATTTAGCAGAGACTCTGACAACCAAAAAATACCAATTGCCTCTTGACATCGTTTCTAAGTTCCATGACAATCCCCACAGAAAGAGCTTTCAAAGAGACTTAAAAATGAAAGGAGAGGTAACATTAGTGAAAGGAAAATAATTGTTTTAAAAACTGAGCTGCATAGCACCATTAGACGCGTGGTCCACTGAAGCCACACACAGGGATAGTGTGGGGACAGCAAGGCAGGAACTGGTCCGGTGCTTATTTATGGATGAGAAAACTGGGCTCAGGGAAGCTAGTGACTCCTCTAAGCTCACATGTCTGTTACTTGATTAAACCACTAGGCACTTCTTTTTTCATATCTATCAGCAGAGAGGAATTTGCCAGTAAATTTTAACTTAAGAAAATGTGGTCGTGTATCATTTACAACCAACAGTTTAGGCCCAGAATTAGTACTGTAGGATCTTACTACTCAAAGTGTGGTCCAGGGGCTGGCAGCATTACCTGGAAGCTTGCCGGAAATGCAGACGCCCTGAATCTGCATTTCAATGAGATCCCCAGGTGATGTGTGTACACATTACAGTTTGAGGAGCCCTGAGAAGAAATGGCATATGCTATAGAGAGAAGATGGGCTTTGGGGCTAAATTCACCTGGGGTTTAAATCTCAACACAAATATCTGAGTCATGAGCATGATTTGGAGAGTTAGGAAAGAAAGGGAAAAGCATTCAGGGAGAAACAGTAACTTGGGTGAAAGTACAGAGGTGTGACTGTTCAAGGGACAGCAAGTGGCTTAACACATGGTCTGATGTTCTTCCCCAATTGTGCAGATAAGCTAGAAATAGGACTTAGGAGCCAGGATGAATAGTCAACTGTTATTCTCTGGTGAATGGGAAATAATTAATGCTAAATACTACAACGACAACAAAAACAATTCTTTGTATATATTATTATAGAGTTTAACTGTATCTGACACATAGGTACTCAATAAATATTTGCTGACTGACTGAATCAACATAAAATATTTTTACATCCATTTTCTCATGGGGTATTTCCAACACCTCTGAGAGATAAAAAGAGCCGGAATTATTTTCTGTATTCTTATTACTATCTTCCTCCATTTTCTAGAAAACCACAGTTTGGGTGGAGAAAATATTCTGCATTAAATGATACTTTAGTAAATTAGTTCTCAAATTAAAGTCTTAGGACTCAAAAACACACCCTCTTTTTAGCCAACTAGTCCTCAATTCTTTGGCTTCATACTTTTGTCAGTTCACATCTGAGATCTCATCCTGAGAACTAAGTACACACAGAGAATGAGGGAGTCAAAAGTTGTCCCAGTGTGTCATGGTTACCAGCCCTCTTCTTTGCAGAAGTCTACTACGTGGCTTTCAGTGCTACCAATCCATGTGTCTCCCAAAGGTGGAAGAGTGGCCTCTGCTAATTGGAGCTAACAAGCTTCTGTGCACATCTTGCTCTGTCATCAAGGTGGACACTGTGTCTCCAGATAACCCAAGAACCAGTCTCCCTTCCCCAGTTTTGGTTGATAGTTCCTGGGTTGTTTTTCCATTCAGAGATAATTACATTCTTGGGACTTAAAGTAATTCAACCTATAGAAAGACTTACCAAGAGAGGCAAAAATTAGCAAAGCAAACAACTTAGTGACTCACAATTTAGTAGACTTACTATGAGGCCACATGTCAGCTTCCTAAAGCCTATTTCAGATGACTGATGACTAAAGGTGCCTCTCTCAAGTAAATAACTAGTGTCTAGAAAGAACAAATTCCCAGGTGGTGAGAAATGGTGGTTCTAGAAAACTCTGTGGTATAATGAAAGACCTGGACTTGGGAATCAAACTGAAACAAATGGCCAGTTCTGATATTAATACCACCACCACTCTCCCCTAACTAGATAACATTTACCAAACATGTACGCTGTGTCAGGAAGAGTGTTAACTGCTTCCCCAGGCATTATTTTATTTAATCCTCACAATGATCTTATTATTATCCCTGTTCTGCAGCTGAAGATGTAAGGTCTTGTGTTCAAGAGGCTTCAGAACTTGTTCCAGTCAAACAGCTGTAAAGAGGTGTAGTTTCAAATCCAGTCCCATCCATCTCTAGAACTCACTCACTTGACTATTACATTATGTGCCTCCTATATAATTTTGATGACTTAGAACCATTTATTTAGCCTCTCAAGGACATGGTTTTCCCAATTTGAAAACAGGAAGATAATGCACACAAAGATCAATAGCTAATGTATATGAAAGTGCTAGAAGAGTGGATGGCACACAGTAGGTACTCAATAAATATTAATATTTTCCTTCTTTCCCTCTTGAGAAGTCCTAGAAGGAAAACAAACAAACAAACAAAAAAAAAACAACCTGTTATCTAAACATCGGCTCTGTAATGCTTGCAATGGTTTTGATTACAAATAACTTCATTTTCCCTGGAGCTAGTCAACAGGATTTTGAGTTCTCAGACTAGATTTGTAGGCAATTCTGACGGGAGCATGGGATCTGTTACAGAACATAGGAGCTCTTTTTTCTCTCCCCCAAGTGGGAGTTAATAGCAGTTTAGTGCTTGAAAGACACTGTGGTGCCACATGCTTGCTAAGTCCCACCAAAATGCTATTGACAGGCTTGGCAAAGCAACCTCAATTTGGAGTGCCTCTGATGTTTACTCTTAGCTTTAGATTGGAGTAACCTGTGGCAAAGTCTTCAGCATCTTCTTGACTCTTTTCCCTTCAATTTACCTCACTTTGGGAGAGAGAAGTAACACAAAGGAGCCACTGCCAGAGATTTTTCATATGCAGCAGTAAAATGCAAGGAACACTATCTAGTTTCCCACTTTGCTGTGAGAAGCAAATGAGATAAATGCTGTTGCATGTCTAACTCATTGTGAGTGGTAACTAGTCCTTAGTTCCTGCTTTCCAAGGTCTTAAGAAGTCACAAAAGAGTCATGAACGAGCTCTTCCATTGCTTCTAGAAAGGTTTAGCAAATGATCATTCCAAATAAAATGTGTATGTAAAGGATTTTCCTAGGAATGCCTATTCTGCTGTGCAAATGAGGAGTCCAAAGATAGCTTTTCCATTTGAAGATAAGAGCTGATGAATGAGATGATGGCCAGCTCATACTCAGAAAGTTCATGAAAAAGCTTCATAAAGACCAGTTAATAAATAGAATTCAAGGAGAGGTTCTAGTAGCAAGAAGCATTAAGTCTAGAGAAGCGGTACCAGGGATTTGTTTGCTATCATTAAATACATGGGCAGTTATTCTAAGAAGAAAGCCAAATTTGGAAGGCACCTCTGTACAATAGACAGAATTAAAGACAACTGAGTCATTGAAACACAGTTATAGGGTGTGAGACAAGGTGAAAGAAGGCTTTCTGAGTAATGTGAGTGATTACATCCTAACATAATTTAATAGGTAGGCCAAAACCATGTGCCCCTGAAATGTACCTGTAACCTACTAAGAAAGAGCCCTCCTCAGGGAATTTTTAAGATTTTTGCTTGATCCCCAACTCTGCCCTTTCAATACTCTATGACCTTTGAAGCGTCTTGAACCTCAGTTTATTTCTCACTTATTAAATGAGGATAATGCAGAATGTGACCCTTTATTTGGTGCATATTATGGTGAATTTTCAGGTATTTTTTAGATGTGATATCACTGAAGTCTCTATAACAAATGCCTGAGGTAGCTCTCCCTATTTCTGGATTTTATATGAGAAAACTGAGGCTCAGGTTCTCAAGTAACTCGCAAAGCCCCACAGTTAGCAGATGGCAGAGTCTAGATGGGTGGCCCAGATTGTCTGATTCTAAAACTTGTGTTCTTTTCACAACGTGACACTACTCTTCTCAGAGAATTGCACAAGATAATGGACACAGAGGCAAGTGATGTATCTGGCACACCACAGGCACTCAATAAATGTTTGTTGAATCTGAGGCCAAAATGATAAAGTACCACCCATCTTGTATTATGTACCACATATAATTAACTTTAAAGTGACAGAGATGGCTTGGCAAACACACTATGAATGGAAAAGTAGTTACCATGGGAGACTGGACACTCTTTCTAAGATCCACCCTTGTACAAGGTATTTCTAAACTCTTCCTGGTGAACTATAATTGGAATTTGAAACACCAACCATGATTAACTTGGCTTGGGCTTGTGTATCAGAAAGATCTGAAGGCAAATCCAATCTCCACTCCTCGCTGAGCTGTGCAAGCTCATTTCCCCTCTGTGTCAATTACTGTCAAGAGCAATAACAATTTCTTGCTTGTTGTATTTTTGTGGCTGTTAAATGAAGTGATGGATAGGAAAGCATCCTTAACACAGTGCCTACATGGTAACAATTCAAACACTATCTGTGCCCTGAATTTTTTCTCGTGTTCCCTGATTCTTACCTGTGAAAACAATGGCTCTGAGGTTCTGACAGATGTCGTGACCTTTCCAACAGTCTGCTTCTTTTTGTGATATGATTCACTCGTCATTTTGGAACGTAATTTAATTTTAAAAGTAAGATATTGTGTGTACTTGAGATCCAGTTGAAGTCATTCAATCAGAAAAAGGTCATGTTAACATATAAATATTGAAAGGAATGATAATTAGGCAGGGAAAACAGCAAAACAAATTTAAAAGGCATGGAACAATTTTTAAGTGTTAATATCCCAAATTAGTGATGATTACACTACATTTAATAGTTTTATTTCAAGCCAGACTTCTGGTGTAAAAAAGAAGTAAAGGATTTACTTTGAAGCAATTCTAGAAATATACATATACACACTATCATACATGTATATGGACACAAATGAGTGACTCTGTTATTTGGGGATGTGGCCATCATTAATGATTCTCATGGAACCATTTACACAAAAAACTTCTAACAAGTCCAAAAAAAAAAAAAAATACAGCACTAGAAAGAAAACAGGACACCATAATAGGCTGTATTTCATTTAGCAGTTGGCAAACCTCAGAGGTTCAGCAATCTGGTCTAGATGTTTATATGAAGCCCTGCAGTCTGAGAAAGAAATCTTTGGAAAACAAAGCACAGGCTTTGTGATCCACAGATCAAGCTTTGAATCTATCATTCATTCGCTGTGCAAGTGGTGTAACCCCTCTGAGCCTCTGTTTTCTCATCTGTAAAATGGGGATAAAATTAGCATGTGTATTATAGTGTTGCTCAAATAAAGCCACAGGTATAGCATGTGGCACATAGTGATTAATTGTAAATGTTATTCCTCTGCTCCTTTCTTCTTTTCTGAGATGCCAGAAAATACTTATTTTATCATGCACATTGACTAATCCTTTTAAACATCTGTGCTTAATGAGTAATATTCATGTTTAATGTTACATGATTTTTATGTAATACATTATTTAACGTGCAAAACACTTCCACATCATTATCTAAATTGGTCTTCACCAAGACCCTGTGAGTGAATTAAATGAAGATACTAATACCAATTGGGCAAATGAACAAACAAAGGCACAGGATACAGGTTGGAGGAGATCCATGACTAGACCCTAAGTCTCCCAGTTCTTAGAAACATGGTATTTCTTCTGCTTCTAGCCATGACAGACTAACTGGTACTACACCTGTCTTCCTACTGAAAAATAAAACCTATAAAACTGGACAGATTATACAAGGACACTGTTTTCAGACACTAGACAATAGGCAATGCAAGACTGTGGTCCTTGAGAGATAAGGCGAGCCAAATATTTGCTCTCAATGCATTTTCACCTAGAAAATGCCTAGCTGCATATTCTGCACTGAGCCCAGCAAAGTGGAACCCAAAAGAGAGCATGGCTAAGAAGAGGCAAAGACCGGATTTGGGACTGCTGATTATTCGAACAGGTATTTGAGAGGTTCATAGTAATTGAGAGGCTGAATTTGTACAGGGGGTGAACCACAGAAGTATGAGTGAGAGTTCCTTATCATATGTTAGGCTGTGCATGATCAGAACAAGCATACAAGCCTAGAAGAGTAGCTGCTGTAGAGCTGAGAACTAAATAGAAATCATCGTGGTTGCACAGGGCAGAGGATGTTAAAGTTTTGTCCCATCCAGTGTGTGGACATTGCTTAGCATCCAATTGAGATCAAAAATATGTAGAAGAAAGAAAAAATAAAGAGCAGAAATCAATGAAATTTTAAAAATAATAGAGAACCTAAACTAAAATTCAGCTCCTTGCAAACATTAATAAAATTGATAAACCCCTAGCAAGACTGAAAAAAAAAAAGTTTTTAAAAAAGAAGTAAATGAGACAGATTTTTACTCCCTGCTCTTTTCACTACACTATCTGTGTCATTAATGGAGATGGAGATCCAGAGGCAGGACCTTCGTTAACAACTTATGACTCCCCAAGATCTTTTCCCATGAACTAAAAGTGCCAAAATTAGAAAAAAAATTCTAATAAGGCCATGAACTTCTATGGCATCATACATCTGGAGCACTCTTCTACATCATCCCTTGGGGACCTCATAGCTCTCCTGCAAAGAAGGAAGAGCAGATTTCCATCTAACAAAGAAGCTAGTGGAGGCTCACAAATGCCAAGTCTCATGGCCAAGTTCAAACACCTAAAAAGGCACTGAGGCAGAACAAGGACCACATTTTAACTTTTATTTTTACATTTTAAAAAAGTCAGAAAAGTAGTTAGTACTGAGGACTTTTCCCCACCATCTATTAGTGATCGTACTTGGCCAAGAATGATTCTGTGTCTTTGAAGATAATTTGTTTATTATAATATTAAGGGAAGAACATTTCCATTACTTTAAGCAGTCAACATGCACCAACAAACAGGGCCCTTTGTCTCAGCCAGACTACAAGTTCTTCTCTTTGTCTTTTTAGTTTCAAATTAAATGGAAAATAAAAGTAAACTTTAGGGGTTGCTTAACAACTAAAATGAAATGTAAACATACATGAAACTAAAGAAAATTAAAACTCAATCTAAATTTCTTTCTTTATTTCAATGAGCTCATTAGTCAATAGAAATGAATGAAACTGTAACAAGGTAACATGAGTCACCAGCGAAATAACATATCAATAATTTTTAATTAGCATATTCTTTGTAATCTAAAATAGTTTCATTCCTGTTTCAAAGGAGTCCTTTCAGCTGCTTTTTAATTTTTGTTTTGAATTCAAGTGATAAGGATCCTAATTACAGTTTGTTTTTCAGTTAGGTTTTTTTTTTCCCTCCCTGTTTTAAGAGTAAAGGAAAGGAGAAAGGGAAGGTCATATTTCTGACCCAAGATAGACCTTCAGTAGAAAGGAGGTTAGAACTTTTGGCTCTGGTTCTGAGGTATTCATTCTTGGAAGTCTTTAGTGTATCTAGAAGATACTAACCCCTCGTCATCTCTAATTCCCCCTTAATCTAGTTTTTATTTCAAATCACATGCTGGAGCCAGATTGTTTGGGTTCAAATCATCACCAGCTGTGTGACCTTGAGTAAATCACTTGACCTGTGTGGGCTTTAGTTTTCACCTGTATAGACAGGCTGCTGTAAAGACTGAATAAGTTAATATATGTAAAGTGCTTAGAAGACTATATTGCTCCTGAAGTATTTGCTATTGGTATTATTGTTATTACTCAGTTTCTTCCCAACCTGCTTCTCCCAATTGCCTGATACCACCTTAATTCATGGAGGCCACTGGTTAAATCATTAAGACCTTGGGTTTGGCACCAGAAAATTTAGGTTTGAATTCTGGCCACACTACTCAGCCACTGTGTGATCTTAGTCTATCTTTCTGAACTTGAATTTCATTACATTTAAATTGAAGATAGATTTTGTTTCTGTCTTGGAGGTATGTTTTTCTACTTTGTTCATGCTATCCTATCCCTGGACTCCATCTACCCTTATTCTGTTCACTCATTCAAGCAGCCTTGACTCAAAAGCTAACTCCAGTGTATAACTGTCTCAATTTCTCCCTTTTTGGAGTACTCATAGCTCTATCTCTGTCTATTTCTCCTATTTTTATCTTGGCTTACAGCTGTTTATGAAGTTAACATACTTTTCTGCTAGTCTACAAGCTGCTTGAGGGAACAACTGAAGTGATATTATCCTCAATCAAGTCACTATTGCTGATCAAATTGTTTGGTTCCATAAAACATAGGCTGCGTGGAAGGTGTTGCAATAGAAATTAAGTGACCTCAAGCAGCCCTAAAAATGAAGAGATATGCCATAGCACCTTGTGTCAGGGTCACATACATCACTCCCCAACTTCCTTGTTCCGATCTAAACTGTATCCCATGGCAAGAACAACCTTCTTCAAGTGTTTCATCTAATCACTGACTTTCAAGATCCTTTCCCATTTTAGCTTCTTTGTTTTTCACCTCCTATCCCCTCCTTCATGTTCAAACCCAGTAGAAGAGGTTTGCTAATTTCTTTCTCGGACCCTCTCATTCATCCATTCATCCATCCGATAGCTAATTATCACTCACCTATAATGCAAAAGACACTATACAGGATGCTAAGAATATAAAAATAATAGCACACCTTCCCAGCCCTCAAAGAGGTATTGAGGTAATTTGGTGTAGAAAAATTCAGTCCAATTAATTTAAAATTGATTGAGCATATCTGGTTCTGGGGAGTGTGAATATGAGTAAAATATGGGTCTTGAGCTTACAAGCCTAGTGAGGGAAATCAACCTTTAGAGAAGTCTTGTAAGTGTGTCCGTTGAAATGCAAATATTGGGCAGATGCAGAATAAAACGTGTACTCTGTCACATGAGGACTAGGTAGCCAGGATAAGTTTCTCAGCTGCTCTAATATTCACTTTTCTTGTAAAATGAGGTGTATGAGTATTGCACAATGTCGCTTTGAACACAAAGCAAGAGCATGTGAATAAAGTACTTACTTCTTATATGGCAACTATTTTTAGAATTCTTATGGTAATATTGTTCTTGCAGAGTCACTGTGAAAAGCAAATGGGATAATGGATGAAAGCATCCAGCACATAGTAGGTGTTTAATACTTGTTAGGTTCCCTCTTTTCTTTTCCGGTAACTCATTTGGTCAGTGTATGTTCCATATTATAGCCTCTAAAGGTAATCCTTTAGGAGTTCTTGACCTCCTTATGATTTTCTCTCTCCCCAGGTTTCTGTGTGCAGCAGTTCATTCCTGTTGTCATCTGACTCCTACACTATCGTTAAACACTTGATGGACCAGTTCTTATCACAGAGTGAGACAAGACCATCATTCCAACTCCAGGCAAGTCAAGTACCACAAAGTAATCCACTGTGGCCCCCACCTACTGGACCCCATGCATGCATTGTTGCCTTGACAGGTAGATTAAGATCTGATCAGAGATAGCACATTGTATATGTGCTTTCAAAAGAAAAGTTACAGAAAGAAGCAGAAACTCACCCTTGGAAATTGGGAAGTATGTCTAAATTTCTTTTAAACCAAACAAAACCTGCCTCTTCAAGTGTATCTTCTTCATTCTTTTGTTCATCAAACATTTACTGAGGATGTACTATGGGCTTAGACTTGCACTTAGTGATGAAGAATCAGAGATGGACAAGGCATTATCTCAGCTCTCAAGGACCTCAAAATCTAGTAGCAAAGACCAACAAAGAAATATTAAAATTCACTTAAGCAATATATGAGAAGCATATACAAGTTGCTGTCTGCAGCTCTATCTGGCCACACGAGGAAAGGTTTCATAGACGACGTAACATTTATCTCTTGCTTTAGAGAGTGAGTAGGAGTTGAACCTGTTTTATTTAACAAACATTTATTGAGCAATTGCTATATACTGGAAATATGCTAAGTTTTGAGCTACAAGTAGTAATATGACCCTATTTGGACTACGAAAGGAGCTCACAGCCTAGTGGCTGATCATGCAGTAATTTCCAGAGGGAGAGAAAAGGATAGTAGTTGGAAACGAGATTGGTACCTGCTTCAAAGAGATCTGTAAGCCATGCTAAGGTACTTAGCAGAGAATGTGGATGTTCCTTTTTTAGAAGATAGACAACCATAAAGGTGTGTCAAAGTGGGAGTAAGATGAGTATACGTTGCTATCTCCATTCCCAAATGAGAGAAAAGTGATCTAGAGCAACTCCTTTAAGTGGACTTCATAAACCAGCAGCACAGCATCAAGTGGAGCTGCTTAGCAATGCAGAATCCCAGGCTCTGCTCAGAGCTACTGAATCCGGGTCTGCATACGAACAAGATCCCCAGTGAGCACACGATTCATCAGCACGTTAAAGTCTGAGAAGCATTTCCCTTGGAGTTCAAGCGACATATTCCTGGCCACACAGCTGACTGGTCATCAGACACAGATCTCCTGACCTTCCATCTCAATGCTCTTTTCACTTCAATGCCCATTCCAAGTATTTCTATAAGCATTTAACTGTGGTGGGGTGGGGCAGGACATGCTAGTTTCCAGTCACTCCACCCTTAAAGAGAGAGATCATGTCCCTCTGGCAAGGGCAAGTCTAATGAGGAATCCTCCTGGCCAAAAGAGTTTTTGGCAAAAGTATTTAGGGTAGTCAGACTCGACCGCATCAGTGGTTGTTACGATTTTAATTCATGCATTGTCCCAACAGATATTTTGTACTAAAAATAGTCTATCTTTAAAACAGATAATAATAATAATAATTTTTAGTTTTGATGGAATTTAAATTAGACCGATGAGCAGACATTTCTTTCAAGAAGAACAAGTCCAAGGTGCTGCACGCGGCAGAGGAGAGGATGACAATGACAGTCCCCATGGGGTAGCATGCGGCAGTGAGAGGGGAGTGACAGAAGGACCAAGACAGGGGGCAGGATGGCACCAATGAGAGAGAGGATGTTTGCGCAGAGGAAGGTGAGGCTCTCTCATGAGTCTTGGGGTGCTTAAGAGTGGCTGGGGACACAGAATTTAAAATAAAAAAGGGGCTTCCCAGGTGGCACAGTGGTTGAGAGTCTGCCTGCTAATGCAGGGGACACGGGTTCGAGCCCTGGTCTGGGAAGATCCCACATGCTGCGGAGCAACTGGGCCCGTGAGCCACAACTACTGAGCCTGCGCGTCTGGAGCCTGTGCTCCGCAACAAGAGAGGCCGCGATAGTGAGAGGCCCGCGCGCCGCGATGAAGAGTGGCCCCCGCTCACCGCAACTAGAGAAAGCCCTCGCACAGAAACGAGGACCCAACACAGCCAAAAATAAATAAATAAACAAATACTTTAAAACAAAAAGGTTGCCAGGAACTATGTTTTCTTATGATCCCTCTAAATGTTTAAGAGTTAAGTAAATCTTGGAATTTCTGTTCAGGATAAACTTCTTTACATATGTTAACATTCCAGCACTGAGCCTGGTGTTTTGTTTTACACAAGATTAAAAACAAAACAAAAGAAAACACTTCTCTTAAGGCTCTTATTTAAATTTGGAGCTAGCTTGTAAGGATGCCCCTCTTCTCAATGAACCATGCCTCCCAGACTCATGTCTTTGTATAGCCTGATCTCTTTAGATCTAGGCTGGCCCCTTGACTTGTTCTTGACCAGTAGGATCCAGGAGGAGTGATGTGCTGTGATTCAAAGGCTAGAATTTAAGAAGCCTTGCAGCTTCTGCTTGTCTCTTCTTATGAAACTTTATACAATTCCATTTAATCTTTTCACATTCCTATGAATTAAGTATAAAACAGACAATATCCTAAAACCATGTATTACAATGAGGAACAAAACAAATAAGATGGCTGCTCTCAGAGGGCTCAGGATTTATTCCCTCTACACCATCTCTCCCAGGCATCCTTTTCCACTTCCCTGTGGCATTGCCTCATGAGGGTTAGACAGGACCTTAAAACTCCATACCTCACCTCGTGCACAGCCAGCTAGAATTCTCCCTAACCCAGGATTCTTCACCTTCTAGTACCTTAGCGTTTTGCTACTCATGACCAAATCAAGCACCCTATAATACCATTTAATCTTGTCTCCTGTCAAGAAACCAAAGTGATACATCAGATGCGTCTATAGCCTTCATCAGGAATAGGTGAGGTTAGAAGGGGCTGATTGACTAAGAACCACTGGAATCCACTGAGGTTGTCAGTGAGGTTAGGATAGTAGGCGTCATTTGGCATAAGAACTAAAAAAGTTGGGAGACAGAGTGCACCGTCTGGATTTGATACAACATAATAGAGAATGATGATGAGCAGGTCCAGGTCCATAGGATACCCAAGAAGAGTGTGGATGAAGTTAAGTGGGACAAATGCCATTGAAATTTGGAAAGTTTAGGAGGTGATAACAGGATGCTGTGTGTGCTATCCACTAATAAATATGTCTTTGTAAAAAACACCCTAGATGATGACAAGACTTGGGGTGTAGAGTAAAATTATGAGTCAAGTACCGGGTGTCTCTGTTGAGTATGGGGAAATGACCAGGAAGACAGTAGATAACCCTGGAAGATATCCGATATGGTAAAGTAAAATTAGCTTTGAAGGAGGGTGGAGAAGCAATGAGTTAGGAGAAGCTCTGTGAAACTAGAAGGCTTTGAGCCTCTTTACCCTCAGGAATGGGATGTTTGCTCACTTGATGCAAAGAACTAGATTGGGATGTAGCAGGAAAAAGTAGCCTTCAATTAGTCGTGTCCTTGGGAGGGAACTTCCTGAGGGGATACATTTCCCCAGAATCGGAGCCTACAGAGCAGTGCTAATGGTACATAGATGATTTTTTCCTCCACACAAAACAGATTTTCACTGTCACTTTCTTGAGCACACTTATGGAA
The DNA here is from genome assembly GCF_028023285.1 of Balaenoptera ricei. Lineage (NCBI taxonomy): Eukaryota > Metazoa > Chordata > Mammalia > Artiodactyla > Balaenopteridae > Balaenoptera > Balaenoptera ricei. The sequence goes on along the minus strand of NC_082646.1, from coordinate 55,207,948 downwards.
ATTCAGTTTCACAATCACCGTTTACATGAAAAAGAACCCCAAAAAACCAAAACAAGAATCTTTGAGGGAAAACAAAGTAATTGTTATTATGGCCAAGACATTGATTCCTGGTATTTTTAGTCGCTAGTTATTAATAAGGTGGCTACCTTGTGATTTTGCCCATTGTCCTACCTCCTGTCAATTTTGCTGACATTTCTGTCTTCAATATATCCATCATTAGAAGGCATAAAATAGAAAAGAAAGAGCGAAGCAACAATGTTACTATGTGTTGTCTACTTCTTGATATATTCCTTTCAGATCTGTGGTCTAATTTGTTTCTTGTAATAAGCCTGAAACCTTACAAGCACAAGTCACTGGGTGAGATTTTTTTGAAACAGACTACCCCGGCCCCAGAGATGATGCTGCAGTAGGTCTGGGGTAAAGCCAGAGAATTTGCGTTTCTAACAACTTTCCAGGTTAAGTTAATGTTGCCAGTCCAGGAACCCCACTTGGAGAACCACTGCTGAATAGACTTCAGGGGCTATGTGAACAAATCTAATTACATAGCCTTAGGCAAGATATTTAAACTCTTTGACTCAGTTTCTTTATCAGCAATAGAGGAACATAAACAATAACTTCCTCTGGACACGGTTACAATGATTAAAGGAATTAATGCATGTGAAATCTCTTTGTTAAGCAAAGGCCGTAAAATATTAATTTAAATTCCCTCTATTTTAAAGTGGGAAATTCAAGAGGAAAATTCGATTAATTTTTTAAATGTGAATTATGTGTTAATTGAGAAGGGTAGGAAAAGGGCACTGAAATTAGATCCCCATTTTCAGAGTCTAAGTTCAATGATTTCTTTCCATAATCCCTAAACAAACACGTATGCTGAATGTAAGTAGCTCATATAAAAATATTTGATTCTGCTATTACTCTATCATTTATTTATTTACTGTTTTTACTTCACCAAATGACTGAAGACTTCCACATTTTCAATCACTAGCCTATTCTCCTTACAGAGACTCCGGATTTATACAGTCAACTGCCCTACTTGATTCAACTGGCTACTCTTAACTATTTTACACAGACCTTAAAACAATTTAAAAAATTCAAATTCTTGATATTCTTCCCCACTTCCATACCTAGACTCCCCCACCTCTTCTTTTTTTTTTTTTTTAATTATTAGCACCTTTATTTATTTATTTATTTATTTATTTATTTATTTATTGGGCTGTGTTGTGTCTTCGTCTCTGTGCGAGGGCTTTCTCCAGTTGCGGCAAGCAGGGGACACTCTTCATCGCGGTGCGGGGGCCTCTCACTATCGCGGCCTCTCTTGTTGCGGAGCACAGGCTCCAGACGCGCAGGCTCAGTAATTGTGGCTCACGGGCCTAGTTGCTCCGCGGCATGTGGGATCCTCCCAGACCAGGGCTCGAACCCGTGTCCCCTGCATTAGCAGGTAGATTCTCAACCACTGCGCCACCAGGGAAGCTCTCCCACCTCTTCTTAACTGCTCAAGCCAATTTCCTTTCCCTCATATCTCTCATTTATCCATTAGTCAGCAAGTACCTGCCACCATCATATCTCCCCTGAAATACTACAATAGTCTCTCACATGGTGTCCATATTTCTGCTTGTTGTCACTGAAGCAGTCAGAGTTATCTTTTAAATAGGTGGTGTTAGGTGATGTTTCTCTCTTTTTATTAACGATCTTCAAAAGCTTCCCATTGAAGTCAGAATACAATCCACACTCTTTCCCATGGTCATCAGGTCCTGCCTGCCTACTCACCAACTCCTTGTTGGACCACTTTGCCCTCTTGCTCACCACCTTCTCATCATTTTGCATTTCTTTCTCTGTTTATCCTAAAGCATTATTTTTTACTGTTTTTTTAAGTAATAAGTAATAATATTTGATAAGTACAAAAGAATATAAATGACAAGTATATGTCATTAAGTAATAAACACAAATGAACCCACCACACTATTTAAGAAATAGACCCTTTGCTCTTTCTTTACATTTCTCCTTATCCAAATTGTTCATCCCCACACCATCACCACTCTCAGAATTTTTCTAAATTTTTGTTTATAATGTCATTGCTAAAAAAGTTTTTACCATATCTATATCTATATTTATATCTGTATCTATATCTATATATCTATATCTATACCTATATTTATGTTGTTTGCTTGATTTTAAGCTTTATAAAAATGGTGTTGCATGGTAAGTAATCTTCAGCAATTTGCTGTTTACCTTACACTTTTTATTCCTAAAGTGTATCCATTTTGTTGCAGTCGCTATCAATCTCTCATTTCCTCTGCAGATAATATTCCATTGTGTGAGTATACTACAACTTATTATACAGCAACTCATTTTGTTGTTGATGGACATTTGGGTTGTTTCTACTTTGTATGAACAATGCTGCTATAGGCTTCTCCTTTTTGCATATTTCTCTGGTGCACAGAGGTAAGGATCTATGCCTAGAATTGTAATTGCTGCATTATGAAGAAAGCAAAAGTTCTTTACACAATGGTGCCAAATTGTTTTCCAAATGGTTCTGTCAATGTGCACTCCCATAGCAGTATATGAGTTCCCTTTAAATCCCAGATATTTCAACCCTTGGTATATTAGAATTCTTAATTTTTGCCAGTTTAGTAGGTACAAATTAGTATCGCAGTTTAGTCATAAATTATGTTTCCCTTTAATAATAAGATAAGATCGGGCATATTGTGTGTGTGTGTGTGTGTGTGTGTGTGTGTGGTAAAAAATGCATGACATGAGATTCACCCTCTTAACAAAATTTTGTGTGCAATACATAATTGTTATACAGTAGATCTCTAGAATTTTTCATCTTTCATGAATGAAACCCTATACCCATTGAACAGCAACTTCCCATTTTCCTCTCCATCCAGCCCTGGCACCAACCATTCTGCTATCTGCTTCTATAAATTTGACTATTTTGGATAGTTCATATAAGTGGAATCATGCAGTATCTGTCCTTCTGTGACATTTCATTTAGTACAATGTCTTAAAGGTTCATCCATGTTGTCACATGTTTCAGGATTACCTTCATTTTTAAAGCCAAATAACAGTCCATTGAATACATAAGCCACATTTTCTCTAACAATTTATCCACTGATGGATATCTTGGAAATCTTGGCTATTATAAATAGTGCTGCAATGAACAAAAGACTGATAATATCTCTTCAAGATTCTGATATCAATTTTTTTTTAACATCTTTATTGGAGTATAATTGCTTTACAATGGTGTGTTAGTTTCTGCTTTATAACAAAGTGAATCAGTTATACATATACATATGTCCCCATATCTCTTTCCTCTTGCATCTCCCTCCCTCCCACCCTCCCTATCCCACCCCTCTAGGTGGTCACAAAGCACCGAGCTGATCTCCCTGTGCTATGCGGCTGCTTCCCACTAGCTATCTATTTTACATATGGTAGTGTATATATGTCCATGCCACTCTCTCACTTTGTCCCAGCTGACCCTTCCCCTTCCCCGTATCCTCAAGTCCATTCTCTAGTAGGTCAGCGTCTTTATAACCATCTTGCCGCTAGGTTCTTCGTGCCCTTTTTATTTAGATTCCATATATATGTGTTAGCATATGGTATTTGTTTTTCTCTTTCAGACTTACTTCACTCTGTATGACAGACTCTAGGTCCATCCACCTCACTACAAATAACTCAATATTGTTTCTTTTTATGGCTGAGTAATATTCCATTGTATATATGTGCCACATCTTCTTTATCCATTCATCTGTTGATGGACACGTAGGTTGCTTCCATGTCCTGGCTATTGTAAATAGAGCTGCAATGAACATTTTGGTACATGACTCTTTTTGAATTATGGTTTTCTCAGGGTATATGCCCAGTAGTGGGATTGCTGGGTCGTATGGTAGTTCTATTTTTAGCTTTTTAAGGAACCTCCATACTGTTCTCCATAGTGGCTGTATCAGTTTACATTCCCAACAGTGCAAGAGTGTTCCCTTTTCTCCACACCCTTTCCAGCATTTATTGTTTGTAGATTTTTTGATGATGGGCATTCTGACCCGTGTAAGATGATATCTCATTGTAGTTTTGATTTGCATTTCTCTAATGATTAATGATGTTGAGCATTCCTTCATGTGTTTGTTGGAAATCTGTATATCTTCTTTGGAGAAATGTCTATTTAGGTCTTCTGCCCATTTTGGGATTGGGTTGTTTGCTCTTTTGATATTGAGCTGCACAAGCTGCTTGTAAATTTTGGATATTAATCCCTTGTCAGTTGCTTCATTTGCAAATATTTTCTCCCATTCTGAGGGTTGTCTTTTGGTCTTGTTTATGGTTTCCTTTGCTGTGCAAAAGCTTTTAAGTTTCATTAGGTCCCATTTGTTCATTTGTGTTTTTATTTCCATTTCTCTAGGAGGTGGGTCAAAAAGGATCTTGCTGTGATTTATGTCATAGAGTGTTCCGCCTATGTTTTCCTCTAAGAGTTTGATAGTGTCTGGCCTTACATTTAGGTCTATAATCCATTTGGAGTTTATTTTTATGTATGGTGTTAAGGAGTGTTCTATTTCATTCTTTTACATGTAGCTGTCCAGTTTTCCCAGCACCACTTATTGAAGAGGCTGTCTTTTCACCACTGTATATGCTTGCCTCCTTTACCAAAGATAAGGTGACCATATGTGTGTGGGTTTATCTCTGGGCTTTCTATCCTGTTCCATTGATCGAAATTTCTGTTTTTTGTGCCAGTACCATACTGTCTTGATTACTGTAGCTTTGTAATATAGTCTGAAGTCAGGGAACCTGACTCCTCCAGCTCCTTTTTGCTTTCTCAAGATTGCTTTGGCTATTCGGGGTCTTTTGTGTTTCCATACAAATTGTGAAATTTTTTGTTCTAGTTCTGTGAAATATGCTGGTGGTAGTTTGATAGGGATTGCATTGAATGTGTAGATTGCTTTGGGTAGTAGAGTGATTTTCACAATGTTGATTCTTCCAGTCCAAGAGCATGGTATATTTCTCCATCTATTTGTATCATCTTTAATTTCTTTCATCAGTGTCTTATAATTTTCTGAATACAGGTCTTTTGTCTCCATAGGTAGGTTTATTCCTAGACATTTTATTCTTTTTGTTGCAATGGTAAATGGGAGTGTTTTCTTAATTTCACTTTCAGATTTCTCATCATTAGTGTATAGGAATGCAAGAGATTTCTGTGCATTAATTTTGTATCCTGCTACTTTACCAAATTCATTGATTAGCTCTAGTTTTCTGCTAGCATCTTTAGGATTCTCTATGTATACTACCCTGTCATCTGCAAACAGTGACAGCTTTACTTCTTCTTTTCCGATTTGGATTCCTTTTATTTCTTTTTCTCCTCTGATTGCTGTGGCTAACACTTCCAAAACTATGTTGAAGAATAGTGGTGAGAGTGGGCAACCTTGTCTTGTTCCTGATCTTGGAGGAAACGGTTTCAGTTTTTAACCATTGAGGATGATGTTGGCTGTGGGTTTGTTATATATGGCCTTTATTATGTTGAGGAAAGTTCCCTCTATGCCTACTTTCTGGAGGGTTTTTATCATAAATGGGTGTTGAATTTTGTCAAAAGCTTCCTCTGCATCTACTGAGATGCTCATATGGTTTTTCTCATTCAGTTTGTTAATATGGTGTATCACATTGATTGATTTGCGTATATTGATGAATCCTTGCGTTCCTGGGATAAACCCCACTTGATCATGGTGTATGATCCTTTTAATGTGCTGTTGGATTCTGTTTGCTAGTATTTTGTTGAGGATATTTGCATCTATGTTCATCAGTGATACTGGACTGTAGTTTTCTTTCTTTGTGACATCTTTGTCTGATTTTGGTATTAGGGTGATGGTGGCCTTGTAGAATGAGTTTGGGAGTTCCTCCCTCTGCTATATTTTGGAAGAGTTTGAGAAGGATAGGTGTTAGCTCTTCTCTAAATGTTTGATAGAATTCGCCTGTGAAGCCATCTGGTCCTGGACTTTTGTTTGTTGGAAGATTTTTAATCACAGTTTCAATTTCAGTGCTTGTGATTGGTCTGTTCATATTTTCTATTTCTTCCTGGTTCAGTCTCGGCAGTTTGTGCATTTCTAAGAATCTGTCCATTTCTTCCAGGTTGTCCATTTTATTGGCATATAGTTGCTTGTAATAATCTCTCATGATCCTTTGTATTTCTGCAGAGTCAGTTGTTACTTCTCCTTTTTCATTTCTAATTCTGTTGATTTGAGTCTTCTCCCTGTTTTTCTTGATGAGTCTGGCTAATGGTTTATCAATTTTGTTTATCTTCTCAAAGATCCAGCTTTTTGTTTTATTGATCTTTGCTATCATTTCCTTCATTTCTTTTTCAATTATTTCTGATCTGATCTTTATGATTTCTTTCCTTCTGCTAACTTTGGGGTTTTTTTGTTCTTCTTTCTCTAATTGCTTTAGGTGTAAGGTTAGGTTGTTTACTTGAGATGCTTCTTGTTTCTTAAGGTAGGATTGTATTGCTATAAACTTCCCTCTCTGATGTCAATTCTTTTAAATAAGTTCCCAGAAATGTTGGATCATACGGTAGTTCTATTTTCAGTTTGGGTGGTGGTGGGAATCTCCATACAGTTTTCCATGGCAGATTTACCAGTTTGCCTTCCCATGAGCAGTGTATATGTGTTCCAGTTTCTCCACGTCCTTGCCAATATTCGTTGTAGTTTTTTGTTTTTTGTTTTTATAATAGTCATCCTGAAACGTGTAATGTGATATCTTACTGTGGTTCTGATTTCCATTTCCTTGATGATTAGTGACATTGAGCATCTTTTTATATACCTGCTGGCCATTTGTATGTTTTCTTTGAAGAAATTCAAGTCCTTAGCCAATTTTTAAACTGGGTTATTAGTAATTTTGCTATTGAGTTACAGGAGTTCCTTATGTATTGTGGAAATTAACCCCTTATCAGATATATGATTTGTATACATTTTCTTCCATTCCGTAGGTTGCCTTTTCACTCTGTTAGTTGGATATCCAGTTTTCTTGGCACCATTTGTTGAAGATACTATCCTTTCCTCATTGTGCAGTTTGGTACCCTTGTTGAAGATCATTTGACTGTATATATATGAGTTTATTTCTGGGTTCTCTATTCTGTTCCACTGATCTATATGCCTGTCTTTATACTAGTACCATACTGTTTTAATTACTGTAGGCTTGTAATATGCTTTGAAGTCAGGAAGTGTGAGGCCTCCAACTTTATTCTTCTTTCTCAAGACTGTTGTGGCTATTTGGGGTCATTTTGTGATACCATATGAATTTTAGGATTTTTTAAAAATTTCTAAACAAAATGCCAATGGTATTTTGATAAATATTGCATTGTATCTATAAATTACTTTGTGTAGTGTGGGTATTTTAGCAATATTAAGTCTCAAATTGATGAACACAGGGTGCTTTCCATTTATTTGTATTACCTTTAATTTCTTTCAGCAATGTTTTTTAGCTTTCAGTGTACAATTCTTCCACTTGTTTATTCCTAAGTATTTTATTATTTTTGATTCTATTGTAAATGGGATTGTTTTCTTAATTTCCTTTTGGGATTGCTCACTGTTAGCATATAGAGTAAAACTGACTTTTGTATGTTGATTTGTAGCCTGCAACCTTGCTTTCACCTATTTTAAAAACTCATTTATCAGTTCTAATAGTTATTTTGTTGAATCTTTAGAGCTTGCTACATATAAAATGATGTCATCTGCAACAAAATAATTTTACTCCTTACTTTCTGATTTGGATGCCTTTTATTTCTTTTTCTTACCTAATTACTCTGGTAAGAACTTCCAGTACTATGTCGAATAGAAGTGGTATGAGTGGGCATACTTGCCTTGTTCCTGATTTTAGAGGAAAAGCTTTTGGTTTTTCAACATTGAGTATGATGTTAGCTGTAGGTTTTTCATATATGGACTTTATTATATTGTTATTTCTGCTCTAATCTGTATTACTTTATTCCTTCTGCTAAATTTGGACTTAGTTTGTTCTTCTTTTCTAGTTCCTTGAGGTGTAAAGTTAGGTTATTTGAGATCTTTCTTCTTTTTTTAATGTTGATGTTTACCACTATAAGCTTCTTCTTAGTATTGCTTTAGTTGCATCCCATAAATTTGGGTATGTTGTATTTTCATTTCATTTGTATCAAGATAATTTCTATTTTCTTTTGCTCTCTTCTTTGATCCATTGGTTGTTTGAGAGTATTTGCACATATTCGTGAGTTTTCCAGTTTTTCTATTGCTACTGATTCATACTTTCGTTTCATTGTGGTCAGAGAGATACTTGGTATGATCTCAGTCTTCAGAAAGGCTTTGTAAAGACTTGTTTTCTGACCTAACATGTGATCTCTACTGGAGAATATTCTCTGTGTGCTTGAGATGAATGTATATTTTGATGCTGTTGGGTAATATCCTGCATATGCCTGTTAGGTCCATTTTTATCTATAGTGTTGTTCAAGTCCTCTGTTCCCTTACTAATCTGTCTCAACACTGTACCTATTACTGAAAGTTGGGTATTGAAATCTCTTATTACTACTGTGTTGCTGTAAATTCTCCCTTCAGTTCTGTCAATGTTCGCTTCATATATTTGAATGCTCTGATGTTGGGTTCATATATATTTATAATTCTTACATCTTCCTGGTGAATTAACACTTTTATTCATTGTATAGTAACGTTCTTCTTTATCTCTTGTGACTACTTTGATTTGAAATCTATTTTGTCTGCTATCAGTATGGCCATTCCTGCTCTCTTATGATTACCATTATTACCATTTATATGGAATATCTTTTTACACCCTTTCACTTTTAGCCTACGTGTGTTTGGTAATATAAAGTGAGTCTCTTGTAGATAGCTAGATAACATAGAGTTGGATTTTGATCAGACAGTTTAATTAATTTACATTTCAAGTAATAACTGATAGGGAAGGACTTACTATTGCCCCTTTGTTAATTTCTATCTGTCTTGTAGTTTTTTTGTCTCTCTTTTCCTTTATTGCTATCTTATGTGTTTTGTTGATTTTTTTGTAGTGACATGCTTTTATTCTTTTCTCATTTTCTTTTCTGTATCTTCCATAGTTATTTTCTTTGTGGTTTTTTTTGGGACTTACATAAAACATCTTATAACAATCTATTTTAAGTTGATAACAAATTATGTACAAAAACTCTGCTTTTTTATTGCTCCTTTCCCCACACTTTATTGATATCACAAACTTCATCTTTTTATATTTTGCATCCATTAACCTTTTAATAGTTATTGTTATTGTTTATATGTTTGTGTTTTAACTTCTATGCCTGAATTATAAGTGATTTATGCACTGATATTACAGTATTATAATATTACAGTATTCTTTATTTGTCTGTATAGTCACCTTTCTCAGCAAGCTTTATACATTCGAATGCTTTTGTGTTGCTGAGTAGTGTCTTTCTTTTCATTTCAACTGGAGGAACTCCTGTTAGCATTTCTTGTAAGGTGGGTCTAGTGTTGATGAACTCTTTTAGCTTTTGTTTTTCTGGAAAAAGACTTTATCTCTCCTTCATTTTTGAGGGAAATTTTACCAGGTTTAGTATTCTTGGTTGGCAGGGTTTTAAAATTTTTTTCTTCTTTCAGTACTTTGAATATATCATCCTACTTCCTCTGACCTGCAAGGTTTCTGCTGAGAAATCTGCTGTGTTATTGAGATTCCACTGTATATAATGAATTGCTTCTTTGCTTTTGTTTAAAAATCTATCTTTGTTTTGACTTTTGACAATTTGATTATAGTGCATCTCAGTGTGGACTTCTTTAGCTCATCTCAGTTGAAGTCCTCTGGGCCCCTTGAATCAGGATGTGTATTTCCTTCTCCAGATTTGGGAAGTTTTTAGCCATAATTTCTTCAAATAAGTTTGCTGCCCCTTCTCTCTCTCCTCTCCTTCTGACTCCCATAATGCCTATACTGATTCATTTTATGATATTCCATAAGTCTTTTAGGCTTTCTTCACTCTTATTCATTTTGTTTTTTCCTTTTTAATCCTCTCACTGGGTAATTTCAAATGACCTATCTTTGGAGTAGCTGATCCCTTCTTCTGCTTGATCAAGTCTGTAGTTAAACACTTTTAGTGAATTTATAAATTCTGTTATTACTTTCTTCAGTTCCAAAATTTTTGTTTGGTTCTTTTATATATTTTCTAACTCTTTGTTGATGTTATTACTTTGTTTGCATATCACTTTTCTTGAACTCACTGAGCATCTTTATGGTGATTACTTTGAACTTTTTGTCAGGTAATTCGTATACCTCTGGTTCTTTAGAGTTGGTTTCTAGAAATGTATTTTTCTTTTCTTTGATTGGGCCACATTTCCCTGTTTCTTAATGTGCCTCTCACTTTGTTTTGCTATTCTTGCACTTGAAAAAAAACCCTGCCTCTCCAATCTTTATAGAGTGGCTTCTTAGAGAGAAAAACCTGTACCAATCAGCCCAGGTAGATATTCTGGGGGCCATTCAAACATTTTCTTTGGATACATCTTTTCTAGACTTGTGCTAAATTCTCAGTTAGAGGGATTTGTCAGTTTCCTCTTACTTGCTCTCTCTGGTGTCTGTTTTTGCAGTACTGCAGGTCCTCTGGAGCTGCCCCAACCCACCCAGCTCTGATTTTCAGAGGCCCCCGGCTTCCAGAGTATGCTGGGCTCAGTCTCCACTCTGAGTCTGATGAGACAGAAACCAGACATCCCTATGAAAACCCAGAACATTGAATACATATTCCACTCTTCTCTTCCCCCCCAGGGGAGAAGCCATCAAGCTACATCAGCTTCTGTCCACTGTACTGCAGGCCCTCTGGAGCAACAGCAAGTCCCCAAGTTCTCTTTTGTTCTCATGGAACCCCAGGCATCTAGAGTATGCTAGGTCCCCTCAGTGCTCCAAGGAAAGTGAGAAAGAAACTGGTCCTACAGCCAGTTCCCAGAAAATCTGAAACATTGGACAAATGCTTCAACATTTTCCCTTCCCAGGGAGATGCTTGGAGTTGGGAGTTTTCTTCCACTTGTTCCTTGCTGAATTTAGAGGAAGGACTATGGCAAGTGAATGCCATAACTTTTCCTACAGACTTGATCCAGCTGGTTCTATGCTTGCCTGGGATGCAGATGTCTCAACTGTTTTCTGGACCTCTCACAAATGGAACTGGTCTAGGTATTGTTGAATTGGTATCTCTTTTGGAGGAAAGAGGGCATAGGATTTTCTATTCTGCCGTCACTGATGTCCAGGGTTAAGCCTCTTTTAGTATGTTTATTCAGCCTTAGTGTTCCTACTTCAGCAAAATGCTTGTTTATTTCATTTTCCAATTCATTTAATATATTCAAACCTCCATTTCCTCATCTATTAAATGCAGAAAAAACTTTTTATTTTCCTCACAACACAAGTATTTTACATAACTGAAATTTACTTTAAAACAATGGTTCCTGAACATCAATCTTTGGACAAGTGCCTAGTTAGCCGAGTCAGAATTGGATGAAGATGGAAGCAAGAAAGTGGTAAGATTCACTCTTAACCCAAATGTCCAGCCAACAGGTCTGGGGTGGAAGTGAGGACTAATGTGACAAGAATTTATATATATTTAAAGCTCCTTATGTGATTTTCTTATAGCTAGCAAATTTTAAGCCTCACAGCTCTAGATGAATGCAAAGTGTATTTAGGTTGATGTTACTATCAATACTATTCAGAATGTAGAGCTGCAATGTAACTGCAGTGCTTGCAGAAATCAGAGTGGAGAGGTTATTGAAGATGTATTCTAAGGACCCTATATATTTCTGCACAGGTGACTTTAAAAATTCAAATCAGTGAGAGATAGTTTTTATGAATTTGTAGGATCAATGAATATATACTTCCTATCTGTAGATTTTTTATGGCCATGAAATAATTAGCACCTAGCACAATTCCTGACATGTAGTAAGTCCTCCAGAAATGTTAGCTGAATTAATGAGCATGCTATTAAAATGTGGGAGCAGTTGTCTGAGATTAGCTGTCTGGGTAATAACACGGAAATTTAGCAAACTATCCATTTTTCCAATCAACAGACATGTCCTGTATGCCTTACATGTGCAAAGTATTTTGCTGGACTCTTGTTGGAAAGCAAATCTTGAAGGCATGAATCCAGCAGTTAACTAAGGAAGATAAGATGTGTGCCAAACAAAGCCTGTACAAAGTAGAAATAAGTGCCATGAGAGAGGTTGGATAAAGAACTGTGGGAGTCTACAGGAAGATAAGATTGCATCTGACTGGTGGATCAGGGAAAGCTTCCTGTAGAAGGTGGCCTTGGAGGAAAAATTTGAAGATGAGAAATTTCGACAGAGATGGAGACTCAGAAAGCATTTCAGGATGAGGAGTAAGAATTAGCAAAAAACGTGTAGGTGATATATAGGAAAATAAAAAGACAGAGCTGCCCACAGACACACCTGCTTCAAGATGAACAGAATTAATACCATTATAAAGGTACTTGCAAAGTGAGTAAGAATGTGGCTGGAGGGAGTGTGTTGGTGTACTGACACAAAATAGATGGCTCCTCAAATTGGGAAATGTGAGGAGAGTTTAATGAAGACATAGTTTCAAAGGTATGGCCAGGGGATACGGCAGTACCCTGGGGTTCATAATACCTGGGAGTGCTCACCACCACTCCCATCTCCACTCCATGGACCTGAAAGGGCCTGAGGAGAGAGTGGTTCTCCAGAGTGGAAGGGAGAATATTAGAGACAGAGAGAGAAAGAGAGAATATGAGGTGTCTTTGTAGGAACCACTGTAGGGAAATAAACGTCCCAGCTCAGTCCCTTTCCTCCACCAAGTCTCTTGCCAGTCCTTTTCTTTGGCTGAAGCCTGAGGATATGTGCACATACTGAGGCCACCCATCCTTAGGGGCAGATAGGCATGTGTTGATGAAAATGATTGCAGTGTAAGAAGCTGCCCCTAATTCTTACCATCTCATTATAAATCTATTCCTATTTCCTCTAGAATATCTCACAAAAATCCCCTCACTATAGATCATGCATTTTTGTCTTTTGCTCTTTAAATTACTTTTCAATCATAATTACTGTTATTACCAAAAATGACCACGCTTAAAATTAACTTGTGCTTTACTGGATACTTTGTGTGTACTTGTGGCCTAGTTTTCCAGTTGTTTGAAACCTCATAGCACTTCTTAATGACAACAAAGGGGAGGTAATTAGAACCCACCATCCATCACAAGCAGGAAGAATTTCAGATTATAGGATCATTATATGCATATAACAATGAACAGAATGTCCTCTGTACAGATGAGATAAACCACAAAACATCTCCTGGGAATCATCAAGAACATGGAATAATTCAAGGTCCCATTCATATGTCATACTAACTAGGATGCTAATGATTTCTGATACAGTAGGTAGGAGAATGTAGTTTCCACTGAGATATTTATGAACTGCTTTTCTTAGGGCAAGTCATTTACTTTGAACAGGACTTTTGGTGGCTATGGTCTTAGGGAGCCCAACTACCTTTTCTCTACCTCCTTTCAGTGACACAGTTTGTTAACCTGGCCACAGAAATGGGTGCATAACCCAGGCTGAGCCAATCCTAGAATGTCCCATCTCACAGCCATAGTGACCTTTGGCCTGGGCTTTTTTTTATGCAAGAGCAGGCAAAGAGAAGTCTGTCTATTACACTGCTTGGCTGAAAGGCTGGAAGAATATGACTGCAGCTGACAGCTCCCATGTCATGTGTCCCTTGTGGAGAGAGGAAGAACCATGAGAGGACAGAGCCAATGTCCAGATAGGAGAGGAGAGAGGAAGCATGCCAAGGAAGCTGGGCCTGCCTCTTCCCTGGAGCTTCCCAAGACAGAGTTCACTGCTTTCCTGCATCTCATCCTCAGATTCTATGAACCACCCACGTCTCCCTCCTGTAAATCTCTTTTGCTTAATCTGTGTAGAGTTGACTTTCTGATACTTTCAATTTAAAGAGTCTTGCCTAATATTGAATGGATCCTGCCAGGCCCTGCCAGCCTTTGGCATTTGCCCTTGCTCTTCCTCTTCCTTGGAATGTTCTCTCCAGAACCTTCATGGCTCCCTCCCTCTCCTCCTTCAGGTTGGATTCAAAGTGAGGCCTCCTTCAGGCCACCTTCTCAGTGAGGCCTCCCCTGGCCATTCTCTCTGAACTGCTCTCAGCACTTTACCATGCTTCCCTTATCAATATCGACTGTACTATGCACTTTACCGAATGACCTTTCTGATAATCTGTCTCCTGAACTAGAATGTAGGTAGGGATGTTTGACTGTTTTGCCCCCTGCATAAGCCCAGTGCCTAAAAAGGCACAGACGTAGATATCATAGATTAATATGTTTGTTAAGTGAGAAAAATGAATATTAAATACCTATGGTGTGCCAGACACTGTACCCAGAGCTTGACATGTGGAATTTTATGTAACTCATTTATTCTTTGCATTTTTTTGGTAAAGATGATATCACAGAAGTGACATATCATATTGACATCATCTAGTCATGAAGACTTTCACCTCCTTGAGGGCAGGTGCCATGTCTGCCTTTTCAGCACTGATCCCCACTGCCTATTATAGTGCCTGGAATCTGGAATATATGTAGGTATACCTAATATCCTAAATATACAAATATGAAATGTATCTTATATCTTAAACTTAGCTGTGCTTCCCTTGAGCCATAGGTCTATTATAACCTCATGAACACAGCAAAAAATATAGCTGCCAGGGCTTCCCTTTTGGGGTTGGCTACTGGACAGCTTTGGGCAAAATGGGGCCCTTGCTCTTAGCCATGGAATTCGACTGACTCCCCCATCTGCCTATCTTGTTCTTGTTTCTTTTCTCCCCTATTCTTAAATCATATTACTGTGTCCTTATAAGCTACCTTGAATCCTTTCTGGTACAAGGCGGAGAATAAATTAATTAATTCACAGATTCATTTAATTCTCAGAGCAACCCAGTGAGGTAGGTATTAGCTCCCTCATTACCTGGGAGAGGAAACTGAGCCTCAGAGATATTAAGCAATTTATCCAAGGTCACCCAACAGGTAAGTGTTAGCATCAGGATGCAGCTCCAAGACAATCTATCTCCATAGCAGATGGCTCTCCCACATTCCTTAAGATCTATAATGTCTCAGGGTGGCTCTGAGCTGAGGACTAGTGGAAATGATATTGGACGAGGAGACAGGAGCCTGGGTGTCCATTCCAAGCTTTTCTGTTTTCAGGTCAGTTGGGGTGTTAACATAGTTTCTAAATCTGTTTCCCAATTATTCACTGGAAATGGTAATGCATCTCTCCTCCTCACTGTCCGAGTTCCATCTGAACACCTCCCCTGAAGAAGGAGTCTGGTCTGAGAGATAGTGGTCAGAGTTCCAGAACAGGGATGCCAGTTAAGAACTGGCAAGTCATGTCCACAGGACAGCACTCTTATACCCACTGTCATTTGATACGCACAGCAAAGAAAGCTGGATAGTGATCATGAGCCTTGTCTGACATGATTTTAATATTCTTCTGTGCCAGGGACATAAAATACAGTGTCTCATAAAGTTGGGAGGCTTTGGGCATAATGGACAGAGAAGAGGCTTTGGACTTAAACATGTTTGGGTAAAGCCCCAATCTGTCTGCTATGCTCTGTGATTTTGACCTACTGAATTCACCTTTCTGAATTTTACATCTTCTATAAATCAAGATGTACAGGAAAACCAGTCACATCTTTATTATCCATATATTCACATTTTGAATGCATTTAAAAATGAAGCCTTTAAGAATGGCCCCGTACACAACGTAGCTAGTCTTCTTTGGTCATAAGCTTTTTCTTCTCAAATTGCTTTCGCAAATGTCATATTATTCTCAGGACCCCTTAGGAGTTGGCCATCTTCTTGCAGAAAGAAAGATGCTTCAAGATGTTTAATATGTGAAAGGTGTTATAGATATTCTTCCTCCAAACATATAAGTCTCTGAGGGAGCTTCTGTGGGACTGAGACCAACACTCGCATCCCCTTCTTTCAAATATTCATTCATTCATTCATTTAACAAACTTGCTGAGTGTCTCTTTGTGCCAGTCACCATGCTTGACATGAGAAAAATAAATAAAGCTTTGCTCTAGAAAGGCTGACATTCTAATGGCAGACAAGGCAGGCCTATAAGAAGCAGTGTTACTGGTGGCATAATGAGGGGATAGAGAGGGTCTTTCAGGGCACAGAGAAGACCCAGCTGAAGGTGTGTAATCCAAGGCACCCTTTGGCACCACAGTGCTTTCCTATATGGGCCTGCTTCTGGCTTCTGACTCCAGAGAGCATTGGGTGTCTATGTGTGGGGTCTCTTGATCTTCTAGAAGGTTCCACCAAAGGGTTTTCTCATCCCCTTGCTACTACCCTCAGAATGAAGCCATGTAATTTATCTGGGCTTGGGGCTTTTAAAATTTTTAATCGTCCTAATTGTCTTGTTATCTGCTTCTTTGCAATAGTAAAGCCTTTTAATATTTCATTTTCTCCCTGGGGAGGAAAAACTATGTCTTCATAGAATCCTTACTGTCTCTGTCTTTTGTATTAAAGGGAAAAGGAGGTAGAGACATTTCCCCATGCCATGGACGCCCCCAGATACTACTACTGTATATTATGCACCAGCCCCGTGACTAGAGTGCTAGAATCCTAGGACAGCTCTAGGCCAGCCCCTCAATTTCAACACGTGGAGACTGAGATCTGGAGAGAGGGAATGACTCAGTTGGGGTCTTCTGACTTCTGCTTCCTACCACACCAGCCCATTTTCTCTGGATCTCCAGGGCTCAACACAAGGGCTCTCTCCAAGCACTGTTATAATCTGTGGTCCTCATCTTGCCCAATTCACTCTTTTCTTGTTACTTCTTAGTGAGCATGTAGGGGACACGGGGCACTATCATAACTGCTTTATGTAGTTTTCTTTAGATCACAAACTACGTCTGAGACTTGCTGGAATAATGCCATTGCAATGGAAAATTTTAAAGAAACCACATGGAAGAGCTCAGTGAAATCTCCTCGGACTGATGAATAAGTTCAATCACTCAAAAGAAGGCAGCACATCATTTGCAGAACAGAGACACCATGGAGCCTATCACTCCCATTCAGCCTGTCTGCTGAGCCTTAGCTCCACAAGCTCAGGTGCCAGCTAAGCAATCTCACCTTCCCTCTCTCTATTAAAAGTAGCACTATCTGCCCACTTGACCAAACTAGAAGCACTCTAGATATTTGACTTATTCCAGTACTGAATTTGTGTTCAAGTGTGGGTAATATAATCTTTAATCACCTCTATTCTAATTGATAGGCATCCTTATTTAGAAAAGGTCTGCGGTATGCCCAAGTTTACACAGAACTAAGAAGAAGGAAGATTCACCCCAAGTGTTAGCCTCTTTTCTCTCCCTAGGTCATGCAGGAAAAAAAAAAAAAAAAAAAAAGAGGATCTAGCAGAATGGCAGCGTCCTTCTTTTAGCCACTCATTCAGTTTCTCTGGTTTAATTTCTCTGAGCCTCAGGCTTTTTTCTATTAAAAAAAAAAAAAAAAAGAAGGATAATATCTTCCCTGCTTACTTTACACTAAAAGTCAGATGAAATGGAAATCATGCTTTGTGCATTTTAAAAATAACTTTTTTTCTAGTATTTCTAAGCAAACATCCATTAATGTTTTTTACTAGAAGAAAAAGATAGGATCTAATATTTTAAATCAAATATTGAGTCTCAAAATGCTGACAGCTGGCAGTTTGGGAACAAATTGGAGCCCAGAATCAAAGATAAATGGAAAGCACTTACAAGCTACGTGATCTGGAAAATGGGAAGAGAGTCAGTTTTTAAAAAGAAGGAAAGAAACAATTGACTGAATAATTAGAAAACAGAAATGACATGTTACCAAACACACCACAGAGAACAGGATGAATGGTGGATTCCTTGGAGGATTATTTTTTTCTCTTAACGCAGCCTCAGTGGACAGAGGTAAAGGGAAAGGGGCGGACTGTTAAGAAAGGTAGCAGAGGCACTGAATAGGAAAAACACAAACAAAACCAAAATCACATTATTTTGCATTGCAAATTCAAAGTCAAACAGGATTCCTAATGTAGGATCACAGGGATGGTGGCAGAATGGACTTGCTGGGAAGAAGAAAAACTATTGCTTCAGTCACGATTGATACATCAAATCCAAGAAGAAATTCAGAGGTCCCTTCCCTTTGGGCATGCTGCAGTCATCAGTTCCCATTCAAACTCCTTCATGGCTTTCTCTATGACTGTTTTTCCTGAGTGGCCTTTTCTGATTTAGCGAGCCTGGAGTCAGGAGACCTGGATTTTAATTCCAGCTCTTCAACTAGCAATATGTGTGACTGCAGGCAAATCACATACCACTCTGAGACTTTGTGCTCATTTGTAAAGTGGTCATGCTAGCACCTCCCTACTGATCTCTCAGGATCGTTTTGAGAGTCAAGAGGGAAGCAATAAGTGTATTGGTCAAAAGCATGGATTCTATAGCAAGCCTGCCTAGGTTTGAAACTCTGCTTCACCAACTGTGTAGCCTTGAGCAAGTGACATAAATTCTCTGGCCTCAATTTCTTCATCTGTAAATTGGGGATAACAATAGCACCTATATTACTGAGTTGTTATAGGGATTGACTGAGTTAGTACAGGGAAATTGCTTAGAACAGTGCCTGACATTTAACATAAGTGTGTTAATTATTATTGTCCACATGGGAAAGAAATTTAAAGCTCTTAAAAGCTCCGTCAAACATGAGATAGTGAGGAGAAAAAAATATTCTTCAGATCAGTAATCTTTGATACATGTCAGTATCACTGAAGAAGCCACACTGAGCTCTTGGGTATTGTCAGCTGATCAAAAGAATGAATTCCAGTGGGAGGAAGAGAGGAGAAAAACAGAAAGGTGAAGAATATGAGAGAAAAAAGAAAAAGTTACTTGGAAGTGGTTCCATAAGAATTGGCACCTGGCAGATGATTATTTTTCTTCTAAAACCCAGCACAGTCTTCACTTTCTGAAGGTAGCATTGTAAAGGGGAAAAAAAAAAGAAAGAAAGAAAAGAAAAAAGATGCATTAGGCTGTGACATCAGACTGCCTGGGATTACATCCTCAGCTATGCCATTTACAGGCTGTAGGCAAGTAATTCAACCTAACTCTGAGACTACTTACTCTTCCATAAAATGGGGATAACAAATATTTAGCTCATAGGTTTTCACAAGGAGGAATGAAATCACTACTTAAGGCATTTAGAACACTGTTGAGCACTTTTCACACAGCAACTGTCAGTAGATAGTATTCCTGACCCCTGAAATATGCCTAGTGGCATTCATAGTGCTGTACAGGTAAACTATTAAAAGTCTCAGTACAACCAGCTGCAAACAGTGGAGCTCAAGGGTATTAAGTGCTTTGCTCATGAGAAGTGGAGCTGGGATTCTAATCCAGCCCTTTCTGCTTCCCAAGACCCATGCTCCACTGCCTTCCAAATGAATCTCCAAGTGTAAATCACATTCATTCCACTGCAAAGCACATCACTTAACACCCTAAACTAGAACTTTTGCATGCATTAAAGAAATGGCAGCGTTTTACATAAGCCCACGTTGTTATTTTAAAGCCAAATTTGAACAGCTAATAAAAATTAGAGTAACTATGGTTTATTAAATGCTGAGCATTTGACACACATCACATCATCAGCATCACTGTCTTCAATGTCATTATTTATCTTACTGATTACCTGTTAGGTGTCTGGGGCTGTGCTTCATGTTTGCTATCTGTGCTTCTCAAACTTTACACTGAATAAGAATCACCTGGAGATCTTGTTAAAATGAAGATTCTGATCCAGTAAGTCTGGGGATAGCCTGAGAGTCTACGTTTAAAATAAGCTCCCAGGTGATATCATTGCTGCTCTTTTGTAAATCTTATTGAGAGGAACAAGCTTTTATAGCATTTTTTAATTCATTCCTCACATTAATACTGTTACAAGAATTTTAGAGAAACTATTGTGCTCATTTTACTGAAGAAGAGACTGCAGCTCAAATAGTCTATGTTCCCTGCCTCAGGATATACTGACAAGGAGACAGAGCCAGAATTCAATCTACTGTCTTTCTCAGTCCAATGTCCTTTCAGACCTTCCCTCAAATACACTGTACAGTACATATAATCTGCTTCATGACTCAGCACTTTCAGATTTTCACATTTATTTTAGAAAGAGAATGCTTTCCATTAGCCAAGTGTTCATATGCATTAAAAAAAAACTTAATAGGATATCAAAAGATGATAAATATCCACCCTTGCTCTCTATAAAACCAGTCTAGTAGGAAGGCAGAGAAATAAACAAGCACTTAAAATATAAAATGAAGATAATCAGGGCTGGCAGGGCATGGGAAATCAAGGACTTTAATACAGCCTCATGGGAGTTTCAACTGGTACAGCCTTTCTGGTGGGCAATGTGACTATACATCAAAATTCAAAATATATGTGCAGATTTACACAGCAATTTCATTTCTAGGCATTTGTCATAGAAAAATAGACAAGCAAAGAAAGATGTATATATAAGGATGTTCACTGCAGCATTATTTAAGAATAGTGAAAAATTTAATACAATTGAATAACTGAATTTAGTATCTACTGAAATGAAATTAAGTAAGTTATTTTGCACTCACACTATGGAAAACTGTAGATCTATTTAGATGAATAAACTAAATCTATATAAATTGACATGGATAATTATCCATACTATATTTTTATGCAGGAAAAAAAGCCTGCCATTGAACAGTGTGTTTGATAAGACTGCTTGTGTAATGAATGCTTTTATAACTGATAAAACCAAGATATGTAAAGTGTGCTTTATATACATGGCGCTTATCAGGGGGTGAGGTAAATGTAAAGGTTTTCCCTTTCTCCTTATGTAGTTGTATTCAAGATTTTACCAAGTGGACATACTGTTTATACTGTTTATACATACTGTTTATGCAATTGGCGATAACTACAAGGATATTGCCATGGTAAGGCGAAACATCAACTCTCAGAAAGATTATAGCAGAGGGTGTTCAGAGGGTTACTGTGAGTAAGAAGCAAGAACTCCTTGCTCTGTCTAATGAGGTTCGGGAAACTCAGCAGAGAGGTGAACTCCCAAGCACAGCTAGAAGTCTGAGTAGGATTTCCTTAGAAGGTGAAAAGAGGAAAAAGCATCTGAGATTAGAGGGACAATTTAGGCAAATCATTTTGACTTGGTGACACCAGAATGAATAGATCCTGGTCCTATCTGCCCTCAAGGAGCTCCCAACAAATGTGAGAAGACAGTGCATACATGAGACAGTTCACTACGCAAAGCAAGACAATGTAGGCATTGGGAGGGGCGATGATGGTTTCCACAAGGACTTTTCTGAGCAAGAGGATGTAGTTATTTCTACAGGGGTTCTAAATTTTTCCCCAACCCCAACACATTAGAATAATAGGACACTTTTCATCATAATGGTGACACAGAAGGGTAAGAATTCATGAGGAAATTGGAGGCTGGGCATGTCAGTTTCCCCTTGATAACTCCTGGCCAGAAAGGCATTTTGGAACGGAATGCTTGAGGGACACTGAGTAAACAAGGTTGCCTGAAAAGCTACTTAGTTTGTGGAATTCTGAGGACCCATGCTGAGTGCATACAACATCCCCAAATTGTCTACCGATTGTATTCTAGTATGCAAATGTTATAACACAAAATAATCTAAAACTAGGAATGTTAAAAAAATCACTCATCTTCTACCAATTTAACTCCATACACTTTGTACTGATTATTAAGTCTTTGTCCATAAGCATACGTCTTATTGAATAGTAATAATACATGTATACTCTGTTCATTGATTTTTGTTGCTTAACATTATAGGTGCACATTTCCCCATGCAAATACACAGTCCATAATTGAAATTTTAATGACTGCATTATATTCCATTGAATTGATGTACCATAATTTATTTACCTAGTTGTCAGACAGTTAAGCTGTAATGAGTAACATGATTTATATCTCCTTTTTATATTCCCCTAATTTTTTTCTTTATAATACATTAGCCAGAAATAGATTATTGAGTCAAGAATTATAAATCATTTTTTTGTCTCTCTAAAAGGCCAAATTTCCATGACTACTCAGCACATGAGTGCACATAGTTTTATCACAATGTCACTACTACTTGGTACTGTTTTTTTGGGGTTTTTTTAAATTCCTTAATATTAAAGAATGTAAAATGAAGACTTTCTAGGGTGTGATTTTTAAGGTCTTCAATTACAAGTGCTAGTGAGTTTTTTATTCTGTGTTAGTGTAGAGACTATGAGAATTTACTGGGTTACAGGCTTCTGTGTGCTTGTGTGCTTGGACAAGATGTTTATTTATACTTCTGCTTCTTATCCACACAATGGGGATAATAATAGCATTTATCTGGTTGGATCATTGTGAGGATTAAATGAGTTAATACACGTAAAGCACCTAGAAGGGTGCCTAGTACATGATAATCGCTCATCTTATGTTACATATTATCATTGTTGTTGTTATCGGTAGGACAAGTAGTGGTTTTATACTGATAGAAGCAAAGGAGTAGAATTTCTATTTCCTATTATAAGAATTGATAGTGCTGATTGTTTTGGCTATAAATATTTTCTCTAATTTATTTACATATATGCCTTTTGCATATATACTCTTTCTATATTTATATATTACTGTGTTAATTATTATTAAGACCACATAGCTAGCTACCTATTGATGGATAATTTCAAGGAGGTACTTTGTCTCTTTTTTTCTCCATTTCTTCAAGCAACAAATACAAGAATGGACATACCTTACAAGACTTTTGTGAGGATTTGGAATAATATACAAAATTAAACAGAGAAAATTTAATCCTCTTAGAGGCTAATGTAGGAATTACTTTAGAAACAGGGCCTCCTTTTTTCAGAAATTGCCATGATAAGCCCACTTGAGGTGGGCTTCAAGGCTTTAATTAAAGAAAGGAAATCATTTTTCATGACATAAGGAAGAAAACTGTTCCTGAGAAGGAGAGAGAAGAGGAGAGTGATGGGGGAAGGAGGAACAAAAAAATGGCAAAGGCTTTGTGGTGACATCCTGTGTTGCCCTGTGACATTCCACAATCTCCCTAAAGATCCTATACTCACAAAATATATGGAATAAGTTCACTTTAGGGGGAAGAACTGAGCTTGACATGGGACAGTAGAGAGCCCCTAGAACTTAGTTAAGGTGGCAGGTGAAGAGGGATGACACATGATTAATGGGATTTCTCCCATTAAGGCTGTAGTCATCCCAAAGCCTTAGGGAGATATTAAGGTGCAGGGAGGCCCCAGTTAACATCAGGATTATATGAATATAAGTGCTTGGTGCATAAGAATTGCTCAGTAAATTGTAGTATAATTTTTAACAACATAAACAGTTTTATTATGTTTTATAGTTGAGTAATCATTTTCACACACACCGTCACATTTAATCTTCACAACAGTTTCCTTTGGCATATTTGGGGAAATATTTTTCTCAATCTGCTGTTTACCTTTTCATTTTAGTAGTTATAATATTTTTATTGTGCATACATTTTTAAATTAGATGCAATTGAATATGTCAATCTTTTCTTTGTGATTTCCTTTCTTGCTTCAAACCTTAGAAAGCCATCTGTCCTCCAAGAAACTGTGTGTAATCAATTGTAACTTCCACTAATCATCTGATGAGTTTTAAAATCTTTTTTGGAAACTCTGCACTGTGCATTCATGAAAGCAAATAAATGTGAAAGATCAAGAGATTAACACTTAGTGAACTTCTACAACATTTTACAAAAGCTAGGTGATTTACATGTCATAGATATGTGATCGCCACAGTGACCTTGCAAAGTAGGTTTCAGTGTACCCATTTTACAGAAAATAATGCTGACATTTACTGAGCCCTCAATTCCCACAAGGCTCTCTTTTAAGTACTTTGCTCTTCGTATTTACAACAGCCCTATCACAGAAGTATAGCCACTATCCTCATTTCATATATGAGGAAACTAAGGCAAAGAGCAGTTAAGTCACTGAGCTGAGGTCACATCGCAACAGAGGACAGAGTGGAGCTCTATACCGTGGCAGTCTGATGCTGGAGCTACATGCTTTGCCACCATCTATACAGAAGACCCTGAAGCTCAGAGAGTTTCAGTCAGTCACACAGCTTTTAGGTGGGTTTCCTAATGGTCCAGGCCAAGTTTTTTAACAACTATACTCTCTACATCAGTCCCCCTCAGATTGAACAGTGAAGATGGCAATGTTGTTAGCACACAGACATCCTGCTAATTGCACTCAACTTTTTGAGATCTTATATAAACCAATCTATAATACAAGAGTGAGCAATATGCTCAGAAAAGCAGGCGCTTCAGTGAGTGCAAATACGCTTCTCAGTGCTATTTCTACCAAGAGCTTTATGTGACTGGTAAAAATTAAATGGCTGTGTGATAAATTGGCCATGAGATAAAGCAATTTTCAAGGGAATAGTGAGAGGAGGAACAAAAATGATTAAGAAAATGGGACTAACTGGGTGAGGCAAGATTAAAGGAGTTAACTGTGTATAGCTGAGCTTGGTGAAGGCAGAAGGAGAAACGAAACACCAACAAATACCCATGCTCAGGAAGGTCGATGGTAATCCCAAGGGGTGGGAGGGCAAGAATTGTTTTGTATAGTTTAGGCATCACCTAAGTTGAAGAACAAATTAAGAGAAAAAGAAGCAAAATCACCAAAATAAAAATCACAAAATCATTAAATAGCATTCACATTATAAGCAGGTCATATAAAAAATAAGAACAGCTAAGGAAAAATGGGGAAAATGGGAGTTTGCTGTGCTCTCCCTTTAACAGTAAGCTCAGTTCTATCAAAAGGCAGACACAGCTTCCAAAAAGCCTCCGCTCTCTCATGCATGGGTCCAATGGCCTCTCTTCCCACTCTTCCACCTTTTGCCCCCTTTGTTCTTCATTCAGCCTCTTGACCAAGCCTAGCATATGCCTCCCTTCGGGCTTTTCTAACTGCTCTTCCCTCTTCCTAGAATAATACTCATCGTTGTCATATCATCATCATCATCATCACCAGTCTGGTCCTCTTCTAACTCCTTTATCTCATTTATTTCCTGTGACTCTATGTAATAGGTTTCAGTATTGCTCCCTTTTTACAGATATGGAAACTAAGGTACAGAAAGTTGAATAGCTTACTCCATCCCAGACAACTTGATTGCTTTTTCTTTACTTTCTCTTCATTGCTTCAACTCTTATTCATTCCTTCAGTCTCAGCTTTAAGATCATTTCCTGGTGGAAGACAGACCTGACCACCACATCCCAACTCTTTCATACTCTCAAAGTAGCCTTCACATAAGTGTCACTACATACATATTTCTGTTTGTTTAGCATCTTTCCTTCAGTTTGCAAGCTCTATGGGAGGACACACACTTATCTCTTAGGTGAAATGCCCGGCACACCATAGTTGTTTAACAAACATTTACTGAATGAATGGATGTGAATGACTAAATAATATAAAATGATAATAAAGGGGATAGCCTTGCTCTCTTGTGGTCAGATATGACTTCTATACTTAATATACATATATATATATGTACATATATTAAGTATTATATATATACACATATATATACATATATATGTATTCAAAGGAGATTAATGGGTATCTAGGGATTGCTGTGAGGGTGACAGCTCAAAGCTATGTCACATAATGCAGAGTTGATGAACAAAGGCTTCTTACCCTGGGGAAAATTGTTGATGGAGATATTTCTAATTATTTCAGATACTAAAGGACTCTATGTGTTAGATAACATGATCATCTGCCCTGGTGCATTAAATAAGCTTACCAATACCCAATGCTCTCCCATCCATCTCCCCTTAAGAAAATAACTAAAAAGAAAAAAAAAGAATTCCATAAATAAACAATTCACTTTTCTGAACCAAGTCTATGGAAGCTTACAAGGAAAACAAAAAGCTCAGAGGTAACTGGGAACATGAATTTTGCCTTGACTTTGAGGGACACAACCTGCTACAATATAAATCCATATCCCATAAAAACAGGAATATTTTTGAATGTTCAGTATTTAACTAAATTGGATTTCATCAAAAGGTAAATTCAGAACAGTTTCCAGGAGTTCTACTGTAGATGTCTTCTACGTACTGATCATCTTAGATTACCTGGTCTTTCAGTTATTAGTAGAGCAGAAGGGGCAGCCTAGGGATATTTAAGAATCAGCAGTTAGCTCAGTAGGTAGTTGCTCTGTCTAGAGAGCCATTGTGAGGAACGACCCATTTTAGCCTGCATTTTACACAACAGTTACATTTTTAAAAAGGGTAGTCGTTCCTTAGCCTTGCATTCAGGTATTCAGGTTCTTACTGTCAATTCTCAGACTATACAACAAACCATTAACTGAAACATTAATTTGACTGTTCCCTAGATATCAAGTAGGTTTTCACCTCTCTTCCCACTTTATTCCCCTGTGCTTATTCAAACACTCCCTGATCCTTAGAACATACTTAAGCCAAGAAACCTTTCCAGATCTCTCCAGCCCAGGGATCTCTCTGAATCTTTTGTGATATCCTCAACTCACCTCAGCACTACATTAGATAATGCCATGCAAAGCAATTTAACAGCATATGGTATATTTTGTCTCTCTGACAATATTAATTTCTAATTAAAGCCTGTTTATTTCCTTTGTTTTCAATACCTGGAAGGTATTGAGCAAAAAGCAAATAATTATTAAATGAATCTATGTGACTTTTACTGGGTTGACAAATCAAAGCATTGTAAGATACATTTTAAACACATTATCATATTTTATTTATCAATACTGTAACTCATTCCAGAAAGACTTTGAGATAGACCATTAAAAAAGTCAAACATACATTAAGGTTTCTGGAAAAGAAGCAGACCTCAAGTTGTGAAAAAGAGGAAGCATCAGGATATGCTAGCCAGGAAGGTTAATATTGGGATGAACATTAAAATTGGTTCTGAGTCTCTCGGTAGTGAAGGAGATAAATAGATGATATGTTACATAATCTCTTACTGTCTGATAAAATAGAGTAGACCCATTCTTTGTCATTTCCCTTATGCTAAATTCCAATGGAAAATTATCTCCTGAGATGTTATACAAAGTGTCACTAGGTAAGACAATGAATAATGCTTTCAATATATTTTACAACGAATGCGTATGGATTTTTCTTGTGATATTTGCTAAAGACCAAAGTGTACCTAGAATTGAGACTGCTTAAAGATACAGACACATAATGCAGTACTTAGGTAAGCTTCCTTCAGTATCTTTTTTTTTTCTCAATTGGGCTTTGGAGATAGACAATTTAGGGTGTTTTCCAGTATCTCCATTCTTTGTCTATCTTATGACTTATGAAGCTTAGTTATTGGGATCATTATCAGTTACACTCTCCATTCTTATACCTTTATATTCATTTGCCTTATACTTATTGGTAATAATTAGACAAATTAATACCTATTTAGTGCTTTAGAGTCCACAGAATACCTTACTCTCCGTACAAAATACGTTACTATCCATTATTGAACGGATAGTAACCCTAACCCTCACAAGAACACCAAGTGTTATCACTACCTTCATATTTTATGTGTGAAAACTGACAGGATAAGAAATGAAGAACAGATGCCTGAGTTCAATCTACATGCCTAATGTATACATTAACATGGTGGGGGGCGGTGGTTGAGGGGACTGAAGATCAGAGGATGCCTCCATTCTTTTCCAAGATAATCCATTTTGAAATAGCAGTGCCATCTAGCGGTTATTTTAGACACAAACACATGAGGATGTTTCAAGATGGCCCCTGGATAGTCCAATAAACACTTTATGCTATCCTGACATGTGTTATTTGAGCTGAGAGCATTTCCTGCTAGTTGACAGATTCTGACCTTTCAATATGGAAGTGTACCACATCTACCCAGAGTCAGTCAAAACTATTGATCCTGATAAATGATTTGACCTCAGCCAGTGGTTCTCCTCCAGTTATTTAATGCTTAAGAAAGCCAGCAATGTAATCTGAAGAGGTCAAAGTGTGCTTGGGAAGGACTGTTGACACAGTATAGGAAAGAAGCGGACTGGGAGGTGTGTGTGTCAGAGAGAAACAAGATGTGTTCTTCTGTATGTTTCCCAAGAAAAAGGACACTGAAATATTGTCCCACAAATAAGATGGGGTTTGTGGATAACAATTATAACTAATACCTAATGTGGTGCCTTGCATTTTAAAGGTTATGCCTTTAAAAGGCCATCTGACGTACACTATCTCATGGCTTTCCTACAAATGTTCACAGGCAGCATATGTTTTTCTGTGTTGGTTCATATCATTAGCTTTATTTGGAATGCTCTCTCCTCTCCATCTGCACCCTGAAAACCTACCCAATGTGCTACCATCTCCCTTACGTTTTTACTGACCCCGTTTAGCTTATCGCCTTACACTGCTAGTTTTCTCTTTATCCAGGTCTCGTTGTACCTCAGTGTCACTTCAAACCCTTATCTTTTCCAGTCTTGCTTGTATCATTTCTGCCTGTTCTATCTCCTCGACTAGATCAAAAAGACTTTGCGTATCTTAAGTTTTATTGATTATTCCGAAAGGTATGCCCTATAACTGGCTTAGGTCTTATTATCATGACCCCCAGAGGCTCGTGGGTGGCTGATCCTCAACTTAATTCTCTGGATCAAAGTTTAGGAATGCCCGTAGACCAGTGTGATCAGCCTGAGAAGGCTGAGGGTGATAAATGAGAACGATGTTCAAGGCTGCACTATATTCTGTTAGTCATGCTGTAGATTTCATAATCCCAAATTTGATAAAGGTTCCTTGGCTGATAGAAGGTGACCCCAGCAGGGAACTGCACTAGTCTTATATACATAAGGCTGAACTTGGGGTGTGAGTGGGGCATAACTGAACTTTCTATAGCTTTGATCTGACCTTCACTTGTTCAGACATTATCATCTGCAACGGTGCATCTTCCAAGTGAAGATGTTGAAGTTGTAAAACCTGCACCTCTTCCTGTCCTGTGTAATGCTGCTGACTCCTCTGACAGCTTTACTGCACCAACTTTCCCTTTTATATGTTAGATAATCCAGGCTCGATTGACCTACCCAAGTGATGCCTGGAACTGTCATCACATCAATGTAAAGCTACTACTGTTAGCAGTAGCTTTGCCCTTAGAATAATATTTGGTCTAGGGTATGAATTTCATATATGCTTGTTGAATAAAGGCACAAATAAGTGGATGAATAAACACATGAATTACCGAATGAATAGAGGAAGGAACATATGCAAGAAGTGCATGAGATGATAGAGTATTTTATTTTCATTTATTCTGTAGACATTTACGAAGTACTTCTGAAATGCCACCTTTTCTGTAAGGTGTTGCAGGGGATGGTGTGCTTGGACACATGAGTCAAGTTTAACTAAATTGGTATAAAAATAGCTGACTAGGGTGCTGTGCTTTTCCTCCTACTTCACAGGACACAGCTCAGCTACCCAGTGAGTCTGACATCTATCCACATCTATATCAGGTAGTTGGAAGTTGGCCTAGAGTAACAGAGAACTGTGAAATCAAAAGCACAGAAAAACACAAAGAAAAAACACCAAGCAACCATGGTCCCACCACCAAGCTAAATACCGTTGACATTTTAGTACATACAATTCCAAGAATATTAATAAAGCAGAAGCACCTACATAATAATGTTAATGGGATTCTTAATATGTGTTGGGCACTGGGCGTGATTTTTCTTTGCAAGTATCATATTATTTAACTACTGTCATGGATGTGCTGTACCTTCCAGAGCAACCCTTCAGAAGTGAAGGACAGGGCTTCCCTGGTGGCGCAGTGGTTGAGAATCTTCCTGCCAATGCAGGGGACACGGGTTTGAGCCCTGGTTTGGGAAGATCCCACATGCCGCGGAGCAACTGGGCCCGTGAGCCACAAATACTGAGCCTGCGCGTCTGGAGCCTGTGCTCCGCAACAAGAGAGAGGCTGCGATAGTGAGAGGCCCACGCACTGCGATGAAGAGTGGCCCCCACTTGCCACAACTAGAGAAAGCCCTTGCACAGGAAACGAAGACCCAGCACAGCCGTAAATTAATTAATTAATTAATTAATTATTTTTAAAAAAACTAAGAAAATCTGAATAAACTATTAAAAAAAAAAAAAGAAGCGGACTATTTAAAAAAAAAAAAAAAAAAGAAGTGAAGGACAGATTTTCCTACTGCTGGCAAGGTTGGCTGGCAGACAGTGCTCAGCTGTAAAGAACTGCCTCCCAGGGAGTTCCCTGGTGGTCCAGTGGTTAGGACTCAGAGCTTTCACTGCTGGGGCCTGGGTTCTAAGATCCTGAAAGCCAAGCGGTGCAGCCAAAAAACAAACAAAAAAAAAGACCTGTTTCCCAAAGTCTCACCACCTTCCAGAGTCAGTCTGCTTCCAATACTGACCAACACAGGGGGGATAAAGTACCTTTGCCCCAACTTGGACCACTCTGGATGGAAGGTTGGGAGCTCCTTTTGAGGGTGATTTTGTGGTAACTTCTCCCTCTGCTCAAGCCAGCTGCCGTCTTTCCTTCAAAGGTGCTCGTCCTCAGAAGACTCCTCAGTAAAATTTTATAAGCTAACCTCTTTTTCAGTTGGCTTCTTGGGAGGAACGCCCAACCTGGGATGGCTACTTGAGTGTAGGTAATATTATTAGGTTGTATTTTAAATTCCCACTGTATAGATAATGAAACTGAAGCGGAAAGATGTAAGCAAGTTTCTTTTGGTCCTGCTGAAACGAAAGGGCTGAGCAGGATTCCAAGGTCATGTGACTGTTGAGACCCAGGACTTCAACAAGCCAATTAAACAGTTAAGAAAAGAACTGATTTTGGCATCTATTTTTCCTATCCAAAAAAGAAAAGGCAGAATTGTGTCTCTTGGGGTATAAGCTTCTCCCTTCCACCTTCTCCCACTTTCTCTCATCCCACAACCCCCCAAAAATAGGGATTTTGCTTTGTAGCTTTAGGATTTCAGACTCAGCAAGGAAGACAGCCTTAGGCTGTTTCAAACCTAGGGCATAGAGGATAGCGCTTGGAATTGAGAGCTTGCAAGAGGTCCCAGCCTTGGAGAGTGAGATGCCATGAGGCTGAGGAGGAGACTTTAAACCCTTAAGGTCAAGGATTTGCATATTGTTTCCATAGACCTCCTGAGAGCCCAGGCATGACCTCTCAGGCAGAGGTGTATAGATACAGGAGGGGGTTCACACTAAGAGCCATGGTTTTAGGAGCTGCAGCAAAATATCCTCATGTTTAATATGTAGAGCCACATTTCACATTACTTTTGAAAAAAGAAATGAGAGTGGATTGTGAGCCTCTCTAAAATGGTATGAGGAACCAATACCTCCCCTGTATTACAACAGCACATAAACCTAAGGTTCCCGTAGTATCCCATGGGTGCCACCCACTATTGTCTGAGAACGGATTTAGCACCAGTCATGTAGGTGGATATTGTAGCAGGGTTAAGTTTATATAGAGAAACACAGAACTGTAACATGTCCTACTCTTAAATGTTGTGGAATAAAATATAATTGCTTTAAAATAGGTATACACAGCTAAAATAAATATCATACTTTTAAATTAATTAGTTATCCTTTTACAATGTATTTCTCAATGTCTGCATATACATCCATTACATGGGTTTTTTAAAAATTAATCTAACAATTAGTATGATTAACTAACCTAACCTCAACTCTTAACCATTTAAATTAATTTAAATTTTTCTTTTTTATAAGCAATATTGCAATAAACATCCTTGGACAGTGTTTTTGTTCACATCCAATGTTATTTCTTTGGGATCATCTCTTAAAAAGGAAATTGCTGAGTTTTATAGAAAAAACACATTGTGAGGGCTTTGACACATATTCCCTACTTGCTCTACTGAAAATTTGATCTAAATTAAACATGTATCAGCCCATGTTCCCACACTCTCATCAACAAGGATTTTTTTTTTTTTTCTTTAGTCACTGCAAATTTTATGTGCAAAATGGCTTTGATTGTTCTTAGGTGTCAACACTCATGGCTTTGATTTTTATAAGACGACCAGTATAGACTCTCAAGGTAGTTGTATTTAAAGAGGCCGCATTTGCAGAGATCCAGTGCTTTCTGTAAATTCTTTATTTCCCCTGCCAACTATGAATGTCTTGTCTAGCTTTCCTCAGAAAGAACAGACAAGTTGGATGAAAATAATATATACAACTAGGTTAGATAATAGAACTCAGCCTCTCTCTCTTTCCAAATCAAAGCTGTCTTTCCTTGCATGATATCCTCAAAATAAAAGGCAACAAAAGACAACATCACGGGCATTGATCTTGGAGTGTGGACAGTTTAGAACAGCACAGAAAGCATACATCAAACCCCTTACCCTCCAGGGATAGACTTGACCTTTACAGTAATTGCAGTCTTTCTCCTTGAGGTCAGCGTCTCTGTTTTTTGCAATAATTGTGACGATGCAATGGAAACATTTTTTTAAACTCATTTGTTCATTTATTTATTTAATCAAGATGTTTATACTGAGCGTTTACTTTGTGTTAGACTCTATGTTAGGTTCTTCATTTTCATAGTTATCTCTTTTAAACTTTATTTAAAAAAATCAAATCAAGCCTATGAATGTAATATTAATAACGGTATTATTTCATAGGGGCTGATATAACAAAGTACCACAACCTGAGTGGCTTAAACTGCAGAAACTTATTGTCTCACAGTTCTGGAGGTTAGAAGTCCGAGGTCAAGGTATCAGCAGGTTTTGTTCCTTCTGAGGGCTATGAGGGAAAATCTGTGCTAGGCCTCTCCCCTAGCTTTTGAGAGCTGGCTGGGAATCTTTGGCATTCCTTGGCTTGTAGATGCATTTCCCTGATATCTGCCTTCATCTTCAAAGGATGTTCTCCCTGTGCTTTTGTCTGCATGCAAATTTCCCCCTTTTACAAGGACACAAGTCATATTGGATTCGGGGTCCATCCTGCTCCATTATGACCTCATCTTAACTGGTTACATTACAATGACCCTACCTATTTCCAAATGAGGTTGCATTCTGAGCTGCTGGGGATAAGGACTTCAATATATGAATCTTGGGGGCACACAATTAAACACAAAACAGTATCCTGTTTACAGGCATGAAAGCTGAGACTCAGAACATATGGTGTGTGCGAGGCACCCAAACTGAGTATTAGCTGTACAAAGGCCACTCTTATGGTCCATGAGACAACCAGTGTATGAAGTCATCACATTTTCCAACATACAAGTAGATCCTGCAATTTCAAAATCACAGACACCTGATAGACCTGTGCCTAACACTGAAAATGCAGGTAAGCGTTAAAATGTCAGGGGGTTTGAAAGCCAAATGGAATTGTTTGTTATTAATTCTGGAAGGCATCATGAAAGATTTATGAGCAAGCGAGTGAAATAATCAGATGTATGTAACTGATGGTTAAGTACTGAATAAGGCCTATATTTCCCAGAAAAAAAAATAGTTTTATAGTCAGTGCCTTATCTCCCTAATCCTCATTATCATTATGTTTCAGCTATTAGGGTATAACTCCCTTGCTGACAGGTGTCACAGCTGAGGTTAGTGGTAAAGCCAGGGACAGAACCTAAGACTTCTGACTCCTAGGATGTTTATCTTTCTCCTATACTTTATTGCAACTCTCTGATTCTCTGCCACCAAGAGGACGTCCAACAATTCAGTCCTATTCTGACACTACCAGGGGCTAGCATCACACCCCTCACACTTAAGGGCTCCGTTCTATAAGACTTCACATGTCAGTCACAAGTTCTTGGTCCCCAGGCTACCCACACTTCTGTCTAACTTGACTACAAATCTGGGGTTCTCACGACTTTCACTCTGATTAAATAATTGCTAAAATGACTCACAGAACTCAAGAAAACATTTTAGTTATGTTCACTGGTCTATTATAAAGGAAACAACTCAGGACCAGTTAAATGGAAGAGATGCATAGGCAAGGAATGGGCAGAGGTAGGCATGGATTTGGTGTCCGTGGAGCTTTGATGCCTTTTGTGCTCATACCTCCCTTCCAGCACCTCAATGTACTCACCAACCCAGAAGCTCACTGAACTTCATTGCTCATGAGTTTTTGTAACCTAATCTCCAACCCTTTCCCAACCTTAGAGGTCTGAGTGGGGAAGGAGGCTGAGAGTTCTCATTCTATAGTCCTGTGTTTGGTCTTTCTGATGACCAGCCAACATCCTGAAGCTCTCTGGGGGCCTTGCCCTGACACCCTGAGTCATCTCATTAGCACTGATTTAGGTATGTTCCAAAGGGGCCCTTTATGAGTAACAAAAAACACTCCTAACACTCAAGAAATTCCAAGGGTTTTAAGATCTCTGTACTAGGAAGCAGAGACAGAGCAAATATATATCTTTATTATATGACAGCAGTTCTAGAATGATTAAATATATATTACTATTATTTAAATCAAAAGCATTTTTACCTCACATTTATTCTTTGGCTCATCCTGGGCATATCCATGTCTCCAAATTAAGAGAAAAAAAGACTGTGAGGTCTTTAAAAGATGCTTTAAAAAATATTGCTTATTAAATAGCTATTATGTGCCAGAAAATGTACAAAGTGTTGGGAATAACAAGTAACGTGTTCTGAAAATGGCAATTAATAATTCCAGGTTGTTTGGTTTCCCAGATACATTTCCTGAGTCTTTGGTCTCAGGCAAAAAAAAAAACACAAAAAAACAGCAAACAAACAAAAAAGTCATTTCAGATTTGTCCATCACTTTACAGTTTACTTGTCATAACCTTTATCCCATTTGAACTTCTACCCTGGCTGATCTCCCTCCTGGGGTGTAGACCTTTATCTCTTTGGGTTTATAGAACCTATTTGCCTTAGTCGACTTTGTGGAAGGTAGACTTGCATTCTTAGTGGTCTCAACATTAAAAAAAAAAAGCAAATAAACAAAGAAAAACAAAACAAAACAAAAACATCTTTTTTGTTTTCCAAGATGTAGGTGGCTCCCATGGATCTCCCTCTGCATGATTTCACCTGCCTTAACCTTCCAATCGTTATCTGCCTTCTCACCCACCTCCAAAATCTAGGCATGCTCCCAGCTCTGCTTTGTTGTGGACAGCTACAGTAGTATTGTGTCACAGTAGTAACAAAGAGTGAACAAAGTCCTGCAATTGTATTTATTATTATTAGAATCAATAAAATCATCCTTGTTCATATGACCTGCAGCCCATGGCCAAAGGCAGCCCAGAGGAGCTAACTAACAACAGCTCCATAGGACAAATACATGCTGTAATTAAATGAACCACAATGTTCCTTGGCATAAACCACATCAATTCTGATGGGTTATTACCTGGCTCCTAGTGAGGCAGATAATAACACTGAGATGTCAGAACACTTCATGATGATGGGAAATTTGATCTTCAGGACCAGCTGGAATACATTCAGAGGGGATAAACTAGGTCTTAAAGGAACCCAAAACCAGGTCACATACAGAATGCTTAGCTTATAGGAAAGACATGGGGGGGATCAGATCTCTATTTTAGCAGAAGGGCTATATAGGTAGTAGGTAGAGGTGAGAGAAAGAGACAGATGATTTTCTGTTGTTCAGAGATGCCCAGAGATGATCCTGGGTGTACTGTTGGGTGACGAGTTCCCTGTCCTGGATCCATTCAGTGACCGACTGGAAGAACTTTTGAAAGGAATGTGGTTGAGGAGATCCAAAACAAGATGGGCTTTTGGGCTTTGCAACCTTGAATCTCTCTTTGATTCTTGAGATTCTGCATTTCCAATGTCCCCTCATCTACCTCTAATCCCAGCTATATGTACACACAAAAAACTGTAAAAAAAAAAAAAAAAAAAAAAGCCAAAAAAGAAAAAGTCACATGGAGAACATTATGTCTCTAAATTCCATGTGACCTAGATAGGCTCACCCTTTTGACCCTGCTGTCTCCCTCTGGTCTCACTAAGCCCTGTGTCTCCAGGACAGTAGGTCCCAAAGAATGTTGAGTGTGGCTTGCTTGGAACATGCCAGGCATCGGGCAGCTCTGATGCAACTGAGGTACAAGACTCTTGCTTCCTTGCTCCATCAATCACCAGCTTCTCTATTATGGGGAAAAGTATACTAGAGAAATGAAAATGGAAACACATAGTGAAAACAGAGAGGAGAACAAATTGTCCAACCATCTGACTGATGGCTTGTAACATGCCAGCCTCTCTGGAAGACCAGAAAAAAAAGCTGGCAGAGAGGACTCTTTTCTGGGAAGGGCAGTAGTTACTTCAATAAGCTGAATTTAGGAAAGCAGATTACTATTTCTGAGAGACTGTGATAATTACACAAATCATTCTTACAAAAAAAAAAAATTCACGCTATAAAATTCTCCAAAGTCAGTGGTCATCCATCTGGGATAATTCCAGGTTTTCTCTGACACATGAAAACCCTGTAGATAAAGAGATGACAAACCCAACATTCCCATGTGACTAATGCCCTGAAATATGGCTGACTATTCCCACAGGTCTTGGTATCACTCAGTGTCTCAATCAAAGACAATGTGCTGACCGCTTTAGTCTCTGTTGCTTCAATTACAATTCTGTCTACCCAAGGAAAGCATGAGACAGGCTAGCGTTTCACCCCCTCTTCACTTCTAGTCTGAGTTATCATAGAATTTTTTGACGAACTTAAAGTTCAGTAGAATTCATAAATGACCAAGTGCTAACTCTACATCCTGTGTTAGGGCTACAGGATTACAGAGATGAAAATGGACAAAATGCTTTCCTTCCAGAAGGTCAATGCAGTCCAAGAGAAAGATGTAGAGAGAGAATTTTCTAATATAAGGTTGCACATGCTAAGCCTGGGCAGGGTGATGTGGAAGTGTGGGGAAGATCACTGACTCCAGTCTGGAGCTTGAAAAAATATTTCCTACTGAAGGATGCAATGGATAGGTAGAGATAACTCATAGATATTCTTGTTCATGGAAACTGACAGTTACTTCCACTACCTGTCTGTTGACATCAACTTTCCATGTCCAACACTTCTCTAATGTCAGCATAAATTATGTGAATATGTGTATGTGTGTTTGTGTGTGTGTGTGTTGTCCTTACAGATCGGACAGATAAAGAAACTAAAGCTCAGTGACTTTCAATGACTTGCCCATAACAACACTGGGGCCAGTACTTGAGTCTAGAACATCTGATAATAAATTTAGGAGTCTACATCAAAACCATCTATGGGCTATGCACTGGTTTTTGTTCCATTTTCTTCTCATGAATGATTGTTCTATCCTCTGCAGTCTGAAAGTCAGTCTTGTGAACTACAAAAAAAGCATTAGCTCTTCTGTAGAAATATCCCAGGAAATGTGTTCTATTGATTCCAGGGCACTTGCATGGCATGCCAATAAATGACCCACCAGTCAGCTCTTCTGTTTCTCCATTTGTGAAATGAAAATCATCTCTCTGACCCATTTCTCACCCCTGCTCAGCAACAGAGACCTCCATTCCCTCAGAGTTGCTGCATGCCCTTCATTCCACATGGTTACCTTAGTCATCATTCATGTTTCTTTCTTCTCCTCCTTTGGAAAGAATTAGCCATTATTCCAGAGCCCCAGTCCCTTTCCTGTCAGCCCTTATTATATTTTTCTATATCTTCCACTAGCAGGGACTACATCCACTATTTTCACACTATATCTCTGGTGGATAGCCCTGTGCCTGACATGTAGGTATGGACAGTTTATTGAGTAGTCCTGTCTTGAGAAGAAACTGTTATCTATTTTAAGGTGAAATTGCAGCACAAATGCAACTTTTACATTTCTAATTCGTCTAATATTAACACATTTTATCTGGGCGGGCACTCTGTACGTTAGGATTAAAAATCTCTTCACTCTTTTGCCTAGAACCGACATGCTATTTCCTCTGGCCTCTACCCTGGCTTGTCTTTTCTATCACTTCTGCTTTTATTCTCTGAGCACTCTCTTTCCTATTACCTCTTCTGATCCTGAGGTGTACCATTTCCATTAAATTCTGCCAGTGACAAATAGTTATTCTAGGACTTTCAGAGCATGACAGATATTTTGGATGGAGATATCACACGCGCTCAGATAACAAAAGCCAGTTTTTCTTTCTCTCTCAAACCACAACTCTGAATGATGCTCTCACACAAAAGGGCCAACTGAGGAAAGACAGACATGTCTGAACTCTTCTTGCCATCATAAAGTTCAATTGTACCAGCCCAGCATCATAAAATCTCCTCCTGGAGATAAGAGCTTGGGCTTCAAACCCGGTGGACCTGGGCCCTAATCTTGGCTCTACCATGTGCTAGTATGACTTCTTGAATCTCTCTGGGACTCAGTTCAACCTCACTATGGTTGTTGTAGGTTAAATGCAGGAATATATATACTCAGAAAGCTTGACACATATAAGATGCTCAAACAAATATGTGCCTCTTGATTCCTCTCTCTCTTTCACTCACACACACACACACACACACACACACACACTCACACACACACACACACACACACACACACACACATTCATTCATTAGCCTACAGTTGTTTGGTGCCGAAAATTCCTGTGATAAATGGCAGTAATGCATATAGGAAAATATTCATTCCTCCAGAGGTAGCAAGTTATGTTACTTTTCTTCTCAGAGTCCCAGCCTTTTTTCTCCTTCATTAATGACAAATAATTTCATAAAAGATGTGTGGTTTGTCATGAATGCCTTTATCTTTTGGCACTTGCCTTCTTCTTCTCCATCTGCCCCACCTTAGGGTCCAATAAGCAATGTTTACTGAGCCCTTATTGTATGCTAAGAACCATGCCCTGGAGTGTATGATGAATAGGAAGACATCATCCTGCCCCTCAAGTGACTTGAAGTCTTCTTGAGGAAACAGCTATGCACACAGAATTCCATTGTACACTGTGCTAGCAAGGAAATATTGGAGTGGGGAAAGCCTGGAGTCAGGGATGCCAGTACAAAGCCTCTTGTGAAAGTTAAGATATGAGATGGTCTGAGCAAAAGTAATGTGCATGGATAAAGGATATTGGGTCCCATAGTGATTCCTGAGATGGGCGACTGAGGATAAGGAAGGATGTACAAATGAGTCCCTGGATGCCAGCTCAGGTGGCACTGTGAATGAAGATATGTCCAATCAAGACTGTAAACTTGAGAGAAGCAGCAGGTTGGGGTGACCGTGATGAAGCCAGGCTTAGATTCCTGGCATTGAAGCCTCTTGAAATTCAAGTGGAGCTGTCCAGCAGGCAGTTTGAGATGATAGCTTTGAACTCTAGGAAGCGCAGTGCCGGGGGTGAGTGAATGTTCATAAAGGATGTGCTGAATGAATAGTTGAAATCGTGTTAAAATACAATGTCCCTGCTTTTGAAAACATGAGCTTCACCTTCTGTAACAAACATATGGTAATGCTCACCCCTGAATGCAGTACCTGAGTGCACTATTTTCTGGGTATATTTAAGATC